>NC_069361.1:90758333-92029166 GCF_021730395.1 Mercenaria mercenaria
AAGTAAAAAAACTATGTCAATAGATCAAAGCAAAAACTTTGTTTATGATCTTTCAGATTTACATAAAACACAGACTATGAAATCTAGGCCAAAATAGATATTAGGTATTTTGGGGTAAGAACTAGGTCAGGTGAGCGATACAGGGACTTCAAGGCCCTCTTCTCTTGGATTTACCCTGGCTCAGATTTTGTCTGAGCAACTAAAAAGAGGTAATAGTACAAAATTATAGCTTTGCACAAGAAAATTGGTATGGTTTTAAGGTAAAAACCATTTCAAAGAAATTGCTTATTTGATATGTTGCAGGGTGAGTGTACTTGAGTAGACTGTAGAGTATCCTAGACTATTCCAGACCACATCTGTGTAAGATGGTTCTTACGAAGATTTGATATAATAGTTGTTTACTTGTTTGGTGCATTATGGAAAAAAATAGTGTCTACTGCTGTTCAAATAAGTTGATGATAATTACATGTGTTTTGCTTTCTTGTATCTGTTCATTTCCACTTGCAAGTTGCTACTTGCTGACTTCTGTGTTTTAAAATGTATGTTGTCAAATACAGCAAAAGTGTCACTTTGTACATTTTATTGTATGTATTGTACCTTGGCTTGTCATTACCTGAGATCTCTGTGACCGTTGAGCGAATGCGAACACTGTCTAATGCTGTCCAGTTAGTTAGATACACCTTGTTAAAAGAACCTTTCTGTTCCTATTTACTGCCCAACATTGATTAAAAATTTTGAGTTGGAGGTGTTGTGATTAGGAGGCACCTAGGTCTTACTAGCAGCTGTCTGGACATGTGCAGAAAAAGAAACAAGAGACCTGTGCGCAATACTTGAGTTCTTTGCTAATGGACTTTTGGTTCTGTAACTATCTTTGTGTAAATTGTGCTGATATGCAAGAAGCCTTCTTTCCAGGGTAAAACCAGTACCTTTTTCTATGTTGGGTGGAAGACTTGAAGGCATTCCAGAAATTTCCAATGCCCTGACCGGGATTTGAACCCCTGACCTCTTTACTGACAGTCAAGCAAATTACCACTAGATCACTGGGTGAGAAAAGAAGTAGGAAGGTTGCCCCATGTGACATGTCTGCATGGATTGAATGGTTATTTGAAATTAGACAGATTTAGAGAATGATATACTGTTGATTCAAAAACTTTGATACTAAACTGGTAACATTACTGAAGTATTCAATACAAAAACTAACAAATGTTCTATAAATGCTAAGTGGGTTGTAGCAGGTTATATTTGTATAAAAATTGGACTTGGTATTTCAGTTTTTTCTGCTAATAGGGTAGTCTGAATTGTGTTGTTTTTAAAGTGGGCTGCCATTTATATGTGCACCAGTAAGGAGTAACCATAAACAGTGGACTAATATCTTGGAATGAATGAATAACAGTTGATCTTAGTCATACTGAGAGGCAAAGAGGTATTTAATTTGCAACCAATTTCCTAATGATTGAAATCCTATTGCTATTTTCATCATTCACTTGCTGTAAAAGTTCTATTTCACTGGTATTGGTTCATACTCTAAAAATACATAGAGAAATTTGGGCAGTTTTGACTGGCTAGATATGTTGGAAAAACTAGATTATACATTTTGTTTACATGAAAATTGCTAATAGTCAGTACAACAGTTATTCAGAGTACTCCAGTTCACTAATGTAGTTGGGTAGAGAATAAGGGTGCACTTATTCTGCCTAGCTATAGAAAATGCTATTATAGCGATGTGGTACTAAGTAGTGTCACAATACCTTAGTTGTGAAAGGTCCTCAGTTTGAGTTATGTTCAGGTCTTAAATATTGTTTTGGGCTGTTCCACTATTTTATATTTTTAGTGAACAGTATATTGAACCATAGTTAAGCAGTCCCACTGTTGAATTTGAAATAAAATACACCCAAATAAAATAGGTCCAGCATTTTATGTCCCTTCGGTGTTTTTCACATCCAAGAAGAGTTACATTTCTTTGAATGCAAAGCTTTTTCCTATAAAAATATTAAATGCTCATAACTAGAGCTAAAGCTATTAGTATAGATAGATAGTCTTTCATCTATCTTAAACTGGTCAGAATTATGCAATAATTAAGTCTGTAGCATTCTTGGTCAGCAGAAATATTTATGTGGTTAGAATTGAAATGATTAATTTGTTCCTGTATTTTGTGAGTGATAAAAGTGCAGGCAGGCTTTGGGATGAGAATAATGCTTCACTGTAGTGATTTAATAATATGTATCGGAACTTCTGCCAGTATTTTATTCACTGATGAAATATAGGAGCAAATTTATTATATCTTAACTACAAATCTGTGAAGGAATTGTCTTTAAACATACATTTTTGTTGGAGAGAACTTCATGCAGGATGTAGGCAGAATCGATAGAAATGGTTTTCCTTGTTAGTATTCAGATATAGAGTTGGACAGTTCACCTGAGGGAACGTAGGCTGATGCCAATAATTGACTGATTATTGTATTCACTTAGCACTTTGATGAGATATATATCAGAGTCTGTGAATAGAACTGATGGAATTTATTGAAAATAGGATCTTATTGACTAAGGTGGTAAGTGATTTATCAGTTTGATGATTTCTGGAATTCTAAGATTTATGTTCAGTCTGTATAGTTTTGATTTAGATAATACAGCAAGATTTAGTTTCTGGAATTTTAGTACTTGTTATGTAATGGAAGATACCAGATCACAGACAGGTTTTACCAGATGAACTTTCTAGATATCTTTTCAGTTTCAAAAAAGATAAATACCTGTAATTCTGAAATACTGAGATTAGATTTTGGCATCATTCAGTTAACAAGTGTATTTCCCAGTACACTGTTCAAATGGTTCATAAACTGAGAAATATTCCACTGAGTGATCACAATGGACTTAATAAAGTATGTAGTCATTTGAAATAGGTGTTCTAATGATTTTTTTATTTGGTTTAATTTCACTCTGACACCTCGGACTTTCCATAAGTCAGCTGGATGGATTCTTCACATGAAGAATTCAACATCCTGAGCGAGGCTTGAAACCACATCAGTCAGGGTTGAGTGATTCAAAATCAGCAGCCTTAACCACTACACCGCGGAGGCCTCTCTTGTAACTAATGAAATTAAGAATAAATGAATTTGAATAAGTTAAAGTGTCTTGATCATTATCTTGTTATAATTTGGTGTCTTAGAAAACTTCAAATTTGACATTTAACAGAATATATAAACATTTTCACAAATCTCAGAATTCCAACCAAGCCTGTCTCAGTTTTTTTATGCCATCTAGCATATAGGAAGAAAATATACCAGACAACTAATTTAATTACATCATTTGTGCTGGAATTTGATTAACAGAATGGGTTGACTAGAGCTGGGGAAATTTCTAGGAGGGAAATCATTGGTATTACAGCAATCTGGCAAATTGAGGAAAATAGTCAGTATTACAAAAACTAAATGTGAAAGTAAAGTAAATGAAGGTTTTTTTATAGACGTTGGTTTATAGGCTTCAAGATAGTTAAGGTAGTCAAGATAGTTATTCCGCTTTGAGTGCGGGAGGTCGTGGGTTTGATTCCCGGCCACGTCATACTAAAGACTTGAAAATTGGTACCAGTAGCTTGCTTGTCGCTCAGCATAAAAAGTGGGAAACTGGCTTCTCTTCTCTCATACCCTCATGGCGATGGATTCCATCAGGAATGAGGTTTAGAGAGTGATTAATATAAGTTGTAGAACTTGCTTCACAATCGACCTAAAATAAATTAGTATATATAGTTAATTGAAAACACTGGAGCTAGTAATAAAAAATTCCATGTGCCTTTGTCTCTATTTTTTTTTTTTTTTTTTAAACTTGTTTCAGAATTAGTTTCACATCATGAAAGCAAAAGTAAGAAGTAATGAAGACATAATAAGTTAGGATTGCAAAATATTAAAGATAAGTCATACTAAGAAGAGAAAAACTTTCTTATGAATAGGCAAGTGTGTCTGTATTTTATTGTAGAAACACATTGGATTAATTCCCAACATTTGGCTGCAAGCCCTGTACAGTTGTTTACAGATCCCCGTTGTAATTAATTATTCTAAAGTCTGGTAATTGTTTTTACATCATTTCTTCAGAAAGCTTTGTAAAAAGTAAGCTTAGAATAAGTGAAAGGTTTTGTGCAGGAAAAGAAAAGCACTAAGTAATTTATGAAATTTTCTGAAGCAAACTTTTTGTCTACTTGCAGAAATGAAAGAATAATGATAGGTTAAAAATCGACCAAATTTATAGATGATGGAATTAGCTCACAGCCTTCTTCTGAATGAGGAGGCTCTACAGAAGATCCCGGACAACAAGAAACCTGTGTTTGTGTTTGAATGGCTCCGGTTCCTCGACAAGGTCCTCTCCGCAGCACAGAAGGTAATATACCACTTTCACAACCAAGTATATTTTAGTGGATGATGTACAATGTCTAGACTCCAGTGATACCAGGTCATTGTAAGTGTTTGGTCTTCAGTATTGTCAAACATATTTTTTCACAGGTATTCAGAACATTCAAACAGTTTCGATATGTCGTGGACAGGTCATTTATATATTTTGATGCGGTAAATATCACTAATTTAGAGATAATTTTATGATAATGATTTTCTAGTGTGTATCATGTGTCTATTCTGCAGGTCTAGTATACACATTTAGAATGGCTTGCTGATCAATAGTCAAAGCTTGTATTGCCCAAGGTCTGAGGGCTAATAATTATGACCATTGACCATTTTTCTAATGTTTTGACTTAGATTCGCAAACTTGTTGAACTATAGACTGATCTAAAGCACAAACTATCGACCAGCAAGTTATGTAAGGAGTCATGTTATACAAGCATTCATCGAAAGTTTCAACTTTTATGGATCTTGTTTTTTTTTTCACTAAAGTACATATTGCCATTGTTCAGGAGAATTGATAGACAGTGGTATAACATACTTATCTGAAGAGCACTTTATACATAAAAAGAAGAAAGTAGAATCTGTCTTGAAGTAGCTAATTTTATTAGTCATGAATGCATGATGGTCCAATTTTCTGAATGGGTTGTTCCCAGTGGTGTGTATATCCAGAAAAATGTGAGAACATGTGCTAGATCTGCTTGATTTATAGTATCAGGATGTGTCTATTATAGTGTTATGTATGTCTACAGAAGACATAAAACATATGATTTTAGATGTAACACAGGCAAGCTTATGTTAACAGTTGTCTTGCAGATAGGAATGCTAAATGGGACGCCACTTGCTGATTTTCATATATTTATTATGATACTTTAAAATGTGCAAGTGCAAAGTTTCTTATGAAAATAATGTTATGTCTGACAGTTCTACAAATAGCTGAAACTATTTCCTAAGGAAATTGGTTCATCACGGAAACATTAGATAATGCTGTTAAACTAAAACAATGTGTGCTAGCAGTTGCTATTTTAGATGTTTGTATCAGGATGCTCAAAATTTAATGCCAAACCCTACAAGACTTACATGACAGAGTTCTGTTGTTGTTTCCAAATAATACAATTCCCTGTATACCATATAGCTGGTCATTTCTGCGGGGAAGAAGTTTCAGCTATATCCCCCAATAATTTATCATCAGTAGAATATTATTTTGCGTTAAGTAAATCCCTGTTTGTAATAAAACTGTTAACACCTTGCAAATACCTATAAAATATAACAAATCTGAAATTGTCATAAGAATTGACAGATCTCGCAACAACAATATAAGATCTCTTTATCAATGTTCGCCCGCTTAGCTCAATAGGGAGAACGCAGATCTACGGATCACAGGGTCATGAGTTTGATCCCCGGGCGGGACATATGTTCTCCATGATGATTTGATAAAAGACCTTGTGTCAGAAATCAATCGTCCTCCACCTCTGATTCATGTGGGGAAGTTGTCAGTTACTTGTGGAGAACAGGTTTGTACTGGTACAGAATCCAGAAACACTGGTTAGGTTAACTGCCTGCCGTTACATATCTGAAATACTGTTGAAAAACGGTGTTAAACCCAAAACAAACAAATTTATCAAAATAGACACTTTCTTTACATTTCATTTAATAATTATGTGTCTAGGCATTTGATGTATTGATCACATGAGAAAACAGCTAGAAATGATTCTGTTTTCTTAATAATAACTGTTATGTTTGGTCCCCCAACATCAAATGATTATGCCCAAAGAGTGTATAAAAACATTATACGTCTCAATAAATTTTGATGCCAACTTGAAAAGCACTTAGTGTTTGAACAGCCCATATGTCGGGCCATTCATCACATTTTCTTTTAAAGGTTTCCATCCACTTTAAATGAAACTGGGTATACATCATCAACTTAAAGTGAACATTGGCATATCAGTGAAACTTTTTCTTGGAATTATGGCCCTTAGCTTGACAATTCGAAGAATAGGTAGAGCTATAATTAGACTCACCTTTGGTTAAGTTTTTGTATGTAAGCTGGTATCTCAGTAACCACTTGTGGGAATGGATTGAAACTTCACACACTTATTCAATGTGATAAACTGACATACATTGCACAGGTTATATAACTCTTTTTGCTTTTTTACAAAATTATGCCCCTTTTACAACTTAGCTATTTTGGGTTTAGTTTTTGTATGTAAGCTGGTACCTCAGTACCCACTGATTGGAATGGATTGAAACTTCACACACATATTCACTGTGATGGTCTGACCTGCAGTGTACAGGTTCCATAACTCTACTTTTCATTTTTACAAAATTATGCCTCTTTGTCAACTTGGCAGTTTGTATGTAAGCTGGTATCTCAGTACCCACTAATGGGAATGGATTGAAATTTCACATACTTGTTCACTGTGATGATCTGACATACATTGCTAAGGGTTCATAACTCCAATTTGTTGACTTGGTATACATTATCAACATGAAGTGGATGTGTACATATTTTCAGGACTTTCATACCCATTTACTTTTTATACGCCCATCTCTGAAAGAGCACAGTGTATTATGTGAACACCTGTGGCAGGTGGGTGGGCGGGCGGTCGGCGTCCAAAAGCATGTCCGCTCTCTTAAGTCGAACAGTTTTCGTCCGATCTTCACCAAACAACCTGACAATGTTTGTGGGCATAATATCTCGGCCAAATTCGATAACCAGCCAAATCGCCCCAGGCACTCTTAGAGTATGGCCCTTGAATTACTCGAAATCTGCTAATTTAGCCTTGTCCGCTCTCTAAGTCAAACAGTTTTCATCTGATCTTCACCAAACTTGCTGATAGTGTTTGTGGGCATAATATCTTGGCCAGGTTTGATAACCAGCTGAATCGCCCTAGGCACTCTTGGATTATGGCCTTTGAATTACTCGAAAAACTGCGAATTTAGCCTTGTCCGCTCTCTCAATCGAACAGTTTTCATCCGATCTTCACCAGACTTGCTGACAATGTTTGTGGGCATAATATCTCGGCCAAGTTTTATAACTAGCCAAATCGCCGTAGGCACTCTTGGAATATGACCCTTGAATTACTCAAAATCTGCTAATTTAGCCTTGTCTGCCCATTAAGTCGAACAGTTTTCATCCGATCTTCACCAGACATGGTGACAATGTTTGTGGGCATAATATTTCGGCCAAGTTCGATAACCACCCAAATCGCCGTAGGCACTCTTGGATTATGGCATTTGAATTACTCGAAATCTTTTTATGATACGTAACTGAATATTTAGACGGGCGTATTTTGTGACAGTCCGGCAGTCTTGTTGGATTTCTGAATATTAGAACTACATCAGAACATTGTGCATTTCTTTACAGTTTCCATCCATTGAATGAAACTTGATAATAATATCTAGTAAAAATTATTATACATATCTATGTCAATCATTTGATAAACTAGATAGTTTAACAGTGTAAGCATATTAAATTGAAATTTAAAATCAGAAATCAGGCTTTATTTATTGAGTGCACTGAAACCTATTGCTTTTCAGATTTTTAGACCTATATGATGCAATTTGTTTACTAGTAATGCAGCTTGACATAAAGCCGTTTGCCATAGCGTGCAGATTTCTGAGCGGGTTTTAGAAGTTGTTTTGCAGGCATACCGCTATATTGACTAAATTCACTGATCCAGAAACAGAATACGCGTAGATCAGTTTAAAATGCTATCATAACCCTCCACAAAGTTTGTGCAGTTAATCACCGCCCGGGCAAAAGCTTGGGAAGCAGCGGTGTCAGGTTCAAAGATCTGCTTGCTTAGCGGACCCAAGCGTCCACGAACTTGGTCTAGCGGTGCAAACTTGACTGGGCGTTGTTAGAGCGGTGGTAAACTTTGCCGGAGCGGAAAATTGCCCGTCCTCACCGCTCGCAATTTGGCACGATGTCTAGCCACGCTCTTTATTGTTGGAGACTCTTTTGCTATGTTTGATGCAATAAACAAGTGTAACGAGATTGCTAAAAGCAAAGATGATTCTCCAAGCTATCTTCCTACCAGACTGTAAGTTGAATTATATTTATTATATGAAAAAGTTTACCAAGTACCAGTACTTTTGGACCCCCTTACAAATCTGTTTTACTCTTTTTCAACACGTGATGATATAATGATATCTGAAAAGTATAAGAACTGAAAGAATGTGTATTTGTCTATTCATGAACCAGGCTTTTTTTACAGTACACCAGTAATTTGATTGTGATAGAGACTGTTTATGTTATGTAATGATGGTTATTGCAAAATCTCCATGGACTTTTCGTATAATTCCATGTCATTATTTCATAGGAATAATTTCCTCAAATTACAGATATTTATATAAAAACAGCACTATTACAGAATATTGCTGCCAGTTTGGTGGTTTTTGTACGTTTATCAAACATTCCAGGCATAACATAGGTTTTACATCATGTTTTATTCTAAACATGAGGAATTTTGGAAGAAGCGTTATCATGCTAATCGATAAAAGTGCATTTTCAAATTGTCTGCTATCAGGGTACTGAAATGATTTGGGAAATGTATAATAGCAGAATGAAATTATTGTGTAGCCATTTTTAGCTCGACTATTTGAAGAATAGTCCGAGCTATTCTACTCATCCTGGCATTGTCGTCAGCGTCACACCTTGGTTAAAAGTTTTGCATGCAAGTACATATAGCTATCATTTGAAGGCATAATTATAGCATTGATTTTTTTCTTTTTCAAAGCCGATTACCAGCCTCACTGGTTCAAGTCCCATATCTCTTACATGTATTTTTGGAAAATTTTGCCCCCTTTTGGACTTAAAAAATCCTGGAATTTTTTTTGCATATAAGCTACTATCTCCAAAACCAGTGCAAATATTGAATTGAAACTTCACATGTGTCTTCCTGTTTATAAAACTAGGTGATAGCATCAAGTCCCATAATTCTTGAGATATATTTTGGCCAAAATTGTGCCCCCTTTTGGACTTGGAAAATCCTGCAAGTACATGTAGCTATTATTTAAAGGCATATAGCGTTGAAATTTATTTTTATCTTTTTCTAGGTCAATTATCAACCTTACTGGATCAAGTTCCATAACTCTGACATGTATTTTGGGCAAATTATGTCCCCTTTTGGACTAAGAAAATTCTAATTAAAGTTAAGAAAAATATCTCTTCCCTCACAATATGCAATAGGGTTTAAGAGCCAGATAATCTTAGCTCTACTACTGACCCACTATGCCTGTTTGCTGGAGAACTATGTAATTCTTCCTTCTTCATGATTTTGATAAGTCATTTTTCCAGTCATGGGAATAACATATTTTCATAGTATATAACTTACTTTTCCATTAATTTTAATAATTTTGCAACCCAAAGAAGTTTTAATGCACTTTGTAAACATTTGTCGGAGTGATGATTGGTAACTTGTCTATCTATACTGTGTTGTCATCTAAAATACAATTAACAAACATTCATAGATCAGAGCCAATGCAGTGATCCAGTGATAACACTGTCTGACTATGAAACCAGGGTTTGTGAGTTAGAGCCCCCGCTCATCCAACTAAAAAATACTAGCATTGGGATAAGAATCCTGTGTATAGGTGCTTTACACTTGGCATGCTAAAGAACCAGGGAAGCTTCTGGAATTGGACTTTCTTCTGTACCATCTAACATTACTAACAGTCTTCTGGAGGAGTCGTCCATATGGGTTACCGGTGGCGACTATAAATAAGCCTACATACAAACAAACTTTTATGAAAGTTCATCTGAGCTTTCCCCTGTTGAGTGTGCCTGATATTGTAGCAGTTCCACATCATCAGAGTAGTAAAGTAAAAAATCTAGTTCCACCCAAGATTGTTTTAGATAAATTAAGATAAGCTGAACAATTTCAGGGCAGCGGTTGCATGTCTGGGAGGTATATATGAGAAGATGGGAAGGATGACAGGTAGATCATATGAAGAAACAGTACAGGCTCTTATCAAGTCCCTCAAATCTGCTGAGGTAAGTTCACATCATTATATATGTCCACAAAGGTTAAGGTACCATTTATCCATAAATTTATAAACATGGTACCAAGGTAAAGTTTTTGGGCCAGTTTTATCACTGTTGTTTAGTCATCAGGTAGTACTGCTACAGACTGTAATATTATCATTTTTATGTCCCCAGCATCTACTGATGCAGGAGGCATATAGTGATTGTCCTGTCCGTCCGTACAAGGTTAACCAAATGGGACCGTTTCGTCTAGCATCAATACCCCTTACTAGAATGACTTGATACTAATGCAGATGTAACATGTGACCATTCCTCATCTTCAGACATCATGTGACCTCAGTTTGACCTTGACCTCAATTTGGACTTAGGTTGCTTTATATGTGCTATCTCTTGGTTAACCAAATGGGACCATTTCGTCTAGCATCAATACCCCTTACAAGAATGAATTGATACTAATAAAGATGTAAACTGTGACCATTCCTCCTATTCAGACATCACCTGGTCTCAGTTTGACCTTGACCTTGGCCTCGTTTTGGACTTAGGTGCTAAATCTTCATGAAATACTGAAAAAAAATCCCTGCTAGGTATTCAAAATGGCTGTAAATTTGTCATACACAAAATGCAACTGCACAATTGACATTTTTTTTCCATATTTAGCTTACCAGAGCACATTGTGCTTATAGTGAGCTAGTTTGGTTACTCCCTGTATAGTATTACTAATCTGTCCACATCTTCAACTAACAACACTTCTTCTGAAGCTGTTAGTACAGGTTGATAAAACTCTGGCATTGATTGTTCTTGGATGTTACTTTTTCAAAGAATATTTTCACACAATTGTTCCTTAGGTTACCTTCTTCGAAGACTTTATTCTCCATGTTGATCTGATTTTAAAAAAAAAAAAGGTTGCCATTTTACCTAAAATGCTGGTAAACAATCGAGTCATGTTCCTGTTTAGCACTATTAAATACTATTACTGTCACACCCTTTCCCATTTTAGACATCTAGACGTCTAGAATTTCCAGGTTTTATGAAAGATGTAATAATAAAGAAGAAAATGTCATGGTTTCTTGTGAAAATGTTACCAATCCTTTATGTGTATTATAATATGAAATTAGGTGCTACCTAAAAGGCAGAGCTCCCATGAAAAATCACCATTGCCCGTTAAAAATTAAAGGAGTGGTGCTGGAATTATCTGGAATTATGGATTCTTTTAGGACGTTTATGTTATTTAGATCTATTAAAATTATTAATGATAATTCAAGATTTCTGAATGCATGTTTTAGACTGCATCAAGATTAATTCTCGACATGTGAAAACTCCACAAATATTCTATATATGAGCCGTGCCATGAGAAAACCAACATAGTGGCTTTGCGACCAGCATGGATCCAGACCAGCCTGCGCATCCGCGCAGTCTGGTCAGGATCCATGCTGTTCGCTTTCAAAGCCTATTACTATTAGAGAAACTGTTAGCGAACAGCATGGATCCTGACCAGACTGCGCGGATGCGCAGGCTGGTCTGGATCCATGCTGGTCGCAAAGCCACTATGTTGGTTTTCTCATGGCACGGCTCATATAATCAAAAGAAAGTTCGGTACAGATTAACATCTGCACCAAGATAAAGAAAAAAAACATATTTGAATAATTTCTGTTATCCTTATTAAAACGTACTGCATCAACAATTTTACATAAATTGTTACCATACTGGAAACCAGTCACAAAATGATAACTCCTTCAAATTGAAAAGCTTGAACTTTGAAAATTTCAAACCTAACAGAATCTCATTAGGCCAATAGCCAAAGGAATTCTGTCTTTGCGTGTGAATGTTTGACAATGAGGACTTAATGTAAAATGTTGATGTTCCAATTCCAAGTTAATAGAAATTAGAATTTACGTAATCCTGGAAATGACTATTGTAATTCTTTTAAATGTCGTTATTGTCAAATTTTGGTTCTTTTTGGAAGGAAGAATGTGTCCAACTTTCAGTCAAAAATACTGCTATAACAGACACTAGACTGATGCCCGTGTTTACTCTCCACGTTCCATGTTTGGAGAGAATGATTCTCGAAATACAGTCGGGTACCAGTCTATAATGACGGCTGGTATGAGAAAATTAAAATCATTTACATGACTGTACAAAGCTTGTTTTAAACCCAAAAGTGGTTAATCTTTTAGCACTATAGAATGGGGATGGTAGTAAGAACCTTTTTGATGTTTGTTGATAATTCATCACCAATTGTTTTTTGAATTAACTCTGGTCAGTGATTTTAAAGCTAACGGATGAGATATATGCGAATGGGGAGAAGAACATTATTTGCTTTTCACAGTTTAATGCCTGTATATTTTGATCCTAAAGCTTTTCTTTTTTTTAAAGTTATGTCTACTGACTACTACAGTGGAACCTGACGTCAAAGCTAAACACATGTTAAATTTCACATGAATGACTTTAGTTATACAATATTTTCAAAACTCACAATAATACAAAAAAAAAAAATGAAATAAAAAAATAAAAATGAAAAAAAAAATCTGGTCCAGGCGAGGTCGAACTCGCGACCTTTGGATTACATCGCGAACTCGCTAACCACTACACCGTTGTGGAGTTATGACGTCATCAGACAAACATAAGTATATATAATAAAGTTCAGTAACGTCAGCGTGACGAAAGTCGTTTCAGAATGAAAATATTGTATTTTATTTCTTTTTTTTCCGTAGAAAATGTATTTAGCACTTATTTCTTATTAATCAAACGCTCATTTGCATTTTTATTCAATATTCAAAGCAGTAAGCGAGACGCTTTTGTCAACCGTAAACAGTAAGCGTCTACTGACGTCTTTACTGATTAATTACTATGTGCATAGTGTTATTGAAAAAATCCGAACAACACCGATTCCAAAATGTACCACGAATTTTCAACTTGGTAGTATACACAGTTAGATCTCTCTTTTTGTTTTCTTTTTCATACGTCTAACCGTAATAGCGGCGCCGGTAGCTCTGCTATTACATTTGTATTACTGGTACATTTATATGGCTATTTTTGTAGAAACATTGAATTAGTTGTTCAGATTGAGACCTAATTTGATGCAACAATTTTTCATTTTTCCCCGGATCCACACTCGGAAATTGATTGAGAAATTTTCTCACATGCCAAAAATCAATGTAGAAATACACTGGGAGTTGGTATTGTACTCTCTCATACAGAAGATGCAGTCACATTTTGTAATTACATAAAATCGCAAAATTGTTGATGTGAAATGTTTAGTGTTGATTTAATATCTTTTTGTGATTTCATTATGCCTTGCTTCCTCATGAATTCAGTTAACATTTGCAGACAAATTGAACGTTGTATAGGGTAAAGAAATAGATCATATCCATTGCTGAACAAAAAGGGAGACAAAATGTTAAAAGAGAATAAATTGTAGCCACAATAGCAAAGTCATCATTAAATAATGGTGTACATTATCTCATTAAGCTGATTGATAGGCAAATTTATCATTTGATGCCACCTTACATACTACACACACACTCAAATGAATTTTTTTTTAAATTTCACTACCTCCTCCTCTGATCTAGAACTTCTAGCTTATATTGTCCCACTTTGTAGAGTTTTTTTGATATATTTAAAGAGAATGAGTAAATAATTGCTAGATTTCTTCAATTTCAGTCCCAATGTCGAGGGGAGACAATGATGACATTGGAGAAGATAGTTAAAGGTCTTGGATCCGCTGGTCAACAGTCATACAAAGATGTTTACAAGGCAGCAAAAGCTGCAATGACAGACAGGGCTATGGCAGTTAGGACTGCTGCGGCTAAGGTACAGTTTACACATACATCTTATACTGAATGAAGGCAGCAAAGGCTGCAATGACAGACAGGGCTATGGCAGTTAGAACTGCTGCGGCTAAGGTACAGTTTACACATACATCTTATACTGAGTCAAGGCAGCAAAGGCTGCAATGACAGACAGGGCTATGGCAGTTAGGACTGCTGCAGCTAAGGTACAGTTTACACATACATCTTATACTGAATCAAGGCAGTAAAGGCTGTAATGACAGACAGAGCTATGGCAGTTAAAACTGCTGGTAAGATTATCGAAGTTTTTATCGAGGGAGCTGTGTCGAGTGTTAGGCAGTTTTGCTTTAAACTGCTTCTTCTCATGAACCACTTGATTGATGACTACTAAATTTTGTCAGCAGCATCCTTGTTAATTTGGTCAAACAGTTTCTCATGATCTATTTTAGGGGTTGTCAAAGCTAAAAATAGAAAAAGCAACTTTTAAACAACTTCTTCTCTTGAACCACTTGTTGAACCATCTATAAACTTTGTCTGTGGCATCCCTGTAAGTTCATCTCTCATGTTTATTTAAGGGTTATTTCTTGATCTCTTATAGGGGCTGCTAGAGCTAAAAATAGAAAAAAAATGTTTAAACAACTTCTCATAAACTGTTTGATGAGTCAGTAGCATCCTTGTAACATCCTGGATGGCAGAGCAAAAAGTAGAATTAACTTAACAACTTCTTATTGACTGCTTGGTGTTATCTTTCTTGATACATTGTTTTATGACATATATTAAAGATCAACAGTCAGTATCAGGTCAGTGAAATAGGGCCTTGATGGCCCTTTTATTGGGGTTTTCATTATCATCTTTTTTTCATACTTGCATGCAAGAAACAATTTCTTCAATATTTTGCGTTATAGATACTTTCAAGATTGAGCTATGAAGCATTTATTACTGTGGAACATTTGTCACTCCTTTAATTTTCCACAAGGAGATTTTGCATGCTATCTGAACATTAATCATGAGGGGAGATGTGTGATTGAAACAGTTATATCAGCTATTGACCTAAATTTGTCTTCATTTTCTTAAAGTGAACTGGAGTGAAAGAATTAGTTTCTTGTTAGATTGTTTATCATTGCTTGATGGCCAGCAGAAAATCACTGATTTTGTAATAAGAAAGAAAAGTCAATAAATTACTACATTTCATGAAACAAGAAAACAAACTTATCATGCAGTTGGCTTTATTGTTAGACAAAGAAATGAGATCAAATGTATTAAAGTATCTTAGAATTATTAACCAATCACTTACTAGATGTATGGTATATCAGCTTGAACGAAGTACCAGTACCAGTTCTACATGGCTTTTTAGCTCGACTATTCAAAGAATAGGGGAGCTATCCTACTCGCCCAGGCGTCGGCGTGAGCGTCACACAAATGTTAAAGTTTGTGTACCACCCCAAATATTTTCAAAGTCCATTGAGATATTGCTTTCATATTTTGCATACTTGTTAACCATCGTGACCCCAGTCTGTAAAAAGGAGGAGGCAACTCTATCAAGCATTTTGACTGAATTATGGTCCCTTTTCGACTTAGAATATGCTTATTGTAATGTTAAAGTTTTACTCAGAGCTTATATTATACTATCAAGTACTGAGAATAGTCGAGCGCGCTGTCCACTGACAGCTCTTGTTATGAGAACCTTTTCAGCTCACCTGTCACAAAGTGACAAGGTGAGCTTTTGTGATCGCGCAGCGTCCATCGTCCGTGCGTGCGTCAACTTTTCATGGTTCGCACAGGTCCTTGAAAGTCTTTGAATTTGATCCCAAGTCCTTGAAAAGTCCTTGATTTTTTTCTTCCAAAAACTCTCCTGAAAAAGTACTTGAATTTCGAAAAAAAGGTGGAAAAGACCTTAAAGTTTGCTAAAAACGGGGGTGCAATCTTATTGTAGGGGAAAAATACAAAAAATAAATAATAAATAAATCAAAATGAGCGAAAAAACGGTGTAAAATAAAAATACATGCACACGCACGAAGGGAACGCAAGTTGAACACCGTTACAGTTCGGTACGAAAAGCGATTTTCACAACGTTAAAATATTATGCGCAAGTAGCGATTTTCACAACGTTAAAATATTATGCGCAATGAGTGGCCCCAAAAATAAATGTAGTTTCGCCAGTAAATGGCTTACACAGGATGATTATTCATCGTGGTTAAAAAAGTTTAAGTCGGACAAGCATAAGTGTATTTGTACTTTGTGTGATAAACTCATTGATGTCGGAACAATGGGAGAAAGTGCGTTGAAATCACACGCAAAAAGTCACTTGAGGACAAATTGAAAACTAGTCTTGAGAGCTTGAAAGACTTATAAGAAACATGTACTAGTATGTATACAGGCAAATATAGCTCATAAAAGGTAATCCCATTCAAGATCTCATAAAGATTAAGATATGCTATTGTAGCTTATGGAAAATAAAACTGTTCTGTAACTTTTCTTCTATCATAATGCCTTATGAAGAGCCTAAATGGTTTTGTAATTTAAGATTTAAAGCGATAAAAAATAGTCCTTGAAAATCGATAAAAAGTCCTTGAATTTTTTTTGCCAAGTCCTGTATGAACCATGCTTTTGCTTGTGACCACTCTAGAGGTCACATTTTTCATGGGGTCTTTATGAAAATTTGTCAGACTGTTCACCTTGATGATACCTAGGTCAACTTTGAAACTGGGTCACGTTCGGTCAAAAACTAGGTCAGTAGGTCTAAAAATAGAAAAACCTTGTGACCTCTCTAGAGGCCATGTATTTCACAAGATTTTCATGAAAATTAATCAGAATGTTCACCTTGATGATATCTAGGTCAGGTTCGAAAGTGGGTCACGTGCCATCAAAAACTAGGTCAGTAGGTCAAATAATAGAAAAACTTTCTGACCACTCTAAAGGCCATATTTTTCATGTGATCTGTATGAAAGTTGGTCCGAATGTTCATCTTGATGATATCCAGGTCAAGTTCGAAACTAGGTCATGTGCGGTCAGAAACTAGGTCAGAAGGTCTAAAAATAGAAAAATCTTGTGACCTCTCTAGAGGCCATACTTGTGAATGGATCTCCATAAAAATGGGTCAGAATGTTCATCTTGATGACATGTAGGTCAAGGTCGAAAGTAGGTCACGTGCTGTCAAAAAGTAGGTCAGTAGGTCAAATAATGAAAAACGTTGTGACCTCTCTAGAGGCCATATTTTTCATGGGATCTGTATGAAAGTTGGTCTGAATGTTTATCTTGATGATATATAGGTCAAGTTTGAAACTGGGTCAACTGTGATTAAAAACTAGGTCAGTAGGTCTTAAAATAGAAAAACCTTGTGTCCTCTCTAGAGGCCATACCCTTGAATGGATCTTCATGAAAATTGGTCAGAATGTTCACTTGATGATATATAGGTCAAGTTTGAAACTGGGTCACGTACCATCAAAAACTAGGTCAGTTGGTCAAATAATAAAAAAACCTTGTGACCTCTGTAGAGGCCATACTTTTCATGGAATCTGTATGAAAGTTGGTGTGAATGTTCATCTTGATGATATCTAGATCAAGTTTGAAACTCGGTCAACTGCGGTCAAAAACTAGGTCAGTAGGTCTAAAATTAGAAAAATCTTTTGACCTCTCTAGAGGCCATATTTTTCAATGGATCTTCATGAAAATTGGTGAGAATGTTAACCTTGATGATATCTAGCTCAAGTTCGAAACTGGGTCACATGCCTTCAATAACTAGGTCAGTAGGTCATATAACAAAAAAACCTTGTGACCTCTGTAGAGGCCATATTTTTCATGGGATCTGTATGAAAGTTGGTCTGAGTGTTCATCTTGATGATAACTGGGTCACATGCGTTCAAAAACTAGGCCAGTACGTATAAAAATAGGAAAACCTTGTGACCTCTCTAGAGGCCATATTTTTCATGAGATCATCATGAAAATTAGTGAGAATGTTCACCTTGATGATATCTAGGTAAAGTTCAAAACAGGGTCACGTACCTTCGAAAACTAGGTCAATAGGTCAAATAATAGAAAAACCTTGTGACCTCTCTAGAGGCCATATTTTTCAATGGATCTTCATGAAAATTGGTCAGAATTTTTATCTTGATAATATCTAGGTCAAGTTCAAAACTGGGTCACATGTGCTGAAAAACTAGATCACTATGTCAAATAATAGAAAAAAACGACGTCATACCCAAAACTGGGTCATGTGGGAAGAGGTGAGCGATTCAGGACCATCATGGTCCTCTTGTTTCTCTCTGATTACTTGATAAAATTTTCAGATTGTTTTGCCGTCAGTTTTCCCTGCCAGCTTTCGTGAGAATTGAATAGGTACCGGTATTGGTGTTTATCTTGTATTTAAGTACTCATCATTTCCTTGTACTTAATTCATACATTAGTTAAGAGATATGATGGAATGGAAGACAAAACATATATATACCGTGCAGTCCATGTTGTATTAAGTTAAAGTTTGATCAAATTATGTTCTGTGAAATCATTAATATTCATGGGAGACTAATTTTCGAGGATTTCACGGTTGACGAGTCCACAAAATCAAATTCCAATGAAGAAACAAAATTCCCTTTCATTTTATATTCAAAAGTTGAAATTCAGAAATTCATATCCCCAGGAAAAAAAAAACAAGTTTTACCGAAACCATGGAATTTCATGTCCACACAACACAATGATTTTACAGCATGTGGACTTGCTCTATAAAATGAGCCGCACCATGAAAAAACCAACATAGTGCATTTGCAACCAGCATGGATCCATGCTGTTCGCTTTCAAAGCCTGTTGCAATTAGAGAAATTGTTAGCAAACAGCATGGAACCTATGTTGGTTTTCTATTGGTGCGGCTCAAATGATGATCATGTAGGAATGTCTGACAAAGATTGTGTTCAGCTTTGTACTTAGCATCCCATAGACTGAGACTCACTCTTATTTAGAAGAATACAGATTTTATTTCTCACATCAGCAATCGTGATTTCTTCCAGCAGTTTTAAGAGCGTTAAGTAATATCAGTATTGATACAGTTGTCACTTTATTTCCTTAGAGAGATATCATCATTGTTATGTTGCAGAATATTTCCATTCTGTCCTGCTACAAGCCAGACAATTTATGGCAGATTTTGAATAATGTAATCTCATCTTCACAGCTTTAGTCTCATTTGTGAGTAATTTTGTAGAGAGAGAACTGACAAAATGGTTTATTAATTAATTGAAGAGGAAGTCTGACCACAGGTTTTGCAAGTGTTAAAACTTACTTTCCAGACAATTGATTTGGATTCCAAGATGGGTCTTAGTTCCTAGACAATGTAATAGCCTAGTTCATAGAATGTACACTTATTTGTGTCTACGTCTACATTTTTTGTGTCTACATCTACATTTTTAAATGGGCCAAAATTCCTTGATACGTAGCTTTTTTTTTAAGTTGCAACAGCCGTTTTCTGGACAGAATGATTATAGCAAACACATGTCTATTTTGCTCTTTACATTTAGAAGATACTAAATACAAGCTGTATAATTTGTAATGCTTTATTTCACAAATCTTTGGAAAGTTCACTTTTATGAACAAATTTTCCATCTAATTTGTGGTGTACATCATGTTCCTTTATAACATTCAGGAACTGTTACTATGGAATCAACGGTATTTTGTTAAAACCATCATCATGGAAAATTTCTGCAGGTGATATTAACCTTTTGCCTGCTGGCGGCAAGTGATTTTGCCTTTGCGACCAGTGCAGACCAAGATCAGCCTGCACTGTTCACTATTCAGTCAGTATATTTTCAGTGAACACCCCCTTCGAATAATAAATGGTATTGCCCAAATTGAATGATGGACCAGTCCATTTTAGAACTTTAGCAGGGTAAAGGTTAAGAAGGTAACTGAGAGGTCTTAAAATTTGTAAGTGGAAGAACATAATATTTAATCTGTGGCAGTTGAAAATCACTAGAACTTTCAAAATTAACAGCACTTTCAATTGATGACAGTATTTAGGTACTGTATTTAACAGTGGTTTACGTACTTTTTCAGTGTATGTACCAGCTAGTGAACGAGGCACCATTTATGTCTACAACAGAGATGGAGACAGTGGTGTCACTATGTTACCGAGCCCTAGATGGTTCTAACTACGATGCGAGATACGCTGTGGCAGAACTGCTTGGAAATCTCTGTGCAACCACACTCAATCCTAAACCAAATACTACTGCTGGTAAATAACCTAACATTAATGCTTGCCTTTATAATGAATTTCTGCATTCCATTTGCTAATAATTACACAGAAACTTTGTTTTACCAGTTTGAATTAGATTGTTTATTTTATTGGAGCCAGACAGTCAAGTTCTGGGATGCATCAGTTGGGTGTTCAGTCAAAACTCGGAATATTTCATTTCTAGTAATTTGTACTTCTGTTTCTATTAAAATAAATAGCTTTACATAATTTCTTTATCTCATACTTTTAATGAGCATTTTTGTATCTGCAATATATTTTCAGCACGCAGTAAGCCTGTGAAGTTGGAAGATGTACTGGGTCTGTTATCGGCGGGGTTCCTGCGTGGAGGATTTGGCTTCCTGAAGAGTAGTAGCTCCAGTAGTAGTGCTGGAGTTAACAGGGAGATCAGGGTCGGAGTTACTCATGTAAGTTACTATATTATTATAATATAGTTTGTTCAGATTTCACAAGTTTGTTTGATATATTCAATAACTGTGTTAAAAGAAAGCAAAAAAAAAAAAAATGTATAGTCTTTCTATATTTTCATACAGATATATGCACATGACAGTAAACATAAGGCTAAATGTAAGACCTGTATTCCTTTCCATATTATATAATGGAAGACACAATGTTATGCTCTTTGGAAGACAAACAGAAAGTAATTCATTTTATGTATAGATCTATTGGGATTATTTAGTTTCAGACATTAGTAGGGGGATGTTTGTTTGATCACAGCAGAATTCCTTGTCCCAATGACTAAGCTGTAGATATAATTCCCCTCTTACATTTTAAAGCAAAAGCTTCTTTCAGTCATTTTCTTTTTTACTGATTCTGTTTTTCCTGTGTTTGTAGGCTTATGTCGAGTTTATCAAATGTATGGGAGGACTGTGGCTGGAGAGAAATATTTCTACCTTCCTGAACCATGTATTGGAACTTGTTGCCAACCCTCGTGCCACACCAACCCATGTGGATGCTGTGTATGCAAGGAAGTGTGTGTCATTTATCATCCGCTCTGTGATCGGTGGACTGCTCGGAGAAAAAGCACAGATAGCCGCTGCTAAGGAGATCTGTCAGATTATCATCAAACAGATGAATGTTGTTGGTAAGTTAGCAGGCTAGTTCTTGTAATCTGATAGTAACTTAAACTCCTATTAGATTATTGTCCTGTAGGATTATTTATCAGTACGTTATCATCTGAAATGCAGAGATTAAGGGTGTTTTAGATGCTTTCCTAAAAACAGGATGTTGAAGTCAGTCTTGGTGACTGATATGAGTTATATTATATGGTAGAGAGTTCAGTTATTTAGTGAAATATTGATGTTAATATATCAGTTTTAATCTGTAGGTGAAGCGGGTGCTGATGCTGCTGACAGTAAGGGTACTACTGCTGATATAACAGGAAGTCAGCATGTCCTGGTATGTGCTCTACATGAATTAGGATGTCTAGTTCTCAGCTTAGGCACCTCAGCCAGTCCTCTAGTGGCTGAACCTGCAACAGGTAGGGACACAAGCTTGGATTTGATCAGATTTTGATTTTAAAAATCTTTTATGATCTTTGTGAGTAATAGATGATAGGTGTACAATTACTTGATAAACAGCTGTATAGAATACAGATTTTCATTTTCCATAAATCATACTTGCACAGTTACTAGTAAACATTTTTATACACATTTTCTAGAAAAGAGAAGTGATCTGCTGTTGAATATATGAATGTTTATTAGTATTAATATTTATTTTATGAATATTTATTAGTTATTGATAAATAGTTTGGCTAAGGGTGCAAATGTTTTTCAGTAGTTAAGTAATATTGTTTGTATATTTGTTTTAGGCATTATTGAACCTGTGGTGTCAGTATTGATACATCCGAGTGCTTCGGCACGTCTGTCAGCATCTTGGTGTCTGGGTAGTATCTCAGTAGCTCTGCCGTCTCAACTCACACCCCTTGTTGATAGATGTATAGAGAGGATGAACAAGTTAAAATCCTCCCCGGAGGCAGTGTCTGGATATAGCAGTGCTCTCACATCCCTGCTTGGTAGAGTGTACCAGTGTCCTCTAGGTATTCCACATGCCAAGGGAAAGGTATGATTTGTTTTATACAATTTTCATAAAGACACCACCAAATGTTCCTTAAGGGAAGGGCAAAAAGTAGTCTTTTAATACAACATTATTTGAGCCACACCATGAGAAAACCAACATAGTGCATTTGCGACCAGCATGGATCCAGACCAGCCTGCACATCTGCGCAGTCTGGTCAGGATCCAGGCTGTTCGCTAACGGTTTCTCTAATTGCAATAGGCTTTGTAAGCGAACAGCATGGATCCTGACCAGACTGCACAGATGCGCAGGTTGGTCTGGATCCATGCTGGTCGCAAATGCACTACGTTAGTTTTCTCATGGTGCAGCTCATTTGTTCTTTAACAATGCAAAAAGGGGTGGTGTCTTAGTGCAAGTGGTCTTGTAATAGATATGGCCCGACTGTAGTTGTACTAATTATGTATACAAATTGTAAATTATTTCCTTATTTCTGAGATCATACCTTTTAGTTGCCAAAGACTTAACATTACACTGTATAATATCTTGTAACTTGAAGCATGATATTAGAATCAACTAGGCAGAAACCCTTTATGATGTTTAGACTGTTTATAGTTAATGGATCGAATCTATTTGATCAGACATATAATTTCAGCAAATCTTCAACATAGCAGAGGAATTACTTCGTACAGCATCACAAAACAGTAGACTGTCTCTACAGCGGACACAGTCCGGTTGGTTGTTGCTAGGTGCTTTGATGACTTTAGGTATGTTAAAGCATAAAACTTGGAGTGTTTTAGCACATATTATAGCTTTTGCCTGGCTTTATTTATTTCCAGGCAGACTGTCTTAAATTTATGTTGTCTGATTAATTGTTCTAAGGTTCTTACACTATCACTGGTTTCTTGTTGTTACATAAATTTCAGAATTTTGATACACAGTCATAGAGTATGTTCTCTCAGCAGGCCATAGTTTAATTCCAGTTTCTAGTGGAATTTTGAACATAAATGAAAGAAATTTGCAACAGTTGGGATTTAAAGTTTGGTTTAATATATGTAACAAACAACATTTTTCGCTTAACAGGTTCACCAGTAATAAAGGGACACCTGCCTAGAATGTTGTTGCTATGGAGAAATGCATTCCCCAGGTCTGTAAAGGAGCTGGAGTCGGAGAAAGCAAGAGGAGATTCCTTCACCTGGCAGGTCACGTTAGAGGGACGGGCTGGAGCACTGGGAGGTAGAGATATCCACTGTGTATACAGGAGGACTACTTATATAAATTGTATTTCATCCATGTGTAATATCTGTTTTTAGATACTTTTGATAATGAATTCATAGAGAGAAAAAAAGTTAATCATATCACCTTCCCGCTTACCAGAGTGCACATCCTTATGCCATCTGTATTTCTCTTAGCCTTTGACACAAAGTTGTTAATTGATGTTGTAATTGTGATTGTTTCAGCGATGTTGAGCTTCCTGCAGCACTGTAGAGAACTGATAACAGAAGATGTGATACGTAGATTACTAGCACCATTAGAATGTACCCTGACAATGTTGGCACAGTAAGTATTACTTTGTGACCAGTAATAGAAAAAATGATATGTAGAAACAAGATAAATAAACTAAATATTGATTCTGGAAAAAACTGATTTTTGAGGATTCAATTAGTAGTTTATCTCAATAGTTCTGTTCTGTTCAAAAATGTAAGACCTAGAAATATGAAAGTTGCCAAAGGACAGTAAATTCCTTTAGAACAAAATGAAGAAACATTGTTTTACTATTACAGCATGCCTGGAGTGATAAAGATGTATGGAACACATCTAAAGGCCAGTGCTGCCATGGTCAGACTCCGCTTATATGATGTTCTATCAATGCTACCACCACAGTCATATGAAGGTAAAGTGAAAGTAGACAAAGGGAAAAACATCCTTTAGACTGCAGTGTTAAAGTGTTTACTCTCTTGAATCTGCAACAACCGTCACTACTATCTATTAAAAGTTGTTACAAAGATGTTTCAGATCATTATGTAAAAATGTTAATCAGAGATAGTGATACTGATTCCTCATATGTAATCCCATTCGTGTTTCAAAAAGTGTATTTAACAGCTGTTCTGATTTATGACAGGTACATACACGAGCTTGCTACGAGAACTTGTGGCAGAATTCACTCTCACTGACAATCCTGCAAACACAACTACATCACTGCTGCGATCCCTGTGCCACGTTGATGACAGTGTTATACTTGGATCTTGGTTACAGGAAACTGACCATAAAGCTGTTGAAGATCAGGTCAGTGTGCTATACAAGCTTGCTTTGGTGTGGTAGAATAGTCTGTGTTAATTAGATGCTTTTTACCACATTGTATTGATTTTGCTATATTGTGTCTTGTCAGCAATTGGTGACATTAAGAATATTTAGTTTATAAAAATAATTTCAATATTTGCAATTTATGTTTCTCATTTATATGGCTCAGTGATTCTTAAATACAAGGAGATTGAGAACGGCATTATAGACTTTTTTCCCTACTAGAAAAGGTGAAGACATGTCTTCAGTAAGCAGTCTGTTTATGCCTGCTTTGTATGCACAAGTTAGGACTGCTTAGAAATTTCTTTTTAAGAAATTTCAAGTGGAGAGAAGCATTATATGTTGTAGAATTTTAATAATACTTTTGAAAAACAGAGAGCTTGCAAAGTGCTGCTCTATTTACAGAAAAAGGTCTTTTAATACTAATCACTATTGCTGTAGAGATAGTTTATATATCCATCACATGTATCTTTTGAATTTGAACACAAAGGGTCAAATGTTCAAATGATCTTGCACATACATGAAGTTCTACATATGCCTGAATAAATATTAAAGTTAGAACCATGTGGAATAGTTCAGTAAGTTGATAGAGTTGATAAATTATTATTTGTCACTGTGGGAGTGTAAGTATGGTGATAGAATAAAATGACTACTGTATTGATGTGTTTATATTTTTTATTTCAAGTTCATGTTGATTATACATTGTTATGCTGCTTTATAAGCTCAGTTTGAAAAATTGCGAAAATTACATATTCATGAATAAGAAACTGATATGGTAAAACTTGGTTGTAGCGAACTTGCCGGGCCAGGAGAAATTCTTCCTTATAACTCGGGTTCTTTATATCTGTATACCAATTCTTCATAACTGAGGTTATGGAATAGAAGTTTGATATATATAAATAACTTGATTCAAACATGGTCTTCTAACTACTGGTTATATCAACAGCAATCAAGTCATGAAATCTATAGACAATATATACAGTCATTGCAAAAAAAAAGAAAAAGATTGTAATTAATAAGTACTGTTTGGATTTGAAAGAGTTACTCTTATAAGACACCTGCAAATTGTGTTTGCAACAGGTATCTCCCTTATAAACAATGCTGTAATGGAATGGGAAAAATTGAAAATTAATGTAGACATAGAGATCAGATGGATGCATTGATAGAACAGAATTTGGCATCAACAGCAAAGACAGTTTAACAGCACTTTAACAAATAAAAAATATACATGTAGTTGGAATTTTAGTCATTGTTTTTGCTGAATATTCACGCTTCAGACAAGTATTATTGCAGGTAGATCTGATTCCATCAGCGGATCATCTCTAATCTGCTACTAAAAAGGAAAGTAGATATCTACAGTTGAAATATGATAGTTATTATCAACTGGTATTATTGTACAAATGGCAAATAAACCTTGTTGACTCTTAAAATATTATACCAGCTAGGACATTTGAGCAACGCCATGAGAAAACCAACATAGTGGGTTTGCGACCAGCATGGATCCAGACCAGACTGCGCATCTGCGCAGTCTGGTCAGGATCCATGCTGTTCGCTTTCAAAGCCTATTGCAATTAGAGAAACTGTTAGGGAACAGCATGGATCCTGACCAGACTGCGCGGATGCGCAGGCTGGTCTGGATCCATGCTGGTCGCAAACCCACTATGTTGCTTTTCTCATAGCACGGCTCATTTAATCTTGAAGAAAAAGCTTGTTCACCTAAATGTATGTGTGTTATTTCTTTGATCTAAAGTTGAGTAGTCTGTCTTTGAGGTAACATTACCAAAGTCTTTCATCTTTGGTAAAATGTGTTTTTATATATAATTGATAGATATATGCTACCACTTAAGGAAATACTTTATAAACACTTAAAATGGGTACTTTTTTCTGTGATAGATACTTAGGATTAACTTCAAATCAGTGGACACAAATTGTGGAATTAGCGAAAAATAGTGTTCCCTAGACCCAATCAGTTTGCATCTATATTTGCCATGTTTGGGCTCAGAAAAGTGTTCTGTATAACTGAGATAACTGAGGTTTTTCTAAAACTGAATTTGATACATCCATCACTTTTTATATGGAACAAAGAAGAACAAAGTGTTCTCTATATCCCAAGATTTCCTTATAACCAAGTTCACTATATTTGAGTTTTACTGGCAGTCAAAATAATAAACGAGTTTAGAAAAAAGTGAAAATCTTACAGTCTCACAATTTTTTATAAAATATAGCCTTGCAAATGAATAAGACTCCTTATGATTGACTAAAATTTGACCTTGACCTTTGACCCATTTGTTGTAGTATGAACCAAATCGTAGAGTCAACCACGACATAGTGAGTATTTACAGTTGAATGAATATGCAATTTTGATTTGCATCGTTATTTATAGGTACCATAGCTTTCCTGTCCTCTAATTTGCATTTGACTTTGTTTAGCTGCATTGTGATTTATAATTGTACATGTACATAATTTTAATAAGTTAAGAATTACGCTACAGTGTTTTCTCTTCATTCCTAGTGCATGGACAGTGTAAGTAACAGTGTAGAAAATGTTGTACTATGTCCTAATTATGTCAGTGTTGTCTGCATGGCTTTCTTCTCAACAACAACTGAGCCACACCATGAGAAAACCAACATAGTGCACTTGCAACCAGCATGGATCCAGACTAGCCTGCGCATCCACGCAGTCTGGTCAGGATCCATGCTGTTCGCTTTCAAAGCGTATTGCAATTAGAGAAACCGTTAGCGAACAGCATGGATCCTGACCAGACTGCGCGGATGCGCAGGCTGGTCTGTATCCATGCTGGTCACAAATGCACTACCGGGTATGTTGGTTTTCTCATGGTGCGGCTCAACTGTTCTTCATTCTCTAGCAGATTTTCATCTCACATTTCCTTTGTAACAAATTTGAAGTAGGATTCTTTCCTTTTATTAAGTTGCATGTTGTAGCATGTTAAGTTTAAATCCATGTGAGACTGTAAGTTATTATGAAAAAATTTTGTTGATCTTTTTAATTATTTTGTCACTGTTGTGACAGCATGTGTATACAGTCATGCTTAATGTTGTTCCTAGTTTAGAATAAATAGTCCTTTTTTTGTAAATTGATAGTTGTCTGAAGTAACCATTCAGATGATTGTTTGTGTGAGTCTACATCAAGTTTGATGTAATGAGCAGTTGAAATAAAGGCCCTTTTCATGGAGAAATTTAACTGTGAAGAAATTTCAGAGCATAACCTAAGCGTGAAAATTCGTCATTATAAGCATTATGGCACATCAGTACATTCCAAGTTAAATTGAATTTTGAAAAATGGCCATATGTAAGGCAGTATGTGGAATTGAATTATCAGATGGTAAAGGGAATTAGAATTGTACTAATTTATGCATTAGAATTGTCAAATGATAAGTCAGCACTAGTAGTAACTGTCCAAGATATATTAATCCTCATTTTACTTTCAGCTTCAGCCAAATAGTGCATCAGGATCTGGAGCATTGGAGCATGATGCCCACTCTCTCTTCTACAGATGTCCTTCTGTAAGTTAACATTTCATTTTCATTCTTGCATTGTACAAATTTTGAATATAAGTAAATATTTCTCAGTTTTGCCTGAAATGACACATTTTTAACCCACAGGAAGTTTTATGTGTTTTTGTTTGTTGTGGCTTTCACATAAAATAGTGTACAATTGCCATTCCAAATTCTAATGGTAGACAAATATAAAGTAATCCCTTTAAAATCTGTAGTTAAGTAGAAATTTGTAGGCAAGGTTTTATCAGGAGACATTTTCTGTGCGAAAGTCATGAATAATGCATTGATAATTCTGACAATATTTGTTGTTACAGAGTGATCCTATCCCTGGACCGTTACCACTCGGTGTTGCCGTAATTGACAGTTCTGTACGTCTTTATGGATTGATATTTCCGAGAGTTGCCCACAAACATCGTTACCAGATGTTACAACATTTTAATGAATGTATCAAGCAGGCCAAGTCTACGAGACAGCAGGCAGTTCAGATGAATATATTTACAGCTGTTCTTTGTGCACTCAAGGTATATTTCCAGTATAAGCTTTATATATTTGCATGCCAACTATTCACTTTTATCTTCAGCTGTAAAATAAGAGTTCACAAAGTACAAAGGACTCAGAGAATACTTAAGAAAGTTGGATCATACCCAGAAAACATGTTACAGTAGAAGACAGTTGGTCTGTACATAATCGGATGCATTAGGTGCACAGACGAAAATTATGGTACAGCTGTTGTTAAGTAAATTTCAAGTATTTACAATGCTCTCTTATTGTTTATGTTACAGAGTCTATCAGACACCAAGACAAAGCTAGGTCCTGATGAAGTTAAAAAAGCTGCATTTAATCTTATATTGGTAAGTCAGGGATTTTTTTACATACCTACATTTCATTTTAATAGCGAAAATTTGGTCATAGTTTTGTTAATTAAAGTCATTTGAGGATTCTGGAGAATTTTTATAAAAGCAATTAAGTTCTGCTACCATTTCTGAAAGTACCTGGTTGGTCTTCAGAAGTGAAAATTATGCGTCAAACCTAATTTTTATGAAAGGTATACAAACTAGAGCTGTCTGTAAAATATGTATGCACCCCCCTCCATTAGGCCTGGTCCCATTTTCAGTAATGATTTCAATATATCTTAGACCTAGTGACCCACATTGGAATAGGGGTCATCCATTGACCACAGGCAATCATCCTATGAAGTTTTTGGACTGTAGGACAAAGTATTCATCGTTAATGAGCAGAAATAGTCATACAGACATCTAAAACAATATAGATCATCTGCTGACAAGAGGCAGTCATCCTGTGAAATTTGAGAGCAGTATTTTAAATGATTCTTAAGTTACTGAGAGGATACCATTTTCAGTCTCAAGTTCGTTGTGTCCTGAACCTTTGACCCCCTAACCCCTCAAACACAATTATCCTATGAAAATGAACTGTAGAACAAAACATTCTTTGCTTATTGGGCAGGAGAAGTGAACTCTTCAGCATCATTTGGAAGCTGTATCCCATAGCGTTCATTACTTACTGAGCAAAAACCATTAAGTCTTGAGTAGACCTTAACCTTTGACCTAAAGGCATTCAAAATAGAACATGTCATCTTATGACCACAGTAAGACCAGTCATTCTCTAGTTCTTGAAATGTTTTCCAGAAAGGAAAGGGCAGGTAAATTATAAAAAATAGTGAAAAATTGAGGCAAAGAGTTTTTTAATTGTCATTCTCAAGTTATTGATTGGAAACCAAATGGTCTACATATTGACAGACAAATAGACAATGATGAAAACAATATACCCTCATTTCTAACCCCACTTTTTGAAAGAGGGGCATTAATGTATGATATTTCTTGCTATGTAAAACATTTTTGTTAAATTGTTGATACAATTTCAGGGAGCTTTAAGTAGTACAAATCCTATATTGAGATGTGCCGCTGGAGAAGCTCTGGGCAGAATGGCTCAGGTGGTTGGAGATAGCAAGTTTATAGCAGAAATGGCACAGTACAGCTTTGATAAGTTAGTAACCATTATCTATGTATAACAAGTGTATTCAGATGTTTTACCAGGAGCTATGGTTTAGTGGTTAAGGTGTCAGCTGCGCAGCCAAGAGGTAGTGGGCTCAAGTTCCCCTGGGGTTACGACCATGACTTGTCATATGACACTAGTACTGGTTTTCCAGGAAGTAGACATGAGAGTCATTCAAATAAGCTCCAAGCTTTTGTCACAGTCAAGATAGAATGAATTAGTATAAACTAAACTAACCCACATATTTCTAAATATGGATTTTGATAGATTTCATAAACTCTTGTCATAATACCTGAATGTGGTCGTTTGTAAAAAGAACTCCTTTAAAACTTTTAAAGTTAGCTTAAAATTGAAAATGTCCTACTACCACTTCTCCAGAGACATCTAGGTTGATGTATTATTTATTTTAGCTTGATTGTGATGAAAACTTCAAGCTTCTTTGTATCACTCTGGAGTCTGCTTCCTAGAGAAACCAGTACTGTTGTCATGTGAGAAGGTGTGGTCGTGACCCCGATGGGGCTGGAACTCGCGAACCCTGGATTGAGCGGCTGATACCTTAACCACTGAATTATTGTCCTTTGGTCCTTGAGATATTGAGTAATAGATTTGCCTATTTACTGACAAGTCATTCAGTAAGTGAATAGTTAAAGGATTAAAATGTCTCCTATAGCACATTTAACAGTTTGTTGTAAAATACATCCTCTTTTCAATTTTCAGATTGAAGTCTGCCCGGGATGTGGTTAGTCGTACTGGAAACTCTCTAGCCCTTGGTTGTTTACATAGATATGTAGGAGGTATGGGGTCAGGTCAGCATCTCAACACAAGTGTATCAATACTTCTAGCACTGGCGCAGGACTTCAACTCACCTGTTGTACAGGTAATGTCCCTGATTGTCTTCATCTCAGTGGTTTATAGCTATTTGTAAAGCTCTACTTCTACTGTTGCTTGCATTCAGAGGTATTGTAAGATACATTGATTGCTTGTAAGATTGTGTTTAACACAGCTTTTATTATACCCCCACCAAACATGTTTGAGGGGGGTATATAGGAGTCAGTTTTGTCGTGTCCCGTCGCGTCCCGAAATCTATTATCTCAGTTATTACCAAATGGATTTGATTCAAACTTAAAATACATGTTCCACCTTATCACCCACATAATGTGACACAAGGGGCATAACTCTTGACACCAAGTTTTCATGAATTATGTCCCCTTTTACTTAGAATTTAAGGTTAATTTTGTTGTATTTTCACTATATCTCAGTTGTTACTAAATGGATTTGATTCAAACTTAAAATAGATGTTCCACCTCATCACCCACATCATGTGACACAAGGTGCATAACTCTGACACCATTTTTTTTATGAATTATGCCCCTTTTTACTTAGAGTTTAAGGTTGATTTTGATGTATTTTCACTATATCTCAGTTACTACTGAATGGATTTGATTCAAACTTAAAATAGATGTTCCACCTCATCACCCACATCATGTGCCCACATCATGTGACACAAGGTGCATAACTCTGACACCAAGTTTTCATGAATTATGTCCCCTTTTACTTAGAATTTAAGGTTAATTTTGTTGTATTTTCACTATATCTCAGTTATTACTAAATGGATTTGATTCAAACTTAAAATAGTTGTTCCACCTCATCACCCAGATGATGTGACATAAGGTGCTTAACTCTGACATCATTTTTTTTATGAATTATGTCCCCTTTTACTTTAAATTTAAAGTTGATTTTGATGTATTTTCACTATATCTCAATTATTACGAAATGGATTTGATTCAAACTTAAAATAGATGTTCCACCTCATCACCCACATCATGTGACACAAGGTGCATAACTCTGACACCAATTTTTCATGAATAATGCCCCTTTTTATTTAGAATTTAAGGTTAATTTTGATGTATTTTCACTATATCTCAGTTACTACTGAATGGATTTGATTCAGACTTAAAATAGATGTTCCACCTCATCACCCACATCATGTGACACAAGGTGCATAACTCTGACACTAATGTTTCTTGAATTGTGTCCCCTTTTACCTAGAATTTAAGGTTAATTTTGATGTATTTTCACTATATCTCATTCTGATTGGCTTAGAGCCAAACGGAAGTAACCTTTTTTAACTTTTGTACTGAGTTTCTTCCCCTTAAATTCCAGGAATTAGTCTATTTTTAGAAATCCTATTTTTAGATTTTCAAAATTTTAGGTATTTTTCTAACTTTTTTATTGTAAGTCCTATGTAAAAATTAAATACATTTTTCTGTGGTAACATGGGTCGGTAAGACACTTTTTTGTATGTATTCACTTTAAGTGTATCTCTAATATTAGAGATTTAATATATTTACTAGTATTACTATACTAGTATTATACTAGTATTACTTATATGTGGAAGCCCAGGATGAAGTTCTCCAAAGTATTTTTAAGATTTCTTACGGTTGCCATTCTTCTGTGACAAGACCTATTGGAAGGGGTATGAGTCACTCCTGTGACAGTTCTAGTTTCAATGAACAACAAAAATCTGTGATATGTAAACTAAATCTTATTATCAGATTCATTTTTAAGAACTATACAATCTTTGCTGTGCAACTCTAAACAAGAAAATTACTGCATTATTTCCCTTTCAGGTTTGGGCATTGCATGCTTTGGCCCTAATAGCAGACAGTGGTGGTCCAATGTTCCGGGGTTATGTAGAGCCGACATTGTCCCTTGTCCTACAGTTACTGTTGTCAGTACCCCCCACTACAGTTGATGTACACCAATGTCTGGGCAAATGTTTGTCTGCTCTCATTACATCTATAGGACCTGAGTTACAAGGTAAGATCACCTTGTTTGTGCATTATAAGTGGTTCACCGGAATGTACATGTGTAGACAGAAGACTTTCTATACAAATTGCTGAATTACTAGACAATTAATGCAGTATTTTTGCTATTTTTGATACCTAATTCTGTAGCAAGGTGGTAGTTGGAAAACTACAAATCATGATATGCTATTGAATGCTCATTCATACTATTTGATTATTCTTGAAAAGATTTTTTGGCAGTTATTTTATTATTTAAGTTTCCGTGGTACATAATTGAATTGTCCCTGTCTCTAATAAACAGTGAACTGTAGGATCCTTCTTTGAGAAGGTCTTATGTTGTCTTTAATATGTTTATCTTCAGAAATTATTTGTACCTTACAGGAAATTCTGGATCCATAGCAACAGCTCGATTGTCTTGCCTGGTATGTTGTGCCATTATGCAGGATCACTCTGACTCCCTTGTGCAGGCTGAGGCTGTTGCCTGTTTGCAACAGCTACATATGTTTGCACCCAGGCATGTCAACCTGGGGACTCTTGTACCACATCTTTGTGTAAGTACTGTAATGTTGTATAAATGCTCGTTTCTTAGCTTTACATAAGCACTCTGGTATTGTTATGCCCCTTTGTACAAGTATTTCTAGATGGTACGTATCTTTGTACAGTCTAACCTGTCTTAAGCAGCCAGCCAAGGGAAGCAGACAATTTGGCCGCTTACGCCAGGTGCCCGCTGATCGGAGGTGCAGCCAGTATATGTATTTTTCAGACTTCTGTAGCCTTTAGGCCCATTTCTTTTTGGGTTATCCATTATTATTTTACCAGGATACAATGACGTGCATTTGCCTTCGCAATACGAATGGTCTTCTTAGCAATCTGAAACTCCGGCATGGTTTTTTTACTACAAAAATTGTTACAGACAATTTTCCAACTTCAAAACAAGTTTGTTTACAATTTTCGCCATTTTGGTAAGGGAAGCTACTCTCTAAGGGAAGCTTATTGTCTACGCTAAATCTAAGATTGCCGTTACGTTCCGTAAAAGATAGAGTAGTTTTGTTTTTTTTTCAAACGCAATTAATTTCGTATAAATTTAATAGTATTTTGATAATAGAAGTAAAAAAATCACAAATATTATGCTACTTATTAGTTATCGAGTATTATCTTTAACCGAGGTCAAACTGTGAACAACAAAATTGACACGCTAATTACCAATAATTACTGCCCATTTGATCATAACAAAAGGGGATTTACACCTTTGGTTATCAGTTTTAATTGAGGAGCTCATGTCATTTTTGTTGTTCTTGTGGTGAAGTCACGCGAAACTTAGCAACCACGTGCTTCTAAAAATCTTCGGCGGTTATTGCCTAAAAATGATTGGTTTTGGAAGAAAAATGGCCGCTGAATGGGGTCAAATACGGCAGTCGGGAGGCAGTTTAGGTGGCCGCAGACGGCAGGTGACCGCTGAATAAAGTGATAAAATAGAGGAAAATCCGTCGGGGGTGTCATAAAATGGCCGCTGAACGGAGGTGACCGCTGATCGGAGGTGACCGTTAGTACAGGTTAGACTGTATAAGTATTTAATGAAGAATACTTAATTAAAGTGTTTAGTCTTTACAATTTTTACAGTCTTTTTGTACATATACAATACTTAACTTACACTTACAATAATGGAGTGACTGTTAACTTTTGTCATCTTAGTGAAGACTTTAAATTGAAACAGAATTTTGTTCTTATACAGGAAAAGTTGGTTAGCTCTCATTTATTGTTGAGACGAGCAGTGGTAGCATGTTTACGGCAGCTGGTCACACGTGAGGCAAAAGAAGTGAGTGTGCATGCACTTGCCCTTGCATCAGACGAGGCAGAAAAGATTGAAAAGTTTGGTATAACAGAGACTGGAATGGAGGGGAAGTTGTTTGGAATGTGTGATACAGAGGTAGATGGCAAACTAATATCAGATCTTCAGGATACACTTGAAAGTTTGTTACAGACTCTAGCCACAAAGGACCTGACTAGATGGTTGAATCTACTGCGGGAAATACTCTCTTCATCTACAGGTACGCATAAACATCAAAGTTCATACTATTTTCATTGCTTTGTTATGCTCACCATTTCCCTTACATTGGTAAGTTCATCATTTTCACTGCATTGTAAAGCTCACCATGTTTCCAGCTTTGTTAAGTTCATTATGTCCCCTGCATTGTTAAAGACACCAGTTTTCCTGCTTTGTTAACCATATTTCCCATTCACCATAATACTTGTAAATTATGTTTTGGTTGTAGATGCAACAAGTGGTCAGCAAGATGAAACTCAAGGAAACGTAGGTGATGACGAGGATGATGATGAAGACAACGAAAATGATGCTGAAGAGTTCACTGCTCCTGAAGTTGATGTTACACATCCAACTGTTGCACCTAGGTATGTTCATGATAGATGGCTTTCAGAGGTTGATCAATTTTATCTTTGTTATTGTTAAAGGTATACCTTAATAGCAGAAAGACAGTTCTTGTATAATTTGGATGGAACAGATATGATGCTTGGTATGTTTTGCTATTTTACTTACCTGTTGGCTTTGCTGAAAAGGAATGTTACATATTTTACAGGTGGCCAACCAGAGTGTTTGCTACAGATTGTCTGAGAAAGATTGTTGTAGCCTGTGAGGAAGACTTGACACATTTTGATCTTGAATCAGCGAGAGAGGCAAAGAAAGATGGGAAAGGTAAGTGTGTTGTATTCATGATTAATTATATTACAAACTTTAGTGTTAAATGATTCTTCTTATTGATTATGTCCCTTTGATTTTTGTACATAAAGACTATGTCGCCCCATTCTTAATTTTCCCTGTACTTGTTAGCATTTACTTCTTCATTGGTTTTTTAGATTATCAAGATTGTATGCACTTGCATTTTAAAAAAATCAAAACATCAATCTAGTTTATATTGTTTTTGATATATACAAGTTTGTTTCTTTTCAGAAGAAAGGATATTTAGCTGTGTGCATTATGAAATAAATCACAAAATCCCCATTTATAAAAAATACAGGTAACTTGCAATATATACGTTTATGTTGTTCAGTACATATGGAGGGCAGTATGATAAGATGTTTGACTATTGCAGGTGATTTCCTTGTGTTACATCTGTCAGAGTTGGTCCGAATGTCATTTATCGCCGCAACATCAGACAGTAATCAGCTACGTCTAGCAGGTCTGGCCGCACTACAGGACATCATCACCAAATTCTGTAATGCTCCCGAGCCAGAATTCCCTGGTCATGTGATTCTAGAACAGTATCAGGCACAGGTATTTGCTCCATTAACTCTTGTGTTGTCTCAGTATTACAAGTAAAAACTGAACATAATTTTAAAGGAAAGATTAAATATATGCAAATTTGTCTACCTCTTTTGTTTGTCAGTGAAAGAAGAAATTTGTACATGTATTAAGACAAAAATGCATTATAGGAGAGGAAAAAAGTTTTTTAGAGAAAAGTCATTTTCTTTATAGCTTCATTTCACTCACATGTATGTATTGCAAAAAAATAACATTGTTGATTATATATTTGCAGGTGAGTGCTGCACTACGTCCTGCATTCTCACCAGAAACACCATCTGACGTAACTGCTGCCGCATGTGATGTAAGTATTTTATCTAAACTTTCTGTTTCAGATCAGTAATTCATTACCTGCTCCTTTCTAAAGTTAGATGTTGTGATTTTGGTCTTTCAGATACGATTGATACAATTCTCTCTCTAAAATTTGATTGTCATAAAAATTTCCTTTTAAAACTTTCATTATTCTGTTGTACATTGAGATATTTTAGTATCTTTGAAGTACGAATATGTTGCTGTTTTCAAGTTAGAAAGTATTATTATATTGCATAATGACTTTTATCTAACCAGGTATGCAGTACATGGATAGGGAGCGGGGTAGCGAGAGATCTGAATGATTTGAGACGTGTTCATCAACTGCTGGTATCATCATTGGGTAAACTTAATGCTGGCAAGTCCCAGTGTGCATTGTACAACGAATCTGCATCAACCATGGAAAAATTAGCTGTACTCAGAGCATGGGCAGAGGTAACGATTAATTAATTGTACATATAATCGGCTTTAACAATGATCTTACTTCAAAGTGCTTTCATAAAACTTGACCATCCAAAAGGACTAAGAAAACAAGTCACCCTACATTTCTAAAAGGTTGTTAGAATAATCTAACTCCATTAGGTAAATAGTTCTTGAAAGGAATATGTAGATTCCAATTAACATGTATGATATTTTGATGTTAAAAACGGTATTTACTTTGAGTGTTTACACTGCCGACAGAAACCATCTGAATCATTCTCATTTATCTATTATCAGTTTATAAGAATTACAAATCATTCAATCTCTGTAATGGGGTTATTAGATTGATCCTGAGAACACACTGTGTAGAATCCAGTTCAAGTTTTGGTTGAAATTTATAAGCTTGAAATCAGTGGGACTCAAATCTATTACCTCAAGAATAAAGCGGCCAACTTTCATCCAGTTGACCACTGTAGCATATAAAATGTGTAGTAACAGACATTCATTCTGTCTTTTTTTTCATTTTTCAGGTGTATATAGTAGCTGTAAGTCGTGAGCATGGGAATCCAGACACCTTACTTAAATCTACTGATGAAGATGACTTTGACAACAAAGGGGAAAGTTTACTAACACTGGTGCAGTCAGAGTTACCTACCTTGAGTCAGAACTGGTTTCTTGCACTCAAAGATCATGCCTTGTTATCTCTTCCAACAGGTATGATGCTTCGTGTGATACTCTGTAGATCCATTTTATTTCACTTATTGTTATTTGATATGACTGACATTGTATCCTCTCTCATTCACTATACACATTAAATTGTTACAAAAGTTATGAATAAGGTAGTAACTGTTAATAAGCCAGTTAGTTCAGCATGAAATAGTTTCAATAGAGAAATCTTTTATGAACAGAAATAGTCAGCAGTTAAGATAGTAACACCCTGTATATTTGCTGGTTGTTCTATTTTATTTATGGTTAGACATTTTTTAAAAGTACACCTTTCATTCTTACGCTTACCACAGAGTTTTCTGGTCAGTTGCCATCAGAGGGTGGAGCATTTTACCATGTGGACACCATTGACTCAGCACGACCCCACTATAGGAAGTCATGGCCCTCAATTCTACATGCCCTAGCTATATGGCTGAAAGAAGCTGGCTTTGCAAAACTGAACAAAGATATGGGACATCCTGGAGGGGAATCACAACCAACAAATGCTCCTGCAAATCTTTACTCGGAGGAAGCAAATGCTGAAAGGCTGTATCTCATCATTGGTAAAAATAATTTTCTGAAAAATACCTAATAATTATGTCTTACCATTTCATTTGAGAATAATGTTTTTGGCTTTGCCGTCTGTCTGTCCATTCATCTGTCTATATATGTGTGTGTGTGTGTGTGTGTGTATATATATATATATATATATATATATATATATAGTATCCTCACTTCTTGTCAAGAAAACCCTGGATAGATTTCATTGAAACTTCACAGGAGTAATTGGTATGAATTCTGGTTGTTAACATTGTCGGCTTGTCCCGGGTGGATTATTTTTTGCAGAGTTTTGGTCTCTAAAGGTAGTTTTGCATGTTCAGATGAACAATTTTTCTACAATGTAGAATTTGATTAAACCCTAATTTTTCGAAACTTCAGAATAAACTTAGAAAATTTGGAAAATAAAAAGATAGGGTTGTGTGCTTGACTTTTTGCTTGACTAATTTAAAAAATTTGGACCTCACTCAAGTTTTCATAATGAGCATCTTTGGAAAAATTTTGATAACATTTTCGCTAACAGAAATTTTTTTTTCACATTGTAAATTTTAATGAAACTTCTCAGTTATAATTAAACATGTGGTCTACAATATGGTGAAATAAACCGTATAGGACATTGTGCTTGTTTTTGAGATACTTGCCCATGATTAAAAAAATCTGCACATTACACACTAATTTTTAGAATGATTTAACATATCAAATGTTTTAATGTCATATTTTATCTTTAGAAATAAGTAATGTTGCTGTTTTAATAAATTTATTCACGGATTGCTATTTATTCATAAAACTAGGGAGGCATATAGTTTTTTGAACCGTCTGTCAGTCAGTCTGTCCGCAATTTTCGTGTCCGGTCCATATCTTTGTCAGCCATGGATGGATTTTCAAATAACTTGGCATGAATGTGTACCACAGTAAGACGACATGTCGCGCGCAAGGCCCAGGTACGTAGCTCAAAGGTCAAGGTCACACTTAGACGTTAAAGGTCATTTTTCATGATAGTGCATTCGTGTCCAGTCCATATCTTTGTCATCCATGGATGGATTTTCAAATAACTTGGCATAAATGTGTACCACAGTAAGACGACGTGTCGCGCGCAAGACCCAGGTCCGTAGCTCAAAGGTCAAGGTCACACTTAGACGTTAAAGGTCATATTTCATGATAGTGCAATGATGGGCATGTCCGGTCCATATCTTTGTCATTCATGCATGGATTTTAAAATAACTATGCATGAATGTGTGGCACAGTAAGACGACATGTTGCGCGCAAGACCCAGGTCAGTAGGTCAAAGGTCTTAAACTCTTACATCGGCCATAACTATTCATTCAAAGTGCCATCAGGGGCATGTGTCATCCTATGGAGACAGCTCTTGTTTTTCCATATACAGAGTCCAGGCTTTATTCTATTTTTCCTGACAAATGTCTTTACTTGCATCACATGGTACGACACAAGGTCCACGGCTTCAAATAAATTTAATGAATTTTGCTGCCTTTAGCTTGCAGTGACTGAATTATATTATGTTCTGAAGGGTTGAGAAAGTAGTTAGATGCAAATAAATATTAGTATGCTGGCTGATTATACCAGTATGAAACATTTTATATTCTCCAGGTATATGTGTGGAAGCTATGTGTAATACGACTATTCAGTTACCACAACAAACTGCTGAGACTTGTCTACATGCAATACACGCCCTGCTGGAGTCCCCCTGGGCTCGAGCTCAGGTGGCAAAAGATCCTGTACTGTACAAGGAACTGCTTAACGTCATGCATAGGTATGCTACCTTTGGTACAGTCCCAGACAGTTTGGTAACATTTATAGAGCTAGTGTAAATATATATAAGTCCATTTATCGCATAATTTTGCAGTTATTGTTAATTTTACAAAGAAATGATATACAACAAAATGGTAACTGCTTTTTTAGTGAAAACACACATCGCCTTTATCACATTATCAAAGGCTTAGCATCTTTATGTCCTGCAAGGGTATAATTTAAATTGATGGGAAATAAACAAAAAATTCTGCCTACTTCAGATGACTGTTTATTTTTCAGAGTGTTTTTAACTCATCCTGGTGTGAAGGTACATCTAGCTGTGATGGATGTTGTCAGATGTGTCGTCAAAGCAGCACAAGAACATCTAGAGTTCCTTAAACAAACTGAAGGTAAACTGATCCATAGAAATTTGAAGAATAATTAAAAGATTAGCTTTTAATATTTAGTACTAACAGGTCATTGATATTATCAGTATTATGATTGTAGGCGTTGCAGAAACATTCATTTGTGTTTTAAATAAAATACTTCTTCTTTTGAATTAAAAAGGCCGAGATGGTATTTTAATCTCTGTTAATCATAGTAGTAAACATTATCTGTTTGTTTCAGAATCAAAATCTGACAATGAATCAAAGGAAAGAAAAATACTGCTGCCACCTGGTGGTGAGGGTGGTGAAACAGGGGAAATAATTCCTGGTCAGTCTATAGTATTTGCTACCCTAGAAGTGTGTTTAGGAGTACTGTCACGTTGGGTACCAGCTCTGAACCCCGCAGCACAGAACACTGGTTTCCAGGTACCAAAGAAACCCTCCCATATGACAGAAGATATGTCACAACTAATCTCAAATGTTGTACAGGTGCTAGCTGAGCTGCCAAACCTATGTTCTATCCCAGGTAGGGAACTACTTATTCCCTGATACATTTACAGTAGTTTATAGTTTGGAATTATTTTAGCTCAGCTATTTGAAGTTTTTCAAATACAAATGTAGTATAGCTTTTGTAATCACCCTTTAGTCAGCATGAGCGTCTGTGTCACAAAATGTTAAAGTTTTGCATGCAAGAGAATTCTCAGAAACTATTAGGCCAAATGCTTTCAAATAATGAAGAAAAATTCTTTTGTTAGACTTCTGTACTACAGTATGAATGATTCAATTTCAGGGAGTTTAGCTGTTCTTCCAACTGTATTTCACCTCATACTAGCATTGCTGAGAGAGATGTCGCCTAAATCTATGGACAAACAGAACAGTGCTGTAGTCACTGTGTGTATTAACTGTATGCGGACATTGCTTAGCTCAAAAGGTTATGAGAGTGATAAGAAATTACCTGACTGGCATAAACTCATACAGAGTTCTTTAGCTACTGTGATAAAAAATTCTATATCTGGTATGTATTATGTTGTTACTGTTATGTCATTTCTACAAAGATGCTTACAGTTCACTTGTTATTTGATAGAACGATTCTTTTAGCTTCTGACAGAAAATTCCTATTGTTTGTTCCTTCAGTATGTGATTTTCATTTATTTATCTAATATAAGACTTGAAGATGCTGCCTTTGTAAAGAAATATTAGAGAGAAATATTAGCCAGGCATGGTTTCAAGCTAACTAATGATAATACATGTAAAGCATCTGTTTACAGTAATAATCAATTGCTGAAGGTTACCCGATATTCCAACTCAAATATGTAGCTCAGTATACATGGTTTGAAGCTTAAGGAAGGGTTAAACAACTGTATTATCATCATGCACAGGCCCGTGTGCAGGATTTTTTTGCTGGGGGGGCCTAACCTGGGGTGGGTTCGGGAGCGAAATTTTTTTAATATGGCACATGAATAGATGCATTTTCCTGCTGCCTGAAACACCTTTAAGGATGCATGAATGTATCATATATTTAAGGAAAAGTCTACTTTTTAGCTCGACTATTCGAAGAATAGTCTAGCTATTCTACTCACCCTGGCGTCGGCGTCACACCTTGGTTAAGTTTTTGCATGCAAGTACATACAGCTATCATTTGAAGGCATATAGCTTTGAAACTTATTTATTCTTTTTCTAGGTCAATTACCAACCTCACTGGGTCAAGTTCCATAACTCTGACATGTATTTTGAGCAAATTATGCCCCCTTTTGGACTTATAAATTCTGGTTAAAGTTTTACATGCAAGTTACTATCTCCAAAACTAATGCAGATATTGAATTGAAACTTCACATGTGTCTTCGGGGTTATAAAACTAATTGATAGCACCAAGTCCCATAACTCTGACCTTCATTTTGGCCAAATTATGCCCCCTTTTGGACTTAGAAAATTCTGGTTAAAGTTTTGCGTGCAAGTACATACAGCTATTACTAAAAGGCATATAGATTTGAAACTTATTTTTTCTTTTTCTAGATCAATTACCTACCCCACTGGGTCAAGTCCCATAACTCTGACATGTATTTTGGCCAAATTATGCCCCCTTTTGGACTTAGAAAATCCTGGTTAAAGTTTTACATGCAAGTAACTATCTCCAAAACTACTACAGATATTAAATTGAAACTTCACATGTGTCTTCGGGGTTATAAAACTAGTTGATAGCACCAAGTCCTATAACTCTGACATGTATTTTGGGCAAATTATGCCCCCTTTTGGACTTAGAAAATCCTGGTTAAAGTTTTGCGTGCAAGTACATACAGCTATTACCAAAAGGCATATAGCTTTGAAACTTATTTATTCTTTTTCTAGGTCAATTACCAACCTCACTGGGTCAAGTTCCATAACTCTTAACATGTATTTTGAGCAAATTATGCCCCCTTTTGGACTTAAAAAATTCTGGTTAAAGTTTTACATGCAAGTTACTATCCCCAAAACTAATGCAGATATTGAATTGAAACTTAACATGTTTCTTTGGAGTTATAAAACTAGTTGATAGCACCAAGTCCCATAACTCTGATATGTATTTTGGTCAAATTATGTCCCCTTTCGAACTTAAAACTCTTTTGATATTTAACATTTTGGTTAATAATTTCCTGCTTCTGTGACAATATTTCGAATAGTGGAGCTTGGCTGTCTTACGGACAGCTCTTGTTAATCATTTCATTGAGCCTTTTTCAGTGTATGTATGATTGTACAGTCACAGTGTATGGACTTATTTTCTGTATGATACCCAGTTGAAAAAAATGTTGAAGTTTTAAGATGATTATTAAGAAGACTAGCTCCTAGACTATGATATTTTTTTCCCATTTTTATGATTTCATGTAGTGAACTGAGCCAGTCTATATACTATGTCCAATATTACAATTTTAACATCAGTCCTCTTAGAAAATCTCTAGAATAGACTGGCTTTTGTCTCTATGAACATAAAAAAGAAAAAAAAATCATAGAAATGTCATAATTATCAGTCTAGTGGCTAGTCTATTTATTAAGGGTATCCTATTTGCAAAATGGCCAAATGTTTTTAGATTTCCAACAAAACAAACGAAATATTATGACAATTACTATTTACATCGTAGATTTCAAATGACAATGAACTCTTAACTGTATCAAAGATCTATAAAAATAAATAGATGTGTATTTTATACTTCTTTGACTGTACAAACTGTAACATCACAGCACATATTAAGTGATATTTTTATGTATAAAACCCCTCATAAGTAACGAGTTTTAGATGCGTTTTGTGAGATTTACTGAGAAACTACTTTTAAAACTATGAGAGTTTTTAAGTAAGGTTATTGGACCCAAAAGAGTAAAATTGAAACAGTAGTTTCAAATTCATAATTGTTGTAAAATAAAAAGATCAATTTAATAAATTTGGGGAATGTGCCTTAATGTAGAAACAAAATACAACCATCATAATGTTTCAATTTTCAGATTCATTTTAAGATTTACTTAACAAAACCAACAATGTTCTGATCATTTTATAACAATTCCAAAGAGTAAAAAAACATAATAGTTTCTCCACTACCCAATCAAGTACCGATCAAGCGATCAATGAAGCATGCAAAGATAAACTTTTACCTGTGACATGCCTGGGGCTAATTTCCACTACCGGACACGGTTTTATGGCTCTTTAGCCTGTGTATTGCTGTCAAATCAAGCCAGTTGCACTGGTGTATAAATTTGTTAATTGAGGGGCCCATAGTAATAAAAATCGTAACTAGGCAGCCAGCTGGGGGGGGGGGGGGCCTGGCCCCCCACCTGGACACGTGCCTGATGCATGTGTAAACTGTGTTCAAGTTTAATATTACTAAATTTAATGTCTTATATGCTTTTTAAAGTTTTGATGAAGTTCTGCACATATTTAATGGTGCTCAAAACTAAAATCTCCATTGTAGCACATTCAATGCAATACATAATACAGAATGTCATCTATTTTTATCATTCTCAGATGCAGACTATCCTGGTATGGATGAGACAACATATCTCTACACCATAACTGTGTTCATTATTTGTGCATCTCGTGTAATCAACAGAAATCTTGTGTTAGTGAAACCCTGCATAAAGGCATATCTAGACTGCTGGCAGTCAGATCATACACATGTAAGTCATCAGTTTATATGGATTTATGTTCAGGCATATTTATGTTCACTTACTTGGGACATACATGTGATCTCCCGCGCGGGAGGGTCAAAATCCCGATTTTTTCACCTTGCCTCCCGTCTCCCGACCAAAACCACATTTCTCCCGCTTTTCAAAAAGAAAATCAGTATTATGACCGGGTTGATAATTACCGAGGAGTGCCAAACATGTTTACACAGTAAATCAAAGTGTCGCCGACTGTTGTGTATTATACATGTTTGACACACATGTAGCTGGAGGAAAGAGTTGTTTTTCACAGGTGAATTATTAATTGTTTGTTTTGATAAGGGATTAGACAAGCAGGGCCTTTTCCACCTGTCTCACGGGGCCGAATATCTGCCCATTCTCAATGTCAATTAAGCTCCAACTTTTACCAATTTGAAGCAAAAAACTCCCAGTCATAAGAAATAATTCCCAACTGAAATGAATTTTGATTATTCAAAGAAAAAATTTGCTCGGTAATAAAATCACATAAATAAATGTTGGAAAAACCAACCCATTACTATTTTTAGAACAGGAGTGTTATTTCCCCTTGTGGAGTTACGCCATTTTCTTCCAATGTTTACCAAATTAATTTGCTACTAAATCGGACATATTTCATTGAAAATTGGATGAAAACGCACACTCATTTATTTGATAACATTAATCTACATTATTTTGGTAAGGGTAAATACATGTTGATGCATTTCTGTTTTCTATTTTTCATGTCAAAATGATTTTTGGGAAAACCATTTCTTGAATTATGAAGAGGAGACATTGTTGATAGAATTGATTTCTGGTAGTCTGTAATTGATATATGGAAAATTAATGTATGTTATGGGGGCAGTTGATGTTATAGGGGTAGTTGATGTTTGTAATTGTTATATGGAAGCAGTTAATGTCAGTGACTGATATATAGTATGGGGCAGTTTTGTGGAGCAGTTAATACTGCAGACAATAAAAGCCCAGTCAGAGTTGTGGATTGGACTTGTGCTCAATGCTGGATTTCTGATTCATTCATGTGAGGAACATGTTTTCTGGCATTGGTGATTGGTGTTTAGTATCTGAAATAATGCCTCGGGGGGCTTATGGGCTCTTTCTCCACTATTACAAAGTGCTGGAAAGTCGTCATATAACATAAACTTTATTTGAATGACTGAAAAAGTAAGCAACAAACAAGACATTGTATAGCACTACCCTGATTGAAATTGTTTTTCTTAATAGAATTATAATATGCCACTTAAATAGCAACTACCAGTAATAATTTGAATAGTCTACTGAAGGAGTGAAAGCAGCAAAGGTGTCGTGAAAAAACTTGTGCTAAAATTTCAATTTTTCTCCTACATGAGTTTTACAAGCTGTTTTGTTATGACAATAAATACATACGTGATATACTTTGTTTTCAGGTTAGATTAAAATGTTGTCAGCTGTTTACAACACTGATCTCTCAGATCAGTTCTGAAGATGCCATGCCTTACATACATATAATGGCACCCAAGATCATCGACTACTTATACACATGCAGCACAAGCCCACCGAGTACTGACCTTGAGAAAGATCTACTCCTTGCTTCGATCAACACATTTCAAATGTTAATTGGAATTGCTGAAGAAAGTAAAAGTAAGAGTGGTTTAATATAACAGTATCTAATATAGATATATATTTTCCTGTATATACATGTACTTGAACAAGTACAACATAAGTTTATTATTGATCTTAAAGATGATCTATTAAGAAAATTCAGTGCTCTTTACTGCATTTCTTTGGTAACAAGCAACTTCAGAATGTGTTTTAAATATATGAAGAACATTATTAAAGCCTTTTGTAGAAAAATTATTCAGAGATTCTGAAATATTTCTAGCTGTTATTGATAGACTTTGTAATAATTTGGTTGCCATTGTACAACATCCTGGAGCTGAAGTGACTTGTCATGAAGTAAATTATCAGTGACTGAATGTTAAACTTCATGAATTTAGTCTGATACTGTATGGGACTATTTTTTACCTGTAGTCGAGTTATGAAATAAAAGCTATACATGCATTTAGAAAAGGTGGTTGTTTTTCATCCATGGTTGTTGATAAAATACCAAAGTAAATATTTCATATGATTTCAGGAATAACATTACTCACAGTGTTCCTTCCCATTCTTGTATCATACCTTCTTGATGAGAAATCTCTACCAACGGCCAGTAAAATTGCCCGTAAAATTCATGATGAAAGCCTGTCACATCTGATGAAGATAGGTCCACAGTATCCAGCCCAGTTCCGAGTGATTATGACAAACCAGACTGAACTGAAATCAAGGCTTGAGACAGCGATCAAAGTTAACCAAGAAGCTAAGAGTGCTATGATCAAAGCTCAGGAGAAAGCAAAAATTGCTGCTCAACCAACTAAACCAACAATCACTCTGAAAACAAATTTTGGAAGTTTTGCTTAGGACAACACTTTGCTGTATGAAAGAATTCTCGAGTTAAACTCTCCTGATCAGCTTGTTCCAAGGTTATATAACAGAACGCAGCCGTGCTGTATTTTACAGAAGTAACCAATCAGATTCTAGAACTGTGAGACCTTAGAGTCGTGAATATGTAAAATATATAGCATGATATCACACTTTTTTCACTGCTCGAGTTTAAGACATACATTGACCTACTCGTGATATTGTTATGGCCTATATTGCTGAGTTAGTGAGAAAAATTGAATCAGATTTTTAAAACCATCTATAAAATTGTTAAACCTTAGCTTGTTTGTAGTATAAAATATATTTCTTTCATCATTAGCAATAATTTTAGGCCCAATAATGTGTCTGTAAAACCAGTGTTGCATGGATATTACTTTTATTTTCAGTGTAAAACTACTTGTATAGCTAGCAACTGCTTATTGACATACATGTTAATGAGAATACACACATGGTGTATCACCATCATATAAAGTTATTTATTATATCTGTTATGTAATGGTGCTACTGTATTATGTTACCTATACAATCATATGTACAGTTCTCACACTGTTCCATTTTGAATAAATCACAAAATCAACTACAACATAAAAAACAACATTGTAAAATAAGTTTCATCGTTTACTGTTACCAGGGGAACAGTTTAAACTGGAGGTGTGATAACTACATTATAGAAAAGTTCCAGTGAGGTAGAAAATTTGAGAGACTGAGGTAGCATGTGACTTTCTGATCAGAGACCAGATGTTGACAGGGAGAATGGAGTAGAAGAACTGTCATTCCTTGATTGGGGACAATAATTGCAGTGGAAATGTAATATTTGTGCAATATAGAAATTCAACATGAAAGGAGTAACTTTACATTTCTTAAACTAGATAGTTTAGGAACTGTAATCATTCATCTATTTTCAAATTGTCTTTTTAAAGATATTCCAGTGAAACTGGATGTAACTGGATAAGATATGGAGGTACTAGACTACCTGCAGATATATCCATTGCTGTGGATGATGACAGAAAACACAACCTCAGTAACTACATAGGCAGAGACTGTTTTCTATCGGTTTTCCCAGCAGTGTGCCATCAAAACAATGTTCCAGAATTGTCTGATCAAATAAGAAATTGTAGCATAAAGTATGTTGCATGTTTCTGAATCACTGCTGTCCTGCCATATATAGAAAATTCATGCCATTATTTTACTGTAACATGTTTGAGAATTTGTACTGTCTCAGATAGTACCAGTGATTTTGTTAGACATAAAATAAGCCAGGATGATTGAAAGTGCAGTTTTAGATTTTACTAGATTTTTCATACTAGTATACATCGGATGATAGAATAACTCAGATCATTGCCAATGCTAGTGTATTGTATGATTCAAGCATGTTCTTAATTGTAATATTTCAGTTTTAAACTTTTGAAGAAAATACAACAAAACTGTAGCAGGAAGTCATCAGACATTTCTCAAATAATATTACAAAATTAACTTAATGAAATATAACTTTTTTATTCCATAAAAAATGCTTTTTGCAATTATTATAACATGTATGAATATAGAAAAAAGTTCTATGTTCACAAAAGCTTTTAAATTAATGGGTTGAAAATCCTGAAACAGACCTTATCACATGGGGACAAGAAGGAAATGAAGAAGGCAAAGTTAAAACAAGTCTAATTTTAGCAGTATTATATTTTGATTTGGACTGTTCAGAAGTTATTGGCTTAATAATGTTAAGTTTGGTGTGTTGTGTTTGAATCTTTTGTAGATGAACTGAACAGTACTGAAAGGAATTTCTAATATTTGTTATTTTTCTGTCAATGAAATGAACACATATCATGTGTTGAAGCTGATTGTTGATGGCATTTATTAAACAGGTTGATGTATTGTTTGAATATATACGAGAGGTTGTATTTTAATGAAATGTAATTTTATTCAATAATTGAAAGAGATTTTAAACTGTACATAATTTTTATTATGCCAAAGGCTTTTTACAAAATAATAATATATATATGATAAAATGTGAAAACTTTACATGTCTTTGACAGTTTTTTTTACTGAAATAGTGTTGAATACATTATAAACATTGAAATACTGTGGATATTTAGAATATATCTATTGTAATTCCTCTATTAAGTAGGAATATCATGTAATGAAATTTATCTATAATCCTAAACACAATTCATCACTGAGTAACTGTTCCTTGCTTATTGCAATATTTCATCTAGTTAGACCTGCAGTGTGCCCATTTTCATGTTGGAAGAAACAGTGAAACTTCCCTTAAGATTTACCTGCCATTTCTGGAGCACAAGGATTTGCAGTTTGAAATAATCCAAAAAGTAGCTAGCTTTAAATAACATGTTCTCTTGTAAAATTCATTACAGAAGAAGTTATGCAGATTACATAAAAGTTACTTTTTTATCAAATATTTTAGTGTCATTACAGCTATCACCATCAATGGTCATCAGACTTGAAACTGGTGAAAAATGTTAATGGAACTGTGAACCATTACGCATGACATTCCTGCTTATTAGATTCTGTGAATGTGTAATAGGAAATAACTACAGTAACTATGATTAATTCTGAAAGTACAAATACAGATGTAGTACCAGTACATGAGTAATCTTGCAGAGAAGTGTTTGGATGATGATACTGTTTAATGCTTTTTGTTAGTTGTTTCATACATATGTATATATTATATGTTTGTAAAGATGCTCATAGTTGGCTCTGTAACTTGTAAGGCTTCATGTATATTTTTGCATTCTTGTAAAAACTATCTGTTTGTACAAACTGTATATCAAATAATGCAGTATATAACCATTGAAGAAAACAAACTATGTTTGGTGTTTTTTACTTCTTGAACTTCCATATAAAATTTGGATTTAATCTGTATTCATAGAAATGTATAGCAGAGTGACTGCCGATCAATCTATCCATTTGATAAAGTAATTATTTTGGTAAGTTTTCAATGTCAAATTTGCAAACATTAATAGAAATATTTATCAATCAGTCAACATGTGTCTTTCTATCAATATATGTGATAATGTCAGCTCCTTTTGAGGAATGGAGTGCAGGTCAACCTGTTAGTCAGGTGAGAAAAAGAATTCCTAAAGGTTGATTGGTAAAACTAAAATGAAAATTAACATGGAATAAAAGGAGTGGTGGCATATACATGTAGTTATTGGAATGTATGTCCCCTCCATTTCTGACTGATAGCTGAAGAATGCTTCAGCACAGTATCTTCAAACTTTGTAGGATGGCAGTTGATACTTACTGATTTTGAGGCAAGTTGCTTAAAGGTCAAGGTTTTGGTGATCTTGAGATGAATCAATAACTGAAGAATGCTTTGGCCTACAGTCACGACTTAATAGGATGACCCTCGTTGCCTTTGGGGTCAAAGATCAGGGTCAGGGTGACCTTGGGCTGAAAATCGGTTTCCGATCAGCAACTGAATTACATTTTGGTCTAGTCATCAAACATCACTGTATGATAGCCTGTGGTCAGTAAATGACCCCTATTGTTTTGGGGGTCAGTAGGTCAAAGTTCAACATCACAGTGACGTCTGGACTGAAAACAATTTCTGCTTGGTAACTATGGAATGCTTTGGCCTACAGTCGTTTTTCATATATGATTATCTGTGGTCAGTAGATGACTCCAATTGTTCAGACCTTGGGTCAATTACTTTAAAATGTAATTAATTAAATTACAATTACATTGAGAAATGTCCAATTAAATTACAATTACCATTACATGAAATTTAGCAATGTAATTAATTAAATTACAATTACATTGGAAATTGTAATTAATTACATTCAATTACAATACCAAATGTGGTGCTTCTTACACGAACACTGTAGCAAAGTTCTTTACTTTGTACTACACAAACATGATAATCCACATGTAAACTGATTTCAGTTATTTCAAAATTGAATTTAAGCTCAAAGTAAAATCTGTGTTTGCGGGAGAACATTACTCTGTCTTTAATATTATTGCAAAAGGAGCAAAAAGTCAGCCCTAATTAATAGTTAATACATCGTCTAGCAGAATTCGGTTAGAGAAGATGCATGTAAAGTCAGGTATTTCTCTGAGGTCTGAATTTCTCTGAAGTTTATAGGATCATGGTTCTGCAATATGTTTCAAATTTAACTAGTCTAGTTCAGTATTTAATCATTTACATTTTAAACATATATTTTAAGTTTTTATCCTTGACACTACAAGTTATCCAAAGGACCACATTGAAAATAAGTTGTAAAACATTCACGAGTCATCCTAGAATAACTATGTCACTAAAACTGTAGAATACTCATAATGTCTACAATAATAATTAATTTTTTTATCTTGTTAGAACTGTGAAATGCTATGTTGTTTATATCATTTAATACAACAAATTTTATCACAGAAAAAAACTGATTAAACTAAATGCTAAATTTTGCTCCGATAAAAATCTAAATAATAATTATGCAAAAAAACAATTTCAAATCATTATTTGATCATTTTCTCCAAAAACATAGTCAAACATGATCAAAGATTACCAGTTGGTTCTAATGAAACAAATATCAGAACAAAGGAGCTATGTCCAATGGGTTAACACCTACCATAATATTCTATTGTTATTTTTCACAGCTATGAAATGCATATTAGCATGTTAAAGTGAAGTGTCACTGGTAATAAACATAAAATAATAATCCAGTTTGTTGAACAAATTATATATACTATTTGTTCAACAAACTGGATTAGCATGTGCCATGTAATTGGAAAGTAATGGAAATGTAATTGTCAATTACACCCTAGAACTGTTCTGTAATTAATTATGCCCCACTATGAAAAAGGAGGGGTATATTGTTTTGCAGATGTCGGTCGGTCGGTAGGTCGGTCGGTCGGTCAGAATGTAGACCTATCCGTTTCCAGATGATAACTCGAGAACGCTTGGGCCTAGGATCATGAAAGTTGATAGGGAAGTTGGTCACTACCAGTAGATGACCCCTATTGATTTTGAGGTCAGTATGTTAAAGGTCAAGGTCACAGTGACCCTGAACAGTAAAACGGTTTCCGGATGATAACTCAAGAACACTTGGGCCTAGGATCATGAAAGTTGATAGGGAGGTTGGTAATGACCAGCAGATGACCCCTATTGATTTTGAGGTCTGTATGTCAAAGGTCAAGGTCACAGTGACCATGAATAGTGAAACGGTTTTCGGATGATAACTCAAGAACACTTGGGCCTAGGATCATGAAAGTTGATAGGCAGGTTGGTAATGACCAGCAGATGACCCCTATTGATTTTGAGGTCAGTATATTGAAGGTCAAGGTCACAGTGACCCTGAGCAGTAAAACGGTTTCCGGATGATAACTCAAGAACACTTGGGTCTAGGATCATGAAAATTGATAGGGAGATTGGTAATGACCAGCAGATGACCCCTATTGATTTTGAGATCAGTATGTTAAAGGTCAAGGTCACAGTGACCCTGAACAGTAAAACAGTTTCCGGATGATAACTCAAGAACGCTTAGGCCTAGGGTCACGAAAGTTGATAGGGAGGTTGATCATGACCAGCAGGTGACCCCTATTGATTTTGAGATCAGTATGTCAAAGGTCAAGGTCACAGTGACCAGGAACAGTAAAATGGTTTCCAGGCAATAACTCAAGAACGCTTTGGCTTAGTGTCAGGAAAATTGATAGTTAGGTTGGCCATGACCAGCAGATGACCCCTATTGATTTTGAGGTCATTAGGTCAAAGGTCAAGGTCACATTGGCCAGGAACAGTTAAATTGTTTCTGATCATCTTGTCCAAAACCAAGGGCCTAGGGCTTTGATATTTGGTATGTAGCAAAATCTAGTGGTCCTCTACCAAGATTGTTCAGATTATCTGGGGTCAAATATGGCCACACCCCCTAGGGTCACATTGTTTATATAGACTTATATAGGAAAAAACTTTGAAAAACCTCTTATCCAAAACCACTGGGCCTAGGGCTTTGATATTTTGTATATGACATCATCTAGTGATCTTCTACTAAGATTATTCAAATTATTCCCCTAGGGTCAAATATGGCTCCGCCCTGGGGGTCACATGGTTTACATATACTTATATAGGGAAAAACGTTGAAAATCTTCTTGTCTAAAAACGGCAAAGTCTATGGCTTTGGTATTTTGTAATGTAGCATCATTTAGTGGTTCTCTACCAACTTTGTTCAAGTTATCCCTCTCGGGTCAAATATGGCCCTGCCTCAGAGGTCAAATTGTTCATATAGACTTATATAGGGAAAAACTTAGAATCTTCATGTCCATAACTTACTTCATTCAAATTTGGACCACATGTATAGTTTTAAGTGGCAAGATGAACCTTGACATGAGTTGACCTTGATCTTGACCTAGTGACATACTTTCACATTTCTGTACCTACAGCCTTCAAATTTGGACCACATGCATAGGTTTGTGTACTGAAAAAAACTTTGACCTTGTTATTGACCTAGAGACCTACTTTCAAATTTTTGAAGGTACAGGTTTCAAATTTGGACCACATGCATAGTTTTTTGTTCCAAAATAAAATTTGACCTTGATTTTGACCTAGTGACCTAGTTTCACATTTCTCAAGCTACAGCCTTCAAATTTGAACCACAAGTATACTTTTGTGTACTGAAATGAACTTTGATCTTGAGATTGACCTAGTGACCTACTTTCACATTTCTGAAGGTACAGGCTTCAAATTTGGACCACTTGCATAGTTTTGTGTTCCGAAATAAAATTTGACCTTGATTTTGACCTAGTGACCTACTTTCACATTTCTCAAGCTACAGCCTTCAAATTTGAACCACATGCGTAGTTTTGTGTACCGAAATGAACTTTGATCTTAAGATTGACCTAGTGACCTACTTTCACATTTTTGAAGGTACAGGCTTCAAATTTGGACTGCATGCATATTTTTGTGTTCTGAATTGAAATTTTACATTGATTTTTATCTATTACCTACTTTTACATTTCTCAAGCTACAGCCTTCAAATTTGAAGCACATGCATAGTTCTGTTTACCGAAATGAACTTTACCTTGAAATTGATCTAGTGACCTGCTTTCACATTTCTCAAGCCACTGCTTTCAAATTTGGACCACATATGCATTGTTTTGTACCTAAATGAAATTTAACCTTGATTTTGACTTTGAGCTAGTCTTGAAATTTGGAACATTCAAAAATGGCTCAGTGGATGGCGCAAAGATCAATCTGTAATCTCTTGTTAGGTTAATAGGTTAAATGTCAAGGTCAGATTAAACCAGAATGGTAGAACTTTTGTTTACAGTGAGCATATAATTTCTGTTCCTTGTGCAATTACTAAATGCATCAAGGGGGGCATTTCGTGTTTGACGAGCTCTTGTTAAATTACAATTACATGTTATTGATAAATGACCCAATTACAAATTACATTGAATTACTTGGGAAATGTAATTTAATTGCAATTAATTACAATTACATTTTTAATTACCCCAGGTCTGCTATTGTTCGATGCGTAAGTAGATCAAGGCCACAATGACCTTGAGACTGGTAACTGTTTCTGCTCAATAACTAAAGACCGACCTTGTCTACAGTCTTCATTCTTAATAGCTTGTGGTCGGTCAATGACCCCTATTGTTTTAGGGGGTCGAAGGTTAAGGCTACCATGACATTCAGAGTGGAAATGATTTCCACTTAATAAAGAAGGCTTCTTACTTCACATGATGATGACTTGTGGTCAGTGGATGACCATATTGTGTTTAGGTCAGTAGATCAAAAGTGTATGGTCGGTGATCTCGAGACGCAAATGCTTTATGTAACTCAAAACCCTTTAATATGGCCTAGATTCTACTACCTTAAAACTTCATATGATGATTGTCTGTGGTCAGCAGATAGGGGGCCTAGTCTCCTTAATTTTGGGTGTCAGTAGGCCAAAGGTCAATGACCTTGACATTGAAAACAGTTTCAGCTCGAGAACTCTACAAAGTTCATAGGATGATTGCCTTAGTTGCCAGAAAACCAGCTTTCAACATAGGCAATGGCTGGAGGTCCGGACCAGGAGTCTATCTAGAGGTTACCTGACCTCTAGACAACCCTTACAGGGCTGTCTACAGGTCCGGTAATCAATCCTACTAAGAAGAGGGGACTGTAATCGAAACGGGAGATGATCTCGTTTTCTCGGTTTTAGATACATTGTAAGTGACAGGAAACAGAATTATTAATAATTATTTACCCCTAGTCACTGCCTTTGTAATAAAAATAGAAAATCTATGTTATTATTTAAAAAAAGAAGTCCCAATCTGTATTAGTTACCTCCCCTGACGGCCCATCAACAGACGTGTAATAACGTCATGAGTTGGACTACAAAAAATATACTACAAACAAGGCTGAATTCATATCCAACAGGGCAAGACACGGTCTAAAAACGCAGCCTCCACAAACATAAACCCAGCACGCGGACGCGCACACGACCAACATAGTTAGAGCTATACGTGTTACACTCACACAAGGAAAAAACAAACAAATACAGGAACACAGTGGGGCACCGCACGTGAACGGTCAGTGGGTAAAACCACCACTGGGGAGCTTAAACCGGTTTGTGGTGAACCTAATCTCACTGTTCCAAAGTCACAGAACGGTGTAAATGTAGGGATAACGCATGTGTTTTTCGTGTTATAACGTCTGCAGAATCCCGAGGGATTGGTTGGTGACCGAGCACATAGGGCGAGGGTACCAACGTATCCCGAGGGATTCTGAAGATGTTATAACACGAAATGAACATGCGCTAACGCTATTCTAGCATAAAACGCGTAAAAACTAATAAATGAATACATTCTACCTCGATGTCATTGAATTTCCATGAAATGCGCAGGAATATCCGAGTTTTTTTTTTCTCGTTGACGTCATTTCCACTTGAATTATCCGTTTTGGGGCCGTAACACGTTTACGCTTTGCCACAGAACGCGCATATATAAAACTGTGTTATATCTCTCTGTTAACACACGTTTTCTCTCTTGTTAAAACCCCCCCGAAAAGTGACAAGAACAACAGTTTTATGCTAGAATAAAAGTTATCCCAGCCAGGTGAAACCCTGACATACGCAAAGGCAACATAAAAACAAAGAAGAATGTCCAACAGGGAAAGCCACGTTCTAAAAACGCAGCCTCTCCACATGCAAACCCAGCACGCGGACGCACACACTCAATACACACACTCAATACACACACTCAATACACACACACACTCAACACACACACACAAACCATACACTAACAAAGCAAACACACAAGGACAAAACAAACAAAGGAACACAGTGGGGCACCGCCTTGGAACAGTCAGAAAACCACCACTGGGGAGCTTAAACCGGTTTATGGTGCACCTAACCTTACTCTTACTCCCACCATGTTCCAAAGACACAGGACAGTGTAAATAAAAGTTATCCCCGCCGGGTGAAACCCTAACATACGCAGAAGGCATGTAATGTAAAACACAAAAATGTTCTTATATATATATATATATATATATATATATATATATATATATATATATATATACACACAGAGCAACAAGGAAAACACCCTTTAGGGCCCGACGAAACAGGCCAGAAGACGGAAATCAAAATAGCTCAGTCCTGGCTACTTAGATCATAGAGTCCTCCACCTGTTCCGTCTGACACAATCAAAGAGGAAAGCGTAGCGTCCAACTGTAAAAGGGCTGAATACCAAACATGCGGTGTGTCTCAAAACAGTTGGGTCATAACCTCTTTTAATAAAACGTTTAATAGCTTTACTAAATACAATTGGAAAATTGCCTTGACCCAAAATTTTACGAAGTTTGTAAACCACATCCCCATAAAAAAGCGGTTTTGATAGTGGTAACGACTGCGGAAAGTTCCTTATTGCCGCGGAGGTCTGGGTTTGATTCCCGACGCAGGCATCTTTTTTCTTAATTTGGCATTTTAAAGATAGTTTAGAAACAAACAAAAATCATATTTTAATGTTCATAATAGATCTATGACCAAATTTCAATTTTAAAGAAATACCATTTTTAGCCAAATGTCAATGCCTTTATTAATTTTACTAAATACAATTGAAAAATTACCATGACCCAAAATCTTACGAAGTTTGTAAACCACACCCCCATAAAAAACGGGTTTTGATACACCTTCCCGCAGAAGTGTCTTCAAAGGGACTGGCCTCCAGATCGTTCGATAACAAAAAAATAAATATTTTTTAGGTATCTGGAAATAAATGCTATATTTCTTAAGAAGGCTTTAAAGCTTAATTACTGACATACTATATATTACGGAAACACATGAGAATTTGCTGTTTTTACTACTTTTTACGATGAAAGTCGAAAAGCGTTTGTACGCTTTACTCCAGGTAAACTGTCTCGATTATAAATATCTATAATTAGAAGTAATAATTCACTAATTCTGCCGTATACAGCTCTACGACGACGGGAAAATGTCTTTATTGCCGCAGCGGTCAAGGGTTCGATTCCCGACGCGGTCATCTTTTTGTCTTGATTTGGAATTTTTAAAATATTTTAGAAACAAAAGCTCATATTCTAATGTCCATAATATGACCAAACTTCAATTTGAAAGAAAAGATTATTTTTTAGCCAAATCTGGAGGTCAGTGCCTTTAAATAAATGCTATTGTATTTTAAAACCAAATTTGAATTTCGATAGTAAAATTTAGCAAAGTATTTACGTAATTTATAATAACGGTATAGCCATGTTGTAGAAGCTTTTGTATTTCATTTATTTATTTTGTTGGGTTTACCGTCGCACCGACACAGTGCGGATAATCACGTGACCTGGAGAGTTCCTCCAACGAACATTTTCTTCTCGATTCAACCTAAAAAGTGGTATGTTTCTCTTTATTCATTTATGTATCGAAATAAACAGTATGTCTACGGAATGTGCCGTTCCTTGTGCTTTCAGAATATATCTTTCTTTTGTCATGAATCCCTCCCGTTTTTTCCTGAAAGTCGAAAATGTGTATTTTCTGTTGTAAACCAAGAGGATTCTTTGAACGAACTCGCTGTACTTTTCAGCTGTTTTGATGGAAAGTGGCGTACCTGACACACCAAATGTGTAAAAATACTTTCCTCCGTTGATGCAAAACACGTCTGCATGCTAATCCTGGGCGAAAAATATATAGATAAAAAGGAATTGCTGTAAAATCTTTTTGGATGCATACAACGAACGTTTTCCTGAAGAGTTCTTTGAACGAACATTTCTATTATGTCGTTCCCTTTCTCCAAGCTGTAGCCAGATATTACAAAATATCCACATTAAATTGACGTTAAACTTTTCTATAAGCATTCAGCTATGTTGTTGTTTGTTTTCAGGGCTAATTGTGGATTTTGCATGCAGCCTCGTTGTAGAAACCCTTCTCGCCAGCTCCTCGGTGTTGTTCTAAATAATCTTCAAGTAAGTAAGACTACTTTTTTTAATACAACTTATTATTATTTGCTAAGGAATATCTAAAGAACCACTTTGTAGATTAAAGTCAAACATATCGCTGATATTCAAAACAAAAAGCCCTTTTACGGCGCAAAAACACAGTATAGGTTATATGGCGCCAAACAGGACTATAAAGTTTGGTTTCACATCTCATTTACATCGAAATAAAAACAAGAGGTCATTTTTTGAATGTTCTAAATATCAAGACTAGCTCAACGTCAAAACCAAGGTCAAAGTTCATTTCGGTACACAAAAAGTGCATTTGGTCGATGCATATGTTGTTTGTAGCTTAAAAAATATGAAAGTAGGTCAGGAGATCAATTTAAAAGTCAAAGTTCATTATTGTACGCAAAACTTGCACGTGGTCCAAATCTTAAGGTTATTACTTGAAAAATGTGAAAGTAGGTCACCAGGTCAAAATCAAGGTCAAATTTTATTTAGGAACACAAAACTGTGCATGTGGTCAAGATATGAAGACTGTACCCTCACAAATGTGAAAGTAGGTCACTAGGTCAAGGTCAAGAGTTATTTCGGTATTGAAACCTATGCATGTTGTCCAAATTTGAAGGTTGTAGCTACAGAAATGTGAAAGTACTAGGTCAACACCAAGGTCAAGTCATGTCAGTGTTCATCAAGCCACACAAAACTATACATGTGGTCTAAATTTGAATGTTTAAGGTAATTGACAAGACGATTTTTTAAAGTTGTTCCATATATAAGTCTATGTTAACCATGTGACCCCCAGGTTGGGTCCACAGTTATCGCACTGAAAGGAGATTAAGCTTAGTTTTGAAAAAAATAAATAACAATAAGGTACGTTTATGAAATAGTATTGTTAACCTTCCGACCCTTTCAATAATAACGCTTATTAAGTTATATTTCTAAAAGCCACAACTATTTCCAAGAACAGTAGTATGCCGTCATTTCCTTTCATGTGATGATGTATACATACAGTGTCAGTAAATTATTTCATGACCTAAAATAATTCAAAAATAATGATTTAAAGCAAAACCATGTTCTATCTATACACGATGGGCAGTTGTACGTAGGGCAGAATATTTAAATTTTTATTTCAAATTATTCCGTACGAAATATAACCGCCCGAGTGTATAAATAGTGTTAAAACAATATTTTCCCATAATGTATTTTGCTTTGAATGTTGTATCTTTCAATGTAAAATCCAAATATGGACTGTTTACTAGCGTATGCATGGCGCCAAATGGTAGGTCGTCACGCTCCTTTGTTTATACACGCCAGAACCAGAAATGGTAATACGTCTTGCGAAATAGTTCCATTAGGATGCAAATGAAGGCATTTTTTTCCTAATAATTGGTGCACGTCTAACAATATGGCTCTCCATCCAAATAAGACAACAAGTATGTTAATTAGTACAAACAAGAAATTAAATAAAGTAAGAAACATAAATCAAACTCTAAGTGATAACTGTATTCAAAATGTATCATGTCAAAAACTGTTAGGTGTTTATATTGATAAAAATTTAAATTGTGATCAACATGTAAAAAGGGTGTGTGAAAAATTGCACACTAATCTGTATCTTTTTTACAGAATATCTAAATATCTAAATGCTGACATGAAGAATATGTACATTTTGCCGATTTTTGACTATGCATCCACTATATGGGGAAACTGCTCGAAGGGAAATATAGAAAAAAATCTTTAAAATTCAAACTTATATTGAAAGTACACTTCCAATAATCATCCAGTACTCTTTTGTGAACTTAAATGGTTAACTTTTCCAAACAGGATTAAATACAATATTGGTGTCTTGGTTTATAAAGCATTAAATAAACTTGCACCATCTTATATTTGTGACACTACTGGAATTTGTGACAATACATACTATAGCCTTCGTTCTTATACGAAATTCGATCTACAGCACTTTCGACCTAAAACAAACATTCTTAAACGTTCGTTTTCTTTTATGGCTGTAGAAATTTGGAAGGATATACCTTACTCAATAAGAAATGCTAGCTCAGTAAATTCATTTAAATATTTACTTAGGCACTTTCTTTTAATCAATACAGTGTAGAGTTATGATATGTGACTGTTAACATGTGTTCTTTTTTTCTTCTTTACAAGTCTGCTCTATGGAATGACTGTGATATTTTCATTTGTATGAGTAAATGGCTTTGTGTTTGTTTGAGGGTCTTATTGAAAATAAGATTTGTATGTTATGTATGAAACTTAATGAGTCTTACCCTCTTTAAATAAAGAATTTATTAATTATTATTATTATTATTATTATTATTATTACAGCTTATAACCAACTCAATGAGTGTGTACATTAATTAAGACAGTTATGCTATGTGACATTTCGCTTCAAACATGTTTAAAGTAAAATATGTATCAAAGTTCAAAGCCCTATATTTGTGTCGCTAAATATCACGTCGACGTGACGTCAACAGAATATCGTTGGGATTATTAAATAGAATAATATATAATAATCTGTGTTCATCCAAGGATGTTTTGTTAAAAACATTTTCCCACAACAGGAATGCGGGCTGCTGCCCACATGTCTTCCCTCGTGTTCATGAAGACTGGATTGAGTCTTAAATTCTTTCCACAATATTTGCAAACAAGAGATATCGACACATAAACATTTAACATAATACGTACGAAAAATATGTGAAGCCCGCTTGTTATTGTCAACTTACGACGCAAGACGTTAGGTGAGAAAATGCCAATTTTAAGAGTATGAACTTTAAATCACATCTGTTAAAATGTTACGATGGACTGATAAACTGAAATAAGACACACTCAGGTAAGATAAACATTTAAGCCGTTAATTAAATTCTCCATGCACATGTTTTACCAATATGTCAGTCAATGACGCGAATTTTTTCTTGATTTTTTTCCATACCTCATGTTTTTGAGATGTGAAACCAAAATTTATAGTCTTGTTTTGGCGCCATATAACCTGTACTGTGTTTGTGCGCTGTAAAACCCAAATAAATAAATAAATAAATTCACGTTGATATGCGGCGAATGGAGATTTCCGAACATGTTACATTACCTTGTGCTTTTGGATCTCAGTCGCGGTATGTTTGACTTTAATCTACAAAGTTCTTAAAATATTCCTCAGCAAATAATAATAAGTTATATTAAGAAAGTAATCTTACTTACTTGAAGATTATTTAGAACAACACCGAGGAGCTGGCGAGAAGGGTTTCTACAACGAGGCTGCATGCAAAATCCACAATTGGCCCTGAAAACAAACAACATAGCTGAATACTTATAGAAAAGTTTAACGTCAATTTAATGTGGATATTTTGTAATATCTGGCTACAGCTTGGAGAAAGGGAACGACATAATAGAAATGTTCGTTCAAAGAACTCTTCAGGAAAACGTTCGTTGTATGCATCCAAAAAGATTTTACAGCAATTCCTTTTTATCTATATATTTTTCGCCCAGGATTAGCATGCAGACGTGTTTTGCATCAACGGAGGAAAGTATTTTTACACATTTGGTGTATCAGGTACGCCACTTTCCATCAAAACAGCTGAAAAGTACAGCGAGTTCGTTCAAAGAATCCTCTTGGTTTACAACAGAAAATACACATTTCCGACTTTCAGGAAAAAACGGGAGGGATTCATGACAAAAGAAAGATATATTCTGAAAGCACAAGGAACGGCACATTCCGTAGACATACTGTTTATTTCGATACATAAATGAATAAAGAGAAACATACCACTTTTTAGGTTGAATCGAGAAGAAAATGTTCGTTGGAGGAACTCTCCAGGTCACGTGATTATGCGACACAAATATAGGTCATATGGCGACTTTCCAGCTTTGATGGTGGAGGAAGACTCCAGGTGCCCCTCCGTGCATTATTTCATCATGAGAAGGCACCTGGGTAGAACCACCGACCTTCCGTAAGCCAGCAGAATGACTTCCTCACATGAAGAATTCAAAGCCCCGAGTGAGGCTCAAACCCACATCGATGAGGTGCAAGTGATTCGAAGTCAGCGACCTTAATTAACCACTTGGCCACGGATGCCCCCGTATAGGCTACTTTGTCACAGTAGCCTACTCAATGTATAAGCTTTAGTACATTCACAGGAAGTCGGTGCATTTGTATGTACATCTAGGTCTAAAACAATTTGAATATAATATTTCTTAAGGTGTTTAGGCCTATATTTATAACAGATAATCGAACTTCAGAGTTTCTGAACACACAATGTTGGTACTGTAATCGATGGTCAATACTTTTATTCATAAAACGTATCTTAAGGAAATGTCTGTCATGGTCAAATTAAATGTCAATATGTGGATGGAGAATGTCTTGTGTATAACTTTGAATACGATTTGATACAGTGTAAAAGGATCTGTTTGAATAACGTTAACATTATAATGAACGCAAGGGAAGATAACCGCTGTGAGGAGCTTGGTTCATGTTTTGGGCAGAGTAGCCTCCCTTCAGATCATATTAATGCGCGGAATATATCATAATCTCTTTTGTAAAATTATATAAATTGATATCATCAAACAGATTTTAATTGAGAGAAAACATATGTTTAATCATATATTCGGGAGTTTTACTTCTGTCACAAGTAACACTAAAACTTAGATATATTACCTAGCAACAGCGGATGAATACTGCGTCATGAAATGTGTTGTTAGGCCCTTTTGAAACACGGAAGTTTATGATATTTGAAAATAGTCATTTTACTACAAAATACAATAAAATAGAGATGTCAGGTCAACCTTTGTCGCCAGCGGAGGCTAAGGAACTAGGCGAGTCGCGAGAGTCCTGGTGTGCTGTAGAAATGAAAAAAGAACAGAGTTGGTGCAGAAAGGAAAGGAAACATTCTGACACAATATTGCAGAGTTCAGTTTTTGATGTTCACGTCCCAGAGTATGAACCAAGATGTACATTCAATGTTAATGCACCGACTCACAGAGAAAGAAAACATTTCAGGCAACAATGTAAGTATAATAAATAATAAATAAAAGCTAAATGGTGAAATATTATGATGGCCAGATAGTTTAAAAATGTAGGGATAACGCAAGTGTACCAACGTATCCAGAGGGATTCTGCAGATGTTATAACACGAAATAAACATGCACTGACGCTATTTTAGCATAAAACGCATAAAACTGATAAATGAATACAATGTCACTCAACGTCATTAAATTTCCACGAAATGCGCGGGAATGCCTGAGTTGTTTTTTTACGTTGACGTCATTTCGTTTTGAATTATCCGTTTTGGGGCCGAATGACGTTTATGCTTTGCCACGGAACACGCATATATAAAAATGTGTTATAACAGCATGCGAGTGAGAGAATCTCTCTGTTAACACACGTTTTCTCTCCTGTTAAATCATGCACGAAAAGTGACAAAAACAGCAGTTTTATGCTAGAATATAGGGAAGTGGCTTGGGGTCCGGTAATCAGTATATTTTGTATTAAGTATTCGAGCTTTATACGGGATGTTAATGGGAAAGGCTGGGACACCTGCACTTTACCAGTATACAATTTCAATTAATATTCCCACTTTATACTAATGGGGGCTACTGCCCCCATATCCCCTTTTTTAAAATTTATTTTTTAAGTGATCGTAACAAGCACACACACTAGTAAAGTGAAAGGCTAATACTGGTGCTAAAATATGGAATAGCGTATTGCACTTTCTTTGCCTTCATTTTGTGTGCGTGACTGTTTATCAAAGTACTAGAGCTCAAGTTGTTTGATTTTTTTGTGAATTAATAAAAATCTTGTGTTTTTTTTCAATTATCAAGAATGAACATCGTGTTAAAATTAAACTTTTAATGTATATTATGTAAATTGATCCGTCTTTTTCATTATAAATAGTTAAATCAATTTTTATCTTTCTTTATGTTGAACTATTTTGTATTTTTGTTTTTATATTACAGAAGGCCACAATGAAGCTTAAGATTTGTAATATGGTTTAGAACTCTTATAATTATGTCTTTATGTGTTACCTTCTTTAAATAAAATTGTTATTATTATTATACCTCGAGTCTAGAGACCTGTTCAGTTTGTCCCGATCCCATAGCCACTGCATTAAAATACTCTGAATTAATGTTTTGAAGTATTGTCCAGAGTCCAATTCTCATGCTATACCTGGGGCTGGAATGTACTCTACACTATGGTATATTAATATTGCCACCCAGTGGAAATCGACGGTTGGGTGAAAGATGTAGATGTAGACTTCCTTGAGTAAGTCAAATATGCCTTAAGAAAACAGTCTTGTTTTAAAAATAAGGCAGTTAGTAATGGTCAAGATTTTGTCACCGAGTGGCAAACTAGTTTTAGAATGTCAACACTGTTTATTATTGGTATTTTGGAGATCCAGCATGCTAGAATGAACAGTAGACAGTTCTTTATGTCAGTTCCAAGCCCACAAGCTTGCATTCAATTCTGTTTCATAAGTAACAGGACAAGGTTGCTTCCTTACAAAATCCTAATAAAACAACTCTTATAATATAGTCACATTAAGACACAGAACTTATTTTAATATGTTTATCTTTTATTCATTATTTATTCCAGCTTTTTTAAGATAAAGTGAGTATATCTGTAGATTCATGGAAAGCTATGGTAACCAGGAACATATTTTCTACTTTGCATGGCATCTTATTATCTTAACATTCTTAAGGACACCAGGCTACTTAATATACTATAGTTAAAGTCTTATCAGAGCATAATTATAGAGCTAGTCATTTTTTTCAGTCAATCTTAGAGATATAAGATAAAATAAAAAAGCTATTTGAGCCGCGCCATGAGAAAACCAACATAGTGCATTTGCGACCAGCATGGATCCAGACCAGCATACGCATCCGCACATTCTGGTCAGGATTATTGCTGTTTGCTAATGGTTTCTCTAATTGCAATAGGCTTTGGAAGCGAACAGCAAGGATCCTGACCAGACTGCGTGGATGCGTAGGCTGGTCTGGATCCATGCTGGTTGCATATGCACTATTTTGGTTTTCTCATGGCATGGCTCATTTTATTTATTAGTTATGTGAGTAGGGTACCTATGCTGTTTTATTCACCAAATATGCAACATTTATTTTTTGCTTTTTTTTAAAAAAGTTGTACTAAATATATATCTGTTTTTAATACTATAAACTAAAGTGTTCTGAAAGTTTCTGGTAGATCAAGCTGCAGATAGATTAAAATTGCACTTTTTCAAATTGTTTTGGCCAAATTGACTGAAACTTACTGTGGAAATGTTTTTAGGACTAATTCAGAACTAAACCAGATACATTTTTTTTTTTAAATCCTAATATCATCCTTGTTTTTTTTTTAATGATACAATTTAAAGAAAGAAAAAAAAAACAAGGCAAAACCTTGTTAAGGAAAAGGTGAATTGAACAAATGATTAGTGAAATAGCACATATAGGTAATACTGTAGAGTAATTTAGAAAATTTTAAATATTTTAAACACTGATTTCGAATAAGGAATGTTAAAAACTAAAAACAGCACTATACAGTATAAAAAACACTAAAGAATAAAAAAAGTAGTTAGTGCTTCAAGCTTAATACTTAAAAACTTTTTCTGTTATATTTTAGCACTTCAAAATAATAATTTGTACTAGTATAACTGCTATGAAAAAATGCTTCCTAATGCATGACAAATTAACCCTGTGAATTACTAATACATTACATTTTTGTAATAATAATGAATCATAATGCAATTGTGAACACATCTTTTGTCAGGCAAGGTCTATGAAGTACATACTTACATATTTTAAAAAATGTATGACTCTTTAATATTTCAAAAAATTCTGCAGCTGAAAATGTGCATTTATACATTTCCATTCATAAAGAAAAAAATGAAATAATTATATAAGATGGAAAGATACAGTTTATTTTCACCATTACAATGTTATCATATGCTCATATCTAATTCTTCTGTTATTTTTGTTTTCCAGTTACAAGCCAGATCAACATATAGTGACAAAGATGAACTTGTATTTTGGACCATCATTGCGACGACAAACGTGATAATATAAGAAATAATAATCAAAATATGAACAGTATTTAATATATATATATTTGTTAAATGAAAGAAAAAAGTCATTAAATTTATTATATATGTCATTTACTGCCCTTTGTGTTGAATTCATAATTGAAGAGATCACTGTGTGGTTTTATTTACTTTTTCAGAAGCTATAGTGATGTAACATTGTAAACATAATTTTGTGAGTTATGTTGTGCAAAATTATGCATAGGAAAACAGGCCATATGTCGACAAATTTCTAAAAAAACAACTGTATTTTGCAAATTTCTAACACAGAGCTACATTATAGTTTAGATGATCCAAGTCAATGTTCATGACAGCAAGTGATAGTTTACATGAAAATTAAATATTGTTTCTTCAAAGTTTACAGGAACACATACAGAACAGCTTAGTATTACTCTAACACTGAAATTTATTTCTTGATCATAACTTTTTTCTAGTGAAATATCTGTAATTATTTATGCTGTTTTAATACTTGCTACTGACCTTATCATATACCTTTACTGAAGTGATACCACAAGTCATCCGAAGTACTAGCTGTTATTTACAAGTATCAACTTGAGGAAGTGAGCATAACATTACATTTTTGTAATTTGCATTTTTCAATTGGAGCATGTCAGTAAACTACTATGACCTTGATGTTCACGTCATAGGTCAACTATTTGTCTTTCACCATGGTGCAGGTACTAACAATTTAACAATACCAAACAGTATTATCTGTGAATATACAGTTTATATGTTTATTTGAGAAGTATATTTTGTATGTAAAAAGAAAAAATACTGGCTATTCATACTATGTAGATTCTTGAGATTGGATTTTTTATCAGCTAACAAATTGTACTGCCAACAACTGAACATCTTGTTGTACATGTGGAAACATTGTTGCACAATTCTTCTTGGTTTTATTGTCATATACATTGTCAGTATTATGTTTTGAGTATTACATTATGTTTGGAGAAAGTTATTTCATTATGCTCAAAGATGTATTGTTTTACACTGTTACTTGTGTCATTAAAAATCATACCAGAATCCGGTTTTGTTTTAAAGAAGTGGTAACTAGAAGATGCTTTTGTAGAAAAAGCGCATGTCTCCCCCACTGCATAGTTGTATAGGCAAGAAGTCAATAGCAGACAGGAGCGAAAGTCAAAGAGACACTGATGGTTGGCTGTAATAGGGATCATCTACTTGGCATGTCCTATCATCCCACTAAGTTTCAACATTTGGGGCCTAGCAGTTCTCAAGTTATGAATTTGAAACGGTTTTCCATGTTCAGGCCCCTGTGACCTTGACCTCTGACCAAGTGACCCCAAAATCAGTAGGGGTCATCTACTCTGCATGTCCAATCATCCTAATAAGTTTCAACATTCTGGGTCAAGTGGTTCTCAAGTTATTGATTAGACGGAGTTTTCTATGTTCAGCCCCCTGTGACCTTGACCTTTGATGGAGTGACCCCAAAAACATTAGGGGTCATCTGCTCTGTAAGTCCTTTGACCCTATGAAGTTTGAAGGTTATAGGTCAAATGGTTAAGTTATTGACCGGAAATTGATTTCAATGTTCTGTCCGCTGTGACCTTGACCTTTAATAGAGTGACCCCAAAATCAATAGAGTCATCTACTCTGCATGTCTAATCACCTTATGAAGTTTCATTATTCTGGGTCAAGTGGTTCTCAAGTTATGATCGGAAATGGTTTTCCATGTTCAGGCCCCTGTGACCTTGACCTTTAGTAGAGTGACCCCAAAATCAATATGGGTCATTTACTCTGCATGACCAATTATCCTATTAAGTTTCAACACTGAGTCAAGTGGTTCTCAAGTTATTGATTGGAAAGAGTTTTCTATGTTCAGCTCCCTGTGACCTTTACCTTTGATGGAGTGACCCCCCCCCCCCCCCCCCCAAAAAAAAACAAAAAAAAAAAAAACAATAGGGGTCATCTACTCCATAAGCCCTGCCGTCCTTTGAAGTCTAAAGGTTCTAGGTCAAATGGTTCTTGAGTTATTGACCAGAAATGAATTTCCATGTTCTGTTCACTGTGACCTTGACCTTTAAGTGACCCCAAAATCAATAGGGGTCATCTACTCTGCATGTCCAATCATCCTATGAAGTTTCAACATTCTGGGTCAAGTGGTTCTCAAGTTATTGATCTGAAATGGTTTTCAATGTTCAGGCCCCTGTGACCTTGACCTTTAACAGAGTGACCCCAAAATCAATAGGGGTCATCTACTCTGCATGATCAATCATCCTATGAAGTTTCAACATTCTAGGTCAAGTGATTCTCAAGTTATTGATCGGAAATGGTTTTCCATGTTCAGGCCCCTGTGACCTTGACCTTTGATGGAGTGACCCCAAAAACAATAGGGGTCGTCTACTCCATAAGCCCTGCCACCCTATGAAGTCTGAAAGTTCTAGGTCAAATGGTTCTCCTGTTATTGATTGGAAATAAAGTGCGACGGGATGGACGGACAGGGCAAAAACAATATGTCTCCCCCAATGTGGGGGGAGGGGCGGTGAGGTGGAGGAGACATAAATTTCTCTACATTAAAACTAGCATTGTTGTAGTGCAGGTGTAAAAGGTAGGCTATTCATAATATGTATTCAACTGTGTATTAGTTGTGAATGTCTCCCTGTTTGCAATGCAACTCCAGAACTGAGTATTTTCCGAGGAATAGTATTTTTCTTACTGAAAAGAAAACCTTTACTTTATATCATCAAGAAATGGGCAAAGTAATTCTGTGGGAGATATGCACACCAAATTTAAGATAGGCTTTAAATGATGCTTGAATTTTTAAGACAAATATGGAAGAATGCAATAACTTTTCATACTCAGTCAAAACTTTGGATACTCGCAATTCATGAATTTTGTGCAGTTTGAAGACTGGCCTCACTTTCATTTCTGACAGAAAATATATCCTTACAAATGCTCAAAATCTTCATCCACAACATGTCTGACATAATCCCCAAGACAATCAATCATAAACCTTTGGTATGTAGTTAAATATGGGGAAAATGAGGAACAAGACAGAATTTGTTATATTGCATTTTTATTTTGTTCCATTAACATAATTCAGTAATATGAATTTCTGTATTAAGACTTAAAATCTGTATGCTTTTGATATAAACATGCTTTTTGAATTTTTAACATATGGGAAAAAATGGCTATAATATTTATATATATAAAACATGGAATGATATGTAAAATGAGTGTACTACAATTTGTATACAATAAAAAGTATAATTTGAAAACATAAAATAAGATTCAGATTAATCAGTAAATTAATATCAATCTTTACAACCATTCTAACATAAATTTAATTAGGACTGATCTGGTGGACAGTTAGGCCATATTTAATATAAAATCTTTTCTATATACATGTACATAATAATAACGAATTTTTAATCTTGACTGGGTTAAGTAATGCACCACATTTTAAGTGCTATTTTAAAACAGAAAACTGATTCACAACTCGTTTATGGGTGGTTTTCAAAATAATGAAGCAAAAGTGTGACATAGGGGTTGAAAATTCAAACTTATTTCTTAGGGTGGTCACCTATTTTTGATGATAGCAAATACTTCAAATTTGAAGGAAATAACTCTCAGAAAGTGTTGAGACATGCCAATAAGAAAATATTTCAGCCTTTAATTCGAAAGTTCAGTGATTTTCCCATAAGATGGGTGATAAATGTTGCAGTGTTTTATGACAAGGAAATATGTAAAACAGTAATTTTTTCAACATAAATGATAAGTAATGGGTGTATGTGTATGGTTTGAAACTTATTTAATCAAATGTTTGTGGACATTGGTTTTTAAAATCACCCTTTCTGCACAAATCTGACATGAAAATAAAACTTTACCTAGAAAAGTTGTTGCTGAATGCAAAATAACTAACATATAATTATAAAACCTATTTTTTTCTCTCACTTTGCATGTTTATAAACCACATGCTAAATTTCAAGAATGTCCAGTAATTCTAATTTCTAGAATTGTCAGCTCAAAATTGAGTTATTTTACAGATGCACAGGGGACACATACTGAAGATCAGTGTAATATTCATCCATTATTAGTTTTCTATTCATAAAAAGACTAATGGTAATCAACTTTAGACAAATACTATTAAAAAATAGTTTAGACCACATAATAACTACAAAATTGAAAAATTTCACTACAAACACATGAAAATTCAACAGAATGTAATGCTTTAAATGAAAAAATAAGTGACTTTATACATAACTAACACATTGAAATCATTTAGTTTACATGCAATGCTTATTCATAGTAGAAAAATGACAAAATGCCATGCATGATAAAATGGAATAGTAAAATTCATACATACTTTATAATGTTACTAAAAAGGGTGCACAGGGACAAATTGTATCAAAATATTTATTCATAGAATATGTTCATGGTAAGTAAAATTCTTTTAACTACACAATATTTACTAGTGAACATTACATATTTAGGTAAACTTAAGAGCTTAAGAAGCAATAAAATTGATGTTTCCACTTTTAAACTTGAAAATTGGCAACTTCAGAAGAAAATGCAAACAATGAATTTTAAATTGTCCAGGGTTTCTTATATAATGCTAAATTATAAAGTAATGCCTAAATTTTACATTCACACTGCTAAGAATATAGAACTGCCACCACAAATTACTGTAATGCTATGATAATTGATATATGTCAAAAAAGGGTGCACAGGGACATCACTTTTGGCTCTGTGTATGTTTAACAGTCAGTAATATGTGAAGTTGAATGCTGCTTTTGTATCTGTTGTAACTCCCTTTCAAGGAAAATAAAGTAAAATCCCATTTTATTTAAAGAATAAAAGAAATCTGACTCTTAACAACTGAAAAGGTGCACAGGGGACATTTTTAGGTGTATAGACATCCATCAAGTTTCTGAGAAAGTTGATTTATTAAAGAAAAAAATCATACTGTGTCTTCACAGCTGAAAGGATAAACATCTTAGAAAAACATTAAGACTTTAGAAAAGTAAAAGGGTTATGAAATTGTAGTGTTCAACATTTAAATTTAGTATTTTTTTCACTATTTTTTGTGAAGGGGGTTCCATCACAAGATGTGAAATATTGGTAACAATAAGATGTAGGTAATGAAAAGAAGTATTTTATTTAAATGTGCAGAGTTTAAGTTACACAAAAAAGCCAAAGCTGTAACAATAAAGCATGGTTTTGAAAAGTAAGCCACAGTTGAAAACTATACTTCATGTAAAATGTCACACTTTTTTGGGTGCACAGGGGACAAAATTAGCTATATAATTTAAAATAACTTTAAAACTGTTTGAGTCATTAAGCTGAAATTGCACACATTTATTGACTACATTGAGTTGGATATAATTTGTCCCAATATACATTCTAAAACTAAACTGAATTAAAGTAAGGTGAGAGAAAAGAAAAAGCTTCATTATTTTGAAAACCACCCTTATATTGAGCTCAATATATCAACACATGATCGCCTTCATAACTAGCTAAAGGTAGACTCCCAACAAACACTAGCCCTATTTTCAGACGACCACCAGGTTACTATAAAAGATTACCTAATATTCCTATTACAGTAGTACACACTGCGGAATTAGGTCAGCTTAAGAGTTGATCATACTGAAGAAAATGCAGTTTAAAATTATTTCATGAAGCTGGTTAAAACTTCAGGAAGTCCACTTATAAAACACTGTACAAGTAACGCGTGCTTCTTGATTCATAAAAATAGTGTACTACAAAACTGTCTAAACATCTGAAGAACTGGCCAATCCTGAAACTGTGCTATAAATAATCTAAGTTGTATAAATATGAGTTGAGGAAGACCTGTCATATAGTAACTGTACACTGATGTGTTACATAATACAATCGGATGTCTGTAAGTGCTACATGCCAAATCCTCTATTCTTTAAAGGACAAAAACGACATTGTATTGCTGAAATATTTACAACTCCTCATAAATGCTGTATGTATGGTGGAAACACTAAAAATTATATAGTTGCCGCCTGCAAAACTGAATCCTACAACCCTGGACCCCTTTCTGGACTATGTTCTCTGCATCAAAGTCATGAATTTAGAAGTCTGCTGTAGACAGCACCATTTTAATGTTGCAAATTGAAAATTTTGAGCTAATGAAACAAACTATAAGCATTAACCAACAGCTACCCTCGGCTTCACAAGAGGAGGCTAAATGTTCTGTCTACATTCAGGCAACATCACTGCCTTGTTTATAATGTTCACAAACACGTTCAAAATACATGACTTAGATATAAAGAACATAAATGAAAGCATTTACCAAACCAAATTAAGGTATAATGAAATTAGTTACCTGTCTTTTTATCTCAAACTTTATATGTAAGGTTAAACACATTGTGTATTTTTGTGCTTTTTCCTGTCCCCCTGCCCCCACCCTCACCCCAAAAAACAAAGACTCTTGATCTAAGCACAGCGGATTTTGCTTCAGCAAAAGTAAATAAAGAATGGCAGATAAACAATTTTGTAGTAACAAAATAGATATAAGATTGCACCAACTAATTCTCATGAAAAATATACAAATACATTTGTTTAATATATAATCATTCACTCACTTTTATTTAGTTCTTGACTGCACAACTAAATCTCTCCTTTTATACCAAGAAAATTTCCTAGTACTGTAATTCAACAACAAAAAGTTTTCCTTTGAAACTTGGCATGAAGGTAAACCTTGTTACTGCTTCCAAGTTTCAAATATGTAAAAAGTACAGCAAAGTAACAGCATCAAGGCACTATTTCACTACTGTTAAGTTCCATAATACAATGCTTTATTCTGGTGAATTTCAAACATTTTTTCCCCTAATAACTTAACTCCTTTTTTTTTTTTTTTACTTCAATTGTACAAAAGAAATACACATATACACTTCTTATTTTCTTGAGAGTTTTTTTATATTTAATATGAAATTGATATACATTATTGCCACACACTGATGAAGTTCTTAACATACATTCTGATTATGCTGGTGTAGGTACGTCACTGAATACATGTAAATCCCGAACATTTTATGCACTGTATATGATATGGTATTATTTCACTTGTCAGCCATAGTGTGTATGATCCAGTGGCAAGACTGATACAACTATTATTGCTTTTTATCCACTTATATAACTTCTCCTCTTTGACTGTAACCAAACAAGTACACCGCAAACTTGTCCTAGTTAATAAAATCAACCTGTCAATCACTTTGAGTCAGTATCACCATAGACCTTTATCTAATTGATCAACGAGTCCATGTGATGGGCACCCACTGTGGCTCTACCTCTATTCTATTAATTTCATTTAGAAGTTCATCAAATGCTTTATCCATATCTGTATTGACAAGAACATAATCGAAGAAATGTCCAAACTTATCCTCCATTTCACGTGCACGCTCAATAATTTCCCGCAAATCATCATCCTATAATTTAAAATACAAAACACAAAATAATTAAATGGTTAAGGTCTTAACAGGCACAAACAAAATACTTTGTAGAATGTCTAAAGTGTATTCAGCTACATTTTGAACATTTGTACCATTCTGTCTTTAGTTTGTTGAAAACTTCACACAACTAAGGACATAATTATGGCGACTTTCCGGCTTTTAATGATGAATGTAGACCCAAGGTTCTCCTTTACACATTACCGAGCCAGCTGGACAACCAGTTTGCCTTGAATGCACAATGATGTTCATGATCAGAAACCTTAGCCACTCAGCCAAAGCCCCACTTCACATGTAACATTTTATTTATCTTAACATTGCAGGAGAAAACATTATAGAAATCACAGGGTCTATACTAACCTTGATATTTTCTACACCAAGTCTCATTTGTATCTGTCGCAGTTTTTCAATGTTTGGTGGATACACAAATATAACATATGGCTTTAGATCTGTCTGGTGTAACATGTATAATGCCTGAAAAGAGACAATAGTGTCTTTTTATTACTAAATGTGATTTTTTTTTTGTTGGGTTTAACTTTGCACCGACACAATTATAGGTCATATGGCCACTTTCCCAGGTGACCCTCTGTGCATTATTTCATCAAAGGCGGGTACCAGGGTAGAACCAAAGACATTCCTTAAGCCAGCTGGATGGCTTCGTCATATGAAGAATTAAATGTCCAGAGTGAGGCTTGAACCCATATCGGTGAGCGGCAAGTGATTTGAAGTCCGCAACCTTAACAACTTGGCCACGGAGGCCCCTCTAAATGCTATGGAGTGTACACAAATAATTCTACAATGCATCAGACAAAATCTATCCAAGACAGCCTAGTCATTCATCTTTGGGATGTAAAGTAATTTTTTTAAAAAAGGATAAACTGCACTATACACAAATCATATCAGATGCGCTACACACATGGTTCAAAATTTGCATATAATTATACTCGACTCTCTATTATCATGTCACACAAATCAGAAGTGACATATTAGTCTTTTTAACTGACTGGGATTAGAGAAGCTGTAATATGAAATGAGGATACAACTAATTTATAGAGGTAGAGAGCATTAAGGGAAATATTAAAATTCATAACAGTTTACCGGTACTTTCCCATTATGTCAGATCCCGGAGGATACAAGTTTGCATCATAAATTATTACAGATGAGTGAATTTATAAACAAATTACACTATATATACATGATGGCCCCAGATAATTCCCCCCTGTAGAACAGCTGGAATGAACAATTTCTGTAGAGGGTCATCTAAAGAATATTGCTGTGAAATAATTTTGAACTCAGGCCAACAGTATCTGTGATTTTCAATTTTCCATATAGCTAAATAGAGAAATCTAGCCCCGTCCTCTGGCACTCGTGTTTTAGACAAATCATTAACTTGAAGGAAGCTGGTAGAGGATCACTCACGGAACATTGTTCTGAACTGTTTTTGAAATCAGACCAGCAGTTTCAGAGGAGATTTTCCATATAGCTTTTGAGGGAAAACTAGCTCAGCTTCCCCACCCCCACCCATGGTGGCCATGTTTTTAATGAAACAAGATTATCTGAAGGTATTTTGTAGAGTGTCCTCAACACAACACTTCTGTGAAATTATTTCGAAATCGGGCCAGCAGTTTCTGAGAAGAATTTTAAGGTTTTCCCTATTGGTTGCAACGGCAACCAGAATTCTGCATGGATAACCTATATTTCAAGGAATCTAAAAGGGGAGCACACAATGACACTATCGTGAAGTTTGAGTGAAATTCGCTTGGTGGTTTAGGAGAGGAGGGACAGACTTCCAATGATCCCAAAAGCTAACCATGAGCACTTCCTACTCAGGGAAACTAATAAAAGCATGAATGGATATCATTACAACAATGATATCAATTGAATCATATTACGGATGCCTACCTCAGGGTCTGTATTGAGCACACATATTTTCCCACTATTGATTACTTGTCGTACAGCTTCCACACTTGTACCATAAATGTTCTTTTCATACTCGCCACTCTCTATAAACTTGTTTCCGGCAATGGCGGTCTCGAACTCTGCACGAGAAACAAAGTGATAATCCTTGCCATCAATCTCGTGCTCATTTTCTGGACCCGTAGTTTTACGTGGACGACTAGTATCTGTAGAAAACAAAAGATAGTTTGAACTGTTTTGATATTTTGAGGTGTGAACAAGAGTTTACCATTTTGTAATAATCTGTAACTTGAGTACATCAAAGCAGTCTTTAAGAGCAAGATGTATTTTGATATGTAAGCAGCTTTATATTTTAGAACGTTAGAATAAAAAGAAGGTATTCTTATTTCAAGGTATTACATGACTAATATACTTCACATGATAAGACTGTGGATATACTTTATTTCTATTTCATGGAAATTAAGACTTTTTTTTAACCATAGTATCCACAAGAACAATAAATGTATTTTAAATAGTGTTGATAGTTCAGGTAAATGCACAAACTTACGTGGTACAGCAGCAGCAAATCTGTCATAGTCCGACTCCATGAGTCTCTGGCGTAGTTCATGACGACCTACATTTGGAGGACCTATCAGGACTGTAGGACGGCGACGGTTAGGCTCTGGGTAATACTGAGCAACTTCTTCATAGGATAATATTTCTTCATGCTCTGAAAAAAAAAAAACTTTAATCTTCATAAAAACAATAAAAAAAAAATTAATTTTTCTGTACTGCTGTAGCTGTTATACAATCCTAAAAATAGTTCCTAGAAACAAATTCATGTTAAATCACCTTTTTATAAATTTTTTTTAAAGTTTATTTCCCAGTTCTCTGTAAGGTTCTGGTTTATTGAAAGATAACATACTTAAAGTTAATATTTAATAAATACATGCAGCCATTAAACATGTTTTGAAAATTTATTTAAGCTTTTCTTATGCCCACATTATGGCTGCTAATATTTACCTGTAATACAAGCACACACAAAATAGCAAGTATATAAGCTACTCAGTAAAAAGTACAAAGTAATCAACTAACAATAAACCACCATTATGTCTGTCATCAAGTTTCCATGGTAACACTGATCTTCATTATGAAAATTCCAGGACAGACAATATATCTAAATGGTCACTTTTCAGAAATATATATAGAGGATATTTGTTTGTTTCAGTGAAATATCAATTTTATTTCACAAGTGAGCATCAAAAACTGATATTTTCACGAGTGGCTCAGCCACGAGTGAAAATGACTTTTTTGGTGCTCACGAGTGAAATAAAATTGATATTTCTCTGACACAAACAAATTTTCTTTTTATTTCATGTGTAAAACTCTACTTTTGTTGCGTAATTTATATCATGTTGAAAATCCCGGGAAAGATCAACAGAAAGCACAACACAAATGACGTCATCGTCATTATGGTGCCCGGTATTCATTACGCTCGGTATACAATTGACTTCAATCGCGACGGAGGACCGGAACTAGTTTGGCAAAAACAGTGAAAAACTAGAGCTATCACTAAAGGTGATGAATGTACCCCCCGCATGCACTGACACAGTACATTGCAATTTAACGCACACAAGATTGCATAATTATGTGGACTGTGTGTATACAGACTGTATGTATACAGTATAGTAACAAAAAACAAAGTCCCATAACTCTGCAGAATATTTATCTAAAAGAATGTAAACATGCACCATGCACAGCTAGGGTTGGTACTGATCACTTGTGTGAAGTTTCATTAAATTGTGTGTAAGGGTTTGGTAGATTAGGCACGCACAAGATTGCATATGCAGACTGTATGTACATAGTATGTTAACAAGAAACAAAGTCCCATAACTCTGCAATTTTTGTCGCTGAAAGAACCTAACATGCCCCATGCACAACTACTGTTGTTACTGATCACTTGTGTGAAGTTTCATTAAATTGTGTCAAGGGGATGAGGAGAGATGGTGCGCACAAGATTGTGTCTATGTATATAGTATAGTAACAAAAAAACAAAGTCCCATAACTCTGCAATTTTTTTTTCTGAAAGAACCTAACATGCCCCATGCACAACTACTATTGTTACTGATCACCTGTGTGAAGTTTCATTAAATTGTGTCAAGGGGATGAGGAGAGATGGTGCGCACAAGATTGTGTCTATGTATATAGTATAGTAACAAAAAAACAAAGTCCCATAACTCTGCAAATTTTTTTTCTAAAAGACCCTAACATGCCCCATGCACAACTACTGTTGGTGCTGATCACTTGTGTGAAGTTTCATTAAATTGTGTCAAGGGGATGAGGAGAGATGGTGCGCACAAGATTGTGTCTATGTATATAGTATAGTAACAAAAAAACAAAGTCCCATAACTCTGCAAATTTTTTTTCTAAAAGAACCTAACATGCCCCATGCACAACTACTGTTGGTACTGATCACTTGTGTGAAGTTTCATTAAATTCTGTAAAGGAGATAAGGAGAGATGGTGCGCACAAGATTGCGTCTACGGACAGATGGACAGACAGAGACAGACAACCTGAAACCAGTATACCCCCCCTTACAACTTTGTTGTCGGGGGTACAATAAAAATGATAATCTACTGTTTCAAAACTGTGGATTATCACTTTTATTTCACTGAGAAAACTCTATAATTCACTGGAAAACATAAAATAAAAAGCATTCATGGTCGAATATACTACACAAAGATCCTAAACACATCGTGTTTCTCAAGAAATTTTGGATACTGGTATTGAAATTGACAATGAGCCCCAAGAATAATTTTTCTCTCTATTTTTTATCAATATTGTTTAATTTAAACATCATAACAGTAACAAGAGCTGTCTGTAAGACAGCTAATGCTTGATTATTCGAATTGTTGTCCCAGAAACATGAATATTACCCTAAATATTAAAATATCTATAGAGTTACAATCCAGTATCTGCATTAGTTTTGGAGATAGTAACTTGCAGTCAAAACTTTAACCTGAAGTTGTTAAGTTCAAAAGGGGACATAATTTCGCAAAATACATGTCAGAGTTCTGGGACTTGATGCTTTGACCTATTTTTATAACCCAGAAGAAATGTGTAAAGTTTCAATTCAATGTTTGCATTAGTTTTTGAGATAGTAACTTGCATTCGAAACTTTAACCATGATTTTCCAAGTCCAAAAGGGGCATAATTTGGCCAAAATACAGGTCAGAGTTATGGGACTTGATGCTATCATCTAGTTTTATAACCCCGACGACACGTGAAGTTTAAATTTCATATCTGCATTAGTTTTGGTGATAGTAAAATGCATGCAAAACTTTAATAAGGATTTTCTAAGTCCAAAGGGGGGCATAATTTGCCAAAATACATGTCAGAGCTATACGACTTGATCCTGTGAGGTTAGTAATTGACCTAGAAAAAGAAAAAATATGTTTCAAAGTTATATGCCTTTAAATAATAGCTATATGAGTTTGCATGCAAAACTTTAACCAAAGTGTGATGCCAATGCCAAAGACGGTGAGTAAAATAGCTCAGACTATTCTTCTAATAGTTGAGCTAAAAACAGATAAAAGGATAGCTATAACTAAGAGTGTTGAATAAAATCACCTTCTTTATACATATTTCTTTTCTTCTTTTTCTTGTTAGTTCTCCCACAGGAGCATGACCTCCCTTTCTTCTGATTCTCTTTGTTTTCTGTACCAATAGTTTGTCTCATTGACTCCCTTCTATAACAGCAAGTAAAATATCTATTATAAACAAACATCTCCATGGATACTGAATCATCACATAATTGTTCTAGCTAGTTTCTTTATACAAACATGACATTTTCTGTGTATGAATCAAGCTTGCAATCACAAACTTTTTGTGTACACTTAAAGGGCAGTAAAATTTGCTAAATATCCAGGATTTATTGAGAAACTACTTTATCTGAAAACAAATACAGAAGGTTATACAGTAGTTTCACAATTAACCCTTGATATATTAAATTGTTTGCAATGTAATGTTGTTTCACAGTAACAGTATTCTGCAAAAATGACAGATATGATACATAAACAATACTCTTCTATGTAATGTCAAAGTACCAAACAGACACTACATCAATGATATCAAAGGCAAGTAAATTACTGTGATATCATTAATCTTTGCGGGGAACTGATTTTCGTGGACTTAAAGGTTGAGCCAATCCACAAAATTTAATCCCAACAAAACAGTAAAATTCATATTTATTTTATGTTCAATGAATTTATATCCCTATGAATTAGCAGTTTTGACCAAACCCATTAAATTATGTGCACATGAAATTAAATGATTTTACAAGACTACTGTAGTGAAACACACGTGTGCTGTGCTGCACTTATGGTTTGCCTATACAATTATTATCAGTTACCGATCACTGAAGTCGTACTGTTGCTGGTACCATTTCCTGTACTGAATTTGTCATTTTTGCCACTGTTTTCATTTTTTATTAAAATCGATCAGCTTTCAATATGACACTGTTAAGACAATGATAAGGTCTGTGACATACTGTTCATGGAATGATCTGCTCGGTATGAGACCGGCCAATGACTGGTAATCTTCCTCTCCCTCACGGTACGCCTGCCACCAGCTAGGGTCCTCTTGGGTGATAACATGCAGAATATCACCCTTCATGAATGACAAACCCAACTCCCGGCATGGTATGTATAGGTCATCTTCAGGGTCATAGTTGAATAATGCTTTCACATGCATCTGTAATCATAAAAGAAACATGACTGTGACATGATCAAAAAAACTTTCATTTTTCCCTATAAATATGACAGTTAGCATGTATCAGGTACTATGATCTATATGCTGAGGTAATAAATGGAAAATTGTCTTTGTCTGACAATTATTATTTGACAGCTTTTCTCAGTGTTCCTTGTCCAGTATATGACTAGTAAAACCACAAATAATGCTTAAGTTCAGACATGGACTCACAGAAGGACTTTAACCTCCAAGTGTGACCTTCAATCCAGGGGTCTGGGTTTTGCACTCGCCGTATCATTTTGACCAGGTAAACAAACTAGGTAAGTTTACAGAAATCTTTGTTTCAAACAGTTTAGATATAGAGCTAACACAAAATAAGGCTATCTCAGATCCAAGTGTGGCTCTGGACTTACTGATGTTTTTGGTTGAGCATGTGTCTAACAGTGTTATGATAGTGAACATTCCTTTAAAAATTCATTAGTCATGGAGATTTACCTCAAGAAAGGAATTATAGATGAACAACATGCATATCAGGTGGTAGAATGGATTTCTTCCTTTAACACAGCTTTCTATTAACATGATATGTATTAAGAATCAATACATAAAAAAGTTATTTTTGGTGGCTGCTGCGACCAGTGTTAAAAAGAATACTCTGTTTGAGAAATCTTGTTAGTTCTTAAGACCATCCTAACAACACAACCAAAAATAGTTCCAGGCTTTCCAGGGAAATAATTATCTACACAACGTGCAGAATATGCAGTGCTACAATATATGCCTTAATACCATTTTTAATGTAAATTCGGCAACTAAAATCAATACAAACTGAAGCCAACGTTTTAATAAAAGCAACCACGTGTATGAATACAAATATGCAAATTTATGATCACGTGAATAAACGTTGACCTCATGTCACCTGAACTGAGCGATGATACTGATTAGCTACTGCATAGTACTGCCCTAGAGGTCACGTAGCTTATAACGTAGAAAAGGTAGAAACCTTCGTGAATCCAGACTGACAATTCAAACACGTTTCCTAACCGCATTGTCACATGTATAACTCCCGAAATATAAGACTGTATTTGATAAAGAACGATGACTTCTAATAGCAATAATCTACAGATTATATACATCTACAGATAATCCACGGCTAAAAATAGAAACGGAATTTCAACGGAAAAGTTTCTGAACATTTCCGGTCCATAGACAATACCAGTTTTGTACCTACCATAGCTTTTCCAGCAAGTTGTAACAATTTTCAAGTATGTCAGAATAAACTTAAATGTTCGCCAATCATAGCTATCAAATTATAAGATATTAGACAGTATTGTCTCGTTGTCGTTTCAAACACTCGAAAGTATGATCACATGTTAATTAGGCTATTTATAGAAAATCGATAATCAGCAGTGATACGGATTTCCTCAGGCGTTGCTACTGCCAATTAACACTAATTAGCGCACTAATTTAGTAAGATGATTTATGAACAGAACAGAACAGGACAGTAATTTATTGATATAACTTGAACATGTACAGTTCATCCTTATATTAAGAACAAAATATAATTAAACATGCTTTGCAATACGTGAGTGAACAAAACAAAAGAATATTCAGTTAAAATTCATTCAATATTGTTTGCAATGTGACCTGCCATGAGAATCAAAGACATGTTTTCTAAATAATATTCCCTCACGGATAATCTTCCTTCAGCAAATGTACAACATAAGATACTATATTAATGCACAGATACACATGTATTCGGTACAATTTCGTCTAACAAAACACGAATTATCAACGGGCGCAGCGATGATATTAATACTCGCCTTTTTGAAACGGCAATATGTCAGACGGTATCAAGCCATCGGATAACAGATTTGACCAACTTAAAAACTGAATTGTTTTAAGACAGATTCTGCTCACTTCAGTCGCACCAAGAGTAAACCAACATTGTGCGTTTGTGACCAGTTTGTGACCAGCATGGACCTGCAGATCCGCACAGTCTGGTCAGGATCCCTGCTGTTCGCTAACGGTTTCTCTAGTTGCAATAGGCTTTGAAAGCGAACAGCATGGATCCTGACCAGACAGCACGGATGCACAGGTTGGTCTGGACCCATGCTGGTCGCAAACACACTATGTTGGATTTCTCATGTTGCGGCTCAAAATATCTGGATTGATACAAATATGTATAAAAATTAAAACGGTTTCGTTTCACCAGTAACATAATTCATTTTTCGATTTTTTTCACGGTCTGACTAAAGTTGTAAGTTTGTCTGACTTAAAATGTCCAACATTTTTGCGAAGCCTGCTGTTATGTCTAGCGGACTTTTGAGTACCGGTATAACAGATGGGGTGATAATTAAATACACTGGCTGCAGAACTGAAATTCTGAGGTGCATTTGTGGTGCATGTTTTGTGCTGTTTTCTTCCACAAAAATTTCATGAAAACCAAAGTTATCCGATAAGGACTAAATCAGTGTGTATATAATTAATGACAGGCAAAAGCTTTAGAAAGAAATCTTAAAAGCTGAATTGTTTGTAGAAAAAGCTTATATTATTTATTTACAGTAAAATAATTTGTTGTTGTTTGCGTCACAAATAATCAAAAAGGATCAAAACTATTCGTTAAAGACAGAATCAGTGTGTATGTAAACAATGACTGGCAATGAAAAAAGGATTAAATTTGAAACCAAAGCTGAATATTTTGCCCCCCCCTACCCACCAAAAAAAAAAAAACCAGTTCATCTGGTTTATATTAAGAATTCCTCAAATGTCACTTTCTTTGTGATATTTTACACATTGATTAGCAGCCACCATCAGCGCTTTGAGCGCTTTGATTTATAATGATTTTAGGAATCTCTTTTATCAGCTATAACAAAAGTCAATATTAATCAACATATCAAGTCTGAGATTTAGACTTGGGACTTTGGAAGGCTAAATAATGTGTGTGTTTTTCCCCTGTCACTGTACATATAGCACTAAATGTAATGAACTTTTGCACGACTGTGACCCCCCCCCTCTCTAGCTACAGATTCTATCGTATAAATATTATATTGTTATGGCAAATAGAACATCTGGCATTCTTCAGTGTGTGTCTAACCCTCAAGAGTTTTAACCTAGATGGGCGCAGACCGAGGCGACAGTGTTCAAACTTACAATGCTTCCTGCTGTAGCTGATGTAGGATTGTACTCATTACTTGGGTAGATTGTAAACGTTATTCTTCCTGACATATTGGCCTGAAAATGGAAAACATAACCCTGTCAAATCAATCATATTATACAAAAACGGACACACTGTACAAATATTTGTATGCATCAACTTTCATGACAGGTAAAACTTCCCTTTCTTGACACTGATTAGTAGGCGACATTTCGTTAAATATCAAAAAAAAAATTACAAAATAAAAGCAGTTTCTTTCCTGCATGTGAATTATAGGTGGTGTTACATATTTTATTATCTCTGAAACATGATCCTAGTCAATAAAGTGTGAATTTAGTTCAATACAATGCTTCATTGTAAGTTGTAACACATGCATCTTTTATGTTAAGCAGGTTTACATTTATAATAATATTAAAATCTTTTAGCTTCATTAAAATAAAACAATAGAAAATTGTCAGAACCATTTCATTTGTACCAATTAGTTCACTAATTAATGTTATAACGGATGAAAAGTTCATCAAAGTTATGAGCATTAAAAGTCCATCCTTTTTTCCCAGAAAAAAAGTTTGGGACATGATCAATACCAGACATTTAACATTACATTTGTAACTGTAGAAGTCTTTTAGCTTTACAAGAACATTTTTTCTATTCATCATTCTTTCATTTAATCCTGTCCTCAAGCACTTACCAGCATTTCCGAGACGTCATTGATATCTTTGCCTTTCATGTCGATACCATTAATATCCAGTATCTCGTCACCTTCATGCAGCAACCCGCTCTTTTCTGCTGTTCCACCTTTCACAATACGGCTTATTATCACAGACTCACCATCATTTCGTACAGTAGCACCCTATGTAATTATATTCATTAAATGTTAATACATGACTATTGTCATATGGGATAGCAATTTAACCCTACATAAAATAATTAAATAAATTAACCTGAGGCAGACTTACTACTTTCTACTTGTAGTTTTGTTTTAATTTCAGAAAATATGGGATAAACAAAAGTGATCGCTGATGTTTTTTTCTTACAACATGAGAGGTAAAAATATACCAATATGATATCGAACAATATCCTACAAAAAAACGGTATTTTAAGCATCAACTGCTAAACAAACATTCAATTAAAGTAATTTTACAGACATTTCAAAAATATAACTATTTATGTAGGAATGATATATGATCCTTGTTGTAGTAAAGATCCTGATAAAAGCTGGATTGTTGCTTATGATCACATGTCTATATATACATATTTACCCAGTTGACAAATAAATGGTTTTCAATAACCCTTGTTGTATACCTTTTATATGTTCACAGACATGATTTATTATACATTGAAGACTCATAAAAACCTTGAAATTCAAACACAATAAAACAGACTAAATTTTCATGTTGACATAGTATATCTATATCTAAATGGTGAATGTTCTGTTTTTTTTTGAGGTTTGGGGTGTAGAGCATAACGTCCAAAAATTATAGGTCGTTCAGAAACTTCCCAGTTTTTCGTGGAGGAAGACCTCTGGTGCCCCTACGAGCATTATTTCTGGCGTGAGCAGGCACCTGGGTAGAACCACTGATCTTCCACAAGCCAGATAAACAGTAAAAGCAGTTCCATCTGACAGCCAATTGTTAATATATTTATCATATTTCCCACAAAAGACTGTCATCGTATAATTAATTTTTTCATTAGCCAATTATTAAACTGATAAACCATTTTAGAACACTTTAATAACAACTTTCTTGAAATACTGAACTTGTGTTTCTGACTTATCACTTTTAAAAATTACTTCTTACCAATTTATCTTTAAATTAAAATTTTACATTTCTCAGTTTTCACACCATTGTGCAGGTTGATTACAAATTACAAAGCAAAGGTAACAGTATCATTATCACTGAATCCATTTACTTTGAAAGAAAGGTTATATATAGTTACTGAGAGATGAATGCACATCAAAGAGCTATAATGTAGGATGGTTAACAATTCTCAGTAGAAATATTTACCAGTGGTTCAGTAGTTTTCTCTAGATGGACAAGTTTCACGCTGACACCACCGTCTGGGATACTGGGAATATTGAAATCATCAGGAGGTTCTTGATCGTTGGCTGACTTCACTTCTTGTCTCGCTACAGAATCATGTGCTAACATCAAATTCTACAAATACAAAATTTTCAGTTTTAATCCTTATCATGCTGGACACGGTTGAATCTGCCTTTGCGACCAGTGTAGATCATGATCAGCCTGCACATCCATGCAGTCTGATCATGATCTGCACTGTTCACCATTCAGTCAGTAGATTTTTGGTAAGCACCCCTTTTAACAGTTATTAATGGTACTATCCAAATTGAAAGATGGACAAGTTCATTAAGAAATTTAGCATGGTAAGGGTTAATTAATACCTTACAATACATGAAGGAAAACTGGCATGAACTGAAGCAGTTTAATAGCTACCATGAAATCATTATATTTTTATTCTTAAATCTGCAAACTGATCACTGAGGATTGATGAGTATATGTGAAAGAACTAGAAATGTGTCCATGGGACGCAGATGCCCCCACTACATGACATTAAAATGACAATTTTTTCCCCAGGTCAGGGGCCACAACTCCTACAATACTGAATGAATCCGGATGCGAAACCCCAGGTGCACAACTGCACATGCTGACCAACATTCCTGTAAACTTTGGTGACTCTAGGTCAAATACTTTCGGAGCTACGCACGACACAACATTAAAATGACCCATTTTTAACTAAGTCAGTGGCTATAACTCCTACACAACTGAATGAATCTGGACGCGGAACCCCAGGTGCACAACTACACATGCTGATCAACATTCCTGTAAACTTTGGTGACTCTAGGTCAAATACTTTTGGAGCTATGCGCGACACAACATTAAAATGACCAATTTTTTACTAAGTCAGGGGCCATAACTCCTACATGAGTGGATGAATCCGGACGCGAAACCCCAGGTGCACAACTACACATGCTGACCAACATGCCTGTAACGTTTTGTGACTCTAGGTCATATACTTTTGGAGCTAGGCATGACACAACACTAAAATGACCAATTTTTACTAAGTCAGGGGCCATAACTTCTACATGACTGAATGAATCGGGACGCGAAACCCCAGGTGCACAACTACACATGCTGACCAACATTCCTGTAAAGTTTTGTGACTCTATGTCAAATACTTTCAGAGCTACGGGCGACACAACATTTTCGGAAGGACGGACGGACAAGAGCAAATCTATATGCCCCCCCCCCCACAAAGTGGGGGCATAAAAATTAAGTTTCAAAGAAAGAAACTATGACAGTGGAATTTTCCATGGCAATCATTATCATTTCAAATGATCATTGTCTGTCTACCACACTAGAACACTAATGAATATGGATTACTTGTAGATTTTGTCAAGGAAATTACAACTTCAGTCATGGCTGGGATACAGTAAGTTACATCTGAAACCCACATACTAAGGCACTGCTTCCACTTATATGTATAATAATTTACTTCTATTTACATGTATATAAATAATTAACTGATTATCAAGAGCTGTTAGTTAGACAAATACACTCCAAGATGGCCTGTTGGAGGTAACTGGATAAGTAATTTTCTGTTTTGATTATGCAGTGACCTTGCCCTTTGACCATATGACCTAAGAACATTTAGAGGTCACCTACTGTTCCCATGATATATTTTTAAGAAGTTTCACTTCTGCTGGTCCAAGGGTCCAAGTATTCTCCAGCTTTAAACCAAATGGTCACTTTTACCTTGACCTTATGACTCTATAAAAATACAAATGATATACTGACCAGTGGCAATCATCCCATAATGTTCAACAGTTGAATGCCCAAGCTTTCTCCAGATATCTAAAACCATTTTTAATCTTGAGGTCACTGTGACCTTGACTTAAAATACTGAACTCAAAAACAAAAGGGGCTAGCAATCATTCTAGGAAGTCAGACAGCCAGAGGTTCAAGATGTTACAATTATTAATTAGAAACTACTTTCAGTCTCTAGGTCACTGTCACTTTGACATACAGACCCTCCAAACAGGTATCTATTAAATGATCAAAGGCAATCATCTTGTGAGTTGAACAGAATGGTCTATCAATGACCAACAGATCAACCAATAAATTCAGGGATTGCAATGTCAGCTTAACTTATACAGCGAGCTATAAAAACAATCTAATGGTATGTAAATCAAACCTACTGAAAGCTGGATATTATGTTAAAACAAACATCAATAGAAATATTCAGTATTTAAGGTTAAAGCTCCTGAAAATTTGTTCTTTGCCAAATGACTATACATACAACAAGAGCTGTCGGAGGACAGCAACGCTCGACTATTCAACAGCCTTGTCGACTGAATGAATACGAAAGTCGAAAAAAGGGCATAATTTAGTAAAAAAGAAAAATAGGGTTATGGAACCTGCATAGTGCTTATCAGCTCATGACAGTGGACAAGTGTGTGAAGTTTCAATCCATTCCCATTAGTGGGTACTGAGATACCAGCTTACATATAAGAATTTAACCCAAAATTTCTATGTTTAAAAAGGGGCATAATTTTGTAAATAAGGAAAATAAAGTTATGGGACCTGCTTTGTGCATGTCAGATTATGACAGTGAACAAGTGTGTGAAGTTCCAATCCATTCCAATCAGTGAGTACTGAGATACCAGCTAACATACAAAACTTTAACCAAAAAATTCTAAGTCGAAAAAGGAGCATAATTTTGTAAAAAAGCAAAATAGAGTTATGGAACCTGTGCAATGTAAGTCAGTTTATCACAGTTAATAAGAGTGTGAAGTTTCAATCCATTCCCACATGTGGTTACTGAGATATCAGCTTACATACAAAACCTTAACCAAAAATTTCTAAGTCAAAAAAGGGACATAATTTTGTAAAAAAGCAAAATAGAGTTATGTAACCTGTGCAGTGTAAGTCAGTTTATCACATTTATAAGTGTGTGAAGTTTCAATCCATTCCCGCAAGTGGTTGCTGAGATACCAGCTTACATACAAAAACTTAACCAAACCAGGACGCGGATGCGGACGCACAGGATAGTCCAATAGCTCTACTATTCTATGAATAGTCAAGCTAACAAGAGCACCGCCTTGCGGGTGCTGACGCTCATCTGATTTTTTTTGTGTAATAGAAATATTGTCCTACCCATGATTTTCTAAGTCTAAAAAGGGCTATCATTCTTGCAAAAAGCAGGATAGAGTTATGTTTCTTGATGTACAGTGTCCACTTATGATGGTGAAAAACTGTTGCAAGTTTTAAAGCAATAGCTTTGATAGTTTATGAGAAAAGTTGACTTAAACATAATACTCAACCAAGAAAATGATTTTCTAAGTCCAAAAGGGGCAATAATTATTGCAAAAATCAGGATGGAGTTACGCTGCTTGCTGTACAGGGTCAGCTTATGATGGTGAACAAGTGTTGCAAGTTTCAAAGCAATAGCTTTAATAGTTTAAGAGAAAAAGTTGACCTAAACATAAAACTTAACCAAGAAATCTGATATTTTCTAAGTCCAAAAGGGGCCATTAATCTTGCAAAAAGCAGGATGGAGTTATGTTTCTTGCTGTACAGGGTCAACTTATGATGGTGAACAAGTGTTGCAAGTTTTAAAGCAATAGCTTTGATAGTTTAGGATAAAAGCTGACCTAAACATAAAACTTAACCAAGAAAACTGATTTCTAAGTCCAAAAGGGGCAATAAATCTTGCAAAAAGCAAGATGGAGTTATGTTTCTTGCTGTACAGGGTCAGCTTATGATGGTGAACAAGTATTCCAAGTTTCAAAGCAATAGCTTTGACAGTTTGGGAGAAAAGTTGACCTAAACATAAAACTTAACCAAGAAATCTGACATTTTCTAAGTACAAAAGGGGCCATAAATCTTGCAAAAAGCAAGATGGAGTTATGTTTCTTGCTATACAGGGTCAGCTTATGATGGTGAACAAGTATTCCAAGTTTCAAAGCAATAGCTTTGATAGTTTAGGAGAAAAGCTGACCTAAACATAAAACTTAACCAGGCAACGCCGACGCAGACGCCGACGCCGACGCCGACACCGACGCCGACGCCGACAACCGCTCAAGTGATGACAATAACTCATCATTTTTTTTCAAAAAATCAGATGAGCTAAAAATGATCTAAACTGGCTGGCCAAACCACAATATATATCAGTCATTACTATTTGTCATCTAAATAACCCTCGCCTATTTTATCAATTATTTATATTATTACTTTACTTGATACACCTGACAAAGGTATTTGGGTCACAACGGCTATTATATATACATACTGCTCTTATTGAAAAATTGACAACATGAAAATTTATCCCTTAGGTTAACTCTTAACTTTGATCAGGAGATAAAAATACAGTATCAGTTACAGAATCTAATTCTGACTTAATATACATTGTGTTACAATGTGACAGCTTGCAATACTAGTGAAAAAATGAATGTATTTAAACTTGTGGTATCCGTGACAGAAAAAAACACCATTAAAATACTTCAAGTTAAAAAGTTTTCTTTACACAGTTAATTGACTTCTCTTCCTTTTTTAGAATTCTTAGCCCTTACCCTGCTAGATTTCTGAAATGAACTTGTCCATCTTTCAATTTGGACAGTACCATTAACTGTTAAAAGGGGTGCATACCAAAAAGATACTGCTTGAATGGCGAACAGCGCAGATCATGATTAGACTGCACTGATGTGCAGGCTGACCATGATTTGCACTGGCCGCAAAGGCAGAATAAATCGTTTCCAGCATGATAAGGGTTAGTATATAAGATGAAACGAAAGTATATTGTATGCTCTTCTGTTTTGTTAGGCTCTAATAACACCTAGCATTCACTTCCATATTTTGTACCACAACAAATTTAATACTACTATGTTTGCTATATAATCAAGAGTGAGTTCTAACAAAAAAATTTCCGTTCTATTCCAGATTGAACTTACAACCTCCAGAATGACAGTCTTATTATAATAAACAAATTTTACTTGACAGGCACATTTTTTCTATCAAACTGTAATTTTAATCCCGGAAGTTCTTTGACTTGCAGCAAGAGGGATTTTGTTAAAAAAAAAAAGATACCTGAAAACAAACTTTGTATAAAATGTTCCCGTTAACAACTAGTTCGAGTTCATAAAGTTCTACTGTATATAGGGAAATTCTGGCTGTCAAACATTTGAAATAAGGACCTGTACAAAATAGTCCCAGGCCAGATTTTGCAGACAAGCTTTGTCGGAGGAACTAATGTGCCAAAATTGTCTTTTTCTTACCTTCATGTGAGGTTTACACAGAATGCTGAGCAGTTGTTCTGAGTATGGACTCTGCAATGAACACAACACTTCCACACTGTCCTCCCTGCACTCCTGAGAATTTGAACACGTACATTGCACAGGTGGATTCCTTGTCTTAACATCTAGCACTTTATGATGAACACTAACTGCATTTTGAAATTGTCTTTGATCAAAGAAGTCTGTTAAAAATTTCAGTTTTTCCTTGCCTTCTTTTGAGTTGACCTTGCCTTTCATATGTTGCAGACTTGCTAAAACATCATCATAACCTACATGAGATAATAAGCATGTCAATTTCAGAGAATAATATTATTGTATTTTTTTTTACCTTAATTAACATACTTCAATACATGCCTTTCACATTTGATATCTATTGTTTTCATTAAATTATCTCCCCTGACCACCATTATCCAGTATTTCATAATAGTCAGCAACAGAGTGGGGTTTTATGCATTTACTGGCAAACTGAACAAAGAAGATGGAGCAAAATTCTTTAATTTAATGGAAGACTGCAACATTTTTTTTATATTTCCATGATTCTAACCAATGATTTGTCATATTATTTCCCTGCTAAAGGCTATAGACCAATACCACCAGACAAGAAAGAAAATGTCACTAGACATGTTACATCCTAACCCCTAGGTATACTATAAGAAAAAGAAAATATACTACCCCATTTCAACTGCAAATATCTCACCCTTAGACACGCACATGGGTACTGTGAATATTGAACAATGGATAATGTATCTTCCAACATGCAACAAGTCACTTTTTCTCAGTGTTTCTTATCTCAGAGACACTCCATTTATTTTACGTTTCATCAATTATTACTGGCCTAAAAACATGTGCAAAATTTTCTGTGACCAGTAGGGAAATAATAATGATTTAATAATGATAATAATAGTAACAATAATAATAATAATAGTAATAAAGTCTTTATTTAACAATTTATTTATTTTATTTTATTTGGGTTTTACGGCGCACCAACACAGTATAGGTTATATGGCCCCAAACAGGACTACAAATTATGGTTCCACATCTCGTTTACATCGAAATAAAAACACGAGGTATGGAATCAGAATTTGCATACCTGCTGGAATCACAGAGTTACTGCAAAACCAAGTGTTAAGACCCTATTAGTCGCCTCTTACGATCATGCAAGGGTAAGGCAGTGGTTCAAAGGCAACACAGTTGGGCATACCCAGTCTTCCCTGTGAGCCTCAAAAGGGTAAGGTATAAACATATAATGGCTTTTTCATTCTTGTCCAGTGTCAGTTGTATGGACTGAGAACAAATACATGTAATGGAGCTTCCTATTCTCAACATACCCAGTATGACCTTATGAACATCAGATACAAGCAAGCAGATAGTACTTGTTAATTAATGATGACCATACCAGGCATGGGAGAGAGAAACTGAATCTGGTGATACTGTAAAACTTATTATTTTGTGCTGGTGGATATCTGATCAGAAGAGAGATACACACATTTTACACACCAAGTAGAAAATTTGATCATACAGACCGGCGAATACAGGATTTTAAAATATTTTAATTCAATTTTATCAAAATTAATCTAGTCTAAACAGATTTGCAATGGCCCACACATAAATGTAACCTGTATATTTATTTCGTTTTAGGGCCGCATGGACAGACACCACTGATAAAAATTATTCTATCTGTTACATTAATTACTTCCTAACATTATAATTGATTGTTAAATCATCCCAGTTGACCTCGAGCTAATTACAATGCATGTAAATGTGGACTCAGTGGTCTTTTACTGAGCAACCTTGTTAGAGTGAACACTGTCGCGAAGATAACGCTGTATTTATTATTATAACAGGCTGGTGGTCTGGTAAGAATGAGATTGTTATTAAAGCTAAAAATTTTATTTAAAAGGAAAGAAAGTAATGATTTGTTCTTCAGAGGTGAGTTTGACAGGTCTCTTTCTCACTTGTTCACAGTTCTCTCATATTTGTAACAATCCCCTCTCCATTGTAACAGTTCTCCTTCGCTTATTAGTTCCCGTATGTTTGTTAAAATTCTCTCTTGCTTGATACAATTCCCTCATGTTTGTTACAATTTTCTCCAACCTTCATGTTTTTTACAATCATCTCTCTTGTTTGTCACAGTTTTCTCTTGCTTGCTACAGTTCCATCATGTTTGTAACAATTCTCTGCAACTTGTTCCAGGTCTCTCTTGTTTGTAACAATTCCCTTATGTTTGTCACAGTTCTCTCTCGCTTTCTACAGTTTTTCTTCCACTTGTTACACTTTTCTCTTGCTTGTTACAATTCCCTCATATTTTTTTTCAAAATTCTCTCTCGCTTGTTACACTTTTCTCTTGCTTGCAACAGTCCCAACATGCTTGTTACAGTTCCCCCAGTCTTGTTACATTTCTCTCTCGCTTGTTACAGTTCTCTCTCGGCTGTTACATTTCTCTCTCTTTTGCACTCTCTTGGCTGTTACATTTCTCTCTCACTTGTTACAGTTCTCTCTCTGCTGTTACATTTCTCTCTCACTTGTTACAGTTCTCTCTCAGCTGTTACATTTCTCTCTCACTTGTTACAGTTCTCTCTCGGCTGTTACATTTCTCTCTCACTTGCTAAAATTCCCTCTCACTTGATTATATCTTCTAAAATTCTAAGACAATGATTATCATATAACAGCGAACTACATTTTCAGCCCCTAAGTGTCTAAAGAATTTTTTTGCTCTTTCTGAACAATCTTGAAATGGAAAATGAACACATTAACTCTATTTTAAAATTCACTTTAAAGTCTTCCATAGAGAATTATTTGAGACACAAGTAACAAGTACACTAGAAGACACATTAGAATAAATCAATACTAACACAACCGGCAACCAACTTAATATAATTTCTGACATTACAGTTTCTCAATTTTTCAAACTGATCTAATACTTGCTAAATTTGGAGTGACAATGACGGAAAGAATATTTCTGGGGGAGAAAATCTGTGAGATTTATCACGTGCCTTATAGGGTGGATCATCATTTTACAGCTGGTGTATTTTCTGTTTACAGTATGTATTGCTCCCTAATGGCCAAATACAAGGAGACTGATCAATACAACACTGCAGCGCTGGCAATTATAATGTGAAAATAGAAATTGCTCAATTCTGTATTTCAAAAAGCTTTAATACTTATACACACCTAAAGTTCTATAACTCTATACCTTAGACTGTCAGACGAAAACATTTACAGCAAGAGCGGACATTTATTGAAATACAATACCTTAATGAGTGGTAGAGTCACAACTGAAAATGCTCAATATGGTGTTCACAAGTGATTGACATTTGCTCTTAAATGTATAACAAACAAATTCTTTTAATTTCATGCAACCAGATTTCATAATTATATATTAGCTATTTTGTATGTGATATTTTTCACTGTGAAGTTGTCCAATATATTTCACTGTTATATTTGAATGGCAATTAATAAATAGATTGGCAGTAGTTAAACAAGAGCACCGCCTTGCAGGTGCAGATGCTCATCTGATTTTTTGGTCTTTTTATAATAGAAATATTGTCCTACCCATAATTTTCTAAGTCCAAAAGAGGCCATGATTCTTGCAAAAAGCAATGTAGAGTTATGTTACTTGCTGTGCAGAGACAGCTTTTAATGGCGAATAACTGCTCCAAGTTTTAAAGCAATAGCTTTGACCGTTAAGGAGAAAAGTTGACCTAAATGCAAAACTTAACCAAGAAATCTGATATTTTCTATGTCCAAAAGGGGCCATAATTCTTGCAAAAAGCAATATAGAGTTACATTTCTTGCTGTTCAGAGTCAGCTTTTGATGGCGAACAGGTGTTGCAAGTTTTAAAGCAATAGCTTTGATAGTTTAGGAGAAAAGCTGACCTAAACACAAAACTTAACCAAGATTCTAAGTCCGAAAGGGGACATAATTCTTGCAAAAAGCAGGATGGAGTTATATTTCTTGCTGTACAGAGTCAGCTATTGATGGTGAACAAGTGTTGCAAGTTTTAAAGCAATAGCTTTGTTAGTTTAGGAGAAAAGCTGACCTAAACATAAAACTTAACCAGGCAACGCCGATGCCGATTTACCACCACTGATTTGGGATTGGGGCCTTTATACAATTGGGAAAAATGCTTCGTAAAACGTCTTAATTGGGAATTATTAAAAAAGTCATGATTTTTAATAAAATGTTACATTTAAGAAAAAATGATCATAAATGCATTAACGTGTTTCAAATGTTCAAAGGTTTCATAGGTACAGGAATTAATTTTTTTCTTTAACTCTGGGAACATTAGCTTTGAAATTGGGAAAAAAATATACTATATGCCATTTGGATTAGGGCAGACTTTCAGCCCCAAACTGGCCTGAAAAAAAAACATTGACCAGTAATGTATTATGGGCAAATCGGAAGGAAATGAATGTATAAAACAGGGAAAAGTTTTACTGTGACACGGTACTTTTTCTCTTTTCAAGTTAATCCCATTATAAAACTAGGAAAGTGGTTTTGTTCCTAGAGAAGTGTCAGACAGTAATTTACTTTTCCGGTTAGATTACATTTTGATGTGAATGCATGGAAATTTCGCACAATAATATCGCAATATAAAACATAACATCTGCACAAAATAACCATTTATATTCATAATCCTCTCTTCTTGTGATAATAAATTACACATTGCTGCCACGAGAATCTCATTACTGCAACTAAACCAGGAAGACAAAAACTAGGTTTCCTAACAAGAGCTTGAACATGGAGACAGCATGCTCTACATTTTCCATGCTCAGCTGGTCAGTGTAATGAGACAAGTCTATTATCAGAAATGTTGGATGTTCCCCCTCCCCACCTCCAACCCGATTGTGTGATATATCTACTTTTAGAAATTTACCAAATATGAACACTTTAGCAAGAGCTCATGACACAGAATAAAGTTCTAGTGCTGTGCTTTTCTTTTTGTTAAAAGCTTTGAGACAGGTTCTTCTCCTATAAAGTACAAGCTCTTTAATACTGAACCTAACTAAACTATAACCCATATCATCCGTAATTTTATTCATGAATAACGGAGAGCATATTTAGCATTCCCAATCATTTTGATAAGGCCTAGAAAATAATGAAGTTTCTAAGGTGATAACTCATGGTCTGAGCACAAAAATATTGTAACTTTATAAATAAAGAACTAGATACAACAGTTTTGCGCTCAGCCCTCGATCTCCAGAATGTGTAGGAAGTCTTTTTTTTTTTTAGATGTGACACCCGGAATGTCAATGGAAGCTAGAACTGTTCCTGTTAATTAAACAAATGAAGAGATTTGAAGAGACTGTAATTGACAAATTGTTGATTTGCTCTTTTTTCCATTTGTTAACTTTTGAAACTGGAGAAAAAAATCTCTAGTTAGACAGGGTCGACTGGACTGTTTAGGCCTAAGTGTTATCTTAGGCAGGAAAATTTATTTAAGAAGGATTATTTAACCAATTTCCTGATTGGGCAAAATTAATGTTTCACAAGTTTTTTTCAAGTCTAGATGAAGGACCTGTTTGTTGGGAAAGAATACATGAGTTATTACTGCTGCATTTCGCAAGTAAAAAGAAGATACTTTCAAGTCTCACAGCATATATTGATAAATAGTGTCTAGGGCATGCACTTAGATATATCTAATATATTGTGTATAAATTACAAATCTAGGACTCCATTGCTTTTACATCCACAGATCATCCCCAAGTGCACTTACTTGAAGTTGAATGTTTATTTCATTTGGAATTAAAAGTGCTAAATCTATATAGGGCCTTTAATCATTGGTCCCTAATTTACATATCAAAGTCTAAAATGAAAGTCTAGTTTATTTGAGTTTTCTGCTCAGTTTGCAAATCTTGCATGACATACCTTAGTTTAAAATACTTACTTAGATTTTTTTTCATATAATCACGACTATTTTGCGTATGTCTTCCACTAACATAACCTTCCTCAAATCCACCAGAATCGTCATCATTATCAATAAATGCTGTATTGTCTATTCCTGCTTGTTTTCGCTCCTTTTGCAGTGCCTTCATTTTATCTGATCGTCTTAAAGAAGCACGTAAAAATTCCTGTTCTTTTGCTCTTTGTTCCTCGCGCTCATTTCTTTTGCGTATCTCTTCTTGATGACGCCTTATTCTTTCCATCTGTTCTTCAGAATGTGGCGTATTAGAGTTTAATTTTCCATTTTTAGCACTACTTTCTTTTGTTGGAGTTGAACGTGGCGAGGAATGCGAGGATGGAAATCTGGGCGGAGTTTTCACTGCACCTTGAAAGTTTTTGGGCACATCTATTGCCATTTCTCGGTGTGGTCCAGTATCAAATTCTATTGAACTATGGGTATCATCGTAACTTTCATCCATTCCAAACATATTGATAGAATTTTGACTATTATTCTTTCTTTCTGTTAATAAATTATCAATCAATGGAGTTTCATTGCTACCGGTACTACTTCTTTTCCCCTTCTTTCCTTTACCTTTCTTCCCTTCTTTTTCTTTATAACCGTTCATTTCAGACATTTCAACATGTCCGTTGGTCATGTGACCAGATTGAGTCATGTAAGGCATTGAGGATTGTAACACTGCCTGCTCTAAAGAATGAGTGGTTGAGTTAGATGTGTTATGTAAGTCTTCGGAATGTTCACTTTCCACCCCTACATGTTGGGTCATATCAATAGGAGTAAGGCTGTGGTTGTAAAGTAGTTCTTCAAGACGTCGCTTTGCATCTTCCTCAACTGCGACTATGTAAGCATTCTGGACATCATCTGTAGGAACTGTAACTGCAAAAAGAAATAAAAACACTTTTTAATCCAAAACATATTATAAATGTAATCAGCAAATGGACTATTAATGACTTTTCATCCAAGATCAGGAATGTACCGTAGATACCCATGTATAATGCGCAGTTTTTTGACCCCCGGGACCACCCCCGAATCGTGGGTGCGCATAATATACAGGTATAGACAATTTTCCTACTTCAAAACAAGTTTGTTACCGATGTTCGCCATTTTGGTAAAGGGAAACTACTCCCCGCGCTTACTGTCTCCGCTAAAATCTAAGATTGCCGTTACGTTCCGTAAAAGATCGAATAGTTCTTTGAAACAAAATTAATTTCATATAAATTTAGAAGTATTTTGACGAAAGAAATGTTTATAAATCACAAAAATTATGATACTAATTAAAGATCGAGAATTATCTTTAACCGAGATCAAACTGTGAACAACATAGTTGACACGAGGTGACACGTTAATTGCCGGTAATTACTGGCTTTATGATCGTGACAAAAAGACTATCACACCTTTTGTTATCAGTTTGAATTGAGAAGCTCATGTCATTTTGAAAGATACCATTCCGAAATATTGAATCAGCTGCTATTTATTTATTCAAAATAGTGAATTAAAAAAGGTAAAACAACAAATATAACAATAAGTTACTGGTTTTATTTTCGAGAAAACAAAAATCAATAGTACCGTGAGACTGATGCTGCTCTCCGCCGCGGAGATAAAATTTATTACCGGTGTCGATGTAAACTCTACTTTCGTTTTCCATCCACCTCAAAAATTGACCAAAATTCACCCCCCCCCCCCCCCCAGGATTTTGGACTTAGATCGGGGGTGCGCATTATACATGGGTATCTACAGTAATACATAGTAACAGAAAATATCTGAAGCAATTTTTATGTTTCTATCAACATTTTCTGACAAAAAAGGAAATGGAACATAACATTTATCTTCTAGTATACCACTGTCTTTCCGAAAATACAAAAACAAGCAAAATGTTACAGAATATTTTTCACATATGGAAAGAAAAATAAAACTACTAATCATTACAATGTCATTGGTGAATTACTATATATTATACTTAACCTACATCGATCTAATCCAGTTTAAATCCAATTTACATTTCTATCATAACTATCCACAGGCACTCCATTAAAATGACTAAGCTTTAAACTTTTGCCAAAATATTGTTTTGACTTTGTATTCAAAGTGCCAACAATAATACAATACAAAACCTAACAAGCAAAGAATTGCTTTGCACCCATTTCTAAAATAGTTTTTAAAATTAATCACAGAGACTCCAGAGTTGACTTAAACTGAATAATATTGTATAGTACATGTATAATTTCACTACCAGGAACATGCATTTCAAAAATCAATATTGATTTATATTTTATACCAGAATAAAAGCTTACATTTAAGTGCAAATTTATGCAAGTGTGAAAAGTCTGAACTGAGCATACAAATACATTCTGACTACACACCAAAGTGTCATGTTACAAAAAAGAAATTATGCTATTTTCTTCCTGTAAGTTTTCTTCTGAAAAGAAGGTATTTTTCATTAAGTTTCGAAACTTATGATTTGAATATTACCGAATTCTTGTTATGTTTTGTAATTTCTGAAATATATAAAATAAGCAGAGCATATATATCATACCTCAAGATAAAACATTAAGGCTAATTTTCTGGTTTATTTTCCACATCAATTAACTTGTCACAAAAAATGAAAACAACTATGACTCACCACACAAGCAACATTCCTTCTATTAGTATTTGTTGGTGTTCTATGTAAATTTTTCCAAACTTAAGTTCTAAAATAAGTACCTCACAATAAAGCACAATTCCAATACCGAAATAATTGAATTCGGTGACACAAATCATAAACACTACATTCTCAAGTCATTTTACATTCCCTAATGCACTCAGGCGCAACATCACAAAATTCAACATAAAGACATACAACTTGGTAAATTCGTGAATCGTGAATCAAATATAGACTTCAATAAATAATGAGAATCAACGAGACACTTGTTAATGCAAATCATCCACTGAAGTTACCTATTATTATGCTGAAAATAATGCCTACACTTCAACTACATACCACATTATAAGAGCATTTTTTCAACAAGCTGAAGATATTTGCCAGTATATCTTAACAGAAACATGACTTCACCAAATTAGTTTTAAACTGACCACAGTCTGATACAGATATCTCTAAGCTCTTCACTAAAAGGTCAAAGTCAAACCTGATACACCTCACTACAATAATACTTGATGCCATAAATTCTTTTAACTTAATCTTTAGGTACATGTATCCTGATACCTTTTATACCTACTTTGCTCTATGGTATTCCTGTTAATTCCGGAGTATTTTAAAAAGAACACCACTTGAAATGTATATTTATCCCTTACCTCACCTTATCTCCACCTGTTTAATAGCTTATTAAGTGTATTTGACATGATAGATAATTCAGATATGGTTACACTGATAAACCACTAATAAAAATCACAATTGCAAGGGAAGACAACTCATTAAAACACACCCTGATTACTGCATTACACTTAAGATACACATACCAACTGATAATTACTCCTAGTATTGTTCTATTTACAAACAGAGCTGGTTTAGAATGACAAATACATGCAGACCACTATTGGATTTGGTCCAAGACAGAAGACTTTATCTCCCTGGACAAACAAGTGACCACAAATAACATCATTTACTCTATTCATAAGATTATTGATCCTGAGAAAAATGTCTTCAAAATGAGAACTCCTCATGTATTAATTATATTTGCTGACATTGGAATATTTTCAACACAGAATATGAGCCATGCCATGGGAAAACCAACATAGTGCGTCTGCGACCAGCATGGATCAAGACCAGCCTGCGCATCTGCGCAGTCTGGTCAGGATCCATGCTGTTTGTTAATGGTTTCTCTATTTGCAATAGTATTTGAAAGCGAACAGCATGGATCTGGACCAGATTGCGTGGATGCACAGGCTGGTATGGATCCGTGCTGGTCGCAAACGCACTATGTTGGTTTTCTCATGGTGTGGCTCAATTATATATAATACATGGGTCTGTAAAACATTGTATGCTTATCCAAACAAATGACCAACTCTTTGGGGGTATCACCTGTTTGCCCCAGCAGTATCAAAATCTTGGCTTTAGCCCTTATCATGCTGGACCAATTGGTTTTGCCTTTATGACCAGTGTAGACCATGATCAGCCTGCACATCCATGCAATCTGATCATGGTCTGCACTGTTCGCTATTCAGCCAGTATCTTTTTGGTAAGCACCCCTTATAACAGTTAATGGTACTGTCCAAATTGGAAGATGGACAAGTTCATTATAGAAATATAGCATGGTAAGGGTTAATCTCACTGCAGAAGATTAGGTGTACAAACTTGAAACAACACACTATTCTTGTTTCATAGAATCTACATGAAAATGCAAAATATCTTTGCTTCTGTTGTCAATAAACATATTTTTTTCCCAATTTAGATCTGCATTATCAATACAAACAAGTGAATGAAGTATTGCCATGCAATACAAAGTCCCCTACTGGAAGGCACCTAATTTTCTCTACTGCAGTATAACATAATGAACTGATATCTGTCAATGATGTATAAACAATATTGTACTATATATACAATATGTTATAACAAAACACTTGGATTAAAATTTATATATATAAAAACCTACAGTTGTTTTCATATTGAATTTTTTTGGCTGATTATAAAAATGTTATCATGTAAGTTATTTATAGGAACAACAAAGGGAAATTAATCTTTAAAAAAAAAAAAAAAAAAAAAAAATCTATATAATACAAGTCCACAAGAAACTCTTTACCAGGTAGAGATAGGTCAAGATACACCTAAAAATTGGATGTAACATGCATGGTGTACCACAGAAAAGTGGTCTCGATTTTTCTCTACCGCCAGTAATAAAAAAGTTACAATAAAATCTATTTATAGTAACAACAAAGGGACGTAATTCTAAAAACAAGGGTGCCTCATGGTGGTGAACATTTGGTCCAAGTTACATCAAAATCCCTCCATGCATGAAGAAGAAATGTCCCGTACAAAGTCATTCTTGAATTTGACCTTTGACCTCTAAATATGACCTTGACCTTAGACCTAGGGACCTGGTTCTTGCGCATGACATGTTGTCTCATCCAGGGGAATATTTGTGCCAACTGATATCTAAATCCTCTTTGCATGACAAAGTTATAGACCGGACATGAAAAAAATCCTCTTGACCTTTGATCTCAAAGTGTGACCTTGACATTTAAGCTAGGGTATTGGGTGTTGCGCATGACACGTCGTCTCATCATGGGAAACATTTATGCCAAGTAATATTGTAATCCCTTGATGGATGACAGAGTTCTGGATCGGACAGGGCAAAAACCTTATTGACCTTTGACCTCCAATTGTGACCTTGACCTTTGAGCTAAGGGTCTGGGCTTTGCGCATGACATGTTGTCTCATCATGGGGAACATTTGTGCCAAGTAATATTAAAATCCCTTCATGGATGGCAGAGTTATGGACGGGACAGGAAAAAAACTCTGTTGACCTTTGACCCCCAATTGTGACCTTGACCTTTGAGCTAGGGGCCTGGGATTTGCACATGACACGTCGTCTCATCATGGGGAACACTTGTGCTACGTGATATTAAAATTCCTTAATGAATGTCAGAGTTATGGACCGGACACGAAACAGACCCTGTTCATGCTATGTTAACATTTGACTGCTAAGTGTGACCTTGACCTTTGAGCTAGGGGTCTGAAAGTTGTGCATGACACATCGTCTTATAATGAGGTACATTTGTGCCAAGTAATATTAAAATCCCTTCATAGATGGGAAAGTTATGGACCGGACAGGAAAAAAGCCTTGTTGACCTTTGACCTCCAATTGTGACCTTGACCTTTAAGCTAGGGGTCCAGGTTTTGCGCATGACACGTCGTCTCCTCATGGGGAACATTTGTGCCAAGTAATATTAAAATCTCTTCATGGATGGGAGAGTTATGGACCGGACAGGAAAAAAGCCCTGTTGACCTTTGACCTCCAATTGTGACCTTGACCTTTGAGCTAGGGGTCCGGGATTTGCGCATGACACATCATCTCATCATGGGGAACATTTGTGCCAAGTAATATTAAAATCTCTTCATGGATGGGAGAGTTATGGACCGGACAGGAAAAAAGCCCTGTTGACCTTTGACCTCCAATTGTGACCTTGACCTTTGAGCTAGGGGTCCGGGATTTGCGCATGACACATCATCTCATCATGGGGAACATTTGTGCCAAGTAATACTAAAATCCTTCAGGATGGGAGAGTTTGGACCGACAGGAAAAAAGCCCTGTTGACCTTTGACCTCCAACTGTGACCTTGACCTTTGAGCTAGGGGTCCGGGTTTGCGCATGACACATCTCTCATCATGGGGAACATTTGTGCCAAGTAATACTAAAATCCCTTCAGGATGGAGAGTTGTGGACCTGACAGAAAGGAAAACGACCCTGATGACCATTGATCTCCAATGTACCTTGACTTTTCTAGAGGTCCGGTTTTGGCATGACACTCGTCTCATCATGGGGAACATTTTGTGCCAAGTTCATTAAAATCCCCTTCATATGGATCAGAGTTATGGAACTACACGAAATCGCGGAACGGACGGATCTGTACATTACGACGGCGAATGACGAAAAGTTGCATTCTTAGTCCGAACGTTTTCACCCGTAGGGACTAAATCATATGAATTTTGCTGTTCACAGAATCACCACATATACATTCAATAACCAGTTTTATTATTATTATAAAAGTTATGAAAATTTTCATTTTAACTTGGCAAAAATTAATGTTTAGTTTTCAGCCGCGCTCGATTGACCGCCGCATCTAAAAATTTTATCAAAGAAAAACTGAAGAAATTCACGAAAAGAGAAAATTCAACAAAAATTGAGGACAAAAGAAGGAAAATATGTGAATACGTACAAATAAGTCATCAAGAATGGTTCCTTTGTTCATCAATGTCTTTAAGTGTGTTAAATATGGATGTACATCTTTGGATTTCATATAAAACGGGCAATGTCATTAATAAAAAAGAAAATAACAAGAGCTGTCTGATGACAGCGTGCTCGACTATTCGAAGAATTGATTGAAGAATGGTGTCAAAATATTTCCACGGATATTCAGACAAAAGAAATAAATAGATTAGACAAACAATGTTCCTGTATTACTTTGATTTCGATAAGTCTTGCACTAAATGGCAATATATGAGCCAATTTCAAAGTCCAAAAAGGGCCATAATTCAGTCAAAATAGTTATGTACTCTTGCCTACAGATGGAAATCATAATGATAAACAAGTGTTCAAAGTTTAAAAGCCATATGTCAAATAGTTTTGACAAAACATGGACTTGTATGGAAACAGAACCAATTTCAAAGTCCAAAATGGGCCATAATTCAGCCAAAATAGATGACAGAGTTATGTTCTCTTTCCTACAGATAGAGACTATTATACTAAACAAGTGATAAAAGTTTCAAAGCCATATGTCAAACGAAAAACTTAACCAAGATTTCTCAGTCAAAAACGGCCATAATTCAGCCAAAATCCTTGATGGAGTTATGTACTCTTGCCTATAACTGGACATGGTGATGGCAAACAAGTGCTGAAAGTTTCAAAGCTTTATCTCAAAAGATATTGTCAAAATATGAACTGATACGAAAAACTTAACCATGATTTCTAAGTCAAAAGGGGCCATAATTCAGTCAAAATCCTTGATGGATTATGTGCTCTTGCCTATAACTGGACATGGTGATGGTAAACAAGTGTTGAAAGTTTCAAAGCTTTATCTCAAAAGACTTTGCCAAGATTTGGACTGGTACGAAATATTAACCAAGATTTCTAAGTCAAAAAGGGCCATAATTCAGCCAAAATCCTTGATGGAGTTATGTGCTCTTGCCTGTAACTGGACATGGTGATGTTTAACAAGTGCTGAAAGTTTCAAAGCTTTATCTCAAAAGACTTTGTCAAAATATGAACTGGTACGAAAAACTTAACCATGATTTCTAAGTCAAAAGGGGCCATAATTCAGCCAAAATCCTTGATGGAGTTATGTGCTCTTGCCTATAACTGGCCATGATGATGGTTAACAAGCATTGAAAGTTTCAAAGCTTTATCTCAAAAGACTTTGTCAAAATGTGGACTGGTACGAAAAACTTAACCCAAGGTGTGACCCCGACGCCGTGGTGAGTAGGATAGCTCTACTTATTCTTCGAATAGTCGAGCTAAAAATTAAAAAAAAATCCGCACTGCCTCATTAAATTTTGCAAAAAGTGGCCTGAGAAATTAAATATTAATTTTTTTTGGCCTTAGTCTAGTTTTTTTCTCTTTTCACATTTGCACTGTTATCCGGCCTGAGTAATTTCCATGTGAATCAGACATATACATCCTATGAGCTTTCATACTTATAGAGACCGTCTATTTTTGCTTATAGGACACATTTTTAGGAGACAAATCGGCAAATAAACACTTGCATAGAAATAGATTTATGATAGACACTGATTGATGTCAAACTTCGGCGACATCAAATTATTTTGGACTTTTCTTCCTGCCAAATGACGGGCTGACAGAGATGCCTAGCTACTAGAAACTCAAAATTTTGCGATCAGGTGATCGCCAATCTTTTCTAGACGTATTTTCGCCTTATCTTGGTAATTCAAATGCATATTATTCTATACATAAAAATATATTTTAAAATACTTTATTATATTTCGGTGAGTAACATTGGCAAATATCAAAATTACGACTGTTTTGTAAATTCTCCGTTTCTAATTCATTTAAATGCATTTATCACAGAAAAATAATTATATATAAGCTGTCATTATATATTTAAACAATTAATGAATGAAGTCTGCATTTTTTTTACCAAAAAATCTGAGATTTCTATCATATTATTTTTCACAAAACACAGAATGTTCCAGAAAATAATGCATTTCTACAAATTTGTGACATTGTTGATATCAAAAAATGACCGCATCTAATACGAGGGTCAGTGCAAAAGACCCCAGATTGCATGTCAGTGTGCTTCTTCTAAGTGTGTGTGCCTTATAAGCGAAACTAGATGGTAGATAATAAATAACTTAACTAACTTTTTATCATCTAATATTTTTCAAAACAGAATTAGCAGTGCACCTATAAAGTTGGCAGTGTGCAGCAAAGTTGCATGGTTTGTAGCGGCCTGTAATCTAACTTCAGTAAGGGACCTTCCAAGGTCAACGCAGCTAATCCTGCTAAAGTACATGTAAATTCATCTGAAATAATGGACATATTTGGGTATTAATACAACTGACTTAACGTCTTGTCTGTTTTCATAAAAAAATCTTTTATTTTTTCTAAGCAGGTGTAAACAATAGAATGAGCACAATGTCAAGTAAAAAAAGTACATTTACAAGTTTGTCCTTTTCTTGAACTGTTAATTCAGAAACATCCATTTTCTAATACACTGAACAGGTAGTACCCTTCCTGACAAAATGAAGAGAATTATCTCTCCATGAAACAGATCAATAAGGTAATATATATTTTATCCCTGATCAAGTATTTGATGCCCCACAGGAATTGAATACAGAAAGAAAATTGGCTTAAGTCTTGATACTTACAAGATTACTTGACCACATGATCTCCTGGGAAACAGCCATATTAAGTGAAATGTCAAATGAAAAGTGAGTAAGAGCAGTTTTCAGATGATATTGGTATCAACAAGGCATATGTAACACAATCTAAAGTAATCCCTGCCAGACAAATCTTGGAATTCCGAGACTACATACATTCATGTATTCCATTTGTGTCTGCCAAACAATTGCAATATGGCTTTGTTAGAACAACAGCACCGCCTGCGGGTGCCATCGCTCGTCTGCAAGTGCTGGATAATGTTTAAGAAAGAGTAATGGTTCTTGGCCTTCTTACTAATCTTTACTGATGACAAACTAGAAATGTGTCCATGGGACACAGATGCCCCCACTACATGACAAAGGACACAAATTTTTTCCTACGTCAGGGGCCATAACTCCTACAATACTGAATGAATCTGGACATGAAACTCCAGGTGCACATCTGCACATGCTGACTAACATTCCTATAAACTTTGGTGACTCTAGGTCAAATACTTTTGGAGCTACGCACTACACAACATTAAAATGACAAATTTTTAACTAAGTCAGGGGCCATAACTCCTACATGACTGAATGAATCTGGATGCGAAACCCCAGGTGCACAACTGCACATGCTGACCAACATTCCTGTAGACTTAGGTGACTCTAGGTCAAATACTTTTGGAGCTAGGCACTACACAACATTAAAATGACAAATTTTTAATTAAGTCAGGGGCCATAACTCCTACAAGACTGAATGAATCCGGACGCGAAACCCCAGGTGCACAACTGCACATGCTGACCAACATTCCTGTAAACTTTGGTGACTCTAGGTCAAATACTTTTGGAGCTACGTGCTACACAACATTAAAATGACCAATTTTTTTACTGAGTCAGGGGCCATAACTCCTACACGACTGAATGAATCCGGACGCGAAACCCCAGGTGCACAACTACACATGCTGACCAACATTCCTGTAAAGTTTTGTGACTTTACGTCAAATACTTCTGGAGCTAGGTGCGACACAACATTAAAATGACCAATTTTTTTACTGAGTCAGGGGCCATAACTCCTACACGACTGAATGAATCCGGACGCGAAACCCCAGGTGCACAACTACACATGCTGACCAACATTCCTGTAAAGTTTTGTGACTTTACGTCAAATTCTTCTGGAGCTAGGTGCGACACAACACTAAAATGACCAATTTTTACAAAGTCAGGGGCCATAACTCCTAAATGACTGAATGAATCTGGACGCGAAACCCCAGGTGCACAACTACACATGCTGACCAACATTCCTGTAAACTTTGGTGACTCTAGGTCAAATACTTTTGGAGCTACATGCGACACAACATTAAAATGACCAATTTTTTACTGAGTCAGGGGCCATAACCCCTAAATGACTGAATGAATCCAGATGCGAAACCCCAGGTGCACAACTACACATGCTGACCAACATTCCTGTAAAGTTTTGTGACTCTAGGTCAAACACTTTTGGAGCTAGGTGCGACACAACATTCTCGGAAGGACGGACGGACAGACAAGGGCAAATCTATATGCGCCCCCAAATGTGGGGGCATAAAAATGTATGAAGTTTTAAAGCTATATTAAGTATTCAAGACTACATTCCTACAGGCAACATGTCGAGCCTGCCTGGGTCTGAGAGTTGCACGCGATGCTCTTGTTTCATGGAGGCAAACATTTATGCCAAATAACTAGAAAATGTGTCCACCGGACACAGATGCCCCCACTACATGACAAAGGACACAGATCAACTTTGGGAAAACAATATGTTGCTAAAAAATGCAAAAAATAACCATATATAATGTACATATAAACATATATGCTTTCTTGAGATTTTTAGATGCCTGTCCATCACCACATTATTTTTCGTAAAGCCTTTCGGCTTTTCGCATGTATATATAGCATTCCATTCTGGACGTTTAAACCTTATCGCAAATTAAAAGATTTCAAATTTACCGCCTGATGACGTCGTAACCTGCGCATGCGCTGCACATCACCCACAATACACCAAATCCCATGAGATTCACTTTCCATTTTGCGGCGTGTTTGAATAGACGTGTCGTATAGAGTTTAAAAAATTTCTATTTTTATGACCGTACCTTTCGGTCTTTAAGTAATTTTCTGGTAACATACGTATATGTAAGTATGTCTGATGATGACCGTACGAGTCTACACCCCTCCGAAGAAGAATTTGAGGGGTTTTCAGCCGATGACCTACCCCCACCCACTGACGTAAACAACAACGAGACTAAGAAAACCCAGGCTTCTACTAAATTGAAGTCGGTAGTAATTGATCCAAAGAAAAAAGGTAAGGCTCCTGTAAAGGGAAAGGCTGCTGTTAAAACAAGTGTTAAACCTTCGGGCTCTAAAAAATCAAAACCCTCGGGTTCAAATACAAGGTCGGGTACTTCGGACCCACCTGGTCAGTCTCGGAGTCAAAATAGTAATTTGTTTGACATTTCCAAGTTGTCTCCAGAAGATATAACGGGACTTCGGTCAGCGCTAGGAATTGTTGATCAAAATGACAATCTTTATTATGAGATGGATGATTATGATGACTCGTATTTGATTCTTATGATCAGAATTTTCCAGGTAGTAACCTTAGGGTGACAGTAGATTCTAACGATATTTCTTCGGATGAAAATGAAAATTTATCTGATAAAAGGTTTAAGATTCCAAAGTTAGCATCCAGATTTGATACAAATTCTGCGTTTGGGGATACTAACAGCACCGCTAGTGGTGACTGTGATGATTACACATGGGACTTACCAAAAATGAAAACTCCAGAGCGTGGGCAGCCAATAAGTGATTCTCTAGCCAAGCTAATTAACACTGCGTGTACACAACAGTGTGACACTGACCCTTTGTTCTCAAAATATCCAGTTCCGGCTAATTGTGACAAAGCTATTCCGCCGTTAGTGAATCAGGAAGTTTGGCGGTTTATGGATAAGAAAGGTCACTTAGGTGACAAGGCATTGGTAGATATTCAGAACTTGTTGAGTACTACTTTAGTGCCTCTCAGTAAGTTGGTTGACTTTCATAAAAAGAGTAAAACTATGACTAAAGAAGTAAAGGGTTTATTCTCGGATGTCATTACTGGATTAGGTCAGGTTCAGTACAGTATCAGCTTGAGAAGGAGATACCATATTAGACCTTATTTGAAAAAGAAATATTCCCCTCTTTGCAATATGACAATGCCTATCACAACTAAATTGTTCGGTGATGATATTTCAAAGGAAGTGAAGTCGTGTGACAATATTTCTTTCTTAGGAAAGGATCCTTACTATCAGAGTAATTTCAGAGGGGCTATTCGTAGTAGAGGTAGATTTCGTGGTCGTCGTGGATATGGTAACTTGGGTTTTGTACCGCAGGGCTTCAATGGTCCTCAGTATGGTGGTTATCAAGGACAAGGATATCGCCAACAGCCATACCCTACAAGGGGTTTTTCGGTACGCGGTGCCGGACAGTATGGTGGACGAACAAGGGCTCCTAGGAGACGTCCTACAGCTACTGTTACATCTGCGTCACTCAGTCGTGACCCAAACGTGGAGGAGTAACAGAAAGGGTAAGTCCTGTTGGACGAACACAATCTTGTTTAGATACATGGACAAGATTTACATCTGATCCTTGGATTTTAGGTGCAGTTTCAGGGTACAAGATTGATTTTGTTGAACAGCCTGTTCAAGATAAAATTGCTAGAGAGATTCCATTTGATATGGATCAAAAAGTAATTGTAAACAATGAAGTTATGGAACTTTTGAATAAGGGTGCGATTGTAGAGTCTGAAATGGAACAAGATCAGTATATTTCTACCATTTTTATTGTGAGTAAACCTGGCGGAAAATTTAGGCCAGTCATTAATTTGAAACATCTCAATGCTTTTGTGCAATATAATCATTTCAAGCAAGAAACATTTAATATTGTACTTGATTTGGTCCAACAGAATGATTATATGACAAAAATAGATTTGTCAGATGCATATTTTTCAATCCCAATACATCCTTCACATTGGAAGTATCTGAAATTCTCTTGGAACAATAAGCTTTATTCGTTTGTTTGCCTACCATTTGGGCTCACAATTGCGCCATATTTGTTTACAAAAATATTACGTCCAATTTTTGCTTGGTTCAGACAACAAAATATTCGTTCGTCATATTATATAGACGATTCAATTAATCTAAATCAAGAAAAGGCTGTTTGTCAAAATAATTGCGTCACTATTGTAGAAACTTTAGAAAGCTTAGGATTCACTTTAAATCGCAAAAAATCTGTTTTGATACCATGTCAAAGATTAGTATTCTTTGGTTACATTCTTGATACTGTGCAATTTAAAGTATTCCTGCCAGATGATAAAGTTCAAAAGATTTTGTCTAAAGCTCATATTTTGTTGAAGGCAGATTTAGTTGTAGTAAGAGACCTTGCTTCATTTATTGGGCTTATTATTAACGCTTTTAACGCTATATTGGAAGCTCCTTTGCATTATAGGGCTCTTGAAAGGGACAAACTTCTTGGCCTTGGTGACAGTATGGATTTTGATAATGAGATAAGATTGTCTTTATTTAGTAGACAGGAAATTACATGGTGGATAACAAAGATTAATGATACAAATGGGAAAAGAATAAGACCTGTCAATGTATCTAAACGATGTAGAACTGATGCATCATTTCTAGGTTTCGGAGGAATAGACTTGGAAACAGACATTCATACCAATGGTAGATGGAATAATGAAGAAGTTCTTAATGCTAGCATAAACTACCTTGAACTCCTTGCAATTTTCTATTGTTTACAGGCTCTTTATGAAGATTGTAGAGACATACATATAGAGGTGCAGTCTGATAACACTTCTGCCATATCTTATATCAATAAGTTTGGTGGTATGGAATCTATAGAAATGGATAAGTTGGCTAAACAAATATGGGAATGGTGCTTGCTTAGGCAGATTTATATTTCAGCTGTGCATGTTCCTGGCAGGTTGAATACAGCAGATTTTTATTCCAGGAATTTCTCTGATTCAACCGAGTGGATGTTAAAGCAATATATATTTAATAGGCTTTGTAGGCATACTTTTTTACCTGATGTAGATGTGTTTGCATCAAGGTTGAACAAACGTTTGCCAAAATTTGTTTCATGGTTCCCTGAACCTGGTGCTATGGCTGTAAATGCATTTTCCTTGTCTTGGAACCAGTTTGTTCCATATTTATTTCCTCCCTTTAATTTAATTGGGAAGGTAATAAATAAAGTAGTATCAGATAAGGTAGACAAAGCTCTCATGGTTGTTCCATACTGGTTTACACAGAGTTGGTTTCCTGTTCTCTTAGAAAATATGTCTGATTTTCCTATCAGATTACCAAGACATCAAGATTTGCTGGCATTACCCCACAACAAAAAGTTTCATCCCTTGGGAAAAAAGCTGAAGATGATTGGCATGGTTCTATCCGGAAGAGCTTGCAGAGTAGAGGAATTCCAAAAGAAGTTGCTAACTTTATCACAGAGTCATGGTCTGGAGGAACAACCAAGCAGTACGGCAGTGCTTGGAAAAAGTGGTGTATGTGGAATAGTATTAGGTTTTCCAGTCCATTTTATTCGTCTGAAACGGTAGTATTAAGTTATTTGTACTATCTATTTAGAAGTGGTAAGTCATACTCTATTATAAATATACACAAAGCAATGCTGCTTCAGACTTTACAAATTTTTGGAAATTCTTGGTGTAAAGAAACTGCTTTGATTTCTCGTTTTATGAAGAGTGTGTTTATACATAAACCCTCAAAGCCTAGATATGTTATGACATGGAATGTGTCTACTGTGTTAAGGTATTTGCAAAGCTTGATGCCTTTATCCAAGTTGTCGTTAAAACTGTTGACATTCAAAACATTAGCTTTGGTTGCATTAGCAACAGCGCCTAGAGCTCAGACATTATGTGCATTAGATTTAAATAATATGATTGTTCAACAACAAGCAGTTGTTTTTACCTTTTCTGAAATTCTGAAAACGTCCAAAGCAGGACAGTGCTATTCTCTGAAGGTAGAAGACTATACAGATGAGAGAATTTGTGCAATGCATACTTTGTTGTATTATGTTCAAAAGACGGCTTCTATGAGGAAAAGTGACAGAGTTTTTGTTTCTTTTGTAACACTTGATGCGGTAACAACTAGTACGTTATCGAGATGGCTCAAAATTGTGCTTGAACTTTCTGGTATAGATACTTCTATTTACAAGGGACATTCATATAGGGGGGCATCAGCCTCAGCAGCTTATAGTAAAGGCTGTAGTATTAGTAATATTATTTCGCAGGGTAACTGGAAGTCGGATAAGAATTTTAAAAAATTTTATTGTAGACATTCTGAGAGTGATGTGTCTTACAACGATGCTGTATTTGGTCATGAATGATTATTTGATGAATAATAAATTAAGGCATTGTAAACTGTATTTTTGTTGCCTTTAAAGATGCTATATATACATGCGAAAAGCCGAAAGGCTTTACGAAAAATAATGTGCCCCCATCCCAGCTTTAGTGCAGGATGGAGGGCATTATTTGAGTAAAGCCGGAGGCTGAGCATGTATATACCCTGCCCTTTGTGTAGTGAGTTTGAGTCACATTGTGTTGGAAGCTTTTTAGAATTGGTGTTGTTATATGCCCTCCCTTTTTGTATTATGTTTTTAAGCAACAAAAATTTTCTTTAAATTGTGAATCTCATGGGATTTGGTGTATTGTGGGTGATGTGCAGCGCATGCGCAGGTTACGACGTCATCAGGCGGTAAATTTGAAATCTTTTAATTTGCGATAAGGTTTAAACGTCCAGAATGGAATGCTATATATACATGCTCAGCCTCCGGCTTTACTCAAATAATGCCCTCCATCCTGCACTAAAGCTGGGATGGGGGCACATTTTAATGTTGCTTGAACTCAACGATGACTATGAAGTCAGGGGCCATAACTCCTACACGACTGAATGAATCTGGACACGAAACCCCAGGTGCACATCTACACATGCTGACCAACATTCTTGTAAAGTTTTGTGACTACGTCAAATACTTTTGGAGCTAGGCGCGACACAACACTAAAATAACCAATTTTTACAATTTATTTATTTATTTGGGTTTTATGGTGCACCAACACAATATAGGTTATATGGCGCCAAACAGGACTACAAATTTTGGTTCCACATCTCATTTACATCGAAATAAAAACATGAGGTATGAAATCAAAATCTGCATACCTGCTGGAATCACAGAGTTACAGCAAAACCAAGGGTTAAGACCCTATTAGTCGTCTCTTATGATCATGCAAGGGTAAGGCAGTGGTTCCAATTATTTTCATACACAGATCGTCCCCAGAACCACATGGGGCCTAAAAACAAATTTACCACATTTATCACAGACAAGTTCTAATTTAGTCAAGCAGAAGTTGAATTGGTAATAGCCATACCATTTAGCGAACTTTTTGTAGCACATGAAGATGATAGTAATTTGCCTCTGGTCCTTCACACAGTCTATACTTACTGGCCGATAATGAAAGCCCTGTCAATAACACAGCCACTATCTGAGACACAAAACCAATCTTAGATAGTTTTCATTATCTAAAGGTTTCGAGACAGTTGTTACAATAATTTATCTAGTCTATCCTGTCATGTGTACGTTTTCTACTTTCTTATTGTTATTTCTCTCAGAACATTCTGCCTGAAACTAACATAATGTCAATTAAATCATGTTTGAGAAACAAATCCCAACTGTTTGTGTGTTTCTTTAAACACATCTTCTCACTGTTCAACACACCAAGTATTAACAAGAGTAATCCAAAGGACATTATCAGTGCTTCTAATTTTTCAACAAAATTAATCAGGAACACTCAAACAAAAATAACAACCTGAGTCATGAGAAGCCTAAAACAGAATGAATCAAACCTTGTCTAAAACGTAATAAATAAAGTATGTGAGAACATCTAGTACAACAAAAATATAATAATTTTTTTTTTGTCTGTAAATTTTTGTTATTTGGAGTGAAAGGATTTAATTCTTTTCAGTCCATACCTACATTATCACAACCAAAAAACATCATTATTCAGTTAAATGCACTATGATACAATCTGAATCATAATGTAAGGAAGTTATTCAACTTTTTTATTTGATTTTCCTGTCAAAATAATGTAGATCTTTTAATGTTATCTAACATAAATATCCTCTTTACTATACTCGAATTGAGTCTGTATGACACAGATGCCCCCACATACTGCACCATCCTCTAAATAGCCAAAGTTTTTAGTAAAGACAATCTTCACATGAAGGATGTTAGAGTAAGTCAAAGTTTGAAGTAAAATGTATTCAGATAAGGCTGTGCATTGAGCAACTTTGAATCCATTCTTTCAACAAGAGCTGTCTGTAAGACAGCGCGCTCCACTATTCGGCGATTTGACAGTAAAATGAATATATGTCTCAATAAGAGACCTCTACTTTAAAAGGAAGATACATCACAGGGCATAATTAGGTCAAGAACACAAATTAGAGTTATTGGGATTGTTACCACACATGCAGATGAAGATGGTAAAGATATATTTTGAGTTTCAAGTCATTTATCTTATACAGTACCAAAGTTATGTCTAGAAAACGAAGTTTGTCAAAAAAATTAAGTATGAAAGGGGCATAATTTGGTCAAAAATACAAATCAGAGTTATGGGGATTGTTACCACACATGCAGATGATGATGATGAAGATAGATTTTAAGTCTCAAGTCTTTATCTAATATATTGTACTAAAGTTATATCCAAAAAGCGAAGATTGCCAAAAAACTTTAAGTATGAAAGGAGCATAATTCTGTCAAAAATACAATTAGAGTTATGGGGATTGTAACCACACATGCAGATGATGATTATAAAGAAATATTTTTAATTTCAAGTCATTATCTTTTAAAGTATCAAAGCTATATGTCTATAAACGAAGCTTTCGAAAAAAATTTAACATGTAAATAATTCCAAGTATAACAACTTTGTGACCTTGACATTGGATATAATGGGCCCAGTCCCTGCATAAACTTTGTTTGTATGCTGGACAATATTTATGTGAACTCAGTTAGATATAAGCAATAGTAACAAAGATATAACAGAAAAACAAAGGTTGCGGAAAAACTTTAACCTTAAAAATAACCTAAGAATAACACCTTGGTGACCTTGACCTTGGGTATAATGGACTCAGCCCCTGCACATACTTTGTTTGTATGCTGAACAAGGTTTATGTAAAGTTACAGTAAGATAAAAGCAATAGTAACAAAGATATGACAGAAAAACAAAGGTTGCCGAAAAACTTTAACAAAGAAAGCTCACACCAACACCAGGGTGAGTAGAATAGCCCTACTATTCTCCGAATAGTGGTGAGGAGTTGAACACAACAACTTTCGTCACTATGGCCTATTTTGTGAAATTAAGAAAGAGCCATAATTCTAGAAACAAGAGCTGTCCGTAAGACAGCCAAGCTCGACTATTCGAAATATTGTCCCAGAAGCAGGAAAATATTACCCAAAAAGGTTAAATATCAAAAGAGTTTTAAGTTCAAACGGGGGCATAATTTGACCAAAATGCATATCTGTTATGGGACTTGTTGCTATCAACTAGTTTTATAACACCGAAGGCACATGTGAAGTTTCAATTCAATATCTGCATTAGTTTTGGAGATAGAAACTCACATGTAAAACTTTAACCAGAATTTTTTCAAAGTCCAAAAGGGGGCATAATTTGCCCAAAATACATGCCAGAGTTATGGAACTTGACCCAGTGAGGTTGGTAATTGATCTAGAAAAAGAAAAAATAAGTTTCAAATCTATATGCCTTTTAGTAATTGCTGTATGTACTTGCACGCAAAACTTTAACCAGGATTTTCTAAGTCCAAAAAGGGGAATAATTTGCTAAAAATACATGTAAGAGTTATGGGACTTGATGCAGTGAGGTTAGTAATTGATCTAGAAAAAGAAAAAATAAGTTTCAAATCTATATGCCTTTTAGTAATTGCCGTATGTACTTGCACGCAAAACTTTAACCAGGATTTTCTAAGTCCAAAAAGGGGAATAATTTGCTAAAAATACATGTAAGAGTTATGGGACTTGATCCAGTGAGGTTAGTAATTGATCTAGAAAAAGAAAAAATAAGTTTCAAATCTATATGCCTTTTAGTGATAGCTGTATGTACTTGCACACAAAACATTAACCAGAATTTGCTTAAAGTCCAAAAGGGGGCATAATTTGGCCAAAATGAAGGTCAGAGTTATGGGACTTGCTGCTATCAACTAGTTTTATAACCCCGAAGACACATGTGAAGTTTCAAATCAATATCTGCATTAGTTTTGGAGATAGTAACTTGGATGTAAAACTTTAACCAAAATTTTCTAAGTCTAAAAGGGGGCATTATTTGCTCAAAATACATGTCAGAGTTATGGGACTTGACCCAGTGAGGTTGGTAATTAATCTAGAAAAAGAAAAAAATAAGATTCAAATCTATATGCCTTTTAGAAATAGCTGTATGTACTTGCACGCAAAACTTTAACCAGAATTTGCTTAAAGTCCAAAAGGGGGCATAATTTGGCCAAAATGAAGGTCAGAGTTATGGGACTTGCTGCTATCAACTAGTTTTATAACCCCGAAGACACATGTTAAGTTTCAAATCAATATCTGCATTAGTTTTGGAGATAGTAACTTGCATGTAAAACTTTAACCAAAATTTTCTAAGTCCAAAAGGGGGCATAATTTGCTCAAAATACATGTCAGAGTTATGGGACTTGACCCAGAGAGGTTGGTAATTAATCTAGAAAAAGAAAAAATAAGTTTCAAAGCTATATGCCTTTAATTGATGGCCGTATCTACTTGCATGCTAAAACTTAACCAAGGTGTGATGCTGACGCCGAAGCCAGGGTGAGTAGAATAGCTAGACTATTCTTCGAATAGTCGAGCTAAAAACAAGAGGGCCATGAAGGCCCTGTATCACTCACCTGACCTATTGACCTAAAGATCATAAAGATTAACATTCTGACCAAGTTTCATTAAGATATGGTCATAAATTTGGCCTCTAAAGTGTTAACTAGCCTTTTCTTTGTTTTGAACTGGTGACCTAGTTTTGGACCCGACCTGACCCAAATTCTAATTTTACCTTAAGATCATCAAGATTAACATTCTGACTAAGATTCATGAAGATACAGTCATAAATGTTTGTTTGTTTGTTTGTTTTGGGTTTAACGCCGTTTTTCAACAGTATTTCAGTTATGTAACGGCGGGCAGTTAACCTACATGTAATCAGTGTTCCTGGATTCTGTACCAGTACAAACCTGTTCTCCGCAAATAACTGCCAACTAGTCATAAATGTGGCCTCTAGAGTGTTAACAAGCTTTTCCTTTGATTTGACCTAGTGACCTAGTTTTTCACCCCATATGACCCAGATAGGAATTTGACCTAAAGATCATCAAGATTAACATTCTGACCAAGTTTCATTAAGATATGGTCATAAATGTGGCCTCTGGAGTGTTAACTAGCTTTTCCTTTGATTTGACCTGGTGACCTAGTTTTTGACCCCAGATGACCCAATATCAAACTCGTCCAAGATTTCATTGAGAGTAACATTCTGACAAGTTTCATTAAGATTGGACCAAAATTGTGACCTCTAGAGTGTTAACAGTCAAATTGCTGACGCCGCTGCCGCCGATGGGCGGACGACGGACACAGGGCGATCACAAAAGCTCATAACCAAAGAAAAAAGTCCATTACTTATGGTCATCTTCACATCAAGGTTCTTCATAGATCTGTGTAACTTTCAAGCATATCCTTTCAGTAGTGTTGGAGGACTTAAGACACACAAGATTTTTCTCTTTATTCTATATAGCAGAACTATCAATGGGCCATAACTGTGCTAAAAATAGTCCCAACAAAAATTCCTTCCTTTATGGTCACCTGCACATGAAGCTTGTTCATCTGTAAAAGTTTCAAGCAAATCAGGCTTATGGAGTGGCAGGAGTTGGACAAAAAAGATTTCGGGGTTGAAGGTATGGACACACGGATGTACGGACAGCAGCAATGCTATATGCCCATTGAACGGTATTCCGAGGCCCTGGGCTAGAGTCTTGGTGTGGCTGCACATTTTTCTCACCCTATGACATTTAGCACTCAACGTCAAACCGTGACTGAATAAACTTCTAGATCATGTTCAGTGTCCCATAAGAAATTTGAGGACAAATTTCATATAGCAGAGGAGTATGTCGCAGTATAGGACTTGATAATTAATTAAAAATGGGGACAAAGTGTGTAGGCACCCAGGTAGCTCAGTCGGTAGAGCATTGGAACAGTATTCAACAGGGCCTGGGTTCAAGTCCCAGTCTGGCAGCACATTTTTCTCACTCTGTGACATACTCTGTAACAAAGTGAAAATATTGCAATGTTTACTCGATCAAGGAACGTAACTCTGGTGTTATTGCAACAATCTTGCCCATTATCACAGCCATCTGTGATCTTTTGCCCATATATATATTGTGTGTAAGTTTCAGAAAGTCTGCTCAAGATCTCTTACTTTGAAATACAACAATTTTGACTAAACTTTAACATCACAAGACCGACTGCTCAAGAAATCAGTCTCCTATGACACTGTGTTGACAATAAACTGTTGACGAATGGAAGCATAATTATGGATAAATGAAAAGCATTGTTAAAGCTCAAAATGTCTTGGCTTAATCTATTTTTCTGAAGTTGTCTGTTGTAAAAAGTTTTTATTTCAGTATAGTGCATGTTTCTGGCTATCTGTAATAAATTTTAAATAGGCAGGTGATATTCATTTTACATGTCTATGCAAAATAATATAATCTGAAAAAAATAATTGTGGCAAACCCACAAGGATTAGTCATTTACATGCACCTTGATATATGTCTCAGTTTTGCGAATTATTTTACAGGTATATCAGATAACAAGGAAATTAGCTGGTCATTAAATTCAGTATGCAAGTCTATTTTCACACTCAATCATCGGGTTTTTAAATCTTAGCAACATGTTAAGAATTGGCCAGGGATCAAACTCACAATCCTGTGATCTATAGATCTATGCTCTCCCTGTTTGGCCAAATGGACAGACTGGTGTAAGACTTCTACATCCCAGGGAAGGTTTTGGACCCACAGCAGTGCAGACGACAAGCAATTTAAAGTCAGCTGCCTTGACTGTGGAGGCCCCTACTTTTAATTCAACAACATTTTAGCAGGTAGGCTTTGGTTGAAATATATCTTTTTATAGAAATAGTACATGAATTAGTCTGCCTGATTTAAAAGATTTTGTTTTTTGAGTGCAGTGATTCTACTGACTGATATTAGATGTAGTCTACCAGGCAGACTGTATGTTACATCACTCAGTAGAATCACTGCACTCAAAAAAACAAAATCTTTCAGATCAGTCAACCAAAGCTTACCTGCTAATATGTTTTTGAACAGCAAGTTTTAAACATTATTTGTTGTAGTTTTGAAGGATTTTGCTTTGATCTAATTACAATTGAACAACATCTAAATCTGCTTCCAGGAAATCTGAATGCCCACAATATGCAATATCGGAAGTTATTCCCAGGAATCTAAAAACCCAATACTAGACTTATAGTGCATGGAGTTTGGGTAACTGTTCTTGAGAATCTAAATACCAAGTCTTAGACTTACAAAGATAAACTGTATGCAGTTCTTGGTAGCTGTTCTACCCAGTTCTAGACCTACAGTATAATGTACTGCGCACTAACGCTGACCTGTCAGGGAATCTGGATATCCAGCACTAGACTTGCATGCTGACTAGGTAGCTGCTCCTGGGAATCTGAGCAGACAGAACAGTGTATGCTGTGTTGTGACCCAAACAACTATCAACACTTACTTCCAGGAAGTGTCAGACCAATATGGCACCTCAGTGTAAATGTGGTTAACAACACTGACATCCAAAGCAGTAACCCTTAATTTTTGCATTAAGGTGACATTATGTTACTCCTGCATTTTCACCAAGTGTCTGTGATACATTTTCTCCTTTAATATTATAGGTTGATTTTTGTTTAAACAGCTCTGAAAGTCTAGCTGGACAAAATAAACCTCATGGAGTAAAATACAACATTCAAATTAAACTTGTCATGACTGTAGATATATATGTATATATTATATTATGTTGTTCAACAAAAACTGCAAATGAAAGTTACTTAGCGTGACACAAGCCATTAACACAACAATAATAATAGTCCCCGAGTTCATTTTTCATGGAGCATGTATTAGTGTTTGACACATACAAACTGAACACTTTCCTTAAATGACTTGCGTGACCTTAAATGTCATCTTCCTGACATGCTTTATCCGCTTTAACAATGAAACTAAGGCAACCCTTTTAAAATAAGAAGGCTTAGTCAAACATTTTCAATATAAACACACACAATACATATACACATATATTTTTTATGAGCTATATTTTGTTTGGTTCAAATTATACCTTAAGTATTCAAATAAAGGTCAATGAAAATTAAATGAAGAATGACAGCTTGAAGATACAAATGGTTATAAGCAAAATCACTTGAAAAAGAAAGCACATAAAATCAAAATTACACCAAGTTAAGCGCCAAGTAAAAGCTAATTTTCAGAGATAAGACTCCTTACCCTGTTCTTCTTTCCTCCTTTTCACTCGTAAATTGATTGATCTTGATCTAATACACTGAAATAAGAAAAAAGAATGTATTTGAAAACATTTACAATGCAATCTGACTGGCAATTTGCTTGGGAAAACATGTGAAACACCAAATAAGAAACATCCCTAAGACTATGACATTGCTGAGGCCTGTAGAAGGTACAATGTAGCTGTGCATGTGATTTTCTAGTATGCTGTGTTCTTGACCTTCTGGCTGTCTGAACAAAATGGGTAATCTACTGACCACATACAAACAATTCAAGACAACTAATCAAAACATCAACAGACATGTAAACTTAAATGCGTATTTTAATGCAGTACTGCCAGTAATGTTCTCTGCGATAAAACAATCTCCATGAATTCATAACAGTTTTCTATGTAGCATACTGCACACGTGTCTTGACCCTTGGCTGCTTCAGCAATAACTTTCTGCATAGATCTTTAAATGAAAATTTACAGAAGCCGCAAACAACTGCTAAGGAACATGAGGAAGGGTGTTGAAAAATGCATATGTTCAATGTTTCAAAAAATAATGCAAGTCACACCGATGTTAAAGACCTGCAAGATGTGTAACTCATGCTCCTCCTGTAATATGGTGTGAATGTTTACATGAGATATAGGGCATATTAAGCATAACAAAGCAACAGCCTGCAAAGCACAGGATGCAAAAAGCAATGTGCCCATTACATATTACGTTCATCTGATCACTATATAAATAGTATGTTTGATAATCATCATGATGTTTTGGGCAAAGTTGAGCGATTACTTCGCCTTAAAATATTTCACAAACCTGTCCAGGAAATAACAAACACTACATTATTTTACAATTTTAAGGCAAAAAAACAAGAATATGACTATTATGAGAAACCCTGAGAATAAGAGAATATGGGATACATATTACGATTCAATTTCAAACTTCGGAGGGCAATCGCTTGTTAACACGTAAACGCATAGATCTATGTTCTTTGTGGTTTTCTTTTGTCTGATGTAGCGACAGTAGGTAAACTTATACATGTAGGCCACTTTCAGCAGCCTTGCTGTTTGGTTAACCCTTTTGCGATGTGATTAGAGTGCTCGGCTACCAATCACAAGGTCCAGGGTATGAGCCCCACTTGCTATTTTCTCTCTCAGGGTTTACTTTAATGCTGACTAGGATTTTTGACGGACTCATGCGGTGAGCATGGAGGGTCATTCTGGGGAGGTAGTGAGCTCTGAAAAATAAAGGGGCAGAAGTGTATAATGATAGTCGGTTTATAGGCCACTTTCAACAGCCTTGCTGTTGGGTTATGGTTAGCCTTACTTATTTGGCTTATCGGGATGACTTATTTTATTATCTGATATTTTATACTTGTCATCTAAGCCTTACCCATATCTGCATTTTACCGTTAGGAAAACGAAGACATTAATATACTGGTCAGTCTTACTTGCTTTAATAAATTAAACATTAATATTCATGTAGAAACTTCAAATGAGTTGAATTTAATTCATAATTTTAAATAAGATACTTTATAATAAATCTTCGAAAATATGATGTGACAGGTGCGTGGAGATATCTACCCTGACACCGGTTTCAATAAACAACAGACTGCCAAGTTCACTAAATTGCAGAAACAAAACACAAAATAACCATTCATAAAATGTCAGCGAAGCAAGCTCATGCTTTAATGTCAACATAAATTCATTTTCAGAGATGTAATCATTACAAAAACTTTGTACAGGTACCAGAAAACGTTCACAACGGATTTCAATTGGGGATTTCCTATCAGAAATATGCAGTTTGGACCTGACGGAGACAGCAACAGTCAAAAGTTATCACGCTGTCCTGAAACGTCCTATTATTTGGACTAGGTTAAGGTTAGAATGTCCACCTATGGATCAGGAGGTCCGGGGTTCAAGCCCCAGTAGGGACCTTGCCCTTGTAAAGGTAAATTTTATTTACCGTCGCTTTGTGAAACAATTAACATGAGCTCTGAAGAGCTTAAATTTTCAGCTTCCCTTTTTAAGAACATACCTTACCCCCATCAATTTGCTGGTACCCATTTACAGCTTGGTCAACTGAGGCAATCGTGATAAAGTGCCTTGCCCAAGGACACACCGCAATGGGAGTAGCCAGGATTCGAACCAGGGACCTTCACCTCAGTAGGAAAGCATCTTTGCCCTCTCGACCAATGCGCCCTTGGTATTTACTCTACCAGGGTTTACTTTACTAATAAACCTTTTGGATGGAATAATTATGTTCTGTTTTATATCTGATGTTGACATATATTGAACTATAATTTTGGTAATTGGTTTTATAGCCCAAGTGCCCTAAGCCAAAGTGCCCCCACTCCCCCTGCCCCGAAAAAAATCAAATATGAAATAACGTAACTTCTGACTGGGTTGGAAGCATCAAATAATTTTGAAGTAAGCCGTAACTGTCACTTTGAAGAACTAAAGTAGTGTTTCACCTGTAATGAAACAAAATTTACCTGTGAAAATAGTCCCTCTAACAACTACCTGTTTATGTGAATAAAATAATTCTTCGTCTTTACCAAAGTACACACACTAGAAAATAATGGCTACTTGATTGATCAGTTACATTTAATCTGCATCAATCGATAATATTATGTTAAAATCCTATCGTGTTTACATCGAAGAATCACCGAAGATATGCCAAGTATTCAATATGGCTGTCTAAATCTAAAGTAGGTCAAATTTGGAGACGCTTGTGCATTTGAACAAATATTTAATATCAAAGTGAATGAAGTACCCGCAGTAGGTTCATATACTAATTATCTGATTTATCTATCTAAAAAAAACATTCATCTACCTCTGTCTTAAAATTCCATTATACATCAAACAAGTTATGAGCCTATGTACTTATAACTTTTACAAGCAACTTAAAATTTCACAACCAGACATGAAGAAAATCCAAGGCAGACCCTTTGTAGTCCAAATAATAGAATGTTTCGGGACAGCCTGATAACTTTTGACTGTCGCTGTCCCAACTATGAAATATCAAATCATAAAATAAGACATCCCGATAAGCCAACTGAGTAAGGCTAGACCCTTTGAAGCTGGTCAGCCTCTAGTAGGTTTGCTTACAGGATGTGCTAGACTATTTGGATGCTGGGTATAGTGAAATAGGGCACATCTGAGAAAGCTGGACCTATCACCGGAGTGTTTAATGACTCCAATGTTGACAGATGATGGTGGTCAGACTCTATTTAAGTTTGCTCAGTGGAACAGCTCACATGACTTGTACTTAAATTGTTTGCTATATCTTGCCGACTTTAGATAAATCTTTAAAAAATCTTTAAAAAAAAAAACAAACAAACAAACAATAGTTTTAAATTAGTATATAATAACAGAGAGTCAGAGAGAATGAAAGTGTATCAAAACATTAATTTAGTATAAAAGGGACATAATTCAGGGAAATATTTTTGCAAGAACATAATGCACTCCATGTGTCATATCATGAAGCTAATAATGTGGAAAAGCTATTTTGAGTTTGAATCAAATCTATGTAGTAATAACTGGTATAGAGCAAAATGCAACACAACATCAAACTTAAAATTCAAAGTAAAAAGGCGGATGGAACATAATTCATACAATATTGGTGGCAGAAGTATGGAACTTGTGTCAAATGATGCGGGTGATGATGTGCAACAACCATCTTAAGTTTGAAGCAAATCCATTTGGTAAAAACACAGGTATTAAACTGATATTAAACTGTAACAAGAGGGCCATGATGGCCCTATATCGCTCACCTGAGTACCATTGCTCAAAATGATATGATCAAGTTCTGACATAGAGCACATAGGCATACACATTAAATATCATCAGGATATATATTTTCTTGTAACAGTCCCTTTTGACCTAGTCAGGGCCAATTTCCATACCAAGTTTGAGGGTCCTAGGCTCAAATGCTGTATTTTTGTACTAACATGACTATTCCTTACCATAGAAGACTTAAATAACATTTAAAACCAATCTCATTAGATGCTGCTGAGATGTATTCATTTACATAAAATAAAGGGAGATAATTGTCATAAATTCAGTCAAAAGTTATCTACCCTGACAGTCCCAGTCCATCTGCTGGCATAAATGACATTTCAAATCAGTATCTTCATTTGTTACTGAGACACACCAATTTTAATTTGAAACAAAGGGAGGTAATTTGACATAAAATCAGTCAATAGCTATCTACCCTGATTGCCTCAATCCAACTAAAGACAATAATGAAATTTCAAATGAGTTCTTTAAATATTTACTGAGATAAATCCATTTTTATTAAAATCAGGGGAGGTAATCATGCATTGGTATAGTTACACATGTGGAAGATACAGAATACAAGCCTTTACAACAATACATTAGAAAAGTATTCATATCAATGAATGTTCAATCAAGAGTTATCTAACATGACTATTTCTTACCATGGAAGACATAAATTACATTTCAAACCAATCTCGTTAGAAGCTGCTAAGGTGTATTCATTTAGATAAAAAATAAAGGGAGGTAATTTGTCATAAATTCAGTCAATATGTATCTTCACTGATTGTCCAAGTCCATCTGTAGACATAAATGAAATTTCAGATCAGTATCTTCATTAGTTACGGAGATATAACCATTTCAATTTGAAATAAAGGGCGGTAATTTGAAGTAAAATCAGTCCATAGTTATCTACCCTGATTGTCTCAGTCCAACTAATGACAATAATGAAATTTCAAATGAGTCCTATAAGTACTTACTGATATAAATCCATTTTGATTACAATCAGGGGAGGTAATCAGATATAAAATAACTCAGGAAATTATGATTGGATCTGACAGATTAGTAATGGAATCCATGATGGGATCTGGCCAGTTTTTGAAAGGAACCGAGAAATTATGCCAATACAAGTTGTGTGCAAGTGTGATTAAAGCTGATTGCAAAATGTGGTCTCTATCGTGTTCACAATCCAAAAATAGTAAATTCTGGCCCTTTAAGGAGCCATAACTCTGAAACTCATGATGGGATCTGGCCAGTTTTCGAAAGGAACCGAGATATTATGCCAATACAAGTTGTGTGCAAGTTTTATTAAAGTTGATTGCAAAATGTGGTATCATGTTCACAAGCCAAAAATAGTAAATTTTTGCCCTTTGAGGGGCCATAACTCTGGAACCCATGATGGGATCTGACCAGTTTTTGAAAGAAACGAGATATTATACCAATACAAGTTGTGTGCAAGTTTGATTAAAATTGATTGCAAACTGTGGTCTCTATCGTGTTCACAAGAAATTGTGGACAGACGGACGAAGGGCGACCACAAAAGCTAACCTTGTCCCTACGTGACAGGTGAGCTAAAAAGGGGACAAAATTCATAAAACATTGTGCCAGAGTTAAGGAACTTGTGTCATATGATGAGGATGATGATGTGGAAGAACAGTTTCAAGTATGAATCAAATCTGTTAAGAAATATAATGCATCAAATTTGACCTGAAATTCCAAGTAAAAATGGGGGGGGCATAATTCATAAAATATATAAGAGTTATGGCCCTTGTGTCATATAATTTGGTGTGTGATGTGGAACAAATATTTTAAGTTTGAATCAAATTCCTTCTGTAATAACAGACTGAGATATAGTGAAAATGAAAAATTAACATAGAATTATAAGTAAAAACTTATACACCCCAGTATACCAAAAAGATATAAATGGTATTTCCTATCCTATGTGTCCAGGTTAGTTTAAGTTCCAGTGATGTTTTATTGTTTTTATATGATTGTTTGTAATATTGTTTTGTTTTTTTTATAATTTCTACTGTAAGTACTGTACAAATGCATGTTCAAGTTTAAAAAAACTTTTTTTGCCCCCTTCCTCCACTAGGGTTTTGCCAATGGGAACCACTGCTAGCTGGCCTAATGGCATCCATCAGACCTCAGTCATACACTGACGAGATATGAAAACGCAACAAACATATGCCTGAATATATTTTTACTACAAAAAAAGCACTGGTCACCTTGAAATGTTCAACACATACACCTCTCGATACTCTATACAAATTTAATCATCACAACAGACTGTAAAATTAACACAATAGGTATAGAGTATCGAGATGTGTATGTGTTGAACATTTCAAGGTGATGCTTTTTATAGTAAAAATATATTCAGGCATATTGTGTGTTGCGTTTTCATATCTCGTCAGTGTATTAGTAAATTAACACTTACTATACCTTTCATAACTATGCATATTTTTGTTGTCTAGGCCAAAAGGGGATATGAATCATGGATTTCAGCTTTTGAACAAAAAATAAATGAGTAATTTTGTTGATTATACTCAATCATGAAATCCACAAAAATAGTCCCCTTTGAATATTATGACTAAGGGTTTGATGGCTACCTTATGAATGTATGCAATAACTTCTCCATGAGACGCTTCATCCAGACATTTCCCATTGACTTCAATAATTTCATCTCCTACTAGTAATTCTGCCCTCTCAGCTGGTGAACCTGAAAATACAAATAGTCTAAGGTACATAACTCTGATTAGAAAAAATGCAATTTTCTACATTTTTACTCCCCTTCATTGAGGGTTCCATTTGTGCCATACAGGTACCTTTTATTTTATCTTTGACAGAATTGTGGCTATTGCATTTTGTTGCGAAATGATATGTTTTATTCCATATCTATATCTGTGTCACTGAAATATGTAAAGCAAGACAGACTGTCAAACAAAGGTGCTATTCTGTAAACTGATTTTAAGGCAATCATTACCACAAAAAAAGAAAAGTTAAAAACTGCTGTTTCTTTTTTTACAAGATTTTTTCCTTAAAATGTTTTTTTTTGCTTTCATGCCTTTAGCTGCATTGTGCTGAATGATATATATGTTGTTCCAGAAAAATGAAATTAAGTAAAATATGAGAATGTTAACATTAAATAACCAGTTAAATTAATAACTCTTAGTAAGATATCAATGACAAGCAAATATATCACATTTAGTTGTAATTCTTTTTAAACATAAAAATTAATTCTTTTTTTTATAAATAAATCATACATGATTTTTCGAGATATGAAATAAGCTACTGATCCCACTATTTTTGCAGACAATTGGTTGAAATGTACATGCAGATGAAAACTTTCAAGGCAAACTGATATATAGTTTTCGACGAACATTGATGATATAATTATATTATATAAAGTGAAATTGTCACAAAAGATTGCTTAAATGAGACTGACCACCCTAAAAAAGATTTTTCCTATATAGTGTGGCAAATTTTTGATGTAGGAGACAGAAACAAAGTCATGATAGAAACATAAGAAAACAAGAGTGACAAACTGTCATAATATAATATTAATAAGTCCATCACAGAAAACTACAAATACTCTACTTATTGAGCACACTAGTTGTCAATTTTCTCAACTTAGAATAATTCAAGGGCCATAACTCCAGAACAACAAAGTGCATCCACTTGGTCATCAGACTTGGCCAAGATAATATGGCCAGAAACATTCTAAGTTTGGTGAACAGTGGATAAGAACTGCTTAAGTTATTAAATGGACACTGTTAATTTTTGCAATTTCAAGTTATTCAAGGGCCATAACTCAACAGTGACATGGAGTGTCTAGCTGGTTATCAAACAAGATATTATGCCCAGGAAAATTGTGACCAAGAATGGTGAACACTAGACTCAAACTACTCAAGTTAAAGTGCATTAACTGTCAATGTTTGCAACTTTTGTCATTCAAGGGCCATAAATCTGGAGACTCTGGGACAGTCTAGCTGGTTATCAGACTTGGTGGGGATATTAATCCCATAAGCAATGTGGCCCAGTTTTGTGAAATTTGGATTCAAACAGCTCAAACTGGAGGGTAGTATAACTCGATGGTAGCTGAAACTAAACCATGATTATCTTTATATAGAATAGCTCGATGGTAGTTGGAACTAAAAAAGACAAAAGGTAAGGGTAGATTTCTCAGAAGCACAGAGCACCACAGCCACAGAGCCACACATTTGCAAAGTAGGCCCACAACAAAAAGACGGTGTAAAGGAAAAATATTATAGACGGGTTGCTTCAAAAATCCAGCAAACATGATTCTTGATATAGAATAGCTCAATGGTAGCTTGAACTAAATCATGATTCTTTACAAAGAATACATAGAATATAGCTAAATGGTAACTTGACCCATGATGCTTTATACAGAAAAGTTCAATGCTAGCTGAAACTAAACCATGATTCTTTATATAGAACAGCTCTTTGGTAGCTTGAACTTAACCATGATACTTTACACAGAATATCTCATTGGTAACTGGAACCATGATGTTTTATATAGATTAGCTCAATGGCAGCTGGAGTTAAACCATGATTCTTTATATAGAATAGTTTAATGGTAGCTGAAATTAAACCATAATGTTTTATACAGAATAGCTCAATGGCAGCTAGAATTAAACCCTGATTCTTCATAATTATAATTGTTCAATGGTAGTTGAAATTAAACCATGATGTGTAATAGAGTTCCTCTTAAGCTGGTGCTAGGGGGCTTTTCATTACCTCTCATGAACAGACTCAATCAAACCGAGTCTGCTATTATTCTGCTTGGTTGCATTCTTTGCTTCCAAAGGATCTTTTTACAGATTTTATTTATATAGAGCAGCTCATTAGTAACTGGAATTAAATATTGATTGTTGATATAGAACAGCTCAGTGGTAGCTGGAACTGAATTATGATTCTTATTATCACACTCTAATTGACTGTTTCTGTAATTAGCGTTAAGTGCTGTAGCATGATACATGATTAAGAAATACTGTGAAACCATTAATATTCACATGGAACATATTTCTGTGGATTTGTGGTTGTGTCAATCCATGAAATTACCGGTAACCCTTACCCTGCTAAATTTATATAATGAACTTGTCCATCTTTAAATCTGGATAGTACCATTAACTGTTAAAAGGGGTGCTTACCAAAAGATACTGACTAAGTGGCAAACAGTGCAGATCATGACATGGATGTGCAGGCTGATCATGATCTACACTGGTCGCAAAGGCAGAATCAGTTGTGTCCAGCATGATCTACACTGGTCACAAAGGCAGAATCAGTCGTGTCCAGCATGATCTACACTGGTCGCAAAGGCAGAATCAGTCGTGTCCAGCATGATCTACACTGGTCACAAAGGCAGAATCAGTTGTGTCCAGCATGATCTACACTGGTCGCAAAGGCAGAATCAGTCGTGTCGTGCATGATCTACACTGGGCGCAAAGGCAGAATCAGTCGTGTCCAGCATGATCTACACTGGTCGCAAAGGCAGAATCAGTCGTGTCGTGCATGATCTACACTGGTCACAAAGGCAGAATCAGTTGTGTCCAGCATGATCTACACTGGTCGCAAAGGCAGAATCAGTCGTGTCGTGCATGATCTACACTGGTCACAAAGGCAGAATCAGTCGTGTCCAGCATGATCTACACTGGTCGCAAAGGCAGAATCAGTCGTGTCGTGCATGATCTACACTGGTCACAAAGGCAGAATCAGTCGTGTCCAGCATGATCTACACTGGTCACAAAGGCAGAATCAGTCGTGTCCAGCATGATCTACACTGGTCACAAAGGCAGAATCTGTCGTGTCCAGCATGATCTACACTGGTCGCAAAGGCAGAATCAGTCGTGTCCAGCAGGGACATGCAAAGTTTTCATTCTTTTATCTTGGTAAGTGAAAATCCACAAATTCATATCCCAATGCCATTGTGGGCAAAACCTTGAAATTCTGCGTCTTCATGCAAGATTAATAGATTTCACAGTATTGCATTTTGGTCAGCGGGAACTAAACAAAGGCTCACATTGTTATGTTTTGGATTATGGGCTTTTCATAATATTTAAACTGTTGACACCACCTTCATGGGATGAAAGAACTATCAAAGACCTATCATAAAACAGCAAGAAATATACAAAATGACTGTTTGGGCACTTTTTTTTTTTTTTGATTTTGTTACCCAAAATTTTCTTATTTTTCATGAAAATGTTCTTTTGATAAAATATGCATATTTCTCATCAAAATACATCATCAAATTTTTGCCAGTAATCATGAACTTACAAAAAAATCATCCAACAAATATTACACAAATGGCAGACCACCTTACATGGTAAATACACTCCATGGTATACCCTTTAATTTTAAACCAATCAGAAGATGTGCAGATGTCCCCAGTATGTGCTGTAAAAGCAATGAAGTGTGTGGAAAGTAATGGTTGGACTAAACACAAACAACAGTTACCACAACAAGAAGCCCAAATGGGTCTAAGTCACTCGCTTGTATGAACCATCTGACCCTGCTTCTGGCAAAGTTTGGTGAACATCCTTTAAGAAGTTCATTAAGATAAAAGTTATTTAAAGGACTTTTCTGTGTTTTGCTGTGACAACCCAAAATAAATTATGTTACCATTAGAATATACTTCAAGATAAGAAGTTATTTAACTTTTTTATTTTTAGCTCTGGTGTCCATCAAGTGGTTCATGAGAAAAAGTCCTTTAAAGGTATTTCTATTTTTAGCAATAGTGGGTCCTAAAAGGTATTCTCCAGACTAAGTCTGATGAAGATCCATCCATCAGTTCATGAAAAGAAGTCATTAAAACGCATTACTATTTTTAGCTAGCTCTAGCAGCCCCAAATACAGGCCAAGTTCCACCAACTGAAAATACTTGGTTGAGGACCTTATAATGGTGCTTCAAATTAAGTTTGATGAAGATCAATCAAGCAGTTCATGAGAAAAAGTAATTCCAAGGCATTCTTATTTTTAGCGATAGGGGCACCTAAAAGGGGTTAAACACCACCATGTCGCAAATAGGAGAGGACCTTATAATGAGGCTACAGACTAAGTTTGATAAAGATCCATCCAGCGGTTCATAAGAAGAAGTCATTTGCTCCTAAAAGGGGCCCAAGCACCTCCATTTGAACAAAGTTTGGAAAAGACCTTATAATGATGCTACAGACCAAGTTTGATAAAGATCTATCCACCTGTTCATGAAAATAAATTGTTTTAAGGTTTTTCTATTTCTAACTCTAGTTATGCTTAAAAGGGGCCAAGTACCCACATTTGAACAAGTTTGGGTGAGGACCTTATAATGAAGCCACAAACCAAGTCTGATGAAGATCCAGCTAGCATTTCATGAGAGGATGTTACTTAATTTTTTCTTCCATTTTTAATGATAGCACCCCCTAAAAGGGCCAAACACTCCCAAGATCCATCCAGCAGTTCATGAGAAGAAGTCATTTAAAGGTATTTCTATAATAAATTCTAGTGGCCCAAACATGGAGCCAAATGTCCCAATTTGAATAAAATTGGCAGGAGACTTTATGCTACACACCAAGTTTGAAGTAAATCCATCCAGTGTTTTATGAGAAAAAGTCCTTTAAAGGTATTTCTATTTTTAGTAATAGTGTTTCCGAAAAAGTATGCTCCAGACTAAGTCTGATGAAGATTCATCCATCAGTTCATGAGAAGAAGTCATTTTAACACATCACTATTTTTAGCTCTAGCAACACCTAATACAGGCCAAGTTCCATCAACTGAAAAAAAAGTTGGTATAGAACCTTACAATGATGCTACAAATCAAGTTTAATGCAGATCTATCTAGCAGTTAATGAGAAAATGTCATTCCAAGGCATTCTTATCTTTTAGCTATAGGGGCTAAAGGGTCAAACACTACCATTTGAAAACAATTTAGGAGAGGACCTTATAATGATGTTACAGACCTCAACTGGTCCTATAAGGGGCCCAAGTGCCTACATTTGAACACAGTTTGGAAAGGATCTTAGTCTAAAATGAACTAGTTAGAGGTCCATACCAGGATGCTATTGACCAAGTTTGTAATTTTGACAAGTGGTTTGAGAGGAGAAGATGTTTAAGTAAAAATGTTCGTACAGGATGATGGACAATGGATGTAGGACACTGGATTATGCCCCTATACTAATATCTCACCCTGAACAAAATTCAGGTGAGCTAAAAATTTATACCTGGAAATGTACCCTATTAAATAGCCAGCAAAAACCTTGATCTTCTAACATCAACCACATCATCTTGTAGGTGGTCATCTGTGCCAAGTTATTTTGAAATCTCACCATGCAATACAAGTTTGACCAAACACAAACAATTATTGTCATGATCATAGAAAATCTGACCAAGTTAAGAGGCCTACAAAGACCTTGACCATTCAGCTGGCAACATGGTTCTTAAACTTAACATATTTTTTTTTGTTATGTTGGTCGTTAATGCCATATTATTATGAAATCCCACCATAAACAACAAAATAACACAAAATGTTTTCTCAATAGTTTATATACAATAAGATCACTATGACGGCCCTATATCCCTCACCTGTCCTAAATGGTTACTAGGTGCTTATAGTTCAACTGAAGATATATGAAAGGAAGTTGATGTAAAACAATGCCACTTGCCAAATATATAAGTTCAATATGATTTTAGACAAGACTTTATAGTTTTTCTTATATAAGTGTATGCAAACCAAGTCAATCCCAGGACAGGGCCAATTTTGACCCTCAGTGCATGATACGAACAAACTTGGTAGAGGACCACTACGTAATGCTGTAAGTGAAATATCTAAGCTTAGCTATAGGTTATTACCATTTTAGACAAGAAAAAGTTATTACTATGTAAGTCTATACAAAAAAGTGAACTCCACTGGAGCCAATTTTGAGCCCAGGGGCATGCTTTGAAAAAATCTGGTAGATCTGAGTAAATTTGGTAGAGAACAATTTAACAATGCTATAATAATATAACAATAACAAAATAATATGTAAGCTTTGGACCTTGTGGTTTTGGAGAAGAATTTTAATGTTTTTCTTTTTCATTGCCATGACAATAAAATTTCTGCATGGAATAAATTTATTCAAACAACTTTGGCAGAGGAATTAGTTAACATGCAAAGAACATCAAGGCTAAGCTTTAGCTGTTTCAGAGGAAATGTCATAGTTTAGAAGGATGAGAGACAGATGTTTGGAGGACGAACATTATTAAAGACCAATGTCGAGTGATCTGGTGACTGGGTTCATGTGTCTTATGATTTGTCATTTGTCAAGTTATTTCAGAATTCCACCATGCTGGACAAAGTCAATATCATAGCTTAGGCATAAAATCTTAGATTATCAGAGATAAATCTGTCGAAATCTGTACTTAAATCCTCTCAACAGTCTTATTATTGTCTAAAATGTGTTTTACATAATGTGACCCAATTAGGTGGAACACTGAAACTATTTTCTTTTCCTCAAAAATCGATAACTTATCCTCTTATCTAACAGAACATATTAATTCTAAATAAGCATAGTTGACGCAAATTCCTCCTTACAAGCCAAATTTGGTAGGTGCAAATAAGAGAATATAAAAGTCGCTATGTTACCAGAATGTTGCACATGATTTATTAAAGTTAGATAATGCCTAAATTTAATATCTGACAAAAATGAACATATTTGAAAAAAATTACCAATTACTATACAGTGAATAGGAAAATTCACATGTCTGAGCATATAACATGAATAGTATTGTGTGTTAGGTTAAGAATAGTACATAAAATAACTAACTGCCATAAGACTATACTACCGCTAAAGGAATTATGGCAGTTTTTTTTAACAAATGACTATTACTTCATGATGCAGCTCTACAAAAACATTTTTTTATAGTTAACATAGTTATATACATTTTGATAATGGTTTTCTTTCATTTGAAAGTAGCATTGAACAATAGAATATTCCAGTGAAAGATGCACATAGTTATATCTCTAAGTCTTAGAGCCACATCAAGGTCAACAGAACAGGACAATATAACACTAGTAAAAAAATTCTCTCAAAATTAAGCTTGTCACACTGATATAATATGAGCCGCGCCATGAGAAAACCAACATACCGTATTTTGGTGCATATAGGTCACACTTTTTCTACCCATTTTGCTGCCTGAAAAAGTTCCTGCGACCTATACGACAGAACATTGCCAGCAGAGATTTTTTTTCGGGTCAATTTTCTGACCGTAGCTCTCGCAAAATTACGTGCATCTGTTACAAACGAACAAAATGGATAAAAAACATCAATATCTGCGGCTTTTCAACCAATAGCGGTTACTTTCAATAAAATATATCGTAAATAACCCATACAGACTATTAAAATTACGAATGACTTTAATTCAAAGATGTTTTTGCAGTCTGAATTACGTTTGTCTCTACTTTTGTTTTACTGGACGCCATTGACATGTACTCCGGGTTGGATAAAATCCGGACAGATCCGTCCTCCATTCCAAACATTGTTTATATTATTTTTTAGCGTATTAAAAAACTTGAAAGATAATTTTTTACTTTTGATTTTTAAATAAAAGAAAAAAATCCAAAAAGAGATATTTTGTTAATCTTTTTACTCAGAATCAAAAGAACGCGGTTAATTACATGACACGGAAAGGTGTTATAATTGCTGTGCAAACAATTCACACTTAAACTTGCATAATTACAGAATGTAAACGCAAACCGTCTGCTGCCAATTATTGTCAAAAAGCCGCTTTTCTTTGATGTAGTCTGTTACCGATACTACTGTTGGTACGAAACGGTTGGGATCGAAAATAACACTGTCTGATTTCCACCAATCAGATTCTGATAATAATTCAGTCCGCGGCAGCAATATGGCCGCCGCCATAACTTTTTTGCCGGTAAATATTAAATTTTGCTGGGGGAAAAATCCGAAATTTAACTGCGACTAATATGCTAGAACTTAAATTTTCCGACCATTTTCAGAGCAAAAATTAGATGCGGACTATACATTACCACAACCTATAAACACCAAAATACGGTAGTGCGTTTGCGACCTGGTCGCAAACCCGCTATGTTGGTTTTCTCATGTCATGGCTCATATGTCACTTTCTGTAATGTTCTGCCTGTTTACTGGTGTGTAAGAGAAGCAACATGACTATAGGAAATATAAGTAAAACTGCCTTAGACCAGATGAATCACTCCAATCAGCCCTTGTACTCAGAGCTAACAGTATTTTTCACTCCATTTTAACAATTTTAATCAATAAAATATAAACAGCCATAAAATTTCCAAACAAATCTATTATATGACTAAAATTGAGCTGACCAACATTGAATATGGTCAGTCCAATTTTGGTCAAGTAATGGAATTGTTTGAAACTTTGATGTATGATCATTTAAACTCATTTTATGTTCTATGAGTGTAAAATACATGTTGGATTTATGCTGGACATAGAGTATTTTTTAAAATTTGACTGTTTTTAGCATATTTTGATAAGCAAACTCTGCCTCAGAAATATTATAAATTTAAGAACAAATGAATAATATTTGTCAAAGATTTGCATTGAAAAATTTGTGCTTTAAGCTAAAATTCATTTGAAATATTAAAGTTTGTAAAATTACTATTACTACCATTTTCCCTATCTTTGATAGGGTGGAAATAGATGATTTACCGAATTGAGACCACAAACTGTTTTAAAGCTTGCCTTTTACTTCAGATTGTTATAATATCCCAAAAATACTCAGGTTTTCAGAAATATGTACTTTCATATTAATAAATTAAAGCTGTATAGAAGGCAACAAACATACATTTCTAATATAGAAACATGATGGAACTTTTTGTTTCTTACTTAAATCCCTAACAGAAGATATGCAATTTTGTTTAAACATAATGGACGCCTCTAAATATAACCGCAGTTTCATAAATCAAGACTTTTTAAAGCATGCTTTGACTATAAAACATCACAATGAAACATCACTTTTTTTTTACATAATTAAATTATACATTTTTTTGCTTTGTAAGTGTATAATTAACTGCCAAACACATCTCATTATTTTCAATATGGCAGTGATTTTCAAATACAGTTGAATATCGTTACCTCGATATCGGTTAGCTCGATACTCCGCTTAGCACGATGTGTTTTAGTCGGTCCCGATTTTTCTCTATATATTTTAATGTAATTATTTATCATTACCTCGATATGATTAGCTCGATATTTTGTTTAGCTCGATGAGATTTTTCAGTCCCGTCAGCTTACCTGTACTGTTTTTACACCTTGTTTCGTCGATATCACAGCGTGTCAAAAAATATCCATGTTATTTGTAAGGTGTGAAAATCAACCTATTGTTGTCCGGCGATGTATTAATCATAATCGAGTTAGTGTGTGTGTTTGTTGTTGTTTTTTTTTTTTTTTTTTTTTTGTTATTTAATCTTTAATCCAATTTAAATGTCAGGAAGTTTGCATTTAATTCCCAATAATTATAAAACAACGTGCAAGCGCTCAGGCTGTTTTCCAATATAACAACTAATTTGGATGAAATATTTTTCTGTTTGACGGAGTAAAAATCTGCAATTTACGATTGAGTAACAATATTCGTATTTAACTGGCAAATTTTCGTTATCGAAGCACAGTCAAAATGACTAATCAACTAGGAACATTACCGCTGCATTCAGACTTGTTTAAGGAAGGAATAAAAATGCTAATGTTTACACGTATATTTTGAAAAATTAAAAAGTTGTATGTATGTACATGTATGTACTATTTAATTAAGATGTTTTGTCAATAAAATTAAAAACGTATTTACGTTTTATTTAATTTCTTTCCCCTTTCAAACCCTTTGAAAAAAAAGCATTGGATATAATGACAATATAGACGTCCGACACAAGTAAAAAGTAGTCCCTGATAGTCGATATCGTTATGTCGAACTTCGGATACGTCGATGCAATTTTTACAGTCCCTTGAATATCGAGGTAACGGTATTCGACTGTATGTATAAAACAATTGATAAACAATACACATATCTCTAATGTTATAATCCCTATATTAAATCTCTCATCAGAATCTCTGTTATTTCTTATTTTGACAGATTTGTATCTATCACTTTAAGGAAAAAAAAAGCAGAAATCACTGTAGTTCTGAATCCATTCTGTGAGAAAAAGATGAGCAAGAGAATTGCCAATATTTGATTAATGTCTTACCATAAAGTCGTATTCTGTTATCTTTCATTTCTACAATCATTATAACATATCCCTGTAATTCCATGACAAGAATTCCGAACTGATGTGAAAAATTAACGAGGCGTCCTTATTATATGGAACAAATCGTGTTGCTGTCAATAAAGCTCGTAATGCTGTTGATGGGGTTTTCTCAGTAAAGTCAATGAAATCATCCCGTTCAGCTAGAATATTGAATAAAAACATTCTCCTTATTTGTATACAAAAAAACCCAGCTCTAAGCAAGTTGATGGAGGCAGTGTAAGAGTTCTTCTTTAGTTCTGCAAAGATGATATATTAAACGAGAAGACTGCTTGTAGATGAAATGCCTGACCATACTATTTACTCTACATGCTAACTTTTATTTAAATGGACATCTTGTGTTGGTATATCTTAGAAATATTGACCAATGACTGCTTTTAAGAGGAATGTGTTACTACGGAAAAAATTTGAGAAAAAATTTATACATCTTTGTTTTAGCTAAACAAGCATGCTCTACTTACTGATTCCAATTACCATTAGTTTGAAAAAGCTTCAAATGTATAATTTTATGCAGTAACATTTCTATGTAATATAGCAGAAATCTAGATGTACTTTCAATAAAATTAATAAAATATCGACTTAAAGAGGTGGGTGTTGATCTCATTTTGGTCAAGTAATACATTTTCTAAAGCTTTAACATCCCATCATTTACACTTACTGAGTGCTTATATAAATACATAGATTTTCACTGGAGGTATTTTTAAAGAGATATCCATCTTCAACTTAAATATTTTATCTTGACATGTAAAAAAAATCCTCAACAAATGTATTTAACTTCATCAAACATGCTTTTAGAGCTATATATTCATAATTAAATGTCATGCAGAAACATTTGTTAAAAAACTTCCAGTTTTTGTAGTAGTAGTACACATGTATACTGTGCATATATTCAATGTGTACTAATTCAAACCAATACATAGTACCATTTAATACACATAAACTTAATTTTACATTTACATAAACTATTTTGTTAGTAATTGTCATATTTTGAAATATGAAATAGTGTCTAGTATACCTTCTGTTCACATAGTAGAAATAACTCAAAGTTCATCAGTCACAAACATAAAACTATAAATTGTTACTTTGAAATAAAAAGAAATGCTCACTTTTTTGATACTCTCATATTAACCCTTTCCCTGCTAAATTTCTATAATGAACTTGTCCATCTCTCAGTTTGGACAGTACCATAAACTGTTAAAGGGGTGCACACAAAACGATACTGACTGAATGGCGAACAGTACAGATCTTGATCAGACTGCACAAATGTGCAGGCTGATGATGATCTATACTGGTCGCGAAGGCAAAATCAATCATGTCCAGCATGATATTTAGGGTTAAAGGGATGGGTAATTATGAAGTTTATTTTAACAGTGATAAATGTGATAGACAGTCAAATTCAATTATGAATTTTTATAGTGCCCAAAATTATTCATACATTTTCAGAACTATTAAGTTCTTACATTAACCAGAAAGCAAATTCTATTAAATTATTTTTCCCATAATGCCTAGAATAAAAGTTTCCTTTATATCAAAGGTTAAAACTTTTCATTGGAAAATTATGACTGTGTTTTGAATCAGGAGATTACCGGTACTGTGTGGGAACAAGACCTACCCATTAGGAGAAAATAATAAATACCATATCTAAATTATTCATGCTTCATTTCTGATTTTCTCAGAATGCCTCCAAAATCTTTGCATCATATGAATTGTAGATGAGATTTTGATTTCCCAAAGAGGTATTTGAACACAATTAAAAGCTTTCAAACAGAAGTTGCAAATTAATTTGTCAAATTAGACTGTAATACCAGATTTGTTTAAAATGCTTGCATGGTACAACAGTAACCTATCTGAAGTCTAAAAAATAGGATCTGAATATTGATCCAAAATTGTTTTGATGATAAATCAAAGACAAATTAAGATATAAAAAAGAATTAATAAAGTTCCTGTTACTATCCTCAGAGTTCTTTAAAATGCTGTATAATAATAAAAGATTTCGTCGTATAATTTCAAGAAAAAGCAGGATAAACTTTGTTACTAATAGTATCTAGATGGATAAAATGGAGAAATGAGTCATAAATTGTAATGTACACTGAGTAAATGTCACATTCTTGTCTCAGAAAACAGTGCTTAACTGATATAAAGACTATCTGAAAAGATGGAACATCCCAGTTAACAAGTTTTTATCTTCAATGTGGTAATGAATAATGTATATGAAATGTTTGTGGAATGATACTGTGAGATTTGGACAAAAAAATGGGAAATTAGTAATCATTTACTTGCAAGCTCCTATATGAAATGGCATTTTATACCCTGATTCAAAGAATAATATACAGTCAAAATCATACATGTGACTGTATTAAGCAACTTTTCTATTGAACGACCATATAAAATCCCTCCCAAATGTTTTCAGTACATAAAATTAATTCTATTAAGCAACTTTTTTCTTATACGGCCGCGGCCACCGAAAGTATGTCCCAATCTGCAAAGATATGTCTAGTAAAAGGCCGAGACCATCTTCCCTTAAGGCATTTTGCACCTGTCCAAAATCGGTAGCTATGTTCGCACTAGTCTTGCACATTATATTGCAACTGAATCAAGCTTTCCAACCGTCATGAAGATAAGTAACTTAGTGCTGACCAAAACAAGAGGGCCAAGATGGCCCTAGGTCGCTCACCTAAGAAACACTCCCTAACAGTGTAAAACATGTCTGACCTAGTGATTTCATGGAAACAAATATTCTGACCAATTTTCATTAAGATTGGACCAAAAAATTGGTCTCTTGCGATAAAACAAGCATTTTCTTAGATATGATCTAGTTTTTGACCCTAGATGACCCATGTTCAAACTCGACCTAGATTTTATCAAGGCAATCATTCTGACCAAAATTCATGAAGATCAACTGAAAAATACAGCCTCTATCACATACAGAAGTTTTTTCTTTGATTTGACCAAGTGACCTAGTTTTTGACCTCAGATGACCCATATTCAAATTCGACCTAGATTTCATTAAGGCAATCAACCTAACCAAATTTCATAAATATCAATTGAAAAAAACAGTCTCTATCGCATACACAAGATTTTTCTTTAATTTGACCTAGTGACCTAGCTTTTGACCTCAGATAATCCATATTCAAAACCGACCTAGTTTTCATCAAGGCAATCACTCTGACCAAATTTCATGAAGATCAATTGAAAAATACATCCTCTATTGCATACACAATGTTTTTCTTCGATTTGACCTAGTGACCTAGTTTTTGACCGGAGATGACCCATTTTCGAAATCAGCCTAGATTTTATCAAGGTAATCATTCTGGCTAAATTTCATGAAGATCAGTTGAAAAATACAGCCTCTATTGCATACACAAGGTTTTTCTTTGATTTGACCTAGTGACCTAGTTTTTGACCCCAGATGACCCATTTTCGAACTTGGTCTAAATTTCATCAAGGCAATCATTCTGACCAAAATTCATGAAGATCAATTGAAAAATACAGCCTCTATCGCATACACAAGGTTTTTACGTGATATGACCTAGTGACCTAGTTTTTGACCCAAGATGACCCATTTTCGAACTGGGCCTAAATTTCATCAAGGCAATCATTCTGACCAAAATTCATGAAGATCAATTGAAAAATACCGCCTCTATCGCATACACAAGGTTTTTCTTTGATTTGACCTAGTGACCTAGTTTTTGACCCGAGATGACCCATTTTCGAACTCGGCCTAGATGTCATCAAGGCAATCATTCTGACCGAAATTCATGAAGATCAATTGAAAAATACAGCCTCTATCGCATACACAAGGTTTTTCTTTGATTTGACCTAGTGACCTAGTTTTTGACCCGAGATGACCCATTTACGAACTCGGCCTAGATTTCATCAAGGTTATCATTCTGACCAATATTCATGAAGAAGAATTGAAAAATACAGCCTCTATTGCATACACAAGGTTTTTCTTTGATTTGACCTAGTGACCTAGTTTTTGACCCGAGATGACCCATTTTCGAACTCGGCTTAGATTTCATCAAGGTTATCATTCTGATTAATATTCATGAAGATTAATTGAAAAATACCACCTCTATCGCATACACAAGGTTTTTCTTTGATTTGACCTAGTGACCTAGTTTTTGACCCCAGATGACCCATTTTCGAACTCGGCCTAGATTTCATCAAAGTTATCATTCTGACCAATATTCATGAAGATTAAATGAAAAATACAGCCTATATCGCATACACAAGGTTTTTCTTTGATTTGACCTAGTGACCTAGTTTTTGACCTGAGATGACCCATTTTCGAACTCGGCCTAGATTTCATCAAGGTTATCATTCTGACCAACATTCATGAAGATTAACTGAAAAATACAGCCTCTATCGCATACACAAGCTAAATGTTGACAGACGACGGACGACAGACGACGACAGACGACGGACGACGGACGCCGGACATCGAGCGATCAGAAAAACTCACCTGAGCATTGCTCAGGTGAGCTAAAAAATATTACCATTTCCAGTTTTCTTCCGGTTCTGTCAGTTAAAGAGGATATTTTTTATTTAAAAAGAAAATTAAGGGTAAGTCATAACATACTAAATGAAATTCATTTATTGACTTTTTAGGGCTGCTGATTATTGAGCGAGCCATAGCTATTGCATCGGACTTGGGAAACATGCAAACTAAGATTGAAGACTTTTTTAAGAAAAAGTAATGATGATTATGATGATGATGACTAGTTATATCAATTAATACAAATAAAACATTTATTTTGCAGAATTGTTAATTTGACAAACATTGTAAATGAGTGTATAATAAATGTATGATTTATAGTATATATGAGCCGTGCCATGAGAAAACCAACATAGTGGCTTTGCGACCAGCATGGATCCAGACCAGCCTGCGCATCCGTGCAGTCTGGTCAGGATCCATGCTGTTCGCTTTTAAAGCCTATCTGAATTGGAGAAACTGTTAGCGAACAGCATGGATCCTGACCAGACTGCGTGGATGCGCAGGCTGGTCTGGATCTATGCTGGTCGCAAACCCACTATGTTGGTTTTCACATGGCACGGCTCAATTATTATAGTTTTTTAAAAGTACAAAAATACAGGTTTACTGGTGTTACTAAAAATCTATTAAGAGACCACTCTATTAAGAGACCACTTTTTGGCAGTCCCCTTGGTGGGCTCTTAATACAGGTTTGACTGGAGCACCACAATATCAGTGTGACATTGGAAGACATGTTATCAAAAAAATACAGTATAATAATTGTTTTTAAATTCTAATGAAGTATATCATGTGTCAGTTTGAGAACACAATGCATAGACAAAGCTGAAATATTTCAAAGTCCAAAAAAAAGGGGCATAACTAAAGAGAAGCAAGAGAGCCATAATGGTCTAAGTTTGCTCATCCTGACCATAACTATATATTTGACCTTGAATATAAATGTGACACGCTGAATCATGAATACAGTAACAAGCTAAGTGCCCATTTAAATAATTTTATAATGGCCCTTACCAGGATATTTAATGAAGATCCGCCAAGCAATTCAATTTAGAAATTTTTTTAATATTAGCTCTAGTACCCCCTTAAAAGGGTAAAGATTCCCTGATTGAAGAAATTCAACAGCAGAGATTATAAGAATGCGATAGACCAAGTATGATGAAGATCTATCAAGCGGTTTAAAGGTTAGTGGTTGTTTAAAGATTTTTCTAATTTTAGCTCTAGTTGCCACTAAATGGGGCCAAGTGCCCAAATTTGAATGAAATTTGGAGAGGACCTTACAATGCTGTTACACACTAAGTTAGATTAAGATCCATCAAGCGATTCATGAGAAAAATTGGTTTAAAGGTTTTCCTATCTAGCTCTAGCCACCTCTAAAAGCATTAAAAATAAATTGGAAGGGGACCTTATAGTGATGTTCCAGACCAAGTTTGATAAAGATACATCAAGCAATTCATTAGAAAAAGTTATCTAAAAAGATTCCTATTTTTAGCTCTAGCAGCCCTTAAATGGGGCCAAATGCATCTAAAGAAATTTAGGAAGCGACATTTTTATGATGTTTCTGACCAAGTTTGATGAAGATCCATCCAGCAGATCATGAAAAGAAGTGGTTTAAATTTTTTAATTTTTTTCAGCTCCACCAGCCCCTTAAAAGAGCTAAATGTCTTGTGAGGGAACCTTTCCAGGATGTATCCTGGCTCCCTGGCTGCATGTGTTTTTTTTTATAAATACTGCAAACATTTATAAGTAAATTCTAAGCCTTTAAAATAACACATTATCTGACAACTGAACCACATTCGGAGCAAGGGGCATTAAAAACATCATTATAGAAAGAACAAATTGGAGATACTTCCACTGTTAATGAAAAAAACTTATATATGAGAAATATGACAGAACAAATGAAGGGATTGGAGCCACGGCACTTTCAATCTCAATTTAAGTCAGCAAATCAAATTCCCCTCATATTCTCTTTTAGCCCCGGGAATAAGTTGTAGTCACAGGGGTTAATGTCAAGCCAGTATGGTGGGTGATCAAGCGTTTCCCACTCATAATCCGCAATCAGTGACGTCACACTCTGAAAGGTGTGTGGGGTTGCATTGTCATAAAGTATGATTGGTCTGGCTTTTAAAAGTTCTGGCGCTTTTTACGCATTGCTGGTCTGAAGCATTTTTTAATATACTCCATGTAGTATGCACTGTTGACAGTTTGACCGACCGGAACCTTGTGACTTGTCAGACCTCCACGAATATCATATACGAATATCATCAGTTGCTTGATTTTCCCTTGAACCCGATGAAACTTTGCTGGCCTTGGAGAGTTCGGAGTATGCCACTCTGCTGATTGTCGTCTCATTTTCGGCTCGTAACATCTTATCCAGGCCTCATCTATTGCTACAATTTTGGATAGAAAGTTCCGTCCTTCTACATTAAAGCACAAAAGCAAGTTTGTAGTGATTATTAAGTGACATTCTGCCTGTTCTGACGTCAGACATTGGGCATCCACTGTGCGGAAACCTTGAGCATTTTTAACCTGTTCCGTAAAATTGAAATGAACAGAGCCAACACTAATGTCAACTTCCTGGGCTATCTCTTCACATGTAAGTCTTCTGTTTGTTTCCAATAGTTTTCTCACTTTTTCAATATTGTATGTGTCCGTTGCACTGATATTCCATCCAGCACACTAGTGGTCTTTCACTGTAATTCTGCCATTCTTAAATTCATTTACCCATCTCGCTATTTGAAAATATGAAAGAGAGCATTCGCCGCAAGCTGCTTGTAAGGCAATAAAAATTTCCCTGGCACTCTTGTTTCAGCGGCACTCGATTTTTATGTAAATACGTTGGTCTTGTGACGTTACCACGTCCATGTTGTTTTGAGTGAAGTCAATGGAAGGTGAGCGCTGATGACGTCATCGAAGTTAACGCGCTTAAATTTCCCGGAAAAAAAGGAATTGACGTAAATGATTATTAGGCCAAGTTTTGTTAAATTATCACGACTGGTCACACAGATAATTGATAATCAAATGACCCTCGTATCATATAAAGTAAGTCATTTACTACTATGAACAAAATTCATGTTTTATAATACAACTATGTGAACATACCACTGGGAATGATATAAAGTTTTACATTCTGTATAAAAATTTCACTAAACTGAGCCTTTAATATGGTATTATAAATGCCCAAACAGTAACCATCAAACAATCTCAACATTGTGTCAAGTTCCCCACGAAAAAGTTTTCCACCTTAAATCGATCAATTCTTCCCAATACAGTTTTGAAAGTGCTGTTCCATTGTTTAAATGTTTTGACAAATCTTCTGAAAAAATTCTGAAGAAGAGGAAAAACCTAATTTCACAGCACACTGGTCAGATGTCTCTGACTATAGGAATGATCTTGGGTCAGTGAATTCATGAATTGATCATATGGGTAATTTTTTGCTTCAAACAGTTTGTTTGCCCATATTTCAGTATCTGCAATGACTCTGTTTATAGATGAGATAGACAATCTGTCCTGTAGGGAAGATTGTTGATTGAAGCTAAAGCTACTGAAGACATAAAATGGCTAAATATTAAATGGCTTCTTTGACACAAAAAATAACAAGCGCAATGCCTGCAGGTGCCATCGCTCGTCTGAAAGTGCTGGACAATATGCAAGAAAAGAGTTATGGTTCTTGGCCTTCTTACTCATTTTAATTGATGAAAAAAAGAGCTGTCCATAAGACAGCCAATGCTCGACTATTCAAATTGTTATCCCAGAAGCAGGAATATTACCCTAAATGTTTAAATATCTATAGAGTTTCATACAGTATCTGCATTAGTTTTGGAGATAGTAACTTGCTTGCAAAACTTTAACCTGGTTTTTAAGTTCAAAAGGGACATAATTTATCAAAATACATGTCAGAGTTATGGGACTTGATGTTATCACCTAGCATTTATAACCCGAAGACACATGACACATGATACATGAGAAGTTTCAAATCAGTATCATTCTGCATTAGTTTTGGAGAGAGTAACTTGCATGCAAAACTTTTGAGAAAACAGTTTTTTGAGAAAAGGTAAAAATTTTAACCAATGCCGACGATCAAGTGACTACAGTACCTTTTTTTTCAAAAATCAGATGAGCTAAAAATAAAACAAGAGCTGTCTCCATAGGATGACACATGCCCCCGATGGCACTTTGAATGAATAGTTATGGCCAATGTTAGAGTTTAGGACCTTTGACCTACGGACCTGGGTCTTGCGCGTGACACGTCGTCACTGTGGAACACATCCATGCCCAATATTTTTAAAATCCAAGCATGAATGACAAAGATATGGACCGGACACGCCCATCAATGCACTATGTTGAAATATGACCTTTAACGTCTAAGTGTGACCTTGACCTTTGAGCTACGGACCTGGGTCTTGCGCACGACACGTCGTCTTACTGTGGTACACATTTATGCCAAGTTATTTGAAAATCCATCCATGGATGACAAAGATATGGACCGGACACGAATGCACTATCATGAAAAATGACCTTTAACGTCTAAGTGTGACCTTGACCTTTGAGCTACGGACCTGGGTCTTGCACGCGACACGTCGTCTTACTGTGGTACACATTCATGCCAAGTTATTTGAAAATCCATCCATGGATGACAAAGATATGGACCGGACACGCCCAACTATCATGAAAAATGACCTTTAACGTCTAAGTGTGACCTTGACCTTTGAGCTACGGACCTGGGTCTTTCGCGCGACACGTCGTCTTACTGTGGTACACATTCATGCCAACTTATTTGAAAATCCATCCATCGATGACAAAGATATGGACCGGACACGAAAATTGCGGACAGACTGACAGACCGACAGACCGACAGACCGACAGACTGACAGACGGTTCAAAAACTATATGCCTCCCTTCGGGGGCATAAAAATTATAATTGTGATATTTTCCTGTACTTAGTTACTAATATAAGTAATATAACAACTTGAAAACCCCCTTTTTAAAGCTTTATGTTACCATTATATGTTGGGTGAGAGCTAAGTCAGTCAGGCTTATCAGCAAATCATTGATGTGTAATGAATTTCATGTCTAAACACTTTTTCACTTTTCCTCATGCAACCAATTACAATCAGATAGCACGACCAGTTTAGTTAACTGATATAAATCTGTTTGTTTCCGGACACTGTATTATTAGTAACAATTTTAATTCTTCTCTTCGTTTGCCCCTGAAAAATTACAAAAATTACTCTAAGACACTTACATTTATCAATACAAAAACAACAACAACCAAGTGAAAATATCTCAGAATCCAAGTTTATTCTGCAGCGTTAGTACATTCCAAGACCAAATTAAAATCCCCCTTATGGTCTTGTTTGGTATTCAGCTGTCAGAATTCAAGAAAATGGAAGAAAATTACTGCAGAAATGGCGCTTTTCATAGCAAAAACAAAATAAAGTAACACCTATTATCACACCATGAGGAGGAGGCATTTCTCCTGGATACTGAAACAACACAACTTGCTTTCCTATTACACAAGGAAGACTGAAAGTGTCACATTATTATGCAACAAAACAAAATCATTGTTTGTATGACACACAGCATCAAATGTTACATGCTGAAAAGGCAGGCAAACTTGAGGTGGATATTGTAAAGGTTGTAAATCATAAACCTCAATGTCCTCAAACTGTTGTTCAGATATTTGCGACATAATTCTTTGTCATCTAGACTCCAAACATCGATGCTACACAACAACAAAATCTGGTTTGAGATTACCAGTTCTTAATTAAAAGTGTTTCCTCAGTCTCACCTTGCCTGTAGTTCATGCTGACAAACTAGTTTAACCTTTAGCCTGCTAAATTTCTAAAATGGACTGGTCCATTATTCAATTTAGGCAATACCATTTATTACTAGAAGGGGTGTTCACTGAAAATTTACTGACTGAACAGTGAACAGTGCAGACCATGATCAGTCTGCGCTGGTCGCAAAGGCAGAATCACTTGAAATGTGAAAGTAGGTCACTAGGTCAAGATCAAGGTCAACTCATGTCAAGGTTTATTTAGCTACTCAAAACTGTACATGTGGTCCAAATATAAATGTTGAAGGTTATGACAAGAAGATTTTTAAAAATTTTCCCTATACAAGTCTATTCAAACCATGTGACTCCCAGGGCGGGGCTATATTTGATCCTAGGGGAATAATTTGAATAATCTTGGTAGAGAACCATTAGATGATGCTACATTACAAATATCAAAGATCAAAGCCTTAGGCTTTGTGGTTTTGGACAAGAACATTTTCAAAGTTTTTCCCTATATAAGTCTATATAAACCATGTGACCCCCGGGGCAGGGCCATATTTGATATTAAATAATTTGGACAATCTTGGACCGCTAGATGATGCTACATACCAAATATCAAAGCCCTAGGCCCTGTGGTTTTGGACAAGAAGATTTTCAAAGTTTTTCCCTATACAAATCTATGTAAGTTATAAATTGTTGAACCAGTCTGATTTTCAGGGGGACACAACTAGAGTACCAATACATCATTCTGACAAAGTTTGGTCAAAATTCCCCCAGTAGTTTCTGAGGAGATGCGATAATGAGAAATTGTTGACGGATGGATGGATGACTGACCACGGATGCAGAGTGATTTGAATAGCCCACCATCTGATGATGGTGGGTTAAAAAAATTGAGCTTTAATCTTTAGACAGTTATATGGAACAAATCTCTCAAAGCCATGTATTTCCAGGAAGTATAATTGTATTATACAGCAATTGTGTCTGGCACATTTACTTGTAAACACCAATACATGACAGTATGCAAGAAAAACTCATCTCTGACAAATACCCTGAAGTTTGATTATCCAATTAACAAGAAACTTAATCTGATTTATTTCTTTCAGCATTTGTTAACATCTGACAAAATAATTAAAAACAGACTTGGATCTACAGACAAACTTCTTATTTTTCAGGTGGAAGACAGTTTGAAGGTTCTGAGTTCTGGGATGGTGAACAACTACCAGGTATTTATATCAAAGTTATGATCCTTGTACAACTCACAAACTTAGGCAAACAGGTAAACATAAATAAATTTTGCTCTCTAATTTCCAGGAAGTCGTTTTTGGACAACTTCATCAAAAAAAGTCAAACCCAATGTTTTATTACCCCTTTAGCCCCTTAAAAAGAAGATATGTCACCATAGTACACTGGGCTCTCCACATACTGTCATTGTTTGATCATATGTTACTTATTGATAATGCAAGACTAAGTAAATGTCATCTTGGGTTGGGGATGAGAGTCAGTGGGACAGGGGTGGAGATGCTGAATAACAATCCTACACATTTTTCATGACTCTGTGTCAAATACTTTTTGAGATACATGCAAACTTTTAGATCTATATATATATTTTTGACTAAGAGAAGGGCCATAACTCTGGTCTGGCTGAGTGAAATCTCTAACAAAACTCTAGGTGTACAACTTCATATGATGAAATAAATCCTGTAATGTTTTGTAACGCTAGGTCAAATATTTTTTAGACAGATGTGATACAAACTTCTAGATGCCTTATATGCATATTTTTGACTCAGGAAAGGACCATAACTCTGGTCCAGCTCAGTGAAACTCCAAACAATAGCCCAGATGCACACCATGCTAAATAACAACCCTATGATGCTTTATAATTTTAAGTAAAATTCTTTTTGAGATATGCACAATACAAATTCGGACAGCTGGACCTCTGGACTGACATGCAGACAGACATGCGGACAAAAGCAAATATAAGCAAATCTATGTGTTCCCTCATCCAAACCCCAAATTTTGGGCCCACAGAAACCTTATAAGATTTATTTCTGCCTAAATGACCCTGTCTGAATCTCTAGAACTGGAAATAAACAAAGAAGTCAAGTCAAAAAAGCATGAAATGCATGCAAATGTGCATACATTCATTTGATATAAATCAATTAATAATAGTTTTAATAAAGCCCCAGGGTCATTAGCCTTTGATATTTTGGTACAAAAGAAAATTATGTGGTCCAAAGGAAATGTAACTGTGTTTAGAATCTCAAAGGGACAATGTTGAAATAAAAACTTCCTATAGTCTGATGCCTTAAATCATGTGTCTGACAGGAATATATGCTCACAGAATGCTGGGTCCTCTGTGTATTGAGTTAGTTATGCAAATGGCAATTTTTTTATATACAAATATATAACATTTTCCATCATTTTCATCAGTCAAAGTTCTCTTATTTATTCTTTAGAGTATATTATTACTTACTGACAATGTCAATGAAATAAAACTAGCACCAAAACCTTTTAATATAGGGTGAAATAATTAATTTTCAGAGGACTAAGTGTTCATGGGTTTCCTGGCTGTGTCTATCCTAAATTCAAATCCCAACAAAAAAGAAGAAAATTCCTACCTATTATTCATTCAGTCTTATAAATGATAACAGTACATTCACTACATTGTATATATATATTGATACCAGTGCATTCAGAAATTATAACAACAGCTGTCCGTAAGACAGCGCGCTCCACTATTTGGTGATTTGACAGTAAAATGAATATATGTCTCAATAAGAGACCTCTACTTTAAAAGGAAGATACAACAAGGGGCATAATTCTGTCAAGAACATAAATTAGAGTTATTGGGATTGTTACCACACATGCAGATGATGATGGTAAAGATATTTTTTGAGTTTCAAGTCATTATCTTATATAGTACCAAAGTTACGTCCAGAAAACGAAGTTTGTCCGAAAATTTAAGTATGAAAGGGGCATAATTTGGTCAAAAATTCAAATCAGAGTTATTGGGATTGTTACCACACATGCAGATGATGATGATAAAGATACATTTTAAGTTTCAAGTCTTATCTTATATTGTACTAAAGTTATATCCAGAAAGTGAAGATTTCCAAAAAACTTTAAGTATGAAAGGGGCATAATTCTGTCAAAAATACAAATAGAATTATGGGGATTGTAACCACACATGCAGATGATGATTATAAAGAAATATTTTTAATTCAAGCCATTGTCTTTTAAAGTACTAAAGATATGTCTATAAACGAAGCTTTCGAAAAAATTTAACATGAAAATAATTCCAAGTATAACACATTGGTGACCTTGACCTTGGGTATAATGGGCCCAGCCCCTGCACAGACTTTGTTTGTATGCTGGACAATGTTTATGTGAACTTACAGTAAGATATGAGCAATAGTAACAAAGATATGACAGAAAAACAAAGGTTGACGAAAAACTTTAACCTTAAAAATAACCTAAGTATAACACCTTGGTGACCTTGACCTTGGGTATAACGGGCCCAGCCCTTGCACATACTTTGTTTGTATGCTGGACAATGTTTATGAGAACTTACAGTAAGATATAAGCAATAGTAACAAAGGTATGACAGAAAAACAAAGGTTGCCGCAAAACTTTAACAAAGAAAGCTCACGTTGACGCCGGGGTGAGTAGAATAGCCCCCTTATTCTCCGAAAAGTGGAGCTAAAAATTAAGGTAAGCATAATTATAACACTAGATATTTAGTCTCTATCCAGTGTCTCCTAGCAGAAAATCTTTATATAATTGACCGATTTCTTCCCAGAGGAGTTTTGAAAGTGCTATTTCATTGTATAAATGTCTTGACAAATCTTCATTAATGAAAATAAATGCTCTCAAGGAAAGAGGAAAAACCTAATTTCACAGCACACTGGTCAGATGTCTCTAACTATAGCAATGATCCTGGGTCAGTGAATACGTGAATTGATCATAGGGTAATTTTTGGCCACTGCTGGTTTGTTTGTCCATATTTCAGTATTCACAATGAGTTTGTTTACAGAGGAGATAGAGGACAAATCTCTCCTTTAGGGAATATCTCCCTAATTCATCAGATTGTTGACTCAGAGGCTAAAAGCTCATCATGAAAAAAAACAAACAAGAAAAACAAGAGCTGTCTCCGTAGGATAACACATGCCCCCGATGGCCCTTTGAATGAATAGTTATGGCCGATGTTAGAGTTTAGGACCTTTGACCTACGGAGCTGGGTCTTGCGCACGACACATCGTCTTACTGTGTCACACATTCATGCATAGTTATTTTAAAATCCATGCATGAATGACAAAGATATGGACCGGACATGCCCATCAATGCACTATCATGAACAAGAGGGCCATGATGGCCCTATATTGCTCACCTGTTATCATTGCACTTGAGGACAAGAAGGTCCTCAGAAAAAATAAGTCCAAAGGATAGGAACAACAAAGGGAAGAAATTTAACCAAAAAGAAAATAAAATTCTTACACGGTACAGATATGTCAAAATACACCTAAAAATTGGAGGTACCATCCATGTTGTACCAAAGAAAAGTGGTCTCAGTTTTTCCCTACAGCCAATAATAAAAAAGTTACTAAAAATAAGCTACTTATAGTAACGTAAAAGGGAAGTAATTTAAAAAAAAAAATTATTGTAAGTGAACAAAAGAAGGATCTGCCAAATAAAATAAATGAAATTTCAGATCAGTATCTTCATTAGTTATGGAGATATACCCATTTTAATTTGAAATAAAGGGAGGTAAGTTGACATAAAATCAGTCCATAGTTATCTGCCCTGATTGGCTCAGTCCAACTAATGACAATCATGAAATTTCAAATAAGTCCTATAAGTACTTTCTGATATAAATCCATTTTGATTACAATCAGGGGAGGTAATCAGATATAAAATAACTCTGAACCTATGCTTGGATCTGATTTGTCATGGAATCCAAGAATTATTGCTGTTGAAGTTATTTTGGAAGTTTGTATCAAATAAAACCATAAATGAAGTCTCTATATGGCTGCAAAAGCCAAAATAGCCAATTTTGGACCTTTAAGGGGCCATAACTCTGGAACCCATGAGAAAATCTGGCCAGTTCAAAAAAGGAACCAAGATCTTGTGGTGATACAAGTTGTGTGCAAGTCTGGTTAAAATTGAATCATAAATGAAGCTGCTATTGTGCAGACAATGTCAAAATAGCTAATTTTGGCCCTTTCAGGGGCCATAACTCTGGAACCCATAACAGGATCTGGCCGGTTCAACTAAGGAATCGAGATCTTATGGTGACACAAGTTCTGTGCAAGTTTGATTAAATTCAAATCATAAATGAAGCTGCTATTGTGCAGACAAGCTCAAAATAGCTAATTCTGGCCCTTTCAGGGGCCATAACTCTGTAACCCATAATGGAATCTAGCCAGTTCAAGAAAGGAACCAAGATCTTATGGTGATACAAGTTGTGTGCAAGTTTGGTTAAAATCAATTCATCAATGAAGCTGCTATTGTGCAGACAAGGTCAAAATAGCTAATTCTGGCCCTTTCAGGGGCCATAACTCTGGAACCCATAAGGGAATCTGGCCAGTTCAAGAAAGGAACCAAGATCTTATGGTGATACAAGTTGTGTGCCAGTTTGGTAAAAATCAAATCATAAACTAGAAAATGCTTTGTAAACAAGAGGACCATGACGGTCCTGAATCGCTCACCTATCCCCACATGACCCAGTGTTCAACTGAGTATGACGTCGTTATTTCTATTATTTGACATAGTGACCTAGTTTTTGAGCACATGTGACCTAGATATCATCAAGATAAAAAATTCTGACCAATTTCCATGAAGATCCATTGAAAAATATGGCCTCTAGAGAGGTCACAAGGTTTTTCTATTATTTGACCTAATGACCTAGTTTTTGAAGGCACGTGACCCACTTTTAAACTTGACCTAGATATCATCAAGGTGAACATTCTCACCAATTTTCATGAAGATCTCGTGAAAAATATGGCCTCTAGAGGTCACAAGGTTTTTCTATTTTTCGACCTATTGACCTAGTTTTTGACCGCACATGACCCAGTTACAAACCTGACCTAGATATCATCAAGCTGAACATTCTCACCAATTTTCATGAAGATCCATTGAGAAATATGGCCTCTAGAGAGGTCACAAGGTTTTTCTATTTTTAGATCTACTGACCTAGTTTTTAACCCCACATGACCCAGTTTCGAACTTGACCTAGATATCATCAAGATGAACATTCTGACCAATTTTCATGAAGATCCATTGAGAAATATGGCCTCTAGAGAGGTCACAAGGTTTTTCTATTTTTAGATCTACTGACCTAGATTTTGACCCCACATGACCCAGTTTCGAACTTGACCTAGATATCATCAAGGTGAACATTCTGACCAATATTCATGAAGATCTCATGAAAAATATGGCCTCTAGAGAGGTCACAAGGTTGTTCTATTTTTAGATCTACTGACCTAGTTTTTAAGCCCACGTGACCCAGTTTCGAACTTGACCTAGATATCATCAAGATGAACATTCAGACCAATTTTCATGAAGATCCATTGAGAAATATGGCCTCTAGAGAGGTCACAAGGTTTTTCTATTTTTAGATCTACTGACCTAGATTTTGACCCCACATGACCCAGTTTCGAACTTGACCTAGATATCATCAAGGTGAACATTCTGACCAATATTCATGAAGATCTCATGAAAAAATGGACCTCTAAGATGGTCACAAGCAAAGATTACGACGAGAACCCCACGGACGTTACGAACTGACCCAGTATCACAAAACATTCACCTTTAGTCCACTTATGTTGAGAGGTCAAGCTAAATATATATTTTACCACGTGACCAGTTCGAACTGACCTGATATCATCAAGGTGAACATTCTGACCAATTTTGAAATCTTGTGAAATATATGGCCTCTAGAGGTCACAAGGTTTCTATTTAGACCTACTGACCTCGTCTTACACTGATGGTGACCACATCATCAAAGTTTAAATTTAAAATCCATGTCCATCTAGATGCAACAAAATATGGACCGGACGACGACGACACGCGCATCACAAATTGCACTTTTACTCTTTATCACGTCTAAGTGTGACCTTGACCTTTGAGCTACAGACCTGGGTCTTGCGCACTGCACGTCGTCTTACTGTGGTACACATTCATGCCAAGTTATTTGAAAATCCATCCATCAATGACAAAGATATGGACCGGACACGCCCATCAATGCACTATCCTTTAACGTCTAAGTGTGACCTTGACCTTTGAGCTACGGACCTGGGTCTTGCGCTCTGCATGTCGTCTTACTGTGGTACACATTCATGCCATGTTATTTGAAAATCCATCCATCGATGACAAAGATATGGACCGGACACGAAAATTGCGGACAGACCGACAGACCGACAGACGGTTCAAAAACTATATGCCTCCCTTCGGGGGCATAAAAACTAAACACCAGCAAGTAGTCTGGCAGCTATTGGAAGAATTCTAACATTTTACAAAAGGAAATAGGTCAATGTGGCAACACCATGTACCAAGTTAGTGAAAATCCATCAAGAGTTGGTAGAAAAAACATACACATATACACAACTTAATAAAACCATTTTGTGCTTATTTTTGCAATGTGGTGGACCATAACTATCTAAGCCAAAATAATTTCTTATTGTTTTTAATTAGCTCATAGTCAAGTCTGAAAACTATAAAACTTTCATCTGACTGAAGAGACAGCCAGTTTCTAGTCCCTAGTAACACCAGACAGCATTGTCTGGTTTCAATGAGACCAATGATCATATCAAAATAAAACTGTGTGATTTTCACAAAGTGGGTTGGGACAATATTCTGAGCAACAAAAAATACCCCAAGACACTTCGGAATGCTACAAAACAACCAAGTGAAAAATATCTCTGGTTCCATATCTTGTGGCATTAACAGATTTCAAGCTCTCAACTTGTAAAGGTCTTGTTTGGTCTTTAGCTGTCAGCAAAACAGAACAAATGAGAACCTGTGATCACAACAGAAGAGATTACAAAGACATGAAATATTTATTCCAAATTAAGGACATTTTCTCCATCCTACTTTTAACCTTTAGCCTGTTGGCAGCAAGTGGTTTTGCCTTTGTGACCAGCGAAGACCATGATCAGCCTGCATATCTGTGCAGGCTGATCTTGGTCTGCACTGTTTGCTTTCACTCACTAAATTTTTCAATGAACATCCCTTTGAATAATAAGTGGTGCTGCCCAAACTGAATGATGGACCAGTCCATTTTAGAAATACAGCAGGGTAAAGGTTTTAAGGCAGTCAACTAATACAGATGTTGGAAAATTAATGTTAGAGCAAAAGTTTGTAACACAAGCAACATTTCTGAGAAAAAGTGACCCCAATTAGAACATTCTACAGCAAACAGCTTCATTAGTAATCCCTAAAGGCAAGACTGCTGTCTGAAAATATATGCCAAATTTGTAAATTTTCTGTACTACTGGGAACTTTATAGAAATGAATGTGGTAGCTGTTATTTTTTTTGTTTTAAATTGCCATGATAGACAGAAAAGCAGCTGTACAGTTAGCTGGTCTTGTCAAACAGATATGAAGAATATCTTTAATAGGCAAAGACTTATTTCCTACAGTTTGACAATAAACAAGAATCAGTCTATAAAATGGGTCAATGGGAGAGTCTAATAAATTAGGCTAGAAAAGCGGAAACAAAGGTCAACATATCTGACATGGTATTGTGTGTGTAAGCAAAGTCATCTCTTTGACAGTGTGAAGATGCACTGCAGCTTATCCTACTTCTTATTTGGCCATGTACTTCTCTACTTAACAGTATCTAAGATCAAAAACTATATATCCCCGCTAGATGGATGATTTGATTCTGACTTGGTGTTATCATTTGTGGATGACCAGGACAGAGACCACTAAGTAACAGCTCTACACATATAATGGGCTTCAATGGGAATATTACATGTGATTTCCATGCCTTATCATAATGAAAATGCCAATACTCTATTTATGAAGGATGACAGTCAATATCTTCAACAGTTTATTTAATCAAAAAAAAAAAAAAGCATGATTTTTGCTTTAGGAGGGATAAGCTTCTTTCATTTGTGTCCTTTGTTTGATAAAATCTATATTTCAATTTCCAGAATGTTTGAATAAGGGTTGAACTTGCAGCATTCTGGAGAACTAAAAACTTGTGTTTTTAAGATGTTAAAAATGAATATTCACTTTAGTCAACAGAAAACAGTCAATTTAAAACAACATACTAGTACAAATATTATAAGAGAAGGTCATTCTGTCAGACTTTTGAATCAGTACCATTATAGGAGTCATAATTCTGCTGGACAAACTATCCACTGGCAGTGTTGCTTAGGACAGTCTGTTTAAACATGAGAAAGCTGTAAAGTTGATTAATCATGATGGGAAACTTGTGAGAATGTATGATCAGAAGTAATCATGTGAGGAAATTCTTGGTAATGAGAATGGGTAATTGAATATTTGTCTTACAGATACAGTTGATCAATAGAAGTTCAGCTGGCAACCAGCCACCAAAATATTAAAAACTAACTTGTAATATAGGGGGAAAAAGACTCGTAGCAAGAGTACCGCAACAGACGGACACTGGCGTCATAACATAATACGTCCCTTAGCGCATATAAAAAGCTAACTTAAATCATAATTATGTATATCATGTATATTAATTATTATAATGTAAACTATTATGGGTTAACATATTTCAAATATTGAATAAAATAAGGAAACTGTTCAAGAGATGTAAAAATACCCATGCATCTACAGGCTGACAATAAAATAGAAAAACTGGAACTGAAAGGTTGCTTTACACAACAAAAGTGAATATGTTGCAGGCTTGGTTTGACTGAGTCTGTTCATGGACAGTAGTGGAAATGCATGTTATCAATCACACCCTGTAGCCCCAGGCTGAGCAGAACTTAAAATGTACATTAAAATTTTGTACAAAAATGCAATTTAGAGACATCTACAGATGTGTTCATAAGAGGGTGTACATTGAACCTCCAATGATACAATGACTGCAATTCTATGAAAAGCATTGTTTGGTCCCCAGTTAAACAACAGCTCCACCAAGCAGGGCAACATAGGCCCAAAGGATTATATCAGAGGAGGATGGAAGCAAAAATTAAAGAAAAAGCAAAAATTTTAAGATTTTTTGTGGGGGTGGGAGGTGTTGGGGGGAGGAGAGGGTAAGCAGCGTGCGTGCGGTGATGGTGGCAGGATACTAAAGGGCAAGAAACTAAATTAAAAAAAAAGTATATATATACATTCTTTACGGGGTGGAGGCGGGGTCGGGGTAATGTAGATTGTTGCAGTCTGCACATCGTCTCATCACCACCTGCCTATATTCTAAGTTTCAAGTCAATACCTTTAATAGTTTTTAAATAGTGCTTTTGACATGAAATATGATGGGCAGGTTTGACCTTGACCTTTGACCTACCACCCTGGTTCATGCACTCTGCATATAGTCTCATCATCACCTACCTACATCCGAAGTTTTGAAGTTAATAACTTGAATGGTTAATAAGTTATGCTCCAGACACTAAATATGACTGTCATATATGACCCTTGAGCTCAATTTAAAGCTACATACAGGTTCATGTACTATGCACATCGTCTCATCACTACCTGTTTGAAGTCAATACCTTGAATGGTTAGTAAGTTATGCTCTGGACATGAAATATGACTGACAGATTTGACCTTTGAGCTTAATTTGTGACCTAGACCTTTGACAGACCAGGTTCATTGGCTTTGAACATTGTCTCATCGCCATCTACATACAGGCAATGCAATACTTTGCATGGTTATTTAGTTCTGCTCCGGACACAAAATATGGACAATTTTGACTTTTTAGCTAAACTTGTGACCTTGATCTTTGACCTGCATAACAGATGGATGAACAAACAGACAGTCAGATGCATCCTCCATCACATAACATGTTCCGTTTTTCCAAAACAGGCATATAAAAATTGAATAATTGAAAATGTACAGAACTAAACAGAGGGGATCTGATGTTATTTTAGCCTGCATATACCAGAAACTGTCAAAAGCGGGAAGGGTGAATAAACAATAACCAAATTTAGGAAAGTGAGAGTATTAGAATGACCCAAACCAAAATTGTCCAGCTAACAAACTAAACCACTAATTTAACATAAAGCTTTTCATATTTTGCAGAAATAGGCTACCAATTGCAGGTTAAATTGGTCAAAATCACTTCAAACTTTTTGGTCTAACCTTGCTCTTAAATCCTACTGACATTTTACTGTTGAGTCAAACAATTTGAGGCACCATATGAAGTAGTCTATCAAAATGTACTAATATTTCAGGTAGTCAATCAATATGAGCCTGGCATCTTTATGTTAGATCAGCTTTCACATTTCCACTAAATGAACATTTTGTAACACATTGACCAAGCTTGTGTTTTCTAAGAAATTTCCCCCATGACTGTCTACAGACTAGAGGAAACCTGTGAAAATCAACAATCCCTGAAGGCAATATAACAGTATGGAACATATGCTGCAAACTAATTTTCTCAACAAATGGAAAGTCAACAGACATAAAGTAGTGCATACTTTAACAGCAGCTTTGTAGGTTACATCATTGTTTAGAATCATTTCACTAATAAATGTTCCTTGGCTCTGTAACAGAATAAACATATTTTTGAAATTGGCCCATTGTTTAAGAGCAGATGTAAACATTTTAAAGGCACTGACCTCCAGATTTTGGCTTAAACTGATCTTTTTTTGAAATTGAAGTTTGGTCATATTATGAACATTAGAATATGAGTTTTTGTTTCTAAACTATCTTAAAAATGTCAAATCAAGAAAAAAAAAAAGATGCCTGCATTGGGAATGGAACCTTGGCCTCCGCAGCAATTAACACTTTTCCGCTGTCTTTAGCAATACTGCCATGGAGGATTATGTGTTTTAACACAATAAATATAGATATTTATAATTATGGCTGTTTACCTCGAATAAAGCGTTACAACCACTTTTCGATTTTTGTTGTAAAATTAATAAAAACAACTAATTCTCATGTGTCTCCATAACATATAGTCTAATACAGTCTGCCAGTAAATAACTTCAAAGCATTCTTAAGAAATATAGCATTAACTTCCTGATACCAAAAATTTATTTTGCTGGCGTACGATCAGGAGGCCAGTGCCTTTAAGTCATTGTTGACAGTGGACAATGAATACCAGACAAAGACAAATACCTGGTATTCTAAACATCTTCAAATATCACAATTTAACATAAATCTAAATAGAATGTCAAGCTTTAGATAAACTGATACATAAAATCTAAATAGAGATGAATCAAACACGATTTTGTTACACAACTTAAAAATAATCTAGGAGGGGACATAACCCATCCCCAAAACTTAACAAAAAAAACCCAAAAAAACTGACTGACCATCACTTGAGTACAACATTCTCAAACATCAATACAACATTAAAACACTGAAACATAATACATGTATGAAGAATTTCTGAGAATATTTGAGAAGGCTACAGCTCTCCCAGAAACTAGCTAAATATATTTTAAAAATCAAACTTGACTAACATTTAAACTCGACACACTAATAATTAAATAGTTATGTATAACTCCTCATTTCTGTCAGTGCTTCAACTTGGACAGGAATAAAAATCGATTAAAAAGGAGCCTGAACTTAAATGTAGTGTATGCTACAGATGTATATTAAATGCTGGTGTATGTGGAAGTCTTTATAAGATATACATGTTTACAAGAATGAGATGTTTTACCACTTGATCCCTAATACTACCAAGTCTACAAAACACAACAAGAGCTGTCAAAGGAGACAGCGCGCTCGACTATTTCGATGCTGGATAGTTAAACTGGGCACATCGGAGGAAACTGGAGCTGTCACTGGAGTGTTTAATGACTCCAATGGTGGACGAAGATATTGCACAATAGCTTGAGTCTGTGTCAAAAATATTAAGTTATAAGAGAGAAAGAGAAAACAATCAAAACACTAAATAAGTATAATTCTAAGCAAAAAGGGGGCATAATTCATAAAATATTGGTGCAAGAGTTATACACCTTGTGTCATATGATGTGGGTGATGATGTGGAACAGCTACTTCAAGTTTGAATCAAATCCATTTAGTAATTACTAAGATATAGTGAAAATGCATCAAAATTAACATTAAATTCTAAGTAAAAGGGGCATAATTCATGAAAAATTGGTGCCAGAGTCATGCACCTTGTGTCATATGATGTGGGTGATAATGTGGAACAACTATTTAAAGTTTGAATCAAATCCATTAAGTAATAACTGAGATAGAGTGAAAGTGTACCAAAACTTTAACCTGAAATTCTAAGTCAAAAAGGGAGATAATTCATCAAATGTTGGTGCAAGAGTTATGGCTTTTGTGTCATATGATGTGAGTGATGATGTTGATTTATTTATTTATTTGGGTTTTACAGCGCAATAACACAGTATAGGTTATATGGCGCCAAACAGGACTACAAATATTGGTTCCACATCTCATTTACATCGAAATAAAAACATGAGGTATGGAATCAAAATTTGCATACCTGCTGGAATCACAGAGTTACTGCAAAACCAAGTGTTAAGACCCTATTAGTCACCTCTTACGATCATGCAAGGGTAAGGCAGTGGTTCCAATTCTTTTCATAGAGATCGTCCCAGAACCACATGGGGCTAGTGATGATGTTGAACAACTATTTTAAGTCTGAATCAAATCCATTTTGTAATAATTAAGATAGAGTGAATCAAAACTTTAACCTGAAATTCTAAGGGGGATAATTCATGAAATATTAGTGTGAGAGTTATGGCCCGTGTGCCATATGATGTGGGTGATGATGAGGAATAACTGTATTATGTTTGAAACAAATCCATCAAGTAATTACAGAGATAAGGAGAATAAAGAGAAAGTCTAAAACAAGAGCTGTCTGATGACAGCGCGCTCGACTATTCGAAGAATTGATTGAAGAATGGGGTCAAAATATTTCCATGGATATTCAGACAAAAGAAATAAATAGATTAGACAAACAATGTTCCTGTATTACTTTGATTTCGATAAGTCTGCACTAATGCAATATTGGCCAATTTCAAGTCCAAAAGGCCATAATTCAGTCAAATAGTTATGTACTCTTGCCTACAGATGTAAATCATAATGATAGCAAGTGTTCAAAGTTTAAAAGCCATATGTCAAATAGTTTTGACAAAATGACTTGTATGAAAACAGAACCAATTTCAAAGTCCAAAAAGGGCCATAATTCAGCAATTAGATGACAGAGTTAATATGTTCTCTTTCCTACAGATAGAACTATTATACTAAACAAGTGATAAAAGTTTCAAAGCCATATGTCAAACACTTTACAAAAAATAGAACTGTACGAAAAACTTAACCAAGATTTCTAAGTCAAAAGGGCCATAATTCAGCCAAAATCCTGATGGAGTTATTTTACTCTTGCCTATAACTGGACATGGTGATGGTAAACAGGTGTTGAAAGTTTCAAAGCTTTATCTCAAAAGACTTTGTCAAAATATGAACTGGTACGAAATATTAACCCAGATTTCTAAGTCAAAAAGGGCCAATATTCAGCCAAAATCCTTGATGGAGTTATGTGCTCTTGCCTAAAACTGGACATGGTGATGGTAAACAAGTGTTGAAAGTTTCAAAGCTTTGTCTCAAAAGACTTTGTCTAAATATGAACTGGTACGAAAAACTTAACCAAGATTTCTAATTCGAAAGGGGCCATAATTCAGCCAAAATCCCTGATGGAGTTATGTACTCTTGCCTATAACTGGCCATGGTGATGGTAAACAAGTGTTGAAAGTTTCAAAGCTTTATCTTAAAAGACTTTGTCAAAATATGAATTGGTACGAAAAACTTAACCATGATTTCTAAGTCAAAAGGGGCCATAATTCAGCCAAAATCCCTGATGGAGTTATGTACTCTTGCCTATAACTGGCCATGGTGATGGTAAACAAGTGTTGAAAGTTTCAAAGCTTTATCTCAAAAGACTTTGTCAAAATATGAACTGGTACGAAAAACTTAACCATGATTTCTAAGTCAAAAGGGGCCATAATTCAGCCAAAACCCTTGATGGAGTTATGTGCTCTTGCCTATAACTGGCCATGATGATGGTAAACAAGTGTTGAAAGTTTCAAAGCTTTATCTCAAAAGACTTTGTCAAAATGTGGACTGGTACGAAAAACTTAACCAAGGTGTGACGCCGACGCCGACACTGACGCCGACGCCGTGGTGAGTAGGATAGCTCTACTTATACTTCGAATAGTCGAGCTAAAAATTTAACTAAGGTGGGGACGCAGAAGGACATCAATGCCGATGCTGGGTTGAGTAGGATAGCTCTCCATATACTTTGTATAGTCAAGCTAAAAACTAAAAAGAAATCTCAAAGACTTCAGTTAATCATTTGAGATTTAATCCTTAGACAGTCAAGTGATATAAACCTCTTGTAGCCATCAATTTCCAGGAAGTATAATTGTATTATACAGCAATCCTGTTTAGCACATTCACTTGTAAGCACCAATACATGACAGTATGCAAGTAACTTCATCTATGACAAATATGCCAAAGTTTGATCATCCAATCAACGAGAAACTTAATTTGATTGATTTTTTTTCTCAGCAATTGTTATTTAACATGGACAAACTTAAATCCACAGACGAACCTCTTATATTTCAGTAGAACACAGTTTAGTAATATATGACTTAGATGGCTTTACAGGAGGAAAAGTGGAAGAAAATACAGTCTACAGATGAAAAGAATTAAGTTCAAAATGAATATGTCTATTTATATCAAAACTACAATCTTTGTACAACCCCTGAAAAACTTAGGCACACAGAAAAACATAAGTTCAAAATGAAAAGAGGCATTATACCATAGTTCTCAGACAACCATTCCTATTAAACAATTTAAGTAAAAGATTTGTTTATGCAAATTTTGCTCTCTTAAGTCTTTTCATATTGAATTTATTAAATATGTTCAATGAAATAATAAAATGTGAGGCTATGTTCGATGAAATAATAAAATGTGAGGCTATGTTCACGGAAATGATGAAATAATAAAATGTGAGGCTATGTTCACTGAAATAATAAAATGCGAGGCTATGTTCACTGAAATAATAAAATGTGAGGCTATGTTCACTGAAATAATAAAATGTGAGACTATGTTCACTGAAATAATAAAATGTGAGGCTATGTTCGATGAAATAATAAAATGTGAGGCTAAGTACACTGAAATAATAAAATGTCCGGCTATGTTCACTGAAATAATAAAACGCGAGGCTTTGCCAAGCGTTTTTTCAATTTTACTCAACATCTTTAATAAATTCAATGTGAGAGACACAAATGTAAAAGTCTTTTAATGATTGTAGAACAAGTTAAATCGACCAATGTCTCCTATACTTAAAACAATGTCATCAACATCAAAGCTTTATTACACTAGTGTAATACCAAAACTATGTGAGCCGTGCCATGAGAAAACCAACATAGTGGGTGTGCGACCAGCATGGATCTAGACCAGCCTGCGCATCCACGCAGTCTGGTTAGGATCCATGCTGTTGGCTTTTAAAGCCTATTGGAATTGGAGAAACTGTTAGCAAACAGCATGGATCCTGACCAGACTGCGCAGATGCTATGTTGGTTTTCCGATGGCACGGCTCATGTAATGGTTTTATTTCATTCCCACAACAACTTCAAACATATAATAAATCTTATGATTCAACCTACACTATTTATTACCCTCTCAGCCCTTAAACTTTTACAATATATTTCTATTTCAAATTCTAGCCCTCAAATCTAGACTAATGAATATCGAAATAAAAAATATTTTCCTAGACAAAAAAGGTATCCAACTTGTTTATAAATTATAGCACACAGGCAGCAAGTCCCTAAACTAATCAAGGAAAAATCATTGGAAACATTTGCAATCTTCTGGGGTTCAATAAAGAACAATTTTCTGTCCAATTATTTCAAGTATGACGACCAGACACCTAACTCACATATCCCAAAACTTCCAGGGTCAGACATTGATAGAACTTGTCAAATATAATACAAAATGTTTTTTTTTGTGCTGTTTGGATATCAGTGGCTATACAAGTAGAAATAATGATACTTGGTTAAGATCTGAAAATATTATGGGGTACTCATCTATCATTTAGAAATATTTGTTTGTACTCTTTTTTTTTTTTTTTTTTTTTAATTGAGACTGGTCTATCTTTTAACCTTAGACGACCATTGTCACAGGACTAGCTAATATGATTCCTCCATGGGAAAGCAAAAATTCATAAACAGTGAGAACAAACCTTTTGAAATATTGTCAATTTTTGGTGGGAAACCTTCATCTGTTCCTCCACTAACAGAAAAGCCAAATCTTTGGTCCATAGGTATCATCTCTATATGATAGTATAAATACTGGTATTCATTATCTTCATGCTCCAAGCTTGAACTATTTTTACTGTTTCTCAGTGCATTTTCAATTTCATTAAATAAATTACTTTGTGTGTCTTTTGGATTGGTCTCATGCATTTCTGTTTTGCTAAATTTTTGGTCTTTTTGTTTCTTTGAACTTTTTTCCATTGTTTCTAAGCTTCCAAACCGTGAAGATGTGCAGTCGTAACCATTTGTAAATTTCTGAAAATCTTCCAAGCTTCCAACAGGACCCAGATTAGCATAGTCACCAGAGGCATTACTGTTGCCAGGCAACTGTTTCCCATGGAGACTCTGGCTTCTAAGAATGTGGTTGCCAGGAAATGCCAGACTCTCACTGCTGCCAGGAGACTGGTCATCTTGAAATTCTAAAGCAGAGCTTAAGTCCAGTAGTGTGGAATATGGTGATAAACTGGACACCATTCTGGGATGTACAACTGCTCACTTATTCTGGAAAATACAGAGAAAATCAAATACAATAAAACTTGGTCATAGATACAATAAATGGTTGAAAACGGGCACAGAAAACTGTGGAAAGATGTGTAAAATACTGCATGAAAAGATTATCTTGGAATTGATAAAGAACTTCCCTTTTAAATTTAGATGTGAAACAGGTAAAGCAGTCAAGATCTAACTCAGTTCGAACATCTTGCTAAAGTAGTTGAAAATGAATGAACAAGTATGATGTGTAAGTTAAAACATCTCCTGTTTTTGAGGACATTGGTCAAAATGTACTATGATTGCTCTGTCATAGTCAATAGCTTTTCATTTCATATGACATAGTTACCTACTTTTGCCTTCTACAAATAAGTACAAAACTAGCATAACTTTTCAGTTTAATGACCACATGGACCAATTTAGACAAAATGTGATTAAGATTGCTAAGAAACGAATCTGATATTTCAAACTTAACTGTAAAAGGGGCATAACTCATGAACATTTCCACATGCTATCAGTTTTCAGCATAAACAAATGCAACCAGATAAAATCCTACAAATATACCTTAGTAGAATGTATGTGCAAGACAATGTCACCTCATTACAACATCTCCAGTGATAGATTATCAAACAGAAGTACCTGCCTGACAAGTATATCTTGTCAAAATACTATTTCAATACATATGACAAGATCATTTAAAGGCTTTTTAAAATCCAAAATAATCTTTATTGTAGAAAACAATTTTTGGAATTGAAGATTACACTGCACACTGAATACAGGTCTGTCCCAACATCACAGTTATTTTGTTTTCTTTGCGTATCTCAAGTGTTAAGCATGAAGGAGTGGACCATTTAAAAGTCCAGAAATCCATAGTTACTTAACTATTAGATAAAACAAGAGCACCGCCTTGCGGGTGCTGACGCTCATCTGATTTTTTTTGTGTAATAGAAATATTGTCCTACCCATGATTTTCTAAGTCTAAAAAGGGCCATCATTCTTGCAAAAAGCAGTATAGAGTTATGTTTCTTGATGTACAGTGTCCACTTATGATGGTGAAAAACTGTTGCAAGTTTTAAAGCAATAGCTTTGATAGTTTATGAGAAAAGTTGACTTAAACATAATACTCAACCAAGAATATGATTTTCTAAGTCAAAAAGGGGCAATAATTATTGCAAAAAGCAGGATGGAGTTATGTTGCTTGCTGTACAGGGTCAGCTTATGATGGTGAACAAGTGTTGCAAGTTTCAAAGCAATAGTTTGATAGTTTAAGAGAAAAAGTTGACCTAAACATAAAACTTAACCAAGAAATCTGATATTTTCTAAGTCCAAAAGGGGCCATAAATCTTGCAAAAAGCAGGATGGAGTTATGTTTCTTGCTGTACAGGGTCAACTTATGATGGTGAACAAGTGTTGCAAGTTTTAAAGCAATAGCTTTGATCGTTTATGATAAAAGCTGACCTAAGCATAAAACTTAACCAAGAAAACTGATTTTCTAAGTCCAAAAGGGGCAATAAATCTTGCAAAAAGCAAGATGGAGTTATGTTTCTTGATGTACAGGGTCTGCTTATGATGGTGAACAAGTATTCCAAGTTTCAAAGCAATAGCTTTGATAGTTTAGGAGAAAAATTGACCTAAACATAAAACTTAACCAAGAAATCTGATATTTTCTAAGTACAAAAGGGGCCATAAATCTTGCAAAAAGCAAGATGGAGTTATGTTTCTTGATGTACAGGGTCAGCTTATGATGGTGAACAAGTATTCCAAGTTTCAAAGCAATAGCTTTGATAGTTTAGGAGAAAAGCTGACCTAAACATAAAACTTAACCAGGCAACGCTGACGCCGACACCGATGCCGACAACCGCTCAAGTGATGACAATAACTCATCATTTTTTTTCAAAAAATCAGATGAGCTAAAAATGGATCATTTGTATTTATCTGCATATGGTTATCTAAGATGATTACATACTGGCTATGGACATCTTGTCCAATATTTTCAATTTAAAAAAAAGTAAATATGACCTTTTATTGAGCTGGTTCTGTAGGAAAAATAATAAGTTCAGTATAAAGGATTTATCATAAGGCAATTATATAGAGAGAAATGGAATCTGCCTTCTGCCTAGATTGCTTATTGTAGATCTTGATTTTTTTTTTTTTTAGGTGCAGATGTAAAATAAAGTCTTTTTTTTTAACAGTTGTACAAGGAACCAAAATTCCCCCATTTAAAGTACACATCGAAAAAGGAAAAAGGGTTCTAAGTAATATATTTATAAATTTCTTTTAATTTGATAGGAAGGGTCATATATTTCTATGTTCTTGTAAGAAATTAACTTAGAGCATATTTCTAGAAATGACAAAAAAATATCCAAAATTATAGAGACTGTTCATACACTATAACCTCACTGCAGATCTTGAATGGTTCAAGGGAAACAAATCACCAGTGACCAAGATCAATGCAAGTATCCCTTTGAACAGTTCAATACCTTTCTAGGAGTACTAACCTGCTGCTGGAAGTTGAACCATAGAGATAAATCATTTAAAATATGAATTCATAAATATCATGAATCCTCATAAAACGTACCTCACCAAATATGTCCCACGAAGAAATTTTGTTTTCAGTTTTTATGTGACCATGTTAAGGTTATGTCTTCTAATTAAAACAGTCTAGATTTTATGCTCTTTTCTGTCATTTTTTTAACCCAAGATTCAGTAAATTTTAAACCATTCCCCCAAGATGCAGAACTAACCCAACAAGGGTAACCTTTGATATTTTGTAGCATTAAGATAGATAATTACAGCTTCTTTCTGCATTCACAGCAAATTCAATGACTAATGATTTAAGACAAAAACACTGTAAATGTGTCTTTAAAGACCATATTCTTTCAGGTACAAAATTATTCATACATTGTTTATCAAATAAAAACAAACCTTAATATGAAAAAGGTACTAAGTGTGCCGATGTAAACATGCTATTTCCATAAAAATCTGATTCAAATATATTTTCTTTATCCAAATCTGGCTGTTAACTAATCAAATATTTGCTTTAAAAAATCCATCACAAATGTATGTTAGGTTACAACAAGGGGACTAGTATTTCTAACAATCGGGTACTGTCAATGGGTACAATCTACTGGTGCAATCTTTCTATGATACCGTATCAATCTAACTGATCAAATCTCAAAGAAAAAATAGACACAATAATTTATATTAATGGCAATTCAGTTGTAAACATACTTTAGAAGTCAAGTTTTCGACAATGGGAAAAATCCTTGTCCCATGACATGTAAAAGATAGTATAATTCAAAATAAATTTGTAATAATTACATTTTGTTGAATAAATTTCAATAAGTATGTTTACAGAAATTGTCATTCGTATCATTCTGGTACAATTAAAAGTCATTTTGCGATGTAAATACCTAAAAAACTTTATTCCATTTTATCATAATATTTCTACAGTTATACTATACTACCCTACCATTAAAGTTGTTTTCTTTCGTTTAGGTCATTATAAATCAATTGTTAGATTATCGTCCAAATTTTTCTGGGCAGGGGAGAGTTTTTATTTTTTAATCCTGATAATTGAAAGAATCCTGTATGAAAACACAAAAAAATGGTGAGTTAAACAACAACAACAACAAATATACAAAAGCTTTTATGTCCATTAAATAAATGAACAGTAATACAACAAAAACATATTGAAATACAGATATTATTCTTGAAATAAAAAAAAAACTGTTTTAAGAACATATAGAAGAGTGGCAAACTCACAATACATGCCCATCACAGCAAATTTAAAACACTCTATTTTGTCAATTTCAACTAATTCAAGAGCCATAACTCCAGAGCAACAAAGACTGGCAATATCTGGTTATCAAACTTGGGCAGGATAATATGCCATAAACATTTTCATAGGTCATAACTCAAAAGTGTGAGTAATATTCAACCGGTTATCACACCTGTCTGAGATATTATGTCCATAAACATTGTGACCAATAATAGTGAATATTGGATAAGACCAACTCAATTTAAAGAGCAGACGCTATCAATTTTGGCAATTTTTAGTAAGTCACAGTCCATAACTCCAGAGTCTCTGTGACAATCCACCTGGTTATCAAATTTAGCCAAGATATTCTGCTCATAAACATTTTGACCAAGTTTGGTGACTATTGGGTAAGAACTGCTCAAGTCAGAGAGTAGGTAACTGCACCGGAAGTCATCATCCTGCTGCAGGTGGTCATATAATATGCCCCATTTCATAGGGCATAGAAAAATGGTCAGTGCAGCAAGATGAATGTGATGATAATCATGCAGTTAATGCATTATGGCCTTGAGTAGGTGATCTTTTTCCCTCATCCTTCTCCCAATAATGCAAGGAGAACTAGCTGATTTCTGATAAACACTTGGTCAGTATCTATATTGGTACATGTTATCAGAGACATGTTATACATTTTTTTTTAATATTCCTTTTTTTAGACAAAAGGTAACCAAAACCTGAGAAAAAGCGATGTTAAAAAATCTTTACAACCCTTGAAAACTTTCTTAGATCACCACTGAATTGTTATTCATGATGAAAATGTCCCAATTTTAACAACGTAGGTGTGCATGTATTGTACCATAATTCATATTTAAATTAGCCAACTTTTGTCATTCATTTTAAAAGTTAAAAGAATAAGTTTTTGTTTGTAGATCAACAAAGTGGGTAAAACATTGTTTTTATTATGAAGACGTGACAATAATAATCTTATTTTTATGAGGCTGTGTGGATACATTCAAGGTGACAGACTGACATATCTGCCTGTCAATTATTATTGTGTGTCAGAAAAAAACACACCAACTTAAAAACATCAATGACAAAGTCAGAGATATGATGTGTAACATACACCTTCAAACAAGACAAAATGTAGATGAATGACAAATGATGAAATGGATGAGTGTTCCCTGTGTGTGTTTCTTCTGCATGAGAAAAAGCAGTCTTAATATTAACAAGAGCTATCCCTACGACAGACAATGCTCGACTATTCGAATTGTTGTCCCAGAAGCAGGATGTTAAAATATCTATAGAGTTTCAATCCAGTATCTGCATTAGTTTTTGACATAATAACTTGCATGCAAACTTTAACTAGGACTTTCTAAGTCAAAAGGGGGCATTATTTGGCCAAAATATATGTTAGTTACGGGTTTGACCCAGTGAGGTTGGTAACTGACCTAGAAAAAGAAAAAATAAGTTTCAAAGCTGTATTCCTTTAAATAATAGCTATACGTACTTGCATGCAAAACTTTAACAAAGGTGTGATGCAGACGCCAGGGTGAATCAAATAGCTCAGACTATTTTTGAATAGTAAGCTAATAAAATGCAATATATGTTAAAATGAGTTAAAATAATTTTGAGCAATAAACAATCACCCCAAAAAGAAGAAAATTGTGAATCTTCAAACCATGTTCAATCTCTTCTTGTTAAAAAATGTCCATTGCAATACAATGTTACTGGAAGATGTCAAACACCTATAACAGCTAGAAAATAACTGAATATCTGCTTACTTAATTAAATATCTAGTGCTATGTGAAGAACTGAACAGCTAACTGTTTAATATAAGCAAAGAATATACACATATAATTATACAGCTTCACATAACAACAACGTACTTCAGATGAACAGGATTTATTCAATAATCAAAGTAATTCAGCCTTTGTCTTATTTTTTGTTTTGTTTTGGGTTTAACACTGTTTTTCAACAATATTTCAGTTATGAAACGGCGGGCAGTTTTCCTAACCAGTGTTCCTGAATTCTGTACCTGTACAAACCTGTTCTTCCCAAGTAACCGCCAACTTCCCCACATGAATCAGAGGTGGAGGACGAATTATTTCAGGCACAATGTCTTTTATCAAATTGTCACAGAGAACATAACCCCAACCAGGGATCAAACTCACGTCACAGTGATCCTTAGATCTGTATATAACTCTCTACTGGGATAAGTGGGCAGCCTTCATTTTAATCTCCTGGATATAACCTGAATCAAGATGAAATAACTATCACACACCTGAAATACTGGTAAAAATCCACACTCTGTGCATTATTTAAATACACAGCTAAAATCCTCCTAAAATGTCCACAGTCTCCTTTTTACATCTTTAAACCAGTAATTATGGAGCAATTTTATCAAGAAACTGGTGTATTCGGCACACCAAACAATTACATCATTCATTTACCTCCATCTGATATAAAGTCACTTTAAAAAGTTGCTTTAAAGGTAAGACAGTTAAAAAATACTTTAAAAGGTTTCATTGATTAGCAAACGTAAAGCCATAAAACCCAATAGCTTACGTTTGTTTCTCCGAATAAAATTCCATTATATGCTGTGAAATATGAATATACTAACCTTCGGGAATATTGATTTAATACTTTAAGCGCTACAAAACATTATGACCATAACATCATTTGCGATATTGTCCAACAGAAATTGATATTATTATCCATGTATCATTTTTCACATAATTTCATATCATTTTTACCTTTCTTTTATATCTATAGGTATTACAAATCGTCGCCTCAACGCGAAACTAGTCTATGTGTATATAGAAATAGAAGCAGATAGACTAGTTTCACGTTGAGGCCACGAAATGTGAATGAATTATTGCCTGAAGTGAATTATAGAAACAAAATCCGAAAATCGGTCAAATTAATAGATACAGCCAGATTTAAATAATTTTTTAAAAAGCAATGAGCAAGTACCTTTTTTGCCAATGCAGGCCAATGGGTACCTGAACAATTTACAGGGAAAAATCCACTATACTGCAAAAAAGAATGACCATATTTTTTAATTCAAAAATCAGTTATTATTAAATCCACATCAGAAATATTAAATCCAAGACATTCCAAAAATTCCTCAAAAAAAAAGCAAAAATCCTTATTTCTCCTTACCGACTTTGAAGTGTATTTAATTCCTTTAAAGTCAAGCCATCTGAATAATGAGAACATGAAATCTTCAATGTAAACAATCATACGGTAAACGGAACGGACAAGCTCGTCTTGTCATCTGACATGTAATGAGCGGTAATGTTTTATACTGTAATACTAACAGTTTCTTTCACCTGGGGAAACTAAGTCCATTAAAGGTAAGGTGATAAAATGATAAAAAAATCAAACATTTCAGTAGATGTCTTATTTGGTTATATCTTATTCAATATCCGAGCAACTTAGTAACTTCATAACAGTTTCAAAATTGTATAGCATACTATCTCTAATTATTACAATGATTTTAAAATGAGGACAGTTTGTAAACATTTTATGAATATTTAATGTCATAATATTTTTTAAACATTGGTGTATATAAGAGATTTATAGAAAACAATAAAAAAATTTTTTACAATTAATGGACACAGAATTTATAGCTGAACATTTTTAAACAAAAATTTAAGACAGTTTTTTGTTGGAAAAGGGAAAAAACATGTTTTGTTGGACAAGTCTTAAGCACTTAACACTTGTAATTTTGTGCACGTAAGTAATGTAATGATTTGTCAAACTTTCGTAATCTACAAGTCATAACTTCCTCATCAACAGTTACTGTTCTTTTTTTCTGCATAGTGTTACTTAATCCTTACCCTGCTAAATTTCTATAATGAACTTGCCCATCTTTCAATTTGGACAGTACCATTAAGTATTAAAAGGCGTGCTTACTGAAAAAGATACTGACTGAATGGCGAACAATGCAAACCATGAACCAGGAAGAGTTGCCAGTGTTACTTAACATCCTCGGTGTCACAATGTACTGAGCTGCATGCAACCTTTCTTTTAATGAACCTGGTGGCAACTTAACAACTAGACCCTCTTGTCAAGGTGTGACACAGAGAAAACTGCTACAAATTTGCAGGTATATTATGACAAATCACCGATCAACCTTTCATTACAGATGGTTTACATAAAAAACATAGATCATTCAGCCATGCCCTTTGATTGAGTTTTATCAGTATATACAATAGGTCAATCTCGAAGCTTTAACCTAATTGACTAATGACTTGACACTCTGTCAATCATATAACCTATTAACAATAAATATTGACTGCCCACAGTACAACCAAAGATTGTTTCTCTGTATTGTTAAAAATCCACCAAAATAGATTCCTTTTAGAAAGAAAATAAATCTTGTATAAATATTTAACTGGACAGTATTGGTAAAGTTACTTATATTGACAAATTGTGCAAATACAATTTAAGAAAATAACACAAACAACTTTTTTTCTTCCTTGTTGTTGATGAGATCAAAGTATAAACTACAAGATTATACTTAACCCTTATCAGGCTGGACATGATTGATTCTGCCTTTGCAACTAGTGAAGATAATGATCAGCCTGCATATACATGCAGTCTGATCAAGATCTGCACTGTTCGCCATTCAGTCAGTACCTTTTTAGTAAGCACCCCATTTAACAGTTAATGGTACTTTCCAAATTGAAAGATGGACAAGTTCATTTTAGAAATTTAGCAGGGTAAGGGTTAAAACAAGTAAATTCAATGACCTGGTATCCCCCAACAAACGGGGTTTAAATACCTCACTTCTAACTGAATTTATTGACTAAAAACAAAATTTTCTATTTTTGGTAACAATGACATTGACCTGAGCAAGCAATGCAATCAAGCCTTGGTTTATACAAGCTAGCTATGTACCCAGTTTGGTCTACATTCCTAACTGAAGTTACTGAGTCAAAACCACTTTTTCTATTTTTATTAACAGTGACATAGACCTTGACCCATGTAACCCAAAATGCAAGTGAACCTCTATGAAAGCTACATATGGTGGTCCAGTGGTGACATCATGACTGTCAATCCAGAGGTCCTGGATTTGAATACCTGAAGTGCTCCAGTGTCTCACACCCAACTAAAGGCCAGAACTGCCTCAATATCTCATTTCCACTTACTGGTAAGTTATCAAGCAGGTATGTGTTTCCTATACAGTAAACACTCTGTAAGTACTTCAGCAATTGATTATTCTTGGACAGTCCCATTTTTAAGCAAAGAGGAAAAACATAATTAAAACAAGAGCTGTCACTAATGGTGACAAATGCCCCCGCAGCATCTTGACCTTTGACCTGGTGACCCCAAAGTCAGTAGGGGTGATGTACTCAATAAGTACTATCAGCATGTGAAGTTTGAAGGTCCTGAATGAAGTGGTTTGCATGTAAAGTGCCTTCATGCAAAAAGCTAACGTTGGCCCCTGTGACCTTGACCTTTGACCTGGTGACCCCAAAGTCAGTAGGGTTGGTGTACTCATAAAGTACTATCAGCATGCAAAGTTTGAAGGTCCTGGATGAAGAGGTTCGCAAGAAAAGTGCCTTCATGCAAAAAATTAACGTTGGCCCCTATAACCTTGACCTTTGACCTGGTGACCCCAAAGTCAGTAGGGGTGGTGTACTCAATAAGTACTATCAGCATGTGAAGTTTGAAGGTCCTAGGTGTAGTGGTTCACAAGTAAAGTGCCTTCATGCAAAAAGTTAACGTTGGCCCTTGTGACCTTGACTTTTGACCTGGTGAACCCAAAGTCAGTAGGGGTGGTGTACTCAATAAGTTCTATCAGCATGTGAAGTTTGAAGGTCCTGAGTGCAGTGGTTTGCGAGTAAAGTGCCTTCATGCAAAAAGTTAACATTGGCCCCTGTGACCTTGACCTTTGACCTGGTGAACCCAAAGTCAGTAGGGGTGGTGTACTAAATAAGTACTATCAGCATGTGAAGTTTGAAGGTCCTGGGTGCAGTGGTTCGCGAGTAAAGTGCCTTCATGCAAAAAGTTAACGTTGTGACTAACAAATGAACGAACAAACTAACGGACGGACAGTTGAAAACTAATATGCATCCCTTTGGGGGCATAAAAAAGTATACTGAATCACAGTGCACCACTTTAAAGCACAATCCTAACCCTAATCCTAAACCCTAACCCTAACCCTATTTTTAGTAACAATGACCTTGACCTTGATCCCAGAAACCCCAAAATCAATCCCAAGCTACAACTTTATATAAGTTTTATATACACCAAGTTTCATCATGATAGCTCATTCCTAAGTTAAGTTATTGACCGGAAACCCTTTTTCTATTTTAAGTAACAGTGACCTTGACCTTGACCCCAGAAACCCCAAAATCAATCCCAGCCTTTGTCTTGATATAAGCTACATACATACCAAGTTTTATTCAAATATCTTTACAGAAACAAAAGTTATTGACCGGAAACACCAGTTTGACGCCGCCGCCCATCCGCCCGCCCGACCAACGACATACCCCAATCTAATAACTCAGGTTTTCAACGAAAAATACAGCCTCTATTGCATCCACAAGGTTTTTTTTTTATTTGACCTAGTGACCTAGTTTTTGATCACAGATGACCAATAACAAAACTCACCCTAGATTTTATCAAGGCAATAATTCTGACCAAATTTCATAAAGATCAATTGAAAAATACAGCCTCTATCGCATACACAAGGTTTTTCTTTGATTTGTCTTAGTGACCTAATTTTTCAACCAAGATGATCCATATTCAAACTTGACCAAGATTTTATCAAGGCAATCATTCTGAATGAATTTCATGAAGATCAATTGAAAAATATAGCCTCTATCGCATACACAAGGTTTTTCTTTGATTGACCTAGTGACCTAGTTTTTGACCCCAGATGACCCATTTTCAAACTCGGCCTAGATTTCATCAAGGTTATCATTCTGACCAAAATTTATGAAGATTAATTGAAAAATACAGCCTCTATCGCATACACAAGGTTTTTCTTTGATTTGACCTAGTGACCTAGTTTTTGACCCCAGATGACCCATTTTCGAACTCGGCCTAGATTTCATCAATGTAATAATTCTGAAAAAAATTCATGAAGACAAGAGCTCGTCGAACACAAAATGCCCCCCTTGATGCATTCAGTAATTGCACATGGAACAGAAATTATATGCTCAATGTAAACAAAAGTTCTACCATTCTGGTTTAATCTGACCTTGACCTTTAACCTATTAACCTAACAAGAGATTACAGAGTTATCTTGGCGCCATCCACTGAGCCATTTTTGAATGTTCCAAATTTCAAGACTAGGTCAAGGTCAAAATCAAGGTCAAATTTTATTTTGGTACAAAACAATGTGTATGTGGTCAAAATTTGAAAGCTGTGGCTTGAGAAATGTGAAAGCAGGTCACTAGATCAATTTCAAGGTCAAAGTTCATTTCGGTAGACAGAACTATGCATGTGCTTCAAATTTGGAGGCTGTAGCTTGAGAAATGTGAAAGTAGGTCACTAGGTCAAAATCAAGGTCAAATTTTATTTCGGAACACAAAACTATGCATGTGGTCCAAATTTGAAGCCTGTACCTTCAGAAATGTGAAAGTAGGTCACTAGGTCAATCTCAAGATCAAAGTTCATTTCAGTACACAAACCTATGCATGTGGTCAAAATTTGAAGGCTGTAGCTACAGAAATGTGAAAGTAGGTCATTAGGTCAAGATCAAGGTCAGCTCATATCAAGGTTCATCTTGCCATTCAAAACTATACATGTGGTCCAAATTTGAATGATGTAAGTTATGGACATGAAGATTCTAAGTTTTTCCCTATATAAGTCTATATGAACCATGACCCCTGGGGCGGGGCCATATTTGACCCTAGAGGGATAATTTGAACAAACTTGGTAGAGAACCACTAAATGATGCTACATTACAAAATATCAAAGCCATAGTCTTTGTGGTTTGTACAAGAAGATTTTCAAAGTTTTTCCCTATATAAGTCTATGTAAACCATGTGACCCCCAGGGCGGGGCCATATTTGACCCTAGGGAAATAAATTGAACAATCTTAGTAGAAGACCACTAGATGATGCTACATATCAAATATCAAAGCCCTAGGCCCTGTGGTTTTGGACAAGAAGATTTTCAAAGTTTTTCCCTATATAAGTCTATGTAAACCATGTGACCCCCAGGGCGGGGCCATATTTGACTCTAGGGAAATAAATTGAACAATCTTAGTAGAGGACCACTAGATGATGCTACATACCAAATATCAAAGCCCTAGGCCCTGTGGTTTGGACAAGAAGATTTTCAAAGTTTTTCCCTATATAAGTCTATGTAAACCATGTGACCCCCAGGGCGGAGCCATATTTGACCCTTGGGGAATAATTTGAACAATCTTAGTAGAGGACCACCAGATGATGTCATATACAAAATATCAAAGCCCTAGGCCCTGTGGTTTTGGACAAGAGGTTTTTCAAAGTTTTTTCTTATGTAAGTCTATATAAACCATGTGATCCCTGGGGTGGGCCATATTTGAACCCAGGGAAATAATCTAATCAATCTTAGTAGAGGACCACTAGATTTTGCTACATACCAAATATCAAAGCCCTAGGCCCCATGGTTTTGGACAAGAAGATCTTGGCCAATGTGAGCTTGATCTTTGACCTAATGACCTCAAAATCAATAGGGGTCATCTGCTGGTCATGACCAACCTCCCTATCAACTTTCGTGACCCTAGACTTGAGCGTTCTTGAGTTATCATCCGGAAACTGTTTTACTGTTCAGGGTCACTGTGACCTTGACCTTTAACATACTGACCTCAAAATCAATAGGGGTCATTTGCTGGTCATTACCAACCTCCCTATCAACTTTCATGATCCTATGCCCAAGTGTTCTTAAGTTATCATCCGGAAACCGTTTTACTATTCAGGGTCATTGTGACCTTGACCTTTGACATACAGACCTCAAAATCAATAGGGGTCATCTGCTGGTGATGACCAACCAACCTATCAACTTTCATGATCCTAGGCCCAAGCGTTCTTGAGTTATCATCCGGAAACGGATTGGTCTACATTCCGACCGACCGACCGACCGACAGACATCTGCAAAACAATATACCCCTCCTTCTTCGAAGGGGGGCATAATTATAAGTTACTAATTTTATTCAATTTCCACTATTACACATTCAGAGGAGCATTTTTCAACCATTCTGTGATAGAAGTGACCTAGCTTTCTAATAAAGATTAAAACTCTATATACTAGTACAATCAGCACAAATTAAATGTTTCATTATCAGTCTGATCAAAAACAAAAAGTCTACTTTTCTAGGTTTTACATACTAACAAGAGGGCCATGATGGCCCTATATCGCTCACCTGTTATCATTGCACTTGAGGACAAGAAGGTCCTCAGAAAAAACATTAAGTCCAAAGGACAGGAACAACAAAGCAAACAATTTAACCAAAAAGAAAAAAAAAATTCTTACAAGGTATAGATATGTCAAAATACACCTAAAAATTGGAGGTACCATCCATGTTGTACCACAGAAAAGGGGTCTCGGTTTTTCCCTACGGCCAATAATAAAAAAGTTACTAAAAATAAACTATTTATAGTAACGTAAAAAGGAAGTAATTAAAAAAAATAAATATTGTAAGTGAACAAAAGAAGGATCTGCCAAATAAATCTGTTGACATAAATGAAATTTCAGATCAGTATCTTCATGAGTTACAGAGATATACCCATTTTAATTTGAAATAAAGGGAGGTAATTTGACATAAAATCAGTTCACAGTTATCTACCTTGATTACCTCAGTCCAACTAATAACAATAATGAAATTTCAAATACGGTAAGTCCTATAAGTACTTACTGATATAAATCCATTTTGATTACAATCAGGGGAGGTAATCAGATATAAAATAACTCTGGAACCTACGATTGGATTTGATTTGTCATGGAATCCAGGATTTATTGTTGTTGAAGATATTTTGGAAGTTTGTATAAAATAAAACCATAAATAAAGTCTCTATATGGCTGCAAATGCCAAAATAGCCAATTCTGGACCTTTAAGGGGCCATAACTCTGGAACCCATGATGGAATCTGGCCAGTTGAAGAAAGGAAGCAAGATCTTGTGGTGATACAAGTTGTGTGCAACTTTGGTTAAAATCAAATTATAAATGAAGCTGCTATTGTGCAGACAAGGTCAAAATAGCTAATTTTGGCCCATTCAGGGGCCATAACTCTGGAACCCATTAAGGGATCTGGCCGGTTCAAGAAAGGAACCGAGATCTTATGGTGACACAAGTTTTGTGCAAGTTTGATTAAATTCAAATCATAAATGAAGCTGCTATTGTGCAGACAAGGTCAAAATAGCTAATTCTGGCCCTTTCACGGGCCATCACTCTGGAACCAATAAAGGAATCTCGCCAGTTCAAGAAAGGAACCAAGATCTTATGGTGATACAAGTTGTGTGCAAGTTTGGTTAAAATAAAATCATAAATGAAGCTGCTATTGTGCAGACAAGGTAAAAATAGCTAATTCTGACCTTTTCAGGGGCCATAACGCTGGAACCCATAATGGAATCTGGCCAGTTCAAGAAGGGAACCAAGATCGTATAGTGATACAAGTTGTGTGCCTGTTTAGTAAAAATCAAATCATAAATAAAGCTGCTATTGTGCAGACAAGGTCAAAATAGCTAATTTTGGCCCTTTCAGGGGCCATAACTCTGGAACCCATAATGGGATCTGGCCAGTTCAAGAATGGAACTGTGATCTTATGGTGATACAAGTTGTGTGCAAGTTTGGTTAAAATAAAATCATAAAAGAAACCACTATCGTGCAGACACGAAATTGTTGACGCACGGATGGACGCACGGACGGATTGACGACGGACGAAGGGTGATCACAAAAGCTCACCTTGTCACTATGTGACAGGTGAGCTAATAAAAAATACAGTATGTTACATAAAGTGGTAGATATTTTATCTTAAAACAAGTCCTGATGAATTTTTTTTTCAAATCATCTGTTTTTTTTTTTACTTGCTGAACCAATTTACAAACACTGTTGTAATTATTTCTGTTAAATACCCTTGTTGCTCTGGTGTGGTTATAACACAACTCAAGCAAAGACTTATTACAAAAATATTAAACAGTTAAAGAAATCAAAATTTTAACTTGCCACTGTTATATACTTCACCTTCATGCGGAACCAGTTTGAATACAGTAATAATCTGTTTTTCTTAATATGTGCAATTTCAAGATTCAGAGCAACATGAAGTTCAATCAGAAGCAAATAAGGAAGATATATTAATACATGAATGAGACTGTAACAATAAAACAAATATTGTGCAAGTTTATCTTGATTATTGTCATTGCACCAACCAACAACAATGAAATTCACATCTTTGGGACATTAGGGTCATGTTCTGTACCTTGTGAATTTTGTTGCAGTCTTTATCAATACTTCATTTAAAAAGTTTGCACTCATAAAAAACAAGAGGACCATGATGGTCCTGAATCGCTCACCTCTTCCCACATGACCCAGTGATAACATTCATACCAACTTTCATACTATCCAATGTACATAATAAGGCCTCTAAAATCACAACGGTTTCATTACTTTGACCACCACCTTAACTTTCGATAGCCTAGACCCAACTTTTGCATTACACCGAACACGATGACATTCGACCAGCCATCGACCGACACATCTCAAAAATATACCCTTCTAAGGGATTAAGTTCACAAGTTTTTCTTACTTTTTCAGACCATTCAACCCATTTTGATAGAAGTGACCCTGTTTCTAATTAAAGATTAAAATCTAAATGAACAATCAGCCAAATTAAATTTTCATATCACCTGTAAAAATCCTTATAAAGTCACATTTTTCTAGTTTTGACCTACTAACAGTAGTAGCACGTGGCCCACTATTCGCCACCTTACTGCATGAGAAAGAAGGTCCTCAGATGAAACATTCAACATTCAACAGACAGGAAAAACAAAGCCAAAAGTCCAAAAAGGAAATTTCTTCTGTTATTTACTACAATACACCTAAAATTTGATGGCCACGTGTACCACACAATTCTCGTATTTAACCTAATAAAATCAAAGATGAAACATTTTAGAACTAATAAGGGAAGATTCAAAAAATATATGGTATCAAAGAGGTCCAAATTTTTACTATATGTTTCAGATCAGATATTTTGAGTTACAGAGAAACCCATTTTATGAAAACATTGACTAATACATCAGATGCACATTATCTACCTATACTGTCCAACAGATCCCAAAAAATATGAAACCTTTCAAAGGTAACAAAGTACTTATCTATAATTTTGATACAACAGGACGTATGATAAAACCTGGAACCCGATTTGATTGATTCATAGAATCCAAGGTTAATGTTTTGACATATTTATGAAGTTTGTAAAATAAATCCTAAATAAAGGGTCTCTTATTCTAATATGCCAATGAGCCAATTTGTTTGTGGCCATCTCTGAACCCAGATGATCGACCATTGAAAGGAAGCAATCTAGGTGATACATTGTGAACTTTTATGAAAATCACAAATATAATGGCCTCTATTGTCAGACAAGTCAAAATGTTTTTCTCATTTCAGGGCCTAACTGGACCATTTTGGACTGCCGCAAGACACGGAACCGAACATGTGACCAAGATATGATCAAGATTAAATTCAAATTCATAAGAACTGCATGTGAACAATGGCCATAAAGGCAAAGTTTGGCCTATTCACTGCCATACTGATCTAAGATTTTATAGAAAGGAACCCACTTCTAATGGTGATACATTTCAAGATTGAAATATCAGACAAACTGCTATACAGACAAGAAAAAACTATTTGCCTTATAGGGTCCAAAGTGGAACCCATAATTGAATCTGACCTAGTTTCAGAAGGACCAAACGTAGGATACCACTTTGTGTTAATTAACAAATCAATCATAAAAATCTGACCAATTTCATGAATCATGAATTTGGCCTCTAGAGAGGTCAAACAAGGTTTTTCATTTTCAGACACTCTGAACCTATGTTTTGCCGCAACATGGAACCCTGTATTCAACTTTGACCAAGTTGATAATAAAATGAAAAACCATTCGGACCAAATTGTCATACCAGATCCCATGAAGGATTGCGAGAGAGGTCAAAAGTCTTGTTCTATATTGACAGTGATCTAATAAAATACAGTAACATATGAAATTTATCTAAAACAATCAGATGAAATTCAAATCATCTTTTTTTTACTGGACCATTACAAAACTCTGTATGTAATTATTTCTGTTATTGACCTATGATTGCTATTTTTGTGGTGACCACAACTCAGAAAGTTATACAGAATATAACAGTTAACAATCACCAATTTTCAATGATCCATGAATATACTTGCCTCAGAGGAGGTAACAAATATTTTTTTTTATTTCATTAAGACAGAGCAACTGACGCTTAATTAGAACGCAAATAGACCAGTATTAAACTGACCTAGATAATCAAAAAACAATTGTCAGACCGAACTTTCATCAGTCCCAAAAATAATATCCTTTGATTAGGTCAAAGTTTTTCCTTTAATTTGACTTATGACTACTTTTTAAAAAGTTGCACCATAAACCAAGAGACATATGACCTAATCGTATCTCCCACATGACAGTTGATAAACATTCAGACCAATTTTCATAAGATCCATGAAAAATAGGCCTCTAGAGAGGTCACAACGGTTTTTCTATTTTTAGACCTACTGACCTAGTTTTTGATGGCACGTAACCCAGTTTCGAACTTGACCTAGATATCATCAAGGTGAACATTCTGACCAGTTTTCATGAAGATCCATTCACAAATATGGCCTCTAGAGATGTCACAAGGTTTTTCTATTTTTAGACCTACTGACCTAGTTTTTGACCGCACATGACCCTGTTTCGAACTTGACCTAGATATAATCAAGATGAACATTCAGACCAATTTTCATACAGATCCCATGTAATATATGGCCTTTAGAGAGGTCACAAGGTTTTTCTATTATTTGACCTACTGATCTAGTTTTTGATAGCACGTGACCCACTTTCGAACTTGACCTAGATATCATCAAGATGAACATTCAGACCAACTTTCATACAGATCCCATGAAAAATATAGCCTCTAGAGAGGTCACAAGGTTTTTCTGTTATTTGACCTACTGACCTAGTTTTTGATGGCACGTGACCCACTTTCGAAATTAACCTAGATATCATCAAGGTGAACATTCTGACCAATTTTCATGAAGATCTCATGAAATATATGGCCTCTAGAGAGGTCACAAGGTTTTTCTATTTTTAGACCTACTGACCTAGTTTTTGACCGCACGTGAACCAGTTTCAAACTTGACCTAGATATCATCAAGATGAACATTCAGACCAACTTTCATACAGATCCCATGAAAAATATGGCCTTTAGAGAGGTCACAAAGTTTTTCTATTATTTGACCTACTGACCTAGTTTTTGATGGCACCTGACCCAGTTTCGAACTTGACCTAGATATCATCAAGGTGAATGTTCTGACCAATTTTCATGAAGATCTTGTGAAATATATGGCCTCTAGAGAGGTCACAAGGTTTTTCTATTTTTAGACCTACTGACCTAGTTTTTGATGGCACGTAACCCAGTTTCGAACTTGACCTAGATATCATCAAGGTGAACATTCTGACCAATTTTCATGAAGATCTTGTGAAATATATGGCCTCTAGAGAAGTCACAAGGTTTTTCTATTTTTAGACCTACTGACCTAGTTTTTGAAGGCATGTGACCCGGTTTCGAACTTGACCTAGATATCATCAAGATGAACATTCTGACCAACTTTCATAAAGATCCCACAAAAAATGTGACCTCTAGAGTGGTCACAAGCAAAAGTTTACGGACGGACGGACGCACGGACGGACGACGGACGCTGCTTGATCACAAAAGCTCACCTTGTCACTATGTGACAGGTGAGCTAAAAAGTAGTCTATTCTTTAAAAGGTAAATATAAATCAACAGTGGATTGTAACTGTTGGCTGTCAGAGGACAGCAGCATTTAACCAATCAAAAACCCTTTTACTGATAAATATTTAAACAAGAAATAATGGTAAATCCAATGGATGATGCTCCCGAAAATTTGCATATATAAAGAACAAAAGCGGAATTTATTGACTGGGCACATATAGTTTAAAGGGCATTACCTCATTGAAAACTAATTCCAATGTATAATGAAGAAAATATGCGCACCTTCTCTTGAGAGTGAAGCATCCGATAATTTTTTGCTGAGTTCCAGGCAGTGGTTGCTGAGAAATACTCCTGACAAGAATTGTACTTTAGTATACTACTATTGAACAATCAAAGGGCAATAACTCTGTGACAAATAATTCGACCAGAACATGAAGACAATATGTGCATCTCCTCTCGATAGTGAAACTTCCTATGAAGTTTTGCTAAATTCCAACCAGAGGTTACTGAGAAATTATCTGGACAAGAAATGCGGGACGGACGCATGCACGAAGCGGCGACTATGCATTATGATGAAAGCATAGACATAAACAAGTACAAAAGGGCAATAATCTCTCTTCTCATAATATTAAAAAGGTTGAAAATAGGCATAAATTTTTCAAAAAAGCAAAAGAGGGGTATGGGTACTGTGCATTGTCTCTAATAGTATAACACTGAATGAGTGTGTGAAGGTTCAATTCATTCCCACATTTAATTACTAAGATGCCATTTTACATACAACATTTAACCAAAAACTGCCAAAGTAAAAAGGAGGCATTTACTTTATAAAATGAAACCATGAAATGGCCTGTAATCGCTTCAATCATCACAGTGAACAACGTGATAACATCGTTTTTTGACCATTACTTGTCACTGAAATCCCCTACATATAAAAATTGAACCATCTGGGAGTTGCACAGAGTGCTAGTTTCTACTAAAATTCTTTAGACATACTGACCTATCTTTTAAGTAGTGACCATTCTAGATACTTGAAATTTGTGCAAATTTGACCAATAACCATCATGACATGACCACAGCTTTTATAAAACCATATAAAAATGTGACCTTAGAGTGGTAAAGTTTATTTCTTGACTTACCTTTCAAGACTCAAAACAACGACGACTAGTTTTGACCATCTAGTGACACCAAGCATTTGAACTGACATAGAAATCTCTTCTAGATGAACATTTCAGTACTCAATCTGTTCACATTGATAGATTCCCAAAAAAATTATGACCCAGGATCTGAGTCCTACAATTATATTCCCTAATACAATAGGTCACCTACTACCAAGCTATCTATGAAGTTCAACAGTGGTAAATGTTCTTTGCACTTGAAGAGAATTTTCAGTCTAATATTCACTACCACTTTTTCATTAGACCCAGAAAACAAATGTCATCTCTGAAGCAATCTCCTATAAGTTGTTACTATGTAGATAACTACATACCCAATTATTGATAAGAAACCAGTTTACAACTAGACCCAGAATATCAATCAATATGATCGCCTTTTTTTTACATGAGACCATGAAAAATGTGATTATGTTACAGTTCTTCTAATTATTTTTTAAACATTACAGAATTAGTTTTGACGCACGTGACCACAAGTTTGAAAATTGACTATTTCACCAAGAATGAACATTTCTGTGCACCAATAAATTTATAGGAAAAATAACCAAAGACCAAGTGACCTCATAGGGGTATCACCCCCTGAAACTTTATTTTTTTTAGACCTTACCCGCTATTTCATTGAAGGCTAGTGCCCCTTTCGAATTTGGACCAGATATCCATGATGAACATTGAACATGCTTACCATAGAAGATCCGATGAAAGAAGTGCAGACCATCTAGACTGGCAAGCAATTTATTATTTTGTTGTTTTAGACCACTGAACCATATAGTTTGACTTCCCTTTGACGTGGACCCCAGGTGCGACCTGCCATGATTATTCATCAGCTGACATTCTGTGACCGACCTTTCCATGGATGGCTTCCCCAATGAAGAATCAATGCAGTGACTCAGCTATATGTTCTGGTCACAAGCGAATATATTCACATATAATGGTTAGATCAAATAACCGTATTTTAAGACAACGTAAGTTTGAACATTAAACTTAAAAATGAAGAGATATTGATTACTTGCAAGAAAATTAAATGAAATTCCATAAAGCAAAATTGACACTAAAATGCAAAAGCTTTCTATATTTATTAGAATACAACTAGCTTATTAACCATGAAAGTTCAATATGAAATATCATAAGAATACACAGATGTAGAACCTAACTTTCATTAATTCTGAAATACCTAGCAGGTAAGTTACTTTCTGCTTTTTGCTACTTGACCTTTTTAATCGAGATACATCACACTTTCGAAATAGGACCAGATATATAATACATTGCTACAGACAATTTCTGAAGATTATGAAAAAATTTGATACCTCTAGATTAATTGCACAAAGTAATCTTTATTTTAACTACCTGACTACAAATTTTTGACCTTCACTGTGACATCCAGTTATTAGTACTTGACCTTAGACACATCAACGAATGGACTTTCTGACACATTATTTCCACTGAAATACAATTGAAAAATGTACTGACTTAATGTCACCAAGGTTATATATTACAAATATTAGACCTATGACTAGTTTTTTTTTTGACCGACTGACACCGTTACCAACTACCTAGATTCAAAAGTATTTTGACCATTTTCATGATATGAAAAGACCCCAGTGGCCCATCCCGAAAATTTCATCACAAGCGCACCTGGTCACGACCTCCCTTAGCGCTGGAGGCACCTCACATGAGCAATCACACATAGCTCAAACCCACAGTAAGCTAGTGTGACAGTGACCTAAACAGGCCCATAACATGTTTATGATTTAATAGGGTGTAAAAGCTTTCATATCAATAAAGTGAACAAATCAGTAAAGCAACTTTTTTTCTAATACTGGCATGAAATACCAACTTATTAAATTAATCAATTGTTGAAAAAGAAATGCAATAGATTACAAATTTTTAAATAATCAACAATTTTATTATGTGTACACATTCAAGATCTGAAATTTTGGCAAATTTAGACCTAATTCAACCCATCATGACAATAGACACGAGCTGTTTGTAAAACACATATACACCCCCAATTATGATGGCCTTAAGCAAGTGGGTATGTAATGTTGTATGCTGTGACCTTGACCTTTAACCAAATGACCTCAAAAACAACAGCGACAGAACTGGGGTCATCTACTGAACACAGACAAGCATCCTATTGAGACTGACATTAGTAAATGCCTTCTTTCTTTATTGACTGGACAAGGTTTTCAGTCTCAAGGTCACTGTGACCTCGACATTTGACCTACTGACTTCAAAACAAAGAGGTCATCTATTGACCACAGGTAATCTGAATCATCCTTGACATTTAACCTATTGACCCCTAAAACAATAGGGGTCATCTACTACCACAGGCAATCATCCTATGAAGTTTAATACATGTAGGCTAAAGTGTTCTTTAGCTATGAAGAGAACCCTTTTTCAGTCTTAATATCACTACAGCCTTGACCTTTGACTTACTGACCCAGAAAACAAATGGGGTCATCTACTGACCATACGCAATCTTCCTATGAAGTCTGACTTGTGAGATAACACATTCTCCAATTATTGATAAGAAACCAGATTACCAACTAACAGACAATGAACAAATCAATATGTCCCCTTTTTTTTAAAGTGGACCATAACTAAATGATATTATGTTACTGTCTTCCTGAACTTGAGTTTATTAAGCATGTCACAGAAAATTATGGTGAGGCTCTGCCACATAATTGATTTGGAAACTTTTGAATCTATTTCACCTGAAAATGTATGAGCAATTTCATGTGCAGTTTTTCCATATATTAAAATTTTATAGGGAAAAATAACCAAAGACCATATCCTATAGGAATAATGCTCCTCCTGAAACTCTTCCATGTTTAGCCCTTACCCTGCTAAATTTCATTAATGAACTAGTCCATCTTCCAATTTGGACAGTACCATTAACTATTAAAAGGGGTGCTTACCAAAAAGATACCGACTGAAAGGCGAACAGTGCAGATCATGATCTGACTGCACAGATGTGCATATTTATTTATTTTGTTGTGTTTAACGTTGCACTGACACAATTATAGGTCATGTGGCAACTTTCCAGCTTTGATGGTGGCAGAAAACCCCAGGTGCCCCTCCATGCATTATTTCATCACGAGCTGGCTCCTGGGTAGAACCACCGACCTTCTGTAAGCCAGCTGGATGGCTTCCTCACATGAAGAATTCAATGCCCCGAGTGAGGCGTGCAGGCTGATCATGATCTTCACTGGTCGCAAAGGCAGAATCAATAATGTCCAGCATGATAATGGTTAGATTTGCAAATAACCGGTATTTAAGGAATGTAAGTTTGAACATATTAAGACTTAAAAATGAAAGAGATTATTTGATTTGGCACTTTGCAAAAAGGTTTAAAAGTTAAATCATATTTCAAAAGCAAAATTGACAAAACTAAAAATGAAGAAAGCTTTCTATATTTATTAAATAAATATGCCTTATATACATTAATAGTACTAATATGAAATACATAATGTAATATCACAGAGTGTACAACATTAACTGTTACATTTATTTCTGGAAGCATACAGAGCAGGTTATTACCCTTTCTGCGTCTCTTTGCAGTCTTTGACCTTTTGTCACAAATCAGATAACATTCATGCATCTTTGTCGAAAGTAGGACAAGTATGATATAATCATCCATTGCATCACTTAGACAGAGGTTTCTGCGAGTTTATGAATAGAGAATAATTTTTAATACTTAATATTAAATTATAGCAATATAATGAATCATAAATTAGTATTTAACTACCCATACAGTACAATATTGCTTTGAGCCAGTGTCACATATCTATAAATCACAGGTTGGATTAGTACTGTTGTACAGTTAAAAGACACATCTGGAAGCTGCAATTGTGCATCTTTCTTAGCATACACTTTAATGTTACAAACAGCTGTTAATACAGATAATCTAGGAAAACACAGTGAACTGATTACTTCACCAAGAAATATATATAGATATAACAAATAATGTACTCTTATGTTTGTTTGTTTTTGTTGGGTTTAACATCACACCGACACAAATATAGGTCAAAAGGTATTTTTCCAGCTTTGATGGTTGAGGAAGACCCCAGTGGCCCCTCCCTGTAATATTTCATCACAAGCGAGCACCTGGGTAGAACCACTGACCTTCCCTTAGCCAGCTGGATGGCTTCCTCACATGAAGAAATCAACACCCCGAGTGAGGCTCAAACCCACACCGGTGAGAGGCTAGTGATTTGAAGTCAGCGACCTTAACCACGAAGGCCCCCATGTACTAGCATGTGTCAGATATGTATTGTTTAATAAGTGAAAAGGTTTTATCAAATAAAATGGTGAAAAAATAGCAAGTAGCAGACTTTTGCATGTAGTACGTGAAACTGGTCATTAACTGCAATGGTTTAGATGGTTTTAATCAATTGTTGAAGAAGAAATTATCAAATGGGGAGATTAAGCAACATTTATTCCAGATTTTCCACAATGTTGACACTTGTGTTTAACAAGCAAATTCGATGAATTGGAATCCCCCGCCGAAAGGGTCAGAGTTGAGGAACGGCAAAAAAATATATCCTGCAAAAGGTTAAGAATGTTACCAAGAAGCAAATAATTTCATTAGTCAAATCAAATTAAAAGAAAATGAATGGTTTGTTTGGGTGGGTTGGGGGGGGGGGAGTGAGGATACAACAGTTTACATGTTGATTATAAATATTGGTAGAAAACGAAAAATGAAAAAAAAAAAAAAAAAAAAAAAAAAAAAAAAAAAGGGGGGGGGGGGGGGGGGGGGGGGGGGGGGGGGAGGGGGAAGGGGGTGACCAATGTAAGGTGATGACCAGGTGTAGGTACACAACATCACATGTTTATAATAAATGTGCATGGAAAAGAATGGAAAAAGTTTAATGAAATTCTTCCAATTGGTTGGTTTGTTATGTACAGATCAGTGGATTTTTAAACAATTAAAGGGCAATAACTAAATGGAAAATTGACCAATCGAAAAAAAAACTTGAAGGGCATCGTCGCAGTATCTTGGTTCATGTCTATTTCAAGTTTGATGAAATTCTACCTGCTAGTTACTGAGAAATGGCTGCAGACGGACATTTTTCATTAAATCAAGGGCAATAACTCTGAGGGAAATTGACCTATCAAAAAAAAAACTTGACGGGCATCAGCGCAGTATCTTGGTTCATGTCTATTTCAAATTTGATGAAATTATTCCTGTTAGTTACTGAGAAATAGCTGCAGACAGACATTTTTTATTAAATCAAGGGCAATAACTCTGAGGGAAATTGATCAATCAAAAAAAAAACTTGACGGGCATCATCGCAGTATGTTGGTTCATGTTTATTTCAAGTTTCATGAAATTCTACCAAGTAGTTACTGAGAAATGGCTGCGGACGGACGGACGGACGGACTGACGGACGGACTGACGGACGGACAACGCCATTTCAATACCCCCCTCCCGATTTCATCGGCGGGGGATAACAAATAAACTATTACAAGGATCTCAGATGATTATTATTTGGCATCACTATTATAAATTCTAACACGGTCCGATTCATTTTCCTATTAAACAAAGAAGGCAGAAAACAGTGAATTATTATACAACAAATCACTGTTCTGACGTCACAATTATTACATCATGGCGTCTTAACTGCATAGCGGCACGCTGGAAAAGAAACCGATTGAAAATGGGCAAATTTTTAATGAATGTTGTCAAGGATGTACTTTAAAATTCTTGGTAACGTGTTAGAATCGAAATAATATATCTCATTTAGTGATTTGCTCTTGAATAAATCATTGTTTGTCGTTCAGATGCGTATTATTATATCACTCGAGCTGCGCCCTCGTGATATAATTCCTTTGCATCTGAACTCCAAACAATGATTTATTCAACGACAAATCACTGGATGAGATATATTATTTCTTAAGTATAACACATTATTTTATGATTTTTTTGTAACTTAAATTTTTTGCTCATTTTTAGTTAAATACCAATTAGTGGTGTTCTAAAAACAGACAAAGTACCAAAGTTAGCATGGCCGCCGGTACTTATGAAGTTCATTTTCACTTTACTGTATATTTAATAACATGCAAGCAAATGTTAGAAAATTCTCTGCATTATAACTTACTCCAGGATTCGTCTTCAACTCTTTAACTAGCCCCTGTGTGGTAGTCCTCAGACATTTTTCCAACATATCTAATGATGCTGATAATTCCATTTCCATTAAAACTACCTTGTTATCTAAAACTTTCCTTACAGGAAAACAAAATGGCAAGTTTGATGAGGACTAAAGCAAAATGCATGATAAAACATGTAAAGATGAATTAAAAAGTAAAACAAGTTTTTAAATCATAATTATGTCTGAAAAGTTAGCTTTCAACATCCATGTTTAATATACCACATTTCTACCTACTGTTTGATATATACACTATTAAAAGAAATTAGATATATATGTAACAAACCATTTGACAGAAAAAATATGTTCTTTGAACAATCGATATCTCTTTGAGTAAAACAGTATTATAAGAAAAAATATGGTTAAGAACTGCAAGCAGCAGTGAAAAATATAACAATTTTATGTCAATGACAAAGTCAAGCTTGCAGACAAACTTTGTAAGACAAACTTTTGAAAGTGCACACAGTACTCTTAAGAATTCCCTGCATAAGGTAAAACAAGCAGCCAGAGGGCCAAGACAGCCCAATATTGCTAATCCAAGTCCTAAATTGAAAGCACATAACCAAGCAAAAAAAAATAGTCTGACCTCATCAAAATCCAAACTTAAAATACATCACATTGGTATAAACATTCAAAATATAATCAACATTTAAAAAGAAATTATGCCATAAAAGAGGACAATTGATGAAAATAGTTTTGCAAAATAAGGCGCACATAATTCATGGTTAGGAGGTGGTGAAGAAAATGGTGAAATACATCTGTGAAATCAAGGATACAAAACTCTAGGTTATGAAGTCTGGTTTGGTCCATAAAAAATTTGACTGAAACCTTCTTGATATACACATTCTTTCATAAGGATTGGCAAAGAAAAGAAGGTGCCAGAGAGAAATCATATTGAAACATTACATTGTTTTGATTAATCAAGGGCATGTAACTCAAGACCAACTGATCTGACCCGCAATCAACCTTGCAGAAATAAGACACATTCTGTATGAACATGATCTGGACAAGAAGATTCTTGAGTGTTAAAATGGTAAAATAAACTTATTTCATTCATCAATGGCCCATCTGGTCCACTCTGACAAACATGTAACAAGTATCTTGGCACAATAACTCCAATTAACAACTGTAAAAATTCTGGAAAAAAGGAAATCATAACTTGTTGTCTAGTTCACTGTCATTTTCATCTTGATTTATTTCTTGCACATCTGTTACATTGGCTGAACCACTCTGACTATCTCCTTTATCCACTTCTGAATTATTTTTTGGACTGGTTCTGTGTTTTAGTTTATTTACCACTTGAACCTGCCACTGGTCATCTGAAATTGTCCTGGCCCAGTCTGGAATGTTTGATGTGGGAAGCTGGATGTTTGACATCACAGACAAGATCTTATCTGCATGATCTGTAATAATACATGATGTAAACCTTTTAAAACTGGTACTAAATTAAATGTGTATGATAAATACATGCATGCCTTTTGTTTCTTGTGTAATATTGAAAAAAAATTCAAATAAATATTTGGAATACGAAACCAACACCTATTTGCATTTATAACAGGTCCAGTACCAACCCTTTCTATTTCAGACTTCGACTGTGTGAATGACCAGCAAGAATGACAAATATTTAGTTTTTACCAGTTTATATTCTGGTAACAGTTGTCTGCTGCTACCATGCATTTGATTATAAGGTAATTCACTAATAAACAATCATCCTTACTTATGTCATCTTGTGCATGGCTGGTCAGCACTATTTATGTAAAGTTACTCATTTATGTAAAGTTACTAAGTCTTGCGTTGTAATGAGCTGCCTAGATACAATTGCTGCGACAAATGAAATTATAATTATTATCATGCTGCACAAGTGTTGAGTAACCTCATTTAAGGCCTAATTTAGGGTTCATGTATATTTGTTAATAAGTTTGTACAGTAATGTGACAAGATCATATAATAAATGTACTATTTACTTTGGAGATGGCTGATTTGCTTTAAGTGTAGGCCTTCTTCTTAATTAGAAAGTGGGCCAGATTTCGAACCCTTATATCGTACTTATTATAAATTATACTTCCAAATTAGATTTGTCCCTATTCCACTCTGATGGCTTACCTTATAGCTTCAAGCAATGAGATGAGTAACTTCAAGAAGTTAAACAGACCACACTACAAGTAGATACTATGTTACATACCAGGCTTACTAGAACAAGCTAAATCGTATGATGTGTACCTCTTTCACTATTTCCACACTGAAAGCACTTCCCATTGTATTTCATACATGTATTCATGTTATTACAAGACATCAACATTAAATTTTGATTTTTCTAAGCATCCTGTATTTCCCAGGTAGCTTACCTTTTTCTAATGAATTATTTGTTTGTCTCTCCTGATTCCATAAGATATCTTTTCTCTCTGGTCTTGGTAAATCAGGTACCTACAATCATGCAGAGAAAATATATGTGAATATTTCTTCTTCGGATGTGAACCCTTTGAAACTCCCCATATCTTGCTTTCTTTGCAGTCACCAGTGCTGCTGTGACATATATCTATTAACTAGTCAAAACATATTTTCGTTTTTGTCAGGTATAAAGTCACAAACATACAATTTCGGTTACTAGTATACAGCGACTTTTCCAGCTTTTTATGGTGGAGGAAGACCCCAGGTGACCCTCTCAGCATTGCTTCAGACATGGACAGGCACCTGCGTAGAACCACCAACCTTACATAAGCCAGATGGAAAGCTTTATCACATGAAGAATTCTACATCCAAACAAACATTTGGACACAAAGTGGCGACAAACAAGTGAATCAAAGTCAGAAGACTTAACTGCTCAATGACATTAACTAATCTTTTCAATAAATTCAGGTTTATTTCAAGTTTGTCGAACAGAAAATTAACTAGAGCTATCACTAAAGGTGATGAATGTACCCCCCGCATGCACTGACACAGTACTTTGCAATTTGACGCACACAAGATTGCATAATTAAGTGGACTGTATGTATATAGACTGTGTGTATACAGTATAGTAACAAAAAACAAAGTCCCATAACTATGCAGAATATTTATCTAAAAGAACGTAACAGGCACCATGTACAACTAGGGTTGGTACTGATCACTTGTGTGAAGTTTCATTAAATTGTGTGCAAGGGTTCGGAAGATTAGGCACGCATAAGATTGCATATGCAGACTGTATGTACATAGTATGTTAGCAAGACAGACAGACAACCTGAAACCAGTATACCCCCCTCCCCCCTTACAACTTTGTTGTCGGGGGTACAATCAGCCCAAACCTATTGTATTGCAAGAGTAATCAGCTAGAGCACCAAAGGAACATTTCTGTTAAATTATTTCAAAATCAGAAAAGTGGTTTAGGAGATGTCTTTTGAAGATTTTTATATTTTTATTTCTTGTAGCCTCTATGTGCATCCCACCGGAAAAGTTTGAAATCCAAGAAACAGCTAGGCCAAATTTTTTCACTTTCTTCCAAATTGTTTCAGAGGAGATGTCATTTGAAGAAAGTGTTGATACACTGTTGATGCTTATGGATGACAGTGAGTGATCAAAATAGCTCACCTTTAACATGTTGCACTCTGGTGGGCTTAATTGTTTCCTGAATTGTTTGTTATGAGAACGTAATCACATCAACGTCTTTTATGGGAGGGGAGTATAAAATGCTGTATTACTTAATAAACTAAAGCACTATCTATGTGTGCCAATTTTTTTTGTTGGGTTAACATCGCACCGACACAATTATAGGTCATATGACAACTTTCCAGCTTTGCTGGTGGAGGAAGACCCCAGGTGCCCCTCCCTGCATTATTTCATCACAAGCGGGCACCTGGGTAGAACCACCAACCTTCTGTAAGCCTGCTGGTTGGCTTCCTCTCATGAAGAATTCAACGCCCCGAGTGAGACTCGACTGAAGTCAGTGACCTTATACGGGTGTCAGGACTTGTTTGTAAGTGCCAGATGTAAAGGCAATATGCAAGAAAACAGCCTTAGATCTTGACCTTCATACTCACCTACTGATAAAGTTTAAAAGCTAAAGTCTCCACAAAAAGTGAACCTAAACAAAAAATTGAAAATAACCAATTTTTGTAATTAAAAAGGGCCATAATTCTGACAAAATGCAAGAGAGAGTTATGGTTCTAAATCTACTTACTAGTCTAATGAAAATTAAAAAATGTATAAAGTTTCAAAGCTATAGCTCTGACAGCATTCATAAATAAAAATGATAAACCAGTTTGCAAAGTGTCAAAACTATTCCTCTTATAGTATTCAAATAAAATGGAGAAATTCAAATTTTCTAAGTACAAAAATGGGCCATAATTCTATCAAAATGCAAGTTAGAGTTATGGTTTTTGGCTTACTTACTAACTGAATGATGATAAACAAGTATGCAAAGTGTCAAAGCTATAGCTGCTAGTTTTTGAGAAGACACTGACATAAAACAAGAGGGTCATGACGACCCTGGATCGCTCACCTGAGAAATATGAGCTACATGTTTCAAATGTCAAATTGATGATTTTTAGAAAAATTTTGGAAGATTTTCCAATGTACAATCAAGTAACCCCTGGGGCGGGGCCAATTTTACCTCGGGGGTCATGATTTGAACAAAGTTTGTAGAAGTCTACTAGGCAATGTTACATATCAAATATCTAAGATCTAGGCATTTATGAAGTTTTCCCTATGTACAATCAAGTAACCCCTGGGGGGGTCAAGATTTGAACAAGCAAATTCGATGAATTGGTATCCCCCGCCGAAAGGGTTTGTGGTCAGGAATGGCAAAAAAATATATCCGGCAAAAGGTTAAGGATGTTACTAAGAAGCAAAAGAAGCAAATAATTTCATTTGTCAAAATCAATTTAACAGAAAATGAATGCTATTTTTTGGATTGGGGAGGAGGGGCAGCGGGGGTGACTGGGTGAGGGTACAAAACATTGATTATTGTCATTGATCATCGATGTTGATTATAAATATTGAAATATGGATGGAAAATTAAAAATGAAAAAAAAAAAATGTGGGGGGGGGGGGGGGGATGACTGGGTGGAGGAGTGAGGTGGGGGAACAGTACAACTTTGTATGTTGATAAATATTCATGAAAGTCTGAAAAAAAAATAATAATAAAAAGGAAAGAATTTTTTTTTGGGGGGGAGGGGAGGTTGGTCGGGGGAGGGGGTGTGACGAAAGCAAGGTGGTGACCAGGTGTGGGTACACAACTTCACATGTTTATAATAAATGTTCACGGAAAAGAATGAAAGAAGTTTTATGAAATTCTACCAATTGGTTGGTTTGTTATGTACAAATATGTAGATTTTCAAATAATTAAAGGGCAATAACTCTTAGGAAAATTGACCAATTGAAAAAAAAAAATGACATACATCATCAAAGTATGTTGATTCATATTTATTTTAAGTTTCATGAAATTCTACCAGCTTGTTACTGAGAAATGGCTGCAGACGTAGATTTTTCAGTAAATAAAGGGCAATAACTCTAAGGGAAATTGACCAATCCAAAAAAAAACTTGATGGACATCACTGCAGTATGTTGGTTCATATTTATTTCAAGTTTCATGAAATTCCACCTGCTAGTTACTGAGAAATGGCTGCGGACGGACATTTTTGGGCATTTTTCATTAAATCAAGGGCAATAACTCTAAGGGAAATTGACCAATCCAAAAAAAAAACTTGACGGGCATCATCGCAGTATGTTGGTTCATGTTTATTTCAAGTTTAATGAAATTCTACCTGCTAGTTACTGAGAAATGGCTGCGGACGGACACACGCACGCACGGATGCACGGACGTGACGGACGGACAACGCCATTTCAATACCCCCCTCCCGATTTCATCGGCGGGGGATAACAAATTTTGTAGAGGTCAACTAGGCAATGCTACAAAACTGACTAGTCAGTTCTTTCCCCCTAGTTTTCCCTTCAAGTACTGGATTCTTTCGGTATTGTTATTTGGGATACAAAATTTAATGTCTATTCATTTTTCATTTAAATTTCAGATGAAACAGGTATTGTTTTTCATTTGAATAAACCTGCATGTTTCTTTTTTGTAACTTCAATCAATGTTTTTTTTGTCAAATCAAATTTTTTAACTTCTGTTTGATTGCAATTACTATTTAATATCTGTCAGGTGCTGGGAAGAAATTGACTGGTCAGTTCTTTCCCCCTTGCATATACTTGACCTATCAGGTGGGGGAAAAAATTGACCATTCCCCCCTAGCGTATATTTCACCTATCGGGTGGGGGAAGAAATTGACCAGTCAGTTCTTTCCCCCCTAGCATATAGGTGGGGGAAGAAATTGACTAGTCAGTTTTTTCTCCCCTTGCATATACTTGACCTATCAGGTGGGGGAAGAAACCGACCGGTCAGTTCTTTCCCCCCTAGACAGTACTTGACCTGTCAGGTGGGGGAAGAAATTGGCCGGTCGGTTCTTTCCCCAACTAGCCAGTACTTGACCTGTCGGGTGGGGAGAAGAAATTGACCGGTCAGTTCTTTCCCTCCTAGCATATACTTGACCAATCAGGTGGGGGAAGAAATTCGCCAGTCAGTTCTTTCCCCCCTAGCATATATTTCACCTATCAGGTGGGGGAAGAAATTGACTAGTCAGTTCTTTCCCCCCATGCATATACTTGACCTATCAGGTGGGGGAAGAAACTGACTAGTCAGTTCTTTCCCACCTACATTTGTAGCATATACCTGATCTATCAGGTTGGGGAAAAAATTGACTGGTCAGTTCTTTCTCCCCTAGCATTATACTTGAACTGTCAGGTGGGGGAAGAAATTGACTAGTCAGTTCTTTCCCCCCTAGCCAGTACTTGACCTGTCAGGTGGGGGAAGAAATTGACTAGTCAGTTCTTTCCCCCCTATATATAGTTAGTACTTGACCTGTGGTGTGGGTAGAAGAAATTGACCGGTCAGTTCTTTCCCCCCTAGCCAATACTTGACCTGTAGGGTGGGGAGAAGAAACTGACCGGTCAGTTCTTTCCCCCCTTGCATATACTTGACCTATCAGGTGGGGGAAGAAATTGACTAGTCAGTTCTTTCCCCCTAGCCAGTACTTGACCTGTCAGGTCGGTAAATGAACTTGACCTGTCAAGAGGCGAACTGACTGGTCGAATTCATTTCCCCACCCGACAGGTCAAGTACTGACTAGGGGGGAAAGAACTGACTGGTTAATTTCTCCCCCCCCCCTGACAGGTCTAGTACTTGCTGGGGGGAAAGAACTGACCGGTCAATTTCTTCCCCTTCTAGCCAGTAGTCAATTTCTTCTCCCCAACCAGAAAGAACTGCCTGGTCTGGTCAATTTCTTCCCCCACCTGACAGGTCAAGTACTGGCTAGGGGGGGTAAATAACTAACTTGTCAATTTTTTGAAAGAACTGACCGGTCAAATTCATTTCCCCACCCGACAGGTCAAGTACTGGCTAGGGGGGAAAGAACTGACTGGTTAATTCCAACCCCCCCCCCCCCTCCGACAGGTCAAGTACTTGCTGGGGGGAAAGAACTGACCGGTCAATTTCTTCCCCTTCTAGCCAGTACTTGCTGTTAGGTGGGCGAAGAAAATGTCTGGTCAGATCTTTCCCCGCTAGCCAGTACTTGACCTGTCGGCTGGGGAGAAGAAATTCACCGGTCAGTTCTTTCCCCGCTAGCCAGTACTTGCTTTGTCAGGTGGGGAAGAAATTGACCATTCAGTTCTTTCCCCCTAGCAAGTACTGCCTAGAGGGGAAAGAACTGACCAGTAAATTTCTTCCCCCACCTGACAGGTCAAGTATATGATAGGGGGGAAAAAACTGACTGGTCAATTTTTTCTTCCCACCTGAAAGGTCAAGTTCTGGCTAGGGGGAAACACTGACCGGTCAATTTCTTCCCCCACCTGGCAGGTCAAGTACTGGCTAGGGGGGAAAGAACTGACTAGTCAATTTCTTCCCCTACCTGACAGGTCAAGCACTGGCTATGGGGGAAAGAACTGACTGGTCAATTTCTTCTCCCCAACCAACAGGTCAAGAACTGGCTAGGGGGGAAAGAACTGATTGGTCAATTTCTTCCCCCACCTGACAAAACAAGTACTACCTAGTGGGGAAAGAACTGACTGGTCAATTTCATTTCCCCACCTGACAGGTCAAGTACTGGCTAAGGGGGGAAAGAACTGACCGGTCAATTTCTTCCCCCACCTAACAGAACAAGTACAGGCTAGGGGGAAAAGAACTGACTGGTCAATTTACTTCCCCCACCTTACTGGTCAAGTACTGGCTACGTGGGAAAAGAACTGACCAGCAGTAATTTCCTTACCTTAGAAGAAATTGAAACAGGAAAAAGGCAAATATATTTCTTATTTTATATGAAATTTAAATGAAAACCGACTATCGGAAATGAAAAACAGGCTAGTTAAGAATAACCAAGAATAACCAGTTCCAATTCACTAACAGGGGAAATAATTGACTAGTCAATTCTTTCCCCCAGGGAAGAAACTAACTAGTCAGTTTTTTCCCCGGGGAAAGAACTGACTAGGGAAAAACTGACCGTTACACCTGTAAACCGGGGGTCATGATTTGAAAAAATTTTGTAGATGTCTACTAGGCAATGCTACATGTCAAATATCTAAGCTCTAGGCTTTCTGGTTTATTTTAAGAATTTTTTTGAAGATTTTCCTATTTAAAATCAAGTGACCCCTGGGGCGGGGTCAATTTTAACCCCGGGGGTCATGATTTGAACAAATTTTGTAGAGCTCTAGGCCTTCTGGTTTTTTTTTGAAAATTTTGAAGATTTTTCTATGTACAATCAAGTAACCCCATGGGGCGGGGTCAATTTGACCCCAGGGTCATAATTTGAATAAATTTTGTAGAGGTCCACTAGGCAATGCTACATGTGAAATATCTAAGCTCTAGGCCTTCTGGTTTATTTTTAGAAAATTTTTGAAGATTTTCCTATGTAAAATCAAGTGAACCCAGGGGCGGGGTCATGATTTGAACTAATTTTGTACAGGTCCACTAGGCAATGCTACATGTGAAATATCTAAGCTCTAGGCCTTCAGGTTTATTTTTTAAAACATTTTGAAGATTTTCCTATAGAAATCTAAGTAAAATCAAGTGACTCCTGGGGCAGGGTCAATTTTGACCCCAGGGTCATGATTCGAACAACTTTAGTAGAGGTCCACAAGGCAATGCTACATGTCAAATATCTAAGCTCTAAGGCTTCTGGTTTTTGAGAAGAAGATTTTTTAAGATTTTCCTATGTAAAATCAAGTGACCCCTGGGGCGGGGTCAATTTTGACCCCGGGGTCATGATTTGAACAAATTTGGTAGAGGTCCACCAGGCAATGCTTCACACCAAATATCTAAGCTCTAGGGCTTTTGGTTTTTGAGAAGAAGATTTAAAATTTTTCCTTTCGGTTGCCATGGCAACTAGAGCTCTGCATGGAATTCAATTCTTTGAACAATTTTTAAAGAAGACCATCCAAGGAACATCCCTGTGAAGTTTCATCAAAATTGGCCTGTTGGTTTAGGAGGAGATGTTGTTTAAAGTAAAGTGTGGACGGACGACGGACAGACGTACACCGGACAGACGGATGCCGGACGGTGAGCGAACACAATACCTCACCCTGAGCACTTTGTGCTCAGGTGAGCTAATAACAAGAGCCCCGCCAAGCGGGGCAATATACGCCCGAAGGATTACATCATACGATGGGAGCAAAATTTAAGGAACTTGACTGTTGTAGCCCAAAGGAGTGGAACAACAAAAGGAAAACTTCAAAAAACAAATCTAAGTCCACAAAAAAAACATTCAAAGTCCACAAAAAAAAAAAATCCTTATCAGGTACAGGTATGTAAAAATACACCTAAAAATTAGAGGTACCATCCATGTTGTACCACAGAAAAGTGATCTCGGTTTTTCCCTACAGCCAATAATAAAAAAGTTTCAAGATAAGCTATTTATAGTAACATAAAAGGGAAGTAATTAAAAAAACAATTATTGTAGGCTATATACCAATAAAAGAATTTGTTCTTTGTTTCATATAAAATTCAGCTATTTCAGACCAATTTTGTTACAGTTTATAGATTTTCACTCCATCGTAGACCTATTTTCCACAAGATATTCATACTTTTGCTTCAAGAAAACGAAAAGAAAAAGGGGTGTTGAATAGTATGCAATGAAATGCAAGTCAGCTGAAGTCAGGTACCCTCATATTGTCGCATTCCAGAAAGCGGTCCGCAGAATAAACACCTACTTTCGTTTTCAAGTAAACAACTCAAAAACATGCGAGTATTAGCATGAAACGTGTCCTATTTTATGTAAAATTCATTCCACGAGTGAAATAATGCCCATTTGGTCCCCGATTTACGCGCAACTGCGCGAAAAATGGAAAAATTAGGATCTATTTATTAGGGACTTCTTTCGACTACACCACGGAAGCACATTTTGGACCGAATTACTGCATTATAACCTATAAGAGATATCTTTTTATCAAATTTCATAACATTTTCATCTCTATTTTCAAGAAAGATGTAATACCAAACATGTTAACAAGTTACATTGTGAAAATTCGAGATTTTAGAGAAATATAGACATTTAAGTGAGGCCACCCCCTACCCATTTTCTGGGCTAAATTTAGGCTCTGTGGTCGCTTCATTGTAAATTTTGGTAAAAGTTTCACCTGTATGCATTATTTTTCACTTTGATTCTGAAATATCATTCATTCCGTCATGAATATGACTCAAGTGGACCCATTTTGTGCATTTTCACACATTCTGGAGACAAAATATTGGCCTTTCTATTGCAGAAATTGCTGCCGAAATAGGCGCATCTACTCAAAATATGGTCAAAATTCAAATTTAATGATTATTTTGCATTGAAAACATCATTTTATAACATATACAATCGATTTAGGACTATGAAGACTAATTGTAATGTGTTTCTAGAAAAGTCATATTTCAGCTCTTATAGGCTATATACCAATAAAAGAATTTGTTCTTTGTTTCATATAAAATTCAGCTATTTCAGATCAATTTCGTTACAGTTTATAGATTTTCACTCTGTCGTAGACCTATTTTCCACAAGATATCCATACTTTTGCTTCAAGAAAACGAAAAGAAAAAGGGGTGTTGAATAGTATGCAGTGAAATGCAAGTCAACTGAAGTCAGGTACCCTCATATCGCCGCATTCCAGAAAGCGGTCCGCAGAATAAACACCTACTTTCGTTTTCAAGTAAACAACTCGAAAACATGCGAGTATTAGCATGAAACATGTCCTATTTTATGTAAAATTCATTCCACGAGTGAAATAATGCCCATTTGGTCCCCGATTTACGCGCAAATGCGCGAAAAATGGAAAAATTAGGATCTATTTATTAGGGACTTCTTTCGACTACACCACGAAAGTACATTTTGGACCGAATTACTGCATTATAACCTGTAAGTGAACAAAAAAGAGATCTGCCAAATAAAAACAAGAGCACTGCAATGCAGAGCATTATACACAAAGCAAAGTCATACATGACCTTTGACTCTTAAGTGTGACCTTGAACTTGAAGAAAGTCATCCGGAACATGCACTCTGCACGTTGTCTTGGTGTGGTGAACATTTCTGCAAAGTTTCTTTGAAATCCTTCTAGCAGTTCAAAAGTTACAGAGCAGACAGGAAACAAACTGATATGACTTTTGACCCCTAAGTGTGACCTTGACCTTGAAGCGAGTCATCCGGAACATGCGCTCTGCACGTGGTCTTGGTGTGGTGAAGATTTGTGTCAAGTTTCCTTGAAATCCTTCAAGGGGTTCAAGAGTTACAGGGCGGACACGAAATTGTTAATGGACAGACGGACGGACGCACTCACGGTATGATACTTAAGTGACTTTTCAATGTTAAATTTTAGCCACATAAACCCAAAAATTAGTCACATTAACCCACTTTTGGACACTTTTTAAAGTGACTGTCATATAAACAGAGTCCAAACCCTAACTTGCTAGACACTCAAGTACCAATTTGTTAGCACGGACACACGGACGGACAGACGGACACCAGCGTCATAACATAATACGTCCCTTCGGGCGTATAAAAATCTAAATCTAAATCAACACCGATGTCAACGATCAAGTGACAGCAATAGCTCACAGACTTTTTTTCAAAAATCAGATGAGCTAATAATAATTTCTGGAACATTTATCTTACATGCATATATCCGGGTAAGTTTGCAGTATTTGGATAGTCTGGATGTCTGACTTGATGAACTAACCCTTCTGGTATATTACAACCTACAGCTTCTGGAATACTGTCTGAGATATCTGCTGAATCATTGTCTGGCATGGGTTCTTCTGTCTTAAACAATGGTTTGGTAATGTCATAATGACAGCTTAGATCATATTGTAAAGTTTGGTGAAGTCTGAACATACATTTGTACATCCATAAAAGAATTTAATCCAACATTATTATACCAAACTTACATAGCGCTTTTAATGACAAAAACATTCAGACGTGCTTACATACAGAAGTACATATATATATAATTATATTTGCAGCCACTCAAACGCACCACATTCATCTACCAGTACAGATACATACAGAGCCGCTTATTGGCCTGACCAGAGGTACAGAGAGAGAGAAAGCACTCAGAAAAGAGAGAGTGAAAGTTTTGATTCAGGTATATATATGAGTAACCTAGCCAAGCTCTTTGCAAATAGACAGCTTGGTTCTATAACAAGTGCCCTGTAACAATAATTCAATGAATCATGCTAAGACCTCTTTCCTGGGAAGAACCAGTAATGGCCTCTTTGTTGGGTTGAATGCACTCCAGAGCATTTCCAGTGCCTGGCCCGGGATTTGAACCACGGACTCTATACAATGATATATAATGACAGTAAAGCATGTTAATACACTATTGTGGTTTTTAATCTAAATCTCACTGTTTTTTATTGTGATTATCAACATCACTACTTCCTTAAATTTCCTTTTAAGAAAGAAAACAGTTCTATCAATAAATAACAATAAATTTATTCAATATGGTGACAAATTGTTAAAATCACATTCTTTTTAAGTTTAAATTAAGTAAAAAGGTATCTATTATTTAACTGTCAAAGTAGTCTACTGGGAGTTAAATATTTATCAATGACCAGTAATGTAGTACCTACCTGCTCCTCCTCCTCCTCGGAGTCCAAGTCCAGACCTGTAGGACCACCATCCTGTGCCAAGGCCTGATAACCTATATAACCTCCATATCCTTGATCATCATCATCATCATCATCATCATCACTATCTGACATATCAACATTAATCATCACATCTGGATGCTCTACAATCATAGAGGTACTCAAGATTAATTTGATATTAATCAGTAGTTTCTTAGTCTTTATAATACTGTATAGTGTATTACTCAATTAGTATTTTTTCTACGAAAAGTATGTTTTAATATTGCATGAAATAACTTATTTACAAGTGACTGTATAAAATATGCTATTAATTACAACAAGAGGGCCATAAGGCCCTATATCGCTCACCTGTGTACCATTGCTCTTTATGATAACATAAAGTTTTGACATAGATCACATAGGCATACACATTTAAATATCATGATTGTCCGAGTCCACCTGATGGCATAAATGAAATTTCAAATCAGTATCTTCATTGGTTACTGAGATAAACCAATTTTAATTTGAAACAAAGGGAAGTAATTTGACATAAAATCAGTCCATAGTTATCTACCCTGATAGTCTCAGTCCAACTAATGACAATAATGAAATTTCAAATGAGTCCTATAAGTACTTACACTGAGATAAATCCATTTTTTTATTAAAATCAAGGGGGGTAATCATAAATTGGTATAATTATGCAAGTAGAAGATACAGAGTACAAGCCTTTAAAACAATATACTAGAAAAGTATTCATATTGATAAACGTTCAATCAAGAGTTATCTAACATGACTATTTCTTACCATGGAAGACAGATAACGTTTCAAACCAATCTCATTTGAAGCTGCTAAGGTACATACATTTACACAAAAAAATAAAGGGAGGTAATTTGTCATAAATTCAGTCAATATGTATCTACACTGATTGTCCAAGTCCATCTGATGGTATAAATGAAATTTCAGATCAGTATCTTCATTAGTTATGGAAATATACCCATTTTAATTTGAAACAAAGGGAGGTAATTTGGCATAAAATCAGTCCATAGTTATCTACCCTGATTGTCTCAGTCCAACTAATGACAATAATGAAATTTCAACTGAGTCCTATACTCAGGCCATACCAAATTGATTAATAGTTCTTTGGAAAATTTAAAAAAAAAATTGGAGCAAGCAAGCAAATTTTTTTTTTTCCTCTCAATTTTGATTTTTTCAGAGGCGGGTAGATTTTACATGGAGCGAGCGGGTATTTTTATTTTTTTTCTCCTGCTTGGACCCTAAAAGGAGGCATAACCAGCTATGATTATACATGAAGTTAACATTTCTTTAAGAATAACACAGAAATCAAACATTTACAGTGTGACTAACACAGTAGATAGCTTTTCTATATGTTTTAAAGACTATATGAATGGTTTTGCAAATAAATTCTTGCCAAAACTCACTGAATCAGTTTGTTTTTATTTTGTATTTATAATTACTAAGGGATGAGTGTCTCATTTTTAATTTTGATTGTTCTACATTAATTTGAAGGCGTGCCCATTTAACGGCAGAGGATGCGGAATATTTAAGACAAAACGGGCACCCAAGTGGAATAACCTATGTTCTGAAACCCAGTTAGATGGCTTCGACACATGAGCAACTTTGTGCCCCTAGTGAAACTCCAAACAGTAGAGGTGAGGGGAAAGTAATAAATCACTTGACCAATGAGACCAAACAGAGTTGGGCACACAAATGCTTCGACATTGCTCGAATCCCATTGGAATAATTTCTTAACAGATCAGGCTAGCTTAAGTTTTTGTGGTAGAGGTTCATTTCAGTCAAAAATGATATCAGATGGACAAAAAATGATCCCAATATCGCCACTCTTAAAAGTGTTATTTGTTGTGCTTTGATTGACCAAGAAATTTTTAGTTGGGAAGGTCTGTTTTTTGGTTTCTTCCTTTCAATCAATTCACAGCCAATTAATATACAAACAGGGAAAATTGGGGTTACAATACAACAGAAATTATCTTTATATCTACACTACTTATTTGAAAAGCTAAACATTTTTTTAAATTGAATATATGCATTTTGATAGAATATCTGACTGTCGTACTAAAGAAGTTACGTTCAAAATGATTTGGGACCCGAGACAATTAAATTTAGTGTGATGGATCAGTCAGGATCTGTGAACAAACTTTATTTTTAAAGAAAGCACTTTGCTTTGGCTCTAGATCTAACATATTGAACTAAACAACCGATAACAAATAGTTTGAAAACTTTATCTGAACAAAATTTCTATGTTTAATCCAAATATTTTTAATTGAAACCCCGTGCACGTCTTACAAGTCGGTCTCTGTTCTTCTCACTGTATTCTGTATTGAACAATCGTAGAAGGTGCCTACTTCATCACCTACCGGCACATTGAAGGCCAAGTGTGGCATTAGCACAGACACTCCAGATTTAAAACAAATGATGAACAACATCATAATTCCTGACTTTTTGAGTTTGAATCATCAACTACATGTATTACGAATGCATGAATTCCGATCAATATCACTTTGACACATTAAAACAGCGATAAAACCTGTCATTCCGGACAATGTAATCTGAAAAAAAAGAAAAAAAAATTCGGAGATTTTTACGTACGTGCGGGCCATAACTCTGGAAGTCATGAAGGGATCTGGCCAGTTTTCTAAAGGAACCGAGATATTATTCCAATACAAGTTGTGTGCAAGTTTGATTAAAATCAAATACAAAATGTGGTCTCTATCGTGTTCACAAGGAAATTGTGGACGAACGGACGACGGACAAAGGGTGATCACAAAAGCTCACCATGTCACTACGTGACAGGTGAGCTAATAAAAAAGCATCTCATTTTCAGCTGTAAAAAATTGCAGATATAATTATAGTTAATGCCCTTGCTTGTGTATAACAAAATTGTTGTGGCTTAAAAACTTTGGAAAAACAATTTCAGTGAAAGCAACAGTCATTAAAGTAAAAGACTGTGTCAGAAATTTGTAAATTTTAATAAATTTGTACAATGGTTAGTGAATAGTTGTTTTATAAACTGATACATATGCAGCACCACACATGACAAAAGATAACAACAGCAATCTGTAATAAACTTTTACTAACCAGCATCTTCAATCTCATTTTCATTATGTGAAGGGTGATCTCTCTCCTCATCTGGCTGAGGCACTGGACCCATCTTCAGCTAAATAATAAGTAAATTTACGCAGTAACTCCTCCTTGATTAACCTTTTCTTACATCTGGAAAATGAACCAAGAAGTGATATATAAACAGAACTATTGGCTGTTGCAACAGATCGGTAAATATCATTTTTGAAAACAATAACATAGATTACATGAATATTTAGATCTACTCTGACATTGATCAGGTCGGCGTGACGTCACTTCCTAGCAACCGATAAATCCGAGATACAGCAAGGTGAAAGTATCACGTAGCAACCCGTAGCGATTATAGTAGCGGTACGGGTCGCGATGTTGTTTTCGAATAAAATATATAGTGTTATTTCTAGAGCGACGCAGCGGGGCGCCCCGCCCTGCCCTTTTTTACTGCCGCCACGCTGCCCGTAAAATGTGCCCTGTTGCCTTTGATCTTATGCTAAATCCCGCCAAATTCCCTGTTGAAATGCCTCGACGATTTTTGATCAGCAAATTACGTCACGGCGAGTGCACACAGGTAATGAGAATCAATGAAGTGTTAAAACAAATTGATAAAGAGTATGGATCCTGTGAAATGTCAAAAAAGCGTGCGTAAGCTGCCAGCTGATTACCGAGCACGTGAAAAGTGCCCTAGATTTCTTTGGGCAAAATTTAAATTAGACCGTCGTTTAGTATATCAAGTATATATCAGTGCAGTTTGATTCTACTGTAATTTAAACTAGAAAATGCACACATTTTAATGATTATCGAAAGTAAAAGAAAGTTTAGAATGTCCGTTCACGAGTCTTATTACTCCCGATGTCGTATGCAATTTTTCCATATTTCCTTCAAAAAAGCTGACAGTCCGTGTATTTTAATTGATGAGAAACATCAAAATATGTGGAACTATCTCTGGTTTACCCAAGTGGGTCATTTAAACTGAGTAAAAACTACTTTCAGACAACATTCCGAAAGTGTACCAGTATCCGGATAGTATATTTTGGATATGCGATTTAGTAAACTTTAACCTTACTGTAATAGCACTTTTCTGTTAATGAAATATTGATGAAAGACCTGGTAAATACATTAGGACTTTTGATAATTATCAGTTCACAATGTGACCTGAAACAGGCCTTTAACTATGTTGTTTACAACATGATCTTGGTTTCAAGATTAAGCTTATATTAAGGCCATCCACTATTTCACATTCATATGAATAAGCTGACATTCTTGGTGACATTTTTAAGAGAAAGGCTTGAATGGTTTAACCTAAACTATAAAGTAAGTAAAAAGCCTTTGTAAACTTTGTTACTAGTTTTGGGAAGATTTAGCACTTTATTCTGTGACATTTCTTTTAAGTGTGCAATAAAGATAAATGGAATACATACATGTATTAACTATAGACATCTAGAAATGCAACTACTGCTATGGTAACCTTCACATCTAAAAGGGCACCCTGCCCCTTTCGGACAGCACCCTGCCCCTTTTTGGCAGCACCCTGCCCTTTTTGAGCTCTAGAAATAACACTAATATATCATAATACATTTTTATTTCTTAATTTTTATTTTTCCCTGTCCATTTATAATGTATTCCTGAAAGGTTTTTCTAGTTTTACGGGAAATTATTGATTTATTAGCGTGTCAATAATGGTCTAGTAGAAGTGACATATGTTATGTATTGTCAAGTTTTCGGCGATGTTGTTTTTCAATAAAATAGATCATAATATAGTTTTATTTGTGTTTTTTTATTCCCTGTTCATTTTTTTCTCTAATTTTACTGGAAATTATCGATTTATTAACGTGTCTAAACTCTGGTGGCAGAAGTGACATGTTGTGTACTGCCAGTTCTTCGGCCCTTCGGATGGCAAGATTCCATTTGCGTAATATATAAGTTATATCTATGTACATATACATTGTGTGAGAATCCTAAAAATGAATGTGACATTTATATTTTATATCTATTTTCTTTTGTATATATTCCAAAAATATTGTCCCTTTAAAAAAACAGATTCTATTTGAATGAAATATTTTGGAACTCAATTTTTTACATAAAACAATGGATGGATTATACAATTTTTGTATTATGTAATAAGGGGTTTATCACTATGGTGTCATTAATCTCTTTAAGGTATACTGTTATGCAAATAACAAAAATGTGCATCCACCTGCCAAGTGTCCAAATAACATAAGTCCCTGGAGGCATAGTGTACATCAAAGGGATAGGAACAGGAAATCAGTCTCTTTGATTAGTGATGGGCATCCAGGATCTGGACAGAACCGGTCAGAACTGGATTTTACCAACCTGCCACATACTTACTACTCGTCTCCATAGTGATCCCTGTGACTTATGATTTTTATACTGTGAATGTCTAATATAATTTGAAAAGTAGATCCCCCGGAAGCACCGAGAACAATGCAAACAGTGAAAATTGCAGACTGGGTTTGATTGAATCTGTTCATGAGCATTAATGGAAAATGCAACACTGCCCGCGCTCCCTAGCACCGGCTTTTAAAGCGGTATTCAATGTTCAAATTCAAATGAGTTGAAATCAATGATCCCAAATTTAAAGGACCAGAAAATATAACAAAACTGAGATGAAGTCGGAACGACTTTTTCAAGACTCTTCACTTATGAATTAAGACAAACTAGCTGTTCATGTTGTAGAGATATATGTATACTTTATATTTTCATATCTAGATCTATATTTTTTTTTAAGATTGTCACATTGAAAAAAAAACTGATTTTATAATAAATGAAATTTATATACATAATTGTTTTGTTTTATCCTATGAAATGCTGAAGAAATTATTAGAATAATCCTCTCTCCATTATTCATCACACATTTTTCTGGTTAAATATAGGTGTTAATATTACGATACCTGCTAATTAAATCCCACATTGAAGGTGTTGATAGAATGACAGTTAATGTTAATGAATCAACCTTTACAATTATTATCTAGTAACACATTTCACAAGTCCAAATTAGACCTAGTCCAGAGTTGACAGGGAGTGTTTAGAAATAATTTTATCAAAAATGAATTAAGTGAAAGAAGAAAAATATTGACAAACAATAGGCCTATTTATTAAAAAAACAAACATGAAATTGCTGGAAATGTATTTAAGACAAAAAGGTTTATGAAAAAATATTAATTGAGATTTTATAATTGGAGGCCATCTACAGAACGACTGGAATGGAGAGAGAGACCCATTTACCCAGTTTATTTTCACGTCCTTAAACTGTAAGGGGCTCGGATTTCTTGCGATTATTACGGCATGAATTAAATAAATTTATAATAAAAACTACGGAAGTGCTGACTGCAAATGTAAATATACTTTGCAGTTGGTATCCATTCAGAGCCGTCAGGATTTTGTCTGCCGCATGCACGACTCCATTTAAATCAGCGATGCATTGTTCAATTTCACGTCAGGAAACTAAAAGAACGATAGGTTTCTCTCTCACAAATGATTATAGGTGCATTCTGTAACATTGTAAATTTTTGGCATCTTTTTATTTTTCCATTCAATCACTTTAAATTAATAAAAACAATGATCACCCGTGATACACACAATGCTTTCACTTTACAAAATGGCGTCTACTTTCACCTCGCTCTTGTTGCTACGCAACGTTATCGGTGAAGTGCCCGGATATCCGACCTGATCAATGTCTAAGCTGTTTTCATGTTATTCACTCATATTTGTACATGCATACAACTGCATATTTGATGCATAACCCAAGGTCTACATCACGCCCTTCTATTCCGCGCTAGCTGGAACACTGCTGATTATTGGACCTCTTGACTAATCTATCACTTCTAAGTCCTGTTATCCGAATAGGAAGCATCCGAATGTGCAAATTGACTTAAAACTTCGTATCGTTCATCTGTATGACTATAACAGCAAACTAATGCATGGTTTTAAATATTATAAAGTTATTTCTTGTTTTGATACCTACAATTGTTACTGCATGCTGTAAATCATCAAATATTTGACTTGCGCAAAAATGGGTGATCTGAGTCAAAAAGACGCATTGAGAAATATATCGCGACTTGCAATAATGTATACGGCACTGATGTTCATCAAAAGCTATGTAGTGTCTAGTCTGTTACACTGATCTGTCTTATCGAATAAAGAGTCAGTTACAAGCCGATTAAAAACGTACAGATTTCTGTACGAATACCATAATCCACCGCGCGAATGCTAATCTAAAAATAGCCAGGCTTTCCCAAAGAGAAATGTGTAGCTCAGGTTAAACCTTAGTATTGAATGCATATAGTACATTGTCTTATTAATTCTGAAAGGATTGTTCAATATTACATAACACAAAAAGTTAAACCTACAACCATGAAGGTTTAAACAATACACATTGCAATAAGCGCTTCCAGTCAGCTATATTGTCCATGTTGTAGAATAGGTATAGAAATCTAGATCTACTGGTAACTTACTATAAATCATTCTCTTTGTACGCAGGTATCTAGTATTGATAATAGAATTGTAATTAGGTATAACTAATTGAAATCTTCTGCTGCAAAACTCAATGAATTAATGACTTTCCATATCCAGTGGTCAAATTACTAATGTATATCCATCATTTATTTTTTCTAACACATTCAACTTTTTGGGTTTAAGGATACTAAATTGTGTGTTACTTTCTTTATTTTTATTTATTTTTTAAAGAAATATCTAATGTTTTTGTAAATTCCATCTAGCAGCCGACAAAAAAAGAGATCTAAAATAAAAGGGAGCTCTGCCTGACGTTTACATCGATATATACACTCAGCCAATCAGCGATTGCTGTCTTTCACTAATTTTATACCTGGTGCGTCATTATCTGCGGCCTAAAGGCCGCAGGTATATTGGAATGCAACAAGTAGTATAGGTAGCAGTTGGTAGTTTCCAGCCACAGATTCGAATTGGCCAGGGTCAAAATCTGTCATTAGAGATAAAACTTTGAAGTGAAGGCAGTTTTGATGTTTGAAATATTTGTTGATGTGAGTTTGTGATTAACAAGTTTAAGAATGGTATGTTGCAGAAATTCTGGCAGATGCGAATGTAAGCTTGATGGCATCATTTTCATATAACTGCTTGAAATGCATATATGCCACTATCAGCATTGAGCGTCTCGTGAACTGTCAAATGTCATATAGGCCTCACACAGTTGAAAATAGTGAAAAAAGTAATCGGTTGACAGGTATTTTTGTCCAGCTCTGCAAGTAATACTTGAAACTGAGTACAGAATGCAAGTGGCCATTTGTCTCTATCCATTCCCCTAACATTTTAAGGCCAGTTGGAGATATGGCTAATTTGGGCTGAAATGTCATGTATTTTCGCGGGCTGAAATTATCTTTCAGGTGGCTTGTGGATTTAAAAATCTATGCTTTGTATGAAGTTTACTATGTATTTTATTTCTTCTTCAAGTAAGATGTAAACGGGTATCTTTTTATTTTCAGGTCTGCATCTCGTAAGATATCGGAAGCCGTCTGACTTGGCCACATCGCTCGGAAGTCCGAAGTACTAGAAAAAACCGCCATCTGCTACCATAGCACATGGGGACTGGGTGATTTCACGTGACTTTTTTCCGATATGTGATTGGCTTATCGCATTTATGGAACGCCGTTTTTGCAATATAGCTAGCACTCTATATGATATATAGAGAAATGTTTGTGACTTAGATTCCTCATTCATTATTTCATATAATTTATTCAAACTTTCAGCAATGATCAATATTGATACCTTGTTGTGCATAAGGGTTTTCATGTTAATTGCTCTTCAATTTCCTAGATTATGGTCCTGTGTTGTCAAGCAAGTCCAGGTGAAGGCATGAATCACATTTGTGAAAGCTCTAGTATTCCAATAGTCAAGAAATGCGACCAGTTGTGCTTAAAGTTATGTTATACATGAAAGGTAAATATAGTTATTTTTGCTCAAAACAAAACTTTCAGAATTAAGAAATACATAGTTCATATATCTACTTGTAAATCATGTAGAATGGAGTTATATTTCTTACATTAAAGCGTAATGGTATAATAGAAACAAAACAAGTACGTTATTCACCCATAAGTTATACTGTCAACAATTTCTGGTCTGTATAACTTATGGCCGCAGGAAATCTTTCGACTTGTAGTTCTTGGGTTGTAACAGTCGTTAATATGTAGTATCTAACGCGTGGAAGAGTCTATGTAGTGTCCCCATAAATCCAATGAACAACTCTAACTTTATCTGCGATTATGTAAAAAAGCAGTCAGCACCACAGGGGGTCCCCACAAGAAGATGTGTGCACTGGAGTTGAAAGAACTAATCCATGCATCAAAGGTAAATAGAAGCGAGTAGTTTGGCTGGAGCTTACCAATGCCTACTGCTCAGTACTATATATACACGCTGTTTGAGGTAGCATTGAACCTGTACCATATTCCAAACTACATCCAACATATACGACTTTGCCAGGAATCTATATATTGTAAAAAAAAATACTTACCATATCTTCCAGTGTGTGCACGAGTTGTAAGACCTTTTTAAAGCTGCATGAACAGGCTATAACAGATAAGTTAATTCCATCTTTTTTTTCCAAAATGTCATATCTTATAAAATTACCTTCTTACAAAACATCCTTTCTGCGAAAAGAGCACAGCTCTCACTTTCCCTATATTCCCCAATGTTATTGACAATGATATAAAATTTCATAGTTTTCAAATTTAAAGTTTATTCAATATCAAGGCTTATTCACCACTTACAAAGTTTAATTCTGACAAAACAAACAAAAAATATTACTGTTAAAAGGCTAGGGAATAACCTCAATATCTTCTCCGTATATTCCCCATGTATTGTTTTATGATCCATGATAAAATGGAGCAAGAGGATTCCCAGCATTCATTGAGAAAGATATTAAGCGCTGGACGTCACTGGAAACGAAAAGAAAACAACTGTCAGAAAAGGCGGTTCTGTAGTAAGTAAAATGGTATCTAACTGAGAGGTAGGTATACCAGTATATAGAAATTATGTATAAAATTAGTTTTAATTCTGTGATATACTGTATATATGCTCATCTTGACACTCATATGTCTTTTTAAAACGATGTATGATTATTTTATGGGTAAATGTGGCTTTTTTATGTTTGTAATCATGTACAATTTTGTAGAATAAAACTACACGTATATTAGTCTTATCTTACATTATCTTATATATTCCATTCTAAAAGTTATTAGCAATTGCAAAAAAATGTTGAAAATATTATATTTCTCCATGTGGAAGTATAGAATACATCCGAGCATATTAGTTAACCATTCTTATCTGGTGCTTGCTCAATCACACCGAGCCAGCAACATTTGCTTTTTGTCGTGTTTGGCGACCTGTGAAATTTCAACTTGTTCTTTTGATCTCTGAATTACATAAAACTCGTATAAATCTCGTTCTAACTTCATTATTGCTCATCGAAGACTTTTTTCTTTTGTTTTAATTGAGCTTTATTTCGATCTCTTCAGATCGTTCAGCATGACACAAATGTTGTTTTAGTGTACCGCTAATCTATTACGCTTTATCATTTCGGTGGTACCAATACTCTTGCTTTAATAGCTTTGGGTATTGTTAAGTCACCTATTCGATATGATGCCTCCTTTTTAATTGTTAAGTGTCTTTTGGCAGTTTCTATGATATGCAGGCTCCATAACCTCAGACACGCTCTCAGTTCCAGTTTGTTTAGTTCTACCAATTGTTTTCTAGTTTAGGGCCAAACCATTATTTTAACAGGGTGCCATACGCATTTTTTTTTTCATGGAATCATACTCTAGTGTATCATTGAAGGTTCCATGTACACCGCGGTACGAATACATCTGCAGTTGTCTCTAAATAATTTTTTGATACTTGTAAATGTGGAGTGTTTCTCAACCCGGGGTTAGGGGGCATGGTCTGTAGCTTGCATTTCTACTACCGTCCATGAACAGGCTCGATCAAACCGAGCCTGCATTTTCATTTATGTCGTGTTGGAGACCTGTGGTTTTCCACTTTTTCCATTTCAAGTTAGAAAACAATGCGACATAACAAAAAGCTTTTAAAAGCATTTTAATATACTGTTTCAAATATGAGCATTTTCAAAGTAAGGTATAAGGTCATTTTTGGTTGCGGGTTTATCCCGCAAACAAAGTTAAGTGTATTTCTGACAATCGTGTAGCATCTTTATTTGATTCCAAATCACAACTAAAGGAATTTGTTCATGTGTTTCACAAAGTAGTCCCATTCATGAACAATGCGGATGAATTATCAATGATCAAGCATTTCTTATTCATCCTCTATCCATTCACACTGGCCATTTAGATTATATAAGATTTGTCAATGATTAGGTATTCAAGCCCATGGTTACATCACTAACTTCCAGTATGTAAGGTCAGGCAGAGTTTATCTTAGATCAAGGCATATTAGTATTTGTTTCTTATACATGTATATTTATAGATTGGCATTTAAAATGAAAATAAACCTAGCAAAACCCGCAACCACCAGACATCTCAAGGCTTTGATTATACCTCGCATCCTAACTCAATACCCGTAAAACGGTACCTCCAATACACAAACGCTTTATTCCGTTTTAAAATGGAAACTAAACATATGCGATGCCCAGTTGAAGATGTTCCCAAGCTACATCATAAGGGGTTTACTTGGTTTATACATCATTGACAGATATCAGATTATTATGTTATACTGCAGTAGAGAAAATTATGCGCCTTTGTATTACATGGAAATACTTCATTCAGTTGTTTTAACAGAAATGTTCGTTACTGTTATGCAGGTACAGACACATTTAGACACATGTGAGATTTCATTTCTAAAGTCATTTTCATGCACTAAGTGTGATTTCACCTCCCTGGACTTGATGGCTAGAAACATGAACAACCAGGAACATCTATCTGAAGGGAAATATTTTTAATGAATGCAATAATATTCAGTAAAGAATTACGCACAGTTTAGAAAATTGCTTATAATGACTTTTTTAATTTGCCGAGATTCTTATTAATTCTTTAAATGAAATACTAGTATGAAATTAAAGAAATAAATTTATTATAATGAATTTTATTATGTTGTTTTTCCTTCGTATATTTGGACTTCAGGGTCTTTTCATTGCTTTGGTAATAGAATTTTTAATTACAAATTATTCAAACACGTTTTTTTAATATATTGCTGGAAAAGTTTTACCATTCCCCAAGTACAAAAATGAAGTTAGAAAATTGAGGAAAAATCTTTTTCAATACTAGTACACTTCATGTACAGAGAACAACAGAGAAAGATGTGCAGATGTACAATTAAAAATCGGGCTTCGGGTCAACCCTATCAATTCATTAAAAAGGAAAGATAAGATAGGAAAAATAAGATGAAATAAGATAATACGACTAGATCTATTCTGAGTCGACATTACATGTACAAATAATAGAAGCTTAATTTGAAGAGCTTTTTATCTGACTATATATAAAGTGTATGCTAATGTAAGGTGTCTGCAAATAATAATTGATAATTAACAGTGTAAAATCGTTGAAAACATGCTCATCGGATGATCCTACCAAATGTTGTTTAAAACTGGTTAAAGGAAGAAATAGTTACGAGGTGATCAGGAAGATGAGAAGGTGCCACGATTAAAACATCTTTAAAAAATCAGAAAATCACTCATATCAGATTTGAAATGACCTGGTTATCATATTTTTTCATGGAGTTATTCAGTTATCATTCAAGACAATATAATAGCACTAAAATATATAACAAAAATTTAGCTTTATCAACTAACGTACAAACAATATGTATACAAGCTCTATCTTTCTTGCAGTTTTTCCATTTTCTCATAACAAAACGGTTTACAGACTAATGTGTTTCTAGTTTCTAGAGGAAGAATGGCTTAATTTCCTGGGCAGATATGCTACAGTTGATACAGACATCATCATTGTGGGAGACATTAATTTCTATCTCGATATTCCATCAGACCGAGCTACTGTCAGATTTACTAGTGTACTTCAGTCATATGGCATGCATCAACATGTGAATGAACCTACCCATGCCCGCGGTCATACATTACCGCAGAATAATATCAGGTGTCGAGGTCATCGATCCAGGTCTTTGTGACAATACTTGTAATACTTCACAATACCATTATGCAATTCACTTCAACGCCTGTATCACAAAACCAGTTCCGGTTCGGAAGACGGCTTCTTTCTATTGACGTAAGCTCTTTCAAACAAGACGTCTCAGCATCCCTTGCATTGAATACATTTCCAGAAGGGACAGACGTGGATTAACTAGTGAGTGCATATTCAAATGGAATATTCCTACTGATAGATAAACATGTTCCCCTGCACAAAAAAAACTATCGTTCTTCGACCTAGCTCCATGGTATACAGACGAACTTCATAAGGCTAAACATTTAAAACGCAAGTTTGAGCGGAAATGGCGTAAATCTAAAGTAACAATCAACCATCAACTTTATAAGGACCAAAGTGCTACCATAAATAAACTCCTGATTCAGGCTCGAACTGACTATTCCTCTGATAAGGTAAAATCGTGTGGCACTGACCACAAAGGTTTGGCCAAGATAACCAAAAATCTACTAGGAGACAGTCATGATGCTGTCCGTCCTTCCAACTCATCCTCAACGAACTTGCGCAGAAGTTTGGTGACTTTTTTCATCGAGAAAACTGAAAACATTAAGAATGACATTATTTCGCATAGCCAAACTGATTATAATTCAGCAGATTTGAATTGTTCAGAACATCAGGAAGTAGCAAACTGTCTTGTTAATTTAGCTCCTGCAACGAAAGAAGAGGTAAAACAAATCATACAAAAATCTCCAAACAAATCCTGTGAACTTGATCTTTTACCAACATGGCTTTTGAAGAAATATCTTAATGAGCTCTTGCCGTTGATAACAAACATCACTAAATGCATCAATGGAATTAGGTTATGTACCAAAAGAGTTTAAAATTGCGAGGATAAGACCTCTGCTTAAGAAACCAGGTCTTGAACCAAATATTCTCAAATTACAGGCCTGTGTCTAATCTCCCTTTCATTTCAAAAGTCTTAGAAAAGATAGTAGATGCGCGTCTTCGGCGACACTTGACTGAAAATTAGCTACATTAGGGTCTGCAGATGACTCTCGATTATATCTATCCTTTAAGCCGATAGAAGCTGTGGCTAGAAGTGAGGCATTGCGCCGCACTGAGAGTTCTCTGGCTGAGATTTTCTCGTGGATGCTGAAGCTCAATGCTGATAAAACGGAGGTAATGTTATTCACATCAAAGCATAACTCTTAAGTGCATTGAACACGTCTAGGTGAAGGTCGGTGACTGTGTGATAAAATCCACAAAATGTGTCGGAAATCTTACTGTAGTAATTGACAACAGTATAGACCCTTGTTAACAGCCTGTTTACCTCACGGTTAGACTACTGTAATGCCTTGGTAAGTGGTATTCCAAACAGCACCCTTAACAAGTTGCAACATGTCCAGCGTTATCACTTAGACGCCCTGTCGGAATCATATAACACTGGTTCTGAAGGAACTCCATTGGTTGCCAGTGAAATGCAGGGTGCAGTACAAGGTTCTGATCCACGCCTTTAAGGCCAATCAGTCCCCTGACTATATAAGAGATATGACAAAAATGTATAAACAGGTCAGAAACCTAAGATCACAAGACACGTTGTCACTGGTTATGCCAAAAGCTAAAACCGTGATGTATGGAACTCGCAGCTTTTCGTTCACTGCTCCCAAGCTTTAGAACACCTTCCCGTCAAGCTCGCTGGCTGCTTTCAAAAGCCTGCTAAAACCCCACTTCTTTGTACAACATTTCGTTAACTGACCAGTACATTCTTTTCTTTTCATAACACAGCGTACAGCAGTATTTTATCCTAGGGTCACTTAAATACTTTTAAATATGTATGTGAAATACATTTACTGTTTGTGTTGAATGCGTACGTGTTTGTACTGTTTGCAATTTATTCTGTAAACCACTTTTGAACGTGTAAATGTGCATGAAAAAGTGTTCTATATAAATGTGATATGACATATATATATATTATGGACTTAAACTAAAATTCGAGATAATAAAAGTGTGGAAAGGGTCATTTTTTAGCTTATGTAAATTCTTACATATCCTTTTAAACACATTTAATCGTCTACCGCGTTTCTTACAAACGTCACAAATGTGAATCTCAAAATTATTTTGTAGTCAGTATGCTGACATTGCTGATTTGATAAAAGAAAAGTAAAAGAGCTTTTAACGAAAGTTTTCTTGCCAACTGCCATAGCCGTTGGAATTGATCAGGATTTGCCTGGGCCGAGTACTGGAACGACTTGGTACTTACTCATGTGAATACTGAGAACTGATTTTGTAAAAGTACTCGAGTATTACTTGAGTATTACTCACAGTGCTCATGTGTAATTTATGAGTACCAAAGAACAGATAGCTTAGGTTTCACTGGGCTGAAAGGCCGGACGGACCGTCACTATGCTCAAACTATACACACAGATTCAATTTACTAATGATTTTTAGCGCAAAAAGATGGTCACAAGAATATACTTCTCCATCACTTAGATATACACAGTTTTCTTTTAAATGATAGTAGTTTCTCCATTTCGTCGGATGATTTCTCATCAGCACACAAATGCATTTTGATGAAACTATTCCTAATTTTCACTTCATCTGTTTAGCAATTGATATTTATTGTCTTTAAGACAGTTACTTTTAATTTCTGTTGAATTTTGTTTTAAATTTCAAGTGCCTATTTAACAAAACGAAAGAGAATATTTATTATAAGAAACAGAAAGGTCACTGAAAATGTTAAATAAAAGCTGTTTTCCGGGTAAATCTCGTAATTTAAAAGTAAAAGCCCTTAAAAGTAAACCATTACTTCATAATTCTTACACGAAACATATGTTAATATAAAATAAATTATCAATTCTCAGAACAAACCATCACCGAAGGCCTTTGATTAAGCAAATTAATGTTAGGAATACTTATCTAGTGTTGCTAAACATAAATTATTATGATGTTCAAAGGTTCACCGTGTCAGATTAGTGTCTTTATTTTCTGTTTGATGCCTGTTTTCGTGTATTGTGATAATACCATCATTTGATTAAAAGATATAAATTTCCGAGATATAAAACTTCTAAGAGCTTAACGCAAAAGATCATAACTTCATATAAAATAAGATTTTAATTGAGAAATAAATCAGTTTTATGTAATGTATAATTTCACACCGACATGCAGGTAATTTTAGAGTATGAAGTTTGTCTTTTCGTAGAAATAAACATGAAATAACTACCTAAATAAGAGAGGAAGTATTTGGATGAAATGTCGTGTTGATAGTTTGTATGGCGATGTTTTGTCGTGCTCGACAGGTGCACCAGTTCTAATTAGTGAAGGCTTTATGGGGAGTTTTCTGTTCCCTGTGATGCACTGTAATGTTACTATTTTATCGACTAAGAACGTAAATAGTTTTATTTTTCAACCGGTTCGGCTTATGCTTATCAGCTAACAAATTAACAAAATCACGAGAAATTGAAAATACACAATTACGAAACACTTCAAAGTAATATCTGTCACAGAATAACTGAAGTCTCATTGCTATATTATATGTAACACAATACGTTTATTATTGAATGCCTAATTGATATATGATGTTAATAAACGTGTATAATTACCCTGTTACATCATTTTCGTCTTTGTGTAAATGACAAAGTATAATGGGACTAATAAGATTCTAATGTCTCGTCCATTGTTTTGCAGAAACAATGACACCTTAAACATTAAAGGGTTTGAATCTGCATTTCAAAATATATGCAGTCCGTGTATCGTAAACCATAACTCGCATATCTCATATAAAAGGTTTAAAAGAAGAAAATGTTATGGAAAATGCAGCTTTTGTAATTCAAAACTTTATAAACGAGCAAGCCTCTCCCTTGTCGCATGATTTTGTTACAAGAAGACATTCTCCATTTGATTTGAAGTATAGCAATATCAATACATTCAGATATTCTGGTGTAAAGCTCTTGAACTCACTGCCGAATTCTTATCTTTAAACTAATTTAGCAAATCAGTTTCTGTCTGGAATTGGATTAACTGTAATGTGCACCAAACTACAAGAAGGTATTTCAAAACCCGATTTTGTGAAAGATTTTGGGTCATGGTAATTTTCCAACTGTATTTGGTAAAATTATAAAACGTTTCATTAAAAGAGGTTACGACCCAACTGTTTTGAGACACACCGCATGTTTATTGTTCAACCCGTTTACAGTTGGACACTACCCTTCCCTCTTTGACTGTGTCTGACGGAAGAGGGGGTGGGGGGGGGGGGGGGGGACTCTGCGATATGCAGTTCTTAAATCCCACCTGGACTGAACTGTTTTGATTTCTGTCTTCTGGCCTGTTTCGTCGGGCCCTTAAGGGTGTTTCTCTTGATGCTCTGCCTTCTGCAAAGACATTGAGTACATACGTTTTTGGTCCTTAAGGTGTGCTTTTTATATAATTATACACGAGCATTTTTTGTGTTTTACATGTCTTGCCTTTTGTTTCGATTGCGTGTGTTAGAGATTCACCTGGCGGGTATTACTTTTATTTACACCGTCCCGTGCCTTTGGAACATGGTGGGGGTAAGAGTGAGGATGGGTGCGCACCATAAACCGGTTTAAGCTCCACAATGGTGTTTTTGCCACTGATCGTTCCAAGGCCGTGCCCAAGTGTGTTCTTTATTTGTTTGTTTTGTCCTCGTGTGTTTGCTTTGTATGTTAGTGTGTGTATTGGAGGCGTTGTGCACATCTGCGTGATGTGGGTTTCGTTTTGGGGAAGCTGCGTCTTTGGAACTTGGCATTCCCTGTTTGATATTTATCCTTGTTTTTTAGATATTTTCTGTATCAGTATATATACAAGCATATTTTTTCAGTGGTATATATACTTTGCTTATGTTTATATGTTATGTACACGGTTACCATTTATGTACTTTTTGTTTTGCATAGCGCATACAGGCAGTGTCAATCTAATCATCCGACATCAGATTTGCGGGGATACACCATTTCTTCTTTAACATAAGCCAACACCAAGTATTAACCAGTTCGTTTCAAATTAATTGGTTTTAGCAGGTGTTTAATGAACTGTTGGGTTTCCATCCACAGTATTAGCATTGTGTACAAAACTCTTATATGTTGGCTACATATGTTTTTTTAGTTTTTGATCTACTCATCAAATTTAATACTCCAAAATGGGTGAAATAGCGCACCAAGAGAAATTAAAAATAAAGTTTTCTTTACATAAAATATGCACATTCTAGTATCTTGAATTTGAGCGCCTTTGTTTGATCTTCAGTTTACTTACTATATTCAAGGTTAAATAGAAAAGTGTTTAGAAGAAAAGTTTAAAAGTAGCATTAAATATAAAAATTGGAACTTTCATGTGTGTCAGAGATGGGAAAAATATAACTGTGATAGGTTTGGTGACATAAATGTTTTTGCTAATAAAAGTGATATCTTAAATGTAATCTTACCTAATGTTTTCAATGATTTTGTAGAACAATGGCATCGTGATGTAAATCGTGATACTGCTCGTAACGGTGTAGGTGTATTAGGCTGTATTGTACATTTAAACAGAATTTTGAAGTAGAACAGTATTGTAAGAATATTTTCGAGTACATTTGCTAAGTTTAGGAGAGTGGTACAGCCCCAATGCATTTGTTTTAATTGTACCGCTACGGTTGAGGATGAACTTCATGTTTTACTACATTGTCTATGTTACAATACTATTCGTACAGATTTACTGTTAGAAGCTTGTAGAGTCAATAGTCTTATCTTATCGTATCGTATCGTATCGTATCTTATATCACGAGCACCTATTTATAACATCTCAACGACAGTTGCTATACTTTTACATTTGGGTGTTTCTGTAGTTAAAGAATATATTACACTGATTTGAAAAAAGATATAACAATCCAAGTGCAAATGATATATAAAGGTTTCAACCAATAAACCCTGTTTCATGAAACTTGAATGTGAAAGTAGATTTTTCTGAGGGGCGGGGTTGGGGCCAGGTATATTCTACTACTAAAATTATAGAACAACTGTAGCTACAGATACATATCTCTTATGTTTAAGCATCCGCCTGCAGGTTAACCAAAAATGAAGTCGCCACGGTTCACAGTATCCTCCTCATGTTGAAAATATTTACTGTCCCACTCAAAGCTGTTCGTTATTAATATGTTGCCATGTTCCATTAGAAATGATAAATTATCTTTGAAAACGTGTGCAGTCTTATGTTTTCAATGTTCATATTAATTGAACGTTAACTAGCAATTATGTTGTCTTTTTCCATGATGATTGATTTCTGCCATGTCGCGGGGCGAACGCAACAAAACGGGACAAACACGACAAAACGAGAATACGACAACACGACAAATGCAGAAAATATCTTTCTGTTGTTCTGTCAACACGACAGAATGACACTTCCTGTAACTGTCAAGTCTCCTAGCCTGGTTTCCGACTGGTTGTGACACTATCGCTCTACAAGTTTATGAAACGTAGAGAGTAAACACGTGCACCAGTCTATGCGTCTCCTTGTAGCAATTATCTCCCTTCTAAAACTGTTTGGTTTAATATTTGTTTTTTTTCTATAATTTTTTTTTATTTTGTTACAAACCAAATTTTCTAGTTAATTACATTCATCTGTAGTCTATGAGAAAAAAATTTTTTTGCTTCAAGAAAATGATATATTTTGTTATTGCCGGGACGCCAAAATCATCTAGGGAATGTTAAATTCTTCCGTAAGTATTGTTTGTAAACAGATACATTTTGTTTTTGGATTTTGTGTTATATTTCAAGGCACTTTTTAAAACAGACATCTCTTACAATGATTATAAATAAAGCTTTACGTGTAAGTTCATTGCAGATAAGCAGTTGTTGTGCGTAATGTCTGATGGAAGATACCAACACGACAACTCGAAAAAAAACACCCAAAAAAACTGTCGTTCTTTCATACTGTCGAGATAGTTGGGCGTAGACACGACAAAACGACAGAACGACAGTTTCCTGTCCGCCTATACGACATGTCGATAAATTAATTTACAAGTTGTTTTCTTTTCAGACAAGAATAAACCAAAACCAATTCAGTACAGGTTTTTGCATTAAAATGCACAATTTGTACTAAAGCCTGGGGAAAAATATACATTTAAATGTTTGGTAACAAGTACATATTATCATTAACAAAATCTATGTTCTATCATGTACTTTTTAATGGGAGCTGTATTAATGTATCTAACTTACCAAATTATGAAACAATTCTAGCTAAACATACAAAGGTTAAACAGAAAAGAATTAAACAGGTTTGTCAACCAGCTTGGTTTACAGAAGATATTCGACAAGCAATACTATTATAAGCATAAAGACTTTGAAAATTTCAAGAAAACTAGAAATAAGTTATCTTCTATGATACGGAAAAGTAAGAAATCTTTTTATAGCAACGCTGTAAAAGATAATAAATCCCCTAAACTTCTGTGGAAAAATCTAAAGAATATTACCAATAATGACAAAGAAAACCAACAACTTAGTATTCCTAATAAACTCATAATTGATGATAATGTCGTAACTGATGAGTTGGAAATATTAAATGCCCTTAACTACCATTTTGTAAATGTATCCCATATAATTACAAAAATACTTTTAGTTGATACAAATTTCACAAAATTTCAAAAATACTTAGATGCGAAATTGCGCCATGTACAGTTTGATATTGAATACATAACTCTATTAGATGTAAAAAATATCATTGACAAAACTTGACTTATCAAAATCTACTGGTCTTGACGGTATCGGACCAAGATTGTTGAGATATTGTGGAGATCATATTACTTCTGCAATTGCATCTATTATAAATAATAGTATATACAATGGTACTTTTCCTGATAAATTAAAAGAAGCAAGGGTTATTCCTAAATTTAAGTCAGGTAACAAACAAGACCCAGGAAACTATAGACCTTTTTCCGTACTTAATACAATATCTAAAATATTTGAACGTCACATTGCTACACAGTTACAGGACTTCTTTAAACGAACAGATATAATACACAAAAATCAATCAGGATTCAGACCTAACCACTCCTGCCAGACTGCTTTAACATGTCTAATAGAAACGTGGCTAAAAGAAATTGACAATGGGGAGTACGTAGGGGCTATCTTTCTTGACTTTAGGAAAGCTTTTGATATGGTGGATCATGAATTACTGATTTATAAAATGAAACTTTACCAAATCAGAACATTGGATATATTTAAATCTTATTTAGCTAATCGAACACAGACTTTAGAAGTAAAGAAGCTGTATTCCAAAAGAATGACAGTACAATCCGGTGTCCCGCAAGGATCCATACTAGGACCCCTTCTTTTCCTGATATATACCAATGACATGGCGTTAACTTCAAATACTACCAACATTGATCTATATGCCGATGACTCCACCCTACATAAATCCGCCGACAGTATTACAAAAATTCAGTCTGAACTTCAGTATAGCCTAAATAGTGTCCATAACTGGTGTAAAATAAATAACATGTCACTTCATCCTTCAAAAACAAAATGTATGGTATTGAGCACTAGAGTCAAAATAAAACATATTAAAAAACTTGAGTTAATTTTAAGACGGTTCGTCATTGAAAACGTGAAGTGTCAGAAGTTCTAGGTGTATATATCGATGAAACTCTGTCTTGGCAATCCCACTTAGTACCGTGGCCAATAAACTAAACTCAAAAATTGCTCTACTTAGAAGAATTGCATTTTCTTAACAGATGAATGAAACTATGTATTAATGCAAATTATGTCAACCATGGAGTATTGTTGCAATGTCTGGGGACTTTGTCACAAATCGGACACTGATAAAATTACATCTTTGCAGAGACGCGCTATAAAAATAATTACAAAATCAAAGTGTAGCAACTTTGATGAAGTATTAAGAAATTCAAAACTTCTATCTTTTGAAAACAGGAGATTGTCCTATATACATTTCAGATCTACTACATTTTGTTCATAATGATCATTACAGCCTGCGCTCAACCGAAAACATGGATCTTTCTATTGTTAAACCTAAAACGAACTACCCGAAACAAACATTTAGCTACAAAGCTGCACACATATGGAATTCACTTCCTTCTTACATTAAACTTCGTAATAATAATATAACTGCTTTCAAGCATGATTTAAAGAATTTTCTCTTGTTACAATAGTTTTTAGCAATTAATTACTTGTAATTACAAGAATTTTGTTGAATTGATGTCACTGTATTCGTTTCCAATAATAATAATATTCATATTATCTTATTATTCAAATCTGGAACTATTTATTATCGTATGGGACAGACTTTCTTTTTTGTATGTACCTTAATTGTCATGTATAATCTTTGTGACGCATGGTAATTCTTTTAAAACATAGTTATTGTTATATTACGTTTTTTAAGACTTCTTTAATTTGAGACATGTTTGTCGAGAAAATTTAAGTAATTCTGATATGTGTATTTTTGTATAAATGTTAAATTATAAATTGACTGTATGAGTGTGTGTATGTGTGAATGTATATCAGTTGAAGGCCATACTGGAAATAAATTGTATAATATCTGTATTTGTACACTTAGTATGTCACCCTCAGAAAATAAGTTATTATTTTTATTATTAATTGACAAGTAAAGTAAGGGCAAATGCCCAATCTGCTTTTCTCAACTTTGCAAAGTGAGTGTCCTTTTTTCAAACAGGGAAATACTTACTAATGCTTTACTTAGATTTTTACCTAATTATGAATTACTTCATATGAAATGTATTCATTATTACTAAAAAATTTAGTAGCTTTTAAATTTACTTTATTTATTAAATTTATATTGTGTTTTGACTTTGCAATTCTATGATACAAAGAAAAAATAAACGTAATTAACGTCTAGATTTAAATTTCATTAAATAGCCCAGACTCATTAAGTCACAGAAAGTTTTCATATTTGTCTCCCAACATATGGAAACATTATCGCAGTTTAAATAATAAAACCATCTGAAAGCCAGTGAGTGGACATTTTCAGACAAGACTAAACCAAAACCAATTTATTACAGGTTTCTGCATTAAAATGCACAATTTGTACTACAGGTTGTGGTAAAAATATATATTTAAATGTTTGGTAACAAGTACATATTTTCATTAACAAAATTTATTTTCAATCATGTACATTTTAAGGGGAGCTGTATAAATGTATCTAACTTACCAAATTATGAAACAATTGACAAGTAAAGTAAAGGCGAATACCCACTCTGCTTTTCTCATCTTTGCAAAGTGCGTGTCATTTTTTTCAAATAGGGAAATACTTACTAATGCTTTACTTAGAGTTTTAACTAATTATGAATTACTTTCATAAGAAATGTATTCGTTATTACTAAAAAATGATTTAGACTTATCGCTTTTAATTTTACTTTTTTTATTAAATTTATATTTTATGTGTTTTGACTTTGTAATTCTATGATACAGAGAAAAAATAAACGTATTAAACGTCTAGATTTAAATATCATTAAATAGCCCAGACTCATTAAGTAACAGAAAGTTTTCATATTTGTCTCCCAACATATGGAAACATTATCGCAGTTTAAATAATAAAACCATCTGAAAGTCAGTGAGTGGACATCGAACAATTATATGTCCCGCCTACCGCGCTTAGCATCCAATTGTCGCTAGCAGGTAACCAGGTAACGATTTAATAATGATAGCTGGGGTTTTCAAGTCTTCTATGAAACATTAAAGACTCTGAGACATTCAATAATTATCACAGCATTTGACGTTCAGCTTAGGCTTACTACTACGGCTAATGAATTTTGACGCTGGCAAAAACTTTGTTATTTTAAGACACTTTTTTTCAACGAAGACTTTTTTGTTTTAAGGGATGTTAACATCGTATTTTGGTAGATATCAGGCATATTATATGTTACCTAGTCAGTATCATACGATGGGAAGAACATTCGGTCCGGATTTAATTATACCGACCGTCCAACGCCAGCATTTTTATAATCCGCAAGAGCAAAGCGTATTTTATCCTGATCCAAATCATCTGCATCATAATCAACAAGAGCAACAGCAGCAGCAGCAGTCACAAAAAGAGGAACTTGGAAAGGCGAACACCCTAGAAAGAAAACAAACCAAAGAAAAATCGGAAAGGGAACATTTTAGACAAGGACAGAACAACTCTGAAATAAAATTTTCTATTGAAAGAATTCTTTCAAGCGAAGGTACTGGTAACTGCAGGGAAAACTTAAAAGAAAAGATAAAAGAAAAAAATGAAGAGGATGATGACGATGATGAAGAAGAAGCCGAATGTAACACTGAAGATATTAAGTCAGAGATGGACACAGAGGAATCGGTACATTATGAGTGGCTTCATTGTACAAGATACAAACCACCAAAACTGCAACGTAAGTTCTTTTGATATTTATTGTTGTTTTATGTAAAGTGAAATCTAACTACATGAATACATGAATTTGTAATGGTCCTGAATATAGTTTAAAGATGAATCGGCGAGAATTTACTAATATTTATCTTCCCATCATACGACCATACCATACATTTCTATATTGGTCAGTGAAATTGAGAACGAATTCACATGTTTACAAAGAAGTAAATGCTCATGATCTATAAAAATATCCTGACGTGAATAGTGTTATAGTCGTTTCGCCGCACTGTAGAGAAGTAAACATTAAATGAAAATGTCACTAAACTTGTTCCGTATAATACGTATGGAATCCCGGTGCGTGGTGCTGTTTGCTATTTGCTATTTGCTTTCTGAGTTTTGCTTTTTTGCATTTATGTTTGGCCTCTTGCGTTTTGCTATTTGTCTTTTGCTAGTTTTTTAATATATGCCTATAGCTATAAATAATAAAATCTGTAAAAAGATCCTTTGGAAGCAAAGAATGCAACCAAGAATAATAATAGCGGATTCGGTTTGACTGAGTCTGTTCATGAGATGTAATAAAATGTGCAACACCTCTCAGGCCCCCTTTAGCACCGGCTTATGCGGGACTCTATTACACATATGTTGAATGGATTCCATGATCCAAAAGGACCAGAAAGTATAACAACACAAGGTATCAACGTAAAGCATCTTTAAAAAAATAAAATCGGTAATATTTTGAATTTCAATAGCAGTGAGATCGGCTGCATTTTACGAAATCCCTATACAATATGTTTTATTCTTTTAGCGTTTTGATTTTTGGTATTTTTGCGTCTTGATTCTTGCTTTTTGTGTTTTGTGTTTTGCTTCATGGTTTTTGCTTTTTGCGTGTTGCTTTTTGTGCATTTTGGGTGTAGTAACATGTACATAACTGCGTGATATGGAATCCCGGTGAAAAACGCAAAAAGCTAAAAGCATGTCGCACCGGGATTCCATAAATACGGGATATATTTGAACTCATATCCAGTTGAATGTTATTATAGACTCGCATATCCGTATTGAACAGAACAACATTATTTATTTATTTATTTTGTTCGGTTTAACGTCGCATCGGCACAATTATAGGTCATATGGCGACTTTCCAGCTTTGATGGTGGAGGAAGACCCAAGGTGTCCCTCCGTGCATTATTTCATCACGAGAGGGCACTTGGGTAGAACCATCGACCTTCTGTAAGCCAGCTGAATGGCTTCCTCACATGAAGAATTCAACGCCCCGAGTGAGGCTCGAATCCAGAGAACAACATTATGTTAAATAAACTAGCGATATATAAGCGAAGTGAAATGGTATAATCCCACTTGCAGTTTATATCTATGTACATTGCTTAAATTGAAGTACCGACTTTAATAACAGACAATGTTTTTAAAGAACCTTAATTATCTAATACATATTTTCATTTATTTAAATGTCGGTGATATAACTGGATATTTTATGTTGAGGAATATTCTTAAAATAGTAAAAATTCATTCTATGAAATTTATCAAAATACAATTTCAAATCTTTTTACGGAAGTGCTAAATTAGGCAATTTCATTGTTGCAACACTCTGTCTACCGAACGGTATTTACTTGTATGTTCAGATGAAACAGACAAAAGTTAAGTAACTAAAAAAGTTCAATTAATTAAATTCATACTCCAGGTATAGCGCTTTTCATCATCGTTTCTTCTGTGTGGTCGTCGAAAATATTAGTTGCGATAACTTAATAATCAATACAACTAGTTATTGCAAAAAAGTCGAATTTTTATTCAGTTATAAGCCGTCACTGATTCAGTATATACTAGCTAGTTCTCATGATTTAGTTAAATCTTTGATAAAAACTTTAATTGGTGCCTTAAACATTTAGTTTCATAGCGCTTCTGTATTCAAGACTATCTGAACACAAGGTCAGTAGAAGTTACCAGTACGAAGTAATATCCTTTTTTTCATGTTTTGAGTTTTTTTTTATAGTGTGGTCTTTCCTAAACTTCTTATTCATATGAATCTGTCACCTGAATTGCAGGATAAAACGTCAAGTTATTCATATCTGTAGTCAGTGTCACCCGGGAACAAGAGCGGGGTTAAATCGATCGATTGAAACCCAAACAGGTCGCTCCAAGGCGGAAACCCCGCCTCGTTTATATGGATCTGTGTAGTGTTTTCTGATAAATGTTTATTGTTGTTCAACAATTAGTGTGTTCCGTGTTTGTTGGTTTGAGGGTTTGTAGTATTCCTGGGAAGGTCAAATATATTGTAGATGGCGTTTCCTGGGATTCCGTGTTTTTTCTTCTTATTCTTTACAAAATTTAAATCAGACTTAAAATGAACTGCTTCACTAAATTTACCTTTCTACATATGAAAAAATGAGCCGTGCCATGAGAAAACCAACATTGTGGGTTTGCGACCAGCAAGGATCCAGACCAGCCTGCGCATCCGCGCAGTCTGGTCAGGATCCATGCTGTTCGCTAACAGTTTCTCCAATTCCAGTAGGCTTTAAAAGCGAACAGAATGGAGCCTGACCAGACTGCGCGGATGCGCAGACTGGTCTGGATCCATGCTGGTCGCAAACCCACTATGTTGGTTTTCTCATGGCACGGCTCAAATTGTATTTAAACCAAATTCACAAAGACCTATAACAAGTCCCAGTTCAAATAAAAAGTTATTACAGCTATCGCCACAAAACGCACTACTTTATGATCGGACAAAGTAAAAGTCAATTTTTCATTTATATTCAGACACTATAGAATACAATAATACGTTTTTATTTTTAACTACATACCCGAAAGTACAAACGGGACATACTCCATCTTTAATATCTGTCTGTTTCGAGGCGATTTGGTGGTACAGCGTATCTGAACTCTGCGAGAACTGGTTTCATTTTTATAAAAGTAAAATTGTGGTATTATACCGCTCGTTGATAAATATTGTTATAAAATCTCATTTTTTCTTTTCTCTCAACATGTATATTTTCCAGTCCAGTACTGTTCAAATTTTCAAAGTTTACTTTTACAGATAATTTTGATAACAGAGTGCCAGTATGAGCTTGCACAATTATCTTCTTCCAAAATATTTGTTATTCTATACTGCTAGAGTTTACAATTTCTGCCAGAAATCAAAATTCTTAAACTCAAAACATGCTCAAAATTCATGTAAGAAAAGCATAGATATAATGACATGTCATTTGCAGCATAAAATTTGCATTGTCACAAGTTTTGATTGCTCTTGCATTTCGTCCGGCGTTGGTCGAACAAATTATGTACCATTTACCGCAGATTTATTTTTATATTGTTATGAAAAACTTTTAATTTGAGCATTTGTCCAAATACGCCGCTGCATTAGAACAAATCACACATCTGGATGATATTCTTTATACGGACACTTCTTTGTTTTGTCTATTTATATTCAGGAAATGCAGTTAGATAAAACTGGCAATAATTCGGATATCATTGCATCATCGCTCTATTTATGACAATACTTTACATAGTACAGTTTGTGACAAGAGAGGTAGTGATATATTTATTATTGTACATTTCCCTCTTTTGAGTAGGCAACATCTTATAGGGTATATATTTTTAATTTATACGATTTGTCAATAGAGTATTTCATAATGGACCTTATAAATTTACCGTTAACATTTTGCTAACTTTTACTATCGTATCAGCTTTCTGTATGTGTTTTGGTACATACTAATCAGGTACAAATCCACACATTCATTACTATATTGTTGCGGCATCAGAAAGCTGCGTTCTCGGAATGTGACTTTCACAATTAGATCTTCATTCTTGATTTCTTAAACGTTCTTCTCTTGTTGCTCTTTTTTTGCAAAGGCATTTAGGACTTGCATAAATGGTTCATTAAGTTCGTTCTGTGACATTGTGTCATTAAACTCAACTTGTTTGATCATTTTCATAATAATCGACTGCAAATAATACAACTATTTTTGTTCTTTTTTTATCAAACAATTTGAGTTATCTTGAAAACTGGTAAAACATTTTATAAGATGTTCGAGACCACAGAGATAATTCTCCGCGCCCACGGGCGCGGACTATTTGTGATGCCTTTTTGTGAGTGCAGTGTGCAGTGTATGTCGTAAATGAAGATTTTTTTCCTTTCGATTTGCAAAATTTCAAATTTTTATTTTAAATGTCTGATCTGTCCAATAATATGACATCAAACAATACAAACGAGAAAAATAAGTTTCACTAGAAAAAAGAAGCAGGAAAGAAATCAAAGTGCAGAAAAGAAAGAAATTTGTGTCGGACATCACTTTGAAAATTCCTTTCGTTTTAGTTTGATGAATGCACCAGATTGCACCAAAAAGAAGGTTACCTTTTTCGTGGAATTTTATTTTCTATTTTATTTCAAATATTGATTTATTATATTGTTGGCATTATCTTTTATTCCAACGGAATTCCGGATACTGCTTTTTAAAGATAATTTATGCTAATTTTTAAACATTTTTATTGTGTTACTTTTATTGGTACTGTATATAAGTAAGTTATATACAATTACTTCTGTATGAAAAAAGTCAGTAAAATCTTTGTGCAGGTATAAAATATATAAAATTTCAATTTCCAAGGAAAACCAGCAGTACACCTCTGAGTTTTTTTTCAATAATTTTAATTTTTCACTGCAAGCGCTTTCAATTGTACATATATTCAGGCCTGAAGTTTCACGCCCCTAGGCGAGATAAAATGATGTTTGTTGTGTTTCATTCATTGTACATCTTAGTCCTTCCTCATCATTTAACTTGAAAGTATCATATAGAGTCCACATTCCTGATCAGACATTTATCAGAATAATGGTCTTGATAACATCTGAGCTAAGTTTCGGATGAACAACTATGTAAATCTGAATTTAAGCACAATATTGTGTATACAATACATTTCATTCCATGTACCAAAACTTAGAAGTCAATTTCGCATATGGGTCATGATAGACAATAATTAGGTCACTAAATACAACAATAAAAGTCCTGCTCACACTGTAAAGACAATGTTTTTCTCCAACATTCATAAAACCCCATCAGAATGTCTGTTTGCCTAGGCTCTACAACAAAGGCACAAGTATCGTTATATCATCTCCTGTTCTATCAGTATTACATACACTGCTTTGTTTGGCGCGGGGTTTCCTTTTGCTGCATCTTGCAGCAACTTTCGTACTTGTAACCAATGGAAATGGGAAGATTCGATCATCTTTGAGAAATTCAGTAACATAACCGGTTTCAAAGTACAGGAAGGTCCTTTCATAATATTTAAAAAAAATTATTGTAATGCTGTAACCTGCAAAACTTTTAATTAAACGTAGTTGAATGAATAGTTGGCATATTCATATTTTATGAAAGCTGACGCAAAGACTTTAAATCAAAACAGCAAAATGAATGGCTAGAATCCATTTCATATATGATTGAAACGTTAATAGAAAAAGAACGAAGGTTATTTCTTCTTACGAAAACATTATAAGATAAAATTCTGATCTACCAATCTGTACAGAAACAAAAACGCTCTGATTTCCCGAAAAAAAATTACATACTGTATCTTGTCTCTCTAAACGTTAAAAGTACATTATTTGTTATTTAGTTTTACACTATTATATTGACCCAAGACTGAGTCAAGAGAGGAAGTAACTATACAAATGTACACCTTGTGCCATTTTATCATCATTCTACAGGAAAATATTTCTAAGACATTATATTCCTCGTTTAACTTTTCCCCTCATACAACAAATACAATTTCAACGCAACTTAACTGGAAAGAAACACTAAAGAAATGAAGAAATAATGTGCTAATAATGATGAAAAACAGTTACTTTGGCAAACTTATTACATTTTTATCATGCGAACGTCAGTATTTCGACCGACAACTTAAATTCAATTTTGTTTACTATTTTCAAAGTCAAAGGCTTGAGAAGACTGGTGAAGGCGGGTTTTGGCAATGATTGTGTACCTTTATATTACTCGCTGATAGTTGGGGTTAATAAAATCTATAAAGAGATCCTTTGGAAGCATAAAATGCAAACAAGTAAAATAATTGTAGACTCGGTTTGATTTAGTCTGTTCATGAGAGGTACTGGAAAGTGCAACACCCCAACGTCCTCTAGCACCGGCTTAAGCGGATTTCTATCACATAGATTGAGTTGAGTCCATGTTGCTTGGTTGCGTTCTAGGCTTCCGAAGGATCGCCTTATAGTTATTTTCAGATTGTATTCGTGTTGATATGTACAAGTGTTGAACCGCTGTGTACATGTATATATTTACACGTACTCCATATGTCCATGTGGGCGCTGCGATCTCTGAATGTGGCTTTCCCTGATGAAATTTTGTCTTTGTTTCAATGGTTCGATATTTCTTGCTGCAATAAATTTAAGGATATTATTAATTTTAGTGTAAATAGGCCTAGGGAAAATAATGGTAATGACAGAAAATAAAATTTCAAATGGTATCATATGTTTTGAATTAATTGTAACAAAAGTAAAGATAAATTGCCTTTGAAATATGATTTTGTCATTGAAAACAAAATTGAGACTAAATAAAAATCGAAGGAGCGGCTAGTCAAATTTTGATTATTTTGAGAATTATTATAGTAATAGCTCTGTCTTTAAAATGAAATATCAAATTATAATAGTGATGTAATATGTTTGTTAACTTGAAATTGATCTATTCGTAATAATACGATGCAAGTAATATTATTTCTACTGTTTTAGAGTCAAATTATCCATATAGACTATGACGTCTGTACAAGTACGCTTTGACAATGTACTTTGCCAGTGTGCGAGGTTTGTTATTAATCAAATAAATCAATTTTCCAGAATCAGTCTTTGAGTCGAAGTCAATTGTACCACATAGTTCACTAAAATATTCACGACGTATGTGTCTATAGAAAGAGCAGCATATCACAAAATGTGTCTCGTTTTCGATACAGTGGTCATTACAGAAACGACATATTCTGTCTTCTACCCTTTCCCCGATGTACCGACCAGTCTCAATACGTAGTGGTAGAATACCACATCTTAGTTGGGCGAGAAGGGATCGTTCATTTCTTTTCAGATTTAATTTAACATAATTTTCTGTCTCAAAATCTGTTTTGAATGAAACATAAGTTCTCAATTTAGACACACTCTCAATACCGTTTTTCCATATACAACTGTAATAATGATTTATCTTTGAGAGTGCTAAGTCTAGATTGATAACGGTTTTGTTGTTGAAAGACTCGTCAAGACCAATTAAGGATAACATTTCTTTTAAATCACTGCACCAATTATTTATACACAATCTGTAATCCATTTCAAATACATTTCTTGTCAATCGTTTCTCACTAAACGATAATAGTCTGTTTCAATAACGGATAATATTAATCCACCGTCTATAGTTTCCCGGAAACCATGCGACGTCTCCTGTGATGGCAAGTACAGGTGCGAAACGATGGACACCTAGAAAATATCTGATTGCCCGATGTTGAATGTTTTCGAGACATTGAAATTTCCGGTATCCCCAAGCGCTCGTCTTCAGATTTTGCCAATAAAACAATGTCGTCTGCATAAATTAATGTAGATATCTTTTCCCCTCCTATATCGAAACCAATGTTCAAATCATTAATTTCCTTCACGAGGTCGTTAATGAAGATGGAAAATAGTGTCGGGGAAAGATTGTCCCCTTGTTTTGCGCCAGACTTACAGTCAAACCACTCTGTCAGTTTGTCATTAATCCTAACAAAGGAGCTAGAATGTTGATATATGTTTCTAATAGACTTGTAAAGCTTCCCGTCAATTCCATTAAGAAGTAATTTAAAAAGCATCATTTCACGATTGATAAAGTCAAAACATTTCCGAAGGTCGATAAAGGCGGCGAAGACAGTCGAATTGTATCGAAAGTATCGAGAAAGCTAATATAGCTAATAAATGGCAGTTGTGGGCACTTACACAAAGGGTATCGAGAAAATAATGTAAATTATCGCAATAATATTTCCAGGAAACCTTCCACTATTGAAATAATCTTTTCAGAAAACTTCGCTTTATCAAGATAATTATTTTACGTATCGCGATAGCTACCTAGCTAGATATCTATCTCGTGACAGAAATATGCCACCATAGTTTGGAATATATTATTTCTAAACCAAAACTTTATGTTTTCGTGGCTTAATCCGTTTCGTTTAAGCAAGGAGTCATACTACTGAAATCCTTTGACGTCATTAATGATGTCATTAGTGAAGCAGTCGTGTTCAGGTTGGGAAAATCACGTAGAACAAAATAGTACCAATATCTAAATTATGATAAAAATGTGTCTTCCGGGGCTGAATTGGGATCAGGATTTTGGGTAAAAATGGGCATGAACGTTTGGTACGTTTTTGGTAATTATATCGAGATGGTACATGACCGTTTGCTCTGATCACTCCTTGTAATATAGATAATAATGAATGAAGACATGTAAGCGATGTGCGCGGAAAGTTTCATGCTTTTAGCTTTCATTTGCATAGGAATATTTATCTTCCTTGAATAATGATTGTTACACGAGCGTGTTGCTCGGAGCATGTAATGTAAAATTTATGTTTGGGGAGTGGGGCGAACAAAAAATATGTGTAAGATTTTTCAAGCTTACAATTTCATAGAAATATCGCCACTGTGATATCAATTAGTTCTAACGAATGATGTCGTGCTATTGAATTTTGCCCTTATACACGGGTATGAAACGTTACCTGCGGCACAAAATGTGCCGCACTGAAATGAAGGAATCGCGCTTCCGACGGCGCAGGCATTGCGCAGGATGTTTACAAAAATAACGGGCAAGGTGAGTAAAATTGAATGTTTTTGGTTATTGTCGTTTTACAGTAAAAACGTTTAAGAAATCGGGAAATGCAGCGGGATGTAGTTGTGTCTTGCCAACAAATCCATGCCCAGTTTGTGAAGAAATATGTAATATTGTTATTTTGCGCGTGTTTTTCATCGGTTACAGTAACATGAAAATTACAAAAGCAGTGAATATTCCGAGTCATTTCATATCCTGCTGAAAAAGGAATGATGTATTTCTCTAGTATATTATATAAAGACATGATACCTGATCGATTGAGTTAAAATACATGTCAAGGAAAAAGCATATCCCCTCGTTCTGCTGACTTTTCAGTCCAGTGCCACAGGCATCTCGATGGTGCCGCAGACATCGTGAGAGGCGCAGTCATCTTGAATACTATTGTAGTCAGTAGTACGTGTAATTTCAACCTCCTAACATGTATTGAAGTACAAAAATATCAATAACAATGTTGTTCCTCCAGTTATTATAGTAGTAAGACAAATCTTCTCAATCCGAACTTTGTAATATAAATAGCTATTTTAAAAAGTTTGCAGTATTTTTCTCACAGATTATGGGAATGGGGCCAGGGAAATTCACGTCATTTTGTATCGATTTGGGATTCATTTTCTCCCGTAAAATAGCAATATTCAATTACTAAACATCCGATTTGTAACAATTATTAATGCTTACAATTCAAAGCAAGGTATGAAAACCAGCATCGGAGCACAAAAACTGTCATAACTTTTGTCATTTTTCAACCAATTTTAATGTTTTTGATTCAGCATCGAGTTTTATTTTCTTTACAAGTTGGGCGTACTTTTTTATTAGCGGCGAGCAGAATTTCACGCACCCCCTCCTTCCCCCCACCCCCCTCCAAAAAATAATAAAAATAAATAAATAAATGGTGAGATTCGCAGTTTTGGCATTCCGAGAAAAAGGAACGCAATAAGACAAAAAAACACACACAATAAAAACATGAAATTTCTTTCGCTCATTTCGCGCCATGTTTTTCTATAACAGTATGTCAGCATACATTTCACTGTTAATTTCATAAGTCAAGATATTCAGATACGAACGAAGAATATTTAAAACGATACTGTTCCCAAGTTTTGTGTAGAAAAGAACCAATGAAAAAATTGTCCAAAATGTCTAATTGTTCTAATTATTTCTGAAATTCTACAAAAATATTAACGTATTTTACTTACTCTTTGTCGTTCAACTATGATTTAGGTCTGGGCACTGACTGTATATACATAAACTGTTCGTCTGATCATAAGGAAAAATGATTTTCTTTCTCCTTTTAATATACACTGAATGCATGTACATCCATCTGAAAATATAATATAAACAAGATATTTAACTATAATTTCATTGCTTCTTTTCCACACAAAACTTGGGAACGATATCGTTTTAAGGAAAGTTTCATGTTTTTACGTTGTTTTTTGTCCTTTTTTTGCGTTCCTTTTCTTCGGAAAGCCAAAACAGTGATTTTTCGCCATTTTTTTCGGGGGTTGGGGCGGGGTGGAGGGGGACGAAATTCAGCTCATCGCTTATCAAAATAGTACGCTCAAATTGTAAAAAAAAAAAAACAACAAAACTTGATGTTGAAACAAAAACATCGAAATTGAAAACAAAACAAAACAAAACAAAACTTGATATTGAAACAAAAACATCAAAATTGGTTGAAAAAAATGACAAAAGTTATGACAGTTTTTATGCTCCAATGCTGGATTTCATACCTTGCTTTGAACTAAGCATCAATAATTATTACAAATGAGAATGTTTGGTAATTGAATATTGTTTTTTTAGGAGAAAATAATGCAAATTCGATACAAAATGACGTGATTTTCTCAACTGGGAGGCACCTGGTCCCATCCCCGAAAAGAGCAAGAAAAAATATTGCAAACTTCTTAAAACAGCTATTAATATTACAAAGTTCGGATTGAGAAGATTTGTCTTACACAATAACTGGAGGAACAACATTGTTATTGATATTTTTGTACTTCAACACATGTTAGAAGGTCGAAATTACACATACTACCGGCTACAATAATATTTAAGATGACTGCGCCTCTCACGATGTCTGCGGCACCATCGAGATACCTGTGGCACTGGACTGAAAAGTCGGCAGGACGAGGGGATATGCCTTTTTCTTGACATGTATTTTATCTTAATCGATCAGATATCATGTCTTTATATAATTTACTAGAGAAATACATCATTCCTTTTTCAGCAGGAGGTGAAATGACTCGGAATATTAACTGCTTTTGTAATTTTCATGTTACTGTATTCGATGAAAAACACGCGCAAAATAACAATATTACATGTTTCTTCACAAACTGGGCATGGATTTGTTGGCAAGACACAACTACATCCCGCTGCATTCCCCGATTTCAAAAAGGTTTTTACCGTAAAAAGATAATAACCAAAAACATTCAGTTTTACTCACCTTGGCCGTTATTTTTGTAAACATCCTGCGCAATGCCTGCGCCGTCGGAAGCGCGATGCCTTCATTTCAGTGCGGTACATTTTGTGCCGCAGGCAACGTTTCATACCCGTGTTATAACCAGAAAAAATCCAGTATGCATAAGAATATCACATTCCGTGGTAATAATGAGAATTATTAATGATGGGCGAACGAAGTAGCCTTCAAATTTGAATTGTATAGAAAAAAAAGACAACGTAAAAAGCCCCCTTGGAAGAATCCGCTAGTGGACTTAGCCCCGTTATATCAATAAACCCTTCGTAATAATTTATGTATGGATTGAGTTGACTTTAAAATGAAATAAGAATGCTTGTTATGTTAATGCGAATACGCAGAGGTTGATGGAAAGAGTTTTTATTAAAACACAATGAACTTTGTTATATATTATGTATTTTGGTTTCAGTACAGCTGTTGCTGGTGAATATGTAAGATATCTTACGCACATGATAGCATCGAAAAGTTTGGCTCAGAATAATGAATATGAAAGGTCAAAGATATGTTAAGAAATATCAACGGAATATGTCGGATGTTATTCCACTATGATGGTATTGGCTACCATAACTGTGTAACGAAAGTAAGATTAAATTTCTACAGAAATGGATTTGGGCATGTTTGGGAACATCAGAATTACCAGAATCCAGAATTATTTGTCAGTATGTGCAGCGATCGTCTTTGATGTAAGAAAGTTATCTTAAAAATAAATGGTTATAGCACTAAAGAACATCTTCACACCTATTGATTACTGTGCATTTGTTTGTTTGTTTTGGGTTTAACGCCGTTTTTCAACAGTATTTCAGTCATGTAACGGCGGGCAGTTAACCTAACCAGTGTTCCTGGATTCTGTACCAGTACAAACCTGTTCTCCGCAAGTAACTGCCAACTTCCCCCCATGAATCAGAGGTGGAGGACTAATGATGTCAGACACAATGTCGTTTATCAAATAGTCACAGAGAACATACGCCCAGCCCGAGGATCGAACTCGCGACCCCGCGATCCGTAGACCAACGCTCTACCTACTGAGCTAAGCGGGCGGGCTGATTACTGTGGAAAGTCGTTATTTTGGTAAAGGCACAGACAGAAGATTTCATTTAAATTACAAAAAATGTTGTTAAAAATGTGTTTCACTTGCATTTGCTGCCACTCTCCTTTTACCATGAGTAAGTTATCATGCCCACTATAATTTTGTCCGCCGGTCATCCTTAGGCGGTGCTGTTATTTTTTTTCCTGCTTATGTGTGTGTGTGCGTGTGTGTGTGTGTGTGTGTGTGTGTGTGTGTGTGTGTATCTGTACATGTTTGTCATGGGCGATGCCACACAGTGTTGTTTTTTCTTACTTGTCTGTTTATCTATGTATGTTAATACATAAAACCTTATATTGAAATCCATAAATTGAATATGATATTGTCCTCCTAAAATGAAAATATTAATAGAAATATTGCTGTTTATATATGCAATGCTTTAAAATTAAGTTTGTCTGAAATTGAGAAAGTTTAGGTTTTGCATTATTGTATGTCTTACTTATTTCATAACTGTTGTATTTGTATCTTGTAGAAGATTTAGTAAAAAAAAAACAAAAATTTTTTTATTTTATTATAGCTAGGATCTTGGTCTTGCCTTGACCTGTCTGATAGTTGAGCATAACAAATTGATCTATATTAACTCTGTCCATGTCTTTATTATTCCGTTAAGGCAAGATACATGAACAGTCTTGTATTAGCCTATATCCATCAGTTAAATATTATATAGGCCTACAAATCTATTTTCTCGAAAACAAATGTTTTTACTCACATGAATGCTATAATACAGTTAACATTTACCCGGATCACCTACAATAGTAGTTGTTGTAAATGTTCATATCTGTACACGATATGTAACATTCACACGATTTCAGTCGATTTTGTGTGGCCAGTCAATAAAAATTCGATACGTTTATTCACTCTCTATCACTGTTTATCATATTGCAGGTTACATTATAATTATTTCGTTTTCAATGTGAGCGATTTTGCACATTTAATAGTCATAAAATAACTGTCTTTTGTCGCTCCGTTTAACTGTTTAGTTCTTGTCAGAAGTCAAATGACCTATTCATGACAGTATAATTTTGTATAAGCGTCCTGCTGTCAGGGCGTCAATCCTAAAGTCGATATAATCTCACTTTAGTCGTATAGACATTTTACTCATTGTTACTGATGAAAACCCTAACCCTTCCATTATGTAAAAGATAAATAAATGAATAAATAAATAAATATATATTTTGGGCAGATATGTGTATTCCGTAGAAAACAAAAACAACAGTAGACTAAATATGGAGGTAGGGATAAGCATAAATGTACACATGCATACCGAATGAGCTTATGTTTAGCAAAACACAAAAATAATAAAAACACAGATGTAGAAAAAGGACAGAAGCATATAAACAGAAGAATATAGCAGTGCTACGCCTAAGAACGGTCAGTGGTAGTGGGGAGACTACTAGCACCAAAAAACAAAGACAAATATCAAACAGGGAATGCCACGTACCAAAAACGCAGCCTCCCCAAAACGAAACCCACAGCACGCAGACCACACCACACCACAAACACACATACACATACACATACACGCACACACACACCAAAACCTTACTCTTTAACCAACACCAGTTTCCTAAATGAAAACATTTCCTAGCCAGGCATGATGCTCTTAGAACAGACTGTTTAATAGATTATTAAGAAATTTAAGCAATCTAAATTCGGTCACATGACATCTTTTGAAATATTTACAGTAGATTTTAATAAAATATTCAGATGTTAATAGCTATTACTGTATAACTGCACAAGGTAGTTCTTAATAACTTCAGAGCCATAGGCCCGAAGGTTATTATTCACACTGAAGGCACTTATACCATAATCGCGCAGGATAATCAAGCATAAATGTCTTTAAAGCCTGAACCTAACTGAATTTAATCTGATACATTTTTACATGGAACCGGTATGTATATAAACTACGACATTGATATTAGACAAAATGGAAAACAACAGGTCGCCTAACGCTTTGAATGAGCCTGTTCACGGACGGTAGCTCCAGCCCAGGGTTGAGCTGAACTTGACAGACTGGCATGTTTTAGTGTATACAGTAACATGTTGCTAACAGTATTGTTAAGGTTTCTTCATGTGTTCTAAAAATCCACCTGTAAGTACTGCTTGTGAGCAGAACGGCGAGTCATCTTTAAATTAAATAATAAATGCATAGTCGTTGGACAGGGTTCGAATAGACGACAAAACAGCACAATTTTTGTACTTTATATAGTAATATAGGAATTAATTATATATAACTGGGCGATTTTCTCCAACTCATGTGGCAAACTATTCACCACGTACGTTCCTAAGCCAGAAAAATGTGCGAAAGACATTCGAAATGAACTCAGTACATTGTTAATATATATGGCTATATGAAATTAAATAGTCCGTCCAGGATTTAATGTAACCTTCGTTCATGTTTCTTATATTTGTTAATGAAAAATGTCATTTTTTCCTAAAATACCAATAAACCGTGTATACAGAATAAGAATTAATTACTCATAAAATTGCAATTCAATGGACAGCAATGTAATTCTAATATGTCACTTGAGAATGATAAATAGTTGTCAGACGCTCATTTGTTAAAACACGGATTGACTTGAAAAAGACTGTTAACAAAAGACATTTTTCCTTTTGTACTAGTAATGTCACCCAGCTAAGACTAAAAGAGTCTTTTGATTCAGCGTATTAATATATGTCAGGTTTTTCAACCTCCTTTCATGTAAATTTTGTTTAAAACAATTACTCGTGATATATCACTGGACTTCCATATACTTAATCAAGTCTTATAATAAAACTCGTCTGAACGACAAACAATATGATTTCGATTCTAATACGATAACAAGGATTATCATCTACATACTTGACAAAATCCACCAAACATTTGCCTTTTTTTTGTTTGGTTTCTTTTCCAGCTCGCCATTATGACGTTTGAAACTGTGACTTACTAACAGAGATTTTGTTGCTTATTAACATACAGTTTAAGTCTTCTTTCTTTTTCATTCAATAATTTGTCGTTGATTAAATCATTGTTTAGAAACCAGATGCAAAGGAATCATGACGGCAGTGATTTTACTCAACAGCAGATCACTGCTTGCGATATATTATTTTATCTCGCTATCAAGGATTATCATCTACATCTTTGGAGCTATTAACAAATTGCTGCCTCTCTTTTCCAGCGCACCGCTTGTTTTGTTAAGTACGGATATATCGGGTCGTGTTAGAATTAATACGTATATTTCTTTATTTCCTCTATTGACGAATAAATCGGACCGTGTTAGAATACACAGGAAAATAAATGGGGTCGTGATAGAATGCTTTTTTACTTTTGTTCTTATATCAACAGTATTGCAACAGAGCGGACTAAATTGTGGAAATATAATAACTGGGTGTTTTTTTTTAATTCCTCTAGAATTTATGTACAGGATTTTGATATAACTAGTGTTGTTAAAATAATTGCACTTCCATATCATTTTACTTATCATTTATTCATTTTACGTGATAGAAACATATTGTTTACAGCAAATTTTAGACTAAAAGTGGCAAAGTTTTAAAAATTCTGTTTATTTTTGTTTAATCAGGTACAAGAAAAAAGGAAAACAGCAAAAAACGGAAGTTAGGTCGGAATCCACGTGTTCCTTTTACACAGCACCAAGTCGTCGGACTGGAACGGAAGTTTAGTCGTACGCATTATCTTAGCAGCATGGATGTAGCAGAACTTTCCTCGGCTCTTAACCTCACAGAAACTAGGGTATGAATTATAAAAGATTAAAATGAGCCACACCAGGAGAAAACCAACACAGTGTATTTGCCGTTCGTTCGCTTTCGAAGCCTATTGCAATTGGAGAAACCGTTAGCGAACAGCATGGATCCTGCAGGCTGGTCTGAATCCATGCTAGTCACAAATGCACTTTGTTGGTTTTCTCATGGTGTGGCTCAAATCATTATAGCGAGAAAAGCCGAGAACAGAAATGGTTTAAGATATTATGAAAACCTGTACTTAATTTCTACTTATTGCAATAGATTATACATTCCAATGAATATTTTTTTTTAATGAATAACATAAGGCAAATAAAGACTACAATAACAGCCACACAAAGTTTCAAAAAATATTTTGTTTTCTTGAAACCTATTGAGTTAGATAACAATAACTTTCTTCAACATTGAATTTTTTAAGATATTTTCTCATTGCGGAAAAAAACCCACCTTTTTAGTCATGTATCGGAGTAATAACAAAGGCTAGAATTAAAAAGTCTGCGAGACAATATGCTGTTTCAAGTTTTTAAATTGACATATCACGTCATGTTATTGTGTTATCGAATTACCGTCTAGACAGTAATTTTATAGGTCTTTTACAAAAGTTCAATTTCAGAAACAGTTAAAATAAACTTTAAAGAATTGCTGCAAAAGTCAAAATCTACAGCATAAACAATATAATGCATACATTGCTTCTCTTGTTTTATTAGATAATGCTGGTAGCAGTCATACAGAAATGTAAGACATTTCCAAAACTATAGATTTGCGTGATTTTAAAATATAACAACAAAGATAGAAACCCGTAAATATTTAGCGAACACAAGTACATTTAGCGTTATACGCAATTTTCAGGCTTTCTACTTGCATCGGCTAATACAAACACAGAAACGAAAAGATATGACATTTCATTATGGCAATTACACATATACCAGTACGACTAGTAGGTATTTCAGTAAAAGAGAATTTTCAAATACTTTATCAAGACATGTTGTTGATGAAAAGATATAATCAATGTCATACAGTGGTTGGTACTTACAGAAACTTTCAACTTTTTATTCGTAAAAAGCTATCACATACTGCATTTACTTTTGCAGACGAGAAAATGCATCGGTAAACGCCTTTAGATATTAAAACGGACGATAAGATATTCCGACAGAAACGTGGCCGTTTTGTTAAAACAAAAAATATTTACGACCTTTGATTTTTTTCAGCTTGATGACCTGAGGTTGAATATTGAATTTAGCCTATTAATACATTGTCACTAACAGACTACGTTTTCCAAGACTTATTCACAGCTACTAAAAGTTCCAGCGGCCAAAACAGTATAAACCTAAATATTTTATTTTCAAGAAAGTTAAGAAATGCAGGTCCTTGATTTAATTGATTTAGTTTTAAAGCTAATACTTCAAACATTAATATACACTGTGACTGAGACATATTAACAGAAATGACGTATGGCTCTCTACGTATGTTGAAATTATTTTAAGAGAAATTGAAGACAAAACAATCTTTTAATCTCCAAACAATGGCTGGTGACACAACACTAGATGTTCTGTATATTTTGATTTACATCGGAAAGACTAATTAATTTTCCTATTCAATGTTTCCGTATTTCTGGTATACATCCATCATAAGTTTGTTATGAAGGTATTCTGTATTAATAATGAAATAATATAAGTTATAATTTAAACTGTGTTGTAAGATAAAAAAACTAATTAATTAAGTTCTCTGCTTTTTAATACGCGTGATAAGTTATTTGGCATTTAATGAATATATCTCGTAATATAATGAGGCTCTATAAGCAAGGTAAAGCCGTTATTCATAGTTCGTTCAAAAGACGTACTTTCCTAATCAAGGTAAATGATATAAGTACTAAGGTCTGCTGAGACGCAAGTTGGTCACATATATATAAAGTTTTAGTTTAATAAGTCAAATTCAAAAGAGGTAAATTTGATATAAATTCAGTAAACACAAAAATCTGCTTTTTTTCAGATTAGTTTTCATGATTTATATTCTAAGGCTGACCGAAAGCCATTTACCGTTTTAGGGAATTAGCTAGACGTTTATGCAGTTGTTGAAATTTTGGGAAGAAAGTTAACTACATTTTTAATGTTTATTGTGACAATTCATTTATATACGTATCAAAACACTGACTTGGAAAGATGTAAGAGCTATGCGCTAGGTAATTTATTAATTTTGATTTCTTTGTTGCATCCATTCTTAATTATTCAAATGAAGTTTGAGGATTTTTTTGAGAGCGGAAACCAGGTTCGTCATAGTAAAAAAAAAAACTATGGTATGCGGGAATGCAGGCAGAAAGACAATCGGTTAAGTGAACACTCTATCAGGAAACCTTGTTCCATAGAAACTTTTTAAACAGTTATTTGTTCAATAAGCTCAAATAAATTATAACAGAAATATATAAGTTTTTTCTTTTAAAAAATGTTAATGAAAGCGTAGCCTTAAATGAAATAAAAGTGGGTTCAAGTACGAATTATGTAATTTCTGATGCACCGGCAATATATGCGAAAGTCATTCAGTTCAATGTTTTAGTTCGAAATAATTTCGAAAAAAGCACGCATCTTTATAATGAAATATGATCTTGGAACTAGTTACTATGTCTGTCTGTCATTTGCAAAAGATTGACTACATATGCTCGTCACGTACTGCTAAAAAGCGCAAATCCCTATGAACACTGTTAGCCGAAAAAGTTTTAATCTTAGACCACCTTCTCTAGCTAGAAAATAACAACACTGCTACCGTAGCTTGATATGTCAAAAAAGGCTCAGGTGCAGAGAATAAAAGAATGTAAAATTAGTTTATAGGAAAAAATATTCAAGCATGCCAATTTAGCGTCCTACGTTTTACGAAGAAATTGCTTCAAGGCTCCTCAGTCAACTCAATTAATTGTTTGGGTTATTGCTTTGATTTCTGTAACGCGTGTGATATTCAAGAATCGAATATTAGAACAAAAACGTTTCACGATCTTAAGACGAGATTTCAATTGAATATTTCTCTACAATAACTCAATACTAAGTTATTTTCGGAGTATCAGTTGACAGTATTTCCCAGGTTAATCAGTATTTGATTATAGGCATGAATTGTCTTTATGGGCTTAAATTCATTACAAAAAACGGCTAAGTTTCCTATACAATCCCATTTCATTGTCGCTTAATAGCATTTTATTCTCTTGCTTTATTCAGCTATTTGATAATATACATCCTTAAAACAGATGCTCTTCATAATTCTGCTAATCATCTGTTTAAATTGAATTATTTTTCCTTCGTTTGAAGCAGCCATCCACCGCGGTTTAAATTGTCTGCAATTCAAGAGCTGAACTAATATAGAAATGAGATGAATTGTAATCTTATATTATCTTGGTACCTGTTTCAATCTAACATTTGTACTACGTGTGGTAATCAGAATAAGGGGCATATAACTCGCAGAGACACCAGGTTTAAATCTCCCTTTCGATGGCCAAGTGATAGAGCGTCCGCTTCGAGTGCGGATGACTTCTATCCCCGGTCGCGTCATACCAAAAAAATGTAAGAAGATCCTTTGGAAGCGTAAAAGGCAGCCAAGCAAATTAATAGCAGACTCAGTTTGACTGAGTCTGTTCATGACGTGAAAAATGGTATCCATAGCTCCCTTGCTTGGCGCTCAGCAGTAGAGTGAAATTGGCTTCTGTTGAATCATACCCTCGCGGAGGTGAATTTCAAGAAGACTGTTATGTCGAGAGTAATTAATATAAGAGTTGTATAACTTGCTTTTCAATCGACCTTATAAATCAGTATAAACTAAAACTCCCTTTCCAATTAGAATAATTGTCTTCTCTTGACAGCTTTGACTTGGTAAAACAACTACATAGAGAGCTTAGATTGACCTTCCGTCTTAACTTAATTGTGTTCGAATATTGCATGGAGAATATAGAATAAACTCCAAATACTTATGGATTAATTAAACATAAACCATTTGAGACTATGCAACAAACCAGGACCAAACTCGACCAAATATGGTTTAGCGACAAAACTCCTGGAGACGGAAATTTACCGAGAAAAAACGGGTTTTACTAATAAAACTAAGTAACTCTAGCTTTTGCTATGACTGTGATATTGCATCATTCACAGTTTTAAATGGGTTCTTTTTACATTTTCAATATAGGGCATGTGTTGTTCAACAGATTGAGAAAGTTCCGACGATATTTGATATCTTGGAAGAACACTTGGTACTTTAAAGAAAATTATAGCTTTCTTCGTTATGTCTAATTTCTAAAATAAAATGAAACCGCATGCAGAAGGTGTCAAATTTTATATTTCGGCAATATCAAGACTGGGATAATTTGATGGAGCTATAACGGCCATTTTAATCTCATCTTTGCGTTGAGAGTTTTTCAAATTCTAATTAAATGCCTATTATTATGAAATTATAATCCCCGTTCAACTCGTGGAGAAATGTCTTTGGTGTCTAGTGACATGTTTATAGCCAAATATCACTGAGCAAGGTGATAATTAGGAATAATAAGAGGCCGGGAGTCTGCCCGAGGGCGGGCCATATAAGAACGGTTAAACGGCTGAACAGAAGGGGCACGTCAAAATAAACGCATCGCTCTCATGGTAAAATACAGAGTAAAATTAGCAAATCACTGCTTATAACAAATTGATGTAGTTCAGGTTGAATTACTCTTCATTGTTACGGTTCATTTTGCCCAGCACGATCTAATAAACAAGCCCCGTAAGATACAAAAAATTAATATTCAGTCTAAATCTAAGTATACCCATTTTCGATAATAATGCTAAATCAATGAATCAGTCTATCGTTCTTGTTTCAGGTGAAAATATGGTTTCAAAATCGTCGCGCTCGTGAAAGAAGAAATAACCACACAAAACAAACACAAGGTCAAGGATCTGAACAAGGAGATGGTTCTGATTCCAAATTTATGTTTGCGCCTTCTACATCCTGTTTTGGGCCTTCTATGGTTGTGTCTAATCCCGATTCTTCGCAGAGGTCCTTGCAACAATTACAAGAGGCAATCCAGCACTGCTCTGCATTTGCACCGATGCCTTATAGACATAATTCAAGTGGAACATGAATGTTGCCTTTAGCGTAATGGTACATGTGTCTGCTCTCTCTCTCTATATATATGTTTATGAAATACCTTATGCTTTAAACTCGTGGTATCAAGAATCACGTAAAATAAAAGTACTGGTTTTATGCTGTATTTTGTTTCCGGTTTTCAAAATAGGCAGAAATGAGTGAAAACAACAAGACAGTGTTATCGGAGCAAACTATTGACCTATCTTCCCATACATGTGCCCATTCTTCGCCGGGAAAGTCCACAACTTTTAGGATAGAATCAATCGCTAAATATCGTCTTGGGGCCCATGGTATGCTTCTTTTGCGGAAATCAATATATCGAATGACTTCAGACATGTTGCATTCTGTCATCATAAGAACATTCACCTCACTCGGGAATCAGACTAGCTATCTTTCAATTAATAGTCTTTGTTACCCAACGAACTGACCGATTATAAGTCAAAGTGAACTTGTTGTCTTTTCACTTTTCAAATTCCCGCTACTTAAACGCACTCAGCAACAATAACAATGCAATTAAAAAGCAATGACAATTAGGCACGGTATGTAAGTACCCATGTTAATATGAAACAAAGAAAGTCTCACGAACCGTATGCTCAGGAGAATTATCAAGGACCCGACGAAACATATTTTTTATCATAAGAAAGCATGTCATTTCGTAAGTGCATATTAAATAAATCATCACATTTATTTATATACATACAGCAATAGTAACAAATGTGCGTTTTGCTGTTTGATTATGTATAGTTTTATTACGGCATAATTAGTTACTAAATATAAGGTATTAAGGTACTTAAATCATTTAAAGTGATATACATACATATTTATGTTTTGTGTGCCGTGCAGAACTTTTTAGTGTACTTATATTTGTCGTTCAAATTTTGTAGTCTTTATAAATATGTGAATAACACATATAATTCTTTACGAAAGTAGGACGACTGATCTATATATACTTATCGCCACATTATCAATTTATTTACTATCTTTATCATTTCGTTTTTACACAACTCCTAAATTTTATGTATAAAGTTAAGGTCCTATCTTGACGGATCTTGTCATACTAGTATCTGTAAGCATTCACTTGTAACTGTAAGGTGTATTAAAATAATATGAGCCGTGCCATGAGAAAACCAACATAGTGGGTATGCGACCAGCAAGGATCCATGCTGTTCGCTAACGGTTTCTCTAATTGTAATAGGCTTTGAAAGCGAACAGCATGGATCCTGACCAGACTGCGCGGATGCGCAGGCTGGTCTGGATCCATGCTGGTCGCAAAGCCACTATGTTGGTTTTCCCATGGCACGGCTCATTTGAATGTAATATCTGTTTCATATTATTGTACTTACCATAATGTATGCATTATGCAGTCCTCTCAAAGGTAAGACAATATAAAAGAGGTCTTTTAAAGTTCAAGAGATTTTACATAATATGTGCATAGAAATGATGAACGTATCAAACCGAGAACTTCAGTGAGTGTCCTTGAATTTCATTCTGTATTTGAAAAGAAATCAACAAGAATTTATTGAAGAATGAAAAAGACTTTTGAAACATGTGCATATTTTTAAACTATTCAAACGCACATGTAATTGTGAGAGTATTCTTTTAAAAGTAATAGTATATAGTAAAAACTGACGGTTGATCAGAGTGTTGTACAGTAAATCAGGTTTTTTTTTGTCACAAGAAAGAACTCCGTTCAGTTTAGGAATTCTCAAACACAGGTGTGGCCAGTAAGCATTAAATTTGGTTCCGTACCATATAGACTATAATATATTGCAATGAAATGTTATAAAGAGTTGTGCGTAAATAACTGATTTAAATCACATATCTTTTGTTGATATACTTGTTTTAAATAATGATTATGTTGAAAAAATATGTTTTATGTCATGATTTATCGTTTGTCGTATTGGTCTGTATCTTCACATGTCATATATAATATTCCCATATTTTGAAAGAATAAAGTTTCGTTGACCAATTACCGTGTCTTCATTAAATTTACGAATGCATTTAGATACTGTTTCAGTTTTTCCTGTCTGTTTCATCTATCTATAATGTTTTCACTGTTTACCCTATGGGCTGGTTTGTCATTCAATTTGCGCAGTACCAGGATGTTATACAGGGCGAGCGGATTAATTTCATTACAATGCTGTAATGCATTCTTTGTACTTATTTTGTGTTCACTATTTATATTTTGCTTATACTACTGATTTCAAAGCGTTGTGTCGTTCGATAGGTTTAATATAATTGCAGTTGTTATAATAGTGTCGTTTGTTTGCGCCAAATATAACAGAAGGGTCGCGAATGAAAGGCCAGTACTAATCTGGTGAATTATTTGTATGATCATATGTTCTTCGTACTCAGCACTGGCCATAGCTGTCGCAGACATACTGCACACAAGCTGCATTCAAAGTTTCAGGTAACGTAAACAAGAGGAATTTTGACCGCGCTCTACAAACACGTTTATCCTTGGCCTAAGCTGGAACAACTGATACGACTGTTCGTATTAGACCTTCCTGTCCTAAGAGTAAAAGATGCAAATTTTAGGTTTTCTATGGAAATGACCCACAGTAGAAATTCTTACAGCTTTTTCGTTTTTCTTTATCTAAACGTCATTAGTGTTATGCAAAGCCATACAAAGATATACAATATTTTAGGTATTGTGGCATATTCTCATTCTGGCGCTCTCTAAGAGAGGGAACAGCTGCACAAAAAGATTAAAATAGTTTTCTCAACAATAAATTACCACCGCAATATAACCCCCATTAGCATAAAACTGATATTTAATTCCAGTGCAATATATTAAAGTGTGCCTGATATGCAAGTTGGCGTAATCTGGTTATTGCAATAAACCTATATAAATTACAACCGCTATTCCACAATTATGAGATTTATACATTTCATTTGGAAACAAATAATTTGAGCGACAATTTCTAAGAAATGAGAACCTGGAAATAATGAAAAAGATATTTACGGAGGTACACTGAGCATAGAAAGCCATTGTTTCAGTTATGCAAACACATCAAGCTGAACAACGCTTTAAATATATAGTTTAGGTGTTTAATTTCTTACATTAAAATTTGTTTTTATTGGAAGGCGAATTATAATTAAACGTCTGTTGAGATCGGTATCCTGACATATAGGCTATATTTGATTTTCTGCTACCCGTGGATGGCAAACCAATTATTTTTGTAGCAAGCGAATACAAAAATGTAAACATAAGGAATGAACGTTTTTGTGTGCATTTAGACGGATGTAAGCCACATTAGAACTTTCATCTTAAAATGCGAGCAAGTAGAAATAAATTTTCTTGCATACCGGACTGGCGTTTCTTGCACATCGGACTGGCGTTTCCGGTGATTTTACCCATGCCGGCAAAACCCATCTGGCACTCCTCGGCTAGCCTCGTTACCGCCCAATGCACAGGTGCCCTCGGGACGGATATTTCTATCCGATTCGTAAACAAATGACAGATATTATTATTCCGGTGATTTTACTCATGCCGGCAAAACCCATCCGGCACCCCCCATACCAGATGACTCTCGTGCTGTTATGACAACTAGCGATTCATGCATTGAATATGTAACATACGAAAAAAATCAGGTACCTTGATAGTTTCTCTCCGTTCCTTATAGTATATTTCTCGATTCAAAATACGTTATTTTACGGTAAGAACAAACCGTTACGCTACAAACGATAAAACTAAAGGGGAACTTTGTTATTGTGCGTCACTGAAACGTCATGACGTCACTTCTGCTTACGGACGTTAATTTCCCGCGCTTTGTATACATACTCTACTACAAGAAAGAGTGCATTTCTATTTGCTTTATTTATCTATTTTTTTTTTTTGTAAAATACGGTATGCAAAAAAATCTGTCAGAATAAAATGCTTATTTGTATACGATATGCTAGAAAAAATATCAACCGTTACCGCCTAATGCGCAGGTGCCCGAGGGACGGATATTTCTATCCGATTCGTAAACACATGACAGATATTATTATTCTTTATAGAACTTAATCAAGGCTATCTGATAGACAGAAACAATTACACGAAAGCCTTAAATTTCTTATAAAGTAAAAAATTAATAATTTCATTTTAACTCTAATATTAAGACAAGGGATGGAATATTCAGTCTCATGGTTACCTCAGAGACATTTTCATATTAAACTTTTCAAATTAATTTTCATATCAGTAATTACATTTTTTTCTAAGTTTATTCTATAACTGATATTTTAATTCCAATATTCCATACCAGGGTTAAATTTAATTAAATTATACCTGTGCCTTTGAGACAGTATTAAAAATAATCTCTTTGGTGAAGTATGCTGCTTTAATAATGTTTCATATATGATAGTTGCAAGCCTTTTCGTCAATATTTTCAATGATTTACCAATGTTATCTAGAGAAATTTTAATAATTAGAAAGCAATTTATTCGCTTATGAAATTAATCATTCACTCAGTACATGTAGACGGGAAAAAACAGAAAAATCACCGCAGGTGCATCTTCAGAGAGTTAGCAACATAAACAAATATGAAACAGCCCACAAGTACCGAAAGTAGTACAGTTCTGGTGTCTATATAAAGCCTGAAACTAAGTTATAAAAAATTCAAATTGAAAGGCCATAACTTAAAAATTCACTCCAATGCAAACTTGAAATATTGCTAAATTGTTCATAAGGAAACGATTTAATCAATTTACTATTTACCTTCCACGCATGCATATTAGTAAAAAGTAGGCCAGAAATCTACAAGGTCTACTACTGTTAAAAAATACAGCCCCCCCCCCCCCACTGCAGCAGTGTATTAAAATGATGTGTTCATAACAGATGTATTTATGAGAGTATAAAAACATTTTAGTAAAGCAAAAAGACAACGAGGGCTAAAAAGACAAATAATGGAATATTTTGAGATACCATCTTTGAATGCTCTATGGTTAAATTCAATGTTTATTGTTGGTACAAACACATGTTTTTTTTTCGTGTGATAACATTTGCAAAATCCGAACAATATTTTGTTTTGTTCTTGGGATTTATAGGAATACAGCCTTATATGTTAAGTGTCTACGATTTTAAGAAACATCTCTTATCGTATATTTTCTTCTAAAATTGGATGTATTGCACAAGAAATATTATTCTGTTTTGTAAATTTAAGCCATGTTTTTGGTGTATATCTTATAATAGAAGATTGACCTTATAAGTACAATGTGCTTTCGTCAATATTCTTTGCATGCAAAATGGTTACTGTACTATTGTTATTTGTGAAATTCATGCAATAAATATGTTTAAACTAAAATCCGAATGATTAGTTGGTGCCCGAAAAATGTCAGCGCTGTTTGACCACATTGACGTCATTTGTACTATGTAATATAAATCTGCTATAATACTTCCGTTTGAATTGTCTGTTATCACTCCAGGAGAACTACGTTCCAACGTAAGTCAAGTCTCATCGATTTCATGTGACATATCTCAACGACAATGTTACGGTGTCGCTTCATATGACCTTGTTGATTCATTTATTATGTGTAATAAAGCATTGATTCTACGTTTTCATAACTGAAAAGATGAGTTTTATGTGTGGAAGCAATATTAGTATTTGCAGAATTTTGAAACGAACTAGCTACATAAATGTTGCAAGGCCGCAACGATAACGGACAATATGTGACAACGTCTTACGTACAGTGTTGCAAAGTCTCAGCATAATAATACCATTTGAACTTGTAGAAAATTCATATTTACATTTTATCTTTAAGTTGGGAACCTTTCTTAGACACTTTCATAAATGACTGGATGACGGCTGAGCAAGGTACAACAATTCAATCAGTATGACAAATGTATTTGTGCCGCGCCATGAGAAAACCAACATAGTACGTCTGCGACCAGCATGGATTCAGACCAGCCTGTGCATCAGCCCAGTCTGCTCAGGATGGATGCTGTTCGCTGTCAAAGCATATTGCAATTAGAGAAACCGTTAGCGAACAACATGGATCCTGACCCAGACTGAGCGGATGCGCAGGCTGATAAGGATCCATGCTGGTCGCAAACCCACTATGTTGGTTTTCTCATGGTGCGGCTCAGTTGTCGTTATCATTTTACATATTATAGTCTTACGCAGGCTGGTGTAAAAGTATTTGAATTAGATGCATACAATTATATACAATTGCAGCATGAAAATTAAAACGTTAATTTAATGCTCTACAATAATACCATGGACTGTTGTAAGCTTTGTTCGTGACTTCTACACAATTGTGGTGTTCAGTTGAACCATTACTCATACACTCAGTTTTTTTTTTTTAAAAAAGTGTATACATGTTATTCATTTCAATGTTTACATTTTATGCTGAAAGTGGGTCAAGAACATGTAACGTTTTAATACTTGGAAGAACATTACAATTTTATACATTATTGCATTTCTTTCTTCCTCGTTCTTTTTAAACACACGCATTCCCTGAAAATTTCATTATTTCGCATTGTTTTCATCTCCCAATTCCCCTATAAAATTCACGAAACTTGTGTTTTACTACGAAACGCCATACTTATGCAGTTTATTGCAAATATAAGCATTTAATAAGCATTTATTTTAATCTCAGACCAATTTGCATTTTACTTTGTCCCTTTCTAAACAAATAACTTACTTTTCAACAATATCATTAAATCATTAGCTATCTATGTTCGCAGTGACTCGAGTATTTATACCTGATCATTTTACTAGGTTTGTTTAATCCCTTTGCTTTTTTAAAACTCACAATTAATTTAATGAGATATTTTTATTTTACTCTTTTAAATCCCGTATAGTTTTACATTTCCCCCTATTTCTTGTGAAAAGACTTGTTTTGTTACAACAGATTCCTTTAAAAAAGATCTTCTTTTAGAGTTAATGTATGATCCGCAGAGTCTATAAAAGAATTTTGTATGAATTTTACAAAAATCATTAAAATTGGCATTGTATATTCTGTGCGCCCATAGTAAGTTATAACGTGAAGGCCTCCGAGGCCAATGGTCGCTGACTTCAAATCACTTGCCCTCCTAACTATGCGTTTGAAAATAAGCTTTGGGTGTGGGATTTTCATGTAAGAAAGCCACCCAGTACGCTTGCAGTAGGTCGTTTGCTCTACCAAGATGCCCGTCCGTATATAAAATAATGTTCAGTAGGCACCTACGGCCTTCCGTCACCAAAAACCTTAATATCTTTTATCAGAGTGACGAAAACGCTTCATTAATGTTACTAAACCGGCTCAAAATAGCTTATACTGTAACGGCCGGCGGATGTCAGGGAAAACACACAGTTAATAACAAAGTTTAAAGTAAAGTTCCAAAATTTAATGAGGCACGAAATACGCGCTTAAGTTAACTATAGACTCTATGTCTATTCCTTTCAAGTAAGCACAATAAACAAATAAACTGTTCAATTTCACATTGAAATACGTATAACTTAATTAATATAATGTGGACACAGCTCAGGATATACAGTATATCGGAAAGACAGACGGATGACTTCAAAAGACTTACTGCCTAACTTGCAGTTTGAATTTGGCGCTCTTACGCAAGAACTACGTATACGAACAAAGTGCTGACGCCATTGTCCGCCAGCCAATATATAGCCTCCTGGGATGTGACCACGTGATGTAACTGACCAATGGCTGAAGGCCCGGTGATGAAGGCGTGTCCGGGTAAACCACTCAAATACAGACCGGGCACCGTTCTCCAATTAAATCACAGAACGGTGACCGGCCGGGATTCCAGGTCACCAGTCTCTCTACGGAGCTTCAGCCAGGGTTTCTCGCAAATCATGTATTAAATAAACAAGGTCTTAAGTGAAAGTAAACCTCAAACAATTCCTTGTTTCATAACAAGTATTTTGATATATAACACTCTAAGAAATATGAAGTAGTTTAATCACAATCATGGAAAAACACTTTGAAGCGGGGCTGTTAGCAGACGCTCAGATAGACCGGTAAGAGATTTTACATTGTCACATCAGAAAATCATAAAATGCAACAAATATGGCCTAAATCTAATCAAATCCAAGTGTGGCTGGAATAATAGAATGTATACTGTTGCTGTTTACATAGGTACCTTACACCTTACCAAGTAAATGTCACATAATCGTAAATATTTCTCTACCGGTCTGCAACAACAACAACAAAAATGGCAGCCTCAATGAAAGAAGCTTTTTGCACTGTAGAAAATCGTAAATATAAGAAGTTAAACTGTATATAAGGTGAAGTGACTTGACAATCTAAGCAGATATACTAATACTGTAAGTAAGTGAATAATTTCTGAGAGTTTACATGCGTTATCAGTAGAAATAAACAAGCTGGGAGCTGAAAAAATGTACATGTACAAAAACACAGTTTTGGGTTTCCTTACAATACTATTCGTTCACACTTATCAAATAGTCCGTGTTCACGTAAGAACACGTAATAACTGATACATGCGTACGCAGTTAATCAATACTGTATAGATTTTCCGGATCGTGAATTAGGTCTACTTCCAGAGCTTTGCTCAAAACTTAGGTATTTCGTTACAAATGTTTTCGTCATCATGTGCAGGCGTGTCACTGATTTTGTCCGCACATAATAATTATTATTACTTTCGAATGTATCAGGAACCTGAGACGTCATAATTCGAAACAAGGCGCAGGTGTCCTCAGGACGGATATTTCTATCCGATTCGTTTTTTGTTTTTTTTTTTCATATCATAAACAAATATTAAGCGTTTTATTCTGACAGATTATTTTTTACATATCGTATTTTACAAATGATAGAAGAATACAAGCAAATATAAAGACTTTATTTGCAGCACTCTTTCTTATAGTAAGCGCGGGAAATTTTCGTCCATTAGCTGAAGTGACGTCATGACGTTTCAGTGAAGCACAATAACAAAGTTCCATTTTAGTATTTATCGTTTCTAGCGTAATGGTATGTTCTTTCCGTAAAATAATGTTGTTTTGTTTGTTTGTTTGTTTTGTTGTTGTTTTTTTACCGAGAAATATACTTCATGTAGAAAGGGACGGAGAGAATCTCTCAAGGTACCTCATATTTCGTGGTTCACATAAATAATACCATATATAATCAATGCATAAAACGCTAGTTGTCATTAACAGAACGAGAGCAATCTGGCACGAGGTGTCAGATGGGTTTTGTCGGCATGGGTAAAGTCAACGGAAATGCCAGCCCGGTGTGCAAGAAATAGTTTTCCATATTGACGTTCTAGTTTCATATCGGGTGCGTGTCGTCAATTGTGACGTCACTTTCATAGTCATGTTTTGAAGTTATTTAACCACGACCGACATTTTCAGTTCAACTAGGGTTATTATAAAAAGATTATTCGATTTGCATCGAGAAATATGCATTCATTCTTCCTAAAGTCGCGCAGTATTTCTGCTGTAAAAGCGTGCATATTTCTCGATACAAATTTAATACAAATGTACCCTACAATTATATCCTCACTTTATGTTGCTTAGCTGCGTATGTGCGTCTAAAAGATCTGTTTGCACACTTAATTATAAATAAGATGTGCGCATGCAGTAGTATAAATCAACTCTCTGCCATCGCGTACATTTTGCTTTCATTTGAACTAATATATCTTTGGGGAAACCGTTAAATGGAAAACCGGATAGAAAATACTACACACTTTGAACTAAATCTGATTTTAAGTCACATTTAGACTTGCTGGTATATTTTACCCGAATATAAGTAATGTGTTTAGCCGCGCGACTTCGATGAGTGTCAGTAACACTTGCATATGTCGCGTTTAGAGTTAGTAACATCATCGGTTAGAATGAGGAACATAATATTAAATAAATATTGCCTGTTGATGAAAAAGCAGTTGCAAAAATATATTTCTAAGATTAAAACTGGCATTGCCTTCAATCGACCATTGACTGTCTGTAAGTATTGTTTTTGAAAACATGTAGTATATTTTTTATTCTGGAAAATAGCAAAACACTTCTGTTTTCTCAAGTAACAGACGACTGCTTTTAAAATCTAAATGTTTTAATCAATTTATGCGATGACTATTAAAACCTGAATACATGTTCATGCAAAGGCACAAGAAAATATAATCAAGGTAATTATTATAAATGAAAATTATATAAGCCGCGTGATATTGAGCGATACCGTAACTAGACATCGTGGAGATATGTCACATGATATCGTTGAGACATGATTTACGTTGGAACGTAGTTCTCCTGGAGTGGTTATAGGGCCATGATACGCTTCACCACTGAAGGGGCGTGTAACGGCGCAGAATCTATCTATTAGCACACGTGTACTCTTTTGTTAAAACACGCAATGTAAATGACAAAATGCTGTGCTAGAATGTACAAATAATACCTCAATATTAAAATCCTCACCAATTCCTCCACCATGACGTCGGTACGAACGGGAAAGAGCCACAGATATAACGATGTACCCATTTTTAGCTTGCGATACCCTGTGTATGTTTAACAACTACTTTTTGAAAATGCAAAAAAAAAAGCACTGCCACCTCCAACATAGCTTATCATGTGTATAATATATTGACCTCACATAATATACATAATAAACAAAATATCTTATTATATCAAATATACATATGATTTCACTGATGTAGAGGTCCGTTTCAAAATTTAACTACATGGCGATTTATCTCCTACATTTTCACATACCCCTATCTATTGATTGGGAACGCACTAGAGGTATATTTTAGAAAAAAATATATATTATGTAATCTCTCTATTTGGTGCTATTTAGTGAGCAGCTTTGATCATTTTTACTCATTATTGTTTATAAAATCATAATCTGCCACTTATCCTTTAACCTTTTTTTTATCAGACAATAATTTGATTTACTTTATTACTCTTTGATATGAAGTTATTACAATAACAATTTCAACATATACAATCAAAGGGAAAAAGGTCGGACAAGTTCTAACAACATTAGAGACTGTCCTTCCCTTTAGCTGTAGACCGAAAAAAAGAACACAAAAATATCATCATATAATATCGAGCAATAATAAACTACAGATGAAGGCTACTCGAGCATTTACAAGAGAAAATAAAACGACACACTTTTTCATGATGAAAAAAAAGTTCGATGTGATGATATGGGTCTCCCTGTCTGTCTGCGACGGACACAATATAATAAATGTATATTAGTCTAATATTAGTAAGATGTATGTTCAATGTTATTAGATCTATTGTCAATTACTATGTATTATTATATTTTATAAAGTTTTGCCCTTCGTTGAATATCAGTGAGTTTTCCTCTATTGTCAAATCTTCTTTACCAGATAATAATGCAATGATAGGGGCGTGGGGCTATAAATAGCTGATGTCTTTGATCTCAGAAACGATTGCATTTAAAAAAGAAATGCGCAGCATCTTCAATGACATAGCCACATTTACACTGAGATGAATCTCTCAAATGATTTTTAAATAGATCACCATTCAAACTACTACACCTGTTTCTAAGTCCGGCGAGGTAAACAGACAATGTCCTTACACCAGATAGGTAAAACACAGGAACTTGTGGAGGTTTAAATTTTTGTTTGAGGATTGTTTTAAAAGCGTTTAAAGAGGACGATTCTCGAATATTACTTTCTAGGTTGTTCCAAGCAGAAATATCAGATGGTATAAATGGTTTGGAAAATATTTCTGTTCTTCTTGCAACTGTAACATTATTATTATATTACGCTATATTGACCTAAGTTCTTTCAAACAAGACGTCTCAGCGTCCCTTGCACTAAATGCATTTCCAGAAGATACAGACGTGGATCAGCTAATGAATGTATATTCAATTGGGTTATCCTTACTGATAGATAAACATGCTCCCTTACGCACAAGAACTATCGTTCCTCGGCCTAGCTGTCCGTGGTTTACAGACGAACTTCATGAGGCTAAACACTTAAAACGCAAGCTCGAGCGGAAATGGCGTAAATCTAAACTAACAATCGACCATCAACTTTTTATGGACCAATGTGCTACCGTAAATAAACTCCTAATTCAGGCCCGAACCGACTACTTCACTGATAAGGTAAATATAATCTGAAAAGTAGATTCCTCGGAATCACCGAGGATAAGGCAAACAGTGAAAATTGCAGACTCGGTTTGATTGAGTCTATTCATGAGCAGTAATGGAAAATGCAACACTGCCCACGCCCCCTAGCACCGGCTTAAGCAGTATCCAATCTTAATTCTAAATGAGTTGAAATCGATGATCCCGAAGGACCAGAAAATATAACAACACTGAGATGAAGTCGGGGCGACTTTTTACGGCCGCCACACAGCACTTAACACCCGCTGTTGTGAAAGAAATATAATATGAAAAGTAGATCCCTCGGAATCACCGAGGACAATGCAAACAGTGAAAATTGCAGACTCGGTTTGATTGAGTCTGTTCATGAGAAATAATGGAAAATGCAACACTGCCCACGCCCCCTAGCTCCGACTAGATAGATAAAGTCGTGTGGCTCTGACCACAAAGGTTTGGCCAAGACAACCAAACATCTACTAGGAGACAGTCATGATGCTGCCCGTCGCTCCAACTCATCCTCAAAGGAATTTGAGCATTGTTCAGCACACCAGGAAGTAGCAAACTGACTTTTTGATTTGGCTCCTGCAACGAAAGAAGAGGTAAAACAAATCATACAAAAATCTCCAAACAAATTCTGTGAACTTGGTCCTTTACCAACATGGCTTTTGAAGAAATGTCTTGATAAGCTCTTGCCGTTGATAACAAACATCACAAGAATTTGTAACAGAGTTACCAACGTCCCCGCCCAAGGACATTTTTCACAAAACATACTGCATGCCAATACAGCATCTTGGCATGAACAAAAAATAACAAGAGTGCCAGAATGTCACAATATACACCCGTCATGTAGATGTTACAGTAAAACATATTCTGTATAAATTTGGTAGACAGTAAGCCAAAACAATGACATATATAATTCTAACAACCAGGTTAAAAAGTTTCAAGAATAAGCTATTTATAGTAGCAACAAAGGGAAGTAAGTTTTGTTTTTCTAAGACCACAAAACCAGGAAGAGATACCTTAAAAATACACCTAAGATTTAAAAGTAACATCTCTGTTGTACCACAGAAAAGTGGTTAGATTTTTCCCTACGGTCAATTATAAAAAAAAGTTACAATATAAGTTATTTATAGTTACAACAAAGGGAAGTTAATCTTGAAAAAAAGTTAAAAAAATAAATAAATAAATAAATTCTAAGTCCACACAATAATCCTTACCAGGTAGCGATAGGTCAAAATACACCTACAAATTGGATGTAACATGCATGTTGTACTACAGAAAAGTGGTCTCGATTTTTCTCTAAGGCCAGTAATAAAAAAGTTACAATATAAGCTATTTATAGTAACAAAAAAGGGAAGTAATTCTAATTAGGGATCTAGTTCTTGCGCATGACACTCTGTCTCATGATGGTGAACAATTGCGCCAATTTACATCAAAATCCCTTCATGCAAGAAGAAGAAATGCTCCGAAAAATGTCATTCTTGTATCTGACCTTTGCCCTCTAAGTGTGACCTTGACATTAGAGCTAGGGGTCTTGGTCTTACGCTTGACACGCCGTCTCATTATGGTGTACATGTATGCCAATTTATTTCAAAATATATCCTTCAAGGATGGCAGAGTTACGGACCGGACATGAAACAGACCCTGTTAACCTTTGACCGCTAAGTGTGACCTTGACCTTGGAGCTAGGGGCCTGGGTCTTGCGCATGACAAGTTGTCTCATTATGGTGAACATTTATACCAAGTTATTTCAAAACCCCTTCATGGATGGCAGAGTTATGGACCGGACACGAAACAGACCCTGTTAACCTTTGACCTCTAAGTATGACCTTGACCTTGGAGCTAGGGGTCTAAGTCTTGCGCATGACACGTGGTCTTGATATGGAGAACATTTATGCCAAGTTATTTCAAAATCCCTTTATGGATGGCAGAGTTATGGACAGGACACGAAGTGTGACGGACGGAAGGAAGGACGGAAGGATGGAAGGAAGGACGCAGCCCATTTCTATATGCCCCGTTGTTTCTTCGAAAAAGACGGGGGACAATAAAAACACCAATGGAATTAGGTTATGTACCAAAATAGTTAAAAGGTGCTTATATAGGCAGGGGACTGACTGTTTAGAGTCTTAAATGTGTGGGTCAGAATCTTGTACTGCACCCTGTATTTCACTGGCAACCAGTTGAGCTCCTTCAGAACCGGTGATATATGATTGCGACGGGGTGTCTTGCGAGCTGCCGTGTTCTGGACATGTTTCAATATGTCAAGTGTGATGTTTTGATTACCACTTAACAAGGTATTACAGTAGTCTAACCGTGATGTTACCAGGCTGCATGTTGACAATAAAGGGTCTTTGTGGCAACACTGGTAAGATACCGTCTGATGTGACCTATTCTGCGTAGTTGTGCATATCCAGCCCGGCACACAGAGTTGACTTGTTCCATATTCATACTGTTGTCAAATACTGCACCAAGATTCCTAACACATTTTGTGGATTTTATCACAGAGTCACCGACCTTCGCCGTGGCGTCATCAATGTAATTGGAGTTATGCTTCCATGTGAATAACCAGCAATGAGCCTCAGCATGTTGCACTGCATCCACAAGACAATTTTAGCCAGACAGCTCTCAATGCGGCGCAAAGCCTCACTTCTAGCCACAGCTTCTATCGTCTTAAAAGACAGGTAAAATCGAGTCATAGGCGTAGAAATGATGAAGAAGTCCATGACGTCTGCATATGGCACCAACGGGATTCCGTGTACATGATATAGTTCTTTGAATCAAGCACTGATCCCTGGGGCACACTGTATTTCATCAACATAGGCGTCGACAACTCAACATCAACGCACACAGTTTGATAGCGGTCACTAAGATATGATGACATCCATGCAAGTGATATTTCTGTGACTCCAAAATGATGTTCGTGTGTGTGTTACAGTGTTTGGTGGTCAATCGTGCCGAAAGCTGCAGACAAATGAGTAGCACAATGACTGTTACAGAATTGTGGTCGAGTGATGTGAGGATGTCTTTCTTTACCTTTATCGAAGCCAACTCAGTTGAATGAAACTCTGTACACAGACTGCAGTCCATCATGTAGCTTATTTTCACTCAAGTGCCGTTCAAGACCCGCATCTTCTACCTTTTCTAAGATTTTTGAAATGAAAGGGAGATTAGACACAGGCCTTTAGTTTGAGAATATTTGGTTCACGCATGAAAAGAGTGTTTTATCAATGTGGTATAATAATAAATTAATAATTATTATTATCGTTTCTTAAATTATATGGAGTAGTTTCTGAAACTTCATTTGGAAAGAAAGTATCAAGATAGTCTGGTAAATCGCCATTTTTGCTTTATACATTATAGTTCATTTTTGCATCAGTCGATGGTCTGATAACGATACCCACCCTATTTCTTGTAGCAACCTTTTAATCAAAACAGACTAAGTAATAGAAAGAGCATTGAAACTCGAGGGTAAACGATTTGTACGAGAGGGGCGTAGCCCCAGAGTATAAATCGTTTACCCGAAATTTTTAATGTTCTTCCTGTTTTGTATCATAGCCATCCATATATGGTAGTTGTAGGCGTTCCACATTGCCATATACAGCAGTTCAGTGATTACTTAAAATCCTTGCTTTACAAATGTGTAAAGCCCAGGTAAAATAAACTAATGCGAGAGCAGAAAATCATTAAGATACACTTCGCTGTCTACTGTTCCAGACATGCTGGCATACTTTCCTATCCAACAGTGCGGTAACTAGCGTGCGGGTATTAAGTACCTGCACACTTTTAGTTACCGCACCCTGTACTCAGTGTATACGATTTACCTGCACCAAATTTGTTAAGAAAAAACAACGAGCTATGATACAACTAACCTTGCAGCTTCGTACTGTAATTTTTCAATAATTTCCTTTTCGTATACGGTACAACTATCCCAAATTACACTGGCATATTCCAATATAGGCCGCATGTATCACATGTAAATTTAATTTAAAATTTCCCTGTTTAATTTGAATTTTAACAAGCGCATTGATCCTAATATTTTTAGGCAGATTTCGTTATATTTGAAATATGCTCATGCCAAGTAACGTCCTCATTTAATGTTAAACCTTAATAGCTATCAATGAAACGGCATTTGGGTATACGAAAAAATATGAGACAAATTACTACTAGTAGGTAGTAAAATTTTGAAATTGATCTGTACATGTAGTACGAGGTTACATTCGTAAATCAGTATCCCATATTAGCGCCAGTGAACTTGTTAAGCTCTTGTTATATAAAATTAATTGTTGTCATTACTGAAACATTTTCAGTTTTGACAGAAATACTGCGATGACTTTGTGTTGAATTTACAGATAGTTAAAAGAAATCAGTAACTAAGAATCCGTACCTGATAATGAAAACTTAAGATATTGCGTATAAAATAAATGTATATTCACAAAAATTACTACTCTCTTCTTCAATATTAATTGTGTTTTAATAACTATTAGAAATCTTTAGTCAAGGGAAACAACACGTTTTAACTCGATGTGCACGTGCTTACATTTACACATTCCCCTTTTTCCATGCGGAGTGTTGCTTGTGTAACTGCGTCAGATTTGGCCAGTATAACAAAAGCTATTTTTATACATAATTCTATTACAACTTTTACGGAATGAAATAAATACGAAAAATGTTTGAAAAAAATAAAAGTCATGCTTTGGCATGGTACTGCACTCGACTGACTTGGCTACAAATGAGAATCAGAAAGTGCTAAGGAGAAAGGGTATACAAGATTTTATTGTTAACAAAAATAGGATCTCTATAAAGGCATATAGAGATAAATATAAGCAATTCAAAAAAATACAAATTATGCATATCCTTATCCTTAGGACGGCCGTGTAATGAAGTATTTCGACCCCCAAAGAATAATGACCCCCGGTCATTATTCTATAGAAAAAGTGACCCCCGGTCATAGTATTATAACTTCCAGATCATAGTACTATGACTCCCCCACGTGAAGTAAACTGAACCCCACGAAGAATATTGACTCCCATGAAAACAAGAGATGTCCGTAAGACAGCGCGCTCGACTTTTCTCAGTGCTTGACTCTGAATTTGATCTTTGCCAGTAAAAAAAAAATCCAAGTTAAAAAGGGGCATAACTCTGTTAAAATTCAAAATATATATATGAGAATTGTGTCTCCTGGTGTAGACTTTGATAGTAAATAATTATTTTGAGTTTCAAGTCCAAAGCTTTAATAGTAACAGAGATACTTGACTTTATCAAAAAATTTAACAAAAAAATCTAAGTTAAAAGGGGCATAATTCTGTCAAAATTCAATCAGAGTTATGGGGTTGTTTCTCCTGATGAAGACTATGATGGTAAATAAGTATTTTAAGTTTCAAGTCAAAAGCTTTGATAGTAACAGAAATATTTGACTTTATCAAAAACTTTAACTAAAAATTTTAAGTTAAAAAGGGGCATAATTCTATCAAAATTCAATTCAGTGTTACGGGGATTGTTGCTCCTGGTGTAGACTTTGATAGTAAATAGGTATTTTAAGTTTCAAGTCAATAGCTTTGATAGTAACAGAGATATTTAACTTTATCAAAAACTTTAACCAAAAATTCTAAGTTTAAAAGGGCATAATTCTGTCAAAATTCAAATCAGAGTTATGGGGATTGTTTCTCCTGGTGTAGACTTTAATAGTAAATAAGTATTTTAAGTTTCAAGTCAATAGCTTTGACAGTAACAGAGATATTTGACTTCATCAAAAACTTTAACCAAAAATTCTAAGTTAACAAAAGCTGTCCGTAAGACAGCGCGATCGACTTTTCTCAGTGCTTAACTCTGAATTAGAGCTTCGCCAGTAAAAAAATCCAAGTTAAAAAGGGACATAACTCTGTCAAAATTATAATCAGAGTTATGGGAATTGTGTCTCCTGGTGTAGACTTTGATAGTAAATAACTATTTAGAGTTTCAAGTCAAAAGCTTTAATAGTAACAGAAATATTTGACTTTTAACAAAAAAATCTAAGTTAAAAAGGGGCATAATTCTGTCAAAATTCAAATCAGAGTTATGGGGATTGTTTCTCCTGGTGTAGACTGTGATGGTAAATAAGTATTTTAAGTTTTTCAAGTCAAAAGCTTTGATAATAACAAGAGATATTTGACTTTATCGAAATCTCTAACCAAAAATACTAAGTTACTAAGTTAAAAAGGGGCATAATTCTGTCAAAATTCAAACATAGTTATGGGAATTGTGTCTCCTGGTGTAGACTTTGATTGTAAACAACCATTTTGAGTTTCAAGTAAAAAGCTTTAATAGCAACAGAGATATTTGACTTTATCAATTTAAAAAAAATAATTCTAAGTTAAAAAAGGGGCATAATTCTGTCAAAATTCAATCAGAGTTATGGGGATTGTTTCTCCTGGTGTAGACTTTGATGGTAAATAAGTAATTTAAGTTTCAAGTCAATAGCTTTGATAGTAACAGAGATATTTGACTTTATGAAAAACAGTAACCAAAATTTCTAAGTTAAAAAGGGGCATAATTCTGTCAAAATTCAAAGCAGAGTTATGGGGATTATTTCTCCTGGAGTAGACTTTGATAGTAAATAACTATTTTAAGTTTCAAATCAATAGCTATGATAGTAACAGAGATATTTGACTTTATCAAAAACTTTAACAAACGCCGACGCCGACGCTGGGGCGAGTGCAATAGCTCTACATTTTCTTCGAAAAGTCGAGCTAAAAACGACCCCCGGTCATTTGGTCAAATTTAGTGATAACTCATGTATCTAAGGCCTAATTGCTGCATTTCATGCCCCCACTCGGGGGAGGGGGCATATAGATTTGGCCTTGTCCGTCCTTCCGTTTGACCATTAGCCCCAGATACCATCACTTGACACAGAAATCAGAGCATTCCGCAACGGGAAAAGGGATTCTATTTCTAGACGCTGTATCTTGGTGTATACATTTTTTTTCATGAAAATAACAATTCACAATACGTTCACAAAACACACCAGTGTCAATAATCCCTGCAAACTTCGGTATGAAGTAATTCTTCAGAAGAAAACTGCACAAGAAACTGCTAGCATAGAACTTAGTATTAACAGAAGTTGCAATACTTAGCAGTGGCAGTAAAGTACGGTAGCGGCAACAATGTAGGGTTAACGCACGTTTTTTTGTGTAACAACATCTGCAGAATCCCAAGGGATTGGTTGGTGCACGAGCCCGTAGGGCGAGTGCACCAACATAGCCCGAGGGATTCTGCAGATGTTGTTTCACGAAACAAACGTGCGTTATCGCTATTCTTGCATAAAACACAACTTAAGTGCTGGAAATATCGAAAAAACAAGACTATCCAGCTGACATTAGCCGATCGAAGTCGGCCGTTTCAGGTTGTTATGGACACATGTTTTATTTATGCATTTCCAGGGCATACAGAAACAGTGCGTATTTTATACATGTCGAACGGACATTCTTGTTGTAGTAATTTCTTTAATATTAAATATATGTAAAATAAGCATGACTTCCCCTTTTTCCGATATATCGGTAGGAACTTTAGCTTTAGAGGCTCGGAATTATGAGAAAAGGGCATAACCCTACACGGCATCCTGTCTTTACACAATTTGCAGGTGAGGTGCCGACAGAACATAATTCTGCTTTGTTTAAATTAATAGTCTGCCCCTTACGCTTTTTAAATGTAAATATTATCGTTTAATAGAAACTGGTATCAATACCTATATTCTTCATGTCGTTAAGAATGAAATCTCTAGGCCTATAACTAGAAAATTTTGCTTTGCACCCCACCCTATCGCGATCAAAGTTTGATAAACACAAAAATTTGAATTTTTCTAACATCGATATAATCAACTTAGATTGGATTTATAAACTCAAACATGGTTGGTGAGATCTACAAATAAATTGAAAAATATATAATAAATACCTTCTGTTCATCAAATGTTCATTAACTGTGGAAAAAATCCTTCAAACTTTACGCTTCGTCATGTTTATGCTTTACATTACACACCATCACTGTATCAGTAGACTGCATAGATGTGTAAAGTAGACACAAACATTTTTTAAAAGTTTTAGTGTAAGATTTAAAGTTAGCATGTCAACTTTCTCGACTCAAATTAATTTGGAAAACGAAATTGTATTTTTGTAAATTGTTGTTTGCCTATCATTTTCAGGGATTAAATCGCGGCGTGTTAACTTACTTTGAGTCTAATACGCGTAATAATACAATAATAAGGAACGTCAATTCAGTCGCGTATCAAGAGAGGTAGCGCTTATTACAAGTTAAAGTAAAGTTAGGTTGAAAAATGATATTTTTAATAAATATGCAGATGAAAAGATTTCATAAATCTCGGACCTTTCGACTTCGGCCAAAATTGATTCGGGATCCATAATTTGCTTACGTTGGACCCACAACAGCATATTCAAAACGTTCACCAACAGCGCGTGCTCACGAGAATCTCCTTGTTTGTACACGTTTTTTCCCTGTTTGTGCATGCCCAAAATCGGCAAAAAACAAAGGTTTTATGCAAGAATAGAAAGTAGTAGTAGTAGTAGTAGTAGTAGTAGTAGTAGTAGTAGTAGTAGTGGCAGTGGTAGTGGCAGTTGCAGTAGCAGCAGCAGCAGTAGCAGCAGCAGCAGCAGAGGAATAAGTGACAGCAACAACAGCAGCAGGAGAAGAAGAGGTAGATGTACAAGACGTATTAGTGGAAGCAGGTATTGTAGTAGCAGTTGTAGTAGTAGTAGTAGTAGAAGTAGTAGTAGTAGTAGTAGTAGAAGAAGAAGAAATAGTAGTAGTAGAAGAAGAAGAAGTATATGTAGTAATAGCAATATGAGTAGCGGCACCAGTAGTAGTAGTACAATCAAAATGTTAACTATTGGCAATGGAGGGTATTAGAGTTGTAGATCTAGTAAAATTGTCCGTTAAGCTTGGTGGGGGTCACTTTTTAATAGATATTATCGTCGAAAGTCTTTTTAGGAGCCGGTGTTTTACACGGAAAGAGTAACTTTTTTTAAATAGAATAATGTCCGGGAATCGATATTGTATGAGAGTTGAATGTAGTAATTTCGACAGTGAGTATTTTACATGGAAGGAGTCACTTTTTCTATAGAATAATAACCGGGGTCGTTATTCTATGAGATTCGAAGGGAGTCATCTTTAGGGAGTCAGTATTTTACTTGGAGGGGTCAGTTTTTCTATAGAATAATGACCGGGGGTCGTTATTCTATAGAGTTTTCAAAGAGAGTCAGTTTTTTTTATAAGGGGGGTCAATATTTTACAGGAAAGGAGTCAGATTTTCTATAGAATAATGACCGGGGGTCGTTATTCTATGGGGGTCGAAATACTTCATTACACCGGCATATTTTTATGCAATCTCGCCAGGCATATGTATGTTTTTGACAACACAGATTTTTTTTTGCTAATCAGCTCTTTCTAACGATTTGAAAATACCTGGGCTTTATTACGGCATAAGGGGTTCGTAACGGAGCAAGGGTATATTGAGATTTTTGAAACTTCGTCAAATCGTTTTGATGTTGTCTGAAAGTGTCAGTATATGCCTCGGGTGTAAGAGATTTCCGTATTTGAGAGCTGCAGACCTAGACATTTCCGAAACATTTTCTAAATGAATTTCATGTAACAAATGTTGATTCTAAAGAAGCGTGAAAAGGCCATCAGACACTAATATGTTTAATTATGTTACGGCCGCGGAAAGGATATAACACATATTTTTTTCCTCTAGTTTAGACGAATTCGATTGTTTTGATCAGCTAAATACTGATACAAGAAACTATTTTCTCGGTGACGTATTTTTGTCAGGTGACCTGAATTCAAAGAGAGGTCAAAAACTAGACTTCGTGCTAAATATTAATCTTGACTGTTACGTTGATTTACCCGATAGTGATCAGTATGTACTGTAGGGTTAACGCACGTTTTTTTGTGTAACAACATCTGCAGAATCCCAAGGGATTGGTTGGTGCACGAGCCCGTAGGGCGAGTGCACCAACATAGCCCGAGGGATTCTGCAGATGTTGTTTCACGAAACAAACGTGTGTTATCGCTATTCTTGCATAAAACACAACTAAAGTGCTGGGAATATCGAAAAGCAAGACTATTCAGCTGACATTAGCCGATCGAAGTCGGCCGTTTCAGGTTGTTATGGACACATGTTTTATTTATGCATTTCCAGGGCATACAGAAACAGTGCATATTTTATACATGTCGAACGGACATTCTTGTTGTGGTAATTTCTTTAATATTAAATATATGTAAAATAAGCATGACTTCCCCTTTTTCCGATATATCAGTAGGAACTTTAGCTTTAGAGGCTCGGAATTATGAGAAAAGGGCATAACCCTACACGGCATCCTGTCTTTAGACAATTTGCAGGTGAGGTGCCGACAGAACACAATTCTGCTTGGTTTAAATTAATAGTCTGTCCCTTACGCTTTTTAAATGTAAATATTATCGTTTAATAGAAACTGGTATCGATACCTATATTCTTCATGTCGTTAAGAATGAAATCTCTAGGCCTATAACTAGAAAATTTTGCTTTGCACCCCACCCCATCGCGATCAAAGTTTGATAAACACAAATATTTGAATTTTTCCAACATCGATATAATCAACTTAGATTGGATTTATAAACTCAAACATGGTTGGTGAGATCTACAAATAAATTGAAAAATATATAATAAATACCTTCTGTTCATCAAATGTTCATTAACTATGGAAAAATTCTTCAAACTTTACGCTTCGTCATGTTTATGCTTTACATTACACACCATCACTACATCAGTAGACTGCATAGATGTGTAAAGTAGACACAAACATTTTTTTAAAAGTTTTAGTGTAAGATTTAAAGTTAGCATGTCAACTTTCTCGACTCAAATTAATTTGGAAAACGAAATTGTATTTTTGTAAATATTGTTTGCCTATCATTTTCAGGGATTAAATCGCGGCGTGTAAACTTACTTTGAGTCTAATACGCGTAATAATACAATAATAAGGAACGTCAATTCAGTCGCGTATCAAGAGAGGTAGCGCTTATTACAAGTTAAAGTAAAGTTAGGTTGAAAAATGATATTTTTAATAAAAATGCAGATGAAAAGATTTCATAAATCTCGGACCTTTCGACTTCGGCCAAAATTGATTCGGGATCAATAATTTGCTTACGTTGGACCCGCAACAGCATATTCAAAACGTTCACCAACAGCGCGTGCTCACGAGAATCTCCTTGTTTGTACACGTTTTTTTCCCTGTTTGTGCATGCCCGAAATCGGCAAAAAACAAAGGTTTTATGCAAGAATGGCCCGAAATCGGCAAAAAACAAAGGTTTTATGCAAGAATGCATAAAACCTTTGTTTTTTGCCTATTTCGGGCATGCACAAACAGGGAAAAATGCAAGAATGGCCCGAAATCGGCAAAAAACAAAGGTTTTATGCAAGAATGCATAAAACCTTTGTTTTTTTGCCTATTTCGGGCATGCACAAACAGGGAAAAAAACGTGTACAAACAAGGAGATTCTCGTGAGCACGCGCTGTTGGTGAACGTTTTGAATATGCTGTTGCGGGTCCAACGTAAGCAAATTATGGTTCCCGAATCAATTTTTGCCGAAGTCGAAAGGTCCGAGATTTATGAAATCTTTTCATCTGCATATTTATTAAAAATATCATTTTTCAACCTAACTTTACTTTAACTTGTAATAAGCGCTACCTCTCTTGATACGCGACTGAATTGACGTTCCTTATTATTGTATTATTACGCGTATTAGACTCAAAGTAAGTTTACACGCCGCGATTTAATCCCTGAAAATGATAGGCAAACAACAATTTACAAAAATACAATTTCGTTTTCCAAATTAATTTGAGTCGAGAAAGTTGACATGCTAAATTTAAATCTTACACTAAAACTTTTAAAAAATGTTTTTGTCTACTTTACACATCTATGCAGTCTACTGATGCAGTGATGGTTTGTAATGTAAAGCATAAACATGATGAAGCGTAAAGTTTGAAGGATTTTTCTACAGTTAATGAACATTTGATGAACAGAAGGTATTTATTATGTATTTTTCAATTTATTTGTAGATCTCACCAACCATGTTTGGGTTTATAAATCCAATCTAAGTTGATTATATTGATGTTGGAAAAATTCAAATTTTTGTGTTTATCAAACTTTGATCGCGATGGGGTGGGGTGCAAAGCAAAATTTTCTAGTTATAGGCCTAGAGATTTCATTCTTAACGACATGAAGAATATAGGTATTGATACCAGTTTCTATTAAACGATAATATTTTCATTTAAAAAGCGTAAGGGGCAGATTATTAATTTAAACCAAGCAGAATTGTGTTCTGTCGGCACCTCACCTGCAAATTGTCTAAAGACAGGATGCCGTGTAGGGTTATGCCCTTTTCTCATAATTCCGAGCCTCTAAAGCTAAAGTTCCTACCGATATATCGGAAAAAGGGGAAGTCATGCTTATTTTACATATATTTAATATTAAAGAAATTACCACAACAAGAATGTCCGTTCGACATGTATAAAATATGCACTGTTTCTGTATGCCCTGGAAATGCATAAATAAAACATGTGTCCATAACAACCTGAAACGGCCGACTTCGATCGGCTAATGTCAGCTGGATAGTCTTGTTTTTTCGATATTTCCAGCACTTAAGTTGTGTTTTATGCAAGAATAGCGATAACACACGTTTGTTTCGTGAAACAACATCTGCAGAATCCCTCGGGCTATGTTGGTGCACTCGCCCTACGGGCTCGTGCACCAACCAATCCCTTGGGATTCTGCAGATGTTGTTACACAAAAAAACGTGCGTTAACCCTACATTTCAAGACACATTTATCGTGATAACCAAGTGAATGGTTTTGGTAACACTGTTTATTATCCCTTTGTAAGGAAAATGAGATCAGTGTTCTTTCATTATCTTAATAACAAGTTTTAATAATTTCCCTTGTATTTCACATATAAATGTATATACATGTAGTTTGACTGAATTTTGAAATCATTGTCCAGTCAACCTTTTCATTGAATATTGAGAAAAAATTTTCTATATGACTGATATTTTAACAAATGATAAAATTGCATGGGAAGACACAGAAATTGCGGACTTTATTTGATGAGAATAAGCATATATTTGATGAGATGTCGTTTAAGAATAGTACAGGTGATATTGATATCTATTATGTAATAATGATTTTTTTCAAAATTGTGAATGATGTTTCATATCAGGTAAATGGCAGATCCTAAACTGTGTTTAGTCGCTCACTCATTTTAACATTTTCGTCGTTTATACATTTTAGCTAGATCTTTTCAAAGTTACACACCTTTTTTTCTAACGACTCCAGTGTACATAACCGTTTCTCTACAGACTCAAGACGGTCATTTATTTTTGTAAGAAGTGCCTCTGGAACTTTGATGTAAAAGTCAGATTCAGAGTTTGAATTAAAGAAACTTTCCAAATTCAAAGTAGCATTTGCGAGATATCAATCTTCGTTATCAAAAAGAATATAATAAGACTCTTTCAAAATGCTACTTACTGACCACTTCGTCTGGTGTACTTGTGTGGCGACCTGATTTCTGTTCATAGCCATTGTCTTCTGAACTACATATTACTTCTTTTCGTTTTTTTTTTCTTATCATTTTTACTGTTTTTACCACCTTTTACCATAACTCAAACACAAGTATTGTATTATGTTCAAAATATATTTGCTTTGACTTTTATTCCAATCTACCATGTTCATTTATCAATCAAAAATATATATATATATATATATGCCCTCAGCTAAAATCAACCTTAAATAGTTTTTAAACGGGAGCGGTGGTTTAGTGGATAAGATGTCGGCCGCTCAATCCAGGAGTCGTGGGTTCGAGCCCCACAAGGGTCACGACCATGGCCTCTCATATGACACCAGTACTGTTTTTTCCAGGAAGCGGACTCGAGAGTGGTTCCAATAAGCTTGTAGCTTTCATCACAAACGAGCTAAAACAAATTAGTATAAATTAAAAAAAAATTCTCTAAATCATTTAGGATATCACAAAATGTAACTATGTAATTATAAATAGTGATATTATTAAACACACAATATTTTCAGACATCACCAGACATATTTAGTCTGGGTGGCTGGGAGACGAATGAGTATATCCCAGATTTAGTGCTGAAATAAAATGAATTATCTATGGATTTATGATATCACAAAATAGTGAATTAAATAGTAAAACGGCACCCAATGCGGAAGTGTGTTCTAATACATAGAAGCAGCATATCTGCTGCAGTACTTATCATACTATTTTCTGTTAAGTCTTGTACAAGTAGAATATTTGAACATTTTAATATCATCATGCTGTTGTATAGGTAGTATGTTACACTGATCTGTCTAGCAATACAGAGTCGTTAATAGGTAGTATAAACGCGCGGAAGAGTCTATTGCATAGGGTGCAATTTCGTTCCGCAGACAAAGATATCTAGCCGCAAAGTTAACAAGTGGAAAAAGTTTGCAAGCGCCTATTGACATTGAGGGTAATATTTCTGTAGTTTTTTTTTTTGCATAAAAGTGACTTTTACATTCTTCTGTTCGAATCTCTTTACACGCACTGAACACTAGTCTTATTTATATGTCTATTCATAATTACTCTGTGAATTATTCTTTCTTCTTCAAGTGAGGAAGGCAACGACCGCAGAGTATGTACTTTCGGATACACTCTTATTTAGATACATTCTGTGTGTGTAGGTACGTAGGTAGTAATTAGCCGCATGTGCCTCTGTGGGCCACTCGAATGTAATTCATATCAATATGTAGTACCATTTTCCTGTCTGGTAAAGGCCATTTTCATGCCAGATACAAGCTGTATTGATGCTTTATTGTAACTTAATTAGAGGACTGTCTGCGGGTGATTTTAAGCTACGTTATATGCTTCAAAAGTTGTGTGGAAGCTGTTTGGTAAAAGGTAGTGGCTAGAGAACCGGAATCGGTTCCCTAGACTGTGAACTTATTCGTCCAGAACCGGTTCTCTAAGCAAAATACCGTGCATAGGCTAGGGAACCGGAATTTTATTTCTATGCATAATGCTGTTGAAATCCACTTTGTTTCTTGGTAAGTGTCATGCATATTATTATCTTAATTAATTTTACCATGCCCTTGCATTTATCTGCGTTTATTGTCTCCAAAAGTGTACTCGCCGCATATATACTGTGTCTGCCGTATTGGAATGATATAAACTAGTACGAATGAATGCGTGAAAACTACTTCACAGTTTTTAAATGTTATTAGATTTTGCTTTAAACTTGTACTATATTTAAATTATTTAAATATAAAATAATATTGGTTTGTATTTGCGTCATTACATGTTTATAGATGAACAAATTAATTTAATTGCCCTTAAAACTTCATACAGATTCTTTGATCACTTTAAATACTCCATGGTTTGTAACACCTCGGCATTTCACGTTCTAAGATCTGTAATCAATACTAATTAAGGGAAATTACTTACTTTGTTTTAATCGTTTCTTTTATTGTAGTGTTTCCTGCAGACTCTTAAAGGGGCATGGTGCTTCCCTTGAAAAGGGGCACTTTTAACGCGCGGTTTGGCATTGAAAGGGCATTCATCCAAGAACGCTTGTCGGTGTCATTTTACATACTATTTTCTCACTGAATTTGAGAATCTTTCATATCTCAGATATGGGATAGATATTTTGTGGTATTCTTTATAATGCCTACCATGGCATGTGAAAGTGCTTTCCTTTCTTTTGTTTAAAGATGACACTGATGATTCATACTTTCAAACATTCTTATTCTGTTACCTTCATGAAGTGTTAGCTTGCATTTTCAGAGACAGATTTCAGGTGATAATTAATAAGCAACAAGTTTTATTGAACAACTATCAGTGCGCAACTTTATTTTGTCAATCATATCATTTCACCACTGATTTACGTTAAGAGAATAGGCAGTTCGTCAAATCTACATGTAATCAATGACTTTGTACCTATATTGCTGATTAAACCCATTGTTCTTCCTTGCCAGTAAGATTTAGACGACAGGTCGAGTCGGAAAGTTATATTTTGCTAGTGTTTTGGGCATGCGAAAACGAAAGTAGAATGCGACGTAAAAAGTATATGCTGTGAAATTTGCTAGATTAGATCGTCTGCCACTATTTTTATCACTCCACCGTTGCTCGGATGTTTTTGCGTTACATACAGTGACTGACTATGAATCTGTTGTTTTTTTTTCGTCAAATCACACATTATTCAGTAATATAAACATAAATGTGAATACCAATGGTTCATTGCGAGTAATAACTCAAAATTTCGGCTTGCTTGACGCATGTGGCTGTGCACTTTCATCTTAAATTTCGGCCTTATAAAGTCATTTTGACAAATTATTTACGAAAACAAAACTAGGGCCTTGCATTTTTAGTTTATTCATTTAAATCTCGATCAGTTTTTATAACTTAATCGCTTAGTTATCGGTTATTTTCATACCGATGTACGTTTTCAAATTTTCAAGATGGCGACGACTTCTGCATCGGCGCGTCATGAATGTGCTTCGTAATATTACAAATCAAGACATCGGTCGATTTTAATGAATTTGGTATCATTCTAAAGCTTAAGCGTTTATCTTATTATTTTTATAAATGATATCCGTAAAGGAATAAAATAAATCTTGTAGATAAAATCGATATAAAATATTTTGAGTCTGGTCAATTTTCATGGATTGGTCGGCGATCGGCAAACCTTCAATATTTTATTTTTAAAGGCCTAATTAGCGCATCGAAAATGTGCGATAATCAATCTACATTTTATAAGATTACAACCTTTTAAAATAATTATCGTTTAATTGACCGTTTCAATCATATCTTCCGTAAAAAGGCTACATGTTGCTTCTCCGTCGACGTGCTAAAAACAAACAAATTTTCATCTACTGTTCCCAATTAAACTATCATAAAACAGTAATTGATTGCATAATCCTGTCAGTTCTTAATCAGGGTCATTCACGGTTGATGCACCCACGTGTCGGCCTGTTGATCACAGCCGCTTATTGACGGTACAATACACGGAACATGGCCCGCGGACATTGGCTTTCCAGACAGGTTTTGAAAAGGCACTTGTCAAGATAAATATACAAGCTTCATAGAATAAAAGGGCACGTGGCGCAAACGGGCGGTTTGAAGGGCAGCTTGGCGGCACTTCAAACGGGGCATGGCGCTGCGCCATGTTAAAAAGGCCTGCAGGAAACACTATATTGTCATACCTTTTAAGTTTAATTAAATTTCAAGTTTATTTTGGCTCCAGTGTCGACGATTTCGCATTCATTTGTACTAGTTTATTTTATCATTTCAATATGGCGGACAGTATGCGGCGAGTACACTTCTGGAGACACAGTAAACACAAATAAATAAAAGGGCATAGCTTCCTGAAATAGTAAAATTAATTAACTTATTACAGCGATTTTTTTCCTTCTTTATAAAGGTCCCCTAAAAGGACCTTTTCCCAATTGAAAAATGCAATCTTTTTTCCCAATTATCATCCAAAAATTCCCCAAATGACCAAATTAAGTTTGCATTTTGACGATTGCGGAAGGAAAACTTAGTTACATTGACATTCACCACGATTTAACCAGTTAAACAGTTTGTTTGATGCTATTTACGTGAATTAAAGGAAGAAGCATTCTAAATGATGTTCAGCGATTTTTTTCCTTCTTTATAAAGGTCCCCTAAAAGGACCTTTTCCCAATTGAAAAATGCAATCTTTTTTCCCAATTATCATCCAAAAATTCCCCAAATGACCAAATTAAGTTTGCATTTTGACGATTGCAGAAGGAAAACTTAGTTACATTGACATTCACCACGATTTAACCATTTAAACAGTTTGTTTGATGCTATTTACATGGAATTAAAGGAAGAAGCATTCTAAATGATGTTATTAATTAACTATGAAAATTCCCAATCTGAGTAAAAACCCAGCTATTTTTCCCAATTTATCCGGTACCGGACCTTTTCCCAAAAGGGCAAAAGAAATCACTGTATTAAGATAAGAACATGCACATGATACTTACCAAAAGAAACAAAGTTAATTTCGCCAGTTTTATGCATAGAAATAAAATTCCGGTTCCCTAGCCTATGCACGGTACTTTGGCTAGAGAACCGGTTCCGTATGAATAAGTTTGCTGTCTAGGGAACCGATTCCGGTTCTCTAGCCACTGCCTTGGTAAAACGAAAGTGAAAGTAGGTATTTCCTGATGTCTACCTATACAATTTTAGCATTTTCATCACATGTGTCAGTCAAATCATTAATGACGATGGTTTCATTACATTATGGTCAACCCCATATTCTTTTTATGCCCCCAAAAGGAGGCATATAGTTTTTGAACCGTCTGTCGGTCTGTCAGTCAGTCTGTCTGTCTGTCGGTCTGTCAGTCTGTCCGCAATTTTCGTGTCTGGTCCATATCTTTGTCATAGATGGATGGATTTTCAAATAACTTGGCATGAATGTGTACCACAGTAAGACGACGTGTCGCGCGCAAGACCCAGGTCCGTAGCTCAAAGGTCAAGGTCACACTTAGACGTTAAAGGATACTGCATTGATGGGCGTGTCCGGTCCATATCTTTGTCATCGATGGATGGATTTTCAAATAACTTGGCATGAATGTGTACCACAGTAAGACGACGTGTCGCGCGCAAGACCCAGGTCTGTAGCTCAGAGGTCAAGGTCACACTTAGACGTTAAAGGATAGTGCATTGATGGGCGTGTCCAGTCCATATCTTTGTCATCGATGGATGGATTTTCAAATAACTTGGCATGAATGTGTACCACAGTAAGACGACGTGTCTCACGCAAGACCCAGGTCCGTAGCTCAAAGGTCAAGGTCACACTCAGACATTAAAGGTCATTTTTCATGATAGTGCATTGATGGGCGTGTCCGGTCCATATCATTGTCATTCATGCATGGATTTTAAAATAATTACGCATGAATGTGTGACACAGTAAGACGACGTGTCGCGCGCAAGACCCAGTTCCATAGGTCAAAGGTCCTTAACTCTAACATCAGCCATAACTATTCATTCAAAGTGCCATCGGGGGCATGTGTCATCCTATGGAGACAGCTCTTGTTTGGGTATGTTTTCATTGCCTAAAGACAGACCTTGAAGTTCAAAACTTGGGTAGTCTTGCAAGAAGTGAAAGGCTTGAAATGCTGAAAAAATATGTTTTGTTATTTTTATATAGAAAATATTTGTGGAGGCATAAAAATGGTACTAGCAGCTTCCTCGCTTGGAGCTCAGCATTAAGGGGATAGTGCTAGGATTGGTCAGCCCGGTGTCAGTATAATGTGACTGGGTGGGGTATCATGCCACGTGTCTACGGCGTGATATTCCAGTGAGGCAGCACTATAAAGTTGGGCATTGTGCTCACTGCTACAAGTAGACACCGTCGTTTATATGACTGAAAAATTGTTGAAAAAGACGTTAAACCCGAACACACACACACATTTAATACATTTTAACCTATAGCAATAACCACAGGAAAGATAACTCTTGCAAACACCTGATTCACAGTTTCCAATAAATGTGACCACAAAAGAATTTAATGCTTGCATTCGCTTTTTAAAGTTTAACCTAAATTATTGTGTTGCATAGAGGTATATACCAGGGGTTCCATTTGACCCGGGACCCCGGGTCCGGACCCGGGAGATTTTCAAAAGACGCTCAAAGGACCCGACATGATACTTGCCTGTGCGTCCTTCGGGACCTGGAGGCATTTTCCTTTGATAATCCTTTCTCTTATCATTCATTTCCTTCAGTAAAACTATTTCCACGACAGACACATGTATTCCAAAATAAACACTCGCGGCCATGCCCTCCTGCCTTTAATCTTCTGCTAAATCCCGCCCTTTCTCCTGTAGACATGCCTCGCTGATTTTTTTATCAGCAAGTTACGTCACGGTGAGTGCACATAGGTTAGAAGAACCAATGAAGTGTTGAAATTAATTGATAACGAGTATTGATCCTGTGTACTGTCAGAAAAGGCGCCAATTATTAAATTATCGTAAGCAGCTGATTACCGAGCATGTGAAAAGTGCCCTGCAAGATTTTTTCATGCCAACTTTAAATTAGACCATTGTTTAGTGATCATACCGTAATTTCAACAAGAAACTTCACAAATTTTGATGAATTCTGAAAGCAAAAATAAATTTAGAATGTCCGTTCACGAGTCTAATTACACCCGATGTCATATGCATATTTCCAAAATTCCTTAAAAAAACTGACTTTCAATGCAGTTTTTAATGATAAATAGCATCATTATTTGAGGAACTATCTCTGATTTAGCTTAGTTGGCCAAGTAAACTAAGCAAAAACTACTTTCCGATGACATTCCGGATAGTACATTTTGGATACATTTTTATAGAGTGTTATAGCACTGTTCTGTTATTAAAAATTAAATGAAATACAGAAGAAAAACCTAATCAAAATAACATGAATTTTGATAAATATTAGTTTACAATATGAGACTATATGACCTGAAACTGACATTTTTTATTATGCTGTAACATGATCTTTGGTTTATTGTTTTCTTAGGTAAAGATCTACGTATTACTAAATAAAAAAAAGTATAGTCATTCATATGGACGTGTTGGGACAGGACTCCTGTATTTTGGAAAAGGACCCTTCAAAATTTGGGCCCAAGGGTCCTGGGACTCTTGGGTTTTCAGGTCTAGTGGAACCCCTGATATACTGTATGATTTTTAAGACGAGAATGAGTGCAGATTGGAAATTATACACTTTTTCCCAAAGTGAAAGTACTATACATGTATTTGATTTTGAATGGGGCTAAATTTCATTTTCATTTCTTTACAGAATAGCTGCGTAATCTCTCTTAGAAAGAAATTAGGGAAATCCAGAGTTCCTGGATTTTGTAACAGTACAAACCTGTTCTTCGCAAGTAACTGCCAACTTCCCCACATGAATCAGAGGTGGAGGACAAATGATTTCAAACACAATATCTTTTATCAAATTGTCACGGAGAACATACGGCCCGTCTGAGGATTTAACTCATGACCCCGCGATCTGTAGATCGGCACTCTCCCGATTGAGCTAAGGGGGCGGGTACCATTTTACAAGATACATGTATACAATAGATCAAGCATATCATACTGTTTTAAATACTGTTGAAAATAATATAAATCAGTTTTGATTTAATAACTTACTTTTAAGTCAGAATTTTAGTTCCATGGACTTATTTTAACATCTAATTGTGATGTTATCCTGCTACATTGTGTATGTAAAGTGCCTTTGAATGCATTTGTCATCATCTGGTATGATAATTATCTCATGTAATCTTTAGAGTGTTTTTAAAGAATTCCACTGCAAATTGTTGTTTTTTTTTCATTTTTCAGTGTACAGTTTGAAATGGAAAAGTTTTCCTCTATGCTGAAGTTTGCTGTCTCATATTCAAGACTTAGAAGTTTAAAGACACTTCAGAAAAGGTTGTGTATTATACAGTGTACAGTCTGACCTGTACTAACGGTCACCTCTGATCAGCGGTCACCTCTGTTTAGTGGTTATTTTGTGACGCCCCCGACGGATTTTTGTCTATTTCATCACTTTATTCAGCGGTCACCTCCCATCCGCGGTCAGCGGCCACCGGGATCGCTTCCTGACCTCCTTATTTGACCTCTTTCAGCGGCCATGTTTCTCCCAAAACCAATTTTTAGGCGAGAATCGCTGAAGATACCGGATTTTTGAGAAACGTGATTGCTAAGTTTCACGTGACTTCACCACAAAAACAGCAAAAATGACATGAGCTTCTCAATTAAAACTGATAACCAAAGGTGTGATCCTCTTTTTGTTACGATCAAATGGCCAGTAATTATCGGCAATTAGCATGTCACCTCGTGTCAGTTTTGTTGTTCACAGTTTGATCTCGGTTAAAGATAATACTCGATCTTTAATTAGTATCATAATATTTGTGATTTTTTTTTTCATCAAAATACTATTAAATTTAAATGAAATTAATTTTGTTTGTAAGAAATATAAACCACTCGATTATTTACGGAACGGAACGGTAATCTTAGATTTTAGTGTAGACAGTAAGCGCGGAGAGTAGCTTCCCTTTACCAAAATTGCGAAAAACGTGAACAAACTTGTTTTGAAGTTTGAAAATCGTATGTGGCAATTTTTGTCGTAAAACACACGCCGGAGTTGTTGATTGCTAAGAAGACCATTTGTATTGCGAAGGCAAATGCACGTCAATGTATCCTGGTAAAATAATTAGCTCGTACAACGAAAATGAAATGGGCCTAAAGGCTATAGTCATGATTGAACACTGGTCAGAAGTCTAAAATATATATATACTGGCTGCCCCTCTGATCAGCGGTTACCTGGCTTAAGCGGCCAAGTTGTCTGTTTCCCCTGGCTGGCTGCTTAAGACAGGTTAGACTGTATATAATACAGGCAAATAAAACAGAAGTTGTCAAGTTTGGTCTGAGCAGTATGTGCTCTGGGTAATCTGTAGCGATCACTTGCCATCCATCCATTTTCCACTCACATTCTCTTCCAGTGCTGTCTCCTCTGCCCACCTGGTTAGCTCAGGTGGTAGAGTACAAGGCTATGAGTGAGAGGTTGGTTTGATCTGTGGGTTTGGTGTATGTTGTACATGGCTAAATAACAAAAGGCATTATGTCTAAAGTTACTTGTCTTCCAGTTTTGATTCATGTGTGGAAGTTGTCAGTTGTTTGCTGTGAACAAGTCAGTACTGGTGAAGAATCCAACCTGTCGTAGTTCAGAATGTAGCCTCCATTTTGCGGTTGTTGTCTCTATAAAGACTGGAAAATCAGACTTTATTTCTTGAGGAAACTTGCTGAAACTTAATGTAATAGGTGTAATTGAATATTTCCAGATGTTAAATAAAAACAGATTTGATAAAATCAATATACTTTAAAGTTTTTCTGTAAAGTTTTTGCCTAAACACTAGTGTCCTGGATCAAATTAAGAGTATAAAGTGACATAAACAAACTGGGTTTGGATTGTGAATAGGAAAAGAACTTCAGAGTGTTAGAAAGACACACCTTTTTCCAGAAAGCATTTTTGAGATTCAAATTTTTTTGATGAAATATTTTCTTCTTCAGTTGTTCTACTTATTGCGAAATGAGAAAAAAGGAATGTTTTAGACTTAATTAAGAAGTTTTCCACTGTTTAAAGCTTTCCAGTCATTGTTTATTTTAACAAAGTACATGTACTTAAATGTGATGTGCAGGCCTCATTTTAAGTCTTACCTTTTTAAAATTTTAGGTGCATATCATCCAGCTATAAGTTACAGTATAAATGGGAGCCTGATGATCTGGTAAGGGAACATCTTTTTTGAATAACGTAATTATATAGAAAGATAGATGGCATGCAGTTTAGATAGAATATCTTATTTTATAGCTCACCTGTCACGAAGTGACAAGGTGAGCTTTTGTGATCGCGCAGCGTCCGTCGTCCGTGCGTTCGTCCGTCCGTGCGTAAACTTTTCCTTGTGACATCTCTAGAGGTCACAGTTTTCATGGGATCTTTATGAAAATGGGTCAGAATGTTCATCTTGGTAAATTCTAGGTCAAGTTCGAAACTGGGTCAGGTGCGGCCAAAAAGTAGGTCAGTAGGTCTAAAAATAGAAAAACCTTGTGACCTCTCTAGAGGCCATATATTTCACAAGATCTTCATGAAAATTGGTCAGAATGTTCACCTTGATGATATCTAAGTCAAGTTCGAAACTGGGTCACGTGCCTTCAAAAACTAGGTCAGTAGGTCTAAAAATAGAAAAACCTTGTGACCTCTCTAGAGGCCATATATTTCACAAGATCTTCATGAAAATTGGTCATAATGTTCACCTTGATGATATCAAGGTCGAGTTCGAAACTGGGTCACGTTCCATCAAAAACTAGGTCAGTAGGTCTAAAAATAGAAAAACCTTGTGACCTCTCTAGAGGCGATATATTTCAAAAGATCTTCATGAAAATTGGTCAGAACGTTCACCTTGATGATGTCTAGGTCAAGTTCGAAACTGGGTCACGCGCCATCAAAAACTAGGTCAGTAGATCAAATAATAGAAAAACCTTGTGACCTCTCTAGAGGCCATATTTTTCATGGGATCTATATGAAAGTTGATCTGAATGTTCATCTTGATGATATCTAGGTCAGGTTTGAAACTGGGTCACGTGCCTCAAAAACTAGGTCAGTAGGTCTAAAAATAGAAAAACCTTGTGACCTCTCTAGAGGCCATATATTTCATGAGATCTTCATGAAAATTGGTCAGAATGTTCACCTTGATGATATCTAGGTCAGGTTCGGAAGTGGGTCACGTGCCATCAAAAACTAGGTCAATAGGTCAGATAATAGAAAAACCTTGTGACCTCTCTAGAGGCCATATTTTTCATGGGATCTGTATGAAAGTTGTTCAGAATGTTCATCTTGATGATATCTAGGTCAAGTTCGAAAGTGGGTCACGTCCCTTCAAAAACTAGGTCAGTAGGTCAAATAATAGAAAAACCTTGTGACCTCTCTAAAGGCCATATTTTTTCATGGGATCTGTATGAAAGTTGGTCTGAATGTTCATCTTGATGATATCTAGGTAAAGTTCGATACAGGGTCATGTGCGGTCAAAAACTAGGTCAGTAGGTCTAAAAATAGAAAAACCTTGTGACATCTCTAGAGGCCATACTTGTGAATGGATCTCCATAAAAATTGGTCAGATTGTTCATCTTGATGATATCTAGGTCAAATTCAAAAGTGGGTCACGTGCCATCCAAAAGTAGGTCAAATAATGAAAAAACGTTGTGACCTCTCTAGAGGCCAAATTTTTCATGGGATCTGTATGACAGTTGGTCTGAATGTTTATCTTGATGATATATAGGTGAAGTTTGAAACTGGGTCAACTGCGATCAAAAACTAGGTCAGTAGGTCTTGAAATAGAAAAACCTTGTGACCTCTCTAGAGGCCATACCCTTGAATGGATCTTCATGAAAATTGGTCAGAATGTTCATCTTGATGATATCTAGGTCAGGTTTGAAACTGGGTCACGTGCCTTCAAAAACTAGGTCAGTAGGTCAAATAATAAAAAAAACCTTGTGACCTCTCTAGAGGCCATACTTTTCATGGGATCTGTATGAAAGTTGGTCTGAATGTTCATCTTGATGATATCTAGATCAAGTTTGAAACTGGGTCAGTAGGTCTAAAATTATTAAAATCTTTTGACCTCTCTAGAGGCCATATTTTTCAATGGATCTTCATGAAAATTGATCTGAATGTTCACCTTGATGTTATCTTGTTATCTAGGTCAGTTTCGAAACTGGGTCACGTGCAGTCAAAAACTAGGCTTGTAGGTATAAAAATAGAAAAACCTTGTGACCTCTCTAGAGGCCATATTTTTCATGAGATCTTCATGAAAATTAGTGAAAATGTTCACCTTGATGATATCTAAGTAAAGTTCAAAACAGGGTCACATACCTTCGAAAACTAGGTCAATAGGTCAAATAATAGAAAAACCTTGTGAACTCTCTAGAGACTATATTTTTCAATGGATCTTCATGAAAATTGGTCAGACTTTTTATACGCCCGTTTGAAAAAACGGGACGTATTATGGGAACGCCCCTGGCGGGCGGGCGGGCGGCGTCCACAGACTTTGTCCAGAGCATATCTTCTACATGCATGAAGGGATTTTGATGAAACTTGGCACAGTTGTTCACCATCATGAGACGGAGTGTCATGCACAAAAACCAGGCCCCTAGGTCTAAGGTCAAGGTCACACTTAGAGGTCAAAGGTCAAATTCAAGAATGACTTTGTCCAGAGCATATCTTCTTCATGCATGGAGGGATTTTGATGAAAGTTCGCACAATTGTTCACCACCACGAGGCGGAGTGTCATGCACAAGAACCAGGTCCCTAGGTCTAAGGTCAAGGTCACACTTAGAGGTCAAAGGATACAAGAAAGAAAACTTTGTCCAGAGCATATCTTCTTCATGCATGGAGGGATTTTGATGAAAGTTCGCACAATTGTTCACCACCACGAGGCGGAGTGTCATGCGCAAGAACCAGGTCCCTAGGTCTAAGGTCAAGGTCACACTTAGAGGTCAAAGGATACAAGAAAGAAAACTTTGTCCGGAGCATATCTTCTTCATGCATGGAGGGATTTTGATATAACTTTGCACAAATGTTCACCACCACGAGGCGGAGTGTCATGCGCAAGAACCGGGTCCGTAGGTCAAAGGTCAAGGTCACACTTAGAGGCCAAAGGTCAGATACAAGAATGACTTTGTCCGAAGCATTTCTTCTTCATGCATGGAGGGATTTTGATGTAACTTGGCACAATTATACACCATCATGAGAGGAAGTGTCATGCGCAGTTCCCTTCTTTAGAATTACTTCCCTTTGTTGTTACTATAAATAGCTTATATTGTAACTTTTTCATTACTAGTCTTAGGGAAAAATCGAGACCACTTTTCTGTAGTACAACATGCATGCTACATCCAATTATGAGGTGTATTTTGACCAATCTCTACCTGGTAAAGATTTTTGTGTGGACTTACAATATTTTTTTTTTTTTGATTATCTTCCCTTAGACTAGTTGTTACTATAAATAACTTATATTGTAACTTTTTTATAATTGACCCTACGGAAAAAACAAGACCACTTTTCTGTGGTACACCTTAGATGTTACTTTCAAATTTTAGGTGTATTTTAATGTATCTCTACCTGGTAAGGAGTTTTTTTGTGGACTTAGAAAAACAAATGACTTACAATGATTACTAAACAACCACAAAATTAAAATTCCATTTGCAAATACAGGTGCTAGAGTAAAGAAATTTGCTGTGACGGGCGTATATTGTGACATTCTGGCACTCTTGTTATCTTGATAATATCTAGGTCAAGTTCAAAACTGGGTCACATGAGCTCAGAAACTAGGTCACTATGTCAAATAATAGAAAAAACGACGTCATACTCAAAACTGCCTCATGTGGGAAGAGGTGAGCGATTCAGGACCATCATGGTCCTCTTGTTTTATATAGATAATAAGAAATCCAAACATTTTTCTGCATATTTCCAGAGTAAAACAATTTTAATGTACAGAATGTTTTGGTGTAAAATGATTATTTTTGTCTAGCCCGCTTGCGGATGCGAAGACATAGTTGTCCAAATGGCTGTTCGGTGTATGTGCGTGCATGTGTGCGTGCGTCCGGATTTGTTTGTCCGGACCATAACTTTGACATGCATGGAGCAATCTTGTTTATATTTGGCATGAATGTTAACCTCAGTAAGACGGAGTGTCCTGCGCAAACCCCAGGTTCCTATCTCAAAGGTCAAGGTCACAATTACAGGTCAAAGGTCAAATTCAAAAATGACTGTCCGGAGCATTTCTTCTTCATGCATGCAGGGATTTTGATGTAACTTGGCACAATTGTTCACCGTCATGAGACAGAGTGTCATGCGCAAGAACCAGGTCCCTAGGTCTAAGGTCAAGGTCACACTTAGAGGTCAAAGGATACAAGAATGACAACTTTGTCCGGAGCATTTCTTCTTCATGCATGGAGGGATTTTGATGTCGCTTGGCACAAATGTTCACCACCATGAGACAAAGTGTCATGCACAAGAACCAGGTCCCTGGGTCTAAGGTCAAGGTCACACTTAGAGGTCAAAAGTCAGATATAAGAATGACTTTGTCTCGAGCATTTCTTTTTGATGCATAGAGGGATTTTGATGTAACTTGGCACAATTGTTCATTATCTTGAGACGGAGTGTCATGCGCAATATCCTAGAATTACTTCCCTTTGTTGTTACTGTAAATAGCTTATATTCGTAACTTTTTTATTACTGGTCATAGGGAAAATCAAGACCACTTTTCTGTAGTACAACATGGATGTTACATCCAATTTTCAGGTGAATTTTGACCTATCTCTACTGGTGAGGATTTTTGTGTGGACTTAGATTTTTGTTTTTTTAAGGTTTACGTCCCTTTGTTGTTACTTTAAATAACTTATATTGTAACTTTTTGCAATCTCTTTTTTATTTGGCATAAATGTTTGCCTCAATGAGACAGGGAGTGCCATGTGCAGCTCCTAGTCCTTTTGACAGCTGGCGGGCTCGACATGTTGGCCGTGGGCATTTAGTTATTATTTGCTTACAATGGGAGTTTCATACAAGGCATGCTGGCAGATCCCATTTGTTGACAAAAACATGACTGAATTAGCCGTAATGTTAGTTTTTTATGCCCCCGAAGGTGGGCATATTAAAACCACACTGTCCGTCTGTGCGTGCGTGAGTCCGTGCGTCCGGTAAATTCTTGTCCGGGCTGTAACTCTTCCATTCATTAAGGGATTTTGAAATAACTTGGCGTAAATGTTCACCATAATGAGGCGATGTGTCATGCGCAAGACCCAGACCCCTAGCTCCAAGGTCAAGGTCACACTTAGAGGTCAAAGGTTAACATGGTCTGTTTGGTGTCTGGTCCATAACTCTGCCATCCATGAAGGGATTTTGAAACAACTTGGCATAAATGTTTACCATAATGAGACGATGTGTCTTGTGCAAGACCCAGACCCCTAGCGCCAAGGTCAAGGTCACACTTACAAGTCAAAGGTTAACAGGGTATGTTTCGTGTCCGGTCCATAACACTGCCATTCATTAAGGGATTTTGAAATTACTTGGCATAAATGTTCCTCATAATGAGATGACGTGTCTTGAGCAAGACCCAGACCCCTAGCTCCAAGGTAAAGGTCACACTTAGAGGTCACAGGTTAACATGGTCTGTTTCTTGTCCAGTCCATAACTCTGCCATTGATTAAGGGATTTTGAAATTACTTAGCATAAATGTTCCATATAATGAGATGAGGTGTCATGTGCAAGACCCAGACCCCTAGCTCCAAGGTCAAGGTCACACTTAGAAGTCAAAGCTGTTTCTTGTCTGGTCCATAACTCTGCCATTTATCAAGGGATTTGAAAATAATTTGACACAAATGTTAACCATATTGAGAAGATGTGTCACACTTATGACCGAGGCCTCTTAGGTCAAGTTCACAAAATGATATGTGATTTTTTGCGAATACATCTGTGGCATTCTTGGCCCTACTTCGGGGGCATTTGTCACCAATAGTGACAGCTCTTGTTTTAATTGACTTTCTATCATACTATAATATCATAAGATAAGGCATAAAAAAATGTGTTTCCGGTATCCTGACCTACCCAAAATGTTTGGCCCGACCCTAAATGTTTTTATGGCCTTGGAGAATTTTTTTTCAACTTTTTAACAAAAAGTTGCAAAACTGCACTTTTTATGCTTTAAATGGTCAGATATTAGAATTCAACTTTCTGCTGCTCTAAAGGTATTACCCCCCTTACTTGTATTTATTTTTTGACACAAAAATAATTTCCAAAAAGTCCCACATAATAAAAAAAAATTCCCCCAAAAAAATTTACCAACCTATCTACCCTATTTTTTTTATACGCCCGAAGGGACGTATTATGTTATGACGCTGGTGTCCGTCTGTCCGTCTGTCCGTTAGCAATTTCGTGTCCGCTCTGTAACTCTTGAACCCCTTAAAGGATTTCAAGGAAACTTTACACAAATGTTCACCACACCGAGACGATGTGCAGAGCGCATGTTTTGGATGTCTCGCTTCAAGGTCAAGGTCACACTTAGGAGTCAAAGGTCATATCACTTTGTTTCGTGTCTGCTCTGTAACTCTTGAACCCCTTGAAGGATTTCAAAGAAACTTGACACAAATGTTCACCACACCAAGACGACGTGCAGAGCACATGTTCCGGATGACTTGCTTCAAGGTCAAGGTCACACTTAGGGGTTAAAAGTCATGTCAGTTTGTTTCATGTCCGCTCTGTAACTCTTGAACTGCTGGAAGGATTTCAAAGAAACTTGGCAGAAATGTTCACCACATTGTAACGATGTGCAGAGTGCATGTTCCGGATGACTCGCTTCAAGGTCAAGGTCACACTTAAGGGTCAAAGGTCATATATGACTTTGCTTTGTGTATATTGCTCTGCATTGCAGTGCTTTTGTTTTTATTTGACAGATCTCTTTTCTGTACTTACAATAATTTTTTTTTTAATTACTTCCCTTTTATGTTACTATAAATAGCTTATTTTGAAACTTTTTTATTATTGGCCGTAGGGAAAAACCGAGACCAGTTTTCTGTGGTACAACATGGATGGTACCTCCAATTTTAAGGTGTATTTTTACATACCTTTACCTGATAAGGATTTTTTTGTAGACTTCGAATATTTTTTTGTGGACTTGTTTTTTGAAGTTTTCCTTTTGTTGTTCCAGTCCTTTGGGGCTACAACAGTCAAGTTCTTAAAATTTTGCTCCCATCCTATGATGTAAGCCTTTGGGCGTATATTGCCCCGCTTGGCGGCGCTCTTGTTAGCATATTACTGGAAACAAACATTTTTTTACACCTAAAGTTAAATTTTCAGGCCATTTCTATTTTTTATATGGCTTAGATGTCAAATTTAAGGAAGCTACCTTATTTGCATTCACTATTTCTTTTATTTTTAAGAACATTATCTTTCTGCATTTTAATTATTTACATCTAATGATAAATAGAGAAGTAACTATGACACAGTCAAAAACAGTATTCTATAGGACTTGTCTGCTCTTAGTTTTGATAGATGCTCAACAATATAGAGTATCTTTTATGAAATATGAAATACTTTTTACAGAAATTTAATTGTAATAATTATGATAATTTCGTAATCGTTTTACATTTCTTGTGTGTTAACCTGATAAAGTTAATGTTTATTTTACAGAAACTGGAGCCTGACGTTCCAGAGTATGAGACCCTGAATATCAAAATTCAAGGTTATGACTTCCCAGTACTAGAGTCTTTCTCTAAATATGTCTATAGAGTAGCATCTAACATGGATATTGATTGTTCAAGGTAAGAAATTTACTTTCTCCTAAATGTGTAAATGTGTAAAAGTTTTTTTAAATTTATTGAACATTTTTCCCTGTTCTGTATAAGCTACATTTCTCATTAAAATGAGTTTTATATTAGTTTTATATACACATACTGAGGGTGTTGTGAAGTCCCTCTCTTGACTGTGAAATATTCAAATTTTCTAGATATGAATTTTGGTGGTTTTGGCTAAAATAGCTATTTTGTGGGTATATGAATTTGTGGATTATAACCTTGAAGATTAAATGAATGACATTTTATTTGTTCATACCAATTTAATATCATGAATTGAACCAACCTTAAAATCAATGAAAATTAGTGGCTGATGAATATTAATAATCATAGAAGATAGATAATTTTTACATATTGTGGAATTTAGAAAAAAGCAATGTCCATACATAAAGTATCATTATTTGTTTTATATGCCCTTTTATGTTAGATGCAACTCATTAACCTGATGTGTCCATTTATTTTACCTGAAGTAAATTCTGAGTGTAAAATTTCCATAGACCCAACAGTGATTAATTTGAATACTACAACCCGCCCGCTTAGCTCAGTAGGTAAGAGCGTTGGTCTACGGATCGCTGGGTCATGAGTTCGATCCTCGGGCGGGGCGTATGTTCTCCGTGACTATTTGATAAACAACACTGTGTCTGAAATCATTAGTCCTCCACCTCTGATTCATGTGGGGAAGTTGGCAGTTACTTGCGGGGAACAGGTTTGTACTGGTACAGAATCCAGGAACACTGGTTAGGTTAACTGCCCGCCGTTACATGACTGAAATACTGTTGAAAAACGGCGTTAAACCCAAAACAAACAAACATTTTGGACACTAATAATTTTTGTGCGATAATTGTTTTGAATATCAATTTTCTGGTGGTTATTCATTTTAAAAACCCTACACAGACAAGCTTCCAGCAACTGAGAAGACGTCTTGTCGAAATACACCCAGGGTGTTATTCATTTCTAAAACTCTGTGCTGACAAGCATTTCATTGAGCTTATCAGGTGACTATGACGCTTATAACCACTCCATAGAGTCCTTCCAATTTGGAAGAAAACAACTGATGTTTCTGTTGAAGAGTCTTAATGCTATTATTTTTGTTTGGAAAATATCTTGGTATAATAAAACAAGTAGCACAGGATGTCTTGGGTGATATGGGATATTGTTGACCTTTGAAAAACAATTACACCCTCACTGACACCTCAGGTTTTAATACTTTTCCCAGGTTTGACAATATCTCATATCACTCTCGCTGGTCTGTGTTATTTATGTATTATACAATTATTGCCTTTTGGTGAGGTAGATATGTGGATTTATCAGGTCGATAAATCCACATATTGACCGAACCTAAAAGGCAAGAATTGTTTTATTATTAAATCCAGCCTACTTAAATAAGTATTAAAATTGAATACAAATACCTGCAGCCTTTGGTCATTTTTTCGCACTTAATTGTATACGACGTTGCATTGTTTTGACATCAAACTGTGATGACGTCACAGCTGACGTCAATATGTGTTTTTGGCTCAGCCTTTGAGTCAATACTGCTTTTTATCATTGATCATGTGACTACATCTAGACCAATGGAAAGGAATATATATATATAGATTTAATAATACTATATATTTTCAGTGATAATTTACATGCACTGATATTCAATCTGAATATTATTTTCTTTTGTTAGATATCCAGTACCTGCCAAAAAGTTGGATATAAATTCATTACAGTTCCAATCGAAGGTTGTAACAGACTCCTTCAAACTTAATTATTATGAAAGAGTCGTGCAGGTAAACATTTATTTGCTTGATTTCTGGTCTATAACAGTCTTAAGACATTGGAAAAATGACTTTGTTAAAGGTTATTAGCACACCTGAGCACGAAGTGCTCAAGAGTGAGCTATTGTGGTCAGTGATTGTCTGTTGTACGTCGTCCGTCAACATTTTCATTTAAACGAAATCTCCTCTTCATCCACAAGGCCATTTTTCATGAAACTTTACAGGGATGTTCATTGGATGGTCTTCTTTAAAAAAAGGAAAGTTTTTTAAAATCTTGGCCAAAACCACAGGTGGCAGTAACGTACCTAGGATACAGTATGGGTCCATGAGCCATATACACATAAATATATTACAATTATAATGTTTTCTTAGAAAAAAAAATGCCAAAAAACCATTTTGAAAATTTTTTGCCCCTGTAACAATGAGCCATTAGAAAGGTCTTCATGTGCATATTGACATGTGCATTGCTTCCAGGTCGTAATTTTTTTGTCAAAAAAATATTTCTTTATAAATGATTTGCCATCTTTTGGGCAAGTGAATACTCTTTCAGAAAAATCTTACTTCAAAGCTCAGTTGTAAACCGTTTACGCACAACGAAAGAGCAACGGCATACAAAGCGGTAGTTTTTTCTCTATCCGAATAAATCCCACACATTTTACGCACGGAAGTCTTCCCCCTAAAACACATCAATTACACTGTGTCAGTTAAAAATAGCGTTACAAGTGGTCAGAATAGGCTAATTGCAAACTAACAAGACTAAAAATAAGGTTCAGTCCTACTTAGTTACTTACCAGTTGCTATTTCATTTGAATTTGGTAAATAGTCATCGTCTACCGTAGCTGCTTGTTTATATTCGGGTACAATTCGGATTTTATCACTACGTTTCAAATATGTAAACTGTCTCCGCCAGTGAAAACGTTCTTTACAACTGCTGTCTTGTCATCGATAATATTGGCAAGCGGAGGTAATTTGCGAAAGCGAAAAAGTTAAATAGAGAAACTGTAAGTAACAAAGTAGGACTGAACCTGATTTTCGGTCTTGTTAGTTTGCATTTAGCCTGTTCTGAATGGTTATAACGTTATTTTAAACTGGCACAGTGTGCTTGGTGTGTTTTAGGGGGAAGTCTTTGGTGATAAAAATATGTGAGATTTATTCGGATAGAGAAAAAACCGTTTTTACGCCTTTGCTCGCTCGTTGTGCGTAAACGCTTTGCAACTGAGCTTTGAAGTAAGATTTTTCTGAAAGAGTATTCACTTGCCCAAAAGACGGCCAACCATTTATAAAGAAATATTTTTTTGAGAAAAAAAATATGGACCTGAAAGCAATGCACATATCAAAATGCTCATAGAGACCTTTCTAATGGCTCATTGTCACAGGGGCAAATTTTCAAAATGACTTTTTGGCATTTTTTTTCTAAGAAAACATAATTGTAAAATATTTAAGTGTATCTGGCTCATGGTACGTTACTGCCACCTGTGGCCAAAAGCACAGGTCCTAGGACTTTGATATCTGGTAATTACATGTAGCATCATGTAGTGGTCCTCTGCCAAGATTGTTCAAATTATCCCCCAAGGGTCATTCCATAAGACTTATATTTGAAAATCTTCTTGTCCAAAACCACTGGGCCATAGGGCTTTGATATTTGATATGTAGCATCATCTAGTGATCCTACACCAATAGTTCAGATTATCTCCCTAGGGTCAAATATGGTGATATACCACCTCGGTAGCCTAGTGGTAGAGTGTCTGCTTTGAGTGCGGGAAGTCGTGGGTTCGATCCCCGGCCACGTCATACCAAAGATGTAAAAAATGGTACTAGTAGCTTCCTTGCTTGGCACTCAGCATTAAGAGGATAGTGCTAGGACCGGCCTGGTGTCAGTATAATGTGACTGGGTGGAGTATCATGCCACGTGTCTATGGTGTGATATTCCAGTGAGGCAGCACTATAAAGTTGGGCATTGTGCTCACTGCTACAAGTAGACACCGTAGTTTATATGACTGAAAAATTGTTGAAAAAGACGTTAAACCAGAACACACACACACACACACACTCACATGATTTATATAGACTTACATAGGGAAAACTTTGAAAATCCTTTTTGTGCAAAACCACATGGCCTAGGGCTTTGATATTTGGTATGTAGCACCATATAGTAGTCCTTTACCAAGATTGTTCAAATTATCCCCCTGGCATTAAAAGTGGCCCCCGCCCCGGGGGCACATGGTTTAAATAGATTCGTATAAGAAATATTTAAAAAATCTTGTCTCAAACTGCATGGCCCAGAGTTATTTTTTTGGTATGTTGGATTGTCTAGTGGTCCCCTACCAAGTTTGTGCAATTTCTTTTCCTGGGGTCAAAATGGCCTGTCTCAGGGCTGGGGTCACATCTTGTAAATAGACTTATATAAGGAAAACGTTTTGTCTAACACTGCAGTGTATAGAGTTTTGATATTTGGTGTTCATCATGGGCAACAATCAGAATTCACCTTGCTCTACTGACCTGCTGTCCTGTTTATGAAGCTACGGTAATGAGATTTAAAGCATGTTTAATTGTTTCCAGCAATTTGCAGTATTCACTTTTGGTGACTTTGACCTGTTGACCTAATTCTCTGATTATATAGTGGAAATTTTAATAATCTTCATGTTTGATATTGTCATATCACATCATTTCCCCAGTGTCTTACACCCCTCCCCCCCCCCCCCCCCCCCCCCCACTAAAAAAAACAAAAAAAAAAACACACATACACATTGCCTGCCTGTATTTATTTAGTAGAAACTTTTAACTGTTCAATCAAGCATCTAAACTCAAGTGAGCGATATAAGGCCATCATGGCCCTCTTGTCTAAACTTATTTTCTTAGTGTAATCTCTTAGTTACTGCCTCCAACCATCCCCCATTAAGCCCACTTCTACTCCTCACCTAACTGTCACATGACTGGACTCATTAACGGATTAAAATAATTCACCTTTTGCCTCTTTTTTTTTCATTTTTTATTAGCTCACCTGTCACATAGTGACAAGGTGAGCTTTTGTGATCACCCTTCGTCTGTCGTCAGTCCATCCGTCCGTCCGTGCGTGCGTCAACAATTTCGTGTCTGCACGATAGTGGTTTCATTTATGATTTTATTTTAACCAAACTTGCACACAACTTGTATCATCATAAGATCTCGGTTCCTTTCTTGAACTGGCCAGATCCCATTATGGGTTCCAGAGTTATGGCCCCTGAAAGGGCCAAAATTAGCTATTTTGACATTGTCTGCACAGTAGCAGCTTTATTTATGATTTGATTTTTACCAAACTGGCACACAACTTGTATCACCATAAGGTCTTGGTTCCTTTCTTGAACTGGCCAGATTCCATTATGGGTTCCAGAGTTATGGCCCCTGAAAGGGCCAGAATTAGCTATTTTGACCTTGTCTGCACAATAGCAGCTTCATTTATGATTTGATTTTAACCAAACTGGCATACAACTTGAATCACCATAAGATCTTGGTTCCATTCTTGAACTGGCGAGATTCCATTATGGGTTCCAGAGTTATGGCACCTGAAAGGGCCAGAATTAGCTAGTGTGACCTTGTCTGCACAATAGCAGCTTCATGTATGATTTGAATTTAATCAAACTTGCACAAAACTTGTGTCACCATAAGATCTTGATTCCTTAGTTGAACCAGCCAGATCCCATAATGGGTTCAAAGTTATGGCCCCTGAAAAGGCCAAAATTAGCTATTTTGACCTTGTCTGCACAACAGCAGCTTCATTTATGATTCGATTTTAACCAAACTTCACACAACTTGTATCATACAGATCTTGGTTCCTTTCTTGAACTGGCCAGATTTTCATGGTTCCAGAGTTATGGCCCCTTAAAGGTCCAAATTGGCTATTTGGCTTTTGCAGCATATAGAGACTTCATTTATGGTTCTATTGATACAAACTTCCAGAATAACTTCAACAACAATTATTCTTGGATTCCATGACAAATCAGATCCAATCATAGGTTCAGAGTTATTTTATATCTGATTACCTCCCCTGATTGTAATCAAAACGGATTTATATCAGTAAGTCCTTATAGGACTTATTTGAAATTTCATTATTGTCATTAGTTGGACTGAGCCAATCAGGGTAGATAACTATCGACTGATTTTATGTCAAATTACCTCCCTTTATTTCAAATTAAAATGGGTATATCTCCGTAACTAATGAAGATACTGATCTGAAATTTCATTTATGTCAACAGATTTATTTGGCAGATCCTTCTTTTTTTCACTTACAATAATTTTTTTTTAATTACTTCCCTTTAATGTTACAATAAATAGCTTATTTTTAGTAACTTTTTTATTATTGGCCATAGGGAAAAACCGAGACCACTTTTCTGTGGTACAACATGGATGGTACCTCCAATTTTTAGGTGTATTTTGACATATCTGTACCTTGTAAGAATTTTTTGTTCTTTTTGGTTAAATTTCTTCCCTTTGTTGTTACTGTCCTTTGGATTTAGATATTTTTTCTGCGGACCTTCTTGTCCTCAAGTGCAATGATAACAGGTGAGCGATATAGGGCCATCATGGCCCTCTTGTTTGCATTTTTATCTTGTTGCAGTATAAATGAAAGAATCATACTATTAAATATATTATCCTGTTGCAGTTGCAAAATCTTCCATCAACCAAGCTTCAAATTCTGCTGGAAATGATTTGCGGGAATACACCAGAGGGAGTTAATGTTACACTGAAGGAGGTAAGCAACTATCTCAAAATATGTAACAGGCATAGAGTATTACTTTTCTGTTAGTCTGTCCACTGTACAGTCTATGCTTTAGTGTTTTGCTTAATGACTGAACATGCTTTAGTCTCTTCTTTGAGTAACTAATGTTTAATAGTGCTACTAGGTTAAAAATCTTTAGCTTGTCTGATTTTTGAATTGTCGTCACTTGATTGTCAGCATCTGTGTTATTTAAATTTTTTGCTTAAGTCCACCTTTTCTCTCAATAACTATAAGAACTATAACTTTGAAACTTTGCAGACTTTGCTTGTTTAATCTTACTGTAGTCATTGAAACAGACCCTTTGACTATTTGAAGAATAAGGAGGCATTAAGAGGCCACCATTTCATGCCTGTATTTCAAAAATTTCTTAAGAAGTTAAATACCTTCTTCATTTCTTAAGGTATTCAATTGAAACATATTGTAGTTGCTCATAGTGACAATGTACATTAGTATGACAAGATTTGTAGTTCTACCTGCATCTAGAGGTATGCCCCTTTTTAACTTTGAAATTTTATTTAAAGTTTTACAAATAGTACAATAACATGTTTTAACATTTCAGGTAATAACGCAAGATTGTGTCATCTGTTCCCATAACTCTAATTTGAATTTTAACAAAATAATCCCCCATCTTGGACTTCAATTTAGCTTTAAATTTTGAATTTAAATTGCTTTCTTCAAAGTTAATGGGGATATTGGATTGAAATTTTATGCAAGTTATTGAGGTAAATAAAACATGGTGAAAGGTGCATGTTTCATAACTCTGAATTGTATTTGGGCAAAGTATTGCCCCATTTTGGATTTGGAAAATTTAGGATAAAGTTTTGCAGTCCGCAGCAAGTGCACATACTTCATTGAAACTTCACACAGATGCTGAAAAAAAAAACTGGACAAAATTACAGTGTTAAGTCCCTTACCTCTGTTATATAATGAATTTGGACAGTAAACCTATTTTTAGTTAAAAGGATGAACCTTCGAATAGTCGAGCATGCTGTCACGAGACAGCTCTTGTTCGCTAATTACTGCTGAAGTATAGTGACAGAAGTCATTAAAATGCATGAACTTCAAACACATGTGATATCAGCTGTTATTGGTATGAACAATGTACATTTCAGTCTTGCCGACTGAAAATAAAACTTATTTCAGAATACTTGCGTGATATCAGCTGTTATAGGTATGAACAATGTATATTTCAGTCTTGCCGACTTAAAATAAAACTTATTTTAGAATTTTCACGTGATATCAGCTGTTATAGGTATGAACAATGTATATTTCAGAATACACTAGAAGATGAAGAGATGTTATATATACCAGATCATCAGAAACGTAAAATAGAACAAATGATTGAAGATCTAGAGCTAAGGAGAGCCAAATAAAGAAAATCATTTAATTGTTGAGTAGAAATTTAGTGAATAAAATGATGATCTCAAAGTTGTCTTGTTTGTATGTCAATTAAATGTGACGTTTTATGTAATGTACTAATTAGCCCACCAGAGCACAAAGTGCTCAAGGTGAGCTATTATGACTGGTCATTGTCCGGTGTCTGTCATGCGTCATGCGCCGTGCATCAACATTTGCCTTGTGAACACTCTAGAGGCCACATTTGTGGCCCAATCTTTATGAAACTTGGTCAGAATGTTAGTCTTGATGATCTCTAGGTCAATTTCGAAACTAGGTCATGTTGAGTCAGAATCTAGGTCAGTAGGCCAAATCAAAGGAAAAGCTTGTGAACACTCTAGAGATCACATTTGTGACCCAATCTTTATGAAAATTTGTCAGAGTGTTAGTCCTGATGATCTCTAGGTCAAGTTTAAAACTGGGTCATGTTTGGTTAAAAACTAGGTCAGTAGGAACCTTGTGAACACTCTAGAGGTCACATTTGTGACCCAATCTTAATGAAACTTGGTCAGAATGTCTGTCTTGATGATCTCTGGGTCAGGTTCGAAACTGGGTCATGTTGGGTCAAAAACTAGGTCAGTAGGCCAGATCAAAGGAAAAGCTTGTGAACACTCTAGAGGCCACATTTGTGACCCAATCTTTATGAAACTTGGTCAGAATGTTTATCTTGATAATCTCTAGATCAGTTCCGAAACTGGGTCATGTGGGATCAAAAACTAGGTCAGTAGGCCAGATCAAAGGAAAAACTTGTGAACACTAGAGGCCACATTTGTGACCCAATCTTTATGAAACTTGGTCAGAATGTTAGTCTTGATGATATCTAGGTCAAGTTTTAAATTGGGTCATGTGGGATCAAAAACTAGGTCAGTAGGTCAGATCAAAGGAAAAACTTGTGAACACTCTAGAGGCCACATTTATGACCCAATCTTTATGAAACTTGGTCAGAAAGTTTTTCTTGATGATCTCTAGGTCAAGTTTAATCTGGGTCATTTAGGGTAAAAAACAAGGTCACATGGTCAAATCAAAGGAAAAGTTTGTAAACACTCTAAAGGCTACAGTTGTGACTCAATCTTTATGAAACTTGGTCTGAATGTTTGTCTTGATGATCTCTATTTTAAATTTGAAACTGGGTCATGTGGGGTAAAAAAACTAGGCCAGTAGGGCAGATCAACTCTGGTGAGCGATATATAGGGCCATCATGGCCCGCTTGTTTTTAGCTCACCTGAGCATGAAGTGCTCATGGTGAGCTATTGTCATCACGCTGTGTCAGTTTTGCATATGGACGTGCATGCATGCCTCCATCCGTTGTCGACAATTTTCTTTAAACAACATTTCCTCCAAAACCACAGGATGGATTTTGATGAAACTTGGCCTGAATGTTCCTTGGGTTGTCCTCTACCAAAATTTTTCGAACGGTTCTACTTGGTTGCACGTAGGTGCCACCAGAGCTAAAGATAGAAAATACTTCAAACAACATCTGTTCCCAAACAGCTTGTCCGATTATTAAATAATTTCACACAGATGGTCCTTGTGTAACCTTTGACCAAGACTATTCAAATTATTTAGAGTCGTCAAAAAATATGACCGTTAGGTGGCGTGGATACATTTCCCTATATGTATTATAGCAGAAACTTTAAAAATCTTCTTTTAAAAAGATATTACACAAATGGTTCTTGTGTGACCCTCTACCAAATTATTCTGATTCATTTAATAACATAGCCAGCCACCAGAGGGCATGGTCACTTTTACTATGTGTTTAGTGGAAACTATAAAAAATCTTTTGTGAAACTGCTGGCCCAATTTTAAAATAATTTTGCACAAATGGTTCTTGTGTGACTTTCTACCAAGATAGTTCAAATTATTTTGATTCATCGAAAAACATGGCAGCCAGAGGGGATGGTCACTTTTTCATATATGTATATAGTTGAAACTTAAAAAATCTTCTTGCATGAAACTGCTATCCCGATTTTTAGCTCACCTGAGCACAAAGTGCTTATGGTTAGCTATTGTGATCACGCTGTTTCCGTAATGTGTGTCATCAGGTTTGAAAATGGTCATGCCCATGTGTCTGTCATATATATAATAAAGGTTAATATAAAAGAGACTTTGAATATCTTCTCTGAATCCATAATAGCTAGAGCCTTGATATTTATATTTAACTCTTTTTTTTTTTGTTCCATCACATTATACAAACACATTTGAAGCCTTTTACACAGGTGAGCTCTTTAGGGTCAATGACCATCTTGTTAAAACTTATTCACACATAGTACTGTATTTAAAATTTTGGCCTCGTTAAGTTGCACCATGCCAGTGAATACTTAGTGCAGTAAAAGTAATTTATTAGTTAAAGATGAGTATTGAAATCGGTATCAGAAGTTATAAACACGTTCCAAATTTCTGTGCTGTACCTTGGCTTCAAAAAGAAGAAAGTAGGTCAGTAGGTCATGATTAAGACTGTTCAAGATCAGCATTGAAATCTGTATCAAACATTATACATGTGGTCCAAATTTCTTTGCCATTGCTTCAAAAACAAATGTCTATGTAAAACAAGGGACAATCCGGGCATGGCCTATATTGACCCCAGAGTCATAATTTGAACAATCCCGGTAGAGAACCACTAGAGTTTGCCACATACCAAATATCTAAGCTTTGGGCCTTAGACTACTCTAAATTTTTGGCCCAACCCTAAATGTTTTATGGCCTTGGAGAAAATTTTTTCTCAACTTTTTAACAAAAAGTTGCAAAACAGCACTTTTTATGCTTTAAACATGGTCAGTGATGTTAGAAATCAACTCATTGATGCTCTCAAGGTGTAATCCCCGTATTTGTATTCATTTTTTGATACAAAAATAATTTCCGAAAAGTCTCACTTAATATATATATATATAAAAAATTACCGACCTACCTACCCTAATTTTTTTGAGCATGTTACCGGAAACAAATATATATATATAAAAAAAAATACCGACCCAACTACCACCTGAGCCAAAGGCTCAGGATGAGCTATTGTGATCGCTCGCCGTCTGGCGTCTGTCCACACTTTCCTTTAAACAACATCTCCTAAACCATCAGGCCAATTTTGATGAAACTTCACAGGAATGTTCCTTGGATAGTCTTCTTTAAAAATTGTTCAAAGAATTGAATTCCATATAGAACTCTGGTTGCCATGGCAACCAAAAGGAAAAACTTTAAAAATATTCTTGTCCAAAACCACAGGTCATAGGGCTTTGATATTTTGTATGTAGCATCATCTAGTGGTCCTCTACCAAGGTTGTTCAAATTATTCCCCTAGGGTCAAATATGGCTCCGCCCTGGGGGTCACATGGTTTACATAAACTTATATAGGGAAAACTTTGAAACTCTTCTTGTCCAAAACCACAAGGCATAGAGCCTCAATATTTGACATGTGACATCATCTAATGGTCCTCTATCAAGATTTTTCAAATTATGCCTCATGGGTGAAAAGAGGCACCGCTCCGGGGATCTCAAGTTTTTCATAGACTTAAATAGGATTTTTTTTTAAATCTTCTTGTCTGAAACCACAAGATCTATGCCTTTGATGTTTGGTATGTAGCATTGCCTTGTGGTTCTCTACCAAGATTGTTCAAATTATGCCCCTGGGTTAAAAAGAGGCCCCGTGGTTTTGGACAAGATGATTTTTAAAGTTTTTCCCTATATAGGTTTATATAAACTATGTGACCCCCAGGGCGGGGCCATTTTTGACCCTAGGGGGATAATTTGAACAATCTTGGTAGAGGACTAGATGATGCTACATACCAAATATCAAAGCCCTGTGGTTTTGGACAAGAAGATTTTCAAAGTTTTTCCCTATATAAGTCTATATAAACAATGTGACCCCAAGGGCCGGGTCATATTTGACCCTAGGGAGATCATTTGTACAATGTTATTAGAGGACCACTAGATGATGCTACATACCAAATATCAAAGCCTTAGGACTTTTTGTTTTGGACGAGAAGATTGTTTAAGTTTTTCCTTTCGGTTGCCATGGCAACCAAAGTTCTGTATGGAATTCAATTCTTTGAATATTTTTAAAGAGTACCATCCAAGGAACATCCCTGTAAAGTCTCATCAAACTGGCCTGTTGGTCTAGGAGGAGATGTGGTTTAAAGGAAAGTGTGGACGGACGCCGGACGGTAAACGATCATAATAGCTCACCCCAAACACTTTGTGCTCAGGTGAGCTAAAAACAAACCGATAGCCCTTTTGAGATTCTATCATCAATCTTATTTATTGTCTTTAACTCACCTGAGCACAATGTGCTCGAGCTTAGCTATTGTGATCACCTTGTGTCTATCATTGTCAACAATTTGACTGCTAACAACTCTAGAGGTCATAGATTTGACCCAGCCTTAATGAAAATTGCTCAAAATGTTAAACTTATTAACAAAATCTTCTGATGACTTTGGGTCATCATTGATCAAAACTAGGTCACTAGGTCAGTTGATAGGAAAACCTTAACCTTTTAGAGGCCTCATTTTCTAATTTATCTTCGTAAAACTGTGTCACAATGTTATCTCTTAAACTCTAGATCAAATTAAAAGATGGACTGTTTCAGTTCAAAAACTAGGTTACTAGGTCAAGTCATAGGAAAACCTTGTAAACACTGAAAAGGCAACATTTTCTATTTTATCGTCATGAATTTTTGTCAGAAGGTTCTTAATCATATGGAGGCTTAATTCTATAGATAAACCTTATTGACATACCACCATTTCTGTGTACCAAATACCCATTGCATTTAAAATGAACCTAATTTTTTATCAGGGAAATCTAGATACATTTTAGGATGTCACAGAATATGTTTAATGATATCAATAAATTATCTAAGGATATCTCATTATATGTCTGATTTTGTGATATCCTAAATTCGATTTATTGTTATCAATAATTCAAACACAGTAGTGTTGTTTTACGATTTTAACTTATTTAATGATATCATAAAATCGATTTTAAGACATCCAAAGACTGTGTTAAGATATCTAAAATTCATTTAATGATATCCTAAATTCGATTAAATTATGTCACAAAATCGATGTATTTATGATATCCTGAATTCTATTTCAGGATACCTATAATTCATTTGAGATATCCAAAACTTATTATGGATATCATAAAATAGAATTATGATGTAATGGAATGTAATTAAGGATATCATAAAATAAAACTGATTTCATGCTGTCCAATAATAGAATTATAGATATGTATACATAATTTTTAAGTGCGTTTAATGATATCCAAAATTCATGATATCATAAATGAATGTGTGGTACCCATAAATGAATAAATAATATTACAGAATTTACAGAAAGAATGTGTAGTATTCCTAAATGAATTAGGATATCTATGAATGAATTAAGGTGGAGTAATAGTAAAACGGCATCCCATAGATGTCGATCATTAAAGTGAATAATTCTAAAAATGTATTTTTAAACTTGCAAAAAATATCACCTTGCATTTATGCAATGATGCCAGATGATCTTGATAACAGATGTGTTGGGAGATACCAACGCTTTCAAAGAGTCATTTCGAACAAGGCAGGTAGCTCCGTTGTTTTAATGTCATGGAAACCTGAAACAGCGAGTTTAGTAGAAAATTACATCAGTTAAATTTGAATTATATACAATGTGCTTTGGCCAGCTTTTAAATGTGTTTAATGAAGTATAAAGACCCTCAGAGCCTGAAAGTCAGAGGTGCCTTCTTTGAACCTGTTTAGGTATGTACTGGCATCTGGATGAAAACATATTTTCCACAGGCCAACTTGGTCTTCTGCGGTGTTTCTAACATACAGAGATAAAAGCGGATACAAGCCACACATTTTAAGGGGGTCCTTAGGGCTAAGTGGTTAAGGTCGCTGAGTTAAAATTTCTTGCCCCTCACCGGGTTTGGTTCAAACCTCACTTGGGGCATAGAGTTATTCGTGTGACATCTAGCAACACCTGGGGTTCTTCCTCCGCCGTCAAAAGCTTCAGGATTTATTAATACGTGTTGATTACCGCTGAACCTGGTCTAGTTTGTCAATCCACTATGGAAACAATTAACTTTAAACAAGCGATAATAAATTGAAATACCAGTAAGTATTTTATAGTGCAGTATATACAGTTTTGCTTGTATAAATGTCGCAATAGAATGACTTTTGTAATAAGAACATGGTAGGTTTTAATGTTGCATTATTTGATCTGCTTTGTTCCTATGCCTACATTAAGATTCCACTTTTAAGTTAATTTTTCATAAGTTAAATAACCAACTATGTTGTATTAAGAAAATACCATTCTTGTTAAGTGAGACTATTCGTCAGTTATGAAATCAGTACAAAACTTCGTTCGCTACGAACTTGTAGGACGCAAGTTGTTAGAGTTATAGCAGTTTGGCCATCGAAAACTTACAGTATACAGGAAATTTGCCTGGACACTTGACGATTGAATTGGATCAAAGGACTGTGTCGAATTATCCATTCGAGCGAGAGGTTGACTTTAAGTAAGTTAGTTTTTAGTTTTTTCCACTATTTGATTAATGATAGAATAGAAAACGAAAACGGTTTAAGACACAATATTATACATTTTTGCACAAAAAAAATCGTTCAGGATTTATTAAATATGTGTTTGATTTACCCTGAACCACTGGTTCCTATGGTTTTGTCAACTTACTTATGGTAAAAATTAACTTTAAACAAGCCGATAATAAAATGAAATACCAGTAAGTATTTTATAGTGCAGATAATACAGTTTTGCTTGTATCAAAATGTCGCAATAGAAGCACTTTTGTAATACAGAACACCTGGTAGGATTAGTTAAGGTGCAATTATATTGATCTCTTTTTCCTATGCCTACATTAAGATATCACTTTTACAGTTATTTTTCAACTGTTAAATAACAAACTATGTTGTATTAAAAAAATACCATTCTTGTTAAGAGACGACTATTTCGTCAGATAATGAAAATACAGTCAAACTTCGTTCGCTCGAACTTGAGGGGATCGGCAAAGTTTGTTAGAGTTATCAGCAGTTCGAGCCATCGAACAACTTACAGTATACAGGGAATTTGCCGGGACCTGACGATGAATTCGATCAAAGGGCTGTGTCCGAATTATCCAAGTTCGAGCGGACGAGGTTTGACTGTAGTTAAGTTTGTTTTATGTTTTTTCTCAACTATTTGAATAATGACTATATTTATTTTGAGCTGGTCATACATGTACCTAAATTTCTAGATTTAGCCCTTAACTTCTGAAACTTTTCTTAGGGAACGCCTCCAAATCTTCTCCAGTAGAAGGGGGTCCTTCTTAGCCCTTACCAAATTGAGAAGTTTGCAGCAAATTTGTCGCAAAGTTGCGGTAAATTTGCCGCAAACATTTTAGTTAACCAGAACAGAGTAATAAATGTTTGCAGGGGTTCGCCGGTAGCGGCGACCTTTCGGCAAACTATTCGGTGACTTTGCTGCAAACTCACCACAGACTTTACCGAATTAAGAGTTTGCCATAACATCGCCAGAAACTTTATCACATGATTTTGTTCACCAAAACGTCACCAGAATCTTTTATCTATATTTTCTTCTCTAAAACATCCGTCATATGATCTTTTAATTATCTGACCAGATGTGAAACTTTGCCAGAGGATTGCCAGAACAGTATCACATGACTTCTTCTTTGCTTTTATTGGCCGCATAGAGTTTGGCTCAGTTTTCAAACTGCCAAATGGTAGTTGAACATCGATGTATTAACATGAATTGTTTATGTTTCTTTACTAAACAAAAACTTCCACAAATAGATGGATAAATCACCGAAGTATACTGTATTTAATTCCGTGGATAAATGTTGCGATGTAAGGTTAGTTTTCACATTATTACGCATGCAAAAGCAGCATGATTTTTATACGGTTAGCCTTTGTTTATTTCAGACATGTGTCACCTAAAGACCATTAGATACAAGAGATTGCAATAAATGATTTAGTGAATCTGCAAATTTATTAAGACATCGATCTGCACACAGGGGATTTTTTTGCAAATCAGTTATCAGCTTTCACAACGGTTCCTTTAAAATATCTAAAGAGTTTCAAACCCATGTAAGCATAAAATATATTTACTAACGACATACTTTATCATAATGATCTCGTGCATTTGTATTTTTTCTTTATAATTATTTAGAAAAGATAAATCATTGTTATCAGATGATATTTTGCTAATTTAATAGACCTTTCTTACTTTTCCTGAAAATATATCCTTTGTTGTTCAAAACAAAAAGTCTGTTACTTTAGCGCCAAAAGTTTGCAGCAAATTTGCGGCAAACAAATTTGCATAATTGTTTGCTGCAAAGTCACCGCAAACTAATTTGCATATATAGTTTGCCAAAAGCTCGCCAGAACATTGCCAGAAGTTCGCCAGAAAGGTTTTGGCGAATTTGCGGCAAACTTTTACCTTGCAAATTAGGTTTGCTGCAAATTTGCTGCAAACTTCATTTGCATATTCATTTGCATAAATTGTTTGCGGCAAAATTTGCCGCAAACTAATTTGTATGGTAAAAGTTTACCAAAAGAACGTTCGCCGGAAGCCTGATATTTTGGTAAGGCAGAGTACAGAGAATTTTACTCCAGGAACGCCCTGGAAGCTACGTCTCTCGCTTTCCAAACACACCAAATACTTGATAGTGTGTAAATCTTAACCGGTCCGAAGCACAAACCGACTCAGATATGCGACACGGTCGTTCAAAAGTTCCAGTTTTAGTGAATTACTGGTAAACTTGGTAGAGTCTAAAATGTTAGTGTTGAAGTACATGTTAAATACTTTAAAACGTGTTCACTGCACATTAACAAGTAAATAAATATATATGTACGTACATTGAGATTAATGTACCTGTCTATCCCGGTCAACAGGTTATTATCTGACGCAATCTGATAGAAAATGTCAAATACTAAGACAATCTATAGAGATATATCTGCACGTTACACAGATACAAGCACTTTTAAAAGAAATCGCTCGTCTGAATTGTTTTAAATGATCTACCAAGGTCTTAATCAGTTCCTTTCATGAAAAGCAATAATACATGAAAAGTAACAAACAAAAAAATACAAATAACTCAGTCATTTTTTTAAAGTGGCATTTAGTAAACACAGCAAAATCTGAAAAGGCTATCAGAGATCTAGGACATGTAAGACATTCACGTTACTGAACAGTTGATATTTTCTCAATTTGCCTGGAAATACCCATCCTTCAATTATCTACTTCTGTAGTTTTTTCCTCTCCAAACTTTATACTGTCTACATCTTTTCTTGTCTCGCTGTCTTACATCACTGTCTTTTTCATCTATGTCTTACATTTGGAATGGAACTTAGCTTTTCCTAACAGATAATTATCTTTCCTTATTTTAGATCTGTTGCATTTCGCTGTACATGGTACATGTTCTACAGCTAATTCGTCTTTTAAGATATGGTAGTAGATAATTGTTCTGACGAAAATAAGGATAAAACCAGCTTCTCAGGTAAGATATGATTAATAACATATCTATCTTTAATCAATGCATTTTGTACAATAAATTGTGGGATCAAAATATTTTTTATTATATGCGCATGCGTGAAATATGGCGGACATAATTCAAATTCAGGTGGATCTATTTTCAATAAAATAATTAAATATATGCTAAAAATGGACTTACTGCATTAAGTACTGGATTAATCGCAAGAATAATACTGGACCTTTAACTAAGTTGGATTATAAAATGCATTCAAATGACAAAATCAAAGAAAACAAAGAAAAAACGGACGCTTTCTTCACCTGACAACACAGGTATTTTACCTGAAAAAAGGTCGTCTAATCCTACACCGTTAACTACCAACAATATGAACAATAATATGAACAATATGGCAATGTCTCGACCGTCATCAGGTTATATACAGCCCATGAATATGTCAAATATGGCAAGCATGAACTCTTATCAGACTCCCGCTGGTACTTTTTATACTCCTCCGCAGCAACAGTTCGCCAACAATCAACCTGCTATGCCGACAGTGCCTACAGTTTCTTCGCCCAGTCAAACTCAGATGTATAATGATAACTTTCAGCAGACAGTTATTGAAAGGTTAAATTCCATGGATAAAAGATTGCATAAATTAGACTCAATTGAAAATCAACTCACAAGTCTATCCCAGAAAATGAACTCTATGGAGAACCGAGTGTTTTCCCTGGAAAAGTCTGTTAGTGATACTAAAAAGAGTCTAACAGAAATTGAAGCCAGTAGAGCTATGGAATCACAAGTATATGATGAAATACAAACAAAACAGCGAGACATTGATAAAGCTTTGAAGTCTGAGCGCGAACGTGTGAGAAACATGCAATCAGAGTATGATAAATTAAAATCTGTCAATGAGGAGGTAATTGACCTACAAGCTCGCTCAATGAGAGAGAATTTATTATTCTTCGGTTTCGCTGAAAAACACAGTGTTGAAGAACGCCGTTCAGAAAATTGCACGCAGACAATTTTAAATTTCTGCAGAGATAATTTAAAAATTAGCGATGCACACGAGGTTGTAAAAATTGAACGTGCACACAGGATTGGAAAATATGATAACACTAAAACTAGGCCGATAGTGGTCAAATTCAGCCACTACCCGGATAAACAAAATATTAAACAAAAAGTATTCAATGATTTGCCCCAAGACACTAGTTACAGGGTGAGTGACCAATTCCCGAAAGCCATTCAAGATAGAAGGAAATTACTGATCCCTACCATGATCAAGGCTCGTGAAAATAACAAGAAAGCAGTCTTGTCATATGATAAACTGATAATTGACGGTAAATATTACACAATAGACACGGTGTCCAGTGCTGGCTACAGCTAGGAAGCTAATCAGGAACAGTTAAATGTATTACTATGGAATGTGCAGGGTATCAAAAATAAACTAAATGACTGTGATTTTCTTAATTTTGTTTCGGATTATGACCTCATTTTACTTACTGAAACATGGAACTCTAAATTAACAGATATAAATATCAATGGTTATGACCATTTTAACTGCACAAGACCAAAATACAATAAAAAATCAAAGAGACATAGCGGTGGTGTAATTGCATATTATAAGCAGTGCTATTGCAATTACATTGAATTGTTAAGCACAAATGAAAAGGGTATTATCTGGTTTAAATTCAAACAAAAATTGTGTAGTTCTGCCAAAGATGTATATATTTGTTTATGTTATATTCCTCCGGAAGATTCTGCTGTGTATCGTAATGTTAATTCTCCACTTTACGAGTTCGATTTTTTTGAAAATCTAAATAATGACATCCGCAGGTATAATGAGCTTGGCTCCGTATATCTCGTGGGTGACCTTAACTCGCGCACGAGCGATCAACTCGACTACGTGCATGACATAAATTTGAACCGTTACATAGATTTACCACAATTGGATAATAATGCCTCAAATTTACCTGCCCGAAAAAATTGTGATACACAGTTGAATAATTTCGGATCAAGGTTGTTAAATCTTTGCAAAGAAAACAATCTCGTTATTGTCAATGGTAGACTAGAGCACGGAAATTACACATACCACGGAATTTACAGAAATAAGCCCGTAGCAAGTACGGTTGATTATTTAATCACAGATGTAAATAGCTTTAATTCAATATTCAATATGAGTGTTCTTGATTTATCAGAGTTTTCGGACCACTGTCCTGTTGCTTTTACAATGAATTGTATATTTAATCTGAATATGGATGATAGCCATGCTTATGATAAAATATTATGGGATACATCGAATACTGAACATTTTTTAGACGTGTTACATTCTAAAAAACAATTATTTGATGATATAAGAAATCGTCTATCTACAGGAGATATAGACATAAATATGTGTATAGACAATTTTTCTAAGCTTGTGTACGACACTTCATTCACATGTTTTGGCAAAACTTTTACAAATACACCAAAACGTAAGAAGAAGAAATCACTTTGGTTCAATGATGAATGTCGCAAAAGTAAATCAATTTTTATGGAATCAAAACGTAAATTTCTGTCTTGCAAATCTGATGAAAATAAATTAGATTTTTTGTTGAAAAGGGCAAATTATGCTAAAATCAAAAGACGTGCAAGGTGGAATTTTCAAAACAAAGAGAAGAGCAAGTTGTCAAAATTATGTAAATCATCTCCACGTAAGTTTTGGAAATATTTGAATAAATTTAAAAAGTCAAACACTGTAAATACTGATGTGGATATTCAGAGCTTTGTTAAGCATTTTTCTGATGTTTTTAATAATGAAGAAGATCTTTCGGGTAATTATAGCCATGATGACGTAGACAATACGATTAACATTGAACAACTGGATACAAAAATTACTATAGAAGAAGTACAAAGAACTATTTCTAAATTAAAGCGCTATAAAAGTTGTGATTTTGACAACAATGTTGCAGATTTTTTCATTGACTCAAACACATTCATATCTCAATATCTTTGTCTAATCTTTAATCATATATTTGATTCATGTGTGTATCCTGAAGCTTGGACAAAAGGTGTTATTGTACCTATATACAAAAAGGGAGATAAAAATGATCCTTCCAATTATCGGGGAATTACACTTGTTAATATAATGGGTAAAATATTTTCATTGCTTTTAAGAAACCGTATAAATAAATGGTGTGAATCGGAGCATATTATAACTGATTCTCAATTTGGTTTTCGTGATAACCGTTCTACGACTGACGCTATATTTCTATTACATACAGTTATTCAAAAAGTATTAGCCAATAAATCGAAACTTTTCTGCACGTTTATTGACTACCAGAGGGCTTTTGACACCGTCAATCATGATGCATTGTGGAATAAGTTAATTCAAACGAGAGTAAGCTGTAAAATGATCAACATGATCAAGTCTATTTATAGTAAAGTCCAGTCTTGTGTTAAGCTATCAAATAGTATGCCCCTTTCGGATTTTTTCGATGTAACTATTGGATTGAAACAAGGGGAACCACTCTCACCTCTTTTATTTATTCTTTTCATAAATGACATTGTAGATAATATAGATTTTAATCTTTTAACCGATAAAGATCTAGATCTATTATCTATGTATCTAATACTTTTTGCAGACGACATTGTTCTGTTCACTATTGATCCTGTAAGCCTTCAGGCGCAAATTGATTGTATATATCAGTATTCCATAAAATGGGGTTTAAACATTAATATCAACAAAACAAAAGTTTGTATTTTCGAAAAACGTAAACAGTTCCACCATGGCAATTTTTTTATCAATGGAGAACAAATAGAAATTGTTGATAGTTTCACATATCTTGGTGTTAGATTTTCGTATACTGGGAATTTGAATCATGCAATAAAAAGTCTTCATGATCAAGCATTAAGAGCTTACCATAACTTAATGATATTATTTGATAAAGTACTTCTAGATGTAAAAACAAAACTCCGTTTATTTGATACAATGATTGTGCCAATTCTGTTATACGGCTCCGAAGTTTGGGGTGTATACAACCCAAAAGATGTTGATAAATTACATTTAAGATTTTGTAAGTATGTTTTAGGAGTTAAATCTCAAACTCCAAATGCTGCCGTATTTGGAGAATTGGGAAGATTTCCTCTATCTATCATCTGCAAGCAACGTTCTATTAAGTTCTGGTTAAAAATAATGAAGAACGTTGATTCCCCACTCTACAGTATGTATTACGACCTTTTGAATAATGTAAACAATTCATGCTGGTCAACTCGTATTAATTCAATTATTGATCATTTAGGTTTTACAAATATTAGAAATAACTTCGACGAAAACTTTAATTATTTGCCCATGTTTATAAACAGATTACAAGATCAATATATTCAAGACTGGTCTGCCTCAATTAATACTATGCCTAAACTCGAATACTACTGCAAATATAAGACAACATTTTGTTTTGAAAATTATATAGAAATTATATCAAACGATAATTTAAGAAAGTGTTTGACGTCCTTAAGATTATCCTCTCATAAATTAGAAATTGAAGTAGGAAGATATGCTGGTGTGGATAGAAATGAAAGAGTATGCAAATTATGTACCCAAAATGTAACCGAATCGGAGTATCATTTTCTATTGTGTTGTGACAAATATAGAGATATTAGACATAAATATCTGGGCAATGTTTCTTGGCCCTCTTTAAATAAATTTGTTTCTGTTATGTCAGTTATGAGAAAGAAACATCTTTTGAACCTGTGTAAATTCATAAAAGAAGCTATGCTTCAACGCAGCAATACCCTGTCAGATATTACTGTTTCCTAGTAAAATTTTTGTTATTTATGTGTACATGTATAATTATGTTGTTAAGATTTTGTAAAATTGTGTCTTTGCCATATTTCTATTATAATGTAAATGGCCAAAGGCAAGTACTTTGCTGATTTGCCAATAAAATTTGAACTTTGAAATTTGAACTTTATTGTGGCAAAACAATTCGTAATATAATGATGATTTTATATAGGCTTACTTATTGTTCAGCGGTCTTTTTGCCACACGCAAAGACCGTATGCACATTAAAATCAAAACATCCGGTAAAACAGCAGGGCAACCAATAGCATTGTGAAACCGTCAATAATGATACTCGACACAATGACCGATGTGAATGCAAACTTTCGAGTGGGCATTTGAATCACTTAGTGAAAGGATTAAGATTCTTCCTTGATACCGGCTTGCAAAAAACACTCTACGTGTCATATAGCGCAATGTTTCAAATCTTTCTTATTATCATCAGAAGAAGAGTGTAGTCCATATACAATAGTGCAAGTTTTCGAAGTCACTTCTCATAGTTTATGCCGGATAATGTACTTCCTTCTTCTTTGTAACGTGCAGTTACTATTGAACATAGATAGAGGACGTACTTGCCTTTTCGTAAGTTAACTGTAGTTGTATAACTAGAATCATACCGCGTTTGGCAGAATAAAAGTATAATCGCTACGTTGTAGATATATCTTAGACACACGCGGCTCTTTTATTTCTTCTTTGATAAAAAGAAATTTTTAAGGCGATGCTGTCATTATCAATCACTGTTTTAATGAAATGGTTGTACTTTTAACACTTTCTTTGCTTACCGCTTAATTTAATAAACCTATTTGATTTCCAATGAAACATGTAACATACCGATATTACACACTTTAAGCTGGTGCTGTGTAGAGTCCCATTTTAATTTTTGTTTATGGATATTACACTCTTTATTGACCTGTAAGGCAGTTGATGCTGTGTAGAGTCCAATTTTCATTTTTGTTTATGGATATTACACTCTTTATTGACCTGTAAGGCAGCTGATGCTGTGTAGAGTCCCATTTTCATTTTTGTTTATGGATATTACACTCTTTATTGACCTGTAAGGCAGCTGATGCTGTGTAGAGTCCAATTTTCATTTTTGTTTATGGATATTACACTCTTTATTGACCTGTAAGGCAGTTGATGCTATGTAGAGTCCAATTTTCATTTTTGTTTATGGATATTACACTCTTTATTGACCTGTAAGGCAGCTGATGCTGTGTAGAGTCCAGTTTTCATTTTTGTTTATGGATATTACATTCTTTATTGACCTGTAAGGCAGCTGATGCTATGTAGAGTCCCATTTTCATTTTTAGCTCGACTATTCGAAGAATAGTCTAGCTATTCTACTCACCCTGGCGTCGGCGTCGGCGTCGGCGTCGGCGTCGGCGTCACACCTTGGTTAAGTTTTTGCATGCAAGTACATACAGCTATCATTTAAAGGCATATAGCTTTGAAACTTATTTATTCTTTTTCTAGGTCAATTACCAACCTCACTGGGTCAAGTTCCATAACTCTAACATGTATTTTGAGCAAATTATGCCCCCTTTTGGACTTAGAAAATTCTGGTTAAAGTTTTACATGCAAGTTACTATCTCCAAAACTAATGTAGATATTGAATTGAAACTTCACATGTGTCTTCGGGGTTATAAAACTAGTTCATAGCAGCTATTCCTATAACTCTGACCTTGTTTTTGGCCAAATTATGCCCCCTTTTGGACTTAGAAAATTTTGGTTAAAGTTTTGCGTGCAAGTACATACAGCTATTACCAAAAGGCATATAGATTTGAAACTTATTTTTTCTTTTTCTAGATCAATTACCTACATCACTAGGTCAAGTCCAATAACTCTGACATGTATTTTGGCCAAATTATGCCCCCTTTTGGACTTAGAAAATTCTGGTTAGTTTTGCATGCAAGTACATACAGCTATTACTAAAAGGCATATGGATTTAAAACTTATTTTTTCTTTTTCTAGATCAATTACCTACCTCACTGGGTCAAGTCCCATAACTCTGACATGTATTTTGGGCAAATTATGCCCCCTTTTGGACTTAGAAAATTCTGGTTAAAGTTTTACATGCAAGTTACTATCTCCAAAACTAATGTAGATATTGAATTGAAACTTCACATGTGTCTTCGGGGTTATAAAACTAGTTCATAGCAGCAAGTCCCATAACTCTGACCTTCATTTTGGCCAAATTATGCCCCCTTTTGGACTTAGAAAATTTTGGTTAAAGTTTTGCGTGCAAGTACATACAGCTATTACCAAAAGGCATATAGATTTGAAACTTATTTTTTCTTTTTCTAGATCAATTACCTACATCACTAGGTCAAGTCCAATAACTCTGACATGTATTTTGGCCAAATTATGCCCCCTTTTGGACTTAGAAAATTCTGGTTAAAGTTTTGCATGCAAGTACATACAGCTATTACTAAAAGGCATATGGATTTAAAACTTATTTTTTCTTTTTCTAGATCAATTACCTACCTCACTGGGTCAAGTCCCATAACTCTGACATGTATTTTGGGCAAATTATGCCCCCTTTTGGACTTAGAAAATTCTGGTTAAAGTTTTACATGCAAGTTACTATCTCCAAAACTAATATAGATATTGAATTGAAACTTCACATGTGTCTTCGGGGTTATAAAACTAGTTCATAGCAGCAAGTCCCATAACTCTGACCTTCATTTTGGCCAAATTATGCCCCCTTTTGGACTTAGAAAATTTTGGTTAAAGTTTTGCGTGCAAGTACATACAGCTATTACCAAAAGGCATATAGATTTGAAACTTATTTTTTCTTTTTCTAGATCAATTACCTACATCACTAGGTCAAGTCCAATAACTCTGACATGTATTTTGGCCAAATTATGCCCCCTTTTGGACTTAGAAAATTCTGGTTAAAGTTTTGCATGCAAGTACATACAGCTATTACTAAAAGGCATATGGATTTAAAACTTATTTTTTCTTTTTCTAGATCAATTACCTACCTCACTGGGTCAAGTCCCATAACTCTGACATGTATTTTGGGCAAATTATGCCCCTTTTGGACTTAGAAAATTCTGGTTAAAGTTTTACATGCAAGTTACTGTCTCCAAAACTAATGCAGATATTAAATTGAAATTTCACATGTGTCTTCGGGTTATAAAACTAGTTGACAGAATCAGGTCCCATAACTCTGACATGTATTTTGGGCAAATTATGCCCCCTTTTGGACTTAGAAAATTCTGGTTAAAGTTTTACATTCAAGTTACTATCTCCAAAACTAATGCAGATATGGAATTGAAACTTAACATGTTTCTTCGGGGTTATAAAACTAGTTGATAGCATCAAGTCCCATAACTCTGATATGCATTTTGGTCAAATTATGTCCCCTTTCAAACTTAAAACTCTTTTGATATTTAACATTTTGGGTAATAATTTCCTGCTTCTGTGACAATATTTCGAATAGTCGAGCTTGGCTGTCTTACGGACAGCTCTTGTTGTTTATGGATATTACATTCTTTATTGACCTGTAAGGCAGCTGATGCTATGTAGAGTCCCATTTTCATTTTTGTTTATGGATATTACACTCTTTATTGACCTGTAAGGCAGCTGATGCTGTGTAGAGTCCCATTTTCATTTTTGTTTATGGATATTACACTCTTTATTGACCTGTAAGGCAGCTGATGCTATGTAGAGTCCCATTTTCATTTTTGTTTATGGATATTACACTCTTTATTGACCTGTAAGGCAGCTGATGCTGTTTAGAGTCCAATTTTCATTTATGTTTGTTCAGTGTTTTTTGTGTGTGTTTTACCAAAAGGGAGATGCATATTAGTGGTAAATTAAAAATAATTGAAAAAACTCGCTTTATTTATCACCAGTAAATGTTTGACCAACATATTCATCAGGGGCTGTACGACATGTTTAACGTTACATATTAGATTAAGGTCAACGCTATGCTTATCGGTCGTGTTTTTAAAGATAAGACAGTTGCAATATTATTGTTTTATACTGCACACGGCAAGCATATATTCTTTGTTGATATTATTTGCTAAACGTACGGATTATTTCTACCTGGCCATTTAATTAAATTGTAAGGTATTTATTTAGTATAGTGTACTTATATAACTTCTCGTAATTGATGCGTACAATGTACAATTTGCTTAACTAACACAGGTCCTGCAAAAACATTCCGTTGACAAAACGCTGTTGCAGGGAAATAACTTTATGCTAATGTTTTGTTCCTGAAACGTGTCTCAACGGGTGCACATTTATATGGTCACTCTTTATTTCGGATTTTCAGTTCCTCCACGGGTGATTCTTCATACAGACCAGCAGTTATAAGAGAAGAGCAGTGGTGTATAAAGATTATAAAGCGAAATATGGTTGGAATGCGCTTGTTTTGTTTGCTGCTGTTATTGTGTTTTAGTGGATTTGGGGACGCTAAACGGAATAAAAAGTCTCTCATGACGAGAGATCAACAAAATGGCAGTTCGGTAAGTGACAGAATTTTACTAATGACTGACTTATTGATATGTCACGGCTATTATAATTGAATGAACATACACATGTAATAAATTATGTTGGTTTATAAACATTTATTTAAAAGAAATAATGTCAAAATATTAGCAATGTATTTTTTCTCAACATATATGTCAGCTGTATTTAGTTATAAGAGAACACTGTACGACACATCTGAGAGAGCCGTTATATTTCGATTGTTCTCACCAGATCGTTCAGCACGACATTTATGTTGTATTAAAAGTAGTGTTTAGTTTTTCAGTTCGAACATTTCGTCTTGGGTGGTTATAATACTCCCACTTTCATAGTTTGGGTATTGTTTAATTACCCTTCGGATATGGTATATGCTTTTTAATTTTGACTTTTGACAGTTTCTGCGATATAATAAACTCTGATCCTATCTCTAGGTTCTAGCGTTTTTAGTTCTGCCCATTGTTTTCTAAAGTCCACTTTTCACGAATGTCTCTAAATTGTATTTTGGTACTTTTAACATGTGTAAATGTTGAGTCCAGCTCAACCCAGGGCTAGATCAGAGCGCGGGCGGTAGTATGCATTTCAACTACCGTCCATGAACTGGCTCAGTGAAACTGAGCCTGCTGCATTTTCAATTATATCATGTTGGGCGACCAGCGGAGTTTTCACGTTTTTCTATTTTACCGTACCATGCTACAATTTCAGACCCCGCCACTCTTCTCAGAGAATTTAGTCCCAAGAATTCTGCTTTGTGAAGTAGATAAACCATGTTCGCTAGTACTTCCCGTTGATGGCAAACATACCCAGATGTAAGTTTATACTCTGTTATTCGTATTCTTTCTATGTATCAACATATTTCTACCAGTTATTCGTTCAAGATATACACAGTTTATATCGATCAGAGCTTTTCTTGATTTGTAATTAAACACATTTCTATTCTTCTTTTACTGCTGAGGAATCTATTAAAATGTGTGAGAGAAACGTTTTTATTTCAATTGTCTACAGTTTTAGACATTGCAGGGATATAAACTAACTATTTTTATTTAGGGGCACAGACGGTCAGAAATAACTGTTTAACATTAGGTAAATGGGCATTTTCTCCAACAATTTAGGGGCCCAGCCCAAAATCTAGGGGCCTTGGGCTACTGGGCCACTGCTAATTTATATCCCTGCATTGCCTTTGCTATGCTTCTTTATTTTCAAATCTTGACTGTTTTAAAATAGAACACTTCATCCTCTAAAAGACATTTGAGTTTGTCTGCCCTTACATATTAATTTATAATTGCAGACCAAATGTACAAGATGGTCACCGTGATCCTGGATTGAAGGTAGAGCCAATCGCTGTTTGGAGTAGACAGCCGTTTATTTGCAACCCGAATCAAACCAGATGCCCATACGAAGCCGTGGTCACTGTTATACCAACCGAGGAAAGAACATATCAGTACTGTGTTCAGACAACCACTGAGGAAAAGTAAACTGTTTCAGTAAACTGTTTCATTCCTTACCAATATTTTTTCAGTCTACTTGTCGGTTTGTCGGTTATCTATGTACTATCTTTTTTTAATTAACGTGTTATTTGTTTGAATGTGTGTACCGTCTGTTATGACTATATTTGCGTACATGCATGGTTTATACATATGTATTTCGTCTAACAGTCCGTTGTTTTTATGCTCTACATCATTTTTGACGGCTTTATTCCTTTATTGTATTTTTATATTTGTCCCCTCTTTTTTGTAAGTTGTCTGTACGTTTTCTGTTTTAATATCTTGAATTTCGTTTCTGTTTATCTTTCTTTTCCGTTATCTACTGCTATTTCATGTCTTTTATATTGTTCTGAAATATTAATACTTTACCAGTGTATGTGTACTTCCTTTCATAATCTTTTTAATAAGTCCTCTTTCTTCTTAATATATTCCTTAAATATATAAAACGTTGCCCTCTATCTATATGTGCTTGATTAAAATTCGTGGTACATGGAACTTACCTTAGTAAGTTTCGGTAAAGGGTACATAAATTGTATGAAGGTCTAGGCAATGCGAATTCGATATTTGAAAATAACTAAGTCTTGGTTAGGCCTATTTGATTTAAGACCGATTGGCACGAGGTGCATAAAAGAATACAATCATACAGCTTCCTGTTTTTGTGACATTTTTTTGGATGCGACCGAATGTTATAGTACCAATATGCTACGATATATTACCGGTGACCACTTTATCACATAATAATTACACATACTGCCCTTGATCAGATCTGTTGACATGCATCTTTTATTATATTATATTTCTTTAACTAATGTTTCAATTTTAAACACTTTCAGGATAAACGCTGACGAGCTATGTTTTATGGTACAAGGAAGTAAGTATTAAGTTTTGTATTCCTAGATTTAGCTTTATGCTTTCATCGGTGTATTTACATATTCTATATTCTACATATTGTTCACACTTACACTTGTTTTCATAAAAACTGATAATAATTGAAACGTAATGTGATGATTAATGTTCGCTATTACATTATAATTTCAATTTATTTCTTATTACATTATCAGACATATTTCAACGATTATATTTTTTTTTGTTTCTTTACAGTAAGAAACAACTTTATGAATGTAAGCATTACATGTTTCTTTTTCTCTGACTTGTGTAGCTTATTAACAGACCAACAATGATCGATATTACTATGCCTGACTTTAATATTAAACATCTAAGTATCATGACATGTAGAGGAAACATTTAAATGGAACTTTATAAGGCCAAAGGTATCTGTGTCATAGTAGGAACTTGATATTTTGCCTTACCCTTGCATGATCGTAAGAAGCGAGTAATAGGGCCTTAACACTTGGTTTTGCAGTAACTCTGTGATTCCAGCAGGTATGCAAATTTTGATTCCATACCTCATGTTTTTATTTCGATGTAAATGAATGTGGACACAAAATTTGTAGTCCTGTTTGGCGCCATATAACCTATACTGTGTTGGTGCGCCGTAAAACCCAAATAAATAAATAAATGATAGTTTGCCCTTTTTCGTCAAATCAAGGATGCTTAAGATGACATTTTTAATATATATCTCACTACATATCACTGCAAAATCAGGGTCCATAGGACTAGCACTGTAACAAAATAAAATTTTCAACATTCTAGGGGTGGTGTCCGGGTAATCGCGAAGTCGTGTCTGATTGCTCGAAAAACGGGTTTTTAAGGTCTACTGTACAATATCTTATTTTTTTTTTTAATATATATTTTATTTTGTAAGACAGGCAACACCACATTTCAATTATCCACCTTCATTTCCCAACAATTCAACCGTGAGTTGTCCGAAGAATGTGACATGTCACTATGCGGTAGAGCTTCAAAGACATGGAGGCTATTGGTAAACGTTTTGCGTGTTTTAGTTTATATATAATCATAATCCTACTAATTCAGATTTTTTAAATGTAGATTTCGTTGTTTATATATTGTATTGCAACTGGTTTTATTGCTCATTTAGTGGCAGTTACGTTTCTGGATGTTCGCCCATAAGGTGTTTTTTAAAATAAAAGTGTACAAAGCTTTATTAACTAAAATTTCAGACACGTGTGATAGCATTTTTACTATTTAAACTAAAATGATTAGGTTAGAACTTAATGATGTACATACTCAAGGCATTGTGCAAGTGGGCGGTTAAATTTGATTAATGGTGTGATCGAACTTTGAAAGTAGTGTGGTAACCGTGGTAGAAAAAGAATACATGGCAGTTGTAAAAAATACAAATGTACTTGGATAAATATCCAACAGGAAAGCCGCGTTCCAAATATGCAGCTGTCTTAAACTGCAATCCACGGCAGTGCGCGCCTGAACGCGGACATTGCATGCATGCCATTAAACATGTTCGTTTTATTAGTTTTGTATTTATGAAAGTATTGCAAAGTCGTTGCCATCGTCCAGACAGATTCGGACGAATAGTCGCCAGAGTCTCCCAATTTCCTTGATAAATAAGACATCTTAACTTTTCTAGAATATGCAGTTGACATTCATATTTCATGCATATAAATTTTTATTTACAATTACCAATACTTAATTGATAAATTTCATTAATTTATTTATCATACCGATTGTGTCACAAATGTATGAAGTGATGTTTTATGACCATTATAATGGTCACTTAAATGTTTAAATAACCAATACTTGATTTTACCCGACTTTTCGAAAAAACTTAATTTAGTCAAAAATAAAATGAAATGAAATTTGAAGCTTTGAATGTTGCAACAATATGTGTGACAACTGAGTCATGCTGATTTTAGGATAATGTATCTAAACTAATTCAGCTGCTGTGCAGTGGATGTTGTCTGATGGATTTTGTCGAATAATTTTATTTAGGAAGAGCTTAAGTCTTGCATGAACATGCCTACGTTTATTGATTACCATACTGGTACTGATGATAAACCCGGACAGATGATAAAGTCGAACACCCTGGAAATATTCGATTGAAATCGCTTATTTATAAAATTGAACACACCATCTAATAGTTTCCACTTACAACACCAACTGGTGTAAACAAAAACAAAATTGGTAAATATTCTGTATAAATAAATGACTTACATAACTTTGTATAAAAATTATTTATCCAAAATTACTGGGGAAGAGGGTGTTTTTTTGCGCATGCTCACAGTCGAAACATGAAGGCCTGACATTTGTTAACTTTTCATTGCTTGATCAGGAATGACTGTTGCAGCTTTTTTGGGAAAGTTTCAATATAATAATACCAAGAAAATTTTGTAAATGACAAAGGGTTCGAATTTATCATCAGTCAACGTTCATAAAGTCCCCTTTTTATATACCCCTTTCAGGCCCTCACTTCGTGTGAGTTTGCTTACTAAATATAAATTTGAATTATGTAAAGTTTTCAGCAAAGGTTAAGCTTTATTTTGATACCGACCACTGATTTCAATTTGCAGAAATAAAAAAGTTACAGGTAAAAAACCTCATTTTCTGTTCGGGTTTATCATCAGTACCAGTACTAGGAAAAATTACTATACTGTATCCTGTTGCATTTTATTTGTGAAACATTTGCTTTTCAGAAATGAATTAGTTTTACGTAAATATTGCAATAAAGTCGAAAGCGTTCATGTTCCTGTTACCATTGGTCATGAATTTAATATTTATCTTCAGTATACCACCAAAAGTAAACCTCGTGACCGATATAGATATACATGTACACGAAACGGAAGTGAAACAGAGAGCTTGCAAATATGATGTTGAATACACTCCTTCAGTACATGCTACTGGCAACAAGGCAATATGCCTCTCGTAAGTGTATATTGATAATGTTTCTTGTAAAAAGTTAGACTGAAAGTGTGACGTTATTACTCAACAAAATCACTATTTGCACGTCACAATTTTCACGTCAGTAGCGTAAAATGTCGCATCGGCAACATTTGGTGGTTGTCAAAGGATATAAATCATTTTGCTTAATATAGTGTTAGAATCAAAATAATTTGTCTCATGCAGCCCTCGTAATTTAATTCTTTTCAATCTGAACTTCTAACAATGATTTAGTTAGTGAGAACATCACTGATTTGGATATATTATTTCTATATATATGATAAAGAAAAAGTATTTTTAGAGCATTTGTCTGAGTTTAATCTTATTGCAAGTAAAATACATCAAACACAATATATTAGCAAATAAATAGTTTTATAGATAGTTTTAAGCTTATTAAGGAGCTAAGCGTAAGTTTGAAGTTTTGTTGCTTAAGGGAATTTAAGAATAGTTGTTTTGTTCCAAGGTCAAAGATTCCAGATCATTCTCAAATATGTGTACTCTAATGCAATTAATGATTATAAAGGCACATGGGTTTCTGTCACCAAATGTATAGATTTAGTTAAGATAAATAATCTTTACGAACAAAACATAGGTTGTGTGAACAAACTTTACTTGGAATGCTTTCAATTTATTGTAACTAACTTATAGAATAAACAAGTCAACGGTAGAAACACACTGTGTCAATGTTGAAGTTACATCACTGACTCGGCAAGGTAAGGAACCCTTCCAAAAGCACTTTAGCTTTAAAGAAGTATTCGGATAGTTAAATCAGGTTTATTGCAAATATTTGCTTTTAAAGAAGTAGACACCTGTATAAAATGAAAATATAATTTAGAATTTTGCTAGTAACGAATCCTGAATTTCAAATCAAATAATGGATCATCCTGATAATGTAAAAAGGTCTTTGTTTCCGTGAAATCTCGAAATATCTTTCCAATAGTGAACATCAGATGCAATACACAATTAAAACTCAGTATCTCAAATTCCAAGGGACCCATTGTTTTACTTGGAGATAACCGAAGTTCGACTTTAAATTATATTTTGTGCGCGCGTTTTCGGGACGGGACACGAAAATATTTTCGACATAGCCGGAATTTTGAGATAAGCAAGTTCGAGATATTGAGTTTCAATAGTATTCACATATTATGTCAAGTTACAATACAAAGTGTAGTGTCCACAAGTGAAAAGATATTTGATCGTATATGTAAAACCAACAACTTTTTCTTGTCTTTTAAACTGGTTTAACCAAATTTTTATCATTGTTTGGTAACCCCAGTGAAAATATATTTCATTATTTCTAAATTGAAATTATCAGATATATTTAATCAAAATGTTTCCATATTTCACCGAAAAACAGCTTTTTACTGCCCTCGTGACTGATAATACAGAATGAGTTTGTATTAGTTATTATTTATACATACGTAGAGCTGGCAGGACCATGCAGTAGAATCTACTGTAGCAGTGGAAGTTTCTGTGATTCCGTCAACGGGAGACCGATATGCTTATGTCCGCCTGGATTTACGGGAACATCCTGCACTCACCGTAAGCTATACTTTGGCTACATATATAAGTAACATCCTAAACAGAACACAAGAATTTATATAACATTCATTATCATTTTAACAAAGTACTTGCATGCACATAAACACTTTTGGAAATTATTATAAAGTGCACACCTTTGCATGTGCAGGAGTTACAGCGAGAATTGGTATATATTTTGTCAAAAGTAGTCGTAAATATGTTTATTCAGTCATCACTGTTATCAAGTCAGATAATTTATTTCAATATGTCTCTGTTGAAAAGCTTTTGTACAAAACGAAGCTAATTTCTTTAAAATATTTACAGTCGTTGTATTTAAAAGTTCCATGTAATATTCTGATGATTGTATTAGTATCACGGAATTAAATAACTGTCACAATATATTACACGTTGGATAAGTTAAAGTAAAGTGACGCAGTGATGTTCTTCCCTTAAGATATTCTTTTCACATTTGTTTCTATTCTCTTTTTTTTATGTCAACTACTTTCTTCAGTATTTAACTGGGGTGAAGACAATCGTTACTTGGTTTCTTTGCAATAACATTTCTTTATCTGCCGTTTTTCGTATATTCTCCTTTTTATTTAATTTTAAATTCCCTAAATAAAATAAAAACAATGAAGTTTTTTAAAAGCGTTATTGTGCTTTGATATTGATATTGATTAATGAAACAGAATAAAAAGTAGTAGCTAATAAACATCTGCATTTTTGTTTAGAAAAAAGAAAGTTAACAAGGAAGATTTTTGACCGGACTTATTTTTCCGCATTACCATATCATTTTTATTCCTACGAACGTGATATCTACTTTTGTTGGTTGTAACATCAGACCGACACAATAATAGGTCAAAGGGTGACTGTCGTCATATGGTGACTGTCTAGCTTGATGATGGGGGAAGCCCCAAGATGCCCCTCGTGGAATAATTGCATGTCCGGATCACCAGCGTTCCATAAGCTTTCAGGATGGATATCAAAACGTAATTAGGTCTTATATATGCATTTATTTTTCCCATTTCAGCTGTACAGTGTTACCTTTCTTTTCCTAAGTCAGTAACTTGCCCTAAAAGCAACTGTCATGTCACTGGAATCACAATAGGCACGTAAGTTATGCTTTGTCCGACCACCTTTATAAAATTGATTGGTTCATACAAAACAAAAAGCTACTTAAGAACTAATTGAAAAGCAATATATTTTCCTTATATAGTATATAGGCTTAAGTATTTCTGAAGTGAAAATAAAGTCTGTATATCTTTTGTAACCTCACACGAATATTTCGGAGCTACTTTTACTTTGTCTGTTCGAAGTCTTAACATTTTTTGCATAACAGGTTTATCTGTGGCCATTGACTTATATTTTCTATCTATTTAGTATTTAGGTTTACATATGATTAATATATCATTGTTGAATTCTTTGATTGCTCCTACGCTATCTTCGCTTGGCATGCTGGAACTGACATCATGTCTTTGCGAGACTGATATTTCCAATTGAAATACTAGTATCAGCTTTGCGTAACAATCTGCATGTCAATTTTTTTCAAACCAGTAGCCTTCCATTCTGGCAGATGCATGTCAACGTTGAAAAGTAAAATCTATTTTGAAATCATAGAATTGTATATGATTTTTAGGAGGCAGGTTTTCTCGAATGGCAATATAGTTAGCTACCAGCAAGATGCGTACAATGGTAAAGTGATTATTGCTAATATCGAGGCCAGTGGAAATGCATCCGAGATCTGCTATCACGTGAATCAGGCGTATGTATTGAAGCAATTGCAATGACGTAGTGACACTATGAAAAACGCGTGTCAGTTTAAGTCATTTATTTTTACTAATATATCATTGTAATGCAGCTGGAAGCAGAGAAAGTCATCTTTGGATCATGTACGTAGGACATTACTCTCAGCTCAGTACTGTAGGTAAATCCTATAGCGCAATGTCCTTAGCCCATCACATAGCAGCTTGCCCTTTACTCAATTAAATAGGTAAACCACATGACTCTTTCTAGAGTTCATATTTTCCCCTCACGCCAGAGTTACGAGTTTGTAGAAATAATTTTTTTCAGGTAACAAAGCCAATTTGTCAGTCATCAAATATCTGTTCACTGATAAATTATTGTGAACATTAAACATGTGCCATGTTGACAAATTATTAAACATCTTTTTACTGATAATGCAAGAATAGTTCTAATAAACATACTTTCACTTACACAAAATGATAAAATGGGAGTTATTAGATATTAAGAAGAGTTTGGCGTGAATATTATTTGACTATGTAGAAAGCAGCTAATGAAACATTGCTGGTTACAAATGTTTGACAAGCACAATAACTACTATTTCTTAGCACTGAAGCTAACTTTTAAATGTTTCCGGTAAATGCCAAAAGGTTCATATATCTAGTAAATTTTGATGGCGAAGGCGGTCATATAAGCTGGATAAGGTATCTGGAAAGTGAAGAGAAAGAGAGCCAAAGAATGGTATTAGGAATTAAATCTATTAATTAAGATTACTGGTAAAAGTACTCTGGATCGTTGTATCAATTTTGTAAATGAACTTTTCAAGCCAAAATAATTCCATGAAGAGATCCTTTCAGCTAGATATTGTTTATTGTGTTGTTGGAAATGCATCATTTACTGATACTGAGGTTTATTTTTTACGAGGACTGTTTTATCATGAAACCTGTGAAAGTTTACAGCACCCTGAGAGGGTTGTATAGGCTGATCCTGAGAGGGTTGTATAGGCTGATCCTGAGAGGGTTATATAGGCTAGTTGAAGATGTAAAACACATAAAATACAACCAATACAATTAATGATACCAATAGTTAGTGTTAGTTGAACATATTAACAAATAACTAATAGTGATTCTATATGTATAGATCTCATTTGTGTCTTGCATTTCTATGTGAACATGTGTTAGCTGATAGCTTCAATATTTCTTAAAATGTACTCATACAAAATTTCATTTAATTATTTTACTTTTTTTAACTTATTTTCTATCATGAATAGAGAATCGGTACATACTTACCATATGCATAAAGACTATGTTGTACTACTGTACTACAAGTTTCCCTCTTTGTTCTTATCGGTCCTATTCGTACTTGAGTAGTTTTTACTATTTGGGAAATACTGATTTAGTGTACTTGTCTAAAGTAATACATCGAATTTACAAAGAAAAAAAATTAACATTTAGACTTATTTGTTCTTCAGTAACTGCTACAAAGAAGGATGTGTATCAGTGATTCCGGATAACCAGCTTCTTTCTCCAACACACATGCCAGGGGTATGTTTTATAATGACATAACGCTGAAAACGTTTATTTGCGGATTCCTTGGTGTACGTTATATGGTAGTCTCAATCCGTGACTCTAGTTACCTCCCCTGACGGTCCGTCCACATCAGACTGAAATGAAATGAAAGTGATAATTACCGTCACGAGTTGGACTAGTTATATGGATACAATGGCGGCTGAAGTTACTGTTTGTTAATATTTGACCGAAGGGTTGATAAAATGACCAAGAACGAAAATGGGTATATTTTTTGGCAACTTGAGTCACGTCTAGAGATTTCAATCTATCGGCAAATTTAGTCAAAATGACCTGGACGTTTTGCCAGGATTGACCGCAAACTTGAATATTAGTAGCAATGCATTTTGCTTTACTCTTGACCGTTTGTTAAGAAGAATAACTTATCTACCTTGATATTAGATAGAGCAATTCAAATAATCTCATATATATCAATATTTCAAATGGCACAATCTCAGCTTCATCCCTTTTTCAAGTTCTTACATTTCCACGTCCCCGGGATATGACGTCATTAGAAAAGGCAATTTCAGATTATTAAGTGTATAATTCACTAATCCCTGTTTGTCATTGCTTACTCTCCTATATAGTTACCGACAGAAGTGCGGACTAGCTTAAGGACAGTTGTCGCATAGGTTGGGTAACAATGAAACTTGATAAATTAATGAACGATACACTAACAACATAACGAGCTATCAAATGCATTTCTAAACTATATATTAGAAAAATATTAGTAAATATTTCAGGGATTTTCAAACAACAATCTGACATACAACTGTAATACTGGAGGCAACTGCTATCTTACCATAATAACATATCCAACAAACAACAATACTTGGTATGTAATAGTTGAACGTCTTTGTCTTTGTCTTGGCCATTTGTATAAATTTATTATCCACCTAAACATCATTACTTATTGTGACTTCTGGTATAGTGGTAGTATAAAGATTCTGACCAATTTGTCATTTAGAAAGCAAATAATCATCTTAAAATCAAAATGATAATTCTATTAGAGAGAACATATGAGCCGTGCCATGAGAAAACCAACATAGTGGGTTTGCGACCAGCATGGATCCAGACCAGCCTGCGCATCCGCGCAGTCTGGTCAGGCTCCATGCTGTTCGCTTTTAAAGCCTATTGGAATTAGAGAAACTGTTAGCTAACAACATGGCGAACAGCATGGATCCTGACCAGACTGCGCGGATGCATACCCACTATGTTGGTTTTCCCATGGCACGGCTCATATTTTCATGCCATAGGTACATCTATCGTAATTTCATGTGAAAAAAATTTGCATAATTTAGTTTTGTAAATTATTTTCAAAACGCAATGATAAAATGGAACTAATGCATATGTTTTCACTTTTAATCAACAAGTTCTTATTTTGTCTACACTAGTCCAAATGTAACCGCTCACCCAAATACTACGGTGAATAACCACCATATATTCCGTCCATCCACATTTGCCAGACCACAGTGTACGACAACAGTCTTGGTAACAGGCTCTACCAAACCAGGCGAGAATCAACAGCTGTGCTTGCAGACAAGGTAAGAATAAAACCAATAAAAAGATCCTTTGGAAGCATAGAACGCAACCAAACAATAGTATAATAGCAGACTGGGTTTGATTTGGTCTGTTCATGAGAAGTAATGAAATGTGTAACATCCCTCATGCCACAAAGTACCAGCTTGAGCTTAATTATGTTCCAGGAAAATTGAATGGACTCTATGATAGCAAAAGACCAGAGTCCAAGTACTTTCAATAAGACCAAACCTAAGTCAATAAAATCTGTAAAAAGATCCCTTGGAAGCAAAGAATGCAACCAAGCATAATAATAGCAAGCGGAACTCTAATACACCTATGTTGAATGGACTCCATGATCCCAAAGGACCAGAAAATATGAAAACACTGAATCCAAGTACGGGGAGACCTTTTACAGCCGTCACACGGCACTTAACGATTGATGTTGTGATAGTTAATAAAATCAGTAGAAAGGTCCTTTGGAAGCAAAGAATGCAACCAAGAAGAATAATAGCAGACTCACCTCTCACGCTCCCTAGCACCGGCTTAAGCGGAACTCAAGCGGAACTCTATTACACCTATGTTGAATGGACTCCATGATCCCAAAGGACCAGAAAATATAACAACAATATAACATATAACAATGTAACTGTCAAGTCATACACAGTTACAATCGAGACACCCTTCCACAACTACGTAAGCATAATGCATTGTCTTACTATACTTGTTTCAAAACCGAATGCCTGTTTACTACATCTGCCTGCCAGAATAATGTGAATTCATCAACTGTCCTTCCTAAATCCAATAAAACTGCTGGAGCAAAATTTTCGATCGACAACAATGTAAACTTTCGTCTTCCGTTAATAGTAACGAAGTTACTGTATGGTACAGCGTACGTAATGATTTGATATATGTATTCGTTGTCAAATAATAGTAATACAATCTATGGGTAGATCTTTAGGAAGCATAGATCGCAACCAAGTAAAATAATAGCAGACTTGGTTTGAGTCTGTTTCATGAGATGTAATAAAATGTGCAACACCTCTCACGCCCACTAAGATCGGCTTAAGCGTAATTGTATAATTGAATGTTCTCCGTGATTCCAAAGGACCAAAATACAACAATACTGAGTTCCAGTACGTGAAGACATTAGACAATTGAATAATTAATACAATCCGTAATAAGATTGTTTGCACCAAGCAAGATAATAGCAGACACGGTCATGAGATGTAGTGAACTCTTTACGCAACATAGGGCCGGCTCAAGCGGAATTCTATTATAATGAATTGAAAATTCTCCATGATTCCAAACTGCCAGAAAATATAACATCACTGAATTCAATTACGGGGAGGGTTTTAAAGGTATTTACGATACTTCAGAAACGTTGAAGATGCGGTCCATTTTTCTTCCAAAAATGGATCCTGGTGTTACACATGTTGGTTTAACCAGTTAGATGTTATAGCCCTTTTGGTCGAGTTGATTAACGAATTAAATCAAAAGGGTCTAATACTGGCCTAGAAAATTCTGTTTTGGCTGAGACGAAGCAAAGTATTGCCAACTTGATCATTATATTACTTTAGCAATTAGCATAATACGTATTAAGTGATACCATCTAGGGCGTACAATATGTATTTTTAAATTTGTTTTACTGGGTGCACATGGAAATTGTTTCTTTTGCAGATCTGATGTAAAATGTATACACCTTACAGTCAAAGGTAATTTGTTTTGATTACATTATGAATAAACACACGGATTAAAACATTTTAGCTCGAATAAGTAACGTTTTAACACAAAGTTATGACTTTGAGAGTATTTTTCATAATTAAATATTTTAAATGGATATGTTTTGCTTTCGAGCTTATGAATTCACATTAATTATAATGCTTCAGTATTTGATAAATCGACCAATGTGGTACCGGTGTCACTGTTTATGTTTCATGTTAGGGGTGAAAGATGGACGTTAGACTTCGAAAATTTAAACTTGCATAACCTTCATAAAATATTCAAATCCACCTCAGATTTTGAAAAATGCTCGACAAATCCTTGTGAGAACGGAGGGTCTTGTGAAGCGTTACTAACCGGCTACAAATGTACGTGTAAACCTGGTTGGACGGGCAACAACTGTAAAACAGGTAAGTTAAGCTGTTTATTAAATGTTTTTATAGGGCCATCTGCTATAAACTTGATCTTGTGAAAGATGCGTCTAATATTTTGGTGGAGTTTTACACTTTATTGCTTTGGGTGTTTTGCAGTATGTTTAGGTTTCAACTACTCTTGTACATCGCTGTATGAACACATCTGCGGATGTCTTTATTTATTCTTTTGGTACTTTGGTACTCCGCGGTTAGACGGCGTGAATAGTATCATGCATTTTCACTACCGTGCATGAACAGGCTCAGTCAAACCAACCCTGAAACGGTCTCTTTTTTATCCTGTTGGAAAATAAGTTTGTATTTACTTTTTCTATTTTACTGCATGACCGTCGTTTAGAATAAATATACATTATTTTACAGACATAAATGAATGTAGTCCAGATCGGTGTCAAAATGGAATATGTCATGATGAAATTAACAATTATACATGCACATGTGATGCTGGGTACACTGGTCGAAATTGTGAAACCGGTAAATTCTAAAAGATATTAACTGCTTTTACGAAATAAATTTTAATGCATTTATTTATTAATTGTAAGAGGTAAAAATTGGAATAACTGCGTAGAATATAATTTTGTATCATTCTGTTTTTTTTCCTCAATATCTGTAAGTTGCCAAAATTTACTTTAGCTGATGACTTCTTTCTCAAATAAATTGATTCTACTGTCCTGGGATATCTATACAGCGTACTCCTTTTTTCAAGATTCTAGTGGATTTGCTGACTTATATAGGGTAAATGCTGCGCACACTGTTGAGGCTCTGCGTGACAGTTGTACAGAAATATGTTAGAAAATTAAATATGTATTTCAAATTGTGTATGTCCAAGTAAATATTGTTTACATATACCTATACTATTCTAATAGGTTATATATTATAAATTTGCTTAATGATGTAGTAACTGAATTCTGAAACATTTAATTGACATTGATATTTGTTACTGTGTTTAAAGTTTTGTAAATATGTTTCCATGTTGATGAGGAGCTCATTGCTCAGATCTGATTAACGTTTTCTGTATTCTTTATTCCGGTAATGACATGATTATAAGCGTATAATATCATTATTTTCAGACATAAATGAATGTAGTCCAGACCCTTGCCAAAATGGATCATGTCGTGATGTAATTAACGGTTATATATGCACGTGTCATGCAGGTTACACAGGTCGAACTTGTGGAATCGGTGAGTTTATTCCAGTATTAAAACCTATAATTCGAATACGAGTGCATTTTGGAGTCTGTTTGGACAATTGTCATTAGAAAATAACTCTGTGTTTCTTTCTTTACTTTTTTTCAGACATAAATGAGTGTAATCCCGACCCATGTCAGCACGGAATCTGTCATGACGGCGTTAATAATTTCACGTGCACATGCTTCCCTGGTTTTACAGGTCGTCATTGTGAAACCGGTGAGTTCAAATAAATATTAACCCTTTTTGTGACTATAGTTGGTAGTGTATTAAATTAACTCAATTACTTGCGGGGAACAGGTTTGTACCAGTCAAGAATCCAGGAACTACTGCCCGCCGTTACATAACTGAAATACTGTTAAAAACGGCGTTAAACCCAAAAGACATAAACAAAGCAATTAAGCTAACTGGTTCATTAATTAAGATTAAATGTGAAATCATGATATTTCGAGGCTGAGAAAAATATACTTTATATGATTCTGCTTTTTACACATCTGCACCTGTCTATTTGAACTGAGAAAAAGAGAAACAGGTTCTGTGTGATTAAGTCTGCGTAAGAGTGGTAATGAATCTTCACATTCCCTTGTACTGTTGAAAAACGGCATTAAACCCAAAACAAACAAACAAAATCACATTCCCTTGCATCGGCCAAAGTATAAGTCTTTTAAGAATTAACGAACAAACGCACAAATGAGAAAACCAACATAGTGGGTTTGCGACCAGCATGGATCCAGACCAGCCTGCGCATCCGCGCAGTCTGATCAGGATCTCTATGCTGTTCGCTAACGGTTTCTCTAATTGCAATAGGCTTTGACAGCGAACAGCATGGATCCTGACCAGGCTGCGCGGATGCGCAGGCTGGTCTGGATCAATGCTGGTCGCAAACCCACTATGTTGGTTTTCTCATGGCGCGGCTCTTTAATATACTTAATGATCTCAAGGAAACAGAAATAACAACAACACAGAGCCCAAGTGCGGGGCTGACGTTTTAGGTTAAGAAGATGTTATGAAATGTGCAACCCATTTCACGACTCCTAGTACTGGCTTAATTTATTTTATTCTTTCCAATATTTGTATTTATGAAACTTTGTTTGAAGATGGCGCCATATCATAGTAAGTACTGTAATGATTTCAGATATCAATGAATGTAGTACAAACCCTTGCCAAAATGGAGCATGTATTGATGACGTTAACAATTACACATGTACATGCTTTTCGGGTTATACAGGTCGACAGTGCGAAACCGGTAAATTCAAGTCATTATTGTTACCCTTATCACAATGATTAGTTATAATTTTGTTTCAGCTCTTCATTCGTTCTAGAACACCTTCGTAAATTTTTTATCCGCTCCCCTGTTACACTATGGCGATATACGCCCGTCTGATCGCTCGTCCTGTTACGCTATGGCGATATCCGCCCGTCTGATCGCTCGCTGGCGATATCCGCCCGTCTGATCGATCGCCCTATTCTCTCTTGGGTGCAAATATTTAGCTAATTTATACATGCTGGTGTAAAACATGAGGATATGAAGACATTTTTTTGTTTTTGTCAGACGGTATTATGCTTACGTTGCATATGTTAAGCTTTTGTTAAGAATCGATAAATCATGACGAATATTAACTACTTTAAAATACTTATTTAACATTTACATTCTCCCTTTTCGTTCCATTGATCAGTATAACGTTCATGCTGCATGAACCGTAAAAGAAAAGCGCCAGAGTTACGATAGCGCCGCTTGATGATCACGTGCCGCAGGTCTGCGAAATTTCTTTAATTTGCCGATCACACCTGCTGCTGTGCATTTTGCGTGAAATCCGAAAAAATCAAATTATTTTTTAAATAAAGTCCTGAAAGCAAATGCATATTTCTTTTGCAAAAATAAGGGATGCACATCACTGTTTTCATGATTTATGCAAAAAATTATGTGAAATCTACCAATGTGTTAAAATTTTGAAGTGGGTATGTGTGGTGGTATCGGCATTCAGTAAAATAAATGATTCTTGATTTGTTTACGGTCTTAATCATAGATGGATTTAGCACCTGTGTGTCTAAAATGAACACACGCATAACATTTTAGTCCGGAGCGTAACTTCTGAACTATTTGAGGGAATTTAGCATTGGGAGAAAGTGTTGTGTACACGACCCGTAACTCTACCTTGCTAGCTAATTATGTCTCCCACGTGTAGTGGGGTAGACATATTGATTTAGTACTGTCCGTCTGTCTGTCTGTTCCGTCTCTGTCTGTCTGTCACAAAGTTTATCCACGCAACTCCTCCGACATCACCAGAGGGATTTACACCAAACTTCGCAAGATTGATCACTGCTAAGCCTAGTTGTGCATATCGTCGGCATTTTCAGTTTCGGTTATTTTCAGTGGAGTTATGGTCCTTGATGCATCAACTTTTATAATGTTTTGACCACTTCCCTTATATCAATGGGTGGACTTCCACCAAATCTTACAGGAGTGATCATTGCCAAGTTTTCGTTTTGCATATTACCGGCATTTTCCGATTTGATTATTTTAAGTGGAGTTATGGCCCTTGATTCATAAAATTTTATGATGTTTTTGCCACTTCCCTTATATCAACTTGCGATTTCCACAAAAGCTTACAGGAGTAATCAGTGCTAAGGCTAGTTATATACTGAGCAAAAAATCCAACCAGACCCTTGAAGAATGTAGATATCTTTTTTCTATTTTAAAAGGTAAGCTAATGAATTTTAAACATCGTTTTATTGACCTGAATGCCTACACAAATATCGGTAAAATAATTTTTACTTTTGCGAAAATCTCGTGCTTGGCTGTGCACGTGCTAATCTTTTGTCAATTGTATTCTTAAAATTTGGTTGAATTTAATTTTTGTTGTGTGTCTCAGGACGCCTGGCGGTTTGTGTAAGCAAAAAGCAGAAAACATCTGAAATAAAACTCAATATGCCTGGGATGTGACTCGATAAAAGGGCACGTGCTATAGGAATGTTGGAAGCAGGAATGTCACGACGTCAGAAAAACATTGTGATTCGTGTTACAATTGTCAATATTCTTTGAAAGAAAGTTCTCTAAATGATTTACACAAGAATACAATTATTCAGAAGTGAAACCCAATACGTTTTCAGCTTTATTCCAGGTGGTCATGATCATAGACAGGCATGTGTCAATCATTCCTGCTTCCAACATTCCTATAGCATGCGATTTTTCATCGAGTCGCATGTTTATTTCAGATGTTTTCTGCTTTTTGCTTACACAAATCGCCAAGCTTCTGGAGACACACAACAAAAATTAAATGCAACCAAATTTTAAGAATACAAATGACAAAATCACGATTTGCACGTGCACAGCCAAGCACGGGATTTTCGTAAAAGTAAAAATTAATTTACCGATATTTGTCTAGGTATTCAGGTCAATAAAACAATGTTTACAATTCATTAGCTTACCTTTTAAAATAAAAAAAGATATCTGCATTCTTCAAGGGTCTAATTGGAAGTTTTGCTCAGTATAAATGTTATCGGCATGTTCTGGTTTAGTGATTTTCAAAGTTATGGCCTTAATTTGTCGTACTTTATTTTGTCTGGGCAACAGCTCAGGTACAATCAGGATTAATTACACCTAACTTTACAATAATGATCATTGCCAAGCCTAGTAGTGCTTATCGTTGGCATGTTCGGTGTTTTTAAACAGAGTTATGTCCCATGATTCGTCATTGATGGAATGTTATGGTTCATTGATTTTCAGTGATTTTCTGTGGAGCAATGGCTCTTAATTTGTGGAATTTCACGAATTCTGCATGGTAAGTAGTGGGAGACACATGTAACCTCCCTTCATTCAATATACTTGCCGTTACAATGCTAAAGGGAGTTTATTCAAATTGCATATATAGATGCAATGCATTCAGAGAAAGTGAAATGTTTAAGAACTAGAACGCTGCCTTGCGTACTTTTTGAACTGTCTTCCTTTATAGCCCGGTTCGTCATCCAATTTTGTTAAAACTTCACCCTGAAGAAGAAAAGTTCAGTGTACAAGAACCATCACTCATTCTTGCTTTCTGTTGTAATTGTCTCCCTCTTGTGTATATACAATAAAGTCTGTATCATCCCTGTTCATGTCAAATGAACACCAGCTCCGGGAAACTAACAGTTGTTAGCAGTTGACATGCTTCAGTCAAAGTTTCTTTTGTTTCACACTACTCGTCGCCAAGAGCGCTTTGTTTGATTCACTGACTCACTCAACAACATCCATTTCTTTAATAAATTGGATTAATTTTCCAGACAAAGATGAGTGTTCTCCAGATCCATGTGTAAATGGAACGTGTACGGACGGAATCAACAACTATACATGTGTCTGTGATGCTGGATTTAGTGGGAATGACTGCGGCAAGAGTAAGTAAATGAATGAAAAGAGGATTTACTTTGTTCCATCCAGCCTTCTCGAACCTTTTTATACGAGTTAACTTGAACACTTTACCAGCACTGTTTAACTGGTCATTAGATTATGTATGAATGCTAAAAATTAATATTACCTATTTCACAAATCTTCATGTAACTCTAAATGATTCCAGTAGGATGGAAAAATATTGGCTTGATGTGTGTTCGTAAGTAGTACAAAAATACACTGTCCGACTTATTGTTGTTACTTCTAGCATATATCGTTTGATAAACGGTTAAACAGTGATGGTACAGAGTTCAAGTTAATTCCTATAAAAAGGTTCGCCACAACGTTGAGCAATGTAGGGGTTTCACATTGCAAAATGACATTTTTTTGCCGTTAAAACCACTCCATTTTGCATAGATCCAACACCACAAACATTTTATGAAAATCAAGGACCTGGATTAAATAGGAAGAGCCCATGTTCCTAGACCGTAGCCTCTCAAAGAAAACTCCACAGCAGCGTATAATGTATGTGCGCACGATGGACATCAAACAACGACGAAGTAAAACGACAGTGGTATACCACCTTGGAACTGTCGATGTCAAAAACACTACTGAGGTTTAAACAAGTTAATTATGCGCAATTCTGTTATGTTTATCATGAACTATTATGTAATATTTTTACATGTATTGTGTATTTCCAGACATAGATGAGTGCTCTCCTGATCCGTGTGTAAATGGAACTTGTATTGATGGAATTAACAGTTACACGTGCATTTGTGACGCTGGATTTAGTGGTCGTGCTTGTAGAACGAGTAAGTATAAAAATAAAGTCAGTCTTTCTAATGCCAAGGTAATACATGTGATATCGAAATGCAGTGTCCGTTTTGACCGGCATTTTAGTTTATGCCTTATTCGCTTAAATTACCTCCACTATATATAAATATGTACATTTTCAGCAATATATAGGTATCATAACAGAACTAAGGTCGAGACCAAAATTATTAAATCCGTGAAATAGTTAGATTTTAATAGACCTCCAAACACAGCAAAAGTCAAACATTTAATTACTATTTAGATAAATGAATGTGGACATCTTCTTTGAATTCATTTTATAAATAGCGAAATAACAAGGCTACATTACTTCGAAACATGACTTAGGAAAACAAACTTGCAAACTGCAATTGGTTACCAATTCAGTGCATAAAATCGACGTGCGGTACGATTTGTTTTCCACATTGACTGAGCCAACAATATTTATTTTTCATAAGTTGGGATAATTTTCTAAACATAGATGGATGTTCTTTTGATCCGTGTGTAAATGGACCGTGTATCGGTGGAATAAACAATGATACGTGTGTCAGTCATGCAGTATTAAGTGGCCTTTTTGTGCGACATTTGAAATCAATCCTCAGAAATGTGCGATTATTTGCTTTGTTCCATCCCTAATGCTTCCATCCTTCCCATTCTCGTATACCAGAGGTCTACCATGGTTCCCTCGGGATTTCGACGAACCTCTGATGGATGGAATGATCCTTCATTCATTTATTTACAGACATTTATTTACAAAGTCATGCTATATAATTCTAAAACTTGTGTTGATGGAATTAATAATTACACGTGCATCTGTGATGCTGGATTTAGCGGCCGTGTTTGTGGCACGAGTAAGTATAGAAATAACATGGTTAGCCATATTTTTCTATACGACAAAGCATAGTTATCAGTCCCCGAGACCTTAGAATTGAATATGCGATTAACGAAATGCAGGGTCTCCATTCATCGGCGTTTGAGTCCACGTTTAATGTTGAATTCACTCTAAATAAAGTAGTTTGTATTTAACAAATAATCGAGGCTTCGAGTGGTTTGTCGCTTAGTCACCACGGTTCAGAGTTCAGATGCGTAGGAATTGAACTACGAGGGCGTTAGCCCGAGTGGTTAAATACTGAAGCATCTGAACGATGAATTGTGGTAAATAAGACGATAGACCACAAGAAGGCATTGTTTTCATTCTTACGTAGTAATTGTAATATTTTCATAGATATTATGCTGGACTTCATTTACCCGTAGAGAAATGAACCGGACGTCACGCGGCAATTTGACGTCATGTTTGACGTCTCTTACCGGTCAACCGTTGCTTATCGCAGAATATACAGATGTTGTTCTTTTTCTTTGTTTAAATGGCATTCAAATCGAGTCATGTTAGAATACTTCTTTTATCTTAAAGAAGTATGCTTAATTTCATTTATATAAAGACATAATATTATAAAGGAATAAAAAATGGCAATTGGATACAGGTTTAAATTTCTTGCTCAGTACCATAGAGATTTTTTTAAGAACTTTAATCCTGCTGACTCATGCCTTTAACTTTCCAGAATTGAAGATCAAATCCAAGTTATAAAATGTCTCCAATATGTTAGATTTAAAAGATATATTTCAACGTAGTTAACTCAAACATAGGTCAGCAGTTTATTAAGATTTCGGTTACTGAATGATATTCAGTAAAACATGGACGAACAGTGAACGGTCGTTGTTAAAAACAATACTCGAGCTTAAACTTTCTTAAGCAGGTTAAGTATGCTCAAATCTTTTTTTTTTATCAAATCTCTTTTTTTATCATGTTACTTTTATTTTAATTATTACATACTATTATTATGTGCGTGAAATATTTCCAGACGTAGATGAGTGCTCGCCTGATCCGTGTGTAAATGGAACTTGTATCGATGGAATCAACAATTACACGTGCGTTTGTGACGCTGGATTTAGTGGCCATGTTTGTGGCACGAGTAAGTTTAGAAATAACTTGGATCGTCATATTTTGCTGTAAGAGAAAGCATAGTTAACGTTAGGTCAGTCTCCAAGACCTTAGAATTGAATATGCGATTAACGAAATGCGGGGTCCCCATTCATCGGTGTTTGAGTCCACGCTTAATTTTGAATTCGCTCTAAAATAAGTATTTTTATTACTTCTTTTATCTTAAATAAGGTATTCTTAATTTCATTTATATAGTACGGAAGAGTATTAGTGCCAGGTGTATGTTATTTAACAACTTGAAATGTATCTCGAAATTTCGAGTTTCTACGTCGAAATTTCGAGTGACGTATCTCGAGTTACTAACTACAATAGTTTACGTTGATGTATAGGTCCTGGCCAAGGTACCTGGTGCATCCATCGGGTAGCCTTACAGGGTCATATGATTAAGATGACAGAGCAACGTTTGCTCATAAAAATATCGCTATTTAAACCATGTTTAAGCCTGGAAGGTTTTCGACCTAGTTTGAGTCCATATGGCAAGGAAATATAGACATACCGTATATGAACGTGTAGTAATGAGTCTGACCAAGATTGGTAGATCTAGATTTTGAGAAGAGGTCATAGAAGGTGACTGGGAAGTATTCAAACTTAGAATATTTCACTTTTTCGACCATATCTGGAAGGTTTTCCACCTAGTTCGAGCCACTACCATCTGAACATACTATACATGTAAATGAAGGTATATATTCCGGAGACAGTTGAAATCTGGAGTAGCTCTAGAGGCTATGGTAGGTCATACATTGATGTATGGTAGTATACGTTCAAGTCGCTACATGTTGGGTACAATATATGGATGTGTAGATAAATGATTCCACTTTGAAGAGTCAAAAGTCGTCCATTACATTTTTGGCCTTTGACAGACGGACAAACGTTCAGATTTTGCGGATAAAAGGGCAAGATACGAAGTCAAAATTTCGTGTTATCTACTCGAAATTTCGACTTATTAACTTGAGATGTGTTTTATTTATTTACTCGAAATTTCGAATATCTATTAACCCGAAAATTCGAGTTAGTATCTCGAAATTACGAATTAATAAATAAAACGCACCTGGCACTAATCCCTTTTCGATTGTAAAAGAATAAAAGATGGTAACGTGGATACAGGTTTAATTTTCATACTTTGAATCTTAGAGATTTTTTAAAATTTAAATCCTGCTGACCCATGCCTTTACCTTTCCTAAAACAAGGACAAAGTGAATGACAGAACAGTGGTATACCACCTTGGAATGGTCGGTGTCAAAATCACTACTCGGGAGCTTAAACCGATTAATCATGCCAAAATCTCTTATTATCATGTTACCTTCATTTGAATTATTATATACTATTATTATGTGCGTTATATATTTCTAGACGTAGATGAGTGCTCCCCTGATCCGTGTGAAAATGGAACTTGTATCGATGGTATCAACAATTACACGTGCGTTTGTGACGCTGGATTTAGTGGTCGTGTTTGTAACACGAGTAAGTACAACGATGAATTATATTTTCTGGTCCTTTGGGATCATTGAGTCCATTCAACATATGTGTATATATATATATATTCTCTTTATTTCCACCTTGCGGTGATAGATATTTACAATACATGTATACAATTCATTTTCTTATCACAAACATGTTAAAACAGAAAAAGTAAAAGTATGAGCATAAGTTAGAAAATGCATTTATAAGTATTAGTATACACTTTGTTTTTGTTTCTATATATCTAAATGAATAATTATATAATGTTAATGATATACGAGAGAAATATTAACATTACTGCATATTACAGGAGGGATGAACTATATTACATATGATTTCAAAATTTCGTACAAATCTAATGTACAGTTTATGCAAATACAGGATTTTACTTAGCAATTTTGGGTGCTAATAATACATAATGTGTTTTAAGAAAATAGAGACAGATCTGATAGCATCATATTACCCCTTACTCTTATGCGAGAATATACCTTTCAAAATTATAAAGGGATATTAAGGGGTTTTGCAACTGATATCCTGATTTAGGAATTCATTCATTGTTTGTCGAAAGTCGAAATACAAACAACAACTGTTTTCATTTTGGAAAATTATACATTTGCGTATGTTGAAATGAGGTCCTCTAAATTGATGATGTATTTAGAGTTAAACATATTTCACAGCTTGTGTAGTTTTTGTTCTTGTTTCTGGGTATATAACGCAAATACCTATTACAGTTTTCTGAATTTAAGACATGAGATCAAATATTTATATGATACATGCAGAAATGATTTGTGACACTCCATATTGACAAATGATGCAAGAGTTCTTCCTAGCAAAACTTGATATAACATTTCATCATTTAACATCTGCATTTGATAAATCAAACCATGAATGTTGAGTCTGGTAATGCTATTATAAAACATTTGTCTTTCGAAGTAAAGTTCACTACACTGAGTCGTCTTATGAACATATATATCTTGAACATGCAGATTACATAAGTCACACTCACAAATATTTCTGTTTATCACTTTTGTCCATAGTCTAGCAATTTCACATGCTTCATGTGGCCGGAATAGGTCGTCAATACAGTCATAAATAACTGCCGTTCTTGTTTCTACATGTATTTCTTTGAAGCGGTCAAAATCAGAGCATTTATTCATTCTGTCATGTAACGATGCTGAATGTTTCTGTCTCACAGATTAATTGACAATTGATTTCCATTCGTATTTTGTAGGAAACATTCCAGTTTGAGCATATTCTACTAGATATATATGCAAGTCGTATTTTACCATACATTTGTATATATCTGGTACTACACCGGTCTGATGCGGAGATATTCGTGTAAGAAAGTGGCACAGTCGGAAGTCAAATATCTTTTTTGTTAGTAATTTCGTGGGCATATCACACAGTCTTTGGACGAAAAGTAATTTTTGTTTGTCGATTTCAGATTCTATACTTAACCACCCAAGCATTGTTAAGCTCATATCAGTGCGTGTTCGGATATCCATACCCTGTATTGCTTTTGCAAATAGATTAATTGTGACCTTAAGAGTTGACAAGTCCTCTTTAGTCAGATTGCACCATAATTCACTGCCGTATAGAAGTGTTGGATAAACAACTTTTCTGACAAGGTTTGCAGATGTCTTAGGATCCGTCGATGTAGGCTTTATTCCGACACTTAAGAGCGAAAAGAATGCCGATTTTGCTTTGACACAAGCATTCTTTATATTTTCGTTGTTTTTCAGATATTTATTTAAATTGATTCCGAGGTGTGTTAAACTGTCAGTCACTGATATTTCCTTCTTACCTAATTTAAAGTGTAGGTTTTGTTTCGTTTTCTTCCTGTTTGGTTCAAAAATGATAATATGACTTTTTTCAGCATTTACATTATATCGCCAGTTACATCGGTAGGATTCTACTTTGTCTAACATTATTTGTAAGCTTGTCGGAGATAGAGCTGCGAGAGTTAAACCATCGGCTAGTGTAACATTTCCACAATAGATATCTCCAATCTTTAGTCCTAGTTTACTACTTTCTAATATATTCAATAATTCATCGAGAAACAGTGTATATATCCAAGTTGACATCTTCCCACCTTGTCGAACCCCTTGCATGACCGGCAGCCAATTTGAATCGATTCCGTTCAATGTGATGCGACTTTTCATATTCTTATGCGCTTCATATGTTATCTTCCACAGTTCACCTTTCACGCCTAATCTATATAGTTTGACTAAAACGCCTTCAAGCCAGGTAGTGTCGAATGCTTTTTGTGTGTCTAGGCTAGCGACGTATACTTTACTCCCAAGTTCAATTTGATGGCGAATACTCTCCTGGAGGTTAAAGGAGGCAGTCACGGAACCAATGTGTTTCTGATATGCATTTTGTTGTTTTGATGGAAGAAGGATGTTATTTGCTTCCGTAAATGATTGTAATCGTTTATGAAGTGTACTTTCAAACAATTTATAAATACGGGTAACAGTGTAATTGGCCTGTAGTTATTTGGGTCCTCCTTTGGTTTGCCGTTTCCTTTGTAAATAGGAATGATCACGCCTTTCTTGCAGTCAAGTGGTATGCAATTATTTTTTGCCATTATGTTAAACAATGTTGCTAAAATATTTGATAAAGGCTTTAGCTCCATATTTCAGATGTTCATTTGTTATTCTGTCGTGTCCGGGTGCCTTCTTCACTTTTATTTCGTTACAATATTTTTCGATTTCTGTGGGAGTTACAACATCAAAGTTAAATTTCGGGTTATAGATCTATTCAGTGTTCTCTCTTTTATTTTGTTAAATTCTTGTAAGACGTCTTTTCTAAATGTTTCGTCAAATTCTGGGGAAGTGAGCGGTGTGTACAGTTCTTGGTAGAATTGTCTAAATGTATCTACAATGTCTTCAGGGCTTTTATATTTTTTACCATTTACTAGTAAACCACTACATTTGCGCTTTTTGTGTTTTCTCTTTTGGTTTACCAGATTCCAAAATGTTTTTGTATCGCATTCTGTCGCCGCTTCTAGTTCGTTCATATATTTTATCTCTATATTTGATATTTCTATCTTTTGTATCTTTCTAAAGTTTCGTTTGAGTGTTTTATAGGTTCTCAAGCTTTCAGAAGTAGTTTCCCTTGGTCTGCATCTCTTTGCGCTTTGTGTGCTTTCTTTATATTTTCGGTCCAATACGGTTTTGCGTGTCGATTGTATTTCGAGAACGGTAGTGTTCTTGCTGCCGCAGACTCTATTATTGTTATGATATTTTGGTAGAGAGTGTCGATATCATTTTCTGTTATTGGGTAAATCACCTCAGGCATACATATATCTGAGAGTAGATCCTTTAATGTATTGTTATAGTTTTCAAGGTCGCCTGAAGTACATTTATGCCAAGCAACCGTTTTCTGCGGTAGCTTATTTACTATATATGTTGCGACAGGGATGTTTAGTTCCGTGTAGATTGGTAGATGGTCAGAGACAACAGTTTCATCATCATCAATCACTTCTGTATTGCCAGTGAGACCAGTAAGTTCGGCGTCGATCACAATATTATCTAATTTTTTCATAGTGGGTTTAAATGTAAAGTTTGGTCCTTTATAGCTGGTTTTATTCAGTAAAGATATCAGGTTATTTCTGTTCAGGAATTCTGAGAATGTTCTATTTCTTTCCGAATCTGTTTTTGAGAGGTTACTTTTTATGTACTCAGCATTGAAGTCACCGACCTACTTCCTAGTTCTGAGTAGGTTTGATATATTGCTTGAATAGTGTTTATTGTTTCATCATAGTCACACATTGGGTAATTTACGGATGGCATATAGACACAAAAAGCATATAGTGGTTCACGTTTAGCTACTGATATTTCAACTCCTATGATTCTGTTACTCCCCAATGTACTAATTTCATTTATAGCAAACGCCAGCGTTTTCTAAAAAATAATCGATACTCCACCTTTACCATGTGACAAGTTTCTCAACGTGTGACTATTTTCCTCCGATTTTGTAATACTTTCGTACTTTTTATGTACCGTCTGCATAAATGTGTTTAATTGCGGGAGCAATTTATGTTCAGTTATAAATGCTAAATCTACATAATACTTTTCAAGAAGCTGACTTACACTCCCAGCTGAAGACCTTATTCCACGTACATTCCATGTAAGTAATGTGAGTCTGTTGAGATATAAAGGGCTTATTGTGTTATGTTTTAGTTCCATGGGTTAGCGTAATTTGAGTATTCACGAGATCTGGGACTATAACTGTGTTCATCATTGTACCCGTCGTCTGCTCTTTCGTTGAATTCATGGTATGCGTCGTAGTCCCAATTGTTATAGCCTTTATAATTATGTTGTTTGTTATTGATATAGTTCTTCCATGTTTCTGTACCATACCATGGTCTGCAATAAGTAAACATTGGCCAAAATTCACGGTTTTCAATCTGCTTTCCCTGGTAGGCCGGTATAGTAATACGTGCAGACAAATCTCCATGTTTGCTATTAAATATGTTGATGTCAAACAATGTTATGCTTCTTTCCTCAAGGTATTCTCGTATCCCTTCTTTCGTTGAGCTTGTGTCTATGCCTCCTAAAAAGTATCGCTTTTTTCCATGAAAGACGCCTTTAAAAGTATTTGAATTGTTTTGAGTTTCGTTCTGTTTTTGGCTATGTGAGTTTTCTTTGTGTCCATTTCTGGTTTTCTGTCCTATGTATGTTGTCCGTGTATCATTTCTATCCACTGGTCGAGACTTGTCCGTGTTTCTACTTTGTGTTGCTGTCTTAGGTATTTGGCGTTCATTTGTATTAACACTACTTTTATTTGTAACTACTGGATTTTCATTTGTTTTCCTATAATCGTGTTCATTTGGTATTTGACTAGTGTCTTGACTTATTCTGTCTTTTTCTTTGTCATTGCGCTGTTTCGGGTTAGACATACTTTTGTGCGTGCTATCATTTGCTTGACTTAGTCCACTTATCTGCGAGTATGTCTTATTTGTTGAATTTGTGACTGCTTCGGCAAATGTATACGGTGCTTGGTTTATGCTGTTATTTCTATTACAGCTCATTGAGTTTGTGTTACTTTGTGGGTCAAGATCGTTATTAATTGTTTCATTGTTTTGGTTTTCAGGCAATATTTGGTGGTCTGCAACCGCTTTCTCTTTTGTAGATATTGTCGTTAAGGTTTTCATTCTTTCCTCCAATTGTGTAAGTCTGTTTAGCATTGTGTACATTTCTTGAACTTCCAAGGTGCATTGTAACTGTGTCTGCGTTTGTTCCATTTTTAAAATCTTGCTAGTTAGACTGAGATTTTCAAGGCTAAGTCTGTTGAGTTCTGAGGATAAGCTTTCAATTTTAGCTTGATCATTTTTTGCATTTGTTTTCAGTTCCTTTATTTCTTGTTTTATTTCTAGTAGTTCTGACATGATCTTTGCCACATTTAACTCTGTGATAGGGTTTTTTATTTCAGAGCTATTATTGTCATGCTCTATCTCCTTATTTGTTACTTTCCTGAACATGTTGTCAATTTCTGGTGATTTCTCTCCCTTGGTTAACATATACAATAGAAAACAGTCTTTAGCTAATTTAAAGGCCAGAGGACACTTGTCTGATCCTCGTCTGTTAATAAGTTTTCCTTTTGGGCATAAGTGTAATTGCTTTGCTCTGGCAACTAAAACATTACGGTAGCTTTCAAGTTTGCTGTTGTCGCGGTCAGTGAGGCGCAGTAAATTTTCAATATACAGTTCTTTTGGTTGATTTTCTAGTTCTCTATCCAAACGCTGACATGGTTGATAGTTGCTGATGTCTTGTGACGCTCCATAATCAGTTTGTAAATGGGAATTTGTATCTCTCTGATAAACCTGTGCTACATATTCTGTGTATTCTTCATCATATATCTCATTTTCATACTCATCTTCTGAGTATTGTTCATTATTTTCATACGTATCATCGTCATTAAAGAGATCATTCATAAAGCTGTGTGTATATTCAGATATATTTTTAGTATTTTGGCTTGCAATATTATCTCCCTTACTTGTTTGTTGTCCATTTGCAAAATACTGCTGCGAGCTGTTGTCGTAGCTATTATGTTGGCCATTATGTTGGCCATTGTAGGCTTTTGTTACCTGTTGACATGAGAATACTTGTTTACAATATGTTTCATCTTCAATATAAGTAGGTGTTTGCTGGTGATATACTTGTGGCCCAGAGGCTAAATATAACACACATTGTGATTGTCCATTCAATGCGCTAATCGGCGGATTATAAGGGTTATTTACAGGTGCGATCAAGTTCATGATCCTTTTCGAACTATTGAATTAAGTATAACTTTTTAAAGTGTTACCTATTGTTTCTGCTTTTTTCTCGCTTATCAGCACAGTTGTCCATGTATTTTCAATCAGCTTTGGCGGTAAGGGCCAATACACAAGGCTGGACCATTGATAGACTTGCTTCTGTTTATCACAATAAGCTACTGTATAGCTACTGTGCAGTACATAATTTACAGGTGATATTTCTCACCTTCATAGCAAATCAGTTCTCACCTTTATAAGAGTTTAGAAACCTTGATTGAATTAGGGCTAAATAAACAAAGTGTTAAGATGCAACAGTGTTTTTTTTTCATATTTTCAATAATCAAGTTTTTTTAACAAATTTCATCCTTGTTTTTTTTTTCTTTTTTTTTTTAATCAAAAATGCATTCAGGCACAAAGCTTTTAGAAATAATAAATTATGTGTATTTTGAACAATGATATCTCTTTATTCCTGGATTTTATTATACATAAAAGAATCGTTATTTAGACAACACAAGGGAAATTATGCATTTTAATATATAAAATCGTTCTGTCCATATTCCATTTTATCTACTAATAAATGCAACAGAACGCTTCTTTAATTTCTAATAAAATCCAGCAATTATCATTTTTATCATTTTTTTCTGGTTTTATTTTGTTACTTTTGATTTTTAAGATCATAATCATTGAATAAACAAACTTTTAATTTCTTTTATTAAGTTTTAAGTAACTCTTTAATGGTAAAGGAGTGAGAATTGCTTTGCTAGAAGAGTTATTATTTAATTGGCTGGGTCATTACTCAACATAAATTAAAATAATTTTGTGTACATTCTAAAAAATACAACAAAAAAAAAACAACAGCATTTCAATCAATAAAATGCAAAACACAGGAAATAACCAATTTATCTGTTGGCAATAAAATTTATGATTCTCTGACAATAATTAGGCTACATGTCAAGTCTACAGGGGTTTTATGGACCCTTATCAGACTGGACCAGACAGGATCTTGTATATTGGGGATTAAAAAGTCTGGTATTTGGGGGGTGGGGGGGGGGTCACTTATATAGGAGATTTTCTTTGCCTTTAAGCCGGTGCTAGGAGGCGTGAGAGGTGTTGCACATTTCATTACCTCATGAACAGACTCAATCAAACCGAGTCTGCTACTATTCTGCTTGGTTGCATTCTTTGCTTCCAAAGGATCTTTTTACAGATTTTAATTTAATAGCGTATTATCAGAATGCGAGGTCCATATTCAATGATATTGACCGATATTTTAGTTTTATTCCCTTGAATCACCTCCAGTGATAAAAAAGATGCACACTTGCAACGATATGTAGATATTAAAAATTAGTAATGGCAACTTACTTTTCTGAAATTAAGGCCGAGTCCATAATATTCAATTCTCTGAAATACAATCGTTTTGATAGAGCTTCAAACAAAGCAACAGAAATACATTGGATTAAAATATATGTAACTGAACCAAGATATAAGCTATAGGAAAAATTTAATAAAAAAAAACTTGCAAACTGATCAGTGCAAAGTTTTCTTCATAGACTGAACTTGGGGTAACTTTAGTGCTGTCTGGACCCGTGTGTAAATGGAACGTGTATCGGTGGAATAAACAATTACTCGTGTGTTTGTCATGCTGGATTTAGTAGCCATTTTGGCGACATTTTGAATTGACCCACCCATAGAAACTTGCGATAATTTGTTTTGTTCCATCCATTTTTTCCCGAAATCACGTATTACGAATTATGTTGAAATATCTGCCTGCAATATAAAACTGAAGTAAATGCTTCCGCTTTATAAAAAATCATATAACTCTTATTAAACGTACATAGAGTTCAGCAGAAGATAGAAAAAGATTTACTTGATGTATTTTGTGACTGAGTCTTGTTAAATCCAGATAACGGTGATAGATCTAGTACAAAATATTTTAAGTGCACTGTCCGACTACATGCATGTAATTGCTGTTACAATTAATTATACGGTCACTGTGGCCCAGTGGTTAAGGCGTCAGCCTCGGGATCGGGAGGTCAAGGTTCGAGCCCCATGGGGAGCGTTCGTCATTGGACTTGTTCCGAAAAGGCCGGTTCGTGAGCCGCGAGCTAGTTAAATGAATGGTTACCGACTTCTATCCCCCTGGCGCCTAGCATAGTGGTATGAGTTGGGAGGTAATTGGTACGCACAATAAAGGTGTCTCATAAGCCAAATTGGCTGGCCCTTTCAATAGGGTGACGCTATAATAAACAATACCCTTTTTTACAATTAATGACACTATTTTAGAATTTATGATTTGATTGATCAGGCACGCTTGTGATAAATATATCGACGTCCCAGAAATATAAGGTCGTAACTGTTACTTACAACCTTTTGTGACCTATATTTTTTTTTCGGAAACTGCATTGAAAGAGTCATAGCTTGAGCATAAATCATAACTGTGTGACCGTGTTTATTGAACCAAAAATAACATTTTGTTACTTAATAGTATCATTAGATACACTGCTTGTTGGTGACAGGATAAGGGATATACACTGTCGAGGAAATCCATATCAGGCGAGAGGGAAGCTCGAGCCTGATATGGATTTTCGAGACAGCGTATATCCCGTATCCTGACACCAACAAGCTGTGTAACGATTTTATCTTGCCGACTACCCTTTACTCACATGCTATAATCTAATATTTTGTAAATTAACAAAATGGCAGCCATTTTTTTAAATTAAAATTCATATCTGAAATATACTAGCAGGATATGGAATCTATCCTGTCTCCACGTGACGTCTGTTGACCAATAGAAATGCAAGAAACTTGTAGGAGGCAAGATAAATGGTCGTATCTGATACTTACGACCAAGTTTTCTAGAGATTTTAGAAACATCTACTGAAGAAAAAAGGTCGTGTTTGCCACTCGCTACCTTTTAAGATTAAATTTTATGTGATTTTGGATACATTTATAAAGTAAAAAGGTCGTAAGTAGCAGATACGATCTTTCATTATTGTGAACCGTAAAAAGGCGTATGAACGATTTCTTTTAATATCACCAGCTTGAATATGGTAATCGGTACATTAAGAATTTGAAAGTTTCAGCTACGAGGTTACACTATGGATACAAACAGTTTTGGTGAGAAATCTGTGAAACAAAATGTATAGGTTTTTTTCAGTTTTCCAAAACGTACTGTTATTAATTTACGAAGTTTTATTTCTTGGACGTCGGTATCTTTCCAAAACGCATCATTTTGCTAAGACACAACAGCACAGACATTAATTTATGTCATGTTACATCATTGTAAACTAAATATGTTACTTTCATTTTTCCAGACATTGATGAGTGCTCACCAGATCCATGTGTAACTGGGACTTGTGTTGATGGGATTAACAATTACACGTGCGTCTGTGATGCTGGATTTAGTGGCCGTGTTTGTGGCACGAGTAAGTATAGAATATAGAAATGAGTTGGATCGCCATTTCTTCTATAAGACAAAGAAAAGTTAAGGTAGTTCAGCACGTTTGATAAACCGGAAGTGATACCACAGTACCATTTATCCACAACACGAAGAATAAAACCTGGACTCGGAATACGGAAACGATAATTATCATAAATTAATGGCAACATTTGAGTAGATTTATAAAAACGGTGACGTTATTTTCTTTCTAAATATGAAAGAATATTCAGATATTGACACGTTAAACAATTCCGAACAGTGTCTTAAAACTAGCTTGAAGTATGCAGATCTTTATAGTTATGGGCAGATATATCCCCAAAATAAGCTTACATACCTATACATTTCATTTCACCGTATTATAGTCAATATGTTTATTTATTATTGTGAGAAGTTCATTTAAATCTACGTTGTAGAAAATTTCTATTAATGAAAATGTCACTAAAATTTTCCCCTAGGCTCAAATTACAAAAACTCGAGTTGGGTCCATTTCATTCAAATAAGTCTAGCAAAATATCAAGCACATGTTCCTACCTTTTCCATTTGCTGACTTTGAAGTTTTGGAAGATTGGAATTTTATCAAATTCTATATTTTAGTTAAAATTTTGATCCAGAAAGCCTAAGAATCAAATATGAAATTATTTTAATGTAGGGTCCCTGAAAATCGGCGTTTGAGTTTATGCGTGATTTTGAACTCGTATTTCGAAAGAACGGTACCAGTTAGTAATACGTACAAGCGATACAATCTAGATCCGACCTAGGTTGTTCGAATTATGTTCTGTAACCATGCTACATGTAGTAAATGCTAGAGGCTAATTTCTCTTTCTCGCTCAGTTTCGAGTTATAAACAGTTAGATCAAAAGGTCTTTGATTTCCAAATTGGCAGAATTATTGCGTTGCGCAGGACTTAAACACCGGTCGCCTTATTTGCAAGGACAGTGTTATAAAAGGGTAACAGGGACACTCATTTTTTGTCCGTGCCACATTTTGATACACATGCTTAAAAAGCTTGACAGAAGTATTTTTCAAGATATTGCGATTTTTAGACTAGAGTCTCTTTACTAAATTCTTCAATGTCAAGGTCAGGAAGTGCTTCCGAGATATATTTTTCACAGATTTTATCAAGTGTCTTCAATATATCCCTTTTAGTTTGGAACACAATAATCAAATCGCGACAAAAATTGGCAAAATTGTATATTTCAAGTCAGAGCTTGAAATATACAGTATGCTTTATCTGTTGTCCAGAAAGTAATAAGGGTTCTAAAACTTACACTGTTTCCGATAACTTTAGTAACATGAATGTAGTATGCGGAGGACTATCTTCAGTGTCACTGCCAGGAGGGGTAAAAAGGTTTAATTTCTTCTCTATAATAATAAGATACTCAGACTAACTATTTCGTTATATAATTGGCACAAGAACTGATCCAAAAGTTTGGTTACATAGTTCTCAATTGCTACGTTACATCTATGGTCAAAAATAACTTTTTAATTTATAGTCGAATTTAATCTAAATGAAAAGACGCTTGTTATTAATTTTGGTTCTTTGCGATCATGGAGTACATTCAACGTTTCTGATGATTGAGTTACACTTAAACCAGTGCTCGGGTCGTGAGGGTGTTGTATTATTCTTTTTTTTTTATTACAACACATCAACAAACTATCAAAACTAGTTTGCTTAAATTTTGCTTGTTTTCGTTCTATGTATTTTAGGCTTCTAAAATAAATTTATCGTTTAAATCACCTTAGATGTAGTCAGTCATGACTCAGTAGGGTTTGAACCCTCGACCTCTCGTTAGAGATGCATACACTTTAACCAGTAGACCACCACTCCTCTTACGGTTAAAACAGTTTACAGCAATATTCTCAACTTTCCAAGATATAGACGAGTGTTATCCAAGCCCGTGTGTAAATGGAACGTGTATGGACGAAATTAACAACTACACGTGTGTCTGTGATTTTGGATTTAGTGGACGTGTTTGTGGCACAAGTAAGTTTAATTATGAGACAAGGCGCCGTTGTGCTGGAGGGGTAGGGGCGACGTCATCGTTTATATTCTTAAAAACGTTCACATGGTTATTTCACTTCTGTATACTGAATCAAAACTACTAAAATATCATCCGAAAAACACAAACGGTTTATTCTAGCACAACTGGTTGTATCCTTTTTTTATCAGTTTTTCTATATACTGTTTTACTCCTTCCGAAGCCTCCGGGATGATAACTTATACTCTGGAGTACAATTTAAAAATAAACAGAACGGGCAATGGTAAACACTGTCAGTTCGTTACAGATATTGACGACTGTCTGTCAAACCCGTGCCAAAACAGAGGCGTTTGTTATGATGGCGTTAATAGTTACGTCTGTAGATGTGATAGAGGTTACACTGGACAAAATTGTGGAAAAGGTGAGAAATAATTCTTTGAAAATAGGTCCTGAAAAAATGTATCATAGTGAATATTAGTTCGTGTGTTCATATTATTTTTTTATTATTTCACTTTTATTATTTAGGTTTATTACTTTATCGTCATTATTATTCAAAATCATTACAAACAATCGGCAATGTTTTGCCTTGACATTATCTTTACAAATCATATGAATGTTTTTTTATGTTCTAAATGGCTATGCAGAAAATTTACCAACTTAAAACTTATATCAATTCAATTCAGAAATAGACGAATGTTTGTCTGATCCTTGTTTGAATGGCGCCACATGTTCAGATCTTGTAAACGGCTTCAAATGTAGCTGTAAGGATGGTTATTCTGGACTATACTGTGAAAATAGTAAGCTACGTTATTTTTTAAAAAAGTTTTAGTTTATCAATCCGCGCACATATAAAACGTAAAATCTATATAGATACAAATAGAAAAACAAATCTTCAAGCGCAAACTTCACAATGTCATGTGTCCACAGTCTGTCACAAGAAGACACAAATCATTCTTTTTTGGTCGCTTTAACTATAAAATATTAGGCGAATTGGTCTTCTTTGGTTAATATGATCAATGACAATTTAGACAAATGTAATGGAAGTAAAATTATTATATGAATCATGACATTTTATAGTAGCTGTCATATATACATGTATGATTAAATAAATATATATATTGTTTTGCTGCTTATACATTATAATTATAAAAGCATTGATTGTGTCGGATTCTGAAACAAAACATTTCAATTTAGATGACAAAAACGAGTCATTTTTATTATCGGTTATGAAGTAACCAATATTTACTATAATACTTTTATTCTACTAATTTTTGAAAGATATTCAGTGGCCATCTTTCACTGAAATATTTTATGTTTAGATATTTACTTCAGACGCATAAAGCCCTCATTAAATTTATTTAACTTTACTAAAGATATATATGAAGTTTACATATACATGTAGAGCTACATTCTTAATTAAATTTCATGCAGTAATAGTTGATTGTTAAAAAACAGCCGGTTCTTTAGTGTACTGTGTTTATCCATACATGTATACAGTGTTTACTATTTTAAACATAATGCATAGTACTATTAATACACATCAACGTGTTAATTTCAAATTTACATAAACTATATTAAGTAAATATTTATCTTTTGGAATATGAATTTTTTGTTTTGTCTAATATACGTTTAAAGTAGGTCTTTAAATACAGCTTCTTATAAACATTTTTCCTTGCATGCAGGAGTGGCCCACTGTCTTCCAGGCGAGTGTTTGAATGGTGGTACATGTGTGACTGGAAACTGTCAGTGCCAGGCTGGATATACAGGGGAACATTGTGAAATATGTATGTATATGTGTATTCCTAACCGGGTCATACTGAAATTTTTGTAATGTTTGCAAATGTCGAAAATATTTGGAGAAGAAAAAGTTTTTAAAATAATGCAGCATTTTTTTCGAAAGGGAAACAGATGTTACTGTTGTTTTACTTTTCTCAATGTGAATGTAAACCCTTTAAAATTATAATGGAAATAAATCTTTTGCCTACACATATTCCGTGTTTAAAAAAAAAAACTTGAAAATTTAAGATTTTCTGGACAAGTAAGAATTATATTAATCAGGTTCAAATGATTCCATTGCTAGAAAATTGGACTATTCTAGTCATCAGTCCATGTTTCTAAATAAACACATACCTCTATAAATTGTATAGAAATGGACATATTTTATCTTTGAAAGGTTTCATCAAAATGTTTTTCTATCCGCAAAATTGTCATTACTGTTGTGTAATTTTCCAACAGATTTGATATTATGAACAATTTCCGTGATAAGATCCGTTGGACACATGGGACGCAACAAAGCAAAATAATTGCAGACACGATTGGTTTGGTTGAATCTGTTCATGAGAGGTAATGAAATGTGCAGCAACTCTCACACCCCTAGAACCGTCTTGGTCGGAATTCTATTATAGTAAAACTGAATGTTCTCCAAGAACCTCAAGGACTTGGAAATATAAGAACCTGTTGTCTGGAGGTCGAAATTTTTCAAATCACTCCAAGAAAGTCACTCTATTTTCACTATTGTATATCCTGCAGATTTGAAAATATCAGTGTGAAACCATAAAGAATTGTGTTCCATACATGCATTTTCATCAGGTTACAAATTAGTTTATCGGATTCGCCGCTCGCATCTTTTTTCAGAATCGCATTTTGTTGCGTTTTGGCGTGTGCTCGCACCATTGCAAAAACTAGTTATAATTTGTGAGTGTGCTGCTGCACACACATCGACTATAAATATATCTTACGTATTTGTAGTTGTGGATAGTTATATCCCCTTAAACAATTTACAAATCAGTTGCTACCAAAATCGGATGTATATCATTTGAATACGGATGGGTAAAATTAATATTAATTTAATAACATTAATGTACTGTATATCAGTCAGGATGCATTTTTGTTATTAGACTCGTTTCCACTCTTTCCGTTGTTATTTTCTTGTATCCTCACTGGTGAATTCTTAATGGTGATGTAAAATAGTGTTGTACGTGTAGTTTAAAGTTAAAGTTTTTCTTTAGTTACACGAGAGTCAAAACTAGAATAATATATTTCTTGATTTGTTTTCCTCATAAACGCCTCTATGTTTTTTCTTTCGAGATCAGATGAACAACTTTTCAGTATTGTGTATAATATTAGCATTATACAGCAAATAAAAGTATCCAAATAGTAAAATTTAAATAAAAAGTAATACGAATTGTTTGAAGTTCTTGTTCTTGGAATATTTAGGATCATACATTAGGATGCCTATATGTTTTACTCGATTGTCGATTAATTTTCAGATCTAGATCCATGTCATTCTTCTCCGTGTTTGCATGGCGATTGTTACCATCACAACACTAACTTTTACTGTGACTGTAAGAGTGGTTATACCGGAAAGATGTGCGAAACGCGTAAGAATATCATCCGTTATTTGACTGGCTTTTATGTCCGTAGGATCATTTATTACATCGTTGTCAACTTGACTGAATCTTTATAAAAAATGCATACTAGTATTTTCTTATCGAAACAGAAGCAGAACAAATCTCCAGTTATACTGCACCATTCGAAAAAAACCAACTTTGCTGCCCAGTGTAAAACAGCTTAGTATTTAAGATGGTAAGGATAATGGTATTTCTCTTGAAGATGAAGTCAAATGAAGACCCTGATATATTTTCAGTATTCAACAACTGTGATTCTAACCCGTGTGTAAGCGGGGGCTCCTGTACAAACGGCGACAATTATTTCACGTGTAGTTGCCTTCCCGGTTTCACTGGAAACCGTTGCCAAACAAGTAATATAACTTTTGTGTTCCTTACATGATAATGGATATACAGTATATCCCGTCAACATATTTTCAGTATCCTACAGTAACCGACTTTTAATCCGACTATGGGTCAAGCAATATATAAGTATATAATATAAGGTGAAATCACAAAATGTACATTTTTGCCGCTCCCGGGGATTTATCTTAACATATAGACAAATTAGACGGTTCTGGCACAAAACTTAATTTTTGTTCTACTGTCTAGGTTCTATGTCTTTGTTAATACTTCAAGATGGTCATACTTGTGCCTCAAAGTCTCAAAGAGAAATAGACTAGTAAAAATGAATAGTGTAAGGGACATACCAAGTATGAAATAGAAGCAAAAATTATTAAAGCAAAATTTAGTTGCAATAATTGGTATGAAACTAATATCAGTGTGCAGATGATATAAAAATCTGGTCACTTTTAAGCTGGTTTGTAAATTTCCTTACATGTTTTTTATCAAATTATTGAAATATAACAGAGAAATGTCACAGTGACAGAATAACGTATCAAATATACTTTCACTTGGGTTGCGTAGGCCTAATATATAAATTTAGAAGAAAAAAATGAAATGAAAGAAATGTTTGTTTTCCATGCAACATCAAAATATTTACACTCGTGAACTTCAGATTGAGCACACCTTTTCCAGGAATTAAGAAGTCTTATAACTTGCGCGACCATTTCGGAAAGATTAAATAATAAAGGGATATATCTGGGAAATTCCAAAACAGTACTTTCATACTTACAGATATAGACGATTGCCTGTCAAAACCTTGTATGAATGGTGGAAACTGTAAAGATGAAATTAATTCGTTCACATGTCAGTGCCAGTATGGGTATAGTGGAGACAGGTGTGAGACTGGTAAATAAACTTTTAAACATGATTTGTGTTTAATCTTTTTTTTCTGCAATATTTTACGAGAAAAAATAGATCTTACTTGCATTTTAAGGCCTCCCGCAAGTTTTTTAGGCGCTTTTCTGTTTAAACGTGAGATGTTCAGTATTTTGAATAATAGAAACGACAACTTTTATTAACTTAAACATAGAGTTTTATTTTTGTTTTGTTAGGTGTAACGTCACACCTACACAATTATAGGTCACCTGGCGACTTTCCAGCCCTTGATTGTTGAGGAAGATTCCAGGTGCCCTCCTGCGCATTATCTCATCATGGGCGTCTGGGTAGAACCACCAACCTTCCGTAAGCCGGCTGGATGGCTCCCTCACATGAAGAATTCAACGCCCCGAGCGAAACTCAAACCACAACGGCGGGGGGCAAGAGATTTGAATTCCGCGACCTTAACTACTCGGCCGCGGTGGTCCCTAAATATTGTGTTTGCATGATTTAAGCAATACTTTTATATCACAATAAAGAGTAGCCATAAGTATTAATCAATTTTCATTTGTGATCTAGTTACAGACTTCTGCCTATTGAAACCATGTGTCAGGGGAACATGTTTTTCACGTGCATCTGATTATCACTGCACCTGTCCCACTGGATATACGGGAAAAACATGTAATACAACAGGTAAAAGACTACATTTATTATCAAATTTGTTATTACAATTTTGAAAGCTGTTCAACGCATCTATTTCTAATATTCATGTTTAACTTTTATTATAATATCTGCGATTTTACTTCAAGTTATGGTCGTAAATGGGCCTGATCGGGTCAACCTTACTGTACCTAGAGGCGGTGACATTCGGATGAATTGTAGTGTGACAGGGCAACCTACAGCTTATTCTTGGACAAAGAAGAACGGCTGTGGAGGTGTATATGACACGGCAGGAGGTACAACAGTGTCTGTAAAGCACTTGAAATATGTTTTTTTGAATAACAATATACGTTCATTTTTTTTAAAACCTGAAACAATAAAAGTACCTCAAGAATTAAAAGAACTTATTAGATTTATATTAATATTTCTTCAATTAATTTAACTGCTTTCGCAGAATTCCAGTTATTAACATGAAAGCATATCAAACTCGGAATGCTTGCAAGCATATATCCGTCGAATCGAATTTGAAGACCGTATTTTAGATTTTTTGTTATAAATTTTACAATCATTACTTCCAAGTAGAAATCAAGTATTAAATTAAAGTCCCGTTCTCCTGACAGCATATATGAAACCTTTGGTTTGCTTAATACAGAACAGAGAACAGTATTAGATCAAGTATTTGTTTTATTACCATAACGTTTACAGAATGCATCTCGTTAATAATAATTTGATAGGTTCCAATCTTGAAATTCATAACGCCGGAAGAGGCGATGCCGGGATATATATGTGCTCTGCTTCCAACAAAAAAGGCTCAAACGTCACGAGGACGTTTTATGTAACAGTTAACGGTAAGTTAATGGTTTCAAATGATTTGAACCATTTTTGTTATTGAAGTCTATATCTTCTGGATCAAAACAAACACACATAATAGATGTAGAAAGTTTTAGGACACTAAACCCGAAGCTCTGTTCGACCTCACAGTGGGTGCGTAGACCAATATAACGGTTCTAGTTCAAATAATTATCAAATTTGCATAAGTTAAATAATTTTAGATGAACATTAGTATTATCTTTAAAGTGATCCATAAATAATCATATTTTTAACTACTCCCTTTATTTAACAATATAACACATACAATAGATGAAATCAAATCTAGTTCAGTATAAAGGCAAAATGACACTGAATTACCTAGTAACGTGTTTAATTACTTCAAACATTCTGAATATCGCATTGCACACGCCGTTACTCTCCTATCCTTATTTGACCGTCACTGTCTGATGACGCAATGATTATTTATTACATTTAAAGCAAGCAAAAGTGATAAATGTGTGTTTGACGGAAACGCAGCATGTGACTGGACACAACTTAATAATACAGCTGATGATAAATTCGACTGGACACGCCAGAAAGGCAGCACACAGTCATCAGAAACGGGACCTGACAATGATCATACTGTTGGAAATGGTAAGGAAAATCTCTTATTTTATTTATGTTTTATCTAGAAATTACAAACGAATTATCTGCTTTCATTTTCAGTGCCACAGATGTTTTATAAGATGAATTCGGCCTTCGTTTATTGTAAAAAGGAAAATCCAGTACAACATTAATTTCATCCTTGACTGTCAGTAACTGATAATTTTTTAAAAACATATATCAGTTCCCTTGAAAATTATCACAAATAACTCTCAGATTTGTTCTTTCAAAATTTGGACGAAATTAGCAGATACCATTAAATAACAATGGCTGAAAACTCCAAATTTCTATTTCAAACCTCAAAATATGTTCAATTTATTGATATTAACTTTTACGAATTACAAAATGAGCCGCACCATGAGAAAACCAACATAGTGTATTTGCGACCAGCATTCCCCCAGTCTGGTCAGGATCCATGCTGTTCGCTAACGGTTTCTCTAATTGCAATAGGCTTTGAAATCGAACAGCATGGATCCTGACCAGACCGCACGGATGCGCAGGCTGGTCTGGATCCATGCTTGTCGCAAATACACTATGTTTGTTTTCTCATGGTGCTAAAATGAAGTTTCAATGGTCGATAATCTTTGTTTTTAACATTACAGCGACTATTTTTCTCCTAAATTTGGCCAAAAATGTATGGTACCACAAATAATCTTGAAATATTTTCCTGGACATTCAGTGGTTCAGTTAGGTTAAAACATTGTGTTTTAAGGGCAATTTATGATTTACTTTGATATCCTGTAAACGTGCTTTGCGTTTTCTTTTTGGGTTTCATTCTTTTTAATTCTTGGGCTGATCATACATATCACTTTCCTAATAATCTTTTGCCTTAACATTAAAACACTAATTCCATATGTCTCATTTAAAACAATGCAATGGTAGACCTTCTTTGCATTTTTTTTAAATTTAAAATCATCTATTCTTATTCCTTGCAGGAAATGGTGTATATATGTACATAGAGGCCTCATCACCGAGATTACAGGGCGATTATGCCAGTCTTATGTCACAAGTTTTACCAGCAAACCATACCATGTGTTTAGAATTCTGGTATTTCATGTATGGAGATGGTATTGGTAATCTAACCATAGATTTAAAAGTAAATATATATCAGTTTTGCTAAGACGTTTTTGTATTGATTCAAGATCAGCTCTGAACTTGTGAAAGGTAACTGCTAATGATAACATAACCTCCGACTGAAGGGTCTTATTCTTCTAAAGGCATACTCATCCATGTTTCTTATGTCTTCAGTCTTTCTATGCATAAATGAGTTTATAGATCTTTTGGATTTACAACTGGATAAATAATACTTGCGTGAGAAATGCTGCCATACATGTAGGAACATCTTGTTTAATTTGCAGAGGTAATAGCTATAGTATACCTGACTTGCAAGTTACCGCAAAATAGGATGCGGTCTTTATTCTTGCTCAAATTAAAACGTTAATTCTCAACAAAAATAGTCATAATACACGTATATAGACTTAGCAAAATTTTATGTAAAATAGGATCGTTGTTTGCACAAAGACACTCAAGTGTTTAAGCGGACAGGCGATCAGGGACAGAAATGGATAAAAGCATCTGTAACAATACCAAGCCATCGTGTTCCAAACGACTATACAATAGTGCTAACAGGCGATATAGGCCCAACCTATCATGGAGACACCGCTATAGATGACCTGTCAATAAGTGAGGGCAAGTGCACAAGTACGTTCAAATATTCTTAAGTTGCAGGAACTCCTTTTGAAAATACCGAACGCACAAATACTATTCACTTTTTGATAACTTTTACTTTTCTTTGTTTTTGTACCTTTTCTACGGACAGTACGTGGAGTGTTCAAAAAAAAATATCACTGATAAGAAACATGTGCAAATGACATCCAGTGCATGTATTGTACACATTTATAGAGATACGAACTGGTACAGTCGGGTGTATTGGCCTTTTTTGTCACTGTACAGCAGTAAATCAACATGTGCTGATTTATGAAAACCAGTACTACAGTATCATATTATACATATTGAGCATTAAACGAAAGATCAATAACATACATTTAAATCGTTTGTTGCTATGTATGCTTCAAAATACTTGCCGACCTTTTGGTAACGAGTATCAGCTCTGTTTTCTCCAAGAAACTGACAATTTCCCAATGATGCATATTTTATAGATATGTCATATTAGTCTGATTATCATAACTATAGTTGAGATCAAAGGAGATCAAAGGAGCAAAAGCGTTTTACAAAACGGAACCTTCTAGTGCTAGCTTATAATACATATTCTGAATATATCAGCTACGTCATAAGATGGCAGGCTCCATTTTGTCCGTACATCATTACAATTTTAGATCATTCGAATGTACTTGGAGTTTTTTGTCGAAGTACTAAAGAGTTTGAGGTTTCAATATTTCTACGTGAACACCTACGTGTAGAAAAATAAAACAGTTACTTATAGTGAAATCCTATACGAACAAGTACTCGTACAAGTAATAAAATTCACCCTGTTTAACAAGTAAGCAAAATTTTACGACCTGAAATCTATTTTCAGATGACCAGACAAGTTCGAGCGATGTAAATGTTCCGATTATAGGTATATATCTGATTCATTGTTAATTGGACATTTCTTTGACGAAACTTTGAAAGCGCAACGTAATATGAAATAAGGCAAAGCCTCAAAGCGAGCTCAAAGAAATCGGATTTAGCGAAAAATATTATGCATCATTTATTTGTCACAAAGAAACTATTCCCTACTCACAAGAATTCAGGAGAACCCATTCACTTGAAAAAGTCTACATTTAATGTCACCATACCTGTAACAGTGAATATCATATGTTGCAAAAATTATGGGAAGCCGTTGTCACGGTGACGTTATTACCGCGTTCCCGTTTCTTTCCGCTTATTAATGGCATTTTTTCCATTTTCTGGCCGATGCTTGATCTTTTAAATGAAAATATTTTTTTTTTCAAACGACTGGAAAGCATTCTTTCATTATTTCACTATTGTTGAGTGATGAATATTTTTTAGCAGTTGAATGAAGTTCTGTATTCACTCCGGATAGAAGTACTTCCTGTGAGCACCTATCCGTTAGGGTACGCTTTTCAAGAACTTCCCACGAAACTTTTCAAATCCATCACTAAGTGTGGAAGTATACTTGCGTTACCGTAAAGCTCGATTCTCGAGCAGGCCCTTTGGGCCTGCTCTTCGAGCTCGCTATTAGATAATAGTCTCGTTTTGATTCATAACAGTTTGTCTAGTATATCAAAACAGGCCTGTCTAGTATGCCTCTTTCTCGTAATTCCGAGCCTTCTCATTGAACCGAGCCTTTGGAAAATTTGCACTTGCAGCTATTTCCTGTTTCTAAATTTTATGTATGTTGTAAAAAAACATATGACAGATAAGCAAAAGTAAAAAGAAAATAGAATTACTTGCATAGAATAGAAATATACACAACAGAAAATTTTGTCACAAAATTTGCTTATCTAAAATCATTGGGGTAATATATAACCTTCTTACAGAAAACAGAAAGCATTTATTTTAAAACTTTTTTGTCCGCTAACACAATAATATATCTGTTCTTAATTTTAACAAAGAACTTTTTCAAAAAAGCCTTAATGTTTCAGCGCTAGTACAAATTATTGCAAGTCTCGGTTTTAACGAGAAATAATTTGGCTGTTTCAGAGGGTTAGGGTCATCATGTGAAAGCCTAGATTATTCATTTACAAAAATCCTTAGAATTTTTCTTCATGGGGATTTTATAAGTTTAGTTGTTGGAGTACCAAACTATAGCAAAAACTCTTTTGAAACTTAAATCTTCTACTGACCAGCACTGAAAAACCGGCTTAGGGGCTCGGAATAACGAGAAAAGGGCATACCTGTATTTGAAACCGAATAATGAAATAAAAGAATATAATGCCTTCTAAGGAAGAAAGTCATAAGATCTAGACACTGTTATAAGTTTTGAACAATGAGCTAAAACATAGTTTGAACGCCTTATGAACTGCGCTAGCCATTTGTATCATATTATGTTTACTTTTCGAAAGCTTCTTTAACAATTATTATTTAATCATTAATACCGTTAATATATAGTCCTTTGATTTATAAATGTATCACCAAGAGCAATCTTTCTATCCTTCCATCTGCCTATTTGTTCGTGAATAAGCATTTCTTGTCTACCTAATGGGAAAAGACAAGATAGGAAAAGATAAGCTACATGTGCAAAAAAGCTATATGTACATGTGCTACATTGACGTCAAAAGTTTGCGTCATACTATGACATCATAATTATAAGCGATTACTAATTTACAATAATATCTTTTAAGGATTTGACCTAGTGACCTAGTTTTTTACACCCACATAACCCAGATTCAAACTTGTCCAAAATTTCATGAAAACAAACATTCTGACAAAGTTTCGGGAAGACTGGAGCAAAAAAGTGGCCTCTAGAGTGTATACAAGATTTTCCTTTGAATTGACCTAGTGACCTAGTTTATGACCCCGCGTGACCCAGATTTGAAATCATCCAAGACTTTATGATAACAAATATTATGACCATGTTTTACGAAGATAGAATCAAAAATGTGCGCATAGGGTGTAAACAAGCTTATTCTTTTATTTGATCTGGTGACCTAGTTTTTGACCCCACATGACCCAGATAAAAATGTATCCGATATTTCGTGCAGACAAACATTCTGACCAAGTTTCATGCACATCAAATGAACAAGATTGTTATCAAGCTTTTCCTTTGATTTGACCGGGTGACCTAGTTTTTAACCCCATATAACTCAGTTTCAAACTTGGCCTGGGAATCGTCAAGATGAACATTCTGACCAAGTTTCATCAAGATAGGATCATAAATGTGGCCTGAGAGTGTTAACAATCTTTTCAACTTATTTGACCGGGTGACCTAGTTTTTGATCCCGTATGACCCAGTTTTGAATTTGACCTAGAAATCATCAAGATAAACATTCTGACCAAGTTTTATGAAGATAGGCTTATAAATGTGGCCTCTAGGTTGTTAATAAGTTTTTCCTTTGATTTCACCTGATGACCTAGTTTTTGACCCGACATCACTCAGTTTCGATCCAGGCCTAGAGATTATCAAGATAATCATTCTGTATAAGTTTATATTAAATCAACGCATAAATGAAACCTCTATATGGCTGAAAGTGCCAAAATAGAAAGTTTTGCCCTTTTCAGGGGCAGTAACTCTAGAACTCATGATGGAATTTAGCCGATTTTCGAAACGAACTGAGATCTTATTGTGACTGAAGTTATGTGTAAGTGTGGTTAAAATCAAATATAAAATGTCACTTCTATCGTGTTCACAAGTTAAAATTTAACAAATTTTGGCTCTTCAGGGGTCAATCAGGGGCCGTAACCCCGGAACCTATGAATCGATCTGACAGATTCATCATTGAATCCAAGATTTATTGTTGTTAAAGATATTTTGGAAGTTTGTTTTAAATCAACCCTTAAATGAAGTCTCTTTATGGCTGCAAAAGCCAAAATAGCAAATTTTAACTCTGGAACCCATGATGGGATCTGGCCAGTTTTCGAAAAGACCGAGATACTATGCCAATACAGGTTGTGTGCAAGTTTGATTAATGTTGATTGCAAAATGTGGTCTCTACCATGTTCACAAGCCAAAAATAGCAAATTTTGGCCCTTTAAGGGACCATAACTCTGGAACCCATGATGGATTCTGGCCAGAGAAAGAAACCGAGATATTACGCCATTACAAGTTGTGTGCAAGATTGATTAAAGTTGATTGCAAAATGTGGCATCTATCGTGTTCAAAAGTCAAAAATAGCACATTTTGGTCCTTTAAGGGGCTATAACTTTAGAACCCATGATGGAATATGGCCAGGTTTCGAAAGGAACCGAGATATTATACCAATACAAATCTTGTGCAAGTTTGATTAAAGTGGATTGCAAAATGTTGTTTCTATCGTGTTCACTAGCCAAAATTAGCAATTTTTGGCCCTTTAAGGGGCCATAACTCTGGAACCCATGATGGGATCTGGCCAGTTTTCGACAGGAACCGAGATATTATGCCAATACAAGTAGTTTGCAAATTTGATTAAAATTGATTGCAAAATGTGGTCTCTATCGTGTTCACAAAAAATGTGGACGGACAAAATGCGATCACAAAAGCTCACCCTGTCACTACGTGACAGGTGAACTAAAGAGCAATGCAGTTAGTATTGAATACCCAACTCTAAAAAAACAACAACAAAAACCAAACAGTATTATAGGATAACAATGTCAATTGACTTTGTTTAATTGTTTAACACGAAGGGAACAGTTCAGATGTTCATGGAAAACATTCTCAGAGCTATTCAAATGTTATATAATTATGTCCACTCTCTTTCTCTCTCTCTCTCTCTCTCTCTCTCTCTCTCACTCTCTCTCTCTCTCTCAAAAGAGAAAAAGGTGACTGAAGCTTAGACGAAATTCCTAAGGTATATAAGATTTTATTTACTTCGCAACAGCGGGTGTTAAGTGCTGTGTGGCGGCCGTAATAAGGCGCCCCGACTTCATCTCAGTGTTGTTATATTTTCTGGTCCTTCGGGATCATTGATTTCAACTCATTCAGATTTGAAGATTGAATACTGCTTAAGCCTGTGCTAGGGGGCGTGGGCAGTGTTGCAGTTTCCATTACTGCTCATGAACAGACTCAATCAAACCGAGTCTGCAATTTTCACTGTTTGCCTTGTTCTCGGTGTTTCCGAGGGATCTACTTTCCAGATTTTATATAAAGTGAAAATGAAATTTCTATTGCAGGATAAGGGATTACATTGGCTGATTCGTGAATCATCTATTTTATTTACTGAATTTAACCACATGTACAATAAATGATGTTTTCTCTCGGTATTTGTTATACACGTAAATTAATTAATTCCACTTCTCTAAATGTTTTTTTTCTAATCATCATTGATCAAACATTTTGTTCAAAGGAAGAAAAAACTCCAGTCGGTTGTAGAACTCCATTTAAGGTACATTCTATAGCCAAAATATCGACATTTTAGTGCTTGTCTTTACAACCATTTTGCGAATTTTTACTGAAGAATTACATAATTTGATGAATGAAATGCCTATTGAAAATGATTTAGCTCTCCTTCGAAGTATATATCTTGAAAAACAAATGCCAACTTGTACCCGAAAATCCGGACAGAAGACAGAAAAAAATATTTTAGGCGGTCATATTTTTCAAAATCGACAGCTGCTACATTCAAGCATTATTCTGCCTAAAATTGTGACCAAAACGTACCTAGTTTAATATATCTACTTCCTGCGAGCAATCAATTTTAAATAATTTGATGAAAGTGCCTTTTATAGTCGATAATTTCAGACAATTTTTATTTTCTCTTTTTTTCATGCAGACATCATCATTTCACAACTAATTTGAGATAAACATGCGTATCTATGACAAAAATCCATAATATCATTACAAGGGCAATACACATAAAAGTCAGATGTGTCAATTTTATTTTAGAAACGGTTGCAGTCACAAAGTAATTGACAGAATAAAATGTAAATTTCAGCATATTTTTTCACACAAAAATGTGTTAGTGCGTAGAAATGTGATCAGGCTGAGCACAATGGCCTTATGGATTTCATGATTTTCGGCGCTTAACGTGAAAACAGCTAAAGCACAGGATTCACGAACATTAAATTTATGCTTAAATCTATATGCGATACATTATGCATATAATTATAATTCACGATAATATCGCATATGGAAGTAACTGGAATAAATTTGGACTATTTCCTTCGGAAGTTTACAGGACTGTCCTGTCAAAAGGCCTCCCTCGTGTTTACATATTTTGACAGGTCGAGTTGTTCTGGGACTAGGAACAATGGTAAGTGCAAAGTTATATTGATTTATATAAATTAATTATTTTTGCAACGAGTTCAAAGTAAGGTTGATTATCAGTCGACTCTATTTCAAGATCTGAGAATGATTTGCCTATTTTTGGGCGGAGAACATAGCATATGCATGCTTGTATCACTGCCACCATAGATTATCATTAGATCCACTGGTAGATCTACAACAAATCATTCTCAGATCTTGAAAAAGAGTCGATGCAGAATTAACGCACTGTTTCATAGATAGTGAATCGATCAGAATAGACAAAATAGATCATTGTCATAGAAAAAAAAACGTTGATGTTCTGTTTGCATTCGAACTGACATAATCTGAACATAGACTCTGCATTTATGCCATAAAATATGTCTGATCGGACGTGCTGAATCATCCGGCAAAAACCATCAATATTTTTAAAGTAACATTAATTAGAATCAAGGTCTACTGTGCATTTTAATCCGTCATGTGTTTGTTTCAGATGAATGAATACCAGCACCATGGAAACAATGTCATTTGCAAACTTTTTGAACCAGTGCTGGGCGTTCACATTGACATTTCTTGTTCAACAGGAATACATGATGTCGACCAACAGTACAGCTAGGTAAATGTCAGTGTTCTATATATATTCTACAATAATTTCGTAAAAAAAAAAACAATGTCTATAAGTAAGCCAAAGAAAGGACACCTCTGCATAGCTGACAAGGTCAAGGGTCTAAATGAAGCATGATCATGCACCAAAATATCAAACAAATTTATACATTTACACAATGGAATGAAATAACATACAGTAGGCCTATATTACAGCAAGATGTGATTAATAAATGGTATCATAACTATCTATTTTACATGGCATGCATGAATTGTTCAACTTCGTAAAACAACTGTGCTGTAGACCTACAGAATCAGCATAAAGAAATGAAACTACATGAGTAGTTTTAAGATACATTAATCCACACTTGTCAAGATTCCATATATAATGCTGATTTCCTTATATGGGTGGTTTTCAAAATAATGATGCTTTTTCTTCTTTTTCACCTTACTTTAATTCAGTTCAGTTTTAGAATGTGTTTTGGGGCAAATCATATCCAAATCAATGTATTCAAGAAATGTGTGCAATTTCAGATGAATGGCTCAAGCATTTTTAAAGTTATGTTAAATTATATAGATCTAGCTAATTTTGTCCCCTCTGCACCAAAAGTGTGACATTTTGCATGAAGAATAGTTTTCAACTGTGTTTTACTTTTTTAAACCAAACTTAATTGTTACAGCTTTGGCTTTTCTTAAATGAAATCTAAACTCTGCACATTTAAAACAAAATGCTTCTTTTCATTAACTACATTTTATTCTTACCAATAGTTCATGTCTTGTGATGGAAACCCCTTCATAAAAAAAAATAGTGATACATTTAAAAGTTGAACACTACAATTTCATAACCCCATTACTTTTCTTAAGTCATAATGTTTTTCTAAGATCTTTATCCTTACAGCTTTGAAACCACCTTATGATTTTATTGTTTTATAAATCAACTTTCTCAGAATCTTGATATATGTCTATACACCCAAAAATGTCCCTTGTAAGTATTCTTTAAATAAAATGGGTTTTTACTTTATTTCCCTCTAAATGGAAGTTACAAAAGCAGCTTTCAGCTTCACATATTAAGCCAAAGTGATGTCCCCTGTGCACCTTTTTTTGACATTCATGAGTTATCATAGCATTTATACTGTAATATGTTGTGGCAGTTCTATATTCTTAGCAGTGTGTAAGTTAAATGCAGGCATTACTTGATAATTAAGCATTATATAAGAATCCCAGGACAATTTAAATTTTATTTTTTGCATTTTTCTCAAGTTTTCATGTTTAAAAGGGGAAACATCAATTTTAATTGAAGTTTACCTACATATGTAAATATTCAGTAGCTAGTATTGTGTAGTTGAAAGAATTTACTTACTATGAACATATTCCATGAATATATATTTTGCTGCCATTTGTCCCCTGTGCATCTTCTTAAAATTAGTAGCATTATAAAGATGTATGAATTTTACCATTCCATTTTATCATGCATGGTATTTTGTCATTTTTCTACTCTGAATAAGCAGTACATGTAAACTAAATGATTTCAATGTGTTAATTGTGTTTAAAGTCACTTATTTTTCATTTAAAGCATTACATGTTGCTGAATTTTCCTGTTTGTGTTGCGAAAATTTTCAGTTTTGTAGCTATTTTGTGGAATAAAGTAATTGTTCAATAGACTTTTGTCTTAAGATGATCACCATTAATCTTGTTTTGAACAGAAAAAAATAATACTTAATGAATATTACACTGATTTTTAGTATGTGTCCCCTGTGCATCTCTTAAAAATCACCAGACATTTTTGAAATTTGGAATGTGGTTTATAAACCTGCAAAATATGAGAAAAAATAAGTTTTATAATAATATGTTAATTATTTTTCATTCAGCAACAACTTTTCTAGGTAAAATTTTATTTTTATGTCAGATTTGTGCAGAAAGGGTGATTTTAAAAACCAAGGTCCACAAACATTTATTAAATAAGTTTCAAACTATACACAAACACCTATTCATATATGTTGAAAAACATTTACTGTTATACATATTTCCTTGTCATAAAACACTGCAATATTTATCACCCATCTTACTGGAAATTCTCTGAACTTATGAACTGAAGGCTGTTCAAAATATTATCTGATTGGTATTTCTCAACACTTTCCCAAAGTTGTATATTTCCTTGAAATTTGAATTATTTGCTATCATAAAAAATAGGTGACCACCAAAAGAAATAGGTTTGAATTTCCAACCCCTATGTCACACTTTTGCTTCATTATTTTGAAAACCACCAATATGTTTCCTCACAGTTTTTTTTATACTATACTATACTATACTTATTTCAGATGAAGATATAAATTTATTCAAAGAAATAATGGGACAATGAATACTAAAATTGCCAAGAAGAAGACTGCCAATTTACACACCATTTTATACAGGTAGGTGTTTTAAAAGTGTTTTGAAAATAGATATGGCATTCAGCACTATTTTACAAACTATAATAACTGATTTTAGAATTATGTACATTGTACTTTTAAATTGTTTTTAATGTGAAGTGTCAGAAATTTATAGAGAAATCACAGTTAATTGTGAAAGAAAATTTATGTATATATAAATGTACATGTTGGGCTTTTTTTAGTTAAAATATGATATGGAGAACAAAATGCCTCAATGCAGCCAGTTCTGGAGCTTTGGCTAGACTATGAACAGTAGACATCAAAAGGTACAGGATAGTTTAGAGCTGCATTTATGTATTTTTTTATGTAATGACTAATTTATCATTTTCAAATGAAACTTGGTACATCAGCATGAACTGGACAGGCATATTGTCAGGACTATCAAATTTGATTATTTGTTTCTTCAGTTATCATGTCAGTTTCTTTTTCAAACTGTCATATATAGCTTCCTTCATACCTTTTGCATTAAAACTCTCTTTCTGCAGATTCCAACATATTCAAATGGGTCATGGTATACTTCTGGCCAAGCAGCAGAATTAAAACAATACTATTATAATAGTGGATTTTACATCTAATGACAGTTTTCTAAAGTTATGGTCCTTTTAGAATCTTGAATTAAATGGAAGATTTTACAGTTTCTTTTCTTTTGTTCTTTATGTACTCAGTCCTCCCCCACTTTCTATCCAATGCCCTTGAAACTTGTAATACACTTTTACCTTAAATGTGAATTAAGGCCTTTATCTATTTTAGCCTAAAATCTAAATTTGGAGTGTTATGCCCCTTTTTATATTATAAGAATTATATTTCATCTCCTACAGTTTTCATACTGTGTAACAGTGCAAAAGTAAGTTGATATGAAGTTATCAACATGAAGTAGGCATGCACATATTGCAAGACTTCATTTCAGGTTACTTTTTATTGAGTGATGTCCTTTAAAATATTACAAATAAACTTGTACATTGTGTATGCCTACTCACTGTTTCAAACAATTCATAAGAAATTTAGTATACATTATGGACATGAAGTGATCATGTGCTATATATAGTGTTAGTTGAAAATGGAATGCATGAAGACATACAGACAAATATATATCATCTGTTTGAATTCAAAGCTGTATTTCTTAGTCTTTATTACTTGTGTAAGGTACTGTTTTTCCACTTCTTAATGACATTTTCTTGATAATGTCTGTCAGACTGATAATATTATAATTGTAAGATTTTACATTCTAAAATTTTGTGTTTTATGAACATATAAAACATGTTAAGTTTATACTAGTGTAAAAATGGCTAAATTTTTCCATTTCAGATGATCATCTGAAGGGCCACAATTGTTTAAAGCACTGGTCAACAAAAACTGAACTATTTGATGGATCATACATCTGCAGAATGTACTACCATATTTCCAGAATCAGAGAAATAGAAATTTCAAGTATTAGAGAGAAAGAAAAGTATGCATCATGTATGAAGAACTGCCTAAGAATAATTTGCAAAATACATTGAAATCTAACAATTGCTAATTGCATAAGGAAGTTAAGAAAGGTGTACTCTTCTGGAAAATATGTGTCCAGTGCAATATTTCTTTTCCAACTTTGTGAGCATAATTTTGAATAAAAATTGCAACATGGCTACAGGGATAATACAAAAGGTTTAATCTTATTTCCAAACACATTAGGGGAATCAGAGAAGAAATATCAAGAATTTGGATAAAAGAAATAATTGTCATGAATGAAGAACTTGCTTTTTATTACTTTACAAAATACTTTTTATCCGCACAACTGTTAATGATATTATGAATATGGAAGTTAAAAGTGTGGACTTTGATTAATCTTCAACTTCTCTGAGCATAGTTCTTCATAAAAATTGTAACTTTATAAAATAGTCTTGTAGAAAAAGTGTAAGTCTTTCATACTTGTTTTATAGAAAATGTTTCTGGATGTTTCAATGTAAGTTTGCTAGACCCAGACCACTAGCTCCTAAGTCAAGGTTGCACTTAGATGTCAAAGGTTAAAAGGGTCTGTTTCTGTCTGGTCAATACTGCCATACATAAAGGGATTTTGGAATTATTCGGCATAAAGTTCACCATAAAGAGACAACGTATTATGCGCAAGACCCAAACCCTTGCTCCAAGGTCAAGGTCACACTTAGAGGTCAAAGGTTAATAGAGTCTTTTTGGTGTCTGGTCAATAACTCTGCGATCCATGAAGGGACTTTTAGATAACTTGGCATAAATGTTCACCATAATGAAACCAGGTGTCATGCCCAAGACCAAGACCCCTAGCTCGAAGGTCACACTTGGAGACCAAAGGTTAGATGCAAAAATGACTTTGTCCGTAGCATTTCTTGTTCATGCATGGAGGGATTTTGATGTACAATGGCAAAAATGTTCATCATCATGAGATGGTGTGTGATGAGTAAGAACCAGGCCCCTAATCCTTTGCTGTTACTATAAATAACTATTACTGTAAACTTCTATTCTATTAACCCTTATCATGCTGAACATGATTTATTCTGTCTTTGCGACCAGTGTAGATCATGATCAGCCTGCACATCCATGCAGTCTGATGATGATCAGCACTGTTCGCCATTCAATCAGACGAGTATATTTTTGCAAAGCATCCCGTTTAACAGTTAATGTTACTGTCCAAATTGAAAAATGGACAAGTTCATTATAGAAATTCAGCAGGGTAAGGGTTAATATTAGCCCTAGGAGAAAATTGGGACTAGTTTTCTTAGTACAACACACATGTTGCATCCAGTTTTTGATGTATTTGACGTAAGGCTGCCTGATAAGTACTTTTGTGTGGACTTAGATTTTTTCAGATTAACTTCTCTTTGTTGTCACTATAAACAATATATAGACAACTTTTTATAATTGACCTTAGGGAGAAATCAAGACCATTTTTAGCTCCACTATTCGGAGAATAGGGGGATCATACTACTCGCCCCGGCGTCGGCGTCGGCGTTACCCTTCTTGGTTAAAGTTTTTCGGCAACCTTAGTTTTTCTGTCATATCTTTGTTACTATTGCTTGTATCTTACTGTAACTTCACATAAACATTGTCCCAAGGTCAGGGTCACCAAGGTGTTATATTTAGATTATTTTTAAGGTTAAAGTTTTTAGGCAATCTTTGTTTTTCTGTCATATCTTTGTTACTATTGCTTATATCGTACTGTAACTTCACATAAACATTGTCCAGTATACAAACAAAGTATGTGTAGGGGCTGAGCCCATTATACCCAAGGTCAAGGTCACCAAGCTGTTATACTTGGGTTATTTTTAAGGTTAAAGTTTTTCGGCAACCTTTGTTTTTCTGTCATTTCTTTGTTACTATTGCTTATATCGTACTGTAACTTCACATAAACATTGTCCAGTATACAAGCAAAATATGTGTAGGGGCTGAGCCCATTATACCCAAGGTCAAGGTCACCAAGCTGTTATACTTGGTTTTTTTTTAAGGTTAAAGTTTTTCGGTAACCTTTGTTTTTCTGTCATTTTTTTCTTTGTTACTATTGCTTATATCGTACTGTAACTTCACATAAACATTGTCCAATATACAAACAAAATATGTGTAGGGGCTGAGCCCATTATACCCAAGGTCAAGGTCACCAAGGTGTTATACTTAGGTTATATTTAAGGTTAAAGTCTTTCGGCAACCTTTGTTTTTCTGTCATATCTTTGTTAATATTGCTTATATCTTACTGTAACTTCAATAAACATTGTCCAGTATACAACAAAGTTTGTGTAGGGGCTGAGCCTATTATACCCCAAAGGTCAAGGTCACCAAGGTGTTATACTTAAGTTATTTTTAAGGTTAAGTTTTTCGGCAACCTTTGTTTTTGGTCATATCTTTGTTACTATTGCTTATTATCGTACTGTAACTTCACATAAACATTGTCCAGTATACAAACAAAGTATGTGTAGGGGCTGAGCCCATTATACCCAAGGTCAAGGTCACCAAGCTGTTATACTTGGGTTATTTTTAAGGTTAAAGTCTTTCGGCAACCTTTGTTTTTCTGTCATATCTTTGTTAATATTGCTTATATCTTACTGTAACTTCACATAAACATTGTCCAGTATACACTGAGCTTATTATACCCAAGGTCAAGGTCACCAAGGTGTTATACTTAGGTTATTTTTAAGGTTAAAGTTTTTCGGCAACCTTTGTTTTTCTGTCATATCTTTGTTACTTTTGCTTATATCATACTGTAAGTTCAACTTTGTCCAGCATACAAACAAAGTATGTGTAAAGGCTGGGCCCATTATACCCAAGGTCAAGGTCACCAAAGAGTTATACATAGAATTATTTTCAGGTTATTTTTTCCGAAAGCTTTGTTTATAGACATATCTTTGGTATTTTAAAAGATAATGACTTGAAATAAAAAGTATTTGTTTATGATCATCTGCATGTGCGGCTACATACCCCATAACTCTAATTGTGTTTTTGATAGAATTATGCCCCTTTTGTACTTAAACTTTTTTGCAATCTTCGCTCTCTGAATACTACTTTAATGCAATATAAGATAAAGACTTGAAACTTTAAATGTATCTTTATCATCATCATCTGCATGTGTGGTAACAATCCCCATAACTCTGATTTGTATTTTTGACCAAATTATGCCCCTTTTATACTTAAATTTTTTACAAACTTTGTTTTCTGGACATAAATTTGGTGCTATATAAGATAATGACTTGAAACTCAAAATATATCTTTATCATCATCATCTGCATGTGTTGTAACAATCCTAATAACTCAGATTTGTGTATTTGATGGAATTATGCCCCTTGGTGTATCTTATTCAGACATATATTCATTTTACTGTCATATCCCGTATAGTGGAGCGCGCTGTCTTACGGACAGCTCTTGTTCTGTGTTACTTTAAAATTTTAGGTGTATTTTAGGGTACCTCTTCGGGTAAGGAGTTTTTAGTAGACTTAAAAAATAAAAACTTACTTCCCTTTGTTGCTACTATATAAAACGATTGTTCTTGAAACTTTTTACGCTGGTTGTTAGAATTGGATATGTCATTGTTTTGGCATACAGTATGTATGATGAAAATGTCCTTAGGCAGGGGACGTTGCTAACTCTATTACAAATTCTTGTTGTTGTTTTTTCTGGAGTTGTTGCCCTATTTGATCTTGAACTAATTCATCACATCGTGAACTCGTGAACTTAAGTCGAACAAATCCATCCACCTGTATTGAAACTAGGTATACAGAAGCATGAAATGAATATGTACATGTTGCCCTGACTTTTATGATCGATTATTTTGTCTGGAGTTGTGGCCTTTCTTTAACGACGGATGACAACTACATTGTAGTTTCCTTCTCTTCGTTTCAAATAAAACTTGTTAAGCATCATAAACATTATGTAGACATGCGCATTTGTTTCTTGTTCAGTTGTTTAACTTCTTATATATTTTTCCTTAATAACATTATTGACCCGTCGTTATTATAAGTTATTGAATTAAACATTTTTGTCGACATATTCTAGTTCTCTTTGCAACCTCCGTGAAGGAATATTGTCAAACTATACCGATAAGGGGAAGAGTTTGCTTCCTTTTGTAGCACAACTGTCTATGCATTACTGTGCCTTGCTCATATACATAACACTTTTATTTGTGTGAACATGCATGAATTTGTTATACTGCAAAATAAAACAGTCATCATTGATTACTTTACTTGTCGTCACTTTCATCCTTTTTATCGTAAATAGCACAGTCATACACAGAAGATGCTGTATACTAAACATATTTTCTCAAAATTCAGACCAAAAATTCTATCAGATGCCACCATTACATAACTATATTTCAAACTTTTGCAGGGAGAGAACACCCTGACTCCTACTCACGCTGGGAGCTATGTGTCTCGCTGGTGACACATTCTTTCTAAACTGTTGCCTCGCTGCATCAAGTAAAGGCATTTCTGGATCCGGACTAGCCTGGGAAGCCGTTGACAATAATTGTCAGAAGAAATCTTACCTACATTAAAGATCCAACAAGAACAGTGTTCATCCGAGTTTAAGCTTGTCAACGACGTCGGCAGAGATTATGAAGTTGTTCTGTTGTCAGGCTTAAGATGCAGGCATACTTAAACTCCAAAACGAACGCCGTTTTTGTACAATAAAACTCCATCAAGTTTGAATAAATAGTTCAAATGGTTATGAATTTTGTACAGTAATCATTTCTGCGTACAGACTGAAGTATTACCATTAGTGGATTCATAGCGGAGGTCGTGGGGGGAGGGGGGGTCACCGGGGCGCTCCCGCCCCTAAAATCGCCGGAGCATAGGTAATTTGTCTTATGTTCTGGGTAAAATAATTGCAAAATATACATTTTTTCTCGCTCGCTACGCTTTGATACATAATTTGTCTTTTATTCTGACTGAAGAATATGAAATATACATTTTTTCTCGCTCGCTACGCTCGCACTAATGATTAATCTTTTGTTCCGGCTGAAAAATATGCACATTTTTTTCTCGCTTGCTACGCTCGAAAACTTAATTTGTTTTCTGCTCTGGGTTAAACATAAAAAATGCATTTTTATCTCTTTCTCACAGGTAATTTGTCTTACTTGTTTTTTTTTTTTTTGTTTTGTTATTTTTTGTTTTTGTTTTGTTTTTTTTTTATTGAGGGAAAAATGCATTTTTTTTCTCGCTCGCTATGCTGGCACATTTAAAATCTGACAGTTTGCATGAGCTCCAAAAAACCTTTTTATTTTAGTCCTAGGTAAACCCTCTCCATGAAAATCCTCAAAAAACGAACGGCTAAGAAATTCCGAGACACTCGCGCAAGAATAAGTTTGACAATTCCTAAGACGTGACTATAATTAGCATGTTATTTGTGTTGATTTTGTCACAAAACCTGTCCTTTGTCAATAACAAATAAAGTACCCCAGAACGCCCAGAATGCACCAAATGGATCCATTATTTTCATAGTTTTCCGGGGAATCATGCCCCCGGACCCCCCTATTTGCTGTAGTCTTCAAATATTTTACGCCCCCTCTTACACCAAATACTGTACCCGCCCCCGAGGTAGTCAATTTTTTTAAAAAAACGTTATGGATGTAAGATTTTTTTTTTACAAAGTTTGGAACGATAACGCTTTTATCATATTAAGTAGACCGTTTGAAAAAATGTTGGATAGTTCAATGAATCAGATATTCTAGATTTCATTTCAGGTTGTAGAATATTTTGAAAAAAAAAAATATTGATTATTCTTCGAATACTTTTTGACTGTACTATAATAACTATTAGAATAGTGTTATTGGATCTATAAAATCTGCCGAGAATGATAATCGGGATAAAGAACTCTCCCTTCAGGTAAATGTGAAGAACTATCCTTTATTATATTTGGCGGGAATCGAGCACGTTTTCAACGTGCAATATTAGTATTTATAGTAACAAAAAAGTAGTCCGTCATGTCAACAAAACACGATGAAAACAATCGTCTGAAGCATTTTAAAGTATATTTTCAATCGTAAATTGTCAGCCTTTTACAAAAAGTTTGGGTAATTTAAAGGGTGGCAGGAACTAGATACATGTCTTGTCTGTCTATTAATACATTTTAAATGGACTCCGCATGTATTTTGAAGCAACCCTTGATTTTGAAAAAACATGACCAATTTTGTTATCAAATTCGTCGTCGTACGACTTATGAAAGAGTCGTAGTCGTAGTTTGATTATCTAGCCGTATACTTCGTTCCAAGACGAATCTATTGGTGTATACTTTTTATGACTTTTGTCCAGTAACAAACCCGCCAATCTTAATTATTTAGACCCACTATTTTTTCGATAGAATGAACCTTAACTTCACTGAAAATTGGATGTATCAGATTTGACCTTTACCCTGCTGGCAGCAAGTGATTTTGCCTTTGCGACCAATGCAGAGGACGTGCAGGCTGATAATTGTCTGCACTGTTCGTTATTTAGACAATAAATTTTCAGTAAACATCCCTTCGAATAATAAATGGTACTGCCCAAATTGAATGATAGACCAGTCCTTTTTAGAAATATAGCAGAGTAAAATTTTATAAACAAACTCACATATACTTTTTCATTTAAATATTACAAAAATCAATTCAGTAAGTAATACCCCCTCCCCACCACACACCCCGAAAAGAAAAGAAAACTTTGTTAAATTATTTTACACGACTTAAACTGTTCAATTGCTCATAGGAAACATTCTCTGAGCAGTTCAAGTTTTATATGATTATGTTTATTTTCTTTCTCGGAGAAAAACCTATGGCTATTGGAGCCCAAACGAAATTCCTGAGGTAGTAAATATGAAAATAGATAGAAATAAGGAAACATATTTTAAACTTAATAAAAGATTACCTTCTCTGGCCAAAAACATATTCATGACACAATTATCTCCCTTGCTGACAATGAAAAATAATTTCGTGTCTAGATCCAGTTTATTACGTGTTCGAGAATTAAGTGAAAAGTATTAAAATATTGTTTAAAGGTTCTCTATCAACGAAAAGATATTACTATCCTTTGATGCCGGTATTTCACAATTTTTTTCATGCAAAATATATTATTTAACATCATGGACACACAAAAGAAAACGTAATTCTGAGGATGGTCTTTAAGGAATGACCTTATTAACATTTGTAGTTATCATTTAAAATATTTCTAGCCAAGAGTGGGGTTGGATACCCATTTCATCGCCTTCAAGTCTTCTGTAACATGTTGCTGCAGACTGTTCAAGTGTGATACCCTCGAGTATTTTTTTTTTTTTTTCATTTTTATGGGTTTTGATGTTTTTCCAGGTCATATTTTTATGTGGTTCGTTCTGTGCTCCATGTTTGTTTTGTTGAGGGTTTGGTGCTCTACTTACGAAGATCTTTTGTTCAAGTTCTTCAAATGGACACAATTGACCCATTAATTTAAGGGCACACTAAATCTAAAAATAGAAATATATTTAAATGACTTTTGTCCGTAGCATCTCTCTAAGGTCTCAAATCTGTTCAAATGGGGCCTACATGGAAATGAATTCACATGAATGGGTCACTTTGTGACCTTCAGCCATATGAAAGGCTACATAATTTGTCAAATGATGCGAGTGCCAAGGGTCTATTCAAATAATAATAATAGTTTTGTATTAATGGAAACATAAAATAACAAACTTGAGCAAAGTTTGAGCACAAACATCTTAACTAGAATAGCACTTGATAAATAATTTTGTTAGAAGAACACGATGTTTTGCCCAGATAATGGGCCCGACTGGGTACCTAGGTAACAATGGATTATACTAGGTATTTTCCTGTATTACTTTGATATTGAAAACAAATTTATAACAATATAGATCGCAACTTGGACACGAACAAAATGACTTCATTCAAAAGATTTATATTTTCTAACTGATAAGATAAATGCAGGTAAAATGATAAAGATTTAGGCTAATATTTGTTCAGTGAGATCATGCTTAAAATAATTCAAGTCAGCTTTTGAACAGTTACATTACGAAAGCGAAACAAACTTAACTTTAGTTAATAATATTTCACAATGGCATCAAGCAAAATTATAAACGCACTAGATGTACTTGGATATAATAAAAAATAGTTGAAAAACGAGCATGGATAGGGAGGAATGCTTCTAGAGGATCTACAGCTTATCATAGAAGAACTTACGGAGAAGATATTGATATAGTATTACGGGCAGCCGACGAGAAGGTATCGCAACATCCTTTGACAATGATGTTGATAAGATATTTGTTGACAATGCTGTATTGTGCATAGAACCAACCGAAGTAGCATCATGTAAAGACATAAATAAATGTCGTGCAGTTTTTCTCTTTGATACTCAGTCTGCATCGGCAGGCTACACGTTGCTCGAGTTGTATAAACTAAATGCGGACGATGCAGAGATTCCAATTGAAATAAAGGATGCGCTTACTTCACATAATGGGTCGATCATTGTTCGAAATGATAAGGTGAGACTAAAAGCCGTAGCCCCATTGCTTGGAACTGTACAGAAAAAAGTTCAGACGGAGGATGGGTGAAGAAAACATTTGAGTTAAGGGAAGACAAACATGGACCATCGACATCATTTGCACTGGAATTACCGTATTTAAACCGAAAGCTATATTATGATGACTGTCTTGCATTTCAAGGTAAGGTTCCATCATTAGTAAAATCGTGGGTTGCGAGGAACAGAAAATACGACTGGCCACCAATAACTCTTATTTCACAGACAGAAAATATGGCGAGTCACGTCGTTCCAGTTGGAATGAAAGGTCATCATGAGCATGTGCTTCAGTGGCGAATTTGTTTTACCGTAGCAGAAATTGCATTGGTAGAATCTTTTAACGATTCACAAATAAAAGTATATGCAGTTTTGAAAAATCTTACGAGACCCGTTTTCAAAAAGGTGTGCCATGGTATTACATCGTATATTATGAAAAATGTTGTTTTTTGGATTTCGGAGGAAGTACCAATGGTTGAATTTCAAACAAAAGATTTCCCAACGAGATTACGCCATGCGTTTTATTATCTGAAACATTGTATTTCGAGGCGTCATCTCCCAAGCTATATGATTGCAGAGCGAAACATTGGAAGGAAAACTGTCAGATATAGAACAGAAACAATTATTACAACTGATCCAAAGCCTGCTGGCCGAAGGACCATCTGTTGCGCGAAGAATTCCCGAAGTCTTAAAGGAAATCAGTCACCCCAATGAAGAAGTTCGACAAAAAGAATCTCAAAGAAGAAAATTTGCTGAGCAAACATTCCTTGCTCTCTTTGCACTACCACCTACTGAAACGGCGGATGTTCTTCGGTTGTTATTAGATGCACCAACACTAGCACATTTCTTAGAATTATATATGAAGCGTGTCATTCCATACATTCGGTCACATAATCCACAAGGCTTTTTTACTTATTTTCTTGCTAATGATTCTCAGCTCTATCAGTTCTTATTTGATTGCATGTCCGCAGAATTTCGCGCAAAATTGTAGTTCTTATTTTTGAGAAAAATGTATATCAGCTAAACAGACCATAGGTACATTTGCATATACAGTTTATATATATATACAGATGTTCCAACGCATTATCTTCAAAATTACTGAAAGAAATTTGTTTGTAAATCTTCACACTTTATAATCAAAGCCTTGAAATGGCTGATGGTTGCGGGTTTCTGGTAGATTTATTTTCTGTTTAAATGCCAGTCTATGAATATACATGAATCAGAAACAAATACAAATTTAATGTGCCTCATATCTAAGATGAACTCTGCCTGACCTAGCTTGTGATGTAACCATGGGCTGGAATACCTTATCATTGATAGATCTTATATAATCTAAATGGTCAGTGTGAATGGATACAGGTTGAATACGAACTGCTTGTTCATTGATAATTCATCCGCATTATTTATGAATGGGACTATTTTGTGTAGCACATGAACATCCTTTGGATGTGATTCGGAATAAAATAAAGATGCTATATGATTGTCAGAAATATACTTGTAACTTTGGTAGCGGGATAAACCCGCAACCAAAAATGATACGGTGTAAAATGAATAGAGTTGTTATATATTTCATTAATCGAGTAACTTGAAATGTTGATATGTTATGTAAAGTACTGGATACAGGCAAGTATTAACGAGAGAAAACATGTACATGTGTGTATAAACAAGGCACTGTCACACCCTATATAGCTCCCTTCGGATATAGCTCCCCGGGGAGCTGTATTCGGGACTTGTTTTCGTATATAGCTCCTTGGGACAGAGGAGCTGTATACGAAAGCAAGCATGTACAAACCCGAATATGTTCCCTATACATGGAAAAATTAAAATACTGTAACAGTACTGTCCGAGTAATACAAAACGTGATTACTTGGCAGAGTGTCATTTGGATATACGATTTCCCATACCACTTGGTAGACAGATGGGGATTTATGAATTTGATTTCTCGAGCAGAGCGATAGTGCGTTTGTACATACTACCAAAAGGGATACAATTAGACCAAGAATAACCAACAAAAAATAATGACTGGCAATTGAAGTTAGGACCATGGGTTTAAAGTTTTGTATCTGGTCTAGCAGTTATGACCCTCGAGTCCAAAAACATACTTGAACATTTTAGTGTTTTTGTCGGACTTGACGAAATAATGTAGTTACCCCAAAGCCCCAAAATTGTCCAGAAATGTTGACTGGCAAACAGTTGTTTAGTACTAGTTATGACCTTTGAATTAGAATTAAGGCATCATGTGTGAAATATTTTGACACTATCTGTGGTCTTTAAAAACGCGGCAATAAGCCATGTGGTTCATGTTTTCATGTTGCATAAACAACACAGAGGAGCTATACGGAACAAAGCTACAGGTGTTCCGTTTATAGCTCCAGTTTTAGCAAGAGAGCTACATACGGAGAATATATATAAGAAAATGTGTCCCGAATACAGCTCCCCGAGGAGCTATATCCGAAGGGAACTATATAGGGTGTGACAAGGCACATGTTTTTTTAATACTGTGCCAGGGAAGAATTCTTACGCAAATGAAAATCAGATACTTACATCTGGGTTCTTCATAAATCTCTCTTTTTCGTTGAATGAAATATGTTTTGATACATTGTACGAAATGAAAAAAGAACCATAGTCATCTAAGCCTACAAGAACGTTATCTTACCCAGTATATCATTTATTCGGCTCAAATACTTTTTAAGAAACGAATCTTTAATCATTATTTGAAATTGTCGAATTTAATGCAGTTAATCTAAAATGAAAAGTGCTTACTTGAAGGTTATATTTTCAGTAAGACTGCCTAGGTTTAGATTAAATCTAGCTTTATATACTTTAATGAAGCAAATTAAAATCTGTCATAACTTTTTCCAATCTTTTTTACTTACTTGTAAAACTGACTTGTAAAATTGACGTGATTATGATCATACAGTCGTCAGAAATTATGCCTCCTCGAAAACAGTCACTTGTACGAACTCGGCGCACAGTGATAACATTTCAACGAGGTTAACGACGTCCCTGTCATAGTGAGATGATTTTATCTTGTTTGCATTGATTTGCATTTTTGAATTTCTTTGATTAATTAAAAAAATATCGATACTTAAGTTATAATCAGTTGTTGGGTAAAAATACTGAAAACAGTATGAAGTATTATGCGGCCTTTATCCAAGGAGTCATAGATTGACACTTTAACGTCAAATCAAGGATATTTTGTACACCGACCTTGTACTCTCTCGACCTTCGTTGTTTTTGTTTACAAGTCTGGTTTGTATCATTTGAAGATCAAGACACATATTACCGAATATTGCTTTGGCGTCTGTTTCATTAATATTTGAATTTCAGTAGATGTTTTTCAAAATATCTTCATAACTTAACAACTGTCCAATTATCTCTGCAAACCTGCGAATGATGACGATATTACGTGCTTTATAATCAGCAATACTCATTCATTTTAAAAGTTGTTTACTTCCGCCTCACACGTCCGAATGAAGCCATAATTTCGGTGCATGTCTCCGTGGCAGCAAAACAAGTTGACTATCGGTGCGAACACTAGCGGTCGAATTCAAAACATGACAGATAAAAAAGCGCCTGCGCCGGTTCCGCGTAGTCATGGTATCAAAACGTTCTGCGCGCTTCGACTATCAGCAAAATGTTACAAAAAATATATGACCAAATTACATAAAGCATGATAAATTTCACATTACAATATACACAATAGGTGGCGAGTGACAGCAAACGTCTACGTTATTTTTGAACAGCACACGTCCAATGATTTGCAGCGAAGGTATGGCCCTTTTTGTCAATTCTTATATTTTATGGCAACTTCTCTTACACCACTGGGCATTTTTCCACCAAACATTACAGGAGTTTCCACTTCCAATGTTCCAGTTCAGGGATTTTTAGCGGAGCTATGGCTTTGATTTGTCGTGTTTTACAGTGTTTACACTACTTGCCGTATATCGTTTTGATGAATTTCAACAATCCTTACGAGTGATCAATGTGAAGCGTAGTTGTGAATATCATCATGTTCCGGTTTTCCGTGGTATCATGACCTTTCAGTTGTCAAATTCTGGGTGGAATTCCACCACATTTGACAGGAGCGATCAATGCCAAACTTAAGAGTCCCGAATCAGTGATTTGTATTTGAAGTTGTGGCTCTTAATGTGTGGCATTTTACAACCATTGTGCATTAAGAGGAGGACGACATACGTTTTCCAGAATTATCTTTGATATAATACTTGGAAATTTCTCAGTCGTTGTGTCCAAGAGAAAATGTTAGACTCTCAAAAAGTAATTAGAATATTTTAACGAAACATTATAAAGGGAAATATCTGCCGCACGAGTCAACACGGAACAATATTTGTTGAGCATAATCAGTATGCTATAACTCTGAACAAATTTTGATTTGCACGAATCTCGAGACACTTAGATTTTGAGAAATTGCAAAAAATTTGAAGTCCCTAAGCTTTATCTAAATCTATGCATAACTGTGTTTGTAAACATCACGTTATCACTGTGTTATTATACATTGTATAATATCGGGAATTTGATAGCCATTTATATCCGTCATTGCAATCTTTAGATAAACTTTAATGCTTCCGTGATACCATCTAAATATTTTGTTCACAAATGTTAGAATTGAGTGGGAAATTATTTCATTTACCTCGTCCGAAAAGTTGTATTTAGGAAAAGTGTTGGATTGGCTCGTAACAAATAAATTTAAAGTCCTGAAAATTACCACGGCAATCGTTCCAAAGACAAATTGCTTCTCGTCAATAATTTTCTCGATCATCTGGATCCAAAAGACCAGGCTTTACTATCCAGGTAAAGTTGTCAATTGTCAGTCCATCCGTCGGAAAATTAACATTTCATTTAAATGTCTTCTTCCCCAGAAATGTCGGTTAGGCCAAATTAAACAAATATTAGTCCTGATCTCCTTGGGGCCTGGGGACGTTGTTCTTTAGCTGAAAAAGTCTCATTTCCTTCAATGAATTTCTTCTCTAGAAGGGCATGATGAAACTCAACCAATTGGCTGGAAGCATCCCCTAGTATAATGGTCCTTACCTCCTGGATCCAAAGGGCAAGCCGTTTAGATGTAAATAGATTTTTGCTTTAAACAACATTTTCTCAAAACTAAAAAAATGATATTTTACCCGTAGTAAGAAGCATCTCCTAATGGTAGGGACTCGAAATTGCACACTGACGTAAGGATATTAAATTTTAAAATTATGACTCTGATTACTTTTGACGTAAATACAAGCTCAGTTAAAGGTTGTTATTACATGTGCTGAAAACTTGTTGTAGATGTCTACTTTAACAGTTTTTGACATTTTCAATTAAACATTTACTTAAATAACACAAGTATGGTACCTAATAATTCAGTAATATATGCCCCACATTTTTAATTCTGCAGTGTAATTCAGTTTAAAATCTTTTAATATTTATACAATATTTTGCCTGACTGTCAGGAAGTGTAACGGTTTTAATTTTACCAGTGTCATTACATTTGAAGTATAAATACGTTTCACTCAACGTTGATTATGTCATTTGTCAGCTAAACTGGACTTTGTGTGCACATAGGAAGCCTCCATCAGTTTAGAGGGGATGTGACTAGAATGTTTCGTTAATAAAGATATTGGTGTACATGGACTCATTGTTGTTACATTTTCTGGTCCTTTCATGGAGCCCAATCCATATATAAGTATAATAAAATTACGTGTGCTTTCAGTGCCGTAGCCACACTGAGGCAAACCGAGGCAGTTGCCTCGGTTAAAATTTGAGGAGCCAAAAATAAAAAATGAGTAAAAAGCAGGCCTATCACACTCATGAAAATTCAGTTATAAAAGTTCAAAAAAGTATATTAACACCATTAGAATATATCAGAATATCATTTGCCTCATGACATCATTGAGGCAAGGTGAGACAGAAATCCTAGCAGTCCTATTGATAGCCTGGCCAGGCCCAGATCCAGGGCCGGACCGAGTAGGCCCTTGCCCCTCCCCCTCCCCCAAATTGGCTGAGAAATGCACCAGAGACCACCATTTCATACCTGTAATTCAAACTTTTCCAGGGGTTAGTGCCCCCAGACCCACTAGAATGAGGGGTTCCCTCTACAGTACCTCAAAATTTAGACCAAAAAATGCACCATACTAAGGCCACCATTTCATATCTGTATTTCAAAATTTTCCAGGAAGAAAGCCCACTGACCCCACTAAAATATGGGGGAAACCCCCTCCAACAACTTAAAATTTAGACCAAAACATGCACCAGAGGCCACCATTTCATACCTATATTTCAAAAATTTCCAGGGGGAGAGCCCACTGACTCCTAAAATGAGGGTTTTCCCCTGCAGTACCTCAAAATTTAGACCAAAATATGCATCATAGGCCACCATTTCATACTTGTATTTAAAAAATTTTCAGAGGGAGAAAAATGCAGGGGTCCCCTCTCCCACACCTTAAACTTTAGACCAAACAAAGCACCAGAGGTCACCATTTCATACCTGTATTAATCCCCTGGCCCCCCTAAATTGAGGTGGTTCTTCCTAAAATACCTGAACATTAAGACCGAAAATGCCCCATAGGCCATCATTTCGTATCTGTAGTTCAAAAAAAAAAAATAGAGCCCCTTCAGTACCTCAAAATTAAAAACAAAAACCAAAAAAAAAAAAAGTCATGTCATGCCTGTATTTCAAAACGTTTTAGGGGGAGACCCCTGACCTCAACCCCTCCCCCCCCCCCCCCCCCCATCACGGACAGAGCCCACCTCCCGTACCTACGCCCTCTCGGGTTGTAAACTATTGAACTACTAGTAACCTGATAAATAGCATGTTGCTGTATGTCTTTACTGATGGTTTTCTTGTTATCAATATATATATTTTTTTCTTAAAATATGAAAGTGTGAAAGTGACTGAGAAATAGGGCTAAAAAGACGATTTTTACTGTGATATTACACAGTCTGAGAGTGCTCCAGAACGCACCAGAGATGCCCTGGGGAAAAAATTTAGGCGGGGCTTGGAATGGCTGGCATGCACCCGGACGCCCCTAGTTTGCCTCGGTTAAAATTTGTGTCTGGCTACGGCACTGGCTTTGAGGCGTAAAGGATCTTAATGTAGATTTTATTTACCAACACAATAGCAAAGCTTTTAGTTCCAGGTGGCGACCACCGTAAGTAATCGTCACGTACTTGGACTTACTGGTGATGTATTAGTTTTCTTCCTTTGTGCAGTTTTCTAAATAAATACTGTTTAAACCAAAGGAAACAGGACGTACCATTAACTACTACCATGACTTTTTTGTTGTTGTTGTTCTGTTTTGTTTTGTTCTGGGTTTTTTTGTCAGACAATCTTTCCACATTGGATATGAATTCTTTGAAAGCTTTCGTTCAAGTTACGTAGTCTTAGCAAATTCAACATTTCATTAACGACTTCATTTTTTTTATTTTGAAAAGCCGGAAATCAAGATCATACTTTTGGTGTGCTCAACTCTATAGATTATTAGGATAATTGTACCGGATGTTTTTCGCAAAAGGAATGAATACGTGTATACAGATTAAATCTGTTATATACAGACTTGCAGAGAAATCCAAGTCTTGTTACCAAAAATTGCAATGTATGCCTCTGATTTATTCATTTCTTCTTCGTGCATTTGAATAATGATTTAAACAGCTCATATAGTTAAAACATGTCGATTAAACCATATTTTTAATTATTCCAGATCACCGGGTTTAAAGCCTTTATTCACAAGATCAAGTCTTCTATAGAATCTATAGGATTCACATATCAAAGTAATGTAGTCATCTCAAGAAAATTAACTAAACTACATTATGAAATATATGCACAGATGTTATTACGTCCCTTTGATCACAACGATTAAAATGCCATCATTTTCTATGTAAACAATTACCGTGCACTCTTTCTTCTGCACCGGCAGGTTACACGTTTCTGTTATTGTTGAGTTATTGTTCTGAAATTACACAACAGGTCCAATTTTGTTCAAAATAACAAGGTAAGGTTGATGGCATTAGCTCCATTACTTGGAACAGTACAGCTGTATTTGACGTAAGAAGAATGGTTAAGGAAAACGTTCGAATCAGCATCACATGTGACGGAACTACTTTAAGTAAACAGTAAGAACTATTTCGAAAACTGGCTTGCATTTCAGTGTAGAGTCGTCATGTGCTAGGAAAGGAAGTTTGATTGCGTATCACAAAGATGGAAACGATGTCGTGCGATTTCGTTCCAATCGGAATGAAAGACCATCCCGACCTGCACTTCGGTGGCGAATCTGTCTTCCATAAGCAGAAATAGAAATGGTAGATTCCTTTCATGATACACAGATAAAGGTATATGCCGGTATTAAAAATCGCATGTCTTCAGCAAGATTTGCCATGGCATAATATCTTACATAATGAAGAATATTCTATTTTGGAATTACCAATGCTTAAATTTCAAACAAAAGACTTTTGAGAGTACGTCACGCGTTTCATTATCTGAAATACTAAGTAATACGTTGTGAGGATTCAACTCCCAATGTATATAATTGAAAAACGAAATCTACTGGAAGGTTAATTTCAGATATAGTATAAACCATTTACTGCAAATGATCCAGATATGTCGGTTGAAGGACCATGTGTTGCTTTTAGAGGAAGTTCGTCTTCTCAGTGAAGAAGTTCGAAAGAGAAAATAAAAAAAGAAAGTGCATGGTTGAGCAAGGTTTGCTTGCTTCATTTGTAGTATCACCAGTAGAAAAATCGGACATTCTTCGGTTGTTTTCAGATGCACCGACACAAGAAAATTTATGTCAGAATGCACACATAATACCAGAGTTGTAAACCTTCATTATTCAGTTAATATTGCTACAGTTTCACTTTTTACAGATTAATTATGAAAAGGTCCCTATTTTAAACTTGTTTTTTGTCTGTTATGTATTTGTGCTGCGTTTGTTGTATTGTTTATTGTAGGCGTTCCTTTCCTCTTTATCCTCAGTACCCACATCGCCCCCTCCAATCTTTTCCCCGTGAATTAGCGCTCCCTTGCTTTTGCACCCCCCTCTCCTTTTACTATGAGTAAGTTATCGTGCCCACCTTAATTTTGGCTGCCGGCCGTCCTTAGACGATGCCCGACTGTTGTTTTTTCCTGCTTATGTGAGTGCGTGTGTTGCTTGTGCGTCTGTGTGTCTTTGGCGGTGCCCCACAGATTTGTTTTATTTTACTTGTCGGTTTGTTTATCCCTTTTGAATATTCATCCTTGTACCACTTTGCCCCCCACCCACTTTTCTACCCCTACCCCTTCCCCCATACCTTCTGTATTTCGCATAAAATTAAAATGTACTTGTTTGAGTTTTGAGGCAACCCGTCTATAAAGTTTTTCTGTTACAGCTTCTTTTTTTTGTGGGCCTGCTTTGTAAATGCGTGGCTCTATAGCTGTGTTTGGGGTGTTCAGTGCTTCCGGGAAATCTAACCTTACCTTTTATCTTTTTAACTGATTTAACAAATGTCTGGGTGAGTGGTATAGGAGGATTATGACCATCTACGTCGCATCGGTAACTACTGTTACTTTCAATAACAGAGTTACATTGAAAAACAATGTGAAGACACCTTTTTAAAGTATTTTATTTTCTTTCGTCTGGTCATTTCTGTTTGTGGTGATTTTGCCAGTGTTAATATTCATTGTCTTGTAAAAGAACACATTTCAACAAAGAAACTTAGCGGACATTTTACATGGTATGATCAGGGTGGCCAACCCGCGTGACTTTTGGATACCGTACACACGGAGAAAACGTCTCGACTCGTGTAACATTTTGCCTATATTTGCCTTATTACATGACAGATTTTCATTAAATAAAGTGCGTCGAAGACAGCAAAATGAGTGCTTTCCACAGCACAAAGCGTCTGCCATCAGTTCTTGGTACTTTTCTCAAACACTTCGCCCAACTGCTTTTCGTGGATTAACTGTGTAGATAACATAGACACTTTCGCAGTTGGGTGAAATGTTTGAGAAAAGTACTGAAAACTAATTGCAGCGTTTTGTGTGGAGGAAACCGTTCATTTTTGCTGTCTTCGACGCTCTTTATCTTTGAAAATCCGTCAATAGGCAAAATGTCACCTGAATCAGGACATTCTCTCCGTGTGTAAGATTTCCAAAGGTCACGTGGGTTGGCCACCCTGTGATGGGTGTATCATCAACAAGACATGAAATAGTGCATCGATATTTCTCAGAAATTATTAAAAAATAAATGAAACCAGAAGCATAAATGACGGCAAAAGGTGAACAAATTTCACTCACAAGATTAGTCAAAACTCGAGTCATTACAGGTGGTAACAATAAGCTAGAATGTCTGCAGTAAATTAAGATACACTATTAGATGTAACTGCACATTAAATAAGAACGTATGGTGTACAGTAATCGTAAATTTCATTTCAATTTGTACTCGTAAACTAAAGACTTTCACACTTACTAGCTAATACATTAAAACGGAAGATATGTATGAATAACAACAATACCAGTAGATGAAAAATGCCATTTATTATCAATATTTTCCAAATGATATGCACAGTATTTAGTGAAAACTGAGTTAATTTGACAACGTGTTTTCTACCGCTTTACAGAGGTGTGTCCACTTTCTGTTATTAGAGAAGTGTGTGAGGAATATTATATATTGGAAGCTTCCGTGCTTTAAACATTAACAGATGATTACTCATGGTGTGTAGGAGGTCCAAACTCATAAGACAGTCCAGACCTCCTGGCCATATTCCCATTAACTTCTTGATAGATATAATGATATTGTTTTGTATGTATTTTTGGGCTCACTGCTGAATTCTGCAGGGATTTTGTTTTAATGTCTTGTGCCATTTTAATGTGATTTGAAATTTAAATATATCTATGTCTCTCAGTTCGTTAAGTTTTATGCTTCTAACAGAAAACATATACGTCAGGATTGTTTTTATGGTTGCGCTTTGATTTACACTCAAACGTAGGATAGTTAGATATTTAAGACTAGATAAAACAGTGTAATGTCAATCAATTCCAAAATTGTGAACAATCACCTAGCGACGTAAATGAAATATACTGTCTGTTTCCGACATAATGATATTGTATTTTTCATGTTTGCAGCTCAAATAAAATAAGGGAATTGTCAACCTAAAAGTTACGTAATTAATCAACACAGAACTATTTTAATAACTGGAATCTAAATTGCACACCATCACTACATTCAACAAATAAAGTAAACAGTAACAAAATATAATAACGTAAAGCAATTATACAACGGTAACAATGTCGCTATCATCCCTTGGATCTTCAAATGAACTTTTATATTTGGAATGTTCAGTTTTACTATCTAATTCAACACTATTTGACTGGTCCTCTGTTTTGTCGGAAGTGTCGTTACCATGTGTTTCACTTTGTGATATTTTTGCACAATGTTCAAGAGCTTTTGCTCTCAGCGTTGCAATACTTTCAGATCGAATGTCTGTCTGAACCATGTACGAATTCTTCCTCTCATCTGGTTTGTCAATAGATTCTTGATCAATGTTACTCCCATCCCCAGTTAAAGTAGATTGTGCCTCAATAGACTTCTTATGCATGCCTGCAAAAATGCAAGCGATCACTCTACAATAAAGTATGTAGTTTATTCCAATATAACTTATTTTGTTTCTTAAAAATATAACGTTCTTTTTAATATCTGATGACAATACGAAAACTTACGTTACCTTCTTGAAAACATGTTTTATTATTAATTCGAAAAGCAGCAAGGCCAAATGATTTTGATTCTTTTTATTGTTCTGTTACGTTGTTTCGAGTATTTACAGTGAACTGTTCAAAGCCAAATTGAAGGTTCTTTTATATATTTATATATCAAATATGAAGCTTCCTTACATAAGACAGTTATCTAATTTTCTACTTACTCAGTAGCCACGGCGCACAAGAGTCCATAACACCTTCCTTAGCACTCTTAAGTATAGTTTCCGGAAGCGGAAGTGAATGACGTACCATAGCACCATACAGACCATATTCCGCCATGATACTTGAACGTCCCCACGTTTTCTCCGTTTTGCGCCATTTTGCTCTGCGATTTTGAAACCATACCTAAATTGTGCATAACATTTTAATTGTTTACTGTGTATCGTAGCCTTCACTTCTTTTCCTATAACGTCTTTTAGGTTGCAAAGAATTTATACGTTAAAAAAGGAGATATGAAATTCTGTATGTCAACAGTATGGCTTAATGGTTTATATTGTTGTTGTTGTTTTGTTGTTGTTGTTTTTTCTTGTAAGAAAACTAATGGACAATCTAAATTATTTGCGCGTAGTTTAGTATTTCTAACATGAAAATATGAAAAGCTTTTATAAAATGCTAATATATGTCTACCTGTATTCGATCCTCTGGTAAATTTGTCTTCAATGCTAGCACCTCACGAGCGTAAACATCTGGATAGTGTGCATCTTTGAATGCCTTTTCAAGTTCTTCCAGCTGGAAACTCGTAAATATCGTTCTGAAAATATAAATAAAAAGAACTGTAGCAGTTAGGGATGCTTAGAAAACTGCAGGTCCTTTATTGCCAATGTTCGTCAAACGAAGCTGTTGAAAACAATCGTGCAGTATATGGTAAACATTTTTACATTATTTCATATGTTTTGCCTATTGAAATTGGTCTTTAGATACATAAATCTTCTCTGAAAGAGGCGCCAAAATATCATTTCCTGTGGTAATGCCGTATTAATCATGAATGCAACAATGTCATCAGCAAAGTGCATATTTCCACAATATTGCTTGATAAGAGTGTGATCAAGGGTACTGACTTTACACTAATTGTATTAATTGTATTGATGTAATATATTTGATGCAATGAACTCTCTTACATCTTTATGTCTGAATGTTACAGTATTCAATATTTTGTACACTGTTCTATGTGTAATATTGTCTAAACTTTCAACTTTGCTATATTTTTTGGAGTACATGTCTAAAAAAGAGATCAGTTCTATTGACAATAAATTTACTCAAAGTAGTCATTCACATCATAAGAACTATATGTTGCATTTTGATCGCCGGTGATGCACTGGCTTTTACTGGCAGCCATTTCAAAGTTAGTGCTTACTGAATCACTTATCGAAACGGGTAAAATCACAGGTACTACAACTGAGTAGAGAAGTAAAGTAGAACACAATATGAGCCGCGCCATGAGAAAACCAACATAGTGGCTTTGCGACCAGCATGGATCCAGACCAGCCTGCGCATCCGCGCAGTCTGGTCAGGATCCATGCTGTTCGCTAACAGTTTCTTCAATTCCAATAGGCTTTAAAAGCGAACAGCATGGAGTCTGACCAGACTGCGCGGATGCGCAGGCTGGTCTGGATCCATGCTGGTCGCAAACCCACTACGTTGGTTTTCTCATGGCGCGGCTCATATATTCTCAGTCTTTAGATATGAGAGTCAAATATACATGTGAATCGTTTAGACATTATTGCATACACTTAAAATTTGCTCAAATCCCTTAGGAAGAAGAACATGTCGTCATATGTATCGAAATCTTCTGTAATATAACATAAAAACTGAAAAGTGCTTTAGTTAACAGAACTATTTAGCAAGTAAGGAGAAATAGTTTTAATAAGCCTTTTTTTATTGAATCTAAACATTTAAAAAAATAACATAGACGTTAAATACGTTGATACATGTACATATCCAAGAGATCCTACAATTGTTTGTGTGTGTGTGTTTTTCGTTTTTCAGGAAAACATTTTACTAATACCTTTTTATTTGATATAGCCTGTTTAACGTGTCACCAGTCTATCGATTTTTTTGTTCTTGTTTCTATAACTTTGAATATGCATTCAAAAGCGTAGCGTTTCATACTTTTAGCCACCCGAATATGTACAGATATGTCTGGAGGGAGATAACGGAAATACACAGTAGCCCTGGTTTATTATTGGTACTCTTGTAAAGCTATTAGTAGCTCATATTTCTAACAGTTTATTTGTCTGCCTAAGTAGTCGTCTAAAATATTCGTTATCTGTCTTCATCTATTTGTACATAATTTGAACCAATTAGTATCTGTTTACATAGAGCACGAGCTTTTCACAGGTGGTTCATATGTCTGATTAGGTCAATCTAGATGTAACGATAAAACAGAATCTGACTCCAGCAAACATCCATTTGTTGTCTATGTCATATTTTGTACATCATAACGTTATATTTTGGCTCTAGAAATGTAGAGGTTGTAGATAAAAATAGTTTTTTCATTTAGATTATTTAAGATTTGAAATATTACAATTATTACGTCAACACTGGGGGAATATAGGCTGATCTATATCCATCCGTCAGTCTGTATTGCTGTATGCGCGTGTTCGTCATAGTTCCCGGTCAGCTTCTGTCGCACGCTTACGGGTACTCGTTACCCTGTATCAAATTGAGACACGAAACTTTACAGAAATATAGATTAAAAAGTTATTCCTAGCGTTTTTCTCCTTTTTTAGTTTTTTTTTTTTTGTTGTTGTTATTGTTTTATGTGTGTGTTTTTTTTTTCATCCAGTAGCAGCAAAGTTAAGTCCCTATAATTATTTCAGAATAGAGTAGCACGATCCTAAAATGTAAACTTTACAGATGTTATAATCTGATTGTGAAGTTGTGCACCTTATATTACGTTTTTGCTTTTCACCCAAAAACATCAGAGAAGCGATCCTTGAATGAAATATTTTTAATTGACCTGATGACATGAAACAGTGTAGAAACAATAGTATGGCTTTGTAAATCATATGATAGATTGGTATGGGGGACAACTAGTTTTAAAATAATAAGAGTTCTTATCATTGTATTAAAATACATTATTCATTAATACTGAGACTATGATGTATTTCAAAATTTTCTGAATTTTCCACAATCTTTTTAATTCTCTGTATTTTGCTACATTTTTTGCCCGTTTCTATAAATTATACATCATTTTTTTAACTGAAATGTTTATACTGTACCGGTATGCAAATGATTATTTCATTCTTTGTTTTACTCTACATTAGTTGCATAAATCTGTCATCGACGTTCTAACATTTCTAAGTACAATTAACAACTGCTGCTCAGTTTTTACCATGTATATATTTCTGTAACGACTGTGACATTTGTTTCTTAAGAGTCGCTTAAATTCTATCACATGAATGGCTGCATATCAATCATTTGTGATTTGATATGTTATAATAATGTTCTGTACATAGAAGGGAGAGAAATGATATACTTGAAATAAAATATAAAAAAAATATATATGCAACAATTTATCTAGGTAAGGAGTAAATAGGTAAATTAACACTTTGATATTATATAATTTTCAAAACGGTTACACATCCCATTATGTACGAAAATGGCGAATTCGTTCTTAGCATCCAACAATTTGAAGATTTGATTTTTTTCACTTTGCTCAAATACTTAGTCATGTCAGACGCTGAAGAACATTTTAGAATTTAGACCATCATAAGCTGCATATTTAAAGAAGTCCGTTTTTGTCTTGTCTTATATATAGCACATGTGAGTCCGGTTTTGAAAGAATACTAGTATTTTGCCAATTCGAGTAGAAATCTACAAATCTGGGGTTTACCATCAAAATGAACTTGAAATTTGAACTGATACAAGAACAAAAAGTATGTCTTGTTTGAAAGCTGCTTAAATCAATACTTGGACAATATTTTTTCCTTTGCATGTCACCAAATAATATGCCACAAAGAGACCGTTTACAAAAGAAACAAGTGACTGAAGTATTGCCACGCATTACAAAGTCCCCTACCGGAAGGTGACTAATTTTCTCTACTGCAATAAAACGTAATCATCTGATATCTGTCAATGATGTGTATACAGTTTTGTACTGTATATACAATAAGTTATAACACGCAATGGATCAAAATCTGCAGTTAAAAATTTACAGTTTTTGATGGCTTATTATATTTTTGAATATAAAAAAGTATTTAATCTAACTTTTGATAACAGTTCTGTTTTAATTAGTGAGAAAATATGAGAATATATAAGATATCATCATATTAAAGGGAAGTAATTCTGAAAAATTACAGCGACAATTTTAGGTCCATATGACACCTGAGCTTATGAAAAATATTATGAAAGACTGGACAGGAAAATATGCACGATGACTTTGGACTTTCGAGTGTGACCTTGACCTTTGAGCTAGGGGTCTGGGTATTAGGCATACAAGTCGTCTCATTATGGAGAACATTTATGCTAAGTAATATTAAAATCCCTCCATGGATGACAGAGTAATTGACTGGAGAGAAGAAAACCTATTGACCTTTGACCTCCAAATGTGATCATGACCTTTGATCTAGGAGCCAGGGTGTGCGCACAAGTTGCCAAAATTATTAAAATCCTTTGATATATGAAAGAGTTATGGACTGGTCAGGGGAAAAAACGTCCAAGGGTGACCGTAACCTTTGAGCTAGGGATATGAGTGGTTCGCGTGGCAGATTGTCTAATTATGGGAAACATTTATGTCAAGAAATATTGAAGTTCCTTGATGGATGACAGAGTTATGTACTAAACAGGAAAAACTCCTGTTGACATTCGACCTCCCACTGTGACCTTGACCTTTGAACTACGAATATGGATGTTGTACATCTTGTCTCATTAAGGGGGACATTTGTGCGAAATAATGTAAAAATCCCTAAATGGATGACAGATTATGAACCGGACAGGAAAAATACCTGTTGCACTTTGACCTCCAAATGTGGCCTTGACCTCTAAGCCATAGATCTATGTGTTGCACATGTCACATCATCTGATTATCGGGAACATTTATGACTTGTAATGTTGTAATCCATGGATGGCAGGGTTCTGGACCGGACACGAAACAGACTCTGTTCATGCCATACGATTTTACCGTCAAGTGTGACCTTGTCCTTTAAGCTTGGCGTTTGAAAAATTGTCTTATTATGGGACACACTTGTGTCGAGTATTGTTAAAATCCCGTCATACATATCAGACAGGAAAAAAACATGTTGACCTTCGACCTTTAATTGTGACCTTAACCTTTAAGCTAGGGGTCCTGGTTTTGTGCGTGTCACATCTTCTCATTATGGGGAATATTTGTGCCAAGTAATATAAATGTCCATTGAATAACAGATTTATGGACCGGACACGAAATTGCGGACGGACGGAATAACGGAATAACGGACGGACGAAAGAGCGCAAGCCTATAGACCCCGAAACCGGTTTTCAGTCAGTAGGTACTAATAAATCTCTAGACAGAAACATTTAATTGCCGTTTAAATGATGCAAAAGAGCCGCTAAAACATCAACATTTGCCCATTTCAAAACAAAGTATTCCTCCCTGAAAGACATTCTGCCCCCTTTATAATACATTCTGCTTGTCAGACCCGTGTGTATTATTACTTTGAACCAAAGGAAATTTTAATATAACTCAAAGAGAAAAAGACAGTCACGTTGTGCTTTGCTTGTGATTAGTCTGTGGAATTTCAAACACGGTATATTTTATGTCTGAAACAATGGCTTTACATGTAAGGAACTTTGTTCTCAGAATGAGAATATATGGAAAAGCTGATGAGAGTTTATAGATAACTAATTAATACCACATTATCTTCACCATAGGAAATTAAAACGTACCCCATAGGCATTTATCGCTCTGACTAATTTATAAAAGTGATATAAACAATTTATAATTCATTAAGGAAATTTTCATAAAGAAAGCTATCAGTATATCAAGGCACACGGGATCATGCAAGGGTAACGGTCCCTGATTAGTTTAATGTAGCTAATAATTCTCAACGGTGTCTTCTGAGACGTGGGCACGTGACTCTAAATGTCATCAGATTACTACGCAACGCATGCTTAAATTAGCCTTTGGACAAAACGTCTAATTATGCATAAAAATGAAACCGTCTCTCGATATTTATGCAGTATTTCGGAAACACCAATTATGTTGAATGGCGTTCATTTTTAAGATATCTTCCCTGATATTTTTTCTGGTACCAATCTTTTTTATTTATTTTAAAAAAAGTTTCAAGCTTGCTGGATTGTTTTTTTTTTTTTTTTTTTTTAGACAATATTGTATAACTATCTTTCGGTTCTTTTCGCAATTTTATAGCGATGGCCATTTGATCTAGCAGGCTATTGTAAAATGAAAAATGGGAGTTAATAAAAACACGAAACTGGCATTTCTATTCAGCAGTCACCGTTTTCTGTGTACACCAAAGGTCTCGTGTCCTATATGTCCTTCTGATCAATCGTCATAATATTTTATATTTTAGTTAGGAAAAACAGAAACAACAATTGATATCTAAATGGCTAGTGTTTTGAGTAATTGCATAAATGTCAACAGTTCCTTCCAAATCAGTCTGAACACCATCAAAACAAGGATATGACGTCACATTAAAAATACGACGCCACTTCTGCATCACTTACATGTAGTGTCTTATCTAAATATTGTATGGCTGTAACCATTAGTAGCAAGTTAAACAAGAGATTCTGTACGTTCGAACTCATTCGGACAAATGTTACGGGTATGGATGCTTTACATTTGGCACAGTTATTAGGAAAACTTTCTTGAATGTTAGCATGCACATTGCTCTATTCTCTAATTAAACTTCTTCGCTGATTACGATAAACCAATAGGGTCATATAAAATACTTATAATGCTTTATGATTATCTTTAGTCTTTTATTTTGTGTTTCTTGAAGACATAGTATCCTTACACCGCCAATCCCAACCCGCATCACCGACAGGCACTCCATCCAAAGGTAATATGAAAAATTACTTAGTCTTGTCAACAAGTAATGATATGATTTTCAGTGACAGTAAGGGGAGTGCGGTTCCAGTTTACTATAGACACATATCTAGTTTGAAGAATAACCATTCTATTAATGACAGACGATTATTTCGTTAGATTATGAAGCTTCAATGAAAATTCTTTATACACATATCTGTTCCATTTATATAGAACCCCTGAAATACTCACAATGCCTCACTTTTAATGCTCAAACAGTTAGTGAAAAGATGTTGTTAATGCTTGCATGCTTTATGCGTTAATGTGTTACATTCCATCAATATGCAAATACATTAGATTTACTATCACATTCAATATATTGAAAAGTAATCACTATTCCTAAAAATATAACACGAATATTGAAATAAAAGAATATTTAAATCATTCACCAAGTTCACTTTATACAATTCCTGATGCATGAATGTATACATTTTAAGCACAGATTCTGATTACAAAGATGTCATATGCATATATCATGCTTTCGAGTGATGCCCAAGCCCGTTTGAAAAAGGTATTTGATAAACTATATAATATTTTTCGTGTTCTAAGCTGTCTGCCTAGCGTTTCTTTAATTAATAAAGATTTCTCGTTATTTAATTTTATTGTGTGATATTGAAGCTATTTTAAAATGTCTATTTCAGATATTTTTTTACATTTTTATCGTTACCGTTTGCCCTTTGAGAAAATTTGATCAAGAAGAGTGATCCGTTCACTTTCCGGCTTTTGTGTGTGTATGTGTGTGTGTCCACGTAAATAAGTACATAAAAAAGGGGAACATTCTCACAAAACATCCCGGAAGAATTTGACTAACTATTAAACAAACTATTTTCGGAGCAACAATTTAATCACTTTCAGGTAGTATAGCATTTCTATAAGTCTCCCAATTTTCAAAATGTTATTTCATTTAAAATGAACATGTTGAGTGTTTAGTTAGTTGTGACATATTGATATGACATATTGATTGGCCATACAGTGCTTTAAAAGTGTATAGTCTAAAGAATCAATTGTTGTCTATACCGATCGTAAGCACCTTGAAATACGTTACAACTTAGCCAAATAATAAAAAAAAATTGCCAGAAAAATAATGACAATATATAACAATGTATTCATCATGCGCAAAAAGATTTTTCAACTACTTGCCCGTGAAAAGTGAAATAAACTGTCTGTGTAACGACAAGCAATCTTTTATTTTTCATTATTCAGTCTATAAAAGCGGAATTTGATAAAGTAATAAACATATTAACAACAACATGAAATGAAACATTTCCAAGGAAATACGTTTTTTTTCTTGTCAATAACCAACACCACCAAATTAATAAATATCACACGATTTTCACACTATTACCACTATTAATAAGTCTTCATTACGGAAGCGCACAGGGAACATAAATCAGCGCATCAAAGATGATTAGCAGTGGCGGCCGACGGCAAACTAACTGTTGTGAATTAGAAACAATTAATTAGTGCTTTCCGATGGGAAATATAATGTCAGTATTTAATCGAGAGATTTTAGAAATTTCCAACGAGGACGTGAGCGAAATTATTAGGAAAACTTCTCCCAAAGGACTACTTTATAAACCTGATAACACCGTTTTACATCAGAGGGTCGATAGAAATTACATTTTCAACAATAATTTTCCTCTCTTTAAAAGAAATAAAGGAATCATCAATTTAGTAATTATTGAAGACAAACTGGCCACGTGCTCTTCAGATAACGCATTAATAATTTATACGTCATTTACCAATAATGGGCTATAACTGGCTGGTCATTTTTCGGACTATTTATTGCTGCAAATCAGTCCTAAAAGCTCCCGTATGGTTAAGACTGAGGTAGTTAGGTGTTTGGTTTAAGCATTTTTGCTTCATATTGATTTCAAATGTTACTTTAGTCGTAGGCATGTTCATGTGTTTTGCACTACATATCCTGGCGGATGAACACACCTAACGTCTCAGGCTTATTAGCCTATTAATGTCTGAAAAGTTGGACACACTCAATGATGTAGATACATGTTTTATATGTACGTTTCCTTTAACTGCTTCTATGTGAAATATGACCTTTTTGTGCCGATTTGCCGTGAAATCCAACTTACTCACCCAATGATTTTTGTCTTATCTTGTACTAGAAAAAATCAAAGGAATTTACATACTCAACAACCCTTCTCTTTTCTAATTCCATATTAAAAATATAAATAAAAAGAATGAAATATAGTAGTCACAATAACTGAGCGGAAGAATATTGAGTCGTGACAGTTGTAATAAGGTAACACAAAAAAAAAGCCAAAAAAAAAAAAAAAAAAAAAGAAAAAAGAATACAATTTGATGGTGGTCGCTATGCGACAAGTAGTGTAATCCTTACACTCATCAAGGCGTATCCTGACACGGCATACTATTCTACAAGTGTGCTTTAGTACATTAGACTTGTATCGTGAAATATGCAGGAGGCTTGCAGCGGATATTTTGCGCAAAGTTAATCCGCGAAAATCATTTAAATGCATATTTCATTTTTAGTTATGAAATGATACATAGATCTATTTTGTTCCTTAATCTTATTAAATTGAGAAAAAAAATCGATTCTAATGTATTTTTGACGCCTCGCACCTCAAATGAACTTGACAATATTGACGGATGTTCCATTTCAACTAAATGGAGTAGAAAAATTAAGTACATATAATAACATGGATTTCATCAGTTCGGCATGTTCAAAGTGCAATGCTCTCATTTGGCACACACTGATTATGTGACTTTTGATATAAGGGTTACCTTGTTGTCACTGTTACGGTCAGATAAACTTCTTTTGATTATTGACGTTGCTATATTTTATGAAAATGAAATAGGGCCTAACCGTAAAAAGTTGTGTCCAGTTTTCATTCACATCTGTCAAAATTTGGCAGAGATAAAACAAAACCCAGACGCGAAGTAAAGAAAAAATTTGGGTATATTAACATGGCATGGTATCATCTTACTGACACTTTAGTAATGAACTCATATCATGATAGCTTGGTATATTGTTACAAACTGAGAAAGTGTTAAGACTTTGCATAAACATTTACATCTTCCAAAATGCATGACGTGGTTATAAATTTTGAGTTTACATTATAATAGTCCGTCTGAAGAAAATACAGACCGTCGCTGATTGACATGTTAAGTATTTCACATGATTCCGTGTCAAATTATACCTTAAAACTCTTTTTTTTATGATGGCGATTTAACTGCAAGATGTATGTGTGTCGTGCATAACCTAGGATTTGTCAATCACGTATGCAAAACTCTAATTTTATTATTGAACAGAATAAATATCATTCTGTGTTGTGATACGCTGGTATACTTTCCTAGTAGGAACTAACTTTTCTTACACCCTTCGTAATGAAGAATTTGTTTTACTCTGATTTTTCAAAACAGGAAAATATGCGATATGGCAGATAAGCAAACTTTAGTATCGTACTTAATATTCTAAATGGAGCTTCGGCAAGTTTCTATAATGGGAAAATTAGAAAAAATCATGAAATATAGATTTTAACGACATTCAAATTAGAAACTATCGTAGGCCACTGGTAAATAAAATATGAAACGGTATTATTATTTTATAAAGCAAATGTTTAAAGCAATTTATACATATCTGTATGCCAAGAATATGTAATATATAAAATGTGTATTTTATAACCTTAAAATTACAAAGAATATTACATCTAATTTTGTTAGCGTCAACATAATATTTGCTTCGTTCACTGGTTTGTCATTAAATATTTTTCAGACATAAATGAGCCGCACCATGAGAAAACCAACATAGTGGCTTTGCGACCAGGATGGATCCAAACCAGCCTGTGCATCCGCGCAGTCTGGTCAGGATACATGCTGTTCGCTTTCAAGGCCTATTGAAATTAGAGAAACTGTTAGCGAACAGCATGGATCCTGACCAGACTGCGCGGAAGCGCAGGCTGGTCTGGATCCATGCTGGTCGCAAAGCCACTATGTTGGTTTTCTCATGGTGTGGCTCAAATTGCTTTTTATATCACCTAGAATTTTACAGTCGCCCCTTTATTCTAATAGGGAGAGCGCAGATCTATGGATCACGGTGCCATGATGAAGCGTATGTTCTCTCTGAAGATTTGATGAAATATATTGTGTCTGGTTTCATTTCGTTTTACAACTCTTATTCAGGTAGAGAAGTTGGAAGTTACCGGCGGAGGACATGTTGGTGCTGTTACAACATATAGGAACATTGGTTAGGTAATCTGCCGCTACATAACAGAAATACTGTCGAAAAACGGCACTAAACCCGAAACAAGCCATCAAACAAGCACTATTATAGAAATTATCACCTGTACCTCGTTGCACAATTTACTGTTTACAAACTCTATACTGTCCGTCAATGCCTTTATAACGGCATGTTTCTATTTCTTGTCTATTCACTCTTTGTCTAATATATAAACACAAGGAACTTCTCACAATTTTGTATTTACCGATTTCCTGTCTAGGATACAGTGTTTTCATACTTTCTGGTCCATTGGGATCATGGAGTCGATTCAGTATCTATGTAATAGAATTCCGCTTAAGCCAGTGTTGTAGGGGAGGGGGAGTTTTGTTGCACTTTCCACTACCTCTCACGAACAAACTTAATCAAACCGAGTCTGCTTGGTTGCATTTTATGCTTCCAAAGGATATTCTTGAAGGTTTTATTTACAGTCAGCTTAGATTGACGTGCTTGTGCATTTTCAGGTTGTCATTATAAATCATTGATGTTCGATCACTCACATGCACCTCTTTGATAATAGTATGCTTCGAGAACAAAACAGATACAATCTAAGGACAGATAACCAGAAACGAAAGCCCCTAAAACTTGCAAAATATATTTAATAATTGTTAAGTTTCAGTTCAACTTATTTGAGGAAAACAAGTTATAAGCAGTACTGGCAAATCTATGTACACACAACATAAAACAATTAACGTGACAAAAGTCATAGCTTTCTTTTCTTACAATGAGTACACAGATATAATATTTTACCTGTGTCGCCTCTTTTTCTTCTTTTTCTTGCCGCTAATGGAACCTGTTTCTATCGAATCTGAACTTTTATCGCTGCTGAAGCTAGCGTCCAAACCTGAAACGAAAATTATCATATATAATAATTTTGACTTGACAACTTTTAAACTAACTGTATAAAGCTATTGAATTTCATGTCCTTTAATAATAGCAGAAACACGTTTTACTGTTTTGTAAATTTGTATACATGTATCAAAATGTAAAACTGAAAATACATTTACGTATATACTGAGTCAATAATAGGAATAAACAGTAAGTTTCATAAATACTTTTAATGATATAATATAAAATACGGTATATAAACTCACTCTTATAAGAGTATAGCATATGGCGAGCAACAAAGTCTGGTCTAAAAGTGTCTCGCGTTAAGGTCATGAAACGGCGTTTTCTGTTCGATAACACATTATCCGAATGTGAATTCGGCATTCTCCGGTTGTGATGAAGATGTCACATTCAGTTATGGCCGAAGGATGCCGAATTAGAATACGAGAATATGTAATCGCACGGAAATCGCCGATTGTCGTTAGGGGTCCACTACCTTAATAAGCTTATTCTGTGACATACAATATTTGAGCCACACCATGAGAAAACCAAAATAATGGATTTGCGATCAGAATGGATCCAGACCAGCCTGCGCATCCGCGCAGTCTGATCAGGATCCATGTTGTTCGCTTTCAAAGCCTATTGCAATTAGAGAAACCGTTAGCGAACAGCATGGATCCTGACCAGACTGCGCATATGCGCAGGCTGGTCTGGATCCATGCTGGTCGCAAATGCACAATGTCGGTTTTCTCATGGTGCGGCTCATTTCTTAATTATTAACAATAAGAAAAAGTAAGACTGCAATTCCTGTTAGTCAGTTCAAGACTTAATAGATATAATGTTTATTGATTGACACGTGAAAAACGTTTCGAATCCCGGCACAAGAAGCGCTCGCTAATTACAAATCTAACTTGATTGATTTCTTTCCATTATAAAAGCGGCATTTTCCATTTGATATAAAGCATCGCTTAATGAAATTACTGCTCCTTTTCTCGTGTTTTTTTATTTTCAAAGTATGCAATAGAATATCTTCATCAAACAAGTTTTAGATGAGATAACAGGATAATGAGTTGCATCATTAGAAAAAAAAAGCAAGTCAGATGAGCATCATTGATGAATGAGATGAAGAAAAACTCAACTCTGTTCTATGACTATGGGTGAACAAAATGTTCGTTCCCTTGCTTCAGAGGGTAGCGAGCTATGTCGTTGATTCTAATGAAACTTGGCTGATTTTTTTACTCTTCGTTACATGGAACCTAATTTACGTCGAAAATTATTTGATTTGTTATCTTGATATTGGTAATTTATATTTCATATTCGCTTAAGCCAATTAGCTTAAGTCATTCTGAAATAGGAAGAATGCAGTGGTTTATTATCTCTATCAAATTATAGAAAATTAGCTCATAATGAAAAGTAGATTGATTGATAAAGGTTCTGCGAGAAATAGAGATTGTTTTGAAGAAGAAAAAAATACAGTAAAATTATCTCGTTTTATCAAAGTATGCATCAATGTAGAATAAATTGCAGTTGTCAGTATGGAATACTGCGCTATAGCTTACAGATTGTCAATAATTGGTAATACATTATATAAGATATATCAATAACTTCGTGGAATATAGAATAGAACAATAAGTCTCATATGCTCACAAAAGATGGCTTAATAAACAGAGTTTCTTCATAATTAGTTACTAACCAATGGTGCCAACACCAATGTAAAATTCGAAAACAGATCATGAGGCCAACAAAAGACTGTGATCAGACATGTACTATAAACCTTGACTGATATCACACTGCAACTTTGATCATATATGTATTATCAAGCTTGACTGATATCACACCACAACTTTAACCAGGTATGTATCATAAATCTTGAATGATATCACACTACAACAGTGATAAGATGTGTATTATAAACCTTGAGCGATATCACACTACAACTTTTATCATATATGTATTATCAAGCTTGACTGATATCATACCACAATTTTAACCAGATATGTATTATCTACCTTGAGCGATATCACACTACAACTTTAATCAAGCTTGACTGATATCACACTACAACAGTGATAAGATATGTATTATAACATTTGACCGATATCTCACTACAACTTTAATCATATATGTATTATCAAGCTTGACTGATATCACACCACGACTTTAACCAGATATGTATTATTTACTTTGACCGATATCACACCACACCTTTAATCAGACATGTATTATCAAGCTTGACTGATATCACACCACAACGTTAACCAGATATGTATTATCAACCTTGACTGATATCACACTACAACAGAGATAAGATATGTATTATCAACCTTGACTTATATCACACCACAACTTTAATCAGGTATGTATTATCAACCTTGACTGATATCACACTACAACAGTGATAAGATATGTATTATCTACCTTGACCGATATCACACCTCAACTTTAATCAAATATGTATTATCGAGCTTGACTGATATCACACCGCATCTTTAACCAGATACGTATTATAAAGCTTGACTGATATCACACCACAACTTTAATCAGATATGTATTGTCAAGCTTGACCGATATCACAACCACAACAGATACATGTATGTATTATCAAGCTAGACTAATATCACACCACAGCTTTAATCGGATATGTATTATAAAGCTTGACTGATATCACACTACAACAGTGATAAGATATGTATTATCAACCTTGACTGATATTACGCTACAACTTTAATCGGATACGTATTATCAACCTTGACTTATATCACACCACAACTTTAATCAGATATGTATTATCAACCTTGACTTATATCACACCACAACTTTAACCAGATATGTATTATCAACCTTGGCCGATATAACTCCACAACTTTAATCAGATATGTATTATCTACCTTGGCCGATATCACACCAAAATTTTAATCAGATATGTATTATCAACCTTGACTGATATCACACTACAATTTTAATCAGATATGTATTATCAACCTTGACTTATATCACACCACAGCTTTAACCAGATATGTATTATCAACCTTGACAGATATCACACTACAACAGTGATAAGCTATGTATTATCTACCTTGACCGATATCACACCAAAATTTTAATCAGATATGTATTATCAACCTTGACTGATATCACACTACAACTTTAATCAGATATGTATTATCAACCTTGACTTATATCACACCACAACTCTAACCAGATATGTATTAACAACCTTGGCCGATATAACTCCACAACTTTAATCAGATATGTATTATCTACCTTGGCCGATATCACACCAACATTTTAATCAGATATGTATTATCAACCTTGACTGATATCACACTACAACTTAATCAGATATGTATTATCAACCTTGACTTATATCACACCACAACTTTAACCAGATATGTATTATCAGCCTTGACAGATATCACATTACAACAGTGATAAGCTATGTATTATCTACCTTGAGCGATATCACACCACAACTTTAATCAGATATCTATTATCAAGCTTGACTGATATCACACCACAACTTTAATCAGATATGTATTATCAACCTTGACTGATATCACACCACAACTTTAATCAGATATGTTTTATCAACCTTGACTGATATCACATCACAATAGTGATAAGATATGTATTATCTACCTTGACCGATATCAAACTACAACTTGATCAAATATGTATCATTAAGCCTTACCGATATCACAATATAACTGTAATCAGATACGTATTGCACGTCTGATTTGAACTTTACAGATTGAACAAATTTTTATTTAAAAAAAGAACGGCGACTGATTTAACAGCGATAAGAATTTAAACCTGTGCCTAAAATATAGGACATGAAACACACACATAAAAAGCTTACAGTGGTATGTCAAACTTAATTTTCCTGAAGATGTGTATCTAAAATGTTCGGTTGACCATAACAAAATAATCATACCACGTCGTTCCGTCCTATCGCTAAAAATTCAAGCTAGTTTCTGTTCATTTGTCTGAGCTTTTAGGCACATATCAAAAGCATACTAAACATAATTTGCTACTGATCATACAACATGTCTGAATTCCGACCAATACAACCATTGCATCATGAAATATTCCGGGATACAGATGTCCGATCAACTGATATGGATTCGGAAACGTGTGCCGTTTCTGTTTAGAAAGGCCATGTGTGAGTTGTTGTATAATGATTTTGTTATGTTGCAAATAGACGATAATCAGAATAAAGAGATAAATTATATCAAACTATACCTGTGGTGATTTTCAATCATATAATGATATATATTTTAATGAGGCTTTGATCAACTGTGACATAACGGACCATATGGACTGTTTTAAAATCACTGAACACATTTGCGGCAATGTGAACAGGTATTCCATAATCATCAGTCATAATCGGGATCAGCTATGACACTATTTTATATCTAATGTCTCACGTGTACCTTTGTACAAGACACCTAGTGCACTGTTTTATCCATTTCATGCTAATTTCAACATGACGTGACTTGATTGATATGAAGTGACATTTTTGTAACTCACTTAAACCGTGTGGTCACTAACATTATACTAGAACTGAGTTCAGTGGGAAAGTCAAGATGAACTTAATTAAGGTCATGCACTTACTGATCCGTACCGTTTTTATATATTAAGTATGTTGTGTTGTATTTTAGTGGCGTCACAACCCATTTCCCCTCTCTCATTATACCGACTTTATTAGCACCCATATTCCCTCTCATTTCATACTGATTTTATATTCTCTCTCCCTTTATGCCGACTTTATTAATCTTACAGATAATTTTATTATCTATAACAACAGAAGTTTTTTGTGCCGTGTGACGGCTGTAAAATGTCTCCTCTTACTTGAACGCAATGTTTAAAATATATATACATGTATATGGTCCTTTTTAATTTTGTTATAACCAAATTCAGCTTGAGAATGTGCTAGGGGGCGTGAGGGGTGTTGTATATTTCATTACCTCTCATGAACAGACTGAGTTAAACCGAGTCTGCTATTATTTTGCTTTGCTGTGTAGGATCTTCTCACAATTTTTATTATTTATTACCATTCGTATCCTCTCTTCATTTATACTGACGTTATTTTCAAAACAGATTTGTTTTTAGTGAGAGTCCCTAGAGTGTTAATTCAGTTTGCGTTTTTTGTGTGTTTGACATGCTAAATGTTCTTTTACTCTTTTTTCCGATGTCCGTACGGTTTGTTTTTGCATATTATCACTTATGCTATACACGTTATGAAAATACACATTTTCTGAAACAAACGGAAGTAAAGAATGTTTGTCTTAAACCAATGCGGAATTGTTTTTGTTCTATATTTGAGCTGTATCTAGCTGCTGAAGCTGTTCTAACTTAAAGATGTTTATAAATAATGCGTATATAGCACATATGAAAAACAAGAAACACCTGAAAAACCCCAATTCATCGCAAAAATGTAACAAAATCAAAAATGATACTTGTAAGTAATCCATTCCGGTATAAAACTATAATTGAGCCGCACTATCAGAAAACCAACATAGTGCGTTTGCGACCAGAATGGATCCAGACCAGCCTGCGCATCCGCTCAGGCAGGTCTGGATTCATGCTGGTCGGAAATGCACTATGTTGGCTTTCTTATGGCGCGGCTCATATCTTAATTGATATTTAGCCAGTGAATAATAAAAGTCTAACATTAAACCGGTTTTTTAATTAATTATATCTTCTTTTCATTCCCATTCTGGGCTATGTTGAGTCATTTGTTTTTATTCTAAATTTCAAACCGTTCAAGCGTATTTCAAACTTCAATCTTTTCTAGCTTATTTTCAAAGATATAAGGCAAATGAAGACATTTATGGAAGACAATCGGAATGTGACTCTGTCATTTTCATTATAACTTGTTGACTTATGTCCATCATTTATTATTGACTGATATCAGTATTTTTGTATATTTTGATTGTAGAAATGTATTTTACCCGTCTTAATCTAAAGAATATCGTTTTCCCCTAGTAATGTTATATTTTGTGGATGAAAGATATTGAGAGAATTTGATTTTTTCGTATTGATATTTGAATAGGCAAATGAAGACATTTATGGAAGGCAATCGGAATGTGACTCTGTCATTTTCATTATATACTTGTTGACTTATCTCCATCATTTATTATTGACTGATATCAGTATTTTTGTATATTTTGATTGTAGAAATGTATTTTAGCCGTCTTAATTTAAAGAATATCGTTTTCCCCTAGTAATGTTATGTTTTGTGGCTGAAAGATATTGAGAGAATTTAATTTTTTCGTATTGATATTTGAATAGTTATGTTACACTCATCCCAATTTTACAACATCAGGCCCTTTTAATTGGTTAATAATGAATATGAATAAAAACAGTGTTCACAATTTTCCTAGATTTTTTTTTTGGTTATCTTTAAAAATTGACTTAATTTGCTGAGTAAATATTTAGTAGTCTAATAACTTCATTAAATAAATAAATAAATAAATAAGTGAAAGAAGCTCTTGTGATATTTTCCTGACAGTATCATATTGAGTATGTTAGTTTTTTAATATTTTTGTGTAAATTTATACCTATTTTAAGACAAAATACATTATTATTCCTGTACTTTAAAAATCAGACCCAATTCTACAGTATTCTGTATATATTATCTAGTTGTAGTATGCATAAACATGCGAAAATGCAAAAAAAAGAAAGAAAAATGCTGAACAAACAATTAAACAAAAACGCATCATTCGAAGTATGTTCAATACTAAAATATAACTAAACATTGATATGATATTTTTATATAAAATTTGATATAGATCTAATTTGATTGCTTTGACTTAATTGAAACAAAAGGACAAAACATAAATATATTTCAAAAGAAATGTATTTTAAACACAGATCGTGCTTCAGAATTTAAATTCTATAAACTTTTCATTAATTATAGATTATGTGATCACAACATAAATTTAATTACACTACTTAATTGTCTCTGAAAGTCTTGCGAGTATTCTCAGGGAACTAAGGGTCTGTGTTAGAGGTCTTCAGGGGTCTTTACTGCTACAGCACCGCTACGATTTATTAGCATTACTTGAAACAGTCAGGTATGGAGTGCAGCCAAAACCACATAAAACTTGACTTAAACAGAAAATTACTGCGAAATTATATTACTCTGTGGTAAAATGTCCTAAAATATTATGAATACGTCCATTTTGAGACTACTTAAACTATATTATTATAATTTTAATATCGTTTAAAAAAGCTAGTTTTCTACATCAGTCATATGACATACACTAGAATTGACAACAAAACTTACCAAATTTATTCATGCATTTACCTGATTTAAAATCTGACTTGCAGAGCACAGAACTTGGTGGTGTTGACGGTGGAATGGAAGGTCCAAAGTTTAACAGCCCTTGCGCCGAATTGTTCAATGCGTTCATAAAACTTGACTTCCATGCCATATAAGGGAATGCGGATGTATTAAGTCCGGATGCCACCGATGTAACTGACAATGGAGGCGAAAACGATGAGGCAAGAAACGCCGAAGCGGACAAAAATGAGTCTGACGATGTTGGAACGGGAGGTCTGCACCGTTCCGAACTCTGGGAGCTCAAACCTAACAGTTCCTGTATGGCGAATGGATTTCGTTGCGGAAGAGATAGTGGTAGAGACGGAGCATGCAGTCCTAGAGCTGCTGTTGAACCGGCACCAACGCCAAGAGCTGTAAAAGCGTGCGGACTTGCCGGAAAATTCATATTTTAATGTCAGAGTAACAAATAAATATTAGAACTATAACTATAAAAAAGAGATGTGTTTTTTCCGCATTAGGTCTCACATTCAGTTAATCCGCACAATTGTTCCATCGTTTGTGCAATATTGTTCACCTTCAACTAATTAATATGTATTAAACTATTCTACAGTTACAATTAATGCATCGGCACAATATTACATGTATTACTGTAGTAATTGTTTCCTGTTTTTCTGAAGTTTCAGATTAATTCCTTAATTGTTTAAGTACAGTATCACTGTCTGACAAATTACCAGTACGAGGTTTTATATAAAGATTACCGATTCACACCATTCAATAACGAACATTGTTCCTGATTTGTTCATGTGACTCCACTGCGTCAATCAAACAAATAAGCCAATGAATCCGCATCCTCAGGGCGCTTTACGATTAGCTACAGTAACTTTCAGCCAGCCTCTTGCAGATCCGGATCAATAATTGTCTGTTGAAATCGTTTATTTTCCAACAAACTTGGAGTGAAGGGAAAGAGAACTTGAAAAAGAATATAAGATATATACGATTAAAAGGGAACCGAAACATTCTGAAGTTGACCGAATTAATTTGTCAGCAGGGAAAATCAGATCAAAATTCAATGCAAATTCTGTAAAAAAAAAAAAAAGGATTTTCTTAACTTCATGAAATATCCCTTTTCAATTATGTTTTGTGTCATCGTGCTAGTTTGTCAGCTATGCTTAACTTTAAATTGCATTCATTCAATTTCATTAAATTTTATTTACGTCATGACTGTGTAGACGCCTAAAAAGCAGTGTAGAATCTAGCTTAGAAATACAATAGAATGGGATTAGTTTTAAACAGAAAAAAGGAGAGAAAAAAAAAAACATCCGCCACCAACAAAGTCGTAAAATGAAAACGGCCTGAGATCTCCACAATGTAAAAAAAATCTACATATTTTTGCATAGCATGAAAAGAGAATAAAATTAATTGCTTCATAATATATAAGTAATCATCGTGTGCTTTCGTTTTTAATGTTTTAATTTTTTTGTTGTTGTTTTTTTTTAATGCGTGTTGTCATATTATTCTGTCAGAAGTGAAGAAGAATGCATAAATGAAATTATTTTGATACTGCAGTTCATTTTAAATGAACTTGGTTAGAAAATTGATATATCAGATCTAGAAAAGGAAGAAAAGAAATATCTATTACATTATTTCTGAAATCTCAATTACAGATTTAGCTCTTTATGGCGGAAATACTAGACAAATGAGTAGTGGATGAATAGATCTATGTCTTTTATCGTTCACTTTTATGCTGATTCTTATACGATCTTCGTTTATATGTATAGATACAACAATTAAGTACTAAATGTCTCAACGTTAAAATGCTACATGACATTAGATGCCTACAATAAAACGATGGAATACACAAGAGACTATCATATTATCTGTAAAACAATTTCTGTAGAAAAAACGGGTCTGAAGTTCTCTAGAATATGTCACTGATAAAGCTTAATCAACATAAAAGCTAATGCTTAAAAGTAAATTTGAAATTCATCTCTACCATTTGCAAAATTAGAAATAGGAAACGAGATAAATAACAAACTCGGAAAAAATTATTGTGGATTGTTAGAGACGTTATTTTGACTTTTTTGATTGAATGATTACTCGTAAAGCGCAGTTTCAGGCTTCCAGGCATCTTTTATTTGATTAAAACCCTTTTACTTGTTAAGGAGAAATACATATGTCTTGTATGTAAACTTATTTTTAATGTAAGAAAGAAATTTAGCGTTCGCTTGTACGTTATGCCAATAACATACAATGAACAGTACATGAAATTGAAGAAAATGATATTCGTGTCCTTGAATTTGCCAAGCAGCTAAATTACTGTAAATTGAAACATTTATTGTGTTATATCCTTTAGATTTTTGTAAAGTTGTATTTATACCACGCTAAAAGTGATGATTTGTTTGAATAAGTAATACCGACAATTTGTCCGTGTATATACTTTCAAACGGTGCACGCCTTTTGTAATTATTGTATTATTATACCTCTTATCTCATTTGTGTATGTGCTGAGTGTAATAATAAACTCTAAACTGTAAACAGCCTATCCTATAATTGAAACTTTATTAGCTAGAAATAAAGAAACGTACATGTTAGCCTCGCAGTGGTTTATTAATGTTGAATTCCTCGTGTAAATATTCCATTTAGCCTCAGTGAAAATAAGCATTTACTACGGTAGGATTTGAATAAATCAGTACCAATATCCTTAAATCATTTAATGTTATTTGTTTATTAGTTATCTATTAACGTAGAAAACAAAACATAATTCAAAAAAAGTTTGATACATTTCATTTAGTCAACATTTAATTTTCTTTCAACATACTTTCTGCATTTGTTAAAAAAAATTGCCATCAATCAATAGTCGACAACAGTGCGAGCTGATGAAAGGAAAAGATGAAGGATACAGCACGACGCCCAGACGAACGCCGCTAATTGCTGTATAACTTTTTGCCACCAGCATCGGGTGAGTCGTCTGAAATATGAACCGTGTTATGTTAAACTATCTTGTTACTACAATACCTTAACTAACCAATAACGAAACAAAACAACCATTTGAACATTTTTTCATTGACAATTTTGTCTCTGATTTAAATTTCACCTTGATGTTACCAATTAGCGTTTCCTATTTTATTTCACAAAGGAAACAGAAAGCAGGTGCCTGTGTAAGAAATTACTGCTTCCGCGGATTCATACTGTGTGGTGATTCGCCGGAATACGCCCCACGTACGTTTCTTTAAGACAAATACGGCGGAATGTTTGTGAAGATTATTATCAGTTTTGTTTCTCCTGCCCTTATAACTCATTGAATTTGTTCGCTTGAGTCAAAGTCACCGTCAAAATTCATCAAGTCTCTCAACGACTGCACTCCATGCGTAAATTATTCCGATACAATGGGTTATCAAAACTTCTTATGAAGAGCAATAAGAGCTACACCCGTTAAGTGAGTGGTTAAAACGAAACCAAAATTAGACTAACAAACGATATATCAGCATGGGGTCCAGCGACCTCAGCAGTACTAATAAAACACTCTGTCAAATTTCTTTTCTTAAAAAGCAAATTATCCCAGTTAACGCACAATTTGATTAAGCCATTGACATTTTCCAATCTAATTTGCAATGACAACATAGAAATTTGCTATCTTTGACAATTTTGTTTTCTTCAGATTTAAAGCCTTCTACAAGGGCAAATATTTTTTTCGCAGTCAATGTTTTGTATTTCTTAAATATTGTATTGCCTTTTATATGTAAATAAATACATAGAAATAACAAAAGGAAATGGGTCGGACAACAAGTTCTGAAATTAAATCCTAGAAAAAAATGTAATATCGGCGAGATTTTAAGGGCAATTCTCAAAATTTATTTCAGCGTTATCACTTTAGTGAATAAAACTGTTTGCTTTCATTCTATCTTATGTCGCTTGACATTCGCAACTCGTATCTATGCTAATTGCAAGCAGGGGTTTAAGGATGAGGTATTCCATACCTTTCCATATTCGATTCTTCAATCAAAATTTATTTTCTTTCATAGCGATAACTCAATTAATGCTGCCGACTGCAAGAAAATGTCATCCGATCTATCTGTATGACCAAGAGACCGACTGTTTCGTTCTTACTCAGCTTGTTGGGTATATTTATAATGTGAAATACATCCCTACATTTTGCCCAGGCTACATTTAACTTTGGTGGATTTCTTTAATATAAAGCAAGTGGGAGGATATGACCGTTATATATTTATTCTTACAGATGTAAACAGTGTACACAGTGTACATAAAAGTAGCTGCATATGTGTATGACACGTCAGTCCGTTCTAATAAATTTTATTTAAAGTTCCGATGATATATGTACAAGTAGCAAAAGAGTTGAAATCAACTTTTCATATATTTCTGCCGTCCGACTAATTAAAGCCGACTGTCGTCGAATTCAGTAGCTGGTAAGACAGTCGGTCAGTCGCCAGTCTTATTTTCTGTAATAGTTATCTTTCTATTGGTGAACAAGTTCGTGTAAGCTCCAAAACCATCGTTAAAATCACAGGTATTTTCTTTAAATTGAAAGATGTATCATTGGTTTGTCAGCATCCCAGTCTAATTACAGTGTGGTAACGATTTTCATGTTCAACTGAAATAAACAGTAAAAATTAAGTTTGTGGTGCGGAGTTCCAACATTTTATATCAGTCACCATTTGACCATTTCATTTTCTTGCTTAAATGCAGTAAATATAACCAGATAAATATAGATAGAGAGAATTTTTCGTCGATTTTACTTTTTTATTCATTGCGGCGCAGTAATGATTTATATCCAATGCCCATTTTTCATCAAACGTATTTAACTTAACTAAATATATAACTTCATAATTTAGTTCTGTATGAAGAGCTATATTAGAGAGTTTCCACCTTTTCTATTGTAGTAACAGTTAAATCTAGTGTTGTTTTGTTTTGGTACTACACGTTTATACTGCACATGCCGACGTTCCGAGCTGAGGGGTTCTGGCTTTGGCTAGGTGCCGTTGAACAAAAATATATTGATTGCATTGACTCTGCTGAGGTTCTTACTTGTACCTAACTTGCACACTAAAGGTCGTTCAATTCGATCTAAGTGATCAGACAATATGTGAAATGAAGATATGAGAGAAAAAAACGATCATAATATATTTCTAGTATATATGATAAATCACCTACTTTAAGCTTTTCATTTGCGTTCTTTAGGGGTTTCATACATGTTTGTGCACACGAAAAATAATACAAATTATTTTCACGAGCGTATTGTGTGGCATCAAAATTTGAGTCGCAATGTAATCACTTCAAAGGTGATAAACATAAATAGACAAATTTTGGTCTAAATCAAACATATAATGTGCTGAACAGTTATGTCCTTCAGGCACATAGGGTCATCATATTTTAACAAATTAATGTAGATATTAAGCATGCTATTTTAAATGCAAAAATAAGAAATATGTTATTTTTGCATCTTCATCAACCGCTCTACTAGTATTTAGGCGGCGAGTCCAGTATATCTTCCTACATCTTACCACTGTGTGTTGTGTAACAGAGGGACATATCTGTGAAATTATTGCTCGTAAAATGAAGCTGTTCTGCAGCTGATTACCTATTAAAATTTTGTGTTCTCCAGTCAGAGCGGTGCTGGTTTGTTCGTTTGCTTAGACCAAGTTTCGTTTTCACTGACACCCTGTTTTTGTATGCCAGGTAGGCGAGGTAATGCTGGGGACTTCTTCACGTCTATAAAGCTGTCGAAAGCTGCTTCCAGTCTCCATTTAATAATTAAGCTTTCACAAGGGGAGGTCGGAAAATATCCGGACTTTTCATGCTCCTGTCTTCTCACACACAGCTACCTAAACATATTATACATGAGCGAAAACTACCTGATTATCGCCTATAAATCAGTTTATTTTTAATGTGAAGTGCGTGTTATGGAGTTTTGAGCATTTAAACAAGGTAGGTGTTAGGCAACCATGGACTCTAAGCTGGAGGAACAGACATCATTAATAAAATTCCTGCTTTTAGGGGGTGGAAAACCTGGTAAAATTATTCAAAGGTTGCAGAAAAGGTTTTCTAAAGCCTGCATATCCCGTTCAACTTTTTAGCTGGGTTTCACAGTTTAGGGAGGACAGGATAAGCATGAGGGACAAGCCTTGGCCAGGGAGGCCCACTGAGGCAGTGACCCCTACAATGATGGCGAATGTTGAGGTTTTTGTCAACAAAGATCGCAGAAAGACTTTACAGGAGGTAGCTAATCAGTTAAGGTTTATTAAAACGTTGACACTTCAGATATCAGATTTTACACGCAAAATTAGGTATGAGCAAGGTAAGTGCTAGGTGGCTGCCGAAACAGCTGACAGAAGACCAAAAGGTATCCATGTTGATCATAGCAAAAGAACATTCGGGGCCTGCATTGTCAATGGGGATGAAACGTGGGTTCATTATGCTGAATCTGAAACAAAACACAGCCAAAGCAGTGGAAACGAGCTGGTTTCCGATCTCCCATGAAGTTCAAGCTGTCTCCCTCCTCTGATGGCAATGTTATGCTGGTTTCTTTTTGGAATTCACGTGGAATAATACTGGCTCATGTCATGGCAAAAGGTCAATATAACTGTTTGATTCTATTCAGAAGTAATTTTGAAAAACAAACTCAAAGAAAAACTGAAAAGTTGCGTCCCAGGCTAGCCCAGAAAAAAATCCGCTTTTTGCATGACAATGCCCCCTCTCATACTGCCTCATCTACACCAGAACTGACAAACTCCTTCAAGTGTCAAGTGTTGTCCTTCCAGACCTTTCCCTCTGCGACTTTTATTTGATACCAGAACTGAACAAGAGTGCCAGACTGTCACAAAATACGCCCGTTTAAATATTCAGTTACGTAAATTCAAGGACTATAATCTAAGTATGCCTGGGGCGATTTGAGTGGTTATCGAATTGGCCGAGATATTATGCCCAAAACATTGTCAGAGTTTGGTGAAGATCGGATGAAAACTGTTCGACTTAGAGAGCGGACATAGCTTATAGGCCCAACGCCGAGTTTCACATAATCGCCAAAGGGTGCTGGGACAATTGAAGTGGTTATCAACTGCACGGTACTGTCCAGCAATAGTCTGCATTAAGCTTTGTGAAGATACATGAAACTGTTTGAAGAGGCGGTAATGCTTACGGAGCGAGAATACTTGAGAAGAAAAAAGAAAAGTTTGAAAAAATATCCAGGCCGGCCCTTGATTAGTGAATGTCTTTCCGCCTAGGCTACTTATGCTTGTGAGGCAATAAGCCATGACTTTATGGCTAAATTATATTGGAAGGATCGGGAATACTTGAAAGAAAAAGAAGCAAATTTTGATAATATTGGACGGTTTTGAGACAACATCTGCGATGTCAGTCTCCATATACACTCTTTTTGTAGATGTTCAGTTATTTCTTGAATTTTGAATGTCATTGACTCTGATTTTTTTCTTCTGCAAGATATATGTTACAACAATGTTTTGACTGACACCTGCTTTGAAGGAGATTCTTATGTTTGTCTGTTATACAAATACATGTCGGTGACAATTATAATGACATCAGTATGTGAAACATGCAAATTACAATATTTACATTGTTTTATCAAATTGTCGGCAAACTTTTTCTTTCCGGTTGTTTTCGAAAGATGGTATTTTGCCTTAACTTAGTAAATACAACTTGGCATCACAAAAAGCAATATTACATATCACCTTGTGTACAAATAAACCACTTGACTTTCTGTAAATTTTGAATGGCGTCTTTCTTGCCAGACCACATCTGCCCAGTTAAGCCTAATTTTTAATGTACTATAGTCAGCCTTTTTTAACATGGCTTATTCTTCTGTTTTAAGGTATCCGATCAACAAATAGGTAAATTTCGATACCGTTTTTTGTATCATTTGAAAGAACAAGACTTAGTAAATAAGATGACCATAAAAAATATGCAAGAATCATTCCAGTTATATTTTTTGACTGCGAATTGATAAATCCTACACCGTAATAACTGGATTTCTGAGTTGAAGTTTCACTGAAAACTATATGTAAAAAAATCTAAACATTTTTTGTCATGTATATATTATATATTCATGTCTTTATATTTAGGAATTTGATATTTATAGAACTTGCTTATTTGTGGATCGATACTTTAAATCTTTGAGATTCTTCGTCATGTAATCGTCTGTATCGGCGTCAGCGTCGGCATTGTCGTTAATTAAGACTTTGGTTCAGCTCCATGGTTTTTAGAAAGACTGTAAATAAGTATAGCTTTCAAACCGCGAACACTTATTCATCACCATTAGGTAAGTAAAAAGGCTAATGTTTATAACACTCTCTCTTACAATTTGTCAGAATTATGGCCCTCTTTTAGGCAGTGGAATTGTAAAAAAAACTTCATGTATGCACTACCAATTTTAGATGTATGTGTAAGTAACTGCATCAAAGTGCACAGTCCAAAAAATGATTAAAGTATTATTTTCTAAAAATGAGTTACTGCATTTGAGCTGAAAAAATATCCTTGGTAAAATATTTGGAAAAAATAGAGACAACTTCACTTAAACTTTATTTAAGGCTTAGGTGACTAGACATCTGTTGTCTCCTGCAAAAATCATGCACATTTCAACTCTAAGCATGAAAAATAAAAAAATGCTAATTCGACTAACAGTCAGAAATATTGGAAACAGAAGAAAACAATCTGCACCAAATACAAATTAATGAAATGACATGGGTAAAAGTGTGATATACTTGTTAGTGAATATTATTGACAGGATTGTGATTGACAAACGGTGTTCACCCAACAATTTCACTCTAAAAACATATTATTTCCCTTGTGTAAAGATGGTTTACGGAAAGTCACTACCTCTTTGCAAAAAGAAATTCGGTATTTATTCGTTAAATAAGATTGAGGTTGAACGACACTTGCAATATCAAAATATTATCGAATGAGTAAAAACGCCAAAAACTTCAATTCTCTCTTGCAACGTGTCTGAATTACGGTCCTTTTTCAAATTTATATGAGCGGTAGAATTGAAAGTATGTAAACATGTTTATCATCATTGAACGAGTAAGCAGGCTAAGAACTATAATTCAGCCATACTTTTATCAGAATCATCGTCCTTTTTTACTTAAAATATAAGTATTTCTTGGCCACATATTTAATCTTATAAGAACTATAGCTTTGTATCTATCTACAGAGTTTGTATGAGGGCTCTCTGAAAGTACAATCTTCCAACCCTTTTACCTGCCATTTCACCACAAGGCTGAAATACTTTCTATATTTCTTGTATTCCGCTCTTTGTGCCTCCCATATTCCTGCAATTTGTGCTTGTCTATGCCATTTCTGTTCTCCTTTATCACTGCAGAGCATGCCCCTGCTTCTGAATCTGAGTTGTATTCCTCCCTTAAAAGATATGAGACAGGTAATATAGGGTGTGCTTATAAGGCAGATTCTAGGATTTATGCCTTGTGGCAGTGTTGCTTGTTAGTTCAGTTGTTAAAATATTATTTAACTTCGTGATCTCTCATTAGTAAAGGTCTAAAATAACTAAGATAAATAACATCCTATTATACCAGGAAAATTGATATTTTCTCCACAAAAATGTCTAATTAAAAGATGTTCATCCCTGGAAGCATCGGTAAAGACGTTATGCTATCAAGAAGTTGTACTTTATTTGGTAATTTTTCATCGCCTAGCCCGTATTTGTGGCACATCAGGAGTTAAATTTCACTTACGAGGGCACGAAATCTAATTTTCTCAGAATAATTAGTCATTGGATACGACGCTCTCGTTTAATTTACTCGAGTAAATGTTATCCACATCAAGAACTGTCTCTATAACGGATTAATTTGGTTTCTTTATACTCTCATAAAATGTATTAGCGGGTGACAATATCATCATCCTAGATATCTTTCAAGCACGGTGACCACGAGCAAGCGCAAGACAGAAATTCAAACCTTTAATGAAATATCATTATTAATAAATTGGAAGAAATTGTTAACAACTCAGCATCGTAATCACATCGCTATAGACATTTTTTCCGTACTGTGTCCGCAAAATAACGAAGAATAATGTGTAGTTTGAATCAAACCTTATGAACCGTCAATTTTTCAAAGTACTGTCATTTCTGTTAACGAGTAACTATAATAAGTAGCAATTAAGTGTAATTAATTACCGTCCCCTGGCACAGCAAAACCATTGAATATCTATCAATTGGTAATTATGGATACTTTAAGCGGAGGAAATGACTCTGATGTCGGGAATCTCAATTCGAATAAGTCTGAAATATCTCGGTGAAAAAAGTTACATTTTATTACGGAGAAATATGTCTGGAGGATGGTGTCAGCTATGGTGTCTGTAAGTGTACGTAAAATAATTGTTTAAGCCGCTGAATGTCTTGGTCATTAAAAATCTTATTATTTCTTGGATCACTGGTATTTCAGAGTTTGAACTTATTACGCAGACCGGAGTAATTAGCAGAAAAATAGTAACAACACATTTTTAGAGCCGCACCATGAGAAAACCAACATAGTGCAACCAGCATGGATCCAGACCAGCCTGACTGTCACTCATTTATGTATTTTTCCGGTACTTTCTAACCATTTATAGGGACGCAGTAACATTCGTCAAGTTACAAATCTTGTTAGGACAAGTAGTAGGATATAGGACCAAATAAAAACGTAAATGAATGATAAGAACAGGCAAAACATGTTCAATGTTGATGTTAGCTCAGATGGAAAGGTAGGAGACTATTCTACAGGACTATGATCCCAAAGGTACTTATAGTAGTCAGTGGTTGCAGAGAGGATGATAGACTGGCTACCGACTAGAATATCTTTATTTATTTCTTTAATCATTTCTGTTATATATCTTTCCTGGTTCGGATTAAAACATAGGGTCGGAATACATACTGAGGGGGTGATAATAGCGTGGATTCCTTGTTAGGGGGATGGGGGTCGAGGTGACCTTCAATGGGACTGATCAGGTGATTTGAAATTTTGTCGTGAGATTTAACCTGTGTTATTTTTTATTATACGATATAGTATTTCAGTGACAGGGGCCAATGTCGGACACAAGCCCAACACGCTGCCCGTCTTTAAACCTCTTCTGTTTGTTTAATTCAGGTTTGTGTGTATGGAGACAAGACCTCCGAGTATTAGTCTTTGTAGTTGACTTATCCACATCTGATGAGAGATCGTTTAAAAATATCCTCGCTAAGGTATTTTCTTAATAGATAAGAACTAATTCGTAATTAAAAGAAATGCCTTTGGCAATTATGTTCTCCTTTATCATTTGTACTGTGAATTTTAATTTCCTGGAATTTCCATTAAACTAGCATAACAATAGAAGCTTTTTACAACAAATAGTAATACTCATTCATTTTTCATAGTTATTTTATGAAAATTAAAAAAGAAGTTCCACTTGCACATAACTATTCGCATTTTAATTTTAGTTAACATAAAAGTGTGGCCCAGACTTTACGTTGCTGTAACGTGTAGCCAAATCATTTTGCTTTGTTATTTGCAATCAATCAAGATTAATATGTGCTGCTGTCTGTCTGTTGCCGAAGACCTTTTTTGGTCCATGGCACTACTTTATCACCTTTTTGAACTAAGCATATGTATATGGTGCTACCGAATTTTAAATCATGAATATTTAATTAATATTAACGTCTCAGACGTAATATTTGCACTCGGCCACAACATTTAAATATTAATATATTCCAGTGGCGGGGAATGAAAATGTTCTATTTTCCAATTGGACCATTTTTTGATTCATTCCACTTGATTTACGCTTAATGAAACACCGGACATATAACTTTAAAAATCACAGAAAAAGATAGCTCGTGCAAAGAACGCCTGCATTATTCGATGGCATTAATCATGAAGTTATTATACACATTGGAGAATAAAGAATGAATGAGTTGTAATTATTTCATTAATTTGTAATGCATTTAACGTTAACTGCGACAATTAGTTAATCAAAGCATTCATCACAAATTTATATTGTTCATGCATCAATATGCTAACAGAAAGGAAGCGCTTTAAATATGGTGTACCGTGCAAATCCTGTTAGCTCTCATTCAAGCAATGGTCACTCAATTTTTTGGTGAACTTAACTAAACGTCATGTGTAGTAGGCGATGTCAATTTGTTGCTAAAAGAACGGAACTGATCAACAAAATGTGGTATTTCGAAAAAATAAAGAGTTGAACAACAACAGAAAGGCGTGATTGACTATAAAAATTATCACGATATACCACCGAGGGCCAAGTCAATAATTTAAGACCATAAGAGCCTCGTCTTAAGGTAAAAAGAAGATGATATAAATAAATGGACTGCACATTTTTATCAATTATTTTTATCCAACATTTTAAGAATCGATTGACTGGATCAAATGCATCAAAAATTAACAATAAACGAGCTAATGGGAGCTACTCTAGCACAGGTGGTTTTCCAAATAGACATTTTTAACAATATTTTTTTTATAAAGCTTTTCAATTACAAATATGATTGTGCATGTTGTTTAATGTCTATAAAGCTACGGTGAAATAAAATGTATAATGTTTCTGACCATAATGCAACCTGTGAATGATAACTCTTCCATTGTATATTTTATATCGAGTTCATTATTAATATAACGAATAGCTATTAAACTATTCTCCACTCCATATTTCCGTGACAATATGAGACAGTGAGAGACAGGTACTTTAGACGATCATCTACGAGTATTATTTGAGGACTAAATGCAAAGCCACCTGTGTTGTATGTTGAACGTCTGGGGAATGCTTGGTAATTAGTTCCTGAATACATTGCAATTAGCTGCTAATGTATACATTTTGTTCTCGAGCAAGCAGAGTCTCATGTTTGTTTACCTTCCATTAAAGTGTTTGGTGAGCAAATAAATAAACAGAAAAGATATATAAATCTAGTGTAAACTGTTCCTCAAACAATGATAATTCTGGAATGATTAACTGCCTAATAATGTTAATTTTCCAACTTTATGACAACAGTTAAAATCCCATTAATTTTTTTCAGAATGTTCCATTCACAATAAATGGACTTTTTGTGGGCGGCTGCCTCACGAGATGGACCCATTATATCATAAAAATTAAACAAATTGAATTCAGCGATGATTGTAATGCAATTTAGAGCAATATAAAAGACTGTATTTCTAATAACCAACTCGATGTGCAAAAAAAAAGAAGAAACTGGAAAACCCTAAGAAATTTGATCTCGAATGAGTTTCATTTTACAGAGATTTGTTTGAGCATTAGTTAAATTTTTTTTTTATCTCTGACATGTAAATTTCTTAAATCATGTATAAAAGGTTCAAGTAATCAAACAGCGAAAAATTACAATTATAAAGCTAAAATTCGTTGATGATAACTATGTATTTTGTGACCATCAAAACGCCATTTATTGGTATTTTCAGTTATGATCAAATCATGTGTAATCACCGATATATTCAGATATCTCACGCAAATTGTCCAATTCAAAAAGTTTATTTGATTTTGAAACATAAAAAGTAGTCAGCTCTTCATTTATAGAAAGGATGTTAAATTTGACGACAGTAAACGGATTTTCTAGGCATGTGATAACACATAATGTCATTTAATAATAATTTTGTGCCGTATTAGCTTCTATTTGTTTGATAATTTATTTGATTTTGTGAGAAATTGGCCAGTAATTCTGCACCCATGAGATGATCGCGTGCAGCACGAAATCCGTTTCAAAATGGCATAACTTGACAATAATCTCCACTTAGATATTATCTTTTTTTCACTTTCGTGTAAGAGTTCACAAAAATATATGGTAACTAACGACGAATCTGGATTAATACTTCTACATTTCAACACTTATTAATTTTAATTAAACGCTATAAAGAGTAGGAAGATAATGGGAATTCTCGTTTGTGTTATCATTAACAGTGATCTAAATAGTTATATCAATCCGACTGATTAAAACACCCTCTGTTTTAATGGTATGTACAATTATTAGCCTATTTCATGAATAAATCACGAACAACAGAAAATGTTTAAATACCAAATTATACTATCTGTTTCATTGTCAATTCATTTTATCCTTTTAGTTAATCGCGCTTTTGACTCTGTATTTAATCTGCAGATGAGCCCATTATTTTGAAAGGTTTCTGTTTAAATAGATGAAAACTGATAGCTACACTCAAGAGACACTTCTCATCGAGAAAAATAATTAAAACATCCCTCTTGTAGTTAGAAATAGTTGTTATGTCTGTTATCGATTCAATATTCATTTGAAAATTTCCCTTGTTCGTGTTTTGATGTCGTTAATTTCCACGATTTTCGGCCGAATTTGATTTGTCGTCTGCGATAAGCTTCCCAATCTCTATACGTGGGGTTTCAATTCACTAAGTAACCATTATGACTATTAATTTTATAAAACAGATTGCCTAGGACATCAGCAATGCCCAAGATAATCTTAATTTGTCAGGAAGCCGACATAAAGCTTTCAATTATTTTATATTCATTGGCGAATTAATAATTTAACGGTGTAACAATATTTAAGAGAGACAGATTATCTAACTGCGTTGTTTAATGATCTGGAAATCCTTTTTGATAACTCTTCATGACTTCCTTGATACTTAGTGCGTTCCTTTTTTAATCACCGTGTTAAACTGTATTGGCCTCGTATCACATCTGTGACGGTCAAGCGCGATTACGAATACTTTTTGCGGACTTAATTTTAATATTTGTTAAATATCTCGTTGATAAGTAGACAAGCTTGTTACAGATTGCGGTGGTCATATGTGACTTACATCTTTTTATTGATTTTAGTTTAAAAACTTACTACTTCCATTTCATAGTAAATATTAATATATATTTTAAATGCAGTATATTTCCTATTATTTCAAAATAAATTCTACTTTTAATGTGCTATTTGAATTGATTATAAGAATTAGCTTCTTAACTGATTGGCTGTGCACAAGGAAGGTAATGAACATTTTCCATCTTGTACTTCTTTTGAATTGCTACAGAAATATATTTTTCCGAGATTAACCAACTGTAATATTAATATCCTCTTATGTCTAAGACTCTATAGATTCAGTAGTCAGTGTTCGCTTTTATTGATTCACTCCTGTAGGCCTTACTTCCTAGTGGAATGATCGAAGTTGAATTTGTAATCCCATGATGTAAAGTTTAGGTAGTGTTTGAGCCCTCCGGGCTTCATCACACGATTCTTGACCCCTCCGGGCTTCATCACACGATTCTTGACCCCTCCGGGCTTCATCACACGATTCGTGACCCCTCCGGGCTTCATCACACGATTCTTGACCCCTCCGGGGTTCATCACACGATTCATGTCGTGCTAGAACGATAGTTAAAATACAACTTAGAAAATGATTTCCAGATCCAAATATCACTACACGTTATTGGATTCTCGTATGGAAGCAACCAGTAGATTAAGATGTCTCTTGAATTTCAGATATTCAACAAAAAGATGATGAGTGAACTTTTGAAACTAACTAAACTACGACAGGGAATTTGGCATTCACTGAAAGAATGTTTTTAAAAATTGAACATACCTAGTAAATAGCCATCAGTAATTAAGGACATTACAGTAATTAATGAGATTACTAATTTTAAGTGGTATGCATACGAGTGTATATACATATCCATATTTTATCTTTATTATCATCATCATCATCATCATCATCATCATCATCGTCATCATCATCATTAATTATAATCATACCACATATACATGGCATTGCATTCTTTTCGAATAAGAAAGCTTTATGCTCTCTTTTTGTGTTATCCTTGGTCATCAATGTTCACATTTATTATGTAAACATTGAATTTGTATTTGTTTTATGATATATAGTCTTTTTTACCACAATAGATTCTATTTATCTATGGTTCTAGTCTTTGGCACAATAAATGACATTTATGTTTGAAACCGGTAAAGTATGAATTTTAATTTTTGTAGCGTTGGACGACCTGTGAAGTTTCCACTTTTTCTATTTGGTGGTATACCTTAAGTGATAATAAGGGCTTCTGTGTTCGGGACATGTGACATGTTGATCATTTTGATCAACAGTCAACAAAGTCTCATAGTAGCCTTTAATTGTATTCAGAACCTATGTTTTGTTCACAGGGACAACTACTGATGATAGTCAAATTTTGTATAATTATCCCCCTTTTCTTCTCAAAATATATATTTTTTATTTTGTTGGGTTTAACGTCGCACCGACACAATTATTGGTCATATGGCGACTTTCCAGCTTTGTTGGTAGAGGAAGACCGCAGGTGCCCCTTCGTGCATTATTTCATCACGAGCGGGAACCTGGGTAGAACCACTGACCTTCCGTAAGCCATCTGGATGGCTTCCTCTCAAAATATAGGTTATAGATGAGATTTGTTGAGATAGAAGAAAGAAGGTAAAAGAAGTAGAAATTTAGAAAAACATTTTTAAGAATTAGAAAAAAAATCTAGTCGGTAGCACACTACAGTAGCCTAGCTATAAGATAATCATACTTTATGATATCACTGATTGTTAGATACCGTCTGACTTGATCTAGTATCTAGTCAAATCATGCGTATATTGTATTATAGTCTTTTATGAAGTTTGTTTTTTCTTTTCGATACCACTTTAGACGTGCATCTACTATCTCTTCAAATATGTTTTCAAAAGAAGGAGAGTCTGGACACGAGCCTGTTACTTTTGACAACACTGGGTTTAAAACCAGGTTTCTAAAAAAGAACTTAAAGGATATATTATTGAACTTGTATATTTATTACTCTTTTGGACAAGGTTCTCACTTATGGACTCTATCAAGTTTTAATGCGTTTTGTTTAGATTACATCTTATATTGCATTAAAATTGCATCTTAAAAACAGATATGTTAAGAGAAATGTCACTGTTAGCTAAGCAGTAATAATCAGAGAAACGTAGCAAAATTGTTAGGAAACATATCTTTGAGTGTTCAAGTGCTAAAACAAATAATCGTTTAAAAACATGTGCACATCTACCTACAAAGTAATACATATAACATTCAAGTACTATACAAATGCGAATCATACCCTTGTTAGAATAAAGACCAACGTCTGCTTTTGCGGTTTAAGACGTATTTGGGTGTTCCGTATTTGTCCTTTTTTCTACAACCATTTACATTTACTAAATAGTGACTGGTATCGCCATATTTGCCAATCTGATAATATTGCATCCTGTGATCTAAAAAATACCAACACCGAATTTGGCAGAGTAAATACGTACATACCATATTGAATTATTAATAACTTATCGATATTAGACAATGTTTGAAACCAAAACTTCTTTCAATTTGATAATTATTTCATCTACATATCACTATAAAAGAATTATTTAGAACAGAACAGAACAGAACAGAACAGAACAGATATTTATTCAAGTCGTATGCATATACAGCATATTGACATTAATGCATGCATAGTAATAACAAATTGGTTCAATAACGCATACATGTCTCAATTAATCAAATATAAAGTCATGTTATTATGCGAGAGTGTTTCTCATGTACGATTTAATAAATCCTGTCTTTTCTTGAATGCTTTGGTTAGGTATAATGCCACATTATGCAATAAACGTTTGTTATTTGATTTTAAGAGTTCCACATACTTTAACATATTTGGTCTCTGTCTGTAGTATCTTGGAATATATTCTGCTCGTATTATTTTGAATGCATCGCACTGCAATGTAAAGTGAAACTCATCTTCTACTGTAAGTTTGTCACAAATTTCACAGAGTCTATTTTGTCTTTCAATGTTCCTGTGCCGGCCGTATTCTGTATTCAGAGAGTGTGATGATAATCTAATTTTTGATAACATATGTGTGTGTTTATAATTCTCAACTATTAACAAGTTAGGAGATAATTCAAAACAGTCTTTCAATTCTTTAAACAGTATTAAACTAGTATTTTCATCTACACCTAACTGCCATTCATTAATAAAATTATCCAACAATCTTGCCTTGAGTACTGGCATGAAACAATTAACATTTACTGATGTGGGAAACAACCACACTTCGCCGAAACCTAAATGATTCAATAACATTTTAATACTATATACCCAATTCTTTTCGCCGATTTCACAACTTTTTAACATAGCGCTATAAATATTTTCAGTAATACAGTTTTTAGTATTTACAACCTTAAACCAATATTTCAATATTCTACATTTCCATGTTATACACAACGGATATCTGCCCGTTTCACCATATATGGCTAAATTACTCGTAGATCGTTTGACATTCAAAACCAACTTAATGAATTTTCTATGCAGTCTCTAAAGTTCTTCTGCTTTTGAAAATCCCCAGACTTCTGATGAGTAGCATAATACAGAAGATACATAACAGTCAAATAAGTTGAATTTAACATTTACAGGTATTTCCATCCCTCTTGTTAGCGTCTGTAACGAGCTCATCGCCTTAACAGCTTTTCTTGCTGAAGTGTCTATTCCATGCTTGACTGAGCCGCTTTTACTACTACAAAACCCAAATGATTAAATTGTTCCACCACCTCGATGTCTGTTCCAGAGTAAGTCCATCTTTCATTCGCGGCCAGCCGATGACTCTTTTTGAAAGCTAAGATTTTCGATTTCTCAATATTCACTGTTAATTTCCAGCGTTCACAATAGTCATATAATAAGTCTAAATGCGATTGTAGGCCCTAGGGCGTATCGCTTAATAGTATGCAATCGTCTGCAAATAAAATCAGGTAGATACATATCTGGTTTACATTAATCCCTGAAAATATGTTTTCCTGTAAATGTATTTCCAAGTCATTAACAAAAAGAGAAAACAATACTGGCGACGTTATCTCCCCTTGAAATAAACCTATATCACAACTGAAGAAATCAGACAAGGAATCAATGTGTTTAACACAGGATTTAACGCGACTATACATAGATCGGAGTAATCTTAGCATTTTTCCGTCAATGCCTTCTTTTATAAGTTTATACCAAAGACCATTTCTATATATTTTATCGTATGCTTTCTGGTAGTCAATAAAAGCTGCATATAAAGGCTTATTCTTGCTTTTATACATATCTATCAAGGACTGCAAAATGAATATTGCATCCGTGGTGCTATGATCTGTTCTGAATCCAAATTGGGCATCAGTAAGCCGTTCACTAGCCAGTGACCACTGTTTAATTCTTTCATTCAGTATGTTTGTAAACAACTTTCCAAAACAGCTTGTTAATGTTATACCCCTATAATTATTTGTGTCTGTTACCGGTGGGTTTTTTTAGTAAATGGACTATTACACCCTGTGTCCACGACACCGGAAAATTACCCGTATCCAGAATATTATTGAATAAAAGTTCTAATGAATCAATCAGAATATCAATTGTTTCTATCAAATACTCATTTAATACTGAATCTACAGCACAACTTTTGTTCCTTTTTAATTTCGAGCAAGCTTTTTGTATTTCTTCTTTTGTTATAGGCGTATCAATATTATCTACAATATCTGCGGTCTCTATCGTTTGGTCGTCAAAATGATTCAAAAACTCCTCTACTTCAGGATTTACATCATTATTATTAGCCGCAAGGTTCCTAAAATGAGTATAGAAGTCCTCTATTGCCACTGACTCACTCGGTTTTTGGCTTTTATTTCGAAACATTTTCCAGAATTCGCGCGGTTTCTTTCGCCTCATATCGTTCATTTCACGACCTCGTTTAAGCTGAAAATGCCTCTTTGATTTTTTCACACAGTACTTGTAGTCTTTTCTACATTGTTTCATAAAAGCAAAATTTTCTTCATTTCTCGCACATGTATACTCTGTTCTGTTCTGTTGACAAAAAAGCGTACGTGTTTTAAAATGTATCACTGGCTTGCGTTTTTCATACAGCAAATTATGAAGATGATCCATGCATGGCTGAACTTGTAAGCTTGCAGTGTACGTCTGAATTCTTGCCAGGGCTGTAACTCTGCCACCCATAAAGGGATTTTAAAATAACTTGGCATAAATGTTCACCATAATGAGACAACGTGTCATGTGCAAGACCCAGACCCCTAGCTCCAAGGTCAAGTCATACTGAGAGGTTAAATGTTAACGTGGTCTGTTTCTTGTCCGGTCCATACCACTACCATCGATGAAGGGATTTAAAAATTGCTTGGCATAAATGTTCCCTATAATGACATGACGTTTTATGCGCAAGACTCAGACCCCTAGCTCCAAGGTTAAGGTCACACTTAGAAGTCAAATGTTAACATGGCCTGTTTCTTTTCTGGTCCATAACTCTGCCATTTATCGAGGGATTTGAAAATAATTTGACACAAATGTTAACCATATTGAGGTGTGTCGCGCTTATGACAGGGGTCTCTCAGGTCAAGGTCAGTGTCACAAAATGATTCATACCTAAACTAGTCTGGTATATTTTGCGCAGACAACTGTAGAATACTTGTGCACGCTTCGGGGGCATTTGTCGCTAATCGTGACAGCTCTTGTTCTGTATCACCATATATTGATGTTTTGTATGTTGACGGTCACTTGAGAGGCAGAGGTTGTTATAAACTTGGAATTAAGTTACTTCTTTCGATGATCGAATCAATGCCAACCCCAGAATATCTTGGTTTTTCCTTTCGCGCCTAATACTATTCAGGGCGCCTTATACTATTAAATCTGTTATTTGCATTATCAGATTGTTTTCAGAGCAAAAAAAATCATTTAGAATAAGGCATACTTGCGATAAAATATTTCCGGTCGGTGTGAAATTAGTGGGTAGGTAGCTGGGGGTAAATATAGATTATTTCATTTTATAGCGCAACAATATTCGGCGTTCACTTTTTGATATTTTCTTGCTTAAATAAATCCACCGCCGAATAAAAACGGCGACATCTAGATTTTAATGTAACGCTTATGTGACGCAATACATGACATAGGGTCATTATGCAGACCTCATTTTCCGGTTGTTACCGTAAGTTAAAACGCTTCTGGGATTTCATTCGCTACAATTTTCAAGGATTAATATCTCTTTATTATTGTTAATCAGAAAGCTTTTGAACCTTAACATTTTAGGAAAGGTATTTTAAATCTCCAAATTGATAAAAAGACAAGAGGGCCATGATGGCCCTATATCGCTCACCTGTTATCATTGCACTTGAGGACAAGAAGGTCCTCAGAAAAAATATCTAAGTCCAAAGGACAGGAATAACAATGGGAAGAAATTAAACCACAAAGAAAAAAAAAATCTTACAAGGTACAGATATGTCAAAATACACTTAAAAATTGGAGGTACCATCCATGTTGTACCACAGAAAAGTGGTCTCAGTTTTTCCCTACGGCCAATAATAAAAAAGTTACTAAAACAAGCTATTTATAGTAACGTAAAAGGGAAGTAATTAAAAAAAATGATTGTAAGTTAACAAAAGAAGGATCTGCCAAATAAATCTGTTGACATAAATGAAATTTCAGATCAGTATCTTCATTAGTTACTGAGATATACCCATTTTAATTTGAAATAAAGGGAGGTAATTTGACATAAAATCTGTCCATAGTTATCTACCCTCATTGGCTCAGTCCAACTAATGACAATAATGAAATTTCAAATAAGTCCTATAAGTACTTACTGATATAAATCCATTTTGATTACAATCAGGGGAGGTAATCAGATATAAAATAACTCTGGAACCTACAAAGTCATGGAATCCAAGATTTATTGTTGTTGAAGATATTTTGGAAGTTTGTACCAAATAAAACCATAAATGAAGTCTCTATATGGCTGCAAAAGCCAAAATAGCCAATTTTGGACTTTTAAAGGGCCATAACTGTGGAGCCCATGAAGGAATCTGGCCAGTTCAAGAAAGGAACCAAGATCTTGTGGTGATACAAGTTTTGTGCAAGTTTGTTAAAAATCAAATCATAAATGAAGCTGCTATTGTGCAGACAAGGTCAAAATAGCTAATTTTGGCCCTTTCAGGGGCCATAACTCTGGAATCCATTATGGGATCTGGCCGGTTCAAGAAAGAAACCGAGATCTTATGGTGACACAAGTTTTGTGCAAGTTTGATTAAATTCAAATCATAAATGAAGCTGCTATTGTGCAGACAAATTCAAAATAGCTAATTCTGGCCCTTTCAGGGGCCATCACTCTGGAACTCATTATGGAATCTGGCCAGTTCAAGAAAGGAACCAAGATCATATGGTGATACAAGTTGTGTGCAAGTTTGGTTAAAATCAAATTATAAATAAAGCTGCTATTGTGCAGACAAGGTCAAAATAGCTAATTTTGGCCCTTTCAGGGGCCATAACTCTGGAACCTGTAATGGGATCTGGCCAGTTCAAGAAAGGAACCGAGATCTTATGGTGATACAAGTTGTGTGCAAGTTTGGTTAAAATAAAATCATAAATGAAACCACTATCGTGCAGACAAGAAATTGTTGACAGACGCACGCACGGACGCACGCACGGACTGACGACGGACGACGGACGAAGGGTGATCACAAAAGCTCACCTTGTCACTATGTGACAGGTGAGCTAAAAACAGAACTGATCATTTCATTGCTTATGACTACAAAATGATAAAGGTCAACAAAGTGAATCTCCAGTTTCTTGCAAGATGTATGAATATCACGACCGCGGACCTAGTGTACGTGTTACCCCTTAACATCCTAATGATTACGTCCGCGGACCTAGTGTATGTGTTAACTTTAACATTCTGATGATCACGACCAGAGACCTAGTGATATATTACCCCTAAACACCCTGACCCCATACCATTTGCACATATTTGCTCCGTGTCTTTACTTAGAAACATCCAGGAACGTAATGCATTAGATTATTTTTCTTCAGTATACCTAAATATAGTTTAAACTAGTTTGTTAAGGTAGTTGCATCATTTATGGAGTTACTCTAGTAACACGGCCTTCATAATACTTTCAATAAACCTTTTAAAAAATGAAGAACCATTAGCAATTCTCAAGAGAATATTTTACTGCGTTGATAAAAGTCTGAAAAAATATCAACTACTGAGGCTATACAAGGATTAAATATATAAAATACAAGTAATTTTAGCTTTTTACAATTGATTAGATCACAATAGCGAGAAAAGCATGTGAAAATAGCAACTTTTTTTAGAATTTATAGAGTTGTAATCCTGGACTAACCGTAAAACATTTTATCTGTTAATATTAACAATAAATGGTCATTTCATTTGTCAAGTTTGTAAAATGACACAAACGGTTACCTCAAGACTTCAGTTTCCAGCCGCTTCCTTTCTATGCCTTTTTGTTGGTGTAAATGGTCAGTTCTTTGAAGTTACACCAAAGATAGTGTACTGCTTCCATAATGACTTAGGGCCGTGTGACAAATGAAATGCACTGTAAAAATATATGAAGGTAAAAGTAATAACAGCTGGTTGCTAGGAAATACACTGTAACACTGCTAGACTAGCAGTTATCTGTTTCAACAGCCAACCATTTAATCCTAGCAACAAGCTGCCAGAACTTCAGTGAAAAACAATACTCCGATAAACAGTAAAAGTGTCCTTCTATTGTCTATTCTTCGGACACAAATGGTATTTTCTTCATCTATCGACTTTAAATGAACAACTGAATACGAGTGTATACAAAATTATAATGATCTATCTTTCATATTGTATTGAACGTCTTTTACAGTTATAGTTCCACAGTTAGTGTGTGATAACAAATGGGTAAAAAAGCAGTGGAAGTCTGTTTCACATGAAAGTACATTTTGGCAATGAAATCATTCTCTTTTCGCTGTGTCGTTTCTTTCTCGGCCACATTACTATTGACTACAACTTTAACCAGTTCAATGTTCTTTGTTACGTATTTGTCTTGTAGCATACATCAATGCTTTTGGTCCGCATTTCCAGAAGGCTGCGGTCTAAGTATTTGATTTTTCTTATTAGATATTTATCCTTGTATGTTTGTTTTGTGATTTGTCTTTATGTTTACATCTAGGTTTCTATTGTCGTCTATATTCTTATGAGGGCGATTTTGGGTTTTCTGCAATCCGTATTTGTTTCTGTTGGAGCCAGCCATTTGTCGACGTCTTCCAAGGTCTCTTTTCATTGGTGTTTGACGACGTGTAAACGACCACTATCCTAGAACACAATGAAGTTGGTATTTAATAACAATAATAACTAAAAATAAACGTATACAATTATAAAGTGAATTTGCTTATATTTGATACCTGTAATATATTGTGCACTGATTCACAAAACAGTACAACTTTATTTACTGACTGTCAATAAAATCGCACTAAAACCACAATGCCAGACAAATATTCGTTGGTATACTATTTTTATTTCAGTTAGAATTTGATTGTCCATCGTTTACTTTTTGCAACGCAAAATAAATTTATATCCCACAAAATGAGGATCTGAAGAGGGGAAGTAAGTTCATCACTCCTGTTTACTTTTATTCTTTCTAATACAGGACAGTACCTGTGCGGTTTAAAGACCCGTCACAACCTAGTGACCAACTTTTTCCCCCTACATGAAGTTCGGGAAAATCATTCTGATAATACTGTTATGATACATCTATGCTAGAAGGTAACAGGTGGACAAATTAGGCTCTCCCTGGATAAATTCGTTTTCACAACTTCATCTGCAAACATATTCAGTCAATCTCTTCTTAGTACAGTTTTAAATACACAGATAAATATATATTACTGTAAAAACAGCAGTAACAGAAATATACAACAAAGTTAACTGTATACAGTCACTGTAAAGTCGATAAAGCTCGTCGTTTCCTTTCCTATCTAGCTCCTGTACATAGAGATCAGAAACATTATAACACTCGTTTTCATGAGGCCAGTACAAATATTATATTATGGCCATGACATTCCGTAATCTGTAAAACAGAATAAAACTGAAGTTGTTTGTTTCTTTGGGTTTTACGTCGCACTAACACAGTATAGATTATATGGCACCAAACAGGACTACAAATTTTTGTTTCAAATTTGTATATAAGCATAAAAGTATTCAATGTAACAAATGCAGAAATTTAAAATATATTGTGCGTTAATTGTCATAAAAATAATACAGTTTATTTCTGTAAGATAACATAAATTTCTCTATCTCCTTCTATTATTAAGATATAAGTTTTACACGATATCAAATGATAGGAGGGCTTGTTTCTCTATTTTTGTCTTGTTCTTGGTAGTGTTGTGCATTTCGTGGTCTATTAACGTCTATGTGTAGTTATAATTTCTGTGTCATTATCGTTTAATTGCTTAAGCATCATGTTGCGCTGAAATGCTAATTTTGTAGACATATATTAACCCAAATTAATCTATTTAATTCTTAATTTCTACACAAATGGATAATACATGTATTTGACAAAAGGGTCTTCGATATGTGAAAAAGAAGTATGTGTATGTCATCGTCGCTTGGCTCAGTCCAGAGAAACTAAAGGTTTTATGAGTTAAAGGGAGAACTAATGTTGAGGAAAAGTATATTTCATGTAATATTCCTTATAGAGTGCTTAACAGAAATATGAGAAATTTTGTACTTAATTAAAAATTTAATTTCATGAAAGCTGCCTTTTCTTACTTCTAATTACATATTCAGTAAAACATGATACAAACTTAAGTTGATAATAAAGTTTTATAACATAACGCCTGACAATACCGTTATTTGTTACCATGGAAACTAACATACACCTCGTTCTATTTATCAAGTCTTCTCACATAGTTTATTTCTTTCCATGGGGAAATTAAGGAATAAAGTCTTGTCTTCAAAAGCACAATAATATACTTCTATTTCTAAAATAATTATCTATTTAAAATAGTAAGGTAGTATGTATAGACTGTCAGTACATGTTTCTACAGAATCTTTATTTACAAATCATAATTACTATAATCACAATCATGTTGTGTAACGTACGTTTGGATTTGATTTTATTTTTCCTCTCGGCTGATTGACATATCAGAGCTTATTAATAAGATTACCGCCAATTTAAAGGGCTGTTTTAGCCTGAATATCTCAAAAATGTGTTTAATAAAAATGGAAATGCTTCTTACTTAGTTTTATGAAGTATACAATAACATATATTAAGATACCTGGTTGGTCAAGCAGGGTTTTGTCAGTATCGTAAACGACATTCGTCAATGATAATTCATTAGCTCACCTGCTCATAGTGAGTTTTTAAGTTCGTTGGATGTCCGTCGTCAACAATTTCTTTAAAGAACATTTCCTCCAAAACCCTAAAGCCAAATTCAAACCAACTTCACAGGATTGATCCTTGGGTGGTCCTCTTTCAGATTCTTTCACATTTAGGTCATCCATGCATAATTCTATATGCAATGGCAACCAAAACGAAAATATATAAAATTTCATCCTCATTTTGAAATAACTTCACAGCAATGTTCCATGGGTGACCCTCTATCAAATTCCCTCTGTTTAAAACATAACTGTTAGGGGATTGGAGCTTTCTTCTTGCATATGGCTATATAGAAAACTTCACCCTTAAAACCGCTAACTTGGTTTCAAAATATTTTACTGAAATGATCCTAAGGTGACCTTCTACCAATTTTCTTCAAGCCATGTTGATTTGTTAAAGAAGATGAGACCAGTTTTCTCGACAAGGCTATAGGGGGATATTTTAAAATCTTCTCATCTGAAACTTCTTTAAAATGATCTTACAGCAATGCTTTTCGGGTGACCTCCTGAAGTCATGTTAATTTGTTAAAATCATTACAACCTGGTAAATGTGCGGTTTTCTCTATATGACTATATGGGAAAAGGAAATGAAACAGTTTTAAATCAAATAACGTCAATTCATGTAAGAAACATTTAATGAATTTTAATTCAAATTTAGTATGAATAAATATTAGAAGGAACCTTAATTTCAACACTAATTTCGCGCGAATTACAAAATGTCAGTAATGTTTCTATATTACAAACGTAAACATCATAGGAAATGCTGAACACTAACTGAAAATCACTTTTTGACATACATATTTTCTTATGTATCACCATTTTATACAGTTGTGCCCTTAATAAACGATTTTTTCAATAATCTTCTGCCATTGTCCTATGTAAATCTTATTCATATTCAAGTATCTTTTTTCTTCAAATTTAGTAATGCTGACTACCAATTACTGAATTCCACAATGTAACAAACATTTGTTGTTTAAATTGAACATTTAAGCCTGTTTTTATCTCAGAATATATTTTAGCGAAATAGATACATGTACAAGCCAGACTGCCGCTTACGTGCAAAATAGTGCGTCGGCATTACGTCATAATACATGTATAAGTTATCTAACTCTTACGATAACACAATAAATAAATATTTGAATGCTTCATGCGTGCAGCATTACAAATTTGCATATCTATGTAGATAGCCTAGACAGGAATAAGTTTGTCATCTTTAAACTTCCGTTTCTTATCAGAATATACTATATATAAATTGAAAAAATAGCTGCATGGAAATAGTGGCTAAAGTATGTCAGAAATTTACTCACATATGTGTTCACATAAATTTATTCATTGTATTAATAAGCGCATCTCCACCAGAAAAAAAAAATCATTTTATATTTTGAGCAGAATGCGCTCTGATTTCAGAATTGTCTGCTGGATGACGGAACAGTCACAGATCGCCACGGAGAACATACCGTGGGATCGAACTCGCGAATCCGTGATCCGTAGATCTGCGCCACTGGCGCTAGACCAGAAAGAAAATGCCATTTTACATGTTATAAAGATTATTAGATGCAAACTTCGTGCCTTCTATACACGTCGCATCTTTTGGCGTTCAGATCATTGCCGTATACATGTAATACATTGTTTTCTTGATAACTTGTATCAAATATATTTTCATCCAAAACACTAACGTCCATTTTATTGACATTTTAACGTTATTGTAACGTTAGATTAAAACAAAACCTTCTAAATATATTTCACCCAAACTGAAGCTTAATTTTAATGCAATTCATTTGTCTTACTTTTAATGTTTAATAATCGGAAGAAAAGAACAAAAACTGCTTAGATATTCTTAAGTTGAACTAGTAGTACAAATGTGTGTTTTCACTTTTAATGTAGCGGATTGTCAAACATGAAAAAATGCATGATGCTCATAATTAATGACAGTACATAAGTAACCACATCATATCCGTAAACACATGTAATATTAACGAAGTTCTAATTTTGATTAGCTTTACAAATGACGTAACAGGATGGGTAAAAGTCTATACATTGTTTGACAGTTTATTTATACTAAATCTAGATCTCATCACGTGTAAATATTTCGAGTATATAAAATTATTTGGATAGTTTCGTCAACACTGAGCAAAGATTCTGATCATTTATCTCACATTTAATAACATTTCTTATAATATATTCAAAACATCAAAGGAATATTAACTTTTAATTTTTAGACCAAAAAGAATTTACATGCATATTTTAAATACTAATTTAGCAATTGTTAATCGTTTGGCAAAGACATTTGCAATAATAGAATAGATTGCACAATATAAATACAACACACCTATAGCGTTTATAATGAGTACAACCATTCCGTTATTTTTATCTGTATTTGTACAACGACAGTAATATGTCGGCATTCGTTAACGTGATTTCACAAGAGGGTTGTTTAGAGATGCCTTATATTTGTTAAATAGTCAATGTGTTACAATAATTCATTAAAAATCACTCTTTTACACTATTATATCTACTTCCCTATGGAAGATCTTTGAATGAATACAATGTGTTACATATGATAAATATTTCTTCTTATCTAAATAAAGATAACTTGTAAAACAGATTCTTTTATTACCATAAAGCGCGACTTAGCAATATTATCAGTTATAGTAAAAAGGGACTTTTTCTTCATTTCATTGAAAACATTCAGCGCTTTATTATGCCACACTATTGTTTTATCAATGTATCAAGATTTTAGTTATTTTGTGAAGTCACGGCACAAATGTCAATTTTTCTAACAGAGTTATTGTTCCTTTTCTTGTTTTCGTGAATGCTTTTGAGTCGGTATAATTTCGTACGAGAAACAGTAAACACTAAATAAAGTATTAACAACTTCCATGACTATTTACTGAGGAATTGGACCGAACATTAAATATCATAATTTTGATAACATTTGCATTTCCCATGAAATAAAAAATAGATAACGTGTATATTTTGCTAACATTTACGGAGATGATAAACGGGTTTACCTTCAGGGCCTCAAAAATATATAATATTTACTAACATTCATATTTTCAGTATTCAATAAGCTTTTAATAACTTTCAACAAATGTTTTACACAACGAATGACCATAAGCCCTGCTCTTCACTGAATGGATAAGAACAGAACATTGACTGTTACTGTTATACGTGTTGGGTCAGAAGACACTAGCACAATATCTCGACCAGCATAGTTGGACTAGAAATAAAAAATAAAACCCTAGAAGCTTTTGAATCACTAGTTACCCAAACAATTCTGATAACTCGATTTAATAAAACTTAAAGCAAAGAATCAAGAACATTTGCAGGTTGGGAGAACTTCAATAACTGTTGAAATATTTGTTATTTGGAAAAAGTAATAGGTAAACACTTACATATATGATGGAATAGTGATGTTTCAATTTAATTTGCACATTGTTATTGTTTGCATAGTCATTATTTTCATGAAATTTAAGATTTTTCATTAGAATAAATTATTTTAGTTTTGGGTAACAAAACTGCTAAATATCCTCTGTTTTAAATGTGCCTTCTGATATTCAATGTCATTTAAGACTTATTAGTAATAAATGGTTTAATTTATCTTTTCAGCGCACACCTGCTCAGGGCCCCGATTACTATAGAATATAGGTCAAAATCTATGTTATACAGCTTACGCCGAAAAATGGTTCGCTCCTTAAATGAAAGTATCTTAAGAAACTAGTTTTTCAATGGAAAGTCACAGTTTCGGCTCAGTTAGTTATTGATAAACGTCAAAGAGTGCTGTCGTCTATAGGTGTAATCAAGTATTTCCCCAAGAGCGTTCTTTAGGAGCGGTTTTGTATAGCTAGTATTTCTTCAGTATATCGGGATTAGCTAGTATTTCTTCATTATATCAGCATTAGTTAGTATTTCTTCATTATATCGGCATTAGCTAGTATTTCTTCAGTATATCGGCATAAGCTAGTATTTCTTCAGTATATCGGCATTAGTTAGTATTTCTTCAGTATATCGGCATAAGCTAGTACTTCTTCAGTATATCGGCATTAGCTAGTATTTCTTCAGTATATCGGCATTAGCTAGTATTTATTCATTATATCGGCATTAGCTAGTACTTCTTCAGTATATCGGCATTAGCTAGTACTTCTTCAGTATATCGGCATTAGCTAGTATTTCTTCAGTATATCGGCATAAGCTAGTATTTCTTCAGTATATCGGCATTAGCTAGTATTTCTTCAAGACCGTTTTCGTGTATCTGTGTTAGCTAGTATTGCTAAGTATTTTTAAGAGTGGTTTGTTTCGTTTATCATTGTTAGAAAAAAATATAAAAATGCATGATGAAAATTTAAGGATGATTATACAACGCTATTATTTTGTAAATTGATTCATACAATTATTGATTTAATCTTCAAGGTTTGCAAACTATAAATTATTTGGCATAGAAACATTGTAAAAGTTGTTAAACCTTCAGTGTTCCGAATCATTGACAAAAACATCAAAACATTTAAACTAAGGTGCGTCATACGTGAACTTTTGAAGCGTTTTAAATTCTTATCTACTGACCTGAGCGTTATATATATAGCTTTAGTCATTACTACCTGTGTCATTGATTCGGAACGTTATATTGGCTGTCACATACATCCTGTTTTGTAATAAGTACAAATAGTTTCAAAAAGAAAGTAGAAAATTGTCAAAAGTTAAAATCTTATATAATTTGAGACACACTGTATGGACTTTATTTCAAAATGAAAGTTAGAAATTTGTTTACAACAGGAACCTTAATTTGTATACTTTTTGAAGGAGTTGACTCCGCCAGAATTCCAACATGTAAGTCACGTTTTTACATTAAACTGAGCTTTTATATATTGTTGACATTTAAATAACACAAAGAAATTTAGTTGTATTTTTGTATTTATATATAATTGTATGTACAGTTCGTTTTTGTAAACATCATGCTGGTAAACATTAAAGATTACGTTTTGTAACCTTAACTCCGGCTTCCATAATTTGGTGTTTCTAGTATAAGAAAAACGTGAGCTCAAGCTAAAACAAAACATAATCAAAAAGCAGAAAGGTCGTTTTGTAAGTAGAGAAATTTTAGGTTGAAAACGTGTAAACACGTATGACCTAGTAATCGAACTGTAATACTTGTGTGATTTTATTCTGCTTTTGTAACTGTAACTGTGAAAAAAACTTGCTGATTTCTTTTTCATGTTTTTTTTTTTTTTTTTTTTTTTTTTTTTGTTGAAGTTTGTCATTTTTAACATGGCACACTATGAAAAGGGGGAATTTAAATTCAGGAAAATAACATGGCATAAAAACTATTAATTGCTCTTCTAGTATTTCAGTCACACTCACGACAATAATATATTTCAGTACAGACTGTTTACCTGTGAAATAGTGCGGCGGTATTTCAACATATTGTTAGATATATATATGTGAAAAGGTGTTCTTGTCACAGTTTGATATCGACTGAATTAATGATCTTTAAACAAAGTTTACTTTAAATTTTCCCCACGTGCAGGTTTTCATACTTCCGCATATCTGCGTAGATATGCTATATTGTAAACAAACATTTAATTTTAAATTTGTCATCCATTGATAAAAATGTCACAAAATACACATCATTTACAAATGTTTAGTTTAATCAAACAAACGAGAAAACATAGGTGTATAATATGGAACGCCGTGGCTGTCTTATATAGACATTTTTCATGTTATTCATTCCTTTTAAGAATTTATAGCTTCATTCGCTCATTACAAAAAATGGAAAATGCAACATATGGAACCGTTTCGTCTTTATATGGAACCAACTTTTCATAATATGATAGCAAAACATTATTATATAGATTCGATTTCCCTTTATATGCATTAAAAATGTAATATATGGAATCGTTTTGTCTTTAAATGGAACCAACTTTTCATTATATGATAGCAAACCATTCTCTTCTGTGTAATAAAATGTGAATTTACATGTAATGTAAAGATAATAGTCGAACGCCTTGAGGGATTGGTTCTAACATTTTGAATGCATATAAAGTGAAATCGAATCTATATGATAATGTTTCATTATCATATTTTTTATAATGAAAAGTTGGTTCCATATAAAGACTGAACGGTTCCATATATTTTGAATGCATCTAAAGAGAAATCAAATCTATATAATTATATGACGTCTTATTGCGTTGTTGATGAGTTCCCTTCCTTATTGTTTTTCACTAGATAATAAACATAATTCAACGCCAGTGCTTTGTTTCGCTCAAATTTTGAAATATTATTAACAACATATTTTTCCGAATGTACTCTAAATCTTTGGTATTTTAATAAGTAAAATATCAACTGTTGCGGTGGAATATTTTTAAAAAAGATGTGTAATGTGCATTCAAATTTACTAAACCAAATAAACTTGTCTTTTGAATTTATTAAGTAAATATAAATGTTTTTACGCAAAGTGTGCCTTTATTTCAAAATCAAACATAAAAACTTCGTATTGATTTTTTTTTAAGAGAAAATGAAGATATTGTTTTCCGTGACAATCCCGTTTTAAACAAAAAGACTGAACCTAACTAAAAATTATTCTGAGCGAATTGAGGGTTTTATGAAGCTGTAAGGAAGCAAATGACCCAAAAGCTATTAAATTTTATTTCAACAATATATGAATGTAGTTAAAGTTGCCAGTATGCACTGGGTTAGAGAGCTAGCCAGAACGAGTCATTTAAATTTGTTTTCCTTTCCTTTTCAGATAGAGATATCTGTAACGAGACGATATCACTTGGCAGCAACAATGGTGCTGGAAAATTGGTGTATACACATTACCGACAACTAAATAGACAACGATGTAACATTGTGATCGAAACAGAAACAGGTCATCATTTTGGATATGTGTTTATGGAGACATCAGCTTTTCGGCAAATAGTTTTTCACAATGATCACATTTTCTACACGTGTACGTCGGTGGCTTGGAATGAGGATGGAGTTGAACGAAAATATGGGTGTGTAAATAGTAATTACACAAATAAGATACAAACAACATATAGTAATACACTGACAGTAGAGGTGCAAGGGGATGAGTTGACAGATTTCAACTTTGAGTTAATATTCTTTTCGCTCCACTACGGTGCCTGCGACAGCTATGAAATGCCTTGTCGCTTATTGCTGGAATCACCTTTGACTTATACAGATGTGTGCATAGACAGCTTGCTAGCATATGATAAAACTTTTAATTTCTGCAAGTTTGACACTGCATCAGCGGGTTCTGATATAATTGCAGATGACAGATCCTACAATGGATCTTTGATAGCAGCTATTGTGTTATTGTGCATAATTTTTATACCCTTGTTAATTTTGACCTTCTGCTTGGTATACAGAAAGTATTGTAAAGATCCGGAACCGGAACCTGAAGATATTCCTACGCGCGCAAGAAGACTATTTGCCTCCATTATAGCAGAGGCACATGAAAATGAAGGGTACGATAGAGGGCAAATAGACCCGAGTAAGTTTGATCCACCACCTGATTATGGGTCACTGGAACAGTTGGATGGTGCCGGCATCGGCGGCTCAATAGATCACAATGATAAAGGACTGAGTCAAATATCCGTAGAGTGCCCTCCTAGTTACGGTGATGTTATGAAAAACAGTAATGAATACCTCGTATCTAGTCATATATAACACATAATACCTCTACTGCCATGGAGTCTACAATAACGAAAATCCAGAAATTATATTTATTATCCATCAAATAGCATATTCATTCATTTCTGTCCATTTTCATTATAATTTTATTTATTTATTCATTTATTTACGTTCATTCATTCTCTTTCAACGTGTACCACACATTAAAGGTTATATACCGTTTACATCACAAACAGTTTGTGAATTAAATAAAACACAATATATAGATTAGTTCCAAGAGAACTTCGATTTTTTGGTCTTAATGAGAAAATATGAAAATTCTTATGTTATGTGATATTCTAGATATTCTTAAAAACACTGCTGTTTAGATAGAGTCAAGTTACCAATGCTCGGCCATTTTCATTACATTACTGCTAATACTATTTTACTAAAGTTGTTCAGTTTCAATCAGAATCGTGTTTTAAACAGTACACCATTGTAGAAAATAGGTCAAGTGATCAAGCGTCTGATTGATCACAGATTTCAGAGTAAAATAAGTGCGGTGCAACTAAGGTCAAACACCACTAATTTCACCAGATACGAACCAATGCTCGGCCACCCCTATATAACGCTTGTTAAAGGTATTTGCTTTGAATTTATTATATTTTCATGTTATTAAACATGTTTCTACAACAAATTATGAGTAAAACAGCAATATTTCAATATTTTGAAATAGGTAAATACACATATTAAACCTACATGTATTTCAATTATTACATTTTTCTTTCAGTCAAACTAAAAGAAAGAAACAGATCAAGGAATGAATTAACAAAACCCTGGCTAACATTTAACAAGGAAAATTTCACAGTTAAACACTTCAGCTACATGTCTCTATTAACTGTTTGTTTTATTATGTCCATAACTGCAGTCAATGTGAATTGGTGATACCTTATATTTCATTATTCTTCCTGACAATAGCGACAACACCAAACCCCTCCTGTAACAAGACTTAGATCTACATCTACCTGTACATAGTTTGGTAAACACTCATAATGATACCATTTATCACATGTGTCGCAGCCAATCCAATAATACCCCTCCCTCGAACCAATCATACAGACAATACACAATGCCGTATCATCGGCATCATTTGCACTGGTGGATTGAACAGTGACCTTTTGTACAACAGGTGCGTGTTTGGTGGTTTTCTTTTCAGGTTCCGACAAAACAGACCTAGCATGTGTGAATGACCTTTTACCTTTAGATTTCTTTACTGGTACCGTAGAAGGTGGTTTTAGGAGAATATTTGCAAGTTCTGGGGCAACTAAACCCATTTTTACCAGTGGGTTTTCTTTAGAGGAGCCACAATGGTCACACAGGTCTACCTCATGATTTTCAGAAGCAGATCCGTGTTTTTTTGCATCACACTCAGTACTGCTAGGCAAAAGGGCTGAAACAGAATTTTTGTTCAGCGGGTAAATACCAGAACATTTAAATGCAGTGGCAACTGTAGCACCGGTTATTTGGTTCAACGCCTGAACAAGTAATTTGGGAAACAGTGACCTGGGAAGTGTTTTCATTCCCAAATAACCTACCTGAATTGCAAGTTCTGCAACTTTTTGTTTGAGGACATGAAAATAACCAACATCCTGGGGCTGTAATATATGAGAGGAGTGTGCAGGTAAGTAGAGTAGCTCTATTTTATGTTTTTTAGCTGCATCCAGGAAGGATTTGGATAGATGGGTTATGTGGTTATCAAGTATCAAAAGAACTGGCCTTTTCTCACCAACATATGGAATAAAACACTTTGTAAACCACTCTACAAATAGCTCTGTTGTAATATAGCCTTTCTCTGTTGATTTAAAGACCCAGCTATCTGGCACACCATCCGTGTAACTGCGTGGAAGACACTGGCTATAAATCAACATAGGTGGCAGAGTTTGACCTATAGCTGATATAGCATTAAGAATGGTAATATGGCCACTCATATTAACAACTGATTGATAGGCGCAACGTGTTCCTTTTGACACAATGACCTTCTTAGAAGGATTAAGCCTGCCTGAAAACCCAGACTCGTCGCAGTTAAATATGCGAGCAGGCTCGTGAATAATGTTCAGTTTAGTCAAGGTCTCCTCAAGAAGATCAAAGTAATGATCCACTGTATCCTGTGTGACTGCTACCCTGTCTTGTTGCAAAGGATGCGCAGTTCTAAGAGATAACTCTGGGTGACGTTTTAGATAACACCGAAGCCATTTGTCAGATGGAACAACATCGCCACCACCTTGCTGGTGAATGATGTCACGAGCTAAATGTTTTACTACTAATCTGGACAGTGGCACACCCCTCGACGACATGTATTTACAATAGTTACTGAGGGATGACTCATGTTCTGCGGTTAACAGCCGCCTTGGACCAAATGTTGTCACTTTATTAGCATATCTGCCATTCAGATGATCCCTCAGTGTTTGGTATGGTATTTCGGTTTCATATGCAGCCTTTCGAATAGAGTAGCCGTCACGGTCTACGAGGCTCTTTGCAGCTAAAAACTGTTCGGGTCTATGGATCTGTTGGCCTCTTTTAACAGCAGACATTTTATCTGTAATGCAAATTGTATTGAAACAATGGAACGGTCTTTGAATAGCAGATAAAAATAAAATTGACTTTTAGCGGGTGGGGGGGGGGGGGGGGGTCTTTTTTATTTATTTTTTTAATTACTTAACAACAAATGCAACTGTAATTAACTCTAATACAATAAAAATGTTGATATATTTGAATTTAAATGAATAGCAAATAGTTTAACTCATTAACGAAGGAGGCGGGTGCGGTGCGGGCTATTATCTATATTGATAACACTGACAGTGCCGCCGATAGAAGCAAATTTTTGCAGTAAAAAACATAAACTTTTGTATATTCTGCATATAATTCAATAGAATATACATTTTTGTAAATATTTATGTAAGAAAATATACAGATGAACGTTTTTACCATAGAGTGCGGTGATCTTAACTCAGAAAACGCAAAATGACAGCTGTCGCTATTGACCTGTTTCGTCTGCTGTAGAAAAAACAAGCGCCTGGCCGACACAGATTTGACCCCATTTTGAATTGGCGTTCTTACATCGGAAAATAAACAAACACTGAAAGCAAGGTTTTCAAGTTTTATTTTTGATAAACAATAAAGAATATAAGGTGGCCGAGCACTGGACTGGCCGAGCATAGGTAACTTGACTCTAGATAAGACTAATTCAACTTTTAAGATGTTGTAATTTTTGTTTAACATAATGTCTAAATCAGTAATCTTAAATTGAACATGTTTGTTATAACTTTTGTTGTATTATTCTTTTAATAAAGTGTTGAATTTGTTACTGTGCTTTCCAATAGACACCTAAACTGCAAGATTATGTATCATTGAAACACTCCTATACTGCGAGATTCTATATCACAGAAACACTACCAAACTGCAAGCTTTTTTAACGCTGAAAAACTACTAAGATGCAAGCGTCTATATATCGCTTCAACACAAATAAGCGGCAAGCTTCTATATCAAGGTGGCAGGGGAGCAGTTTTTTTACTAGATCTAAACAGGTCTATGATTCTCAACTGTTTTTCTTTATAGGTTATCAGTAGGCCTACAAAAAAGCAGTACTTCTGTTTCACATTGTGATATGTCACTAAGGTAAACTTTAAAATGAAAGCATTAATTTTAATACATGTGGTCAACTTTAAAAGGAGAAGACATTACAGCCTAACACTAGCCCCTCTTAAAATAAAGAAAATTTGACCATTTTTTGAGTCGGCTAAACGATGTAATCGTTTTGACGAGTCCTTGCTATCCAGCGATTCTCTAAGTCTAAATGGACCAAATAACACAGCGAAGCGATGTAGTTCCATTAGATTTCTCAAACTTCAAACAGTTCACTGCAAGAATGAAGTTAAGTTGCGTGAATTCCCTTTGCTATGACCAATATACGATGTAATCTGTCATATTTATGACTTGTAATTGTGCAATACTCGAATGTAACTCATTAAGCATAAATGTGCATTTTATGAATTGCGCAGGCTTACAAAGCTTGCGTAACATCCAGCGAAAGACAAAAAATAGTTCCACAGGGCTCCAGGTAAGATGCGTATTAGCGTAAATTACGTATAGAAATAATGCAAATACGCATGTCTAATAATTTCTAAACGTATATAAAATAATAGAAATGCACACAATGCTTTTTTAAAAACAAAATCTGAATCGTCTGGATGCGTTAGGTAACATAGCCGATCCCGATCAGCCTTAATTCTCCCACATTGAACGTATACACGCATCGTATGATTTCTATAAACTTTGCGTGGGTTTCTACACACACACATGAATTTTGCAGTCAGTAAACGGATAAATTATCGGAAGAAGAAGCTCTTACTGGTTTGTTTAGTTACTACAGATATTAAAAATGATTTTAATTCTTATTTTTCGAGAAATAAAAAAATCGGCGAAACATTAAATTGTATTTTCTTGTAGTTTTTGAAATCGAAAGTAGATCGTCTATGTTTGGCGAAACGAAACAATTTTTTATGAAAAGATTTAAATAAGAGGTAATTTAACCGTAAACTTCAATGTCAGATACTGCCAATTGCTGCTAAATGTCTTCGTATCATCACAATTTGTAAAATATATTGTTCAAACTGGAGAAAAGTGTAATCGTATCCGGATATAATATTTTGGGTAAATATCGAGCTGTGTTATGAAATTTTAAGAAAAAAAACTAAAAACAAACTGAAACTGGTAGACTATACTGTCAGTACATCAATCATTAGCCGACTCAGGCCATTCAGGCCTTTGATTCCTTACTTCCAACACATGCCATTCACTCGTTTATGTACTTTCATACAATTACACAAGTTTTTCATATAAATCAACCCTTATGTCGCAAAGTCCGGCTAAGCAAGGTGTCTGTCAGCCACCATGTTTCAGGAGAAAAAGCAGGTCAAAGACACTTACTGTCCGTTTTGCTGTAGAAAACACCTAATTCGTTCAAATCTGCCTCCACAAATACTGGCCCACAAAATTTATGGATCTAGATGTAGCCAAACATTCGCATCTGAAATTTATAGCTACATGCATGTACACATTGATTTCTTTTAGAATAAACTTTCAATAATTAAAACAATAATATTAATACACTTTGAACAAAGCTACCCTAAATATTTAAAAAAATCGACCGGGGCCATAATTCGAAACTGCTCCCCTGCCACCTAAAATCTAAAACAGCTTATCAAAATATTTTGTCTTCTTTATCTAGAGAGAGAGGGAGTCGATTTGTTTTATAAGAGATATGTGTTAGGTTTGAATTGGACTAAGAATGAACGATTTCGGTCTTGTGTATTACAACAAATAACAAATATGTATTCGAAGGCACATGAAAGCAAAAATATAGTCAACAAATCCTTTTACAAGTATTAACTTTTATAGTAAAAGAAAGACATTAGTGTTCAGAAAAGTACGTTTTGGAACTTCAACTATTAGATACAAATATCATGGCTTCAATGTGATTCATGTCTTGTTCAAATGGACCATTTAACTGCAGTTAGAACCACTTCCATAAACCACTACTGTATGACGTGTACGGACTTTCATGAATGGAACATATGTAACGTTTTCAAGAACAGTCTTAGCTTCACCAAAATAACGGACGAAAATTATATGAATACGTTATTTGAGTATTTTCCACGCATAATATGACCCCCTGTTTTCAGAAGAGAACAAAACAGAATAGAACAGAAATGAGCATTCATGATGCTCCTTATCCATACAATCAAGGTCAACAATACATATACAATATTAAGTAATACTTTAACCACATTTTTGTTACATCGTTAGCATGGAAGGAGAAAAACCATTTGTGAAACTTCTTTTTCAGTTAACATGTAGCAAATATGGTCAAAATAATTATTATATACTAAAATATTGTTAAACGCAGTAAAAAGGTTCGTAAAAGAATCACTTCTTGGGATTGCATACATTACTTACCAATCAATAAGGACTTTAACATTACCTTATTTGCATGACGTTATTCCCAGTAAGTTCCGTGTACTTTTTACTGACCTATATGCAATAAATGAAATAAATAAATAAATGAATGACGTTTAATCACGGTCGGTTGATTCACGTAAAATTACCATATTATATCCGTACAAGGTATTTTACAAAAATGAATAACCCTTAATGGGTCGTTTGAGATGTGACTAATTTTATATGGAGTGTTATCTTACACATGTATAGTAATTACCTCGAATCTCGATGATTCTGTGGTTTTTGATTTGTATCTGATCCCCACAATTCTGAAAATCGTTTAATTTTGCAGCATCTGTTTTTCATTGTATTTCTTTTTATAAGACAGTATGCTATTTACCCAATACTAGTTTAATAACAAGAATCATTAATATAGTGAGCCTATTATGCGAAACAACAATTTTAAACCTATAGCTGAGTCTGTCCACTAGAAGTAATGAAAAGTGCAACACCACTGATCTGTACCATATAATAACTCTGAATTAACAACACGATCCCAAATTATAAGAAAATAACAAAAACACCGAGTCCAAGCACGTAAAGACGTTTTATGGCCGCCAAAAAAAGCACTTAGAAGGAGAAGGAATTATTACCGTGGCATGACAAAACACCTCTTACGGTATAATTCATAAAATTCAGAACGATGTTTTCCCCTTTTATTTTATTTTGTAGCAAAACCTATCTAAAGAAGGCTGAACTGCACGGCGAACTTGTACTAAATACAACTCATTGTACTGTCAGTCGGCGTTAAACTCACCTGTAAAGGTAATACAGGGTGAGGCTTCTCTAAACATAGCCTTTTATTAATTAAAAAAGGATGTAAATTACGCATCTTTAAAATGGGCGGGGCTTCTCTAAATATAGCCTTTTATTAATTAAAAAAGGATGTAAATTACACATCTTTAAAATGGGTGAGGCTTCTCTAAACATAGCCTTTTATTAATTAAAAAAGGATGTAAATTACACATCTTTAAAATAGGCGGGGCTTCTCTAAACACAGCCTTTTATTAATGAAAAACTGATAGACTTAGGGCGTTAGATAAGATATTAAATAAATTGTCATTTTGAAATACCTATAATTTTAAACGTCGCCTACATCATGTGTGTGGGCTATGACATAGTTTAAATTAAACATTGATTCAAATGTAATTTTGATATTGAAATAATGCATTGCTGTAGCAAACGTGTATGCATTTAATTTACATAGAATGTTGCTTAATGATTTAAAGTCAAAGTTAAAAGTTTTATAGCGCTTGTCTTTCTTTCATCTTTATTTTCCGTATGAGGGCAACTTATTATTTAAACATCAAACACCAGGAATGTAGAAACAATACAAATGTCCGAGGAAGTTGTAGAAAATCGTATGAAATATTAGAAAGTAATTAAATATTACATAAGGAAGTGTGATCTTGGATATTCCCTCTATTTGTATGACACTATTGAGAAATAGTATGTTCACCGGGCGGAGTTTATAAATTTTCTGGTTCAAAATACCTCCTAACATACTCCAATGAAAGTGATATCTAATGCATTATACTACAAAGTACACAGATGGCAAAATGAAACAAAGTTTCTGATTTATAATATGTGAACAAATATATAGCAAATGATCATCTGGAATACCTAATGTCTGTTTTTAGACTTATACATGATGATACATGGCGAACATTAACATTTTGTATAGGAGACCTCAACTATTTTTGCATATAAACATATCATTAAACAACAAAAATACTTATTTTAAAGCCCTTATAATTTCATAACCACAGTCTTTCGTATCTGACCTCATATCAGTTGATTTATAACATGTAGTTTGGTTATGAGAAAATCAGTTTTCACATATAACATTGATGTTACACTAATGAACATGATGTTTGATATTTAGCTAAGTTTGTCGTGACCAAGCTGTTTGCATAGTTGATAGGAAGAAGCTCGATATGTATCACTGCTCATGATTTTCCTTCATAGTTTATTTATTTCGTATTGTTCGGTTTATAACATTTTTCACATGAACAGCTCTGTCTAAGATAGAAGTCGAATATTTAGATTGTTACATGCATTTACTAATATACACTAAATACATTAATTGCATATGACTGTATTATATATGTTACTGCTCTTTATATGCAATACAACAACTTCATGTTAAAAGTTAATGAAGAAAGCATGAAAATTATTGAAATAACAATTTTAGAACTGTTGAATAATAATAATAACGGTTTCTGACAAATAATCAGAAAAGTAAAAAATACTAACTAGCAAAATGTAAAGCGTAACTGCAGTTTGAACTCACGATGTGTCATAATAACTGAATAAATATGTATTACGTTATTAATTGCACTTCTGACTTTATATATACATGTATGCCACTTTGGGATACAACCACAATGTTCGACCACTGTAATATGTATATATATATATGCCACTTTGGAATACAACCACGTTATGGGGTTTCGTTTTTACAATAAATCACTCCGCGAATTAGATCCTTAGGTGCGGTGTACATGACAATCTTTATAAATCTACAGTAAATTCTTGAATCAATTGTGAATTCGTGAAATAAGAATCATAGAATAATGTCAGGTTTCACTATTAAGAAAATCCAGTACATATACATATAGAAAAAAAGGCACATCGTAAAAGCCAACACAAAAGTCACGATTTGCCGGGTAAATTTTTTGTTTCGGTCTACACAGTCGTTTTGCGGCCGGTGTAATGAAGTATTTCGACCCCCATAGAATAACGACCCCCCGGTCATTATTCTATAGAAAATGTGACTCCTTTCCTGTAAAATATTGACTCCCCTTATAAAAAACTGACTCCCTTTGAAAACTATATAGAATAACGACCCCCGGTCATTATTCTATAGAAAAACTGACCCCTCCAAGTAAAATACTGACTCCCTAAAGATGACTCCCTTCGAATCTCATAGAATAACGACCCCGGTTATTATTCTATAGAAAAAGTGATTCCTTCCATGTAAAATACTCACTGCCGAATTTACTACATTCGAACTCTCATACAATATCGATTCCCGGACATTATTCTATTTAAAAAAGTTACTCTTTCCGTGTAAAACACCGGCTCCTAAAAAGACTTTCGACGATAATATCTATTAAAAAGTGATCCCCACCAAACCTAACGGACGATTGTACTAGATCTACAACTCTAATACCCTCCATTGCCAATAGTTAACATTTTGATTGTACTACTACTACTGGTGCCGCTACTTCTATTGCTATTACTACATGTACTTCTTCTTCTTCTTCTTCTACTACTACTACTACTTCTTCTACTACTACTACTACTGATACTACTATACCTGCTTCCACTAATACGTCTTGTACATCTACCTCTTCTTCTCCTGCTGCTGTTGTTGCTGTCACTTATTCCTCTGCTGCTGCTTCTATTAATACTACGTTCTATGCTAGCAGTTTCTTGTGCAGTTTTCTTCTGAAGAACTACTTCATATCGAAGTTTGCAGGGATTATTGACACTGGTGTGTTTTGTGTACGTATTGTGAATTGTTATTTTCCTGAAAAAAATGAATACACCAAGATACAGCGTCTAGAAATAGAATCCCTTTTCCCGTTGCGGAATGCTCTGATTTCTGTGTCAAGTGATGGTATCTGGGGCTAATGGTCAAACGGAAGGACGGACGGACAAGGGCAAATCTATATGCCCCCCTCCCCCGAGTGGGGGCATAAAATGCAGCAATTAGGCCTTAGATACATGAGTTATCACTAAATTTGACCAAACGACCGGAGGTCGTTTTTTTATGGGAGTCAATATTCTTCGTGAGGTTCAGTTTACTTCACGTGGGGGAGTCATAGTACTATGATCTGGAGGTCATAATACTATGACCGTGGGGTCACTTTTTCTATAGAATAATGACCGGGGGGTCATTATTCTATGGGGGTCGAAATACTTCATTACACCGGCATCAGACAGGCAACCCCCTCTTCGCCAGTTTACCGTGGTATAAATAGTTTTAGACATTAAATGCTCATAAACAATGCTTTCATGCATTTTTTGAAAGTGTTTTTCTCTAACATGCCCAAAATGTAAACCAATCACGAATTCACTTCAATGCTGGCTCGAATTTAACACTGAGAATTTGACTTTCGATTTTCGAGCTAAAATCGTTGCAACTCGAAGTTCTGCATTTTCAAAAAAGAGGAATTTTGATCCTCAAGCTGTTTAAAATTGACTATTGACTGTAAACAAAATCAGATTATGGACACTCTACTAATTTGTAAAACCCGCACATATTGCAGTTAAACAGATGAGAAAAAAAAGTCTTAACCGTTAGAGAACTTAAATTCCTTAACAACTGACAGAGATATACGGCAATGTTCGAGTCTTCCCGATATTGAGAAGAGAACCTTTACTTATTTGATAAACAAAATCAGATTATGGACAGTTACTAATTTATAAAACCCGCACTTATTGCAGTTAAGCAGATGAGAAAAAAAAATCAGTCTTAACCGTTAGAGAACTTAAATTGGCAGAAATATAATAGATCTATACAAAAAATGTGTAAGAAAATTTTAAGTCGTGAGGTAAAATATGACGTCAGAAATGATGTAATGATGGCATCTCGACGTTCCACTACCGTCTCAAACTTTGAGTGTTCAGTCTTTTTGCGCTAAATAAATGTCAGTTTTAGTTAAGCTAACAGTTGGTATATGCAGAGATATGACAAAATGGCCATAAACAATATATTGATCTGCAATGTTGTATTCGAGTGGATTTTTTCGCGTCGAATCACATGAGGCGCTTGAGCCGGTGTAATGAAGTATTTCGACCCCCATAGAATAACGACCCCCCGGTCATTATTCTATAGAAAATGTGACTCCTTTCCTGTAAAATATTGACTCCCCTTATAAAAAACTGACTCCCTTTGAAAACTATATAGAATAACGACCCCCCCCCCCCCGGTCATTATTCTATAGAAAAACTGACCCCTCCAAGTAAAATACTGACTCCCTAAAGATGACTCCCTTTGAATCTCATAGAATAACGACCCCGGTTATTATTCTATAGAAAAAGTGATTCCTTCCATGTAAAATACTCACTGCCGAAATTACTACATTCGAACTCTCATACAATATCGATTCCCGGACATTATTCTATTTAAAAAAGTTACTCTTTCCGTGTAAAACACCGGCTCCTAAAAAGACTTTCGACGATAATATCTATTAAAAAGTGATCCCCACCAAACCTAACGGACGATTGTACTAGATCTACAACTCTAATACCCTCCATTGCCAATAGTTAACATTTTGATTGTACTACTACAACTGGTGCCGCTACTTCTATTGCTATTACTACATGTACTTCTTCTTCTTCTACTACTACTACTACTACTACTTCTACTACTACTACTACAACTGCTACTGATACTACTATACCTGCTTTCACTAATACGTCTTGTACATCTACCTCTTCTTCTCCTGCTGCTATTGTTGCTGTCACTTATTCCTCTGCTGCTGCTGCTGCTGCTGCTGCTGCTACTGCAACTGCCACTACCACTGCCACTACTACTACTACTACTACTACTACTACTACTACTACTACTTTCTATTGTTGCCGCTACCATACTTTACTGCCACTGCTAAGTATTGCAACTTCTACTAATACTAAGTTCTATGCTAGCAGTTTCTTGTGCAGTTTTCTTCTGAAGAATTACTTCATACCGAAGTGTGCAGGGATTATTGACACTGGTGTGTTTTGTGAACGTATTGTGAATTGTTATTTTCCTGAAAAAAATGTATACACCAAGATACAGCGTCTAGAAATAGAATCCCTTTTCCCGTTGCGGAATGCTCTGATTTCCGTGTCAAGTGATGGTATCTGGGGTATCTGGGGCTAATGGTCAAACGGAAGGACGGACGGACAAGGGCAAATCTATATGCCCCCCTCCTCCGAGTGGGGGCATAAAATCACTAAATTTGACCAAATGACCGGGGGTCGTTTTTTTTTATGGGGGTCAATATTCTTCGTGGGGTTCAGTTTACTTCACGTGGGGGAGTCATAGTACTATGATCTGGAGGTCATAATACTATGACCGGGGGGTCACTTTTTCTATAGAATAATGACTGGGTGGTCATTATTCTATGGGGGTCGAAATACTTCATTACACCGGCGTATTTCACTCGGCACAATACAACATTGTAGAGTACGCTACTGTTAAATATACCATATTGTATTTTATGCAATGTATATATCATATATAGAGGATATTTGTTTGTTTTGAGTGAATATGGAATATATCTCACTGAGAAGTGAGAAAATTTCAAATATTTTCACGAGCGCGTAGCTGTTTTGTTACTGCAGCGTGACAAAATACCTCTGACGGTATTTCATGAAACCTATATTTAATATTCATAACTATTAGCTGTTTGTAATTATCTCTCCCCTCTTGTTTTCTTTTGTAGCTAGTTTTTAAACCTGTACTAAATACAATACAATTGTAATATCAATCGACGTAAAACTCGCACCTAAAGGTCCTATAAATTACACTCCTTCAAACTGGGTGAGACTTATTCAAACATAGTCTTTATTAATGAAATCAACGAAAGGATAGATTAGAGCGTTAGATAAGATATTACTAGTAAATAAATTTTCATTTTGAAATACCTAAAAGATTCAAACGTAATTTTGACATTGAAATAACGCATTGCTGTAACAAACGTGTATGCATTTAATTTACATAGAGAATGTTGCTTTATGATTTAAACTAAGTCAAAGTTGAAAATGTTATAGCGCTTGTCTTTCTTTCATCTTGATTTTCCGTATGAGGGCAACTTATTATTTAAACATCAAACATCAGGAATATAGAAACAATATAAATGTCAACGGAAATCATAGAAAATCGTAGAAAGTAATTAAATATTACATAAGGAAGAGGTCAGTATGATCTTGTATATGCCCTCTATTTGTTTGAATCTATTGAGAAACAGCATGTTCAGCGGCGGAGTTTACATTTTTCCAGTTCAAAATACCTCCTAACATACTTCAAAGAAAGTGATATCTAATTTATTTTACCCCAAAGTACACAGATAACAAAATGAAAAACAGTTTTGTTTTATAATATGAGAAAAACATATAGCAAATAATTATCCGGAATACCTAATATCTGTTTTTAGACTTGGGTATACCGCCATGATGATACATGGCGGACTATCCGGAATACCTAATACCTGTTTTTAGACTTGGGTATACGCCATGATGATACATGGCGAACATCAACTAAATTTACAGGAGACCTTAACTTTTTTTTTTTTTTCATAAACATATCACTTAAACAAAAAACTGATTTTAAAGACTGAACCATAAAACCACATCAATTTCATAACCACATTCTTTTGTATTTGATCACTGGAAGAGCCATTCATATCAGTTGATATATAACATGTTTGGTCATGACAATCAGAACACGCCCGAAATTTAAACCAAGCATGAAATTCACTTCAATGCTGGCTCTAATTTAACACTGAGAATTTGACTTTCGATTTTCGAGCTAAATTTCTGCATTTTCAAAAAAGAGGAATTTTGATCCTCAAGCTGTTTAAAATCGGCTATTGACTGTAAACACAACTAGATTATGGACACTCTACTAATTTGTAAAACCCGCACATATTGCAGTTAAGCAGATGTGAAAAAAGTCGTAACCGTTAGAGAACTCAAATCAGAAATATACGGCAATGTTCGGGTCTTCCCGATATTGGAAAAAAAACCTTTACTTATTTACAAAAAGAACATTTTTTTTTTCACCTATAAGCTGTAGTTGATATGAAACAATGGGTAAGTGAATGTAGATTACTATGGGTAACGTTATGGGTTTTTAGGAATTTTATATTTCGGAAATGCATGCAAGGTAAAATAAAATCAGATGTTTCAGTCGTGAAATGTATCAACAGTGTAAAGAATTCGTTTTCTTATCAGATTGTTTGTACTTCATGCTTCCTGAGTAGAGTTAGCTAAAATGAGGATCAGAAAAATTAGATTCATTTTCAGTCACCAAAAGTTGACATAATGTGATAATAACCACAGTTTTGAACCTTTTATTTCAATAAAATCGACATCTTATTCCGGTCCGTCTGGATGGGTTAACACACAACGAAAAAGACCGAAGTTTTCGAATCCCGAAGAACCTTTTGTCCCTAGCTTTTTGTGCGAGCAATTGCAAATGCATTTGCAAGCTGAGAACCAGCTATTGTAAACCCAAAAAGATTCTTTCTAAAAAACGAAAGTTGTTACCTTTTTACGTAACTGTTTAGTGGTATACAAGTATATCTATATGTACTTCACAGTAAACAGTCTCAGTTATGTTAAACAATAACAAAATGAACGGACTGTTGACTAGCTTTTACAAAAAGCTAGCCTTGTCATTTTGTAATATACAAAAAAAAATCATTTAGTCGTGACGTCTAATATGACGTCAGAAATGATGTAATGATGGCATCTCGACGTTCCACCACCGTCTCAAACTTTTAGTGTTCAGTCTTATTACGCTAACTTATTATTATAATGAAATGGTCATTAAACAATACATTGATCTGCAATGTTGTATTCTGCTTGAGTAGATTTTGCCAGACCGGAACACACGAGGCGCTTGAGCCTGGCATAATCTTGGCATAATCCATCAGAGCACAATGCAACATTGTAGATTACGGAAGGGACCGGGGCATAGTGATACATGTGGAATAGTGTTACTTTCTGAGTAGTAAAGTTATGATGTCACCAACTGCGTCATCAGCTCCGTACACGTGAAAACATTCTTTGCCGCCGTATTTTATCTGTGGTTACTCGCCCGAAAGTTCTGCGCGCCAAAACAGATTTTTGGAGCACGTAAGTAAATGTTACTTAGACATGTACATTTTTTTTTCAACTGGATAAGTGTTTACAATATCTTTTTTTACGCAGGCGTAGATTTTAGCAAATAAAGCTTTCTCAATCAAACAGTCAGCTTGTAACAATGTGTGCCATTGTTAGTGCGACAGGTAACAGTGTCCCATCTATGCTCATCTTTCCCCGGGTGACAACTCTTTGACATTTATGAAACATTTTGTTAAGCGTACCAAGACATCCAAGGACAGCAAGATTTTACTGGTAGTACATCGGTTGAAGCGTCAACTGTTAACATCAAAGGGATTACTCCCAACAATGAAGTGGATGTTGATTCATACAATTGTGCTTGGGAATGTAATGACGTGTACGCACAAAACATGAACAGAAAATTAATACACGTTCCTGGAGTGGTCACTGCCTCCTACATTCTGTGCGTAAAAGCTTGGCAGGAGAAAACATCGAAATTCTAACACACGATAAACTTTGTTTTAAACTGAAAAATGAAATTATTACACACAAGGCTTACATGACGATTTCGCCGGAGAACGAAATATTGTTCATGATATAGAGAACTACAAAGAATTACAAAGAAGGAATTCAATAACGACTCAATTGATTTAGTTCTCCCTGCCATCTGCAATTCTCTCGCGGTTTCAGCTATTCTTTACCAAATTTCTGGAGTTGCCCCAGAGCGAGAAGATGTTACCTGACAAGGTGGCAATGCACACTGTAACTATCTCGGCAGGAAATGCGGACAAATACCAATGAATGTTACTTCACAACCCGTTACCATTCATTTTACTCCAGAACGTATCAGACCACATCAAAAGGCGCCTCCGCGAAAAACAAAAATAAGTCGCCAAAAAAGGAAGACCGCAATATTAACTGATACGCCTGAAAAGAATGCATTAGAAGAAGAGCAGCTGAGCCGAAATAAGACAAAGAAAACAGTTAAAGAATGCAAAGAACGAAACAAAATATCTAAGAAAAAAACATGAATCACCTTCTGAGACCTCCGACGAGAATAAGTACTATTGTCTGATCTGTGTGTAACCATATTCAAACAGCAGAGCCCGTGAAAAGTAGGTGCAGTGTGTAGTGTGCAAGGATTTGTCACACGAGGAATGCACGTTAGTTGTCAGAGGTCAAGTGTTTGTTTGACAAAACTGTGACTCGGATGCAGACGATGACTTATTCTATATGTGAGCACTGTTGCAGATGGAAAATCAGTTCGAATCCCCAGTGAAGGTTTACTGTTTTAGTAGTGCATAATTATATATATGTGTTGATGTTGATTTGCTTTTTTTAAATGCACTGTAATAAAAAAATAAAGATCGTTACTCTTAGAAAGTTACGGTGCCCCTAAAGTGACATGTTACACACTTTTTTTCCAATTAGGTAATGTGAAACTATTTTTTATTTCGTTTAAACGAAATCATTTCGTTTAAACGAAATAAAAAAAAGTCTCACATTACCTAATTGGAAAAAATGTGTGTAACATGTCACTTTAGGGGCACCGTAGAAAGTAGGAAGTATTGCATTTTCCGTATTTTTTCTTTTCACTGTTTGCTTTTGGTTTCATTGCTTTTAAATGAACCTTTATTCCAGAGAATATACTTCATAACAGCGGATGTCAAGCGCCGTGTGGAGGCCGTAAAATGTCGTCATGTACTTCACTCTTGAAGTATTGTTATTTTTTCTGGCCCCTCTGGATCATATCTCAAAACATTTATTGATCGCGGCCGATATCATTTTGAATAGGACAAGTATATGTGCGCTGGGGAAAATATTTCATGATTGACCTGTGAATTCTTTACTTGTGGGTGAAACAGGTCTCATAAGCGTAAATACGACTAGCTTCTACTGATTATAAAACATACCGTACGATTTGTTGTGAATTAACTGTTGTTGTACTTTTAGTAGTTCAACCGCCACCCTTGTTTAAGAGCAACATTTAAAAAACACGTTTTTTTTTCATCCTCAAGTAATAAGTAAGTAGACTCGCCCAGTTTAATCAATCCAGACGCATACATAGAGCGCTTACTTCACCCGATTTACATTCGGAACATTTTCACGCGTTTCGGGCTTTATCGTATGTTTAACATGGGATTTTTGAACCGTCCAAAGATGTTGGAAATGTTTGTCTCATTGTTTATTTTTTTTAATAAAAATATTACTGCTTTCATTTTCTACCACTTTTTTTTTCCACCCTTGCCTGAGAAAACAGTAATGAGTTTGTACACTGTTCAGACAATTGTGCTCTGTTGAAATTTAACCAAACACAAGTTTACCTGCATAAACAGAAAGCGTGATATGTCACCATGCGCGGATCCAGAGGGGGTGGGGGGGACCGGGGGTCCGGACCCCCTCTGGAAAATCTGCATAAACAGAAAGCATGATATGTCACCATGCGCGGATCCAGAGGGGGGGGGGACCGGGGGTCCGGACCCCCTCTGGAAAATCTTTAAAAAAGAAAGAAGACAAGAAGGAAAGAAAATGTTTTTCGAAAAAGGCAACATTAGGACTGCATGTAAAGTATATGCGGTTGCTGCTACATACGACCCCGACATAATTCATATTATTGAACTAAGAATTTTACCTTCAAGAAAGCTTGATTTTATCATTTTTCCCAAATTTAACAGGTTAGTCCATAGAACTGTCCCAGAATGCAAAAAATGAAGTGCTAAATTTCAAAATTTCCAGGGGAGGGGGGGGGCAGGGGATCGGACCCCCTCTGAGAAAATTGGCTGTGTCCGTGCATAGTCACTATACCTGTCCAGTACTGGACATTATGGTAAACGCTTCTTTCCTGCACAAATGACAATTTCGCAACTTCTGTCCGGTTTGTACAAATTTCTGGCCGCGATAAACCATTTGACTTGTTTTTAAAAATTGAATACCGCTTTTAAAAACCAGTGCTTGGGGCATGGGAAGTGTTGAATATTTCAGTACTGCCCATGAACAGACTCGATCAAACCGAGCCTGCAATTTTCAATGTTTTCTTTTGACCTCAGTGCTTTCGAAGGATCCCATTTGTCCAGAGTTTATACTTTGTAACACTTTGTCCCCAGGCATGTAACACTTTGCCCTAAAGCGCGGGGCAAAGTGTGACATCTTCGAGCTGACTCTTTTACACGAGTAATTTAATAAACAAAGTAATAAAGCACACGATGCTTATTGGCTACTTGAAATCTACAGGCTGAGATAGCGTAAGAATCGGAAAAGTACTATGCCCCCGGTCTCCCCTGTTGTTATAATAATAGTATAGTATTTTATAAAATGTATTTATCATATGTGTGAAGGAACAAGAATACAATTAGCCGGATCTGGGAATTGTCAAGGGTTGTAGAATCTATATTAATTCAAACATTTTGAGCACTTTTGAAATCAAATTGTACTCTTTTAAATTTGTTTTCTGTGACCGCTGCCTTTAGCCTACCAAGGCAGAAAAAGCCATCATCAGAATAAAGAGGATTATAAATGTGAAAACTGCACGTGTTTTCTATTTCCCCATACCTGGGTTGCTAACCTAAATGGAGATGGGGGAAATTAAAATTTAAAATGCAGTTTCATCCTACTTGAAACTGATGGCATGAGTCAGGGTCCAAAGACAGGGAAATACCCACCCGATAGTGAGTCTCCACATATATAAATTGAATGTCACATGCAAGCAGCGTATTCAGATATGTTACTGTAGCTATGATCAAAAGCACATGATGATAAAAAAGAACACATAGAATTTATTTCAGGTAAACATACAGATTTAAGTTCATTGATTCAAATTTACATTACATAATTATAGAGATTTACTTAATACTGACATGATGTTGTGATTTAGGTAGTTAATGGTGTCGTCAGCAACATACATTTTGTTTACTTTCAGACAGAGATACATGCAGCGGCAACAACAACGGTGCCAAAAACGGTACCAGGTAACTGGAATATACACATTACCAACACCTACATAATTGTGATGAGAAACAGCACAGACGACTATATTTGAGATGCATCAAGAAAGACCTTTCGGGCAACATTGATTTCATTCCTTAGCGTGTGACGTGCGGTATATGGTCGAGGTTAGAGAAAACAGTAATTACACCAATAAATTACATGCAATGCAAAGCTACATGGAAATGCGTCGCTTTTTTCTACTATCACAACTCCAGCGGTTGTAAAGTGTAATTGTAATTTGTCTTTAATCTCACAGAGGGGGCTATTTTTTCAACTACGTACATAGATCACATGTGTGACTTGTTTTACATCCATAAGTTCTGACATTATGGCTGATGACATTTTCAGTTTCGAGGCTTTCTATATTCCCTTCAGTGTGATACTTTGTTTAATTTTTGTACCTTTGTTAATTGTAATTGGCTATTGGATATTTACAAAATATTTTTCCGCCGACACACACGCCGGAAATTCAGGATCCAATACGGGGTCTATAGATCCAAGTAGGTTTGACCCTCCTCCTGAATATGGGTCACTGGAACAGTTAAATAGGTACACTACTGACAATGACAAACGACTGAGTCAAATATCCGTAGAATGTCCTCCAAGTTACAGCGATGTTATGAAGAACAGTGATAAGTACTGTGTATCTCAACATATATGACATAATTATGATTATGTCTTTATGTATGAAAATTACAGAAAACCTACAGCATCTATAATATGATCAGGAATTTTTACTTTGTACTTCCTATTCATTCTGTCAAAACATTTCCTTTGTATTGCTACCTAATGCGTCTTATTTCTAATTTAATGCCGTGTACGAAGATGATCTGGTTATTGTCATTATTTCTTATTCATTTAATTAACTATTATTCTTGCATAAAAACTACTTTTTTCACTGGATCCGCCCATGTATAAACGGGAGAAAAATCGTGTGCAAACAAGGCAATTCACGTGCTGTTAATACATGATTTTTATTTTTGAAATGCTTTGCCAGGGACGTATGTATGTATTTCTGCGCAGACTGATATTTGGCATCTGCATCTTGTTTCTTCCATAATAACCTCTTCTTGTAGTATTATAGATACAATGCAGATACAATGCAATCCATAGTATGTTTAGCTGTATCAGTTTCCAACCCCAAACGTACTGCCCCCATCAATGTACGCTCTAGCTTCTCTTAGAGTTTACTCCCTTTACAAAGCGTCTGTTCAGTTATTGTAAATAACTGTGAATAAATAAGTATCGCGTGTAACTTGTGCTGTTGCCCGTTTTTAGGTATTATATTAATGATTTTTGTTAGTATCAGTCGTTTTGTTTTTACCTGATTGTTCGCAGAATTCATATAATAAACCTCGAAAGCTAGTCACTAGCTTCGTACTCATCCGTACTCTGTTTGTTCGTACTCAAAATAATTCGAAAGTAAAGTTGTTACTCTTAAAACAACTGTGTTCCTGTTTATCAAATTTTTAAGTTATATGCAAAATTATGTGTAATGTAACGTTTGTAATAACTAAAAATAAAAATAAGATGCTCAAAAACCTTCAAATCACGCTTTTAGTAGTGTTGTTGTTATGTGTGCCCCGGTTATGGATATTTAAAACATGTTTACCGTTTCCAAGAACAACAAGAATGGTAAATAAAAAAATGTACCGGAATCGTCAAGTCATCACATAGTAAAACAATGCATTTAGTCGTCGTGTAATGTTTTTTTTTATGCAAGAATAGCGACAATACACGTTTGTTTTGTGTATTAACGCCTGCAGAAGCCCTTGGGATATGTTTGTGACCTCGACCTTCAGTCTCGGTCACAAACAATCACGCGGGCTTCTGCAGACGTTAATACACAAAAAAAACGTGTATTATCCCTACAATCTATTTTTTTTTTGATAATACGTTTATTTTTGTTTACTAAATTGAAGGGCGTTGCACTTTTCATATCCTTTCATGAACAGACTCAAACAGTGCCTGCTATTTAACGATCTATCATTTTTCCTTTGATTTGATTATTATCCCATAACATCACGTAAATATTAACAAAATTGTCAAGTTTTAGATAGGATTAACACGCACTTTTCTTTGGTGTTTCCCAGAATTTTTGGAACGCCTACTAAAATCATTATAGGTAAAGGGAAAGGTTTAGTAGAAACTTATTAGATAAGGTGTTTTCATACTAGTATTTACATGAAGTTATTTCTGGAGTAAAGTCAGACATGTTTGCATACATTACATTACATGCGATGAATTTTTGTTCATGCTCATATAGCATCCATGTTAAGCCCTTATATGAAGGTTAAAATAGAAAAAGTGGAAACTTCACAGGTCGCTCAGCACGACAAATACGAAAATGTTGCAGGCTCTGTTTGATTGAGCCTGTTCATGGACGGTAGTGGAAATGCATGCTACCGTCCACGCCCTCTAGCCCCGGGTTTCAGCAGAACTCAACATTTACACATGCTAAAAGTACAAAAGCAATTTATAGACATCCGCAGATGTATTCAAACGGCGGTGAACATGGATCCTTCAATGATACACTACACGGGTTGTGGCGTGTAATTCCATGAAAAGAGGCGTTTGGTCCCCAGATGAAGTAATAGGTTTGCCCCAAACGAGAAAACGATGGGCAGAACTAAACAAACTAATTTTAGCTTCATAAATGTATGTACTCATAAACATTATTAAACATCCATTTGAAGTTCTCATGCAACCATTTCACCGCATTAGAGGGTACATTTTTATAAGCGGATTGTCACAGGATGCACCATCTTTGTCATCTTGTTGTTCGTGAGCATGAACATGATCATCAAAGCAGCAGAGAAGGTGTAAAGAGGACCGGAGTTAAGAATAACAAGTACCGGCACACTAAAAGAATCTAAGGACTGGAAAGTGAGGATTGAACTACGGAATAAGCTTTAGTTTCCAGAGAAGGTGACATAGACGATCATCCGACCAGGTGTTGCGATATGCTCTATATCTACAAAGCGAGTGGTCCTGGTAGGTAGACCGTCCTCTGGTATTGACGAAACGAACTAACTTCAATCAGAAATGAGTTAGTGACTGCTCACCACTATCTTCCCCGCCATTGTACCGACCATAAGGGGCATAAGGGGCGAAACATCAGCTACAAATGGAGAGTCGGTTGACAATCAGAATCTAGAATCAGATGTAGTGCTTGGTGGATGTATATACTAATCATTTAAGTAGTGTTTTCCTTCTTTTAGATCTGTATAGGTATGAAATCGCAAAATATCGATTATAATACTAAACAAAATTCCTTTCAAGAAAATGTCAGGGGATGTAGTCTTCTTGTAGTTTTACTGAGTTAGATCATTCTTATAACTTTGTTGTATTATTTTTTAAATAAAGTGTTGAATTTGTTATTATAATTGCACTTTCCAATTGAAACACTCCTAGGCTGAAGCTTCTATATCAATGAAATATTTACTCCTGAACTGCAAGCTTCTATATAAATAGAAAAAGTCTAAAACATCTTATCAAAAGAGACAGAGAGAGACAAAGAGAAAGAGAATCGATTTGTTTTTATAAGAGATATGAATTAGACTAAGAATGAACGATTTCGGACTTCTATAAATGGAACATATGTTTTTAAGAATGTTAAGTCTTAGTTAAACCAAAATAACGAACCAAAATTATATGAATAGTGATACGTTATTTGAGTATTTTCCACGCATGTCCTCTGTTTACATCATTGACTGAACCATAAAACCCCATCAATGTCATAACCACATTCTTTCGTATTTGACCACTCGAAGAGCCACTCATATCAGTTGATATATAACATGTTTGGTCATGACAATCAGAACACGCCCAAAATTGAAACCAAGCACGAATTCACTTCAATGCTGGCTCGAATTTAACACTGAGAATTTGACTTTCGATTTTCGAGCTAAATTCGATGCAAGCTCGAAGTTCTGCATTTTCAAAAAAGAGGAGTTTTGATCCTAAAGCTGTTTAAAATCGACTATTGACTGTAAACAAAACTAGATTATGGACACTCTACTAATTTGTAAAACCCGCACATATTGCAGTTAGGCAGATGTGAAAAAAAGTCTTAACCATTAGAGAACTCAAATCAGAAATATACTGCAATGTTCGAGTCTTCCCGATATTGGAAAAAAACCTTTACTTAGGCCTATTTACAAAAAGAACATTTTCTTTTTCACATATAAGCTGTAGTTGATATGAAACAATGGCTAAGTGAATGTAGAGAACTATGGGTAACGTTATGGATGTTTAGGAATTTTATATTTCGGAAATGCATGCAAGGTAAAATAAAATCAAATGTTTCAGTCGTGATATGTATCAACAGTGTAAAGAATTCGTTTTCTTATCAGATTGTTTGTACTTCATGCTTCCTGAGTAATTAGCTAAAATAAGGATAAGAAAAATTAGATTCATTTTCAGACACCAAAAGATGACATAATGTGATAATAACCACAATTTTGAACCTTTTATTTCAATAAGATCGACATCTTATTCCGGTCCGTCTGGACGGGTCGGTATTACGACAGGAATGTTGTTTAAACACACAACGAAAAAGACCGAAGTTTTCGAATCCCAAAGAACCTCTTGTCCTTTGCTTTTTGTGCGAGCAATTGCAAATACATTTGCAAGCCGAGAACCAGCTATTGTAAAAAACAAAGACAAATATCAAACAGGGAATGCCACGTACCAAAATCGCAGCCTCCCCAAAACGAAACCCAAAGAAAACGAAACTTGTTTCCTTTTTACGTAACTGTTTAGTGGTATACCAGTATATCTATATGTACTTCACAGTTAACAGTCTCAGCTATGTTAAACAATAACATAATGAACGGGCTGCTGACTAGCTTTTACAAAAAGCTGGCCTTCTCATTTTGTAATATACAAAACAAATCGTTTAGTCGTTACGTCTAATATGACGTCAGAAATGATGTAATGATGGCATCTCGACGTTCCACCACCGTCTCAAACTTTTAGTGTTCAGTCTTATTACGCTAACTTAATATAATTTCAGCTAGGCCTACTTGAGATAGACAGAGGTATATTATAATGAAATGGTCATTAAACAATACACTGATCTGCAATGTTGTATTCTGCTTGAGTAGATTTTGCCAGACCGGAACACACGAGGCGCTTGAGCCTGGCATAATCCATCAGAGCACAATGCAACATTGTAAATTACGGTAGGGGACCGGGGCATAGTGATACATGGGGTATAGTGTTACATTCTGAGTAGTAAGGTTATGATGTCACCTACTGCTTCATCAGCTCCGTACACGTGAAAACATTCTTTGCCGCCGTATTTTATCTGTGGTTACTCGCCCGAAAGTTCTGCGCGCCAAAACAGATTTTTGGAGCACGTAAGTAAATTTTACTTAGACATGTACAATATTGTTTTTTTTCAACTGGATAAGTGTTTACAATATTTTTTACGGAGGCGTAGATTTTAGCAAATAAATAAAGCTTTCTCAATCAAACAGTCAGCTTGTAGCAATGTGTGCCGTTGTTAGTGCGACAGGTAACACTGTCCCACCTATGCTCATCTTTCCCCGGGAGACAACTTTTTGACATTTATGAAACATTTTGTTAAACATACCAAGGCATCCAAGGATAGCAAGGTTATACTGCTGTTAGACAATCATAATTCCCATGTACACACATCGATGTCATTAATTATGCGCGAGACAATGGAGTCATCATGGTATCTTTCCCTCCGCTCTGTTCACATAAGCTGCAATCACTTGACCGTTTAGTGTTTGTACCATCCAAACGTCAAATAGCAACGGCACAATCTTCTTGGCTTAGAAATAATTCTGGCAAAACCATGTCGATATACGACATAACAGTCATCATCAAAGGATGCTGGCCAAGAGCCGCCACACCCAGCAACATTATGCATGGATTCAGTGTTTCCGGTATTTATCCGTTCATCAGCAAAAATTTTACAAGCGACGAATTCTTGCCCAGCAGTATAACAGACCGACCTGATCCATATGAAAGCTTGCTTGGGCAATACAAACAATGAAAGCTATACGGAAAGACTGTCACAGACAAGGACATTGACAACAGGGATACACCCAACGGTAGTACATCGGTTGACGCGTCAACTGTTAACATCAACGGGGTTGCTCCCAACAATGAAGTGGATGTTGATTCATACAATTGTGCTTGGAAATGTATTGACGTGTACGCACAAAACATGAACAGAAAATTAATACGCGTTCCTAGAGTGGCCACTGCCTCCTACATTCTGTGCGTAAAAGCTTGGCAGGAGAAAACATCGAAATTCTAACACAAACTGAAAAATGAAATAATTACATGATGATTTCGCCGGAGAACGAAATATTGTTCATGATATAGAGAACTACATTACAGAGAAGGAATTCAATAACGACTCAATTGATTTAGTTCTCGCTGCCATCTGCAATTCTTTCGCGGTTTCAGCTATTCTTTACCATGTTGAACAAAACGAAGTACAAATTGCCATTACTGGACACGGTGGCAATGCACACTATAACTATGTCGGCAGGAAATGCGAACAAATACTTACGGATGTTACTTTACAGCCCGTTACCATTCATTTTACTCCAGAACGTATCAGACCACATCCAAAGACGCCTCCACGAAAAACAAAAATAAGTCGCCAAAAAAGGAAGACCGCAATATTAACTGATACGCCTGAAAAGAATGCATTAGAAGAAGAGCAGCTGGGCCGAAATAAGACAAAGAAAACAGTTAAAGAATGCAAAGAACGAAACAAAAGATCTAAAAAAACATGAATCACCTGAGACCTCCGACGAGAATGAGTGCTATTGTCTGGTCTGTTTGGAACCATATTCAAACAGCAGAGCCTGTGAAAAATAGGTGCAGTGTGTAGTGTACAAAAATTTGGCACACGAGGAATGCACGTTAGTTATCAGAGGTCAAGTGTTGTTTCTTTGACAAAACTGTGACTCGGATGCAGACGATGACTTATTCTATATGTGAACACTGTTGCAGATGGAAAATCAGTTCGAATCCCCAGTGAAGGTTTACTGTTTAGTAGTGCATAATTATATGTGAATAAAAATATAAAGATCGTTACTCTTAGAAAGTAGGAAGTATTGCATTTTCCGATTTCTCTCTGTTCACTGTTTCCTTTTGGTTTCATTGCTTTTAAATGAACCTTTATTCCAGAGAATTAACTTCATAACAGCGGAGGTCAAGCGCCGTGTGGCGGCGGTAAAATGTCGCCATGTACCTCTATTCACTCTTGAAGTATTGTTATTTTTTCCGGATCATATCTCAAAACACTTATTTTTAAAATTGAATACCGCTTTTAAAAGCCAGAGCTTGGGGGCATGGGAAGTGTTGAATTTTTCAGTACTGCCCAAGGACAGACTCGATCAAACCGAGCCTGCAATTTGCAAAGTTTTCTTTTGACCTCAGTGCTTTCGAAGGATCCCATTTGTCCAGAGTTTATACTTTGTAACACTTTGCCCCCCAGGTATGTAACACTTTGCCCCAAAGCGCGGGACAAAGTGTAACATTTTCCTTACGGACCATAACTTCGAGCTGACTCTTTTACACGAGTAATTTAATAAACAAAATAATAAAGCACTCGATGCTTATTGGCTACTTGAAATCTACAGTCTAAGGTAGCGGAAGAATCAGAAAAGTACTATGCCCCCGATCTCCCCTATTGTTATAATAATAGTATAGTATTTTATACAATGTTTAACAAACATATTTATCATAATATGTGAAAGAACAAGAATGTAATTAGTCGGATCAGGGAATTGTCAAGGGTTGTAGAATCTATATTAATTCAAACATGTTGAGCACTTTTGAAATCAACTTTTGAAATAGTGTTATCTTTTAAATTTGTTTTCTATGACCGTTGTCTTTAGCCTACCAAGGCAGAAAAAGCCATTATCAGAATAAAGAGGATTATAAATGTGAAAACTGCACATGTTTTCTGCTTCCCCATATCTGGGTTGCTAACCTAAATGGAGATGGGGGAAATTAAAATTAAAAATGCAGTTTCATCCTACTTGAAACTGATGGCATGAGTCAGGGTCCAAAGACAGGGAAATACCCACCCGATAGTGAGTCTCCACATATATAAATTGAATGTCACATGCAAGCAGCGTATTCAGATATGTTACTGTAGCTATGATCAAAAGCACATGATAAAAAAGAACACATAGAATTTATTTCAGGTAAACATACAGATTTAAGTTCATTGATTCAAATTCACATTACATAATTATAGAGATTTACTTAATACTAACATGATGTTGTGATATAGGTAGTTAATGGTGTCGTCAGCAACATACATTTTGTTTACTTCTTTCAGACAGAGATACATGCAGCGGCAACAACAACGGTGCCAAAAACGGTACCAGGTAACTGGAATATACACATTAACAAAACCTAAATAATTGTGATGAGAAACAGAACAGACAACTATATTGGAGATGCATCAAGAAAGACCTTTCGGGCAACATTGATTTCATTCCTTAGCGTGTGACGTGCGGTATATGGTCGAGGTTGGGAGAAAACAGTAATTACACCAATAAATTACATGCAAAGCTACATGGTAATGCGTCGCTTTTTTCTACTACCACAACTCCAGTGGTTGTAAAGTGTAATTGTAATTTGTCTTTAATCTCACAGAGGGTGCTATTTTTTCAACTACGTACATGGATCACATGTGTGACTTGTTTTACATCCATATGTTCTGACATTATGGCTGATGACATTTTCAGTATCAAAAGTTTCTATATTCCCTTCAGTGTGATACTTTGTTTAATTTTTGTACCTTTGTTAATTGTAATTGGCTATTGGATATTTACAAAATATTTTTCCGCCGACACACACGCCGGAAATTCAGGATCCAATACGGGGTCTATAGATCCAAGTAGGTTTGACCCTCCTCCTGATTATGGGTCACTGGAACAGTTAAATAGGTACACTACTGACAATGACAAACGACTGAGTCAAATATCCGTAGAATGTCCTCCAAGTTACAGCGATGTTATGAAGAACAGTGACAAGTACTGTGTATCTCAACATATATGACATAATTATGATTATGTCTTTAAGTATGAAAATTACAGAAAACCTACAGCATCTATAATATGATCAGGAATTTTTACTTTGTACTTCCTATTCATTCTGTCAAAACATTTCCTTTGTATTGCTATCTAAATGCGTCTCATTTCTAATTTAATGCCGTGTACAAAGATGATCTGTTTATTGTTATTATTTCTTATTCATTTAATTAACTATTTATCTTTTTTTATAATACGTTTATTTTTTTGTTTACTAAGTCGAAGGGCGTTGCACTTTTCATAACCTCTCATGAACAGACTCAAACAGTGCCTGCTATTTAAGGATCTATCATTTTTCATTTGATATTATTATTATCCCTAACATCGATCACGTGTTATCAACATTGTCAAATTTTAGAAAGGATTAACACGCACTTTTCTTTGGTGTTTCCCAGAATTTTTGGAACGCCTACTAAAATCATTATAGGTAAAGGGAAAGATGTAGTAGAATCTTATTGTTCCTTCTCTTGAGAAGGAATATTACAGTTTAATAAGTCACACTTGACTGAGCTACTGATACCGAAAGCTGTTGTCATTACAAGCCGGCCAATAAAACTCCATGACCTTAGAAATAACCTCTGACGTTAAACTATTCTTTCTCAATTGGGGGGAATCCATGGGTTACACAATACTAAACCCGAGGATGATTAATTGATTCTTTTATTTCCTCCTGAACATAACATATGTACATTCACCAGATAGACATATATCAGCAAATTTAAATGTAAACAACCAAATATTATCGTTACCTTCGAATGCATGGTTAATATGTGAAAACAAACCCCATTGCGACCCTCTAATTATGGCAACAAATTTACACATCAGATGGAAAATCTCTCTGTCAGGAGTGTTTGCTACTAATAATGGGGATGACCGCATTGAGTGTGACCTAGTGATATGTGCTATTGCCGTATTTAATCTACTGAAAGAGGTAACAGATTTAATTTGCTGTTGGATTTAACAATTTATGTTAAATAACTTGCGTAAATACTTACCTGATATTTTTTGGCAGTATAAAACAGACATTGCAACCAAAATTTTACAAGAACGTCATTTTATATTTATATAGATGTGCCCTAGAAGGAACTTTTGGTATGCTTTAACTTGTTAGATAAAGTGTTTTCATATTTACATGGAGTTGTTTCTGAAGAAAAGTCAGACATGTTTGCATACATTACATTACATTACATGCGATGAATATTTGTTCATGTTTGACTCATATAGCATCCATGTTATGCCCTTATGTGAACGTCAAGTATCTGTAGTTTCATAAATGTATTTATCTTGCCTCCTACAAGTTTCTTGCATTTCTATTGGTCAATAGACGTCACGTGGAGACAGGATCTATTCCATATCCTGCTAGTACATTTCTGATATGAATTTTGATTAAAAAATTGTTCTAGGTAACTATTTGCATATTATTTCAAAGATATTAGAGCTCGTCTGATACTTAAACTTTATTGAAATATCATCTTACCTGATTTGGCGCGTAGGATTTTTATCAATGGGGCACGGCAAACTCCAAAAAGTATATAGATCTAGTTTCACCGAAATTTCTCAGCGTTTTCATCTTTTTCATTTCCCACCATTTTAGGTCCAATTTTCAACATTTTGATAATTAGCAAATTTCACGAGGCTTGAATTTGTTCGACAAACTTGCAATCCTACTAGAGGGGGTAACAATGAAACATTGTTGTTACTGTCAGTCTCAATTTCAATTTCTGCAGGGCCTACGGTCCTGGGTCTCTTCGGTTCATAGGGGAGTAGGAACGGAGGCTGGGAAAAAGGAGCACGTGCCTCCCAATCCTGGCCAAAATTGACAAATTCTTAATTTAACACTGAAATTTTACGAAACTTTTGGCTGTGTCCCCCAATAATAATGAAAACATAAGTTGTGCCCCGCAATCCCAAAATGCTTCCAACAGGCCTGGTTCAGGAACACACCACTGACTTTGTGAATCAAATTCAGTCTCATACTGATCAGTTACATTCATCAGGATACTCGTAAGAATGTCCATTGCCTGTTAGATCTATACTATGTATTAAAACATTTTGAGAACCCTGAATCGATTTTGAACACTCTAAAACTGCTTGAGTTTGCAGGGCCTCGGAACGGGGGATGGGAGGGGTATGGGGACGTAAAAATGTAATTTTACAAATGAAAATTTACGAAAATTTTGTCTGTGCACACCCCCCCCCCCCCCCCCCCCCCACACACACACACTCATCCTTCCCATTAATAAATGGGGGTCTGACAGGTACGAGCGTCTGAAATAAATAAATTGTACCTACAGAAGTCAGTTTTAGGGGTTATTTCGAGTAGCAGACATTAACAAACGGGGCAGAAAACCTGCCAAGGCAAAATTACAGCTCCAATAAGTGAGCGTCATAAGGTCTATATGCAATACTTCTATCTGTAGACACCGCTGCAATGAAATATTAGTGGAACAGCCGAATTCTTATCTTCTCCTTAATGGGCGAATATTTTAAACAAAAAGACAACACGTACTGACAGACTTTGCTGCTTCTGAAGTCGCAATTCAATTGGTAAGTACACACAAGAATGGGTCTATATGGATGGATCTTGGTAGCAAATTTGAAGAAATTATACGAGAAGAAGTTTTCTTCGGATAGGCTGCTTGCAGTAGCTGTAGGGTATATAGAAGATCAAAGTTTTATCTTTATCTTGGTTGGTCATTGCATGTTATCGCTAAATTAGAAAAGGGGTCTGCACCAATGTAATGTTCATTTCAATAACGAGGACGGTATCCGCTCGATTGACAGAAACAACGAGGATGGTATCATGGTGTACACATCGTCAGAGGTATCCCTTTTTCTACACAATGTCTTCGAAAAAACGCTCTAATTTTACTGTGCTTACAGTTTTTGTTAAACGAAGGCAATGGCTAACACACAGAATGCCTGCTTTTCATTTTCTTAACAAAAAATTCTTAATATATTCCTAAATAATACCATTATTTAAGAAAATAGATAGCATCGCCTTAAAATATCTTCATTTTCGCGTCAAAAAACTTATTTTTTCACAATTATTTATATCATATGAGATAGAAATTTGACATGGATATAGTTAAGGTATGATCTTACACATTCAATACAAAACTTTTCAAATCTTAAGAGTAAAATACGGAATTAATACATGTCAGTTTAGGTGTGAATATCCAGTACACATACATGTATATAAATCACACGAGGACGGTATCGCTCACACGAGTAGGTAGCCGAATACCTAGTGTGATTAAATAGTCCTTTCAACATACGTATAATAGAGTTCCGCTTAAGCCGGTGCTAGGGGGCGTGAGAGGTGTTGCATATTTCATACCTCTCACGAACAGACTCAATCAAACCGAGTCTGCTATTTGTATTATTCTGCTTGGTTGCATTCTTTGCTTCCAAAGGATCTTTTTACAGATTTTATTAACTATCACATCAGCAATCTTTAAGTGCCGTGTGGCGGCTGTAAAAAGTCTCCCCGAACTTACCACTCCCCGAACTTGGATTCAGTGTTGTTATATTTTCTGGTCTTTTGGGATCATGGAGTCCATTCAACATATGTGTAATAGAGTTCCGCTTAAGCTGGTGCTAGGTTGCGTGAGAGGTGTTGCATATTTCATTACCTCATGAACAGACTCAATCAAAGCGAGTCTACTACCATTCTGCTTGGTTGCATTCTTTGCTTCCAAAGGATCTTTTTACAGATTTTATTCATCGTTTTATTGAAGAAACTTTATTTATAGATAAGAAATTCTTAAAGTAATATTAATTTACTGTTTTAATAAATTATTCAGTCGCCGACACCTAAACACACGCGTACTTCGTGAATTTTAATTATTTCAAACTGTTTATAAAGCGTCGTATTTTGTATTAAATCATTATTCCATTAGATCTAAACTGTGTCCATTATTCTGCGGAGTCATCCTCTGTGCTTTTGGCCATAGGATAAAACTGTGACCGCGCAGTCCGTCCGTCCATTACCAATATGAAACACTGCCAGTAAGAAGTGTATGAAGCATTAATTAATGTATTTATTTATTTATTTATTTGAGTTTTACGGCGCACCAACACAGTATAGGTTATATGGCGCCAAACAGGACTACAAATTTTGGTTCCACATCTCAGTTATATGGAGTTCACCAAACAATAAAGACTGAAGAAGAAAAATCCTTAAAAAGCAGTACTTCTACAAGGGAAATCAGCACGAAAAAGTCAGTGGTCAGATTTGATTATTGCTTGCCCGACAAAATCGAAGAAGATACACGAGCCTAGTCCCATACGCTACCAATTATTTATATCACACTCCTACGGCTCGTAACAATACTTAGCATATAAATGAAGGTATATATCCTGGATACAGTTTGAAATCTGGAGTAGCTCTAGAGGCTATGGTAGGTCATACATTGATGTATGGTAGTATATGTACAAGCCGCTACATGATGGGTACAATATATGGATGTTTAGATAGATGATTCCACTTCGAAGAGTCAAAAGTCGCCCATTACATTTTTGGCCTTTGACAGACGGACAGACGTTCAATTTTTGCGGATAAAAGGGCAAGATATGATGTCGAAATTTCGAGTAACTTCGATTTATTAGATACTAACTCGAAATTTCGACTTAGAATCTCGAAATTTCGCACCTGGCACTTATGCTCTTCCGTAGCTTTAACTATTCATGTCAACACTGATGTCAACATTCTAGTCATGTAAGTCATTTACTGACGTACAGGTGCAAAAATATATTTTTCATCATCTCCATTTTTATTGTCAATATATGGTAAAAAGTGTACTCATTTTTTGTACAGTGTATTGCCTTTGGATATGCAATACCATTAAAGTTTTGAAACAGATTAATACATTTTGTACAGGGGCGGATACAGGATTTGGTGTTGGGAGAGGGGCGCAAAATGTTTGTAGTCGAGCAACTAGGGGGTCCAGGGGCAAAATTTTGAAAACAATGGATCCATCTGGTGCATTCTGGGCGTTCTGATGTACTTTATTTGGTACTGAAAAAGGACAGGTTTTGTGACAAAATCAACCCAAGTAACACGCTAATTATAGTCCATGTTTTATGACTTGTCAGGGTTATTCTTGTATAAGTATCTCGGAATTCAAGTTCTTAGCCAGATTTCTGAGGATTTTTTGGAGGAAGGGTTACCAAGGGCTATTTAACATAGAAATGGTAAAGAGCGTTATAGGAGCTCGTGCAGACTTTTTCGGAATTTTATTGTGCGAGTAAAGCGAGCGAGAAAAATGCATATCTTATTTTATTTTTACCCAGAACAAAAGACAAAGTACCTATGCCAGCGAGAGAAAAAAATGCATATTTTACATGTATATTTTTTTTCACCCAGAACAAAAAACAAATTAAAATGCATATTTTATAGTTTTCACCCAGAACAAATGATAAATTACCTATACGAGCGTAGCTAGCGAGAAAAAAAATGCATATTTTATACTTTTCATCCATAAACAACAGATAAAGTACGTATGCGAGCATAGCGAGCGAGAAAAAATGCATATTTTATAGGCCTACTTTTCACCCAGAACAAATGATAAATTACCTATACGAGCGTAGCTAGCGAGAAAAAAAAATGCATATTTTATACTTTTCATCCATAAACAACAGATAAAGTACGTATGCGAGCATAGCGAGCGAGAAAAAATGCATATTTTATATTTTTTCACCCAGAACAGAAGACCATTTACGTGTGCGCGCGTATCGAGCGAGAAAAAAATGCATATTTTGCACTTTGAACAAACGACAAACTACCTATGCTCCTGCGATTTTAGGGCGAGTGGCTGGGTGGGCGGGGCTCCTTGGATCCGCTCTTGTTGTATTACAAAATGTATTAAACTATTTCAAAACTTTAATGGTATATCATGTAATTTGCATTATGGTAATATGCTATAAGCATATGATTGGCCTACACTCACAATGGAAATACATTTTAGCTGGAACCAATATTACAAACCCAGAAAGGAGAAAATAGGGAAGATCAAACGACGAAGTTTCACGACAATTAATATCACCTTACCTGTTCAGTTTATGTTAAAGACATGAAATCAATACACGAGTGTCCGTTTAAGCTATAAATATAAATTTTGTGTAAACATGTTGTAGCTTTTGGCAATAAATAATGGCTGACTGATGTTAAACCGGGTAGCATTAAAATTTCAACAGATGGATTTATCGAACGATCTTCGAGATGATTTAGCTGAACAGATTTTATTTTAAGATAAAAAGAATTTATAAAAAGAATGTGGAATTTTAAACTAAAGAAATATTTATTATTTAAGATTGGAATAGTAATAATGACATTTTTAATAATTAACGTGGATAACACTTCCGCTAACGTACAAACATGTAAGTTTTTTATGTATTCATTTCATTTTTGATAGTTAAATTATGGTATGTTAATGCCCCTTAATCTCATCTGACACCTATCCTTAAAGGTCAAAATATAGGACGGATTTACCTGGATGTTGTCTCCCCTGACCGTCAGATAACGCGTATTTAACATATATCATTAAAAATAAATACGTAAAACGAACATGTGCAATGTTTGGAAAACTTTGTTTTCTATACATTAAAATCATTTAACTGTGAGAAACAAGTGAATGAAGTATTGCCATGCAATACAAAGTCCCCTACTGGAAGGCACCTAATTTTCTCTACTGCAGTATAACATAATGAACTGATATCTGTCAATGATGTATAAACAATATTGTACTACATATACAATATGTTATAACAACACACTTGGATTAAAATGTGCATATATAAAAACCCAAAGTTGTTTTCATATTGAATTTTTTTGGCTGATTATAAAAATGTTATCATGTAAGTTATTTATAGTAACAACAAAGGGAAATTAATCTTTAAAAAAAAAATCTATATAATATAAGTCCACAAGAAACTCTTTACCAGGTAATGATAGGTCAACATACACCTAAAAATTGGATGTAACATGCATGCAGTACCAAAGAAAAGTGGTCTCGATTTTTCTCTACCGCCAGTAATAAAAAAGTTACAATAAAATCTATTTATAGTAAAAACAAAGGGACGTAATTCTAAAAACAAGGGTGCCTCATTGGGGTGAACATTTGGTCCAAGTTACATCAAAATCCCTCCATGCATGAAGAAGAAATGTTTCGTACAAAGTCATTCTTGAATTTGACCTTTGACCTCTAAATATGACCTTGACCTTAGACCTAGGGACCTGGTTCTTGCGCATGACATGTTGTCTCATCCAGGGGAATATTTGTGCCAACTGATATCTAAATCCTGCTTTGCATGACAAAGTTATAGACCAGACAGGAAAAAAATCCTCTTGACATTTGATCTCAAAGTGTGACCTTGACCTTTAAGCTTGGGTACTGGGTGTTGCGCATGACACGTCGTCTCATCATGGGGAACATTTATGCCAAGTAATATTGTAATCCCTTGATGGATGACAGAGTTCTGGATCGGACAGGGAAAAAACCTTATTGACCTTTGACCTCCATTTGTGACCTTGACGTTTGAGCTAAGGGTCTGGGCTTTGCGCACGACATGTTGTCTCATCATGGGGAAAATTTGTGCCAAGTAATATTAAAATCCCTTCATGGATGGCAGAGTTATGGACGGGACAGGAAAAAAACTCTGTTGACCTTTGACCCCCAATTGTGACCTTGACCTTTGAGGCAGGGGGCCGGGATTTGCGCACGACACGTCGTCTCATCATGGGGAACACTTGTGCTAAGTGATATTAAAATCCTTGAACGAATGTCAGAGTTATGGACCGGACACGAAACAGACCCTGTTCATTCTGTGTTAACATTTGACTGCTAAGTGTGACCTTGACCTTTGAGCTAGTGGTCTGAAAGTTGTGCATGACACATCGTCTTATTATGAGGTACATTTGTGCCAAGTAATATTAAAATCCCTTCATGAATGAGTTATTGACCGGACAGGAAAAAAGCCTTGTTGACCTTTGACCTCCAATTGTGACCTTGACCTTTAAGCTAGGGGTCCAGGTTTTGCGCATGACATGTCGACTCCTCATGGGGAACATTTTTGCCAAGTAATATTAAAATCTCTTCATGGATGGGAGAGTTATGGACCGGACAGGAAAAACGCCCTGTTGACCATTGACCTCCAATTGTGACCTTGACCTTTGAGCTAGGGGTCCGGGATTTGCGCATGACACGTCATCTCATCATGGGGAACATTTGTGCCAAGTAATACTAAAATCCCTTCAAGGATGGGAGAGTTGTGGACCGGACAGGAAAAAAGCCCTGTTGACCTTTGACCTCCAATTGTGACCTTGACCTTTGAGCTAGGGGTCCAGGTTTTTGCGCATGACACGTCGTCTCATCATGGGGAACATTTGTGCCAAGTAATATTAAAATCCCTTCATGGATGACAGAGTTATGGACCGGACACGAAATTGCGGACGGACGGACAGACAGACGGACGGACGAACGGAATGACGGAAAAGTGCATTCCTATAGTCCCCGAAACTGGTTTTCAACCAGTAGGGGACTAATAAGTCAAGAATTCAAACAATTCTGGCAGCTAACTTGAAAGTACGCCTTTTTTTTCAAACCGCTTCTAATTAAAGCTACCGTCCATCCATTCATAACGCTTCGAAAGAATCACAATTGAAAAGAGATATGACCTATTCATGCTATTTTGAAATCTAAATATTGCACATTTCCATGATTTCTGACGCTGAATTACACAATTTAGCAAATATCTTGCTATATTAATTTCTATAGTTTCTCGAGTTTAATATGTCAAGTATGATAATTTTGGAAAAGGTAAAGAATGTATATTACAAAGATACTGTTCAATAAATACATAAAAATATAGTATTACACCAGTCATTTTGTTTTAGGTTTTCATGGCCTTTTTGACTAAATATTGAAATGACTGTTATTTCTAAGCCGATTTCGAATACCCCGCAGACAAAATTAACATTAAAACATTGTTATAAAGTTTGGTTCAAAATTAAACATTTTTTTTGCTTGGGCTAAAGGCTGTAGGTCTAAATAAAAGTGATCCATCTCTTTTCGTAGGTTATGCTGTGTAATGATAAACATAAATAAAACAATATTCTACATTTTTGTACTTTCATTTTTTTTTAATGTTATTAACATTTAAAGAGCAAGTTTAATAACTAAATCGTAGTTTTTGCTAATACAATAGTAACAATGATGAAGAAAAAATGACACAACAGTCCTGATGAAAGCTTATGTGACCTTGCTTTTAAATAGACAGAATTTAGGAAGGTAAAATAGTTTTCAACAAGAATACGTTGAATGATACTCTGGCTACATGTTAATATAAGGACTTACTTATTTTAGTATAATGTTATAGGAAAGAATCACGAAACTAAGAAATATGAAAATAAAGCTTTTTCTTGAACATTGGCCAACGAATAAACAATAAGTGTTTGCTTCAGAACAGATTTATATTGTATATAGGATTTTTATCTGCATTTAAGTACGTGTGATACCTTTTGTACTCTAGCATACATATGTGCAAACGTAACACAATGTAAACATATTCGTTATATCAGGTTGCGAGCAAATCAGTTCGTTTTTACATTTTGTTCAACAAAATCACAATTTAACTTGTCATAACTTAATAAATATACGTTAGTTTTTAACGAGAAGCGATTGACGTGTTCTTCATGCATGCTACATTCTACAGAAACATATTTTAGATCGAAAATATTCTAGTAGGGCGCATTCTTAACCATCTTCAAATAGATAATCTCCATCAATAAACACATATAGTATTCTCTTTGTTGACAAATAATAGCTACTCTTCAGACAGTGGAGCCTTGGATCATGTACTTGTAGTGAGTTATGTAAGAATTTAACAGTGTTGCTGACGGCAAGTGATTCTGCCTTTGCGTCCAGTGCAGACCAAGCAGGCTGACCGTGGTCTGCACTGTTCGATATTCAGTCAGTACATTTTCAGTGAACACCCCTTCAAATAGTAAATGGTATTACCCAAATTGAATGATGGACCAGATTATTTAAGAAATTTAGCAGTGTAAAGGTTAAAACAATGGTTGAAATGAATAATGAAACAGGAGACAAAATGTTGTGTTGTAGAAGTATGTTTCTTCCACGCTCCAACAAAAATTACGATAAATCTATCTAGACACAACTAAAATGAGCTGTTTAGTTTGATTAAGTTTTCAGCTGTAGAAAAAAAACCTGTAAATTTTGTTACAAAGTCTGCATAAGTTTTCAAGTAACTCTGTGTCATCTGATCTGGGTCCAATGTTATCAACATAAGCTTGGAGACTAGTCACAAAACCAAAGCAACTGATTGGCTATTTATGATCACTAGTGAGGCCATTGGCAAAGCAGTATTCTGGAACAGGTATCAAAATCTCAGTTAGTTCATCTGTATCCTGCTATTTTAAAACTGTGGAGCTGTAAAATGGAAACTATATTTTACTATAATTTAAACAGAGTTGTTATTAAAATGTAATAAATTTGTTTCTTCTATGATCATGAAATTCAAATACAAATGTATTGAATCTCTTTTTGCAGACATTGATGTTTGCGACGATGTTATCATGATAGGTACCGAAGATCAGGCTGCTAGACTTAAGTACTACTACAAACCGAGATCCAGTCAACTTGTTTGTAACATTACCATAGAAACGCTTGAGAGATATCAGACACATGGCGGATATTATCATATAGCATATACATTTCTAGACACTGGAATTGAAAATAATTTTAAATGTACGACTCATATTTTTTACAATAATGGATTCTCTTCGAATAGATTATGTGGGAGTAATGTATATCCGGATGTTGTAGAAATTACACGAGACAACGTTCTTTACCTCACTGTTACAGGCGATGGCAATACTGATTTTGAATTTGATATGCTATTTTTGTCATTCCATAATGGTTCCTGTGCTACATATGAGACAAGATGTCAAGGTTTGCTTGGTGATTCAAACACAGGATCAGCGTGTGTAGATTATAGTCTCGTCTGCCATGAGACTTACACGTTTTGTGGACAGTCTAATTCCCAGTGTTCAGATATAATATCGCCGACAGGAAGTAACAATACTGTAATAGCAGTAACTTTAGTAACATTAGTGGCTGTTCTTTTCACTGGTTTGATCTGTTTTCTGTGTTATAAAAAGAACTTCTGCAGTTTTTTGAAGCGGGACGAGTCGGAAGATGTACGTACTACAGCCAGGAATATTTTCAGTGTTCAGCTTGCCACCCGAGGTGTGGATGGTAATGACAACGCTGCGGCTACGGACGATGAAGGAAACCCGATAGATTTCAGTCAGTTTGATCCTCCCCCTGAATATGGTTCTCTAGAACATTTAGATAACGCTGGTGTGATTAAAACAGACGGAAATGCAAATCCGGATGAAGTGCTTCCAAGTTATAGTGACGTCATGAGGAATTTCGATAATTACACGGTAACTACACAAATCTGAACATGCAGAAGATGTTTTATGGCAAAATAATATGCTACGAGTCGTGTTCTATAACAAGAGCTGTCCGTAAGACAGCCAAGCTCGACTATTCGAAATATTGTCCCAGAAGCAGGAAAATATTACCCAAAAAGGTTAAATATCAAAAGAGTTTTAAGTTCAAAAGGGGAAATAATTTGACCAAAATGCATATCAGTTATGGGACTTGCTGCTATCAACTAGTTTTATAACCCCGAAGACACATGTGAAGTTTCAATTCAATATCTGCATTAGTTTTGGAGATAGAAACTTGCATGTAAAACTTTAACCAGAATTTTCTAAGTCCAAAAGGGGGCATAATTTGCCCAAAATACATGCCAGAGTTATGGGACTTGATCCAGTGAGGTTAGTAATTGATCTAGAAAAAGAAAAAAATAAGTTTCAAATCAATATGCCTTTTAGAAATAGCTGTATGTACTTGCACGCAAAACTTTAACCAGAATTTGCTAAGTCCAAAAGGGGGCATAATTTGGCCAAAATGAAGGTCAGAGTTATGGGACTTGCTGCTATCAACTAGTTTTATAACCCCAAAGACACATGTGAAGTTTCAAATCAATATCTGCGTTAGTTTTGGAGATAATAACTTGCATGTAAAACTTTAAAAAAAAAATTTCTAAGTCTAAAAGGGGGCATAATTTGCTCAAAAAACATATCAGAGTTATGGGTCTTGACCCAGTGAGGTTGGTAATTAGTCTAGAAAAAGAAAAAGTAAGTTTTAAATCTATAAATTATGTCTTTTAGAAATAGCTGTATGTGCTTGCACGCAAAACTTTAACCAGAATTTTCTAAGTCCAAAAGGGGGCATAATTTGGCCAAAATGAAAGTCAGAGTTATGGGACTTGCTGCTATCAACTAGTTTTATAATCCCGAAGACACATGTGAAGTTTCAAATCAATATCTGCATTAGTTTTGGAGATAGTAACTTGCATGTAAAACTTTAACCAAAATTTTCTAAGTCCAAAAGGGGGCATAATTTGCTCAAAATACATGTCAGAGTTACGGGACTTGACCCAGAGAGGTTGGTTATTGACCTAGAAAAAGAAAAAAATAAGTTTCAAAGCTATATGCCTTTAATTGATGGCTGTATATACTTGCATGCAAAAACTTAACCAAGGTGTGACGCCGACGCCGACACCGACGTCGACGCCAGGGTGATTAGAATAGCTAGACTATTCTTCGAATAGTCGAGCTAAAAATGTTTACATTAGCGCAGAATCTGCACCTTCTTTCTACCTTCAACGTGAACATACCGGCGCGATTCATACTTTTGAAAAAGGAGACTCTACTATAACCGAGTACAAATCTGCATTTTAAAGGGACTGACCCATACATTTTAGGCAAAAAAAAAATAAGCCTCTCAAAAATCCATAAAATGTGAATACTCTGAAAGTGACTAGTGGTCGAAATAATGCAGAAAATGTACATTCTTCTTGCATTTTTATTAATATTTTACTTCTATTTTCACTTATTTTATCATTTTTTTCCGACAGTCACATTCTATGCCAAACTTGTTGGATATGAAACATGTTGAAAATTTTTACCAAAACTGTTGGCCAAGAGCTTTAAAGCACGAAACTGGAATTATTCTGGTTCAATTCAGTTTTCCTTTTATTACCTCTTAAAGTTTGCCTCAAAAGACATTGTGCATGAAATACACCGTGCATATGGAACATGATGGGGTTCATTGAATGAAATCCAAAATCAGTGTATATTGACTTATACATTGATTACTTTTTACAGAGATATGATGTTGATCCTACACATTTACTATTCTATAAACTATATTTTTACGGTTTTAAGTTTTATTCACACGTTTATGTGTGCATGTATATTATAGCATGCATTTAGGCATTTGCACAATTAACAATCTTTAAGGCGTATAAAATATCGCTTTTTTTACACTATTTTAAATTTTATACAATATTGTTACATGATATGTTAAATAAAAATAACAAACTTCTGTTTTCCGATAGATTTTGTTTCATTTTACCAAACTATATTTGACACTCTCAATGCGTTACAATCATTACCTTTCAAATGACTAGATGCTGTAAGTGTTTGTAACTGGAAATATGGTACTGCCTGAAGGCTGTTCCGGACTACCACACTTATTTATCATAGATTTAGTGTCTTATGAATAACCCAAGAGCAACGCCACAATACCATTCAACCCGACTCACTCAGTCAGACTGGCCGAGATAAAAATTATGAGCATAGATGACCCGGGAAAATTCCTTGCATTTCAATGACTATAATACTAAGCTTCTCATTTTCCACACAATTTTTATAAAGGCTTTTGAACATTTTAAAAAACTGGTCTCTATATACATGTCTTTCCTAACTTTCGCTATTTCTCACCCATGAATTCTGTGGTTAAACCTTCCGTTACCTCAGTGCATCCTGCTCTCAACCAATAAATGATATAATTATGTATACTTAATCCTTGAACCCAATACGAATATCATTTCTTCGTCCCTTGGCTATATGCTGTCTACTAAAATATCCCTTTGCCAACAACCAACATTTCTTCAACTGGCTTACTGTAAGTAAAAGTTGTCTGGAGCAAACGATTCGCCGTCTCGTATCACAGTCAGAGCTCTTCTAGACCGCCTACCACAAAAAAACAATTTTGATCTTACGGTGTTAAACGGGATACATTAACTCGATTAGAGACAATTCGAGCGACAAGACAAACATTTCATTCGAGAATCCCCGATGACCCTTAGATCGATCAGCTTGTCATCCTTTGTTAACTTGCCATAAAATTATTGTTCTAAATCATCGGTTCTAAGCGAAGATTGAATCAGTTGATATGCCCATTGAGTAATAAATGCAATAAAATTAAGATGAAAGAATTTTGACAAATTAAGTGTTAGAATTTGATATCCACTTGAGGATTAAGCTACTATTCTAAAGTAGCTTTTAGGATTATTTCTCGCTCACATTCATTTCAGCTATCGAATGAATGCTTTGATTCAACATTAAATGAAAATAATATGTAATTCAGTTTTATTGTCTATTTACACAAGTGCGAGTGTAAAATTCAATTGTTTTAGACGAAATTAATTAGGCGGAAAGAAGCTATAACATGTTTAGCTTGAAATTTTGAAACACAAGTAAATTTCTGCTAATCTTAGGAAGAAGAAAGAGGAGGAAGTATAGAGTTTAAACATACAGGAGTACGCTTGATGCGGATACAGACATTCTTGTAACGTAAAGTTGTCCATGATGGTCAAGGTATTTCAAAAACGTACCTTCATAACAACAAAATCAAAATTCTATGTAACAGTTAATGTAGGCCTGAACTTGTTTATGTTGTAATAATATTGATAGTGTGAGAAATAGTGATCAGTCAAACCTAGTCCCAATCCGTTTGTCTAGTTGCCTCCCCTGACGGCCCGTCCACAGATACATCACGGTTGGTCTAGTCTAAACTAAGTCGACCATTATTCAAATGGATTGCACTGTTATTAAAGCATCGCATTTGTCGAATTTTCAAGTCTTCACGGTTACTAATTATATACATTAACGGAATATTAGAGCCACATGTAAAGCATTTTTTTCTTTTGCTTGGAGCGGTCCTCAACGGCTGTTTTCGTTCTTTCCATGTATGGACAACCAACTGTGTATTACATAAGCGGCAATGTGAGCTTAATATTGACGGTATTTTTGTAAGGTAGCCGGACAAGGAGACATAAACACGCCCGCATATAGACAAACGTAGCATCCCTTGCGGTGGCGCATTAATACTTGCCATAAGCATTATTTGGAGATGTTCATAAAATAACATAATTCGCACATTAATTGACATATTAACTTGCTAATACACTTCGGCTGATATCGGTTGCAATATATATTTTATTGATAGGCAATGCGAACACTGTTAATAGAGCAGAGTATAAATTCATCTTCATAACGCTTTCATTGCGAGATAGTTCCGTCAGATCTCATTCTTCGAAATGTCTGCAAAACGTCCAGTTCCGAGAAAATATAGTCATAAACCCAAGAACAAATTTGCTGCTAATATGATTACAAGGGACGTCATTAGTTTTGTTACAAATAGATTCGTGTTCAGTTAGCTCATTTCCCGTTTCGCGTAGAGCTAATATGTCATCTAGTATTAAATGTAATGGCGCGAAATGAGATAATTAGAATAGGATTTTGTGACAAGTTTCGCGTCAGCCCGCGTCGCTTCCCGCCAAATAAATTCAATTAGACAGGAAATAAGCGAAATAGGATTTGAATAAGTGATCTCGGTTATGTGCAATTAATTTCTAAGTAGTTTTGATTGAATTTAACGCAATTTCTGAACAGTCTTGCGACGTTTATTGGATTCGAAAGTTGTTCTTGATTATAAATTAGACACAATCAGAGTTTTATTTTCTCTCCACTTCAAACGAATTAATGATAAATGCAAGCAGCTCGAATTAACTGAGTTTTCCCGAGACATTGGGCACAAAAATGGGCAAAAATTGGTTCCAATCAGAGATCAATGTCGAGACCAGAGAGCACGTTTATCTTGCTATGTGTCTCATCACGATGAAATGGGTCATCTAAATTTTCCTTTTTTTCTAAGCATTTTACGATAAATCAGATATTTTTATTAAGCTTTTTAACCTCAACAGTATATTATCTGTAATATAATTTGTTTTGTGATATTGTCAGTTTATAGGATCACAGTTCGGCAATATTTTTCAAATTTAATTGGTGCCAACTGCTCATTTACTTTTTTAAAGGACCCTGTTGGATATAATTTGTAAAGCTTTCAAGGGTCATCCTGAGATATTAACTGTAACACAATTTATAGAATACACTTTATAATGTCCAAAGTATGTTTTATTGCCTGAGATATGTTTTGTTTAAAAACTGTGATGCCAAATTTATATTGTCCAATGTTACATTGATTTTATCATTTTACAAATGTACACATATATTCTCACGAATAAATCATTGAATCAAATCAAATACTGTTAGCTCTACTCAGTTAAACCTGGCTACTGACAACAGACTCTGTATGTTTTCTTGTTACTTCTGGAATATTTTTGTGAGTGTAAAACTTCAAATATGTCCCTTCTGTAAATATAGTTGCATCTCCTTGCCAAAGAAGTAATATATAAATAAAGACTTTAAATCAGATATGAATGACCCTGCACAGCAAATACTTTCATAACACTACAGATATAAAAAACGTATGCAAATAAAATCAATAAAAGCATTTTCCTTTATTTTTGACCGAAGCATGTTACCCTCTAAAAACCAACCAACACATGGTCAAGAGAAAACAATTACACCCTGTCCTATGCTACAGAACCTACAATAACAAGTGCTGTTTTCCAAAACGACATGTTTTTCAGTTGATATATCAACATTCTATATGAAAAAAAATCCTGCATTTTCATTAAAACACAGCATTACTTATGTCACTTTAACATATCATTTGGTGCCATTCAGGCACCGAGGAAGAGTGCTATCATACATTTGATCTACTACTTTTATAAAAGGCATCAGTCAGAATCGAAATGATAAAACAGAACAGTGCATTTACTCTGAATCGATTATTAGAAATACCTAAATTATTCCACTGTTACCTCCCTTGTTTAAATTTGTTAAAGCATCGGTGCATTTTACATCATGTCAACCTACTGTATTTGTCTCTATTCATGTACCATAAGACAGTGCTCCCCTATTGCATCCACTTATAAACATAAAAAACAAGAGCTGTCACTAATGGTGACAAATGCCCCCGCAGCACCTTGACCTTTGACCTGGTGACCCCAAAGTCAGTAGGGGTGGTGTACTCAATAAGTACTATCAGCATGTGAAGTTTGAAGGTCCTGGGTGAAGTGGTTCGCATGTAAAGTGCCTTCATGCAAAAAGTTAATGTTGGCCCCTGTGACCTTGACCTTTGACCTGGTGACCCCAAAGTCAGTAGGGTTGGTGTTCTCATAAAGTACTATCAGCAGGTAAAGTTTGAAGGTCCTGGGTGAAGTAGTTCGCGAGTAAAGTGCCTTCATGCAAAAAGTTAATGTTGGCTCCTGTGACCTTGACCTTGGACCTGGTGACCCCAAAGTCAGTGGGGGTGGTGTACTCAATAAGTACTATCACCACGTGAAGTTTGAAGGTCCTGGGTTCAGTGGTTCGCATATAAAGTGCCTTCATGCAAAAAGTTAACGTTGGCCCCTGTGACCTTGACCTTTGACCTGGTGACCCCAAAGTAAGTAGGGGTGGTGTATTCAATAAGTACTATCAGCATTTGAAGTTTGAAGGTCCTGGGTGAAGTGGTTTGCGAGTAAAGTGCCTTCATGCAAAAAGTTAATGTTGGCTCCTGTGACCTTGACCTTTGACTTGGTAACCCCAAAGTCAATAGGGGTGGTGTACTCAATAAATATTATCACCACGTGACGTTTGAAGGTCCTTGGTTCAGTGGTTCGCAAGTAAAGTGCCTTCATGCAAAAAGTTAACGTTGGCCCCTGTGACCTTGACCTTTGACCTGGTGACCCCAAAGTCAGTAGGGGTGGTGTACTCAATAAGTACTATCAGCATGTGAAGTTTGAAGGTCCTGGATGAAGTGGTTCGCATATAAAGTGCCTTCATGCAAAAAGTTAACATTGGCCCCTGTGACCTTGACCTTTGACCTGGTGACCTCAAAGTCAGTAGGGTTGGTGTACTCATTAAGTACTATCAGCACGTGAAATTTGAAGGTCCTGGGTGAAGTGGTTCACAAGTAAAGTGCCTTCATGCAAAAGTTAACGTTGGCTCCTGTGACCTTGACCTTTGACCCGGTGACCCCAAAGTCAGTAGGGGTGGTGTACTCAATAAGTACTATCACCAAGTGAAGTTTGAAGGTCCTGGGTTCAGTGGTTCGCAAGTAAAGTGCCTTCATGCAAAAAGTTAATGTTGGCCCCTTTGACCTTGACCTTTGACCTGGTGACCCCAAAGTCAGTAGGGGTGGTGTACTCAATAAGTACTATTAGCATGTGAAGTTTGAAGGTCCTGGGTGCAGTGGTTCGTGAGTAAAGTGCCTTCATGCAAAAAGTTAATGTTGGCCCCTGTGACCTTGACCTTTGACCTGGTGACCCCAAAGTCATTAAGGATGGTGTACTCAATAAGTACTATCAGCATGTGAAGTTTGAAGGTCCTGGGTGCAATGGTTCGCGAGTAAAGTGCCTTCATCCAAAAAGTTAACGTTGGCCCCTGTGACCTTGACCTTTGACCTGGTGACCCCAAAGTCAGTAGGGGTGGTATACTCAATAAGTACTATCAGTAAGTGAAGTTTGAAGGTCCTGGGTGCAGCGGTTTGCGAGTAAAGTGCCTTCATGCAAAAAGTTAACGTGACTAACGAACGAACGAACGGGTGGACAGTTGAAAACTAATATGCCTCCCTTCGGGGGCATAAAAACATAATCAGAATCGAAAAACAAGAGGGCCATAAAGGCCCTGTATCGCTCACCTGACCTATTGACCTAAAGATTATCAAGATTAACATTCTGACCAAGTTTCTAGTTTTTCCTTTAATTTGACCTAGAGACCTAGTTTTTGAACCCACATGACCCAGATTTAAACCTGACCAAAGATCATCAAGATTATCATTCTGACCAAGTTTCATTAAGATATGGTCATAAAGTTAATGTGGCCTCTAGAGTGTTAACTAGCTCTTCCTTTGATTTGACCTGGCGGCCTAGTTTTTGTCCCCACATGACCCAGATTTAAACTTGACCTAAAGATCATCAAGATTAACACTCCACTAAGTTTCATGAAGATACAGTAATAAATGTGTCCTCTAGAGTGTTAACAAGCTCTTCCTTTGATTTGACCTGGTGACCTAGTTTTTGATCTCAGATGACCGAATATCGAATTCATCCAAGATTTTATTGAGGGTAACATTCTGACCAAGTTTCATTAAGATTGGGCCAAAATTGTGACCTCTAGAGTGTTAAAAGTCAAACTGTTGATGTCGACAAACGACGGACGGACAAAGAGTGATCACAAAAGCTCACCTTGAGCACTTTGTGCTCAGGTGAGCTAAAAATATATATAAGAACCACACATTCAGTACTAAAACATTGTTCTGCTCTGTATTATTTCTTACATAAATTATTCTTATGCCACTATAGTACTTAAGTATTTTGTTCAGTGTATGTATTTCTTAGTACAGACACCAAAGGCTTGTAACCAAAATAAAAAACAAACAGCAACCATCATATCTCCACAATGTTATATTCAATAAAAAAAAAAATAGAATTTCATTTTAGTAATCAACTTAAAGTTAATTTCATTCAAACATAATAAATATTACACAATATTTATAGTGTTATTCCATATTAGAATTAAATCTACATATAAGGTAGATCGTCTGACACAAGTAAGACTACCAAAGACCTGAAAATAACTTTGATAGATTCCATGCTTATTCAGCAAAAATGATAACACAGGGATGTTAAATGTCAAGTAGAAATGGCAATGCACCTAAACTTTAGTCAGTTTTTACTTAAAATCTCTGTAATCAGTGTTACCATTGTGCAAAATAATTAAACATGAAGAAAAAATGAATATAAATGCCATCACATAAATAACTGTTGTTTACAGGAACATTACAATACAAATCAACTTCTGCAGAGCTATATATCAGCTGTTTTATTGGTGTGTATGTAGGAGTACTCAAATAACAGCAAGACCAGTTTGTCCTAAGCTGCTTCACTTGAATATATCCGGGTACATCTTATCTTGTTTCATCTGAACATAATGCAAATTTTACATACAGTGCAACCTCTGTAGAGCAACACCCTTTGGGAGATACAAATATTGACTGTTATATAGAGGTTGTTGTTCTGGAGAGGTAAATTTGATAGTATATTTCAGCTTAGGGAAATTTTGATGATGTTGTTATAGAGAGGTTTTTACTTAAGAGAGGGCCGCTCTGGAGAGGTTGTACTGTATACCAAATTTATCAGTTAGAAAAATCTTGCCTTAACCTAGTTTCTTTACAAGGAAGCTGATTTCATTGAACTAGCTTTAATCATTACACATGCAGCCCCTGTCCACGTTTGTTAAGTAATGACATGGCAACCGAGTGATCTTTACTGTCTAAGAAACAGCTCCTGCTTTATCAGTAGAAATGATGACCTAGCTAAAATCAAACAGGTGTTTTATTTGCTAGTACATGAAATAAATTAGTTGTTATACTTAGTGGTGTAATTTTTGTTATCTCAAGTGCTGGTTTTCTAGAATAAAAATCAAAACAACAGTTCTAACAAATGAATAAAATGAGATAATAAACATTAGAAATACGATAATAACAAAAGTTCTGATTATTAACATCAGAAATAAAATAACAAACATCAGAAATAAAATAATAAACAAAAACTAAAATAATAAACATCAGAAATAAACAAGCAAACATCAGAAATAAGATAAAAACAGAAATAAGATTATAAACATCAGAAATAAGATTATAAACATCAGAAATAAGATAACAAACATCAGATAAGATAAAAACAGATATAAGCTAATAAAGATCAGAAATGAGATAAAAACAGATAGATAATAAACAACAGGACATGTTTCTGTTTACCAATATTATTTATTAATACAATTATCTTTCAGGAATGTAGCTTGAATAAAGTCAATGTGTCCGGGAGGACATTAACTAGGGAGTGAAAATTCTGAAATTCAAGATTTCCGAAAATGCATTCTTTGAGCATTTTAAGGCATAGTTTAACGAAAACTAATTGTATTTTTTTTGAAAAAATATGGTAGGCATGTCACATGATGATATGCCTACAGTGCCTACAGGAAGCTATTCTACTGTCTTGCACTGTATTTTAATAAACAACTAAAACCCTACTGTTTTTATATTGTTTTGTAATCCTCAACTTAACTGGTACAGGGATCTTCTACTTATTTTACAGACTGTAAGTTGTTTTTTTAACATTCTGCCTAAAACTCTCTGACTTTCTGACATGTAAGTGCTTCCATTATAAAAATGTAAATCTGTAAATATGACAAAGGGGAGACAAATGCGATTAAAAATTCTATACCCACAGCACAAGATTTCTGGACAGCATGAAAACACACTGACTGTGCTGTACCATGGCATAAATGTTATTTCCCACATTAAATATAATATCAACATTAATTTTCATAAACAGACTCGAGCAATGAATACTTAAAGGCTTACAGAGTATCACTAGCGGTACTAACATTAAGAGATTAAAGATATCTAATGCAAATCTTTCACTAAACTAGTTTATTTCTAGATATTAACTTAAAATGAATAAAATCCTCATCAAACTAATTTAACTGGACTAAATATATAATCTAACTGTGTTTGTACAGCAACATTCACAATTAAATGTTATATATAACAGTCATTTGTATAAAAAAAAACAAACAAAAAAAAAAACTTCCAGTTGTTTTAGTAGTATAGATTTATTCTGAGCTTAGCTTTTCAAGTATTGGGTTTGTACAATTTTAAACCTAACACACAGTACTGTTCATACATACAAAACTGTTAATTTCATGTTTACACAGATACTATGATTCAATTGTCGAAGTTGGTAATAATATATCTTTAAACCATTTGTTTATGTTTACTTTAAAGGTCATGTGAAACACTGACAAATAGCATTCATAAAAAAAACTAAGACTTTAAATCTTGAAAAAAAACTGAAAATTAAACACAGCAGTACTGCAATGAAATTATCAAGCTAGCTTCATTGTGTAAGCGAAAGACATCATGCCATTTTGTACTCTATAAATAATTCTAACACAACCCATTCCATTTTCCTATTAACAAAGAAGACTGAAAACTGTGTGTTATTAAAAAACAATGCATTTTTCTGACGTCACAATTATTACGTTATAGCGTCAAACGCCATAGCGGTGCGCTGGAAAAGAAACCAACAGAAAAAAGGCAAATATATAACAAATGTCGTCAAGGATGTACTTTAAAATTCTTGGTAACATGTTAGAATCGAAATCATATATCTCATTTAGTGATTTGCTCTTGAATAAAATCTTTGTTTGTTGTTCAGATGCGTATTATTATATCATGAGATATCATGATATAATTCCTTGGCATCTGAACTCCAAACAATGATTTTATTCAGCGACAAATCACAAGATGAGAAATATTATTTCTTTAACATTCATGAAAATTAAAAAATTCAACAAATTACAACCTTAATTATCAAATGCTTAAAAATCCTGCATTGAAAATGTTTCATGGAAATATTAGTTCAGTAAGGCTTGTTTGCAAAACAGGGATATATCTTGTGTCTTATTTTAGATTCAAATCATATTTCACCTTATTACCATATTCAATTCCAAAATTCAAAGCTGAAAGATATTTTTCTCAAATATTACTTATTCTTACAAACAAAATCACTGCAATATATGATACAGAAAAAATATTAGTGTTATTAAGGCCAGAGAAAATAAATGTTTAGATTCTCATCCGAATTTTGAGAAAAAATGGGGCGGGTGGACATTTTTTATTTTTAATTTTTTAATTTGGAAATATGGTATTGTGGAGGTCAATCTGACAAATTATATTTAAAATGTCACTGTATTGATATTCAAGTGTGTATTGCTGTGTCTTTGAAATGCTTGTATAAGTAAAACACATTTTGAAATAATTTGAAATTGAAAAAATTTTTTGTCATAAACTTTATTGTTATAATGTGATAGTAAATCTTTTTGTTGATGGTTGATGATCGTACAAAAAAGTAAATCTCACATAGGCAAATTAATATTTGTCTTTCAGTTGGGTTTGACAATTATCCCAAAACTACAGTTCTGTTCGATACACAAACGTTTTTAGACAACAATCAAATGATTCATTTGTTGAGTTGGTAAAATATATTAACCATTTTTGTACTTTAAAGTATGTGAAACTACTGACAAAAGTTTAAAATAAAACTAAGTACTTTAAACTTGAAAAAAATAAAATTTAATACACAACTGATTGCAATGAATTTCAATCTATTCCATTTAAAAAGAATAGGCATGTACTTCTATAAATTTCTAAAACGCCATTCCAGGTTTCCATCGAAGGCAAATGTCCTGTTAAAAAAAAAATGAAATTCGACTACACAATTATTACTATAATCAAAAATCCAAAAACAACAAATAAGATAAAGAAAATAACATTGTCGTTACTTTTAAAATTTTTGAAACGATTTTAGTCGAAATCTTATCTCATTGTGATTTGCCAATATTTTGATATTGTTTCAATTGGTTATATATATCAGAGTAATGATATGTAATTTTGGATATCTGAACTCAAAATGCTGTTTAATTAGTCTTGCAATACAATATGAAAAATTTTCTTTAAATTAGAAATTAAAAATGTCAAAAAGTGTAACCAAGAAATCAACATTAAAAATTTGATAATGGATTTTGGAAATAAATTTCGAAAGGCGTGTTTCAGAAGGGTCTGGTCTTATTGAGATTCAGAATATATTTACCTTATTACCTACATTGAAAAATCAAACTAAAGATATTTTCAAAATCATGATCACAAAACAAATCCCAAATATGATAGAAAAATATTAGTGTTAACTGGAAATAGTGATCAGCATTTATATAAACAGTCATGCACAAAAACACCCGAATTAAGAGCACATATACACCTTGTGCGTAACAGAGAGAATGCCAGCTTCTCTCACATATAAATAAACACATTATGTTCAGATAACACAAAAAAATGTTCATTACCATAATAAAAACAACTCTGGAGATGACTTCATTACAAGAAAAATCCTAGACTGACTAATGCTTATATCTGAAGGTAGATCTGCATGTATGATAAACAGAGTCACAACATAACACCATTCATATTGAAAATATAGTCTGTATGCAGCATATAGGAAAGTTAATATTGCTTTTAATAAATGGCAACCCATGTATTAAAATACAGAATTAAAACATCATCATCTTTCTGAAGATTAAATATCATAAAAAAACTAGAGCTGCTTTTGAGAAAAGCGCATGTCTCCCATAACTGCCTAATCATCTGAATAGTAAGTCTGTCTTTATATACTGTTTACTCACAGAAAATATATTTTTGATAGCTTTTGAGTAAGCGACCTACTGGTAATTTTTTGAGTAAGCGGCCTATCAGTAATTCAAGGGCCATAAGTCTGAAGTGCCTAGGCAGATATGGCCAGTTATCAAACTTAGCTGAGGATTTATTGTCAAACACATTTTGTTCAAGTTTGGTGAAGATCAGATGAAAACTGTTCGACTTGGAGCGCAGACAAGAATTGTAACAGACTGATGCACCAAGACCTGTATCACTGGCATCAGTATTTTCGTTAATTCAAGGGCCATAATTTATAAGTGCCTGGGCAGATTTGGCTAGTTATCGAACTTTTCCGAGGACTTATTGGCAAACACATTTTGTTTAAGTTTGGTGAAGATCGAATGAGAAATGTTGACTTAGAGTGCGGACAAGATTTGTGACAGACTGACTGACACACACACACAGACAGGTGTTAATCAATATGTCTCCCGCAACAGTGGTGTGGGAGACATAACTAATGATGTTTGAAAAAAAAAAGTCAAAATGATATAAAATAAGCCTGATATTTGCAGACTTCTATAATCACTGGCAAATATCTCAAAAGTAAGAACATGGACCGTTATAATTTATTCAGCAGTATGATCAAGGATAATTAAACTTACAATTGTGAGAAGCTTCTTTATATATTTTCTACATGCATAAGTGTCATTAAAGTCAGACTAGCAGGAAATCAAACATATGATCCTATCTTTTTTTGACTGCCTGATTCTTCTTATTATATTCAGTAAATGATGCTTTGAAAAGTCAGAGTTAAATGAAATTCAAAATTATTGAAAAAAGTTGATTCAAACATGCAGAAATACCTCAACAAAAATTATTTTAAGTTAAAACAAGAGCTGTCACTAATGGTGACAAATGCCCCCCCCCACCCCGCAGCACCCTGACCTTTGACCTGGTGACCCCAAAGTCAGTAGGGGTGGTGTACTCAATAAATACTATCAGCATGTGAAGTTTGAAGGTCCCGGGTGAAGTGGTTCACATGTAAAGTGCCTTCATGCAGAAAGTTAACGTTGGCCCCTGTGACCTTGACCTTTGACCTGGTGACCCCAAAGTCAGTAGGGTTGGTGAACTCATAAAATACTATCAGCAGGTGAAGTTTGAAGGTCCTGGGTGCAATGGTTCGCGAGTAAAGTGCCTTCATGCAAAAAGTTAACGTTGGCCCCTGTGACTTTGACCTTTGACCTGGTGACCCCAAAGTCAGTAGGGGTGATGTACTCAATAAGTACTATCAGCATGTGAAGTTTGAAGGTCCTGGTTGCAGTGGTTCGCGAGTAAAGTGCCTTCATGCAAAAAGTTAACGTTGGCCCCTGAGACCTTGACCTTTGACCTGGTAACCCCAAAATCAGTAGGGGTGGTGTACTCAATAAGTACTATCAGCATGTGAAGTTTGAAGGTCCTGGATGCAGTGGTTCGCGAGTAAAGTGCCTTCATGCAAAAAGTTAATGTTGGCCCCTGTGACCTTGACCTTTGACCTGGTGACCCCAATGTCAGTAGGGATGGTGTACTCAATAAGTACTATCAGCATGTGAAGTTTGACGGTCCTGGGTGCAGTGGTTCGCAAGTAAAAGGCCTTCATGCAAAAAGTTAACGTTGGCCCCTGTGACCTTGACCTTTGACCTTGTGACCCCAAAGTCAGTAGGGGTGGTATACTCAATAAGTACTATCAGCAAGTGAAGTTTGAAGGTCCTGGGTACAGTGGTTGGCGAGTAAAGTGCCTTCATGCAAAAAGTTAACGTTGTGACGAACGAACTAACTAACTAACTAACTAATGAACGAACGGACAGACAGTTGAAAACTAATATGCCTCCCTTTGGGGGCATAAAAAGGTAACATATTGTAAATTTACAAAGTTTGGAAACTGAATAAAAGTTGTATCTTTGATATGATATGTTAAACACCTGAGACTAACATAAATTAGGTTCTCTTTAAACAGTAAAATGTTCAATATCTGGTAAAGTATCCTTATTTTTGTATTTCATACCATATGTTCCTTAATAAACACCCTCCCATTAATAAACCTCCTATATTTTCAAAAACATATACATTTCTTTAGTTAATAAAGGTTCTAGGTGAATACCTGTACTGTGAAAGTATTATAAATGTTAAACTTTATTTATTTAAGCAATGAAATGATTTTTTCGGTGTTCATGCGAAATGAACGACAAAATAGGATCAGCAAATCCAGGAATCGCACTAGCAATTCATGTTTAATTTGCCAATCTATTCTGTCGTTCATTTCGCATGAACACTGAAAAATAGTTTCATTTCTTATATTTACATTATATTCCTTTCCATTTGTAAACAAGATAATATTATAATTGCACATACTTTGTGGCATTTAACATTAAAATCAGCTTCCTGGCCATTCTGTTCACCAGACGAAACAACTGCGACGTCATCTAAGGAACATTCTCCCTGACTATACGCGGACATCGTCAACACAGTGGTCGGTTACCACTAAGCAGCAATGACGTAACTTTCGCGCCTTTCCTTTTGCTGTTCATACGAAATGAATGTCATAATTTTCCATGGAAAAGAATAGGGCGAATGTAAATATAAGAAGTTGGATTTAGTCTGTATTTACTAATACAATGTAAAAGAAAACTTAATAGATCCCCCCATTTTTGCAAGATGTAATGTCCAAAGGGGTGTATCTTGGGGGAATATATGGTATATTTCCTTGCTAGGAAACTTCATATAACCTGAAAACACCACAGGAAATCCTTATTTCTCCAAGTCATGTATAACTTCCTAGGCTAAAAACTATTCAGAAACTAATAGCAAATCTTACCTTCTAACAACTATATGAGCCGCACCATGAGAAAACCAACATAGTGGCTCTGCAACCAGCATGGATCCAGACCAGCCTGCGCATCCGCAGTCTGGTCAGGATCCATGCTGTTCGCTAACAATTTCTCTAATTGCAGTAGACTTTGAAAGCGAACAGCATGGATCCTGACCAGACTGCGCAAATGCGCAGGCTGGTCTGGATCCAAGCTGGTCGCAAAGCCACTATGTTGGTTTTCTCATGGCGCGGCTCAATTATAGTGATGATTTTAGAACTCAGGACTATATAATATAACTGTGACAAAAATAAAGCCATTTACTACTTATTAGTAGAACGCTGATGCCGCAAAATTTATGTAAAAACATAAATATTCAAATATACTATTTTTTAAAATAATGCTGATTGTGTAAAAATTAATATATGAATAAATATACACCCTTAATTGTTAAGTACATTAGCTAACCATTATTATATAATCAAATGTGCCAGAAATAACACAGACAGAATAAATGATAATAAACATACATTTCAAATGACATATATTAATTTCTTAGTACAAATGTAAGTGCACTTTTTTTGTGACACATGACTGTTCCTTAAGTAGGCTGGGTGAATAGTAGCTTGATCAGCTTATATTAGCCTAAATTGTGTATAACAACAGCAGTAGTAAAGAACACATTTTTTCAATAACTTTTTTCCCTGGAGAAGAGTGATGTCTCTACTTTTAGTAAGGCTTTTACAATAAAATTACATCTTTTTTTTTTTTTAAAATGAAATGTCTACAAGTGAAATGAAAGTTAAGATTCACATATCCCTATTACCCATTATCATAAAAACTTGAGCTGAAAGTATGAAAACAAGTTTTAACCTCGAAGCAAGTTACTGAAAAAAAGGTTCTATATAAAGTGTTTCGATCACAGCACAATATCAGGCTATATACTGCAATGGAATAAAGTTAGCCCAGATGTGCACAGTCTGTCTATCATACCCTTATGTCCTACTGAGACAAGGAGCTAAAGTAAGCAGTATTTAATACAAAACAAAACTGCCTGAACTATATATCCATTATGTAACATACTGAATACTAAAATAAGCAGTAACTAATAAATAACATGTACAACACAATGTGGGAGCACTCCCTTATCACAGACTAAATTGATAGTTACACAAAGTTTAATACAGATACAGTCCAGTTTGTTACAGCCAGTATCACCGTGCATTAACCACCTCTGTGTATTAACCACCCCTGTACAATGACCACCTCTGCACAATGACCATCTCTATACAATGACCACCTCCATACAATGACCACCACTGTACAGAAACCATTCTCTATAGCAGCCAGTCTAACACATTCCTTGATTTGTAAAATAAACTTACACTAAAAGTAAACTGGACTGTATATACTTATAGATACTCATTAACAGATGAGTGAAAACAAGCTTTTCTTCATTTCCAGTGTTTGATATTAAATTTAAACCTGTCATTGGAAAATAACAAAAGAAGTAAAAGTAAATATAAATTATTAATAAACTGATATAGACCGAGTAAACTCAACATTTCAGAAGTGTTTCAGATGATTCACTTATATTAAAACATAAAATTCTTTACAAAAAAAAAAACATCATGTGCCATTTAGTTTAAACCAAAAGCTACTTTTGCAGTTGCAAATTCTGATGGACTTAATGTGAGAAAAGGTCACTTTAAATCATAATATACAAAAATTAAAAAAGTGCAACACCTGAAGATCTTTTAAACAACACACATTATATCCAACTGATAGATAAAGACAAATTAAAATGAAAATATGTTAGAAATTCAGAATTTCTAGAGTACAATGTTTCCTTCAGAAGTGATTTTGCACAATAAGTTTAAGGAACTTCTCTGTATGACATCTAACGTGGTAACTATAACTATAAACATTGACAATTTAACAAGGTTTAGCTAATTAAAACAAGTATGTGGTTATTGGTCATAATAAATATTCAGACACGAAAAGTACCTGCTATGTAGTTCTGCATGTTTGAAACAAATATAATGTAGGACTGTATCAAACTGATTTTTTTCAAGCATCTTTGTATCCAAAGGAAATTCAACCAATACAAATGATAGGGTTGTGTGCTTGATCTTTTATTGATCGATCTGAAAATATGTTTCCTCTAGTCAATTTTCACAATAGGCTTCTGTAAGTAAATCACATACAGATAAAGTTCCACAAAGAAGATTTTAATATAACTTCTCCTACATGTAGATTTACCTATTTTCAATCATATGGCCAAATTAAATTTATATGTTCATGAGCTTAACTTTTCACAATTCACCTAATATCAAGTGAAGTCCTGAAACTGCTGATTTTTATGTTACTCGTTTTCAATTATTTTACATCAAACTTAAAGAAAGATTGCAGCACTGACTGTTCAACACTAAATACAAAGGATATAAGGACTTCCAACTACATTCGACTACATTCGGCTACCAGTTATCATTCTAAATAATCTGGATAAATTATGTCACACAATGCCTTCTATTTAACCAAACATGCAGAACTACCTAAAATTTAATTGTTGATAAAGCTTTGGCATGAACTTCTCCACCAGCTTAAAAATCATATTTGCAACATTCAAGAATATGTCATTTCTGTGCATAACCAGGTAAGATGTGAAACAGTTGCCAAAAGTGCAAAATGATTAATTGTATGTATGTCCTTAATACAATATTTTGATTTTTATGTAAGAAAAACACAGATTTTAATAGCTCTAGATTGAATCTCGTTTAACAAAGATAACTATATAAAATACAACAATAACTTGTGTCAACACTGAAGTTTTGATTCACCTGGAACATTATTCTTAGATAAATAAAGGGAAAAAGAAAATTAAAAAGTGACAAGTTGGAATCTTTCAGACCCTGTTTCACTATATTTCTTCATGTTGTGGTAACACTATGTATACTTTGTATTGTCGTTTGATGAGAATCGGTAGTACCAGTATTTTAATTGCATCATCTTGTCGGAGAAATAGTACCCAAAGTTTCTGCACGTTGACGGCGACTGGAGGTTGCAGTATAAATACACTCCAAGGATGAAGAGCACAAATAGTAGTGCAAAAAAGAAACACAGTAGCACAAATCTAGCACACTTTTCCTCTGGAAATAGAAGATAAAATATCAATTACTCAAGTCTTACAATTTCTCAGGTATCAGCATACCCTTAACACATTTGTTCTAGACGTATAAATAACAAGAGCTGTCACTAATGGTGACAAATGCCCCCGCAGCACCTTGACCTTTGACCTGGTGACCTTGACCTTTGACCTGGTGACCCAAAAGTCAGTAGGGGTGGTTTACTCAATAAGTACTATCAGCATGTGAAGTTTTAAGGTCCTGGGTGCAGTGGTTCGCGAGTAAAGTGCCTTCATGCAAAAAGTTAAAGTTGGCCCCTGTGACCTTGACCTGGTGACCCCAAAGTCAGTAGGGGTGGTGAACTCAATAAGTACTATCAGCATGTGAAGTTTGAAGGTCCTGGGTGCAGTGGTTCGCGAGTAAAGTGCCTTCATGCAAAAAGTTAACGTTGTGACGAACGAACGAACGAAAGGACAGTTGAAAACTAATATGCCTCCCTACGGGGGCATAAAAAGCCATTAATATAACTCTAGGCTATTTCTGGTCTTAACATATGGTAGAACATAAACACTTGTATGTTTCTGATGGGAAAGCTTATTGGTAACATGTAACAGTTCTTATAAATAAACAAAATTATCAATGACTGTGCCAGTAAGTAAACGGTTGTGTAAAACATTATAAATATATGATCAGAATTACCCTCCTAAATAGGAATCTTACAAATATAAATGCAAAATTCCCCCTGCCCTAAGCTCCAAAGCAAAGAAGGGCAGAATATTTTAATGTAACAACAACCTCTATCAGATGCAGTAAAGTCACTAAAGCAAATATCACACCATATTCTGAATGTTATAGTTTACTACAAATAGCCACATACTGTACATACCTTTTTCCAGTTGTTCATCTGAAGGCACTTGAGATTCATCAAATCTAACCTTCTTTTCCCTGTCACCTGTAGGTAAATAATTCAATATAGAAGAGAAAAAAAAAGGTTTGTAATCAGAGAATGCTCTCATTATACATAAATTAAAATTTTATTAAAATACTCAAAATTATATTTCATTACTCTCAGTAACTCATTTAACAACTGTTTTCTTTTTTTTTTCAAATATCAAATGCATGTATAGTATTGTAAAATTTTTGTAAATGATTTATTTTCACTATATTTGCTAACTGTCCTTATTTGAAAAACTGAATGCATGCGAAAGTGTTATCGCTGTTATCAACAGCTTTGCATCTGTAGCAAGTTGACCATAAATGCAAATTTTCTGCCACATGAACCATTTCAAATACATCCGATTTTTGGCTGTTCAAAAATACTTGATTTTTAAGTAAATGTCTAAAGCAGCAAATGATCTCTAAAACAATTTTAACACCCACTGGCAACATCAAGTAATACATGTAAGACATTACTATATGACATATGCAGACAAGTTTTCATGCCTTTAAATTTGGAATTGTAATTCACTGGTAACTGGGTTACAATCACTGTTTATAGGTTCATTCACTTGAAATATACGCAAAATTGCCGTTAATATAAAACAGCATCACCAAGCATTATAAACTGAGATACAATTGTATGTTCTACTTGGTTTACTGCACTCACCTTCTGTATTTTTCCTTTTTCTCAGAATTGAGGTAGGTTCATTTGGTGAATCAGCTGGAGTTGTCTCCCATGATACTGCAGGGGAGGTAATATCAGGTTCTCCAGCTTTTGCATACTTGCTCATTGATTCTAAAATAATAAAAAACGATATAATGCACATATTCACGAAATCAGCACTGAATATTTCTTAATGATCAGCATTCTTAAAGGCAATAATGCCAATTATATGAGCCGTGCCATGAGAAAACCAACATAGTGGGTATGCGACCAGCATGGATCCAGACCAGCCTGCGCATCCGCGCAGTCTGGTCAGGCTCCAAGCTGTTCGCTTTTAAAGCCTATTGGCATTGGAGAAACTATTAGCGAACAGCATGGATCCTGACCAGACTGCACGGATGCGCAGGCTGGTCTGGATCCATGCTGGTCGCATACCCACTATGTTGGTATTCCCATGGCACGGCTCAATTATTCAGATTAAATTTGAATCCAAATTATTAGAAAGTTAGATCTTGTTCATATCAACACATAAACTGATTGAAGGTAACCACTTTTCTCTAATCTGACCTAGATTCCAGTTTGTTTCCAATCTTGAAACTTGAACTCAAAGGTCTGCTGAATTTCATAGGATAATCTCTTTAATTTCTTCAAAGATTAAACAGAAAATTGACAATGTAAAAATGCTAGGTTTTCATTGCATAATTTTTATTTCTAAATACATTCAAATTATTTATGAAGTATTCCTAAATAATGCACAATCAAGTTCTTTAATTGTTTTGTATAAACATTACCTGTGTATTGAACTTTTCCAACCTCAGCATATACTGTGGCAAAGAAATCAAGACTTTGTTGAACCAGCGGATGATTGTCACCAAAAACTTTCTGTCTTAACTTTGTACACTGTCAAAATATCATATAAGACTTGTTCACCTGAATACATGAAACATTTTTTTCTCACAACCAATTACTCTTCATAATTTAAAATTATCTTCATTTAGTTAGTTTCCTTTGGTAGATGCCTTTTGTTATATAAGCCCTATCAACATCAACATGTAAATGCATGACATTCTTTAAAAGAAATTTTATATGTTTTACAAGTTTTTGCTTTGTATCTAAAATGGTTTTACACAAACACCATATTTTAATCCAGATTATTAAAGTTTTTGTACAAGTCTGAAAGATGCACAGCTTTTGGTAGCATGACAGAAGATATATTAAATATGCTTATTACCTTGCCTGCATATTCTAGTGCTAACTGTGGTCTGAAATAATAATAAAACATTACTCAAAAACACACTGCGCTGTAAAAACTGTTTTAGGACAAAACAGTATCAAGCAGCAAATCAACTAAACGAAAAGTTCCATATATTTTTGTAAGAATATCATACAACTTCTTCAGACTGTTTTTAAATTTAACAGCTAATTTATATTTTTCTACAGTAGTAATAATTTACAGAAAGATTCATACAGACCTTTCTCTGACGGAAAGAAGGGAGTAGATCTAATACTGTGAAATCATTATATTTCTTGCATACCAGACGGGATTTCTGGTATCTTTACTGGTGTTGGAAAAATCCATCTTACACCCCGGGTTGTAAGATGACTCTTGTGCTGTAAATGACGTATAACGAACTACATATATGTAGAAGATTTATGTAGTTATTTATATTTTATTTTAAAAACGGAATAAAAATTCAATACCTTGACAGTTTCTATTGGTTCCTGATAGCATATTTCTCGATTAAAATCACGTTATTTTATCAAAAATTCATAGCATTATGCTATAACTGATAAAACAAAACCGGAACTAAACACTGTTGTTTGTCTTTCCTGTTTACGGATGTTGGTTTCCCGCCCTTTGTTTAAATACACTGCCATAAGAAATAGTTCTAAAAAGAAAGCCGTTCGATTGATTTTATTTTTATTATTATTTCTTGAAATCGGTATGCAAGAAAAAGATTCTGTTACTGGTTATAGGTGCAGATGGAAATATCCGGCTCTCGGGTAACTGTTATGGCAGTAACTCGGCTGGGAGCCTCGTTACCGCCTAAACAGTTACCCTTGAGGCCGGATATTCCCATCTGCACCTACAACCAGTAAAAGAATCTTATAATATTAATAATATTCAAGGGGGGACTCATTTTTCTATTTTCATGGTTGTATCAATATGCGATAATAAACTCAATTAAAACCATGAAATTTCATCATCAAGAAATTAAATGAAATCACAGCAATCCTTTAAAACTCTTGGACCACATGGGTAAGGAAAACAATGTTCTATTTCAGTGACAAGCAAGGTACACAGAGGGATACCTTAAGAATAAATCTAGGCTTCCTCAACTATTCCAAGAGAAGTCAGTGGGCTTTTTTTTTATCCTTTTACCTAAAGCATAAAAACACTAATATTAAATACTTACTGTTTTTCATCAAGACATAATTTTGCAAGCTGTTCATACTCTGATGCCCTGAGAGCATCTATGTTTGTGTCTGCAGCATCACCTACACCCTGCTTTGTTACTTCATCTAAATACACAAGAACAAGTTATTAAACTCACTGAATCAACCAGAAGATGCTTTGCAGAAAAGCACACATCTCCCCCAAAGCATAGTAATAATAGGCAAGAAATCAATTGGGGACAGAACCGAAAGTCTATACTTTAAAGAAAATGTTTATCGTATGGTGTGAACTTATTAAAAATCATGGTTTTGTATTTAACATTAGGGAATAAAATACAAAGACACATCATGTGAGGGCTCTATGTGTAGCTGGAACACTTCCAGACATATCTTGGATGAAAAATTTCTCAAGTTACAAGCAATGAAAACAATAAAATTGTATACACTCCTCCAGTGTTGCAGTTGGAAAGAACCAATGTCACATCACTGTGAATACCTTCACCAAAATACATATACATGTATGTTCTTATTAGAAGGAAATGACATGTAAACAAGTGATTTTCAATCAAGCCCAGGGAAATTAAAATATGATTCCCAAATAAAGATCCAATAAAGCAAAAAGCACTGCACTTGTGGCATATTTTAATTCAAAGAGACATGAGGTAACATGAGGTATTTCAACAATAGTTTAAACAACAGCACTGCAATGCTGAGCAATATACACCCTGTGGTATGACCTTTGAACCCTAAGTGTGACCTTGAACTTGAAGCAAGCCATCTAAAACATGCGCTCTGCACATCATCTCAATGTGGTGAACATTTGTGCCAAGTCTCTTTAAAATCCTTCGAACAGTTCAAGAGTTACAGAGCAGACACAAAACAAAGTCATATGACCTTTGACCCCTAAGTGTGATCTTGACCTTGAAGCGAGCCATCCAAAACATGCCCTCTGCATGTTGTCTGGAATTGGTGAACATTTTTGTCAAGTTTCTTTGAAATCTTTCAAAGGGTTCAAGAGTTACAGACAGACAGACAGACGGACAGACGTAACATAATACGCCCCCTTTGGGCGTATAAAAACACATACCTATATGTTTCTGCAGCTCTGAGTCATCTATGAGTACACTCTCATAGTATAACTTCTCTGCTTGAATAAAGCTGACAGCTTTCTCAACTAGTGAAAACGTAAAGGAAATGCTGGCAGAAAATTCAAAATATTAGATAAATCAGACATGTGAGTAAATGACTTTGATATACCCATATATACATGACAAACTTCATCACAAATATGTAACTGCAATGCCTAAAAACAGAATAGGTTATTGTGACTCTCAAGAATGACCAATTCATAGCTTTCATTTCAGTTTAGATACTGTATTAAAATCTCCAAAAGAACAAGAGCTGTCCATAAGACAGCCAGTGCTCAACTATTCAACTCATTGTCACAGAAGCAGGAATATCGATCTAATGTTAAAATATCAATAGAATTCCAACCAAAACTTTAACCAGAAGTTTTCTAAGTCTAAAAGGGGGCATAATCTGCCCAAAATACATGTCAGAGTTATGGGACTTGACCCAGTGAGGTTGGTTACTGACCTAGAAAAAAGAAAAAAAAAGTTTCTAAGCAACATGTGTATGCTTTTAAATGATAGCCATATGTACTTGCACACAAAACTTTAACCAAGGTGTGACGCTGATGCTAGTGCCGACACCAGGGTGAGTAGAATAGCTAGATTAATTTGAATCAGTATAAATCCACCTACTTCTGCAAACATGTTCAAAACATTAGTGCCATAAGAAATATCTTCAGAACATGTAGCATTACTTGATTTAAATGACATGTCTTTACATAACACTGTACTAAATAGAAAACAAAACATTTTTAAAGGATACATTCATCTCTGCCATAGTATATATCACCAATCTGAAAATAAAATTAAACAGAGCATTTAAACTAATTTTTTTTTACTACTCTACGTGTAGACTTAAAAACAAGGTGTTGACAAATACAATAAAAGTAAATTTTTCGTGAGAGCAATCAGAGAAATTTCATGCAAGGATACATCCAAGACAAACTTATTTTCAATTCTGATACAAAGATGCAAACAGGGACTTGAGCAACTGTTCAGATAAGAAATTAAATTTTTATCTAGAGCTCATGTGAAATGAATGACAATAATGTGATCAGCAAATCCATGACCTGCACTAGCAATACATGGATAAATTGCCAATTATATTCCATTGTTCAATTCCCAAGAACTCCGAAAACAATAACTTCATTCTTACATTTACATTTCCTTTCCATCTGCTAACAACTTCTTTTTATAAATTGCACATACCCGTATTTTGTTGTATTTAATACGGAACCTGTTTCCCAGTCTCTCTGTTCACCAGACACTGATATTGTCTAGAAATTTTCCCCCACCCCCCGACTAGATGCAGGTGTTGTTAAAACCGTTGCACAGTGGCATGTCATTAATCATTGTTATCATAACTTTGGTACCAGTTTCCTTTTGCTCTTCGTACAAAAATAACATCAAAATTTTCAATGGAATAAATAAATATGAAGCATGTAGATATAACATATATGAAATAACTCATGCTAATCTGGTATCTAAAACCACATCAAAACTTTTTTTTCCCTCTCAACAGATTTTCTATCTGCATAGAATAAATTAACTAGGGAATTTAATTTCAATTAACAAAATAATATGACAGAACAAATTGTCATATAATTCATTGGAGAAGCAGAAAAGTTTGTACTCACATTTCTCAGGCACTGAGGTAATAGAGCAAATCGTGAATTCTCTTTCAATCCCACAAGACATTTCAAATATCTTTTTAGTGCCTCCAATTTCTTTCCTTCTTTGTCAAGCTTTAAACCTTCTTCAAACATTTGGTTCCTGCCAGCATCATCAAGCGCTGGTTCCTTGCTCCAGTCTATATTCAAGTCTGGGTAAAATAATTCACGTACATTGTCAATAAACATGTAATTGCCATATGACAGTTTTCTGCTCTCAAAAACAAGCAAAGTATGTAAGAAAGCATTTCCTAAAACTTCCATAATCATCATTTTCTAACATAAACAAAATTAAATCCCACCAGATCTATAAAATGGAACCTATGTATGTATATAATACTATACTTAAGGAACATTTCATTAAATGAAAGAAAAGAAAATATGAAGCTGTTATGTGCTAGCCTATGGGTGTCTAACATTAACATATTTTTGCTATATGCCCAAGTTTAACACTTTTATAATTCAGGAAATTAAACATGTCATCTCTAATAATTACTACTGTCACAATATTTATCATCATTAAAAAATCATAAATTTTTATTGTGTCCTTAGTGCTGTGATAAGAGAAGCTGTTAAGATCACAAACACCTTCAAGGGTTTCATCTTAAATAGATAGTACATCTGCTTTAATAAATTTCCTCTGCATTGAAATTACAAGAGGCTTAAACTGATGTACCAAGATATGGTAACATGATGTAATGATCTGTAATAACCCACAGGCAGAATATGGTAGCAGGTTACCAAAGGTGTTAATAAAGTTAAGCATCTTGACAACCAGATAGTGTAAATGTATGGATAATTTTCTGTGTCCTTACCCACCTATATAATTAGGTGACCACCAATTGGTTACACCACTGAAGTGTTTCCTGTGGACATCAGTGATACTTCCTGTCTTATTAAGGCTGATAGACACCTCATTCAGATACTTACAATAGCAAAAGCACTGCCTATAGGTGCCAAAGCTTAATTTGCCAGTAAGTGCTTGATGTAAAGCAATATGCAAGAAATGTTTTATGGTTCTGGGTCCTCTTACTCATATACTGATGATAAAGACTCATATAAAGTTTCAAAGCTATAGCTATAGAATTCGAGAAAGGTGGACATAAAAAAAAAAATCCAAGAAATTTAATTTTCTAGATTAAAAAGGACTACAATTCTGACAAAATGTACGAAAGTGTTATGATTCTTAACCTACTTATTCGTGTGATGACAAGTGAACTAAGTTTTAAAGATGTAGCTCTAACAGCACTCCATAAAAGTAGATCTACACAAAATATAACCAAGATATGCCAATTTTTTAAGTCAAAAAGGGCTATAATTAAAACAAATGAAAAGGGAGAGTAATGGTTCTTGGTCAACTTACTCACATAATGATCATAAACAAATGTATGAAGTTGCAAAGCTATAGCTCTAATATTATTCAAGAAAAGCAGAGTTAAACAAAACTTTTAACCAACGATCAAATAACAGCAATACCATCTTGCTTTTTTAATATATCTGGTATTTTCACAGTGCAATAATACCAACAATATTATTTTTTCACTGGTGAGAAACTGTAAAATGGGTAAATTTAGTCAAAACATGAAATAATGAAATAAAAAAAAAAATGTTTGTTTTACACGTAAGATAAAAATATTGTTCACTCATGAACACCATATCTTACATTTTCTTGTATGCCACTTGTGAAATATTGCATCTGGTGTTCACCCTTGAAAGATATTTTCATCTTACACTGATACAAATATCCTCTACATATTGGTAAACAACAACCTTAATGTTGAGATAATTAATGTTAGTAATACAATGATTGTTGCAGTGTCCTGCTTGCATGATATGTGAATGAGTAGATTTGAGGTATGTTTAGAATTTATTTATTCTAAATATTTTTTTCTTAAATTATCACATTTAGTCATTTTTCTTTAGAAATATCAGACTTGTACAATCCAATACCTAGAGTATGATCATATTACAGATTTGCAAGTTCTTCTCATTGACAAGTTTCTTTTTTGCTAAAATTATAACGTTTAACAAGATTTCTGTTGCAAGTACTGTTTATTAGCGGAAAGAGAAATAAAACATCATTCTTATGATTACATACATGTATAAAAACACATATTTCATCATGTTTAATTGGTAATTCAACAAATTGTCAAAACAGAAATAGTATACTTTAGAGAAACAAAATTCTAAACTTTGATATTAAAACATGAACAAATTCTTACCTGTTTCTTCGATTTTTTCTTCTTCAGTCTCCGAATTTTCTTTAACCTTATCCACAACATCTTCTACTGCAGATGTTTCAATTGTTTCCATATTTTTACTTTCTGTGTTATCTTCCTTAGTTTCTGTCAGATCTGGTCCCTCTGTAGACATAATTTCTTTGTCAGATCTCTTTGTTCCCTTGTCAGGACTACTAGTTTTCTTGTCAGAACTCTTTTCTTGTTTACTCCCCTCTGCAGCTAAGTTACTGACATCCCTGTTTTCCGCAACATCTTCAGTTGCTGCTGCTAAATCAGTCTTACTTTTCTCCATTTCTTAAATGAAAAGTGCAGAAAACCAAAATATAGTAACAACTACATCTGCTGAGAACCTGCCATGGGTGCCTGAAAAACCTTCGAAATAGCAGTTACTTATAAGATATGGCTGCAGTTGGATGGACACTCAAGATTACTAAATATGCGGTATTTTCACAGTTTTTTTCTTTACCTTACCTTGGGATAATCCCTAGACCTATAATATTTAAAACATGATATCATCGTACTCTTCACTGATATGAAGCCTTCAAACCCAAGACTAGCCAATGTTCAGTGTTTGTTTTCAGTTTTTGGGGACAGGGGACAGGGTCTGCTATTAGAGAAAAATTTGTGCTGTAATAATGGGGGAGGGGATAGGGGGAAGAAAACTATACTTTTTGAAGAGGGGAATGTAAGGGCGCGGGTTTGCTCCCAGCAATGGACAATCTCTTTTTCTTAATTTTTTTATCTTGAATTTTATCGTTAAAAAGAATATGAAAATATTATATTTAAAAAAAAAAAAGGAAAGATTGTGGGTGCTGATAATAATATGATAATAATTATATAACCACTTAGAACTCCAAATAAGCTTTTGGTGTAATTGGATATTTAAAGTAAATTACCAATCACATTTTTTTCTGAATTGGGTATTGGAAATCTGAATTGGGTAAAAATAATATCATTACCCTGCCTTTTCAGAAGTAACTGGGTATTTGCTTCAACCAAATGGGTATTTCACCAATCTTGCACAAACAATTGAGTATTTTTTCTTGTGGCTTGAATTAAGTTGTGTAAGTTTACAGTATACATGGTATATATGATAAACCAGGATTGACTACTAGTAACTATATAAAAGTACTAAAATGGCACCCTTCAATGTTTACTACAAAAATGTATTTAAAAGTGTGATGAAATGTGATTAATTAAAACAGTACAGTCTTTTGAAATTGTCTTTACGTGCCTGTAAGCAATGTAAACGTGTATTTTAATTCATAGTACCAAAGATATTTTTTTTCTCCAATCATTCAATTTTTCTGAGATACTTCTGTTCCATACTGTTTTTTTTTTCACTTTTAATGCAGTCGGAGATCAATTTCAGCCACAATATCCCGAAGGATGTGTTCACCGCAATATGGGTTCTCCCATAAAATGTCGTTCAGTACCAGTGACACTACATAGTCACTAGGGGTGACTATTGAGGCCAATTTTGACTATTACAATACTATTGATATTGCTTAAAAACTATTGCGATACTATTCTATTGCAGGTTACTATTGCGATACTATTGCAATAGTTATCGGCCATCATATTTTATACAGTAAAGCTACCAACTGGCATTGTTACACAGTGTAACAGATGGCACTGTTTATAATTGCTGTTAACACACATTGAGATGTTTGTATAACTGAAACTCAAAACTGATACTCAAACGAATCGGCCATTTTGTTGCGAATGTCAACATGTTTAATAACCCAAAGCATCGAAAAAGACGAAAATGAACGGATCGGATTAAGGTGTACCATCACTAAATGAAGGGCCCTACCGAACAGTTTGCTGTATAATACACATAGCCTTCTTTCTCCATGTCCATAGTACATTTTCTCATCTAAAATTAACAGGTTATTTAAACATATTTAATCAAAGTTTCTAAGAAACTAAATTTATTAATTATCTCCCAGACTTCTCAGTCCTTTATGGTAGTTTAATTCCGTGAGGGTAATTATTGTAATGGAGACATAAACATTTTCCGAGATGCAAATGAAAGCTGACTCTGTTTCTTGGTTTATAAATTATAAATTATTTCTGTATTTACTAAAACTTCAAAACTATCGAAACTATCGATTGTTGAAGGAACTATCGGCGATTGTTATTGGATCGTGACTTTTCTATCGATGCATGCTATCGGGACACTTAGTATCGCAATGCATCGATAGTTCGATGTATCGTTACACCCCTAATAGTCACAAACAGATAACTGCGATACACAAGCTATTTTTTATGAATTGGGTATTAGGAATTTTAATTGCATTTCAGTATGCACAATGTATGAATTCAATTGGGTTTTCTGCAATTTTAATTGCGCAAATACGCAGGTTATCTGGAGCTCTGACCACTGGAAAGATAACTCTTGCAAACACTTGATTCAGGATTTCCAAAAAATACCACAAAAAATTCAAGTGCTCGCATTCGCTTTTCAAACCTAGCTGATTGTGTTGCATATAGAGTATCTTATATACTGTTAGTGTTTCCTGCAGACTCTTAAAGGGGCATGGTGCTTCCCTTGAAAAGGGGCACTTTTAACGCGCGGTTTGGCATTGAAAGGGCATTCGTCCAAGACCGCTTGTCGGCGTCATTTTACATACTATTTTCTCATTGAATTTGAGAATCTTTCATATCTCAGATATGGGATAGATATTTTGTAGTATTCTTTATAATGCCTACCATGGCATGTTGTGAAAGTGCTTTCCTTTCTTTTGTTTAAAGATGACACTGATGATTCATACTTTCAAACATTCTTATTCTGTTACCCTCATGAAGTGTTAGCTTGCATTTTCAGAGACAGATTTCAGGTGATAATTATTAAGCAACAAGTTTTATTGAACAACTATCAGTGCGCAACTTTATTTTGTCAATCATATCATTTCACCACTGATTTACGTTAAGAGAATAGGCAGTTCGTCAAATCTACATGTAATCAATGACTTTGTACCTATATTGCTGATTAAACCCATTGTTCTTCCTTGCCAGTAAGATTTAGACGACAGGTCGAGTCGGAAAGTTATATTTTGCTAGTGTTTTGGGCATGCGAAAACGAAAGTAGAATGCGACGTAAAAAGTACATGCTGTGAAATTTGCTAGATTAGATCGTCTGCCACTATTTTTATCACTCCCCCGTTGCTCGGATGTTTTTGCGATACATACAGTGACTGACTATGAGTCTGGTTTTTTTTTTTCGTCTAATCACACATTATTCAGTAATATAAACATAAATGTGAATACCAATGGTTCAATGCGAGTAATAACTCAAAATTTCAGCTTGCTTGACGCATGCGGCTGTGCACTTTCATCTTAAATTTCGGCCTTATAAAATCATTTTGGCAAATTATTTACGAAAACAAAACTAGGGCCTTGCATTTTTAGTATATTCATTTAAATCTAGATCAGTTTTTATAACTTAATCGCTAAGTTATCGGTTATTTTCATACCGATGTACGTTTTCAAATTTTCAAGATGGCGACGACTTCTGCATCGGCGCGTCATGAATGTGCTTCGTAATATTACAAATCAAGACATCGGCCGATTTTAATGAATTTGGTATCATTCTAAAGCTTAAACGTCTATCTTATTATTTTTATAAATGATATCCGTAAAGGAATAAAATAAATGTTGTAGATAAAATCGATATAAAATATTTTGAGTCTGGTCAATTTTCATGGGTTGGTCGGCGATCGGCAAACCTTCAATATTTTATTTTTAAAGGCCTAATTAGCGCATCGAAAATGTGCGATAATCAATCTACATTTTTAATGATTACAACCTTATAAAATAATTATCGTTTAATTGACGGTTTCAATCATATCTTCCGTAAAAAGGCTACATGTTGCTTCACCGTCGACGTGCTAAAAACAAACAAATTTTCATCTACTGTTCCCAATTAAACTATCATAAAACAGTAATTGATTGCATAATCCTGTCAGTTCTTAATCAGGGTCATTCACGGTTGATGCACCCACGTGTCGACCTGTTGATCACAGCCGCTAATTGACGGTACAATACACGGAACATGGCCCGCGGACATTGGCTTTCCAGACTGGTTTTGAAAGGGCACTTGTCAAGATAAATATACAAGCTTCATAGAATAAAAGGGCACATGGCGCAAACAGGCGGTTTGAAGGGCAGCTTGGCGGCACTTCAAACAGGGCATGGCGCTGCGCCATGTTAAAAAGGCCTGCAGGAAACACTAACTGTATGATTTTTAAGACCGTAAAATGTGCTGACTGGAAATTATACACTAGCTGTTTTCCAAAGTGAAAGTACCATGTATCTGAATGGGGCCGAAATTTCATTTTCATTTTTCTACTGAATGGCTGCTTAATCTCTGTAAAGAAACTAGGTAAATCTTCCTTTCTAATAGATAAATAAGTCACATTAAAATAAATCAAATACCTGTAGCAGAATAAATGCAGTTAGTTGCAGTCACTTCTGCACAAAAACCTGAAAATTTTGTTACTTGTCAAAATCTAGTACATAAATTTAACACCCTATAAAACTTTATCAGTAATTTTTTTGTTCAAAACCATTATTGATTTGTCATTCATACACAAACAAGAGTCCAAAAACATAATTTTCATCTTGAAATCAAAACTAACAAAAAAGTGGTGGTTGCCAACTATACTATAGATCGCGCGATTAACATCTAACATCAAAAGCACACACTGCGACTAGTCGAACACAGTGACACACACCATCGTTGCTCATTAGTGAGATAATTTTGAGTACCAATTACAGATTTGATACGCATGTCGAAACTGGAAATGTTAAAAACTGTTCCTAAAACTTGATACGGTCAGTACGTTTTACCGGAGTTCAAATTGATTCCCAAAACTACTTTCTTAAAGTGAAATAGTTCTTATCGTTTTCAACACTAGCTTACCTAGTTGCGGATGTCAAACTAATGAAGGAATGAAAACTTTTTAATAAAAACAAAAAATATTTGTCAACTGTCTGCCATGACAGTTTACTTGTTCCATAGTTTTACATTTGACTCGTGTATTTGGGTAGTCTGGGCCGGGCACCAATATGATTCTAAAGCGGTGTCGATCAAATTTTATCCCTCAGCAAATGATCCGGAAATGTCATATGACAAAGAATGTGTTGATCTGTCAAAAGCAAAATTTTGCGTACTTAGAAGCAGGTGAATATTGGTTAAAAATTAAGTTATCTGACTAAGTAACCTGACAGTTATGCATTTCAACAAAAATGATGCCCCCTTTACTGTAAGGCTTTCCACAAAACGTCAGCTCCAAAGTCCTTCTGTTTGCCCGTGACACGGCAATATATCTAACTCTGACATCTGCAGACCAATCTGTCACTATCAAAAATGACTTCAAGCTTCAAGAAAAGTGGGAGTTGGAGTGGGATAAGGAGTTCAACCCCTCCAAGTGTCATGTTATCCACGCCACTAGAAGGAAACATCCTATCCCTACCCAGTATTACCTACATGGAGTCCAACTTGAATCGGTCAGCTCAGCTAAATACCTTGGCGAGGATATCTCAAATGATCTATCATGGGACAATTACATAAACAGGTCAACCAAGAAAGCTAACCAAACCATAGGGTTTCTATGAAGAAACATTAAGGTCAAATCCGAACCCATTAAGACCATTGCTTACCAGACTCTAGTCCGACCCCAGCTTGAATATGCCTCCGAGGTATGGTCGACCCACACTTAAACTCAAATTGACCAAATTGAAAGCGTCCAAAGGAGAGTCTCCCGTTGGGTCAAGACTGACAACGGTCGTAGTTCCGGTGTAACAGATATGCTACACTCCCTAAACCTTCGTCAACTGGATTTAAGGTGTATTGATTCTAGGTTATCACTTTTCAATCATTCTCGCATACCAGAGGTCTACCGTGGTTACCCAGATGAACCTCTGGCACATTTCGACGATATTTGTGGTTTTGTTACATTGCAGGTAAAACGTTTCAGCCAATCAGCGTCGTTTCGCGACAAAATGTAGCGAACCAATCAAAATCAACCGTGAAAAGCGTGACGGCGTCTTTTTGTATCGAATCCGACTTACGAGGAATATTATTATTTCTTCAGGTAAATTTCTTAACATCGAATAACAGAAATAAATCTTTATTAATCGCAATCATGGAATATCGCCTTTATCCATCGTTAGCAACTACCTTGCTTCCATATTGTTTAAAATTTCAATTCGGCGTGCCCAATATAGTGGCGAACATTGATTGGCTGAAACTTCTCCCCGTAGTAATTACGAGTGCGCATGCTAACCAAATAAACGACAGAATTAAATCAGAGGTTCGTCTCGGGATTTTGACAAACATCTGATGGATGAGAATGTTTTCAATAAGATTCATCATGATCTGGTTGCCATCCCTATCGAAGATTACCTGACCCCAATGACCCGCTATGTTCACTATGGCCATTCCCTAAGTTATAGGTTAATTACTGCAACCACTGACTGTTACAAGTTTTCTTATTTACCGAGAACAGTGTACCACTGGAACCAACTGCCCACCTCCCTACCCTAGAGCAGTTCAATGCTGCAGTTTGCAGCATAGAACATGTCTCGCCATGGTTATCCTGCAAACTCAAGTTTTGATTTTTTTATATCACCAAATTTATTAACGGCAGATAGATAGATAGGCTTTATGCCTTTTGCTTTTAATTGCTCAGTTAGTTTTTAATTGCCTTGAAAAAATGTAAAAAACATATTTTTGGCACACTTTAGGGGGATGTGCACTGGGGGATGTTATCGCTGTTTATAATTGATTTTCACAAGGACTACTCAAAGAATAGTCCAAGTTATTCTACTCACTCTGGCGTCGGCGTCACACTTTGGTTAACCGACATACTGGTACTGATGATAAACTCAACAGATGATAAATTGGACCACCTTCGAATTATTCGATTGCAGCCGGTTATTTATATAATTGAACATGCCGTCTAATAGCAACCACTTACAACAGCATGCAACTGGTGTAAACAAAAACAAAATTGGTAAATATTCTGTATAAATAAATGACTTACATTTATCTGTTTAAAAATATTTATCCAAAATTACTGGGGAAGAGGATGTTTTTTTTGCACATGCTTACTATTAACATATGAAGCCCTGACATTGGGTCACTTTTCATTACTTGATCGATCGGGAATGACTGTTGCAGCATTTTGGGAAAAGTTTCAATATAATTGAATACTATGGAGAAAAATTTTTAAATGACAAAGTGGTCGAATTTATCATCAGTCAACATTTGTACGGTCCCCATTTTACATACCCCTTTTAGGGCCTCACTTCGTTTGTTTACTAAATATGAATTTAAATTATGTCAATTTTTCAGCAAATGTTAAGCTTTAGTTTGATACCAACTATTGATAACAATTTGCAGAAATAAAAAAGTTACAGGTAAGAAACCTCATTTTCTGTCCGGGTTTATCATCAGTACGAGTATAGCTTTGAAACTTATTTTTTCTCTTTTCAGGTCAATTACCAACCTCACCTGGTCATGTCCCATAACTCTGACATGATTTTTGGCCAAATTATGCCCACTTTTGGACATAGAAAATCCTGGTTAAAGTTTTGCATGCAAGTCACTATCTCCAAAACTAATGCAGATTTTGAATTGAAACCTCACATGTGTCTCCGGGGTTATAAAATTAGGTGATAGCATCACGTGCCGTAACTCTGACATTAATTTTGGTCAAATTATGCCCCTTTACTAGGAAAATCCTGTTTTAAAGTTTTGCATGTTAAGTTACTATCTTCAAAACTAATGCAGATATTGAATTGAAACTTCACATACATTTGCCTTTGAGGTTATAAATCTAGGTGATAGCATTAAGTCCCATAACTCTGACATACATTAATTTGTCCAAATTATGTCCCGTTTTGGACTTAGAAAATCCTGGTTAAAGTTTTGCATGCAACTACATACAGCTATTATTCAAAGGCCTATAGCTTTGAAACATATTTTTTCTTTTTCTAGGTCAGTAACCAACCTCGCAGGATCAAGTCCCAAAACTCAGACATGTAGTTTGGGCAAATTATGCCCCCTTTTGGACTTAGAAAATCCTGGTTAAAATTTTGTGTGCAAGTTACTATCTCAAACGCTAATGCAAATATTGAATTGAAACTTCACACATTTCTCCATGTTTATAAAACTAGGTCATAGCATCAAGTCCCATAACTCTGACACGTATTTTGCAAAACTATGTCCCCTTTTGTACTTAGAAAATCCTGGTTAAAGTTTTGAATGCAAGTTACTTTCTCCAAAACTAATGCATATACTTGATTGAAGCTCTATAGATATTTTAACATTTATGGTAATATTCCTGCTTTTGGGACAATTCAAATAGTCAAGCACTGGCTGTCTTACGGACAGTTCTATGTTATAGAATAAAGTGTGTTGAAGACAGCAAAATGAGTGCTTTCCTCTGCAGAAAGCATATGCCATGAGTTCGCAGTACTTTTCTCAAACATTTCGCCCAACTGCTTTTTATACGCCCGTCTCTGAAAGAGCGGGGCGTATTATGTGAACACCCGCGGCAGGCTGGCGGTTGGCGTCCAAAGCATGTCCGCTCCCTAAGTCAAGCAGTTTTCATTCGATCCTCACCAAACTTGCTGACAATGTTTGTGGGCATAATATCTCAGCCAAGCTCAATAACCACCAAAATCTCCCCAGGCACTCCTGGATTATGGCCCTTGAATTACTCAAAAAAACTGCAAATTTAGCCTTGTCGGCTTTCTTAGTCGAACAGTTTCCATCCTATCTTCACCAAACTTGTTGACAATGTTTATGGGTATAATGTATCGGTCAAGTTTGATAACCAGCTAAATCGCCTCAGGCTCTCTTGGATTATGGCCCTTGAATTACTCAAAAAATTGTGAATTTAGTGCCTTGTCCGCTCTCTAAGTCGAACAGTTTTCATCCTATCTTCACCAAACTTGCTGACAATGTTTGTCACTGTGAGGAATCACATGATCAAAATAATCTCTAAACCACTAAATTCATGAATACAATATATGGGATAATAATGAAGCAAGTTTAATTTGCTGTAAATCAAAAATATAGCCTATCATATGGCAACATAGATTTATCCTAAAACTACATAGATTTCAATCACAATCACCTTCTGATTATCTGGAACACTAAAAGAAACTGAGACTTCTTATTTCCTTAGTGTTTGTAATTACAGGAAATCAATTATTGTTGTCAACTACATAATAATTTAACAATTTTCATTAGTCATATGTTAGGCTATGTTTAAATTTCATATCTAATCATGATAGGAAATTTTTTCATGTTCTTCAAATATAACTTTGGTTTAGAGATTATTTTGATCATGTGATTTCATATCTTATCATGATAGGAAATTTTTTCATGTTCTTCAAATATAACTTTGGTTTAGAGATTATTTTGATCATGTGATTCCCCACAGTGGTTTGTGGGCATAATATCTCAGCCAAGTTCGATAAGCAGCCAAATTGCCCCAGGCAGTCTTGGATTATGGCCCTTGAATTAGGCCAAGTTCGATGATGGGCATATTTTGTGACAGTCTGGCACTCTTGTTGTAGATTTACACAGTTTCGCAGTTGGGTGAAGTGTTTGAGAAAAGTACTAAGAACTGGTTGCAGACAATTTATATGGAGGAAAGCACTCATTTCCCTGTCGTTGATGCTCTTTATCTTATGAAAATCTGTCAAGTAATAAGGAAAATATAGGCAAAATGCCATTTTTGCTGTGTGTACGATATCTAAAGGTCATTTGGGTTAAAATTACCACCCTTTGTAAACAAACACCAGAAAGAACAATTCTTAGAACATCATTTCCAACAGTTGTAAGGTCCACTACGCAACCTTTATAACAGTTGCTAGTCTGTTACTAATCTTATTCCTTCTCATTTTGGGATAAATATAAAGTTGATAATTTCCAGAAAGTAATGAACATATTTTGTTGACTGAAACAAACTAGATGTGAAAATGTTTTTAGCTGGTAAAAATTCTATCTAAAGGAAAGGCAAATGCACTGAAAACAGATATGCCTGTTTATAAGTAAGAAGGCAGAAAATAAAGAAAATGCAGAATAATAAGTATGTTGGTACTATTTATTTTTATGCAATATGTATGCATGTCATAATGATAGTTTATTATGCTACCCGATGGGGAAGCATATAGTCTCTGCTTTGTCTGTCTGTCCATTCATCCTTCCATCCATCTGTCCCAAAATTCTTGTCCGGAGTATTTCTCAGCAGCCACTGGTTGGAATTTAGTTAAACTTCATAGGAAGCTTCACTATCAAGAGGAGATGCGCATAATTATTATCTTCATGTTCGACTCGGATGGTTTTTCACTCAGTTATTGCCCTTTGATTATTCAACAATAGTATACTATAGTACAATTCTTGTCCAGACTATTTCTCAGCAGCCACTGGTTGGAATTTAGCCATACTTCATAGGAATTTTTTCTGTCAAAAGGAGATTATCTGGTTGGATGATTTTTCACTGACATATTGCCCTTTGATTATTCAACATTAGTAAACTATAGCGCTATCATAGTCAGGAGTGTATGTCAGCAACTGTGGCCTGAAATTTGGCTAAAATTCATACAACGCTTCTCTCTGAAGAGGATGCTCATATTGTCTTCATTATCCATTGGAATGCCCTTTGATCATTTAACATTACTGAACTGTATGTACCCAGTCAGTAACTTCCAATTTGTTATACCCCGACAAAACAAAGTTTGGGGGGCTATATAGGAGTGAGCTTGTCGGTCCGTCCGTTGGTTTTGCATGGTTTCCGGATGATAACTCAAGAAAGGCTTGACCAATTTAAATAATTTTTGGTACACAGGTGTAACATCAGAAAATACAGGTCAAGTTCGAAATTTGGGGTCAGTAGGTCAAAGGTCAAGGTCACAGTGACCCTGAACAGTCAAACGGTTTCCGGATGATAACTTGAGAACGCTTGGGCCTAGGATCATAAATTTTGGTACACAGATGTAAAATCATGAAATGCTGCTCAAGTTCGACTTTGAGGTCTGTAGGTCAAAGGTCAAGGTCACAGGGACTCAGAACAGTTAAATGGTTTCCGGATGATAACTTGAGAACGCTTGGGCCTATGATCATAAATTTTGGTACACAGGTGTAACATCATGAAATGCAGGTCAAGTTCGACTTTGAGGTCTGTAGGTCAAAGGTCAAGGTCACAGGGACTCGGAGCAGTTAAATGGTTTCCGGATGATAACTCGAGGACGCTTTGGCCTAGGATCATAAATTTTAGTACACAGGTGTAACATCATGAAATGCAGGTCAAGTTCGACTTTGAGGTCAGTAGGTCAAATGTCAAGGTAACAGTGACTTGGAACAGTTAAACGGTTTCCGGATGATAACTTGAGAATGCTTGGGCCTAGGATCATGAAAATTGATAGGGAGGTCGGTTATGACTAGCAGATGACCCCTAATGATTTTGAGGTCAGTAGGTCACAGGTCAAGGTCACAGTGACCCGGAACATTTTGAACAGTTTTCGGACAATAACTTGAGAATGCTTGGGACTAGGATCAGGAAACCTAATCTGGAGGTTGGTCATGTCAAGCAGATCACCCATATTGATTTTTACACTAAAGGTCAAAGGTCATTTAAACCTTTTACGGACAATAACTTGAGAACTCTTTGGCGGAGGATCATGAAACTTCATAGGGAGGTTGATCATGACTAGCAGATGACCTGTATTGATTTTGTGGTCAGTAGGTCAAAGGTCAAGCAAGTTCGGCTTTGACATTGGCTTAGTTCTGTGACAAGGCCATATTGTGGGGGGTATAATTCGACACCCCTGTGACAACTCTAGTTCTTTTGATATGCGTATTTCGGGGAACATCCATTGGTTTTACCAATATTTTCTTGTTTAAACTGCTGTGATGTGTACAGAAATTAAAATCTGTAAAAAGATCCTTTGGAAGCAAAGAATGCAACTAAGAAGAATAATAGGAGACTCAGTTTGATTGTGTCTGTTCATGAAAGGTAATGAAATGTGCAACACCTCTCACGCCCTCCTAGCACCGGCTTTAAGCGGAACTCTATTACACATATGTTGAATGGACCCCATGATCCCAAAGGACCAGACAATATAACAACACTGAAGTCATATTTAACAATATAGGCTTTCATTGATGAGCAAACAAAACATTACTTTTATTTAAATATTTGATGAATAAGTGTTATTTGTTTGTAAAAATGATCCTAAATCTGATTAATTAATCAAAATATCTCAGAAGAAAGCTTGAATAACCGTAATTTTTGCTTCTTGTTAAACTTTAGACATCTTCACTTGAAATGGACTATAAATCTAAAATACAATCATTAGTCACTAGTTATGCATGTCATGACACATTTCAAAGTAACAATTGAAAATTAAGAACTTTAGGCATAAAAAAAATGTTTGTTTCCAGTATCCCAAACTACCCTAAATTTTTGGCACGACCCTAAATGTTTTTTATGGCCTTGGAGAATATTTTTTCAACTTTTTAACAAAAGGTTGCAAACCTGCACTTTTTATGCTTTAAACATGGTAAGTGATGTTAGAAATCAACTTACTGATGCTCTAAAGGCATAACCCCCTTATATGTATTCATTTTTTGACACAAAAATAATTTTCGAAAAGTCTCAGTTAACAAAAAAAAAATCCAAAAAACAAAAAAAATTTCCAACCTACCTACCGTGTTACCGGAAACAAAGAATTTTTTTTAGGCCTTATATGGTTTTATTCAAATGCTGTTTAACTTAGATATATTTACACCAGTGGTAAACATAAAGGAGAAAATTTCAAGATATCTTAAAATGCCACTTGCTGAAAGAATACCTAGCTTGATTTTCAAAACTTCTAGTAATAACTGAATTTAATTTATTATCCTCCGCCGATGAAATCGGGAGAGAGGTATTGAAATGGCATTGTCCGTCCGTCTGCAGCCATTTCTCAGTAACTAGCAGGTAGAATTTCATAAAACGTGAAATAAACATGAACCAACATACTGCGATGATGCCGGTCAAGTTTTTTTTTGGATTGGTAAATTTCCCTTAGAGTTATTGCCCTTGATTTAATGTAAAAATCCACGTCTGCAGCCATTTCTCAGTAACAAGCTGGTAGAATTTTATGAAACTTGAAATAAATATGAACCAACATACATCGATGATGCCCGTCCATTTCTTCTTTGCCTTGGTCACACAACCTCCTCCTCCCGCCCCCCCAGACCCTCCCCCCCCCCAAAAAAAAATAAATTAATTCCTTATTTTTAATTTTTTTCAAACCTACCATGAATATTTATCAACATGCAAAGTTTTAGCGTTCCCCCACCTCGCTACTCCACCCAGTCATGCCCATCACCCCACTCCCCCCACATTTTTTTCCCCATCAATATTTACAATTAGCGTGAAGTTTTGTACCCCAGCCCACCCCCCCCCCCCCCCCACCCACCCCCAAAAAAAATGTTTTTCCCATTCCTTTTTTTTTTTTCATTCTTTTAAAAAATGTTCAAACCTTCAACATAACACACCCACCCCGCAGCCAGCCATGTTCAAGATATCTTACTTGATTGTGCTCTCTTAAGTACATCTGTTCTTTTAAGTTCAAATGTTCATGTTAAATAGCAACACTTGGTGCCAAACTACTCAAAGACAATATTTCATTCTAGTTACACTTCAAGCTCACATTTCAAATAACTCCCATTTAATTCTAAAAGCTAAGCTAATTACAGTAAAGATATTCCATTCAAAATAATTTCATTAGTCAGGATCAACATAACATACATTTATTATGTACACTTAAAACATTCATTTTCTGTTAAATTGATTTTGAATAAATTAAATGAAATTATTTGCTTCTTAGTAACATCCTTAACTTTTTGCCAGATATATTTTTTTGCCATTCCTTACAACAAACCCTTTCGGCAGGGGATACCAATTCATCGAATTTCTCCAGAATTGTCCAAAAATAATGATTTATTAATTAATGGATATAAATTAGTTGTACGATGTGACAAAGTTTAACTTGAGCAAACAGCTTTTTGTGCCCTCTGAAAATTTCTGGGAGGCACTAGGAGTTGCCCTTTTCTGTCCTTCAATCTATCTGTCAGTCTGAATTTGCGTCTCAAAAAGTATTTGTCCCAGAGTCGTCAGACATCACAGGATTATTATTCAGCACGGAAAGTTGTGGCTTTTAATTTGGATCTCGCAGAGCTAGACCAGTTTTACAGCCCTTGACTTAGTCTAAAAAGGGCCTCAGTTTGTGTCGCATGTGTCTCAAAAAGTATTTGACCCAGGATTATGAAACGTTACAGGAATATTGTTCGGCATGTGAAGTTGTTCACCTGGAATTTTGTTAGAGATATCACTTAGCCAGACCAGATTTATGCCTCTTGACTTAGTAATAAAATTTGCATAAAAAAGCATAAAGGTTGTGTTGCATATATCTAAAAAGTATGAAATAGGGTCATGAAACATCATATGAATATTATTCAGCATGTGAAGTTCTGTGAGATTTTGTTTCGGATTTCTGTCAGTCGGATTAGAGTTACGGCCCTTGATTATAAAAAATATGCATAAATGGGATACAACTTTGTGTTGCATGTATCTCAAAAAGTATTTGACTTAGAGTAATAAACATTAGGGGATTGTTATATAGCATGTGAAATTGCACACCTGGTATTCTGTTTGGGATTTCACTCAACCAGACTGGAGTTATGGTCCTTGACTTAGTGAAAAATACACATAAAGTACTTAAAAGTTTGTTTTGCTTAAAGTCATGAAATGTTGTAGGAATATTACCCAGCATGTGAATTTGTGCACCTGACTTTTTTATTTCACTTTGGAAGAGGTATGGCCCTTGACTTAGTCAAAAAATAAAAGTTTTTGCCACATATATCTCAAAACGTACTTGACTTTTAGTCATAAAACATTATTATATAACATGTGAAGTTGTGCCCCTGGTGTTCTGTTTGGGATTTCACTCAGTTACGCCAGAGTTATGGTCCTTCACTTAGTGAAAAACACACATAAAGTTCTTAAAAATAGTTCACCTAGAGTTATGAAACCATGTGCAGTGACAGGAGTCGGGGGAGGCACCTGTGTCCTATGGACACACATCTTGTTTGATTTATTTTTAGTCATTGACTCTTTTGTCATACAGTAATCTTACATCTGGACAATTATAAATGTCCAGTACAAATTGTTGCATTTGAGTATCTTTGATTGACAGTAATTTCATATTTTATGGAAAAGAATAGTAAGGAGTATGACTTTGGAGAATGATAAAAAATTATTGTTTTCATCCGTTTCTATGGAATATCATTACAAACTTATCCTCGATATCAACAAAATCTTTGACTTATTCATACATCATGCATTTACAAGCAAGAGTTATAGCAATGTAGTTAAAGTCAACAACAGTTTCAAAGTAAGTGCCCATGGTTTTCTTAGCCTAACTAAAATTGCCAAGTTTTGCAAAGAAGTTTTTTGTCTAAACCTGAGGCAGAAGAGTTGAAATTAGGGTGGAAAAATGTGTGAAAGTACAATATAGCACATGTTTTTTTTTTCCCAAAGTCAAGTATAAGTGAAAGATAATGGTAAATTGTAATGATTTTCTTTAATTAGATGTTCGTTTTACAGTAAAACATCACTCGTATGAGCATCAATTGCTCGGGCACACTAGTTACCTCCAGCCGTTATTGTGTTCCCAGTTCATTTTCCTTATATTTTTTATGTTTCTGTTGCTCGAAACTTGATAACTTAATCATTTTGCTCTTCTTCTTGTAGCTTCAAGCAGTCATTGTTCTACTGTAGTTTTACTGGATAAAAAAGATTATATTTGTTTCATATCTTTTATACCCCCACCAAACATGTTTGGTGTGGGGATGGGGTGCTATTTAGGAGTCAGTTTTGTCGCGTCGCGTCGCAAAATCTATTATCTCAGTTATTACTAAATGGATTTGATTCAAACTGTAAATAGATGTTCCACCTTATCACCCACATCATGTGACACAAGGTGCATAACTCTGACACCAAGTTTTCATGAATTATGTCCCCTTTTACTTAGAATTTAAGGTTAATTTTGTTGTATTTTCACTATATCTCAGTTATTGTTAAAATTTATTAAATGGATTTGATTCAAACTTAAAATAGATGTTCCACCTCATCACCCACATCATGTGACACAAGGTGCATAACTCTGACACCAATTTTTCATGAATTATGCCCCTTTTTACTTAGAATTTAAGGTTAAAGGCACTCGCTACAGTTTTTCCGGATGGGTCGATATTTACCCCAACACCGTGCCAATTTGGTTTTGATGTAGCTCACTGCAGTGTTGGTGCGGTCTTCTGCGCATGCCCGGAAGTGATTATCTAATGTCGCGTACGGCAAAAATTCGCAAATTATTGTATGTTCGCATGCATTTAATGCACAAAATGTATAATATACTGACTAAAGGTTAGGGTAAGTTTCACCATGGTTACAAAATATATACATTTAAAGTACTTTTAGTTCAAATTGCTTCAATCCGACATATACTGGAGTCTGTTATTTATACCAACGCTCAAACTCTGCATTGAGTCATAGCTGTTTCTAATCCCGTACCGTACATTCGTAAACTATAGGTTTTGTTTTAAAAAAAAGGCGGAAACTTTCGTCGTTCTATGCCATCAAAATGCTTCAGAAACACCTTAAAATCCGATTATTAAGAAATCTGCTGTTTGATAATTTTATATATACATTTCTAAGTCATTTGCTCAAACACTGAAAGAGTATTTCGTGCCAACCTGCGTTGTATAAATGCCCGCCACACCCCACCTAGTTGTAATTTGATTTAAGCGAAATCTAATATGGTGACCTATCAATTTTCTTTTTGTTTTAGATTAGGTAGACATAACCAAGGGTATGTGCAGAGTTTGATTAAATTCTATTATGTGAAACTCGATAAAATAGCAGAAGTACCAACTTAAAACTGACAAAAATATGCAAAAATAGCCCTTGGGTCTGCTGAACAAGTATTCCTTTCTTTACAAAATCATGTTCTTTTGATTTCTCTGAGCATGTTTCAAATAGATATATTGTTTTCCGTTATAAAAATGCTTAGATAATCAAATTTATGCTGATTATTGTACTTTACTGAAATATATTTTAGGATTACAGAAATTTTGAAAAATGTTTAAAATAGCACCAAATCTAGGGGCAAATTAAATTGAAACAAAGCTGGTGACCTAGTATTTTTATTTCATTTTTCAATACATCATAACATGATCATAATACAAAACATTTCATCAAAATCTATTATTGAGAAAAAAATTACGAAACTGTAGCGAGCGTCCTTAATTTTGATGCATTCTCTATATCTCAGTTACTACTGTATGGATTTGATTCGAACTTAAAATAGATGTTCCACCTCATCACCCACATCATGTGACACAAGGTGCATAACTCTGACACCAATTTTTCTTGAATTATGTCCCCTTTTACTTAGAATTTAATTGTGATGCATTTTCACTATATCTCATTCTGATTGGCTTAGAGCCAAAGGGAAGTAACATTTTTTTAACTTTTGTACTGAGTTTCTTCCCCGTAAATTCCAGGAATTAATCTATTTTTAGAAATCCTATTTTTAGATTTTCAATATTTTAGGTATTTTTCTAACTTTTTTATTATAAGTCCTATGTAAAAAGAAAATACATTTTTCTGTGGTAACATGTGTCAGTAAGACACTTATTTGTATTCACTTTTAGTGTACCTCTAATATTAGAGATTTTTTATATTTACTAGTATTACTATACTAGTATTATACTAGTATTACTTATATGTGGAAGCCCAGGATGAAGTACTCCAAAGACGAGTAAAATTCTTTTTAAGTATTAAGCTTTTTTTGACATTTTTATATTATTCTAAGTATTTTTAAGATTTCTTATGGTTGCCATTCTTCTGCGACAAGACTGTATGGTGGTGGTATGAGTCACTCCTGTGACAGTTCTAGTTCTTTTTAGGTGTAATTTAAATTCTTGGGATCTTTTTTGATCAAACAATTTTTGGGGGTATGATTTTGATCAGACAATTTTTGTTAACTTTTTATTTTTTTCTTCAGAAAAATAATGACTGTTTTGGATTGAATTTAAAATTGCCTTGTACTGACATCAACTGTTTATTATATAATTTCAGAGATTTTCATCATTCTTGAGAGTACCTGTTAAAGAACCAGAGCAAAGATGACAGTGGAGGAGGATAAAGAGGACTTGTTTGTTGTCACTAAGAAAGAACAGAATAGAAAAGTTGGTCTGCTTGTTGTTGGGATTGTGTTTCTGTTGATGATATTGGCGACAATTATTGGTGTTGCTGTATATGTGCTGACTGATAGATACAGTGCTGACGACCCACCTTCTGTTGATTTACAGTGTAAAGCAAAGAATGATGCCTGTCTGTAAGTGATCATTAGCTGATTTCTATCAGTTCATTCTCACATACCAAACGTCTACTGTTGTTACCGCAGGTAGAATTGCTGGCACATTTCCATAATATTTTCAGATTTTTTTTTATATTTCAGTTAATAAACTTACAATCAATGTAGTTAATATTTATTTTGATGCATAGCAATTGAATGTATTTGTGAGATGTCAGAAGTATTTAAAGTAATCAAGTATTTTTTTCAGCTAATGCAGGCAACAATATTGAATATTCAAAACCATGGGGCAATTTGTAGGAAAGGTGTTTCAAACTGCTTCTTGAAGTTATTATTATTATTATTATTATTATTATACCAGATTTATATAGCGCCCTTTTCATGATCAATTTCACATTCAAAGGCGCTTTACATAGTTCAAATGCAGCCACACAGGGCGCATAATTCATCCTCTACTAGTACAGACACAGAGCGATCTGACCAGAGGGACAGAGTGAGACATGGTCAGGATCCATACTGTTCGCTTTCAAAGCCTATTGTAATTAGAGAAACCGTTAGTGAACAGCATGGATCCTGGCCAGACTGCGCGGATGCGCAGGCTGGTCTGGATCCATGCTGGTAGCAAAGCCATTATGTTGGTTTTCTCATGGCATGGCTCATATACAACAACACAGTGTTGCCTATTTTTCTCTTACATAGAACAAAAACTCACAGACATTTTATTACAAGGTTTTAAGGTTTTAATGTTATTATTGTTTAGGAATTGCTGTAAAATATGCTTCCTGATATTTGCATTTACAGATTTACCCTAGTGGAAAGTATTCCTGAAAACTTGACATACAATGCAGGAGAACCGTCTCACCCGTCTACATTCTCCGGGATACAGGAGATCATATCCAAGGCTGAGAACACAATAGAGATTGCAAGCTTCTACTGGACCATGAGACCCAATGATCTCCCTGTCACCGATCCTTCCTCATGGCAAGTAAGATCATAGTAACAACACTCACCCAGATTCTAGTGGTATATACAATAATTATCAGATAAAACTGAAAGAGATGGATTGATACTGTTATACGCAGTGACTGGGACAGGGCTTTTGTGACCCCTCAGTGTCCGTCGTGTGTCATGTGTCCGTCAACATTTTCTAAAAAAATCTTCTTCTTGAACCCCCACCTCCCCCACCCTGGAGCTCACATGGTTTATATAGACTTATATAGGGAAAACTTTGAAAATCTTCTTGTACAAAACCACAAGGCCTAGGGCTTTGATATTTGGTGTGTAGCATCATCTAGTGGTCCTCTACCAAGGTTGTTCAAATTATCCCCCTAGGGTCAAATGTGGCCCCGCCCCAGGGCTGCCAAGTTTTACATAGACTTATATAGGAAAAAAAGTTTTAAAATCTTCTTCTCTGAAACTACAACCCTTAGACCTTTGATATTTGGTTTGTAGCATTGTCTTATGGTCCTTAATCAACATTTTTCAAATTGTACCCCTGGGGTGAAAAGAGGCCCTGCCCTGGGGGTCCCAAGTTTTATATAGACTTGTATAGGAAAAAACTTTAAAAATCTTCTTGTCTGAAACCATATGCAGGGCATCAAGTTACCTATATTTACCTATATTTTCCTATATTTTAGCCCTCTACCTATAATAACCTATAAAATCCTATATTTTGCCAAAATACCTATAAATACCTATAATCTGGAAATTTTGTGGTAAGCAAGGAATACAAAGGTCATTCAAACCATTAAAAAAGAAGTAATTCTATGATAATTGAGTTTATAAATATGCTGTTACCTTTTAGGCATTGAAATTTGTATTCCTTTCAGGTGTAGTGACTCTGCCCAGCCCAGCTTTAGGAAAGCTTTAAGTAATGGAAGTTCTTTTTAGCTCACCTGAGCAATGCTCAGGTGAGTTTTTCTGATCGCTCGATGTCCGGCGTCCGTCGTCCGTCGTCCGTCGTCTGTCGTCTGTCGTCTGTCGTCCGTCGTCTGTCAACATTTAGCTTGTGTATGCGATAGAGGCTGTATTTTTCAATTAATCTTCATGAATAATGGTCAGAATGATAACCTTGATGAAATCTAGGCCGAGTTCGAAAATGGGTCATCTCGGGTCAAAAACTAGGTCACTAGGTCAAATCAAAGAAAAACCTTGTGTATGCGATAGAGGCTGTATTTTTCATTTAATCTTCATGAATATTGGTCAGAATGATAACTTTGATGAAATCTAGGCCGAGTTCAAAAATGGGTCATCTCGGGTGAAAAACTAGGTCACTAGGTCAAATCAAAGAAAAACCTTGTGTATGCGATAGAGTCGGTATTTTTCAATTAATCTTCATGAATATTGGTCAGAATGATAACCTTGATGAAATCTAAGTCGAGTTCGAAAATGGGTCATCTCGGGTCAAAAACTAGGTCACTAGGTCAAATCAAAGAAAAACCTTGTGTATGCGATAGAGGCTGTATTTTTCAATTCTTCTTCATGAATATTGGTCAGAATGATAACTTTGATGAAATCTAGGCCGAGTTCGAAAATGGGTCATCTCGGATCAAAAACTAGGTCACTAGGTCAAATCAAAGAAAAACCTTGTGTATGCGATAGAGGCTGAATTTTTCAATTGATCTTCATGAATTTTGGTCAGAATGATTGCCTTGATGAAATCTAGGCCGAGTTCGAAAATGGGTCATCTGGGGTCAAAAACTAGGTCACTAGGTCAAATCAAAGAAAAACCTTGTGTATGCGATAGAGGCGGTATTTTTCAATTGATCTTCATGAATTTTGGTCAGAATGATTACCTTGATGAAATCTAGGCTGAGTTCGAAAATGGGTCATCTGGGATCAAAAACTAGGTCACTAGGTCATATCACGTAAAAACCTTGTGTATGCGATAGAGGATGTATTTTTCAATTGATCTTCATGAATTTTGGTCAGAATGATTACCTTGATGAAATTTAGACCAGTTTCAAAAATAGGTCATCTGGGGTCAAAAACTAGGTCACTAGGTCAAATCAAAGAAAAACCTTGTGTATGCAGTAGAGGCTGTATTTTCAACTGATCTTCATGAAATTTAGCCAGAATGATTACCTTGATAAAATCTAGGCCGTGTTCGAAAATGGGTCATCTCGGGTCAAAAACTAGGTCACTAGGTCAAATCGAAGAAAAACATTGTGTATGCAATAGAGGATGTATTTTTCAATTGATCTGTATGAAATTTGGTCAGAATGATTGTCTTGATGAAATCTAGGTCGATTTTGAATATGGGTTATCTGAGGTCAAAAACTAGGTCACTAGGTCAAATTAAAGAAAAATCTTGTGTATGCGATAGAGACTGTTTTTTTCAATTGATTTTTATGAAATTTGGTCAGGTTGATTGCCTTAATGAAATCTAGGTCGAATTTGAATATGGGTCATCTGAGATCAAAAACTAGGTCACTTGGTCAAATCAAAGAAAAAACTTCTGTATGTGATAGAGGCTGTATTTTTCAGTTGATCTTCATGAATTTTGGTCAGAATGATTGCCTTGATAAAATCTAGGTCGAGTTTGAACATGGGACATCTAGGGTCAAAAACTAGGTCATATCTAAGAAAATGCTTGTTTTATCGCAAGAGACCAATTTTTTGGTCCAATCTTAATGAAAATTGGTCAGAATATTTGTTTCCTTGAAATCACTAGGTCAAACATGTTTTACACTGTTATGGAGTGTTTCTTAGGTGAGCGACCTAGGGCCATCTTGGCCCTCTTGTTTCAATTGGAATATTTTCCATTTCTTAAAGCTTTCATGTATAAAAATGTGAATAGGAAATGCACATGTTTTTATTTTGTTTTCAGAATAAACAAGCCTTAATGTTTCATAATTAAGCCTCATAATGCCTGCTAATAAGAGTCAGTTTCGAGATAGGTTGCTATCAGAAGTAGATGGCAATGGACATGAACTGAAATTATGGTGTGTCAAGGGGAAGAGTGACTCTTATGGTCACTGTACATTGTGCAAAACTGACATAAAGTGTGATAATGCTGGACTGAGACAAATTCTTCAACATGCAAAAGGCACTCAACACAAGAAATTCCCTGTTAAACTGATTTGAGTACCAGTATTAGTAAAGTTTTGTCTGTTGGTGAATTAATAGTTTATTATGAAAGTAAGATATATGTCAAAATGTTATTTGTTTAAAATCATAAAAGTAGCCACTTTTTCTGTTCCTTTGTATTTTATGTTTAATAAAAGAGAGTGCTGGTAGGTGGTGGAGGAGGATAAAACGCTTGTCTGACTTGTTTTCTTCATTATAAGCAACCTATATAATCCTATATTTCTGGCCCCCAAATACCTATATTTCAGGATCCTACCTATATTTTTGACTCCCAAAAGCACTTGACGCCCTGCATATGACATAGGCTTTTGATATTTGGTATGATGCATCGTCTAGTAGTCCTCTACTAAAATTATTCAAATTATGCCCCTGGGGTTAAAAGAGGCCCCACCCTGGGGTCATTTAGTTATTATGTGAGTTATATAGGAAAAAATACTTAAAAAATCATTTGATCCTATTTCCAAGACTGTTTGATTATAATTACCTGATGACCCCAAGTAATATGATGTCACTTCACTGTGACCTACTGACCTACTGACCTACTTTCTTGTTTTTTAGCTCACCTGAGCAATGCTCAGGTGAGTTTTTCTGATCGCTCAATGTCCGTCGTCCGTCGTCTGTCGTCCGTTGTCTGTCGTCTGTCGTCCGTCGTCTGTCAACATTTAGCTTGTGTATGCGATAGAGGCTGTATTTTTCAATTAATCTTCATGAATATTGGTCAGAATGATAACCTTGATGAAATCTAGGCCGAGTTTGAAAATGGGTCATCTCGGGTCAAAAACTAGGTCACTAGGTCAAATCAAAGAAAAACCTTGTGTATGCGATAGAGGCTGTATTTTTCAACTAATCTTCATGAATATTGGTCAGAATGATAACCTTGATGAAATCTAGGCCGAGTTCGAAAATGGGTCATCTCGGGTCAAAAACTAGGTCACTAGGTCAAATCAAAGAAAAACCTTGTGTATGCGATAGAGGCTATATTTTTCAATTGATCTTCATGAATATTGGTCAGAATGATTGCCTTGATGAAATCTAGGCCGATTTTGAAAATTGGTCATCTCGGGTCAAAAACAAGGTCACTAGGTCAAATCAAAGAAAAACCTTGTGTATGCGATAGAGGCTGTATTTTTCAATTATTCTTCATGAATATTGATCAGAATGATAGCCTTGATGAAATCTAGGCCGAGTTCAAAAATGGGTCATCTCGGGTCAAAAACTAGGTCACTAGGTCAAATCAAAGAAAAACCTTGTGTATGCGATAGAGGCTGTATTTTTCAATTGATCTTCATGAATATTGGTCAGAATGATTGCCTTGATGAAATCTAGGCCGAATTCGAAAATGGGTCATCTCGGGTCAAAAACTAGGCCACTAGGTCAAATCAAAGAAAAACCTTGTGTATGCGATAGAGGCGGTATTTTTCAATTGATCTTCATGAATGTTAGTCAGAATAATTACCTTGATGAAATCTAGGCCGAGTTCAAAAATGGGTCATGTGGGATTAAAAACTAGGTCACTAGGTCAAATCAAGGAAAAACCTTGTGTATGCGATAGAGGCTGTATTTTTCAACTAATCTTCATGAAATTTACCCAGAATGATTACCTTGATAAAATCTAGGCCCAGTTCGAAAATGGGTCATCTGGGGTCAAAAACTAGGTCACTAGGTCAAATCGAAGAAAAACATTGTGTATGCAATAGAGGATGTAGTTTTCAATTGATCTTCATGAAATTTGGTCAGAGTAATTGCCTTGATGAAATCTAGGTCGAGTTTGAATATGGGTTATCTGAGGTCAAAAACTAGGTCACTAGGTCAAATTAAAGAAAAATCTTGTGTATGCGATAGAGACTGTTTTTTTCAATTGATTTTTATGAAATTTGGTCAGGATGATTGTCTTAATGAAATCTAGGTCGAATTTGAATATGGGTCATCTGAGGTCAAAAACTAGGTCACTTGGTCAATTCAAAGAAAAAACTTGTATATGTGATAGAGGCTATATTTTTAAATTGATCTTCATGAATTTTGGTCAGAATGATTGCCTTGATAAAATCTAGGTCGAGTTTGAACATGGGTCATCTAGGGTCAAAAACTAGGTCATATCATAATCTAAGAAAATGCTTGTTTTATCACAAGAGACCAATTTTTTGGTCCAATCTTAATGAAAATTGGTCAGAATATTTGTTTCCATGAAATCACTAGGTCAAACATGTTTTACACTGTTATGGTGTGTTTCTTAGGTGAACGACCTAGGGCCATCTTGGCCCTCTTGTTAAGATTCAGCCTTGAAATTTTGATGACATCCACGGTTTTGCACACCAATCGTAAAACTGAATTTCATTGACCATGAATGTGACCTACTGACTTTCTTAATTTTTATGCCCCCGAAGGGAGTCATATAGTTTTTGAACCGTCTGTCTGTCGGTCTGTCCGCATTTTTCGTGTCCGGTCCATATCTTTGTCATCGATGGATGTATTTTCAAATAACTTGGCATGAATGTGTACCACAGTAAGACGATGTGTCGCGCGCAAGACTCAGGTCCGTACCTCAAAGGTCAAGGTCACACTTAGACATTAAGGGATAGTGCATTGATGGGCGTGTCCGGTCCATATCTTTGTCATCGATGGATGGATTTTCAAATAACTTGGCATGAATGTGTACCACAGTAAGACGACGTGACGCGCGCAAGACCCAGGTCCGTACCTCAAAGGTCAAGGTCACACTTAGACATTAAGGGATAGTGCATTGATGGGCGTGTCCGGTCCATATCTTTGTCATCAATGGATGGATTTTCAAATAACTTAGCATGAATGTGTACCACAGTAAGACGACGTGTCACGCGCAAGACCCAGGTCCGTAGCTCAAAGGTCAAGGTCACACTTAGACATAAAGGGATAGTGCATTGATGGGCGTGTCCCGTCCATATCTTTGTCATCGATGGATGGATTTTCAAATACCTTGGCATGAATGTGTACCACAGTAAGACGATGTGTCATGCGCAAAACCCGGGTCCGTAGCTCAAAGGTCAAGGTCACACTTAGATGTTAAAGGTCTTTTTTCATGATAGTGCATTGATGGGCGTGTCCGGTCCATATCTTTGTCATTCATGCATGGATTTTAAAATAACTACGCGTAAATGTGTGACACTGTAAGACGACGTGTCGCGCACAAGACCCAGCTCCGTAGGTCGAAGGTCCTAAACTCGAACATCGGCCATAACTATTCATTTAAAGTGCCATCGGGGGCATGTGTCATCCTATGGAGACAGCTCTTGTTTATTATCAGTTTGACATTTGAAACATGTAGCTCATATTACTCAGGTAAGCGATCCAGGGTCATCATGACCCTCTTGTTTATAAGTGAAACTTCTTTTGAATTGTCTGTTTTATGAATTATTCAAGTTGTTTTATATGATTTTCATTTGCTTTAAGTTTCTACCAGTTTGTGTGACTCTGACCTGATTTTTTTGCTGTCTTATGTAATAAAACAAAACAGACAACTTGAAAATACCTTAAGCATTGTTATGGCATAAGTTATTTATTGATTGACAGGGTGAGCAGATATTCAAGGACCTAGTGTTTGCTGGGAAAGAGAAAGGAATAAAGATAAGAATAGTTCAAAGCTTTCAAAAGGAACCAGTTAATGATACAATCTACCTTGCCAAAGAAGGTGAGATCACCTTTCACTTAGTACTAGATTTCTGCATAATTTTTAGCTCGACTATTCAAAGAATAGTGTAGCTATTTTACTCACCTTGGCGTCAGTGTTGGCATCGGTGTCGGCATCACACCTTGGTTAAAGTTTTGCATACAAGTACATATGGCTATCATTTAAAGGCACATAGCTTTGACTTCTTTTTTCTTTTTCTCACTGGGTCAAGTCCCATAAGTCAGACATGTAATTTGGTCAAATTATGCCCCCTTTTGGACTTTCAAGATCCTTGTTAAAAGTTTGTGTGCAAGTACATATAGCTATTACTTAAAGGCATATAGATTTGAAACTCATTTTTTTTTAGGGCAATTACCAACCTCACTAGGTCAAGTTCTATAACTCTGACATGTATTTAGGCCAAATTATGCCCTCTTTTGGACTTAACAATTCTGGTTAAAGTTTTGTGTGCAAGTTACTATCTGCAAAACAAATGCAGATATAAAATTGAAACTTCTTATGTGTCTTTGGGGTTATAAAACTAGATGATTGCATCAAGTCCCATATCTCTGTCATGCATTTTGGCTAAATCATGTCCCCTTTTGAACTTAAAACTTCTGATTAAAGTTTTGCATGCAAGTTACTATCTTCAAAACTAATACAGAAACTGGATTGAAACTCTATAGATATTTTAACATTTAGGGTAATATTCCTGCTTCTGGGACAATGATTCGAATATTCCTGCTTCTGGGACAATGATTGGAATAGTCGAGCACTGGCTGTCTTAATGACAGCTCTTGTTATATTTATAGTTCCTTTCTGTAAAGCCAGTTTCCATAATTACTGTTCTCTTCACAGTAAAACAGCAATATTTCAAGGTTGCAGGGTTTTCACAGTTAATATAAGAAAAATTACTTGGGACCACTTCATTTGCCCAATCAAGCCTGGATGTTTCAGCAGGCAGTGTTTTACTGTAGTTGTTTTCCTTAATGGCTATACACATTTTGTTGTGGGCACCAAAGTACTTCTATTTTTAATGGATTTCAGCCTTACACAGTTACTTAGCCATAAGTTGAACCTGTGAGTCTCCATTGTCTCTCAAAGTTATTACTTTTTAATTGTTTTCCCAGTTGCTTCTTTAAAATGCCTAATGGCTAAAAGTAGAAAAAAAAATATACAGTTTTTTAGCTCGACCGTTCATAAAATAGTAGAGCTATTGGACTCGCCCGTGCGTCGACGTCCGCGTCCCTATTTGATTAAGTTTTTGTATGTAAGCTGGTATCTCAGTAACCACTTGTGGGAATGGATTGAAACTTCACACACTTACTCACTGTGATAAACTGACTTACATTGCATAGGTTCCATAACTCTATTTTGCTTTTTTACAAAATTATGCCTCTTTTTTGACTTAGAAATTTTTGGTTAAAGTTTTGTATGTAAGCTGGTATCTCAGTACTCACTAATGGGAATGGATTGAAACTTCACACACTTGTTCACTGTCATGATCTGACATGCACTAAGCAGGTCCCATAACTCTACTTTGTTTGTTTTTCAAAATTATGCCCCTTTTTCCACTTAGCAGTTTTTGGTTAAATTTTTATATGTAAGCTGGTATCTCAGTATCCACTAATGGGAATAGATTGAAACTTCACACACTTGTTCACTGTTATGATCTAACATGCACTACGCAGGTCCCATAACTCTACTTTGCATTTTTTCAAAATTATGCCCCTTTTTTGACGTAGCAGTTTTTTGTTAAGTTTTTGTATGTAAGCTGGTATCTCAGTATCCACTAATGAGAAAGGATTGAAACTTCACACACTTGTTCACTGTCATGGTATGACATGCAGTGCATAGGTTCGATAACTCTACTTTGCATTTTACAAAATTATGCATCTTTTTCAACTTAGCAGTTTTTGCTTAAATTCTTATATGTAAGCTGGTATCTCAGTACCCACTAATGGGAATAGATTGAAACTTCACACACTTGTCCATTGTCATGTGCTGATAAGCACTTTGCAGGTTCCATAACCCTGTTTTGCATTTTTACAAAATGATGCCCCTTTTTCAACTTTTGTATTTATTCAATTGACAAGGAAGGCTGTTGAATAGTCGAGCTTTGCTGTCCTCCGACAGCTCTTGTTTTTTCATGAACAACTTGATTAATGTCAGAAGTTGCCTTTCATAGACCTTTCTCAGATTTGTTTAAATGGTTTTGCTTAAGTGCACTTTTGGGCCACTAGAGCTAGAAATAGAAAAAAGTTTAAATGACTTCTTTTTATGTAACATTTGATGAATATTACCAAACTTGGTCAGATTATGCTTATATAGACTTTTCTAAATATTTCTAAAAATGGTTTTGACTGTACACAAGTGTCACAAAAGCTAAATTTAGAGGAACACTTTAAATGACTTTCTTGTGAATCTTTTGATGCCTGTTTACCAAAATTTGTGAGAAACTTCATCCTCACATGAATCTTTTTCAATTTTATGCCCCCCTTCAAAGAAGGAGGGGTATGTTGTTTTGCAGATGTCGGTATGTCTGTCTGTCGGTCAATCTGTCGGTCGATCAGTATGTAGGCAAATCCGTTTCGAGATGATAATTCAAGAACGCTTGGGCCTAGGATCATGAAAGTTGATAGGGAGATTGGTCCAAACCAGCAGATGACCCCTATTGATTTTGAGATCAGTAGGTCAAAGGTCAAGGTCACAGTGACCTAGAACTGTTAAATGGTTTCCGGGTGATAACTCAAGAATGCTTACGCCTAGGATCATGAAAATTGACAGAAAGGTTGGTCATGACCAGCAGATGACCCCTATTTATTTTGAGTTCAATAGGTCAAAGGTCAAGGTCAGAGTGATGCGGAACAGTTAAGCGGTTTCCGGATGATAACTCACGAATGTAGGGAGATTGGTCATGTCCAGCAGGTGACCCCTATTGATTGTAAGATCATTAGGTCAGAGGTCAAGGTCACAGTGACCCTGACCAGTTAAACAGTTTCTGAATGATAACTCAAGAACGCTTGGGCCTAGGATCGTGAAAATTGATGGGGAGGTTGATCATGACCAGCAGATGACCCCTATTGATTTTGAGGTCAGTAGGTCAATGGTCAAAGTCACAGTGACCCAGAACAGTTATATGGTTTCTGGACGATACCTTGAGAATGCTTGGGCCTAGGATAATGAAACTTGATAGGAAGGTTGATCATGATCAGCAGATGACCCCTATTGATGTTGAGGTCATTAGGTCACAGTGACCTAGAACAGTTAAATGGTTTCTCAATGATAACTCAAGAACCTAGTGGTAGAGCGTCCGCTACTAGTGGGGGAGGTCATGGGTTCGATCCCCGGCCTTGTCATACCAAAGACGTAAAAATGTTACTAGCAGCTTCCTTGCTTGGCGCTCAGCATTAAGGAGATAGTGCTAGGACTGGTCAGCCCGGTGTCAGTATAATGTGACTGGGTGGGGTATCATGCCACGTGTCTATGGCGTGATATTTCAGTGAGGCAGCACTATAAAGTTGGGCATTGTGCTCACTGCTACAAGTAGACACCATCGTTTATATGACTAAAAAATTGTTGAAAAAGACGTTAAACCCGAACACACACACACACAACTCAAGAATGCTTGGGCCTAGGATCATGAAACTTAATAGGGAGGTTGATCATGACCAGCAGATAACCTCTATTTATTTTAAGATCAATAGGTCAAAGGTCAAGGATACATTACCCAGAACAGTAGAACTTTTGTATACAATGACCAAATAATTTCTGTTCCTTTTGCAATTACTGAATGCATCAAGGTGGGCATTTCGTGTTCTACGAGCTCTTGTCTTTAGCTCTTGTGAGCAACTTAGAACTATTAAAGTCCTCTTTATCGTGCAGTTTTGATTTTAAATTGTTATTGCATGTTTAAGGCTGAGTTTTGTTTGTTTACAAACAGCTGGAGCAGAGGTACGCAGTTTAAACTTCGACAGACTTTTGCACAGTGGAATACTTCATACTAAAATGTGGCTTGTTGATAGGAGACATTTCTACGTGGGAAGTGCTAATCTTGACTGGAGGTCATATACACAGGTATAGTGTCAAGTTTTCTTTCAAATTATCAAAACTAGGAATATTGAATTTGTTTGTAAAGTTTGTTGCACTTAGTAGAGATGTTAAGTTGCAGTTTATTAAAAAAATCTGCATATTTGTTTTTGGCAAAGGGAAATAATTATTAATTGTTGTTGAAACACACCCAGGAAATATGCAAAAGAGATATTAAGCTGTGTTTAGAATGTACTGAATTTTCTCAGTGGATTAATTAACATAAATATGCCTGATCATTGAATAATAGAGAAGTATCCCTGATCATTGATTAATCAGCTTAAGTATGCCTGATCATTGATTAATCAGCTTAAGTATGCCTGATCATTGATTAATCAGCTTAAGTATGCCTGATCATTGATTAATCAGCTTAAGTATGCCTGATCATTAATGAATCATTATTAAAATTGGTCCAGACAGCTATCTCTCTGGATTTTTGACAAGGAAATAACTCGTTATTTATAGTCTTTCAACATAAAGCTCATTGTTGATCATTTTGCACATTCATTTTTAGCTCAACTATTCAAAGAATAGTCTAGCTATTCTACTCACCCTGGCGTCGGCGTCGGCGTCGGCGTCGGCTTCACACCTTGGTTAAGTTTTTGCATGCAAGTACATACAGCCATCAATTAAAGGCATATAGCTTTGAAACTTATTTTTTCTTTTTCTAGGTCAATTACCAACCTCTCTGGGTCAAGTCCCATAACTCTGACATGTATTTTGAGCAAATTATGCCCCCTTTTGGACTTAGAAAATTTTGGTTAAAGTTTTACATGCAAGTTACTATCTCCAAAACTAATGCAGACATTGATTTGAAACTTCACATGTGTCTTCGGGGTTATAAATCTAGTTGATAGCAGCAAGTCCCATAACTCTGACCTTCATTTTGGCCAAATTATGCCCCCTTTTGGACTTAGAAAATTCTGGTTAAAGTTTTGCGTGCAAGTACATACAGCTATTTCTAAAAGACATATAGATTTGAAACTTATTTTTTCTTTTTCTAGATCAATTACCAACCTCATTGGGTCAAGACCCATAACTCTGACATGTATTTTGAGCAAATTATGCCCCCTTTTAGACTTAGAAAATTCTGGTTAAAGTTTTACATGCAAGTTATTATCTCCAAAACTAATGCAGATATTGAATTGACACTTCACATGTGTCTTCGGGGTTATAAAACTAGTTGATAGCAGCAAGTCCCATAACTCTGACCTTCATTTTGGCCAAATTATGTCCCCTTTTGGACTTAGCAAATTCTGGTTAAAGTTTTGCGTGCAAGTACAAACAGCTATTACTAAAAGGCATATAGATTTAAAACTTATTTTTTCTTTTTCTAGATCAATTACTAACCTCGCTGGATCAAGTCCCAGAACTCTGGCATGTATTTTGGGCAAATTATGCCCCCTTTTGGACTTTGAAAATTCTGGTTAAAGTTTTACATGCAAGTTTCTATCTCAAAAACTAATGCAGATATTGAATTGAAACTTCACATGTGCCTTCGGGGTTATAAAACTAGTTGATAGCAGCAAGTCCCATAACTGATATGCATTTTCGACAAATTATTCCCACTTTTGAACTTAAAACTCTTTTGATATTTAACCTTTTTGGGTAATATTTTCCTGCTTCTGGGACAATATTTCGAATAGTCGAGCTTGGCTGTCTTACGGACAGCTCTTGTTAAATTTATAAGAATGAAAATTATATATATAATTTATTATAGAGCTATATTATTATTTCAGAATTCAGCAACAATGATATCTTTCACGTCATGAACCATTTAGTGTTGATTTAATGCCTTTAAGTTAATCAGCACATCACTAAACTAAATGTAAGTTAATGTATTTTGTGATTTCAGGTGAAAGAGATGGGTTCAATAATACAGAATTGTGACTGTCTGGCTGGTGATATAGGGAAAATATTTGATGCCTACTGGTACCTGGCAACACCAGAGTCTAGCATCCCGTCACCATGGCCACCACAGTATAATACCATGTACAATATTTCCAGTCCTATGGTGGTCAACTTCAATGGAACGAAATACAATACATTTCTGTCTGTAAGTTGCACTGGGACCTGAATATTTAACACACTTCATGAAATTTTGATAAAGCAAATTTAGAAAAGTTTAGCTTTGACCAGATGACTTTGAATTTTCTTCTGATTTGAGCCTGGCTTTGTTAGGCTGGTGTTTATACTCAGGTGCCTTAGATTATGTTCAAAGAGGGCTTTGGTGTCTTCTTCCACTAGTACTGCTTGAAAGTCATATATTATGACTTGCAGCATGTTGTTGTGCCTTTAACTTTTAACCTATCAACAAAAACTTGCTGCAGATAAAGTGTACTCTTAGTGTGTCCTAAGCATGGTTTTTATATACAAGTTTGAAGCTAGTATATTTTTATACAAAGCCACATGCACATCTTGCAGTTTGCAAAACCTGCTTCTGATTTGCGCTGGTTTAGTGTTTGTACCTATCTGTACCTGCTTAGTTGCTAAATTTAACAATGTCATGTCCATTTATGTTTCATAGTTGGTATTTAGAATTAAACAAATGATATTGTAAATCTGACAGTAGTACAGGCCTGATTTAACTGGACTTCTTAAATTAGGGTTTTTCAGGGTCAAGTGGTTACAGTCTCTTGCCTCTTACCTCTGTGGGTTTGTGCCCTTCCCAAGTTATCATCTGCAGAATCCATCCAGCTTGCTTACTAAATAATAGTGGTTTGACCAAGGTGCCCAGCCATGCATGAAATAATGCCCAGAAGGACAACAGGAGTCTTCTTTCCCTATTTAAGTCCCCATTTGACCTAAATTGGTGTGATATGCATTACAGTCAACATCAACTATTGTTTTTCAGAGTTCACCGCCGCAAATATGTCCAAGTGGTCGGTCCCAGGATGGGAATACTATTGTACAGATCATTAACAATGCCACAAAATATGTCCATATAGCAGTAATGGATTACTTTCCAACCACCCAGTTCTCACATCCACGTATGTAAGTATAGATAATTTTGCTTTTGCAGTCAAATGTAAGAATTTGCTTGGTTTAATCTGAAAGAGTTTAATTGAGTTATTAATAATATCAAAATCCTGCTGTATGCTATGTTAGCCTTATGAATTGAATATTAAATACTGCTACATTATGCATATGACATACATTTTTGGAACTGATCGACCTCACCAAAAGGCAATAATTGTATAATGTCACGGATATTGGCCTCGGATAGGTGATGCTTAAAGGGTGACTTTGGTTGTCGAGGGAAACTTTTGGATGATTGGCACATATCTAACACCTTGTGGGTTCAGGCCATAAAGTTAACACATTTTTAGCCCACCATCATCAGATGGTGGGCTATTCAAATCACTCTGCGTCTGTGGTCCGTCGCCCTTCCGTCCGTCCGTCCGTCCGTCAGTCCGTCCGTCCTTCCGTCCGTTAACAATTTCTCGTTATCGCATCTCCTCAGAAACTACCAGGGGGATTTTGACCAAACTTTGTCAGAATGATGTATTGGTACCCTAGTTGTGTCCCTCTGAAAATCAGACTGGTTCAACAATTTTTTAGTAAGTTATGGCCCTTTGTTTATTTCTATAATTTACATAGATTTATATAGGGAAAAACTTTGAAAATCTTCTTGTCCAAAACCACAGAGCCTAGGGCTTTGATATTTGGTATGAAGCATCATCTAGTGGTCCTCTACCAAGATGATTCAAAATATTTCCTTGGGGTCTAATATGGCCCCGCCCCGGGGGTCACATGGTTTATATAGACTTGTATAGGGAAAAACTTTGAAAAACCTCTTGTTCAAAACCACAGGGCCTAGGGCTTTGATATTTTGTATATGACATCATCTAGTGGTCTTCTACTAAGATTGTTCAAATTATCCCCCTAGGGTCAAATATGGCTCCGCCCCGGGGGTCACATGGTTTACATAGACTTACATAGGGAAAAACGTTGAAAATCTTCTTGTCCAAACCACAAAGCCTAGGGCTTTGGCATTTGTAATGTAGCATCATCTAGTGGTTCTCTACCAAGTTTGTTCAAATTATCCCCCTAGGGTCAAATATGGCCCCGCCCTGGGGGTCACATGGTTCATATAGACTTATATAGGGAAAAGATTTTAAAATCTTCTTGTCAATAACCTACAACATTCAAATTTGGACCACATGTATGGTTTTGAGTGGCAAGATGAACCTTGACATGAGTTGACCTTGATTTTGACCTAGTGACCTACTTTCACATTTCTGTAGCTACAGCCTTCAAATTTGGACCACTTGCATAGTTTTGTGCACTGAAAAAAACTTTGACCTTGACTTTGACCTAGTGACCTACTTTCACATTTTTGAAGGTACAGGCTTCAAATTTGGACCACATGCATAGTTTTGTGTTCTGAATTGGAATTTGACCTTGATTTTGACCTACTGACCTACTTTCACATTTCTCAAGCTACAGCCTTCAGATTTGGACCACATGCATAGTTTTGTGTACCGAAACAAACTTTGACCTTTACATTGACCTAGTGACCTACTTTCACATTTTTGAAGGTACAGGCTTCAAATTTGGAACACATGCATAGTTCTGTGTTTCGAAATAAAATTTGACCTTGATTTTGACCTAGTGACCTACTTTCACATTTCTCGAGCTACAGCCTTCAAATTTGGACCACATGCATAGTTTTGTGTACCAAAATGAACTTTGACCTTAAGATTGACCTAGTGACCTACTTTCACATTTCTGTAGCTACAGGCTTCAAATTTAGACCACATGCATAGGATTGTGTACCGAAACAAACATTGACCTTGACATTGACCTAGTGACCTACTTCCACATTTTTGAAGGTACAGGCTTTAAATTTGGACCACATGCATAAATTTGTGTTCTGAAGTGTAATTTGACCTTGATTTCGACCTGGTGACCTACTTTCACATTTCGTCCTTGAAATTGATCTACTGACCTACTTTCACATTTCTCAAGCTACAGCTTTCGAATTTGGACCACATGCAAAGTGTTGTGTACGGAAATGAAATTTGACCTTGAGCTAGTCAGTAAGTCTTGAAATTTGGAACACTCAAAAATGGCACATTGGTGGGCGCCAAGATCACTCTGTGATCTCTTGTCTTTCTGTGAATTCTAGAGATTGATAACATCTGTAGAAATTTCTGTGCTTAGCTCAGGTGAGATAATCCTTGTGGTGAGATTGCTGGGTCAGTGAGCCATTAGTTAGCAGTAATGTCAATCATCCTACCGAAGTCAGCCTTTAATATTTCAGTATTACAGATATTGGCCTGACTTAGATGATGCTATAAGTTTCTGTAATACATATATTGGCCTCGCATAGATGATGCTTAACGTTCCTATATTACAGACATTGGCCTAACTCAGATGATGCTATACCGCTGTATATTACAGATATTGGTCTGACATAGATGATGCTATACCATTCTATGTTACAGATATTGGCCTGACACCGATGATGCGATACCATTCTGTATTACAGAAATTGGCCTGACACCAATGATGCTATACCATTCTGTATTACATATATTGGCCTGACACCGATGATGCGATACCATTCTGTATTACAGATATTGGCCTGACACCGATGATGCGATACCATTCTGTATTACAGATATTGGCCTGACACCGATGATGCGATGCCATTCTATATTACAGATATTGGCCTGACATAGATGATGCTATGCCATTCTATATTACAGATATTTGCCTGACATAGATGATGCTATGCCATTCTATATTACAGATATTTGCCTGACATAGATGATGCTATACCATTCTCTATTACAGATATTAGCCTGAAATAGATGATGCTATACCATTCTATATTACAGATATTTGCCCGACATAGATGATGCTATACCATTCTCTATTACAGATATTGGCCTGACACCGATGATGCGATGCCATTCTCTAATACAGATATTTGCCTGACATAGATGATGCTATACAATTCTCTATTACAGATATTGACCAGACACAGATGATGCTATACCATTCTATATTACAGATATTGGCCTGACACCGATGATGCGATACCATTCTATATTACAGATATTGGCCTGACATAGATGATGCTATACCATTCTATATTACAGATATTTGCCTGACATAGATGATGATATACCATTCTCTATTACAGATATTGGCCTGACATAGATGATGCTATACCATTCTCTATTACAGATATTGGCCTGACATAGATGATGCTATACCAGTCTATATTACAGATATTTGCCCGACATAGATGATGCTATACCATTCTCTATTACAGATATTGGCCTGACACCGATGATGCGATACCATTCTATATTACAGATATTTGCCTGACATAGATGATGCTATACCATTCTCTATTACAGATATTGCCCAGACACAGATGATGCTATACCATTCTATATTACAGATATTGGCCTGACACCGATGATGCGATAACATTCTATATTACAGATATTGGCCTGACATAGATGATGCTATACCATTCTATATTACAGATATTTGCCTGACATAGATGATGCTATACCATTCTATATTACAGATTTTTGCCTGACATAGATGATGCTATACCATTCTCTATTACAGATATTGGCCTGACATAGATGATGCTATACCATTCTATATTACAGATATTGGCCTGACATAGATGATGCTATACCATTCTCTATTACAGATATTGACCAGACACAGATAATGCTATACCATTCTATATTACAGATATTGGCCTGACACCGATGATGCGATACCATTCTATATTACAGATATTGGCCTGACATAGATGATGCTATACCATTCTATATTACAGATATTTGCCTGACATAGATGATGCTATACCATTCTATATTACAGATTTTTGCCTGACATAGATGATGCTATACCATTCTCTATTACAGATATTAGCCTGACATAGATGATGCTATACCATTCTATATTACAGATATTTGCCTGACATAGATGATGCTATACCATTCTCTATTACAGATATTGACCAGACACAGATGATGCTATACCATTCTCTATTACAGATATTGGCCTGACATAGATGATGCTATACCATTCTCTATTACAGATATTGACCAGACACAGATGATGCTATACCATTCTATATTACAGATATTTGCCTGACACAGATGATGCTATACCATTCTCTATTACAGATATTGACCTAACATAGATGATGCTATACCATTCTATATTACAGATATTGGTCTGACACTGATGATGCTATACCATTCTCTATTACAGATATTAGCCTGACATAGATGATGCTATACCATTCTATATTACAGATATTTGCCTGACATAGATGATGCTATACCATTCTCTATTACAGATATTGACCAGACACAGATGATGCTATACCATTCTCTATTACAGATATTGGCCTGACATAGATGATGCTATACCATTCTCTATTACAGATATTGACCAGACACAGATGATGCTATACCATTCTATATTACAGATATTTGCCTGACACAGATGATGCTATACCATTCTCTATTACAGATATTGACCTAGCATAGATGATGCTATACCATTCTATATTACAGATATTGGTCTGACACTGATGATGCTATAAGTTTTTATATTTCAGATATTAGCCTGACATAGATGATGCTATACCATTCTCTATTACAGATATTGACCTGACATAGATGATGCTATACCATTCTGTATTACAGATATTGGCCTGACACCGATGATGCGCTACCATTCTATATTACAGATATTGGCCTGACATAGATGATGCTATACCATTCTATATTACAGATATTTGCCTGATATAGATGATGATATACCATTCTATATTACAGATATTGACCAGACACAGATGATGCTATACCATTCTCTATTACAGATATTGGTCTGACACTGATGATGCTATAAGTTTTTATATTTCAGATATTAGCCTGACATAGATGATGCTGTACCATTCTATATTACAGATATTGGCCTGACATAGATGATGCGATAAGATCAGCAGCTTTCGATAACCATGTACAAGTACGCCTCCTCTTCAGTTATTGGAACAATACATGGCCAGAAATGTTCATCTATTTACACTCACTACAGTCACTTAAGTACTACTCTGAGTTTCTGAAGGTCAATATAGAAGTGGTAAGTAATTGGTATTTAAAAACTACTGCACAGTTATTTCAAAATTTCCTTATAAAAAAATACAATTGATATCTTCTAAACATCATTAAAGTTAAAGTACTTGAATTTTTTTAAAGTATGTTAGAAGATTGTTATTAGTACAGAAACCAATCAAGCAAAACAGCATCAATCTCCGTATGACTGAGTCTGTTCAAGAGAGGTTATGAAATATGCAGCTTTTGCATAAGCAGAACTCTATTATATGGATGATTTAATTGACTCTATTTCCCCCAAAAAATTACTAAATCAAAATATTGGGATACTTTAAAAGGTTGCCATATGGCAGTTAAAGACTGCTGTAGTAATAGTTTATAAAATCCATAAGATAGTTTTGAAGCATAGAATCCAACCAAGCAAAACAATCTGCAGGCTTGGTTTAACTGAGACTGTTGTGAGAGTTTATTTACTGGTATAAAATGTGTGTCATCCCTGATGCCCCCTAGCACTTGCTGAAACAAAATTCTTATGTACAGGTAAATAAATTGCCTGCATGATCCAAAAGCACCAGAAACAGGGAGTTCAAGTAGAAGTATATTTAGGGATACCTTTTATGGCCGTCACTTACTGGAATTAATTTTATAAGCAGTATTATAAGACAGATGGAAGCCTTATATTGATTCTGCATAAATATTATGTTCATGATGTTACGTCTTCAAGATATTTTCTTTCAGAAATTGTTTGTGGTCCCAGCATTTACAGAAGCTCAGAAGAACATTCCATATGCCAGAGTAAACCATAATAAGTATATGGTCACAGATAAAACTGCTTATATAGGTAATCTTGATATGGTCACAGGTAAAACTGCTTATATAGGTAATCTTGATATGTCACAGTAAAACTGCTTATATAGGTAATCTTGATATGTCACAGTAAAACTGCTTTATATAGGTAATACTACTTTGATTATGGTCACAGGTAAAACTGCTTATATAGGTAATCTTGATATGGTCACAGATAAAACTGCTTATATAGGTAATCTTGATATGGTCACAGGTAAAACTGCTTATATAGGTAATCTTGATATGGTCACAGATAAAACTGCTTATATAGGTAATCTTGATATAGTCACAGATAAAACTGCTTATATAGGTAATCTTGATATGGTCACAGATAAAACTGCTTATATAGGTAATCTTGATATGGTCACAGATAAAACTGCTTATATAGGTAATCTTGATATGGTCACAGATAAAACTGCTTATATAGGTAATCTTAAACATTTTGAGTTTAACCTTAGATCTGTGAAGAAGCTCCAATTATTTTTTCAGTCTAGTTTGCTTCGATCATTTATGAAGAAATTACCTTATAGAAAGAAACAAGATCTTTGGTGACTGGTTTTACACACCAGAAGAGCTTTATTTTCTGATAAAGGTTTTACTGTTTTTGATATTTGTCTGGTTGCACCTTATGGAGTGACTTGGCCATTTTACTTCCAGTGAAACCAAGTAGCCAGATTCCATAACAAGATATAACTATGACAAAATTGTGTCCCACTATGTATCTATTGGCACTACCCCACCCACCATATTTGTACATATTACTATTTTTGTAAAATGTGACAGGGCTTTGGAAATTGCCAGTTTCACATTTTGAGACAGATTTTTAACTTTTCAGGCTTGTATATTAAAGGAAAACTTTACAACTTTTAAATGATACAGCAATAGGTTATATAAAGGGTATAATAAATGTTTAGTGAAAGAAGAGAATGTTTACAATTTAAATGAACACCAGACAAGATTATTTCTTACCCAGATGTCTGTTTACATCAAGATGAGTTAACTCTTTAAAAAAGAAGGTGTGCAGCAAGTAAAAGTTAGAAATCAAGTCTTTAATGAAGTCTTACAAATCAGTCTGAATGTTAGGAGTTATTTTGCAGTAGATTTCTTTATTGTTTTTAAAGCTAATGAAGAAAGCTTAACAGAAATCTTACCAGACATTAAGAAAGCTTTTAAATGACCTATCTTTGTAGAGTTACTGAAGTAAAGTCAGCTTAAGGCCCAACATTTCACATTCAGCCTCACCATTATCATTTTTGAAAACTTGTTTTAAATCTTTAAGAAGGGGATATACATATTCTGTATTCAGTTTAACTCTTTTTCATCACATTTCAGGTACCTCTAACTGGTCTGGGGATTACTTCAGGACAACTGGGGGTATAGGACTGGCTATTGAGGGGAGTAACCTAGGCAACCAGAGCGACATCAGAAAACAGTTAGCCTCTGTATTTGAAAGAGACTGGTACTCACAATATGCATTCCCATTAGACCATTTCAACACCACACTATCTCAATCTATATAAAACCAGTCAGAAAATGTAGAAATTTCTGTGCTTTTTAATGAGAGTAATCAAACTAATTATACCCCTACAAAACGAAGTTTGGGCGGGGGGGTATATAGGAGTGAGCTTGTCGGTTGGTCGGTCCGTTGGTTTTGCATGGTTTACGGATGATTACTCATGAAAGGCTTGACCGATTTAAATAATTTTTGGTACACAGGTGTAACATCAGAAAATACAGGTCAAGTTAGAATTTGGGGTCAGTAGGTCAAAGGTCAAGGTCACAGTGACCCTGAACAGTTAAACAGTTTCCGGATGATAACTTGAGAACACTTGGGCCTAGGATCATAAATTTTGGTACACAGGTGTAACATCATGAAATGCAGGTCAAGTTCGACTTTGCGGTCTGTAGGTCAATGGTCAAGGTCACAGTGACTCGGAACAGTTAAATGGTTTCCGGATGATAACTTTAGAACGCTTGGGCCTAGGATCATAAATTATGGTACACAGATGTAACATCTTGAAGTGCAGGTCAAGTTTGACTTTGAGGTCTGTAGGTCAAAGGTCAAGGTCACAGTGACTCGGAACAGTTAAATGGTTTCCGGATGATAACTTGAGAACGCTTGGGCCTAGGATCATAAATTTTGGTACACTGGTATAACATCATGAAATACAGGTCAAGTTATACTTTGAGGTAAGTAGGTCAAAGGTCAAGGTCATAGTGACTCGGAACAGTTAAATGGTTTCGGGATGATAACTTGAGAACGCTTAGGATCATAAATTTTGGTACACAGGTGTAACATCCTGAAATACAGGTCAAGTTATACTTTGAGGTCAGTAGGGCAAAGGTCAAGGTCACAGTGACTTGGAACAGTTTAATGGTTTCCGGATGATAACTTGAGAATGCTTGGGCCTAGGATCATGAAAATTGATAGGGAGGTTGGTTATGACTAGCAGATGACCCCTTATGCTTTTGAGGTCAGTAGGTCACAGGTCAAGGTCACAGTGACCCGGAACATTTAAACAGTTTTCGGACAATAACTTGAGAAGGCTTGGGACTAGGATCAGGAAACTTAATCTGGAGGTTGGTCATATCAAGTAGATGACCCATATTGATTTTGAGTTTCAAAGGTCAAAGGTCATTTAAACCTTCTAAGGACAATAACTTGAGAACACTTGGGCAGAGGATCATGAAACTTCATAGGGAGGTTGATCATGACTAGCAGATGACCTCTATTTATTTTGTGGTCAGTAGGTCAAAGGTCAAGCAAGTTCGGCTTTGACATTGGCTTAGTTCTGTGACAAGGCCATATTGTGGGGGTATAATTCGTCACTCCTGTGACAACTCTAGTTTTGATTGTTCTCAAACAATATAAATTACTCAGTTCAGTCTGATTGGAATGAAGATTTTGACAAAGATTTTGCATATTGTAAATGGTGCTATTTTTCATGTTTCTTGTTTGTACAAAATATTTATTTCATTTTAATATTCAGTGTCAGTGCTATACTAGTGAACATACATCTTGCAGTGACTAACTCAGGGTTATAAATGATCTTTTTTCTATGCTTGTCGTCAGGACTGTCGACTTAAAGGAGTTATGTGTGACAGGAGACTGGTAGTTCTTAGGAATATATTCTTTGAATTCAAATGTTTTTATGGCCAGTTACAGAATGATGTCCTCACAGACATGTCCTTATAATTATGCATTAATGTTTGACATAAATGACACACGTAATCAGAAATTAAGTTATTTGACAATTTTGTAATAGATGGAATAAAAATTGTAAAAGTCTGAATGCACTAGACCTTTTTGACTTCACTTGTCCGAGTTGAAATCCACTAGTCTGGCACTAGCTTTAGTTTCAAACCCTGCACATAGTCTCGCATACCAGAAGTCTACTACAGCTCCTCTCTGCAATATGTTAAACCTGTGATGACTGACACAGAAATACTGGGATTGTTTTTTTCTAATAATGACACACCAGGGAGAAGCTGAAGTATAAAATATAATTGTGTCTATCTCCCCCCACCCCCATTGGGGAAACATATTGTTTTTGCCCTAAACGTCTGTCCGTCACATTACATTTCCGATCAATAACGAGAACAATTTGACCTAGAGCCATCACATTTCATTTCTGATCAGTAACAAGAACGATTTGACCTAGAATCTTCAAACTTCATAAGATGGCAGGGCTTATGGAGTAGACAACCCCTATTGTTTTTGGGATCACTCCATTAAAGGTCAAGGTCACAGGGGTCTGAACATATAAAACCATTTCCAATCGATGAGAACCACTTGACCCAGAATGTTGAACCTTCATAGAATGATTGGACATGCAGAGTAGATGACCCCTATTGATTTTTGGGTCACTCTCCTAAAGGTTAAGGTCACAGGGGCCTGAACATGGAAAACCATTTCCGATCAATAACTTGAGAACCACTTGACCCAGAATGTAGAAAAATTTCATAGGATGATTGGACATGCAGAGTAGATGATACATATGGATTTTCAGGTCACTCTATTAAGGCTCAAGGTCACAGGGGCCAGAACATGGAAATCCATTTCCGAACCATTTGACCAAGAACCTTCAAACTTCATAGTGAAATAGGACTTACAGAGTAGATGACCCCTATCATTTTTGGTGCTACTAGATCAAAGGTCAAGGTCACAGGGGTCTTAACATGGAAAACCGTTTCTGATCAATGACTTGAGAACCATTTGACCCAGAACCATAAAACTTCATAGGATGATAGGACTTACAAAGTAGATGACCCTTATTGTTTTAGGGGTCATTTGAGCAGAGGTCAAGCTCACAGGGGCTTGAACATAGAAAACTATTTCCCATCAATAACTTGAGAACTACTTGACCCAGAATGTTTGAACTTTATAGGATGATTGGACATGCAGAGTAGATGACCCCTATTGATTTGGGGTCACTTTGCTAAAGGTCAAGGTCACAGGGGCCAGAATCATTTCCAGTCCATAACTTGAGAACCACTAGGCCCAGAATGTTGAAACTTCATATGATAATTGGACATGCCCAGTAGATGATCCCTACTGCAGCCAACCATCAGTGTCTCTTCGACTTCCGCTCCTGTCCCCTATTGACTTCTTGCCTATTTCAACTATGCATTGGGGGAGACATGCACTTTTCTACAAAAGCATCTTCTAGTTATTACATGAATTATTATACATGCCTATATCGTGTGTCAACATTTGAAACCCTCATGGAAAATAAGAGTTGCATCTCTGTTTTATTCTTTGATGCTTGTCTTTATGAGCTACCATTGTTAAATTGTTTATTATTATTATTGTCATTATCATGATTATCTATAAACAGGATATTACACAAGTGTCTTTTCGTATTACAGTTTTATTCAACAACTTAAATAAACCCAGTGTGGAAAGACACAGATGGAACGTTCTTTTTATTATATGACATTTCATCTGTGTCTTTCCACACTGGGTACATATTAGCTTTTCCTACTGAAACATCAAAATGTTTTTATTCTTTTTTTATACGCCCATTTGAAAAACGGGACGTATTATGGGAACGCCCCTGGCGTGTGGGCGGCATCCACAGACTTTGTCCAGAGCATATCTTCTTCATGCATGGAGGGATTTTAATAAAACTTGGCACAATTGTTCACCATAATGAGACCGGAGTGTCATGTGCAAGAACCAGGTCCCTAGGTCTAAGGTCAAGGTCACACTTAGAGGTCAAGTTCAAGAATGATATCTTCTTCATGCATGGAGGGATTTTGGTGTAGCTTGGCACAATTGTTCACCATCATCAGACGAAGTGTCATGCACAAGAACCAGGTCCCTAGGTCTAAGGTCAAGGTCACACTTAGAGGCCAGAGGTCAGATACAAGAATGACTGTCCGGAGCATTTCTTCTTCATGCATGGAGGGACTTTGATGTAACTTGGCACAATTGTACACCATCATGAGACAGAGTGTCATGCACAGGTCCCTGCTTTAGAATTACTTCCCTTTGTTGTTACTATAAAGAGCTTATATTGTAACTTTTTCATTACTACATTACTAGTCGTAGGGAAAAATCGAGACCACTTTTCTGTAGTACAACATGGATGTTACATCCAATTTTGAGGTGTATTCTGACCTATCTCAGTCTAGTAAGGGTTTTTGTATGGACTTATACTAAAAACAATGTTAGCATTTAATCTCTATTACACTAGTGCAATTACAAATTATATAATGGCTTTATCTCACTCAAAGATATCAATCATGTGATAAAATGTATTTTTAAGCATGTAAGAGTGAGTTCAGAAGTGCTAGATGTGTATGTGTGACATGATTTGTCAGCTTATATTTATTGTATGTGTGTGTGTTCAATGTATACATCTGAAATGTTTACCCTTATTGCCCTGGACACGATTATTTCTACCTTTGCGAACAGTGTAGATCCTGATCAGCCTGCACATCCATGCAGTCTGATCATGATCTGCACTGTTCGCCATTCAGTCGGTATCTTTTTTGGTAAGCACCCCTTTTACAGTTAATATTACTGTTGAAATATGAAGACAGATAATTTCATTATAGAAATTTAGCAGGGTAAGAGTTAAGCCAGTAAATCTTTCTTGTTTACGATATCAATCAAAAGAACCAAGACATCAAAAATAAACAAATTTAATGATAAGGACTTCTTGTTTGAACACAATAACATTAAAGATATTCTACACCTCACACTCAGCAATTCTTATATATAGCAAGAGAATTTGTAAAGTTATCTGTCATTAATGTAGACAGGCTCATACCGTGATATCATATCATGAACATTGTGACTTGAAAATTGAACATGGATAACTCACTCTTCATAGAATAGTCAGTTTAAGTTTCTTTAAATGCAAATATTAACCCTTGGCCTGCTGGCAGCAAGTGATTCTGCCTTTGCAACCAGTGCAGATCAAGATCTGTGCAGTCTGATCATGGTCTGCACTGTTTGCCATTCAGTCAGTAACATTTTGGTAAGCACCCCTTGTTATGTTACAGTTAATGGTACTGTTCAAGTTGATAGACAAGTTCATTATAGAAATCTAGCAGGTAAGGGTTAAGCAAATCACTCAAAAACAGTCTCAAGAGCTGTCAGAATTGTTCGAATTATCAAAGATGTTGTTCTTCATTAGATATTGTAAATAAAAGTAAGAATAAAACTGTTTATTTACGTTATATAAAAGTACATATTGTCTGTATTTTTAGCTCACCTGTCACATTGTGACAAGGTGAGCTTTTGTGATCACCCTTCGTCCGTCCTCAATCCGTCCGTCCGTCAACAATTTCTTGTCTGCATGATAGTGGTTTCATTTATGATTTTATTTTAACCAAACTTGCACACAACTTGTATCACCATAAGATTTTGGTTCCTTTCTTGAACTTGCCAAATCATCCCATTATGGGTTCCAGAGTTACGGCCCCTGAAAAGGCCAGAATTAGCTATTTTGACCTTGTCTGCAAAATAGCAGCTTTATTTATGATTTGAATTTAATAAAACTTGCACAAAACTTGTATCACCATAAGATCTCAGTTCCTTTCTTGAACCGGCCAGATCCCATAATGGGTTCCAGAGTTATGGCCCCTGAAAGGGCCAAAATTAGCTATTTTGACCTTGTCCGCATAATAGCAGCTTCATTTATGATTTGATTTGAACCATACTTGCACACAACTTGTATCACCACAAGATCATGGTTCTTTTCTTGATCTGGCCAGATTCCATTATGGGTTCCAGAGTTATGGCCCCTGATAGAGCCAGAATTAGCTATTTTGACCTTGTCTGCACAATAGCAGCTTCATTTATGATTTGAATTTAACCAAAATTGCACAAAACTTGTGTCACCATAAGATCTTGGTTCCTTTCTTGAACTGGCCAGATCCCATAATGTGTTCCAGAGTTATGTCCCTGAAAGGGCCAAAATTAGCTATTTTGACCTTGTCTGCACAATAGCAGTTTCATTTATGATTTGATTTGAACCAAACTTGCACACAACTTGTATCACCACAAGATCTTGGGTCCTTTCTTGAACTGGCCAGATTCCTTTATGGGTTCCAGAGTTACGGCCCCTGATAGGGCCAGAATTAGCTATTTTGACCTTGTCTGCACAATAGCAGCTTCATTTATGATTTGAATTTAATCAAACTTGCACAAAACTTGGGTCACCATAAGACTCTTGGTTCCTTTCTTGAACTGGCCAGATCCCATAATGGGTTCCAGAGTTATGGCACCTAAAAGGGCCAAAATTAGCTATTTTGACCTTGTCTGCATAATAGCAGTTTCATTTATGATTTGATTTGAACCAAACTTGCACACAACTTGTATCACCACAAGATCTTGGGTCCTTTCTTGAACTGGCCAGATTCCTTTATGGGTTCCAGAGTTACAGCCCCTGATAGGGCCAGAATTAGCTATTTTGACCTTGTCTGCACAATAGCAGCTTCATTTATGATTTGAATTTAATCAAACTTGCACAAAACTTGGGTCACCATAAGACTCTTGGTTCCTTTCTTGAACTGGCCAGATCCCATAATGGGTTCCAGAGTTATGGCACCTAAAAGGGCCAAAATTAGCTATTTTGACCTTGTCTGCATAATAGCAGCTTCATTTATGATTTGATTTTAACCAAACTTGAACACAACTTGTATCACCATAAGATCTTGATTGCTTTTTATACGCCCAAAGGGACTTATGTTATCGCCTCGATGTCCGTCTGTATGTCTGTCTGTTTGTTAGCAATTTTCCTTCCGCCCTGTAACTCTTGAACCCCTTGAAGGATTTCAAAGAAACCTGACACAAATGTTCACCTCATGGAAACGACGTGCAGAGGGCATGTTTCGGATGGCTCACTTCAAGGTCAAGGTCACACTTAGGGGTCAAAGGTCATATGACTTTGTTTTGTGTGTATATTGAAAAAGTGGCTGCTTGGGGGAGGGGCTCATTTTCCAATATGGCTATACAGAAAACTTTTAGTATGAAACTACTGGCCTGATTTGAAAATAATTTTATTTGAAGTAACTTCAAGTAAATTTCAACTTTATTTTCTCATAATTCTTTTGATTGATCTTGATTATGATTTTTTGACTTTCTTGTCCTTAAGTGCAATGATAACAGGTGAGCAATATAGGGCCATTATGGCCCTCTTGTATATAGAAATGATCTCTATGTCAGATGATATTGTAACACTGTGGAAATTTATTTTTATTTTTCAGCTTAATCAGAATATTGAGTTAGTTGATCCTGTTTTTGATAGAATAATGATGTTTGGTGGTTGTATCAGTTTTCGGGTTTATTGCAGACATGCAGATTTCAAGTAAGTTTGCTTTTCACAAGTGCTGTATGTATTTGTTCAGCAGTTTCAGCACTTCAAAATGTTTGACTGGTATGGTATGGAAAATGAAATGAGCTGTTGATCCGGAAAATTGAATATCTAGTCATTTAAAACTAATCTCAACCTTGTGCATAATTTCTTTTTCTCAGGATTGTTTTTATATCAAGTGACCATGACTCAACAAACCTGATACTGTACTGTACGTAGTGTTATTTTTTAGTGAAGCTAACATTACAAGTGTTTAGGTCATCAGTAAAAGGACTACTATGTGGTCAAAGAGAAGTAGATAAACCATCCATTTAGTGTAAAGTCTTGTAGTGTTGGTTCATTGTTTGCATGTCAAATGTGGTTCTGTGACAACTTGTGTATAAACCGTCTTACTTTTGCATGATCGTAGAATATGACTAATAGGGTCTGAACTCATGGTTATACTGCATCTCCGCGATTCCAGCAGCTATACAGGTTTTCATTCCATATCTAATATTTTGTTGTAAATAAGATATGGAACCAAACTTTTTAGTCAGGTTTTGTGCCATGTAACATATAATGTTTTGGTGTGCTGTAAAACCCATTTCTGAAAGGTAAAATGTCTTTTGCAGGTTTAACTTGAATTGTGTTAATCTGTATTGCACATCTGTATTGAACATTTGTATTGCACATTAACTACTAATTTTTGTAGATATTGTATTTTCATTGAATTAAAATATTTTTACACTTTTGATATTCTTTTCATTAATTAATTGTTCCTGTAATCCTTGAGATTTCAGGCAAAGGGCTGACTTCTAGATAAAACTAGAACTGTCACAGGAGTGATGAATACCCCACAATACGGTCTTGTCACAGAAGAATGGCAGCCATAAGAAAGACATGGCCACAAGAATGTGCAATTTAAATCGAACTTGACCTGTATTTTTTGACATTACACTTGTGTACCAGAATTTATCTAAATCTGTCAAGCCTTTCCCGAGTTATTGTCCGGCAATCTTGAGTTTGACATATTTTAAGTTGGAAAGGGGCCATAACTACATATAAAATTGGTGGTTTGTAGATCAAGTCAAACTTTACCTGTATTTTATGATGTCACACCTGTGTACCAAAATCATTTAAATCTGTCAAGAACTGTCACTGGAATGTTTAATGACTCCAATGGTGGATGAATATTGCACAATAGCTTGAGTCTGTGTTAAAAAATATCAAATAATAAGAGGTACAGATAAAGTGTATCAGAACACTAAAAAGTATAATTCTAAGCAAAAAGGGTGCATAATTCAGGAAATATTGGTGCAAGAGTTATGCACCTTGAGTCATATGATGTGGGTGATGATGTAGCACAACTTTTTTAAGTTTGAAACAAATACATTTTGTAATAACTGAGATATAGTGAAAATGCATCAAAATTAACCTTAAATTCTAAGTAAAAGAGGGATAATTCATGAAAAATTGGCGTTAGAGTTATGCACCTTGTGTCACATGATGTGGGTGATAAGGTGGAACATCTATATTAAGTTTGAATCAAATCTATTTAGTAATAACTGAGAACTAGGGAAAATGCATCAAAATTAACCTTAAATTCTAAGTAAAAGGGGGCATAACTCATGAAAAATTGGTGTCTGAGTTATGCACCTTGTATCACATGATGTGAGTGAGAAGGTGGAACATCTATTTTAAGTTTGAATCGAATCCATTTAGTAATAAATGAGATATAGATTTCAGGACGCGATGCAAGGGGACGCGATGTGACACCACAAAACTGACTCCTATGTAGCCCCCCACCCCCCAACATGTTTGGTGGAGGTATAACCAGATAAAATGCTGATAACCCAACACTCAGTAATATTTTAAATCTCAAGACTGCTTCAAAATGCTAGATTTGAGATGTACATTATTTTTGTTATCACAAACCACTGCATTTTTGGTTGCAGGTTTATCCCTCTACCAAAGTTAAGTGTACTTCTGACAATCATGTAGCATATTTGTTTGATTCCAAATCACATCCAAAGGAATGTGTTCATGTGCTACACAAAGTAGTCCCATTCATGAACAATGCGGATGAATTATCAATGATCAAGTAGTTCTTATTCATCCTCTATCCATTCACACTGGCCATTTAGATTATATAAGATCTGTCAATGATTGGGTATTCCAGCCCATGGTTACATCACTGACTTCCAGCTGTTCATGTAAGGTCAGGCAGAGTTTATCTTAGATATGAGGCACATTAGTATTTGTTTCTTATACATCTATATATTTATAGATTGGCATTTAAAATGAAAATAACTCTAGCAAAACCCGCAACCACCAGACATCTCATGGCTTTGATTCTACTGTGCAAGTGCACGGCATACAAAGATGGTGCTTGCTTGAATGAACTGTAGGCACAGAACACTGTTGAGTACAACCAGAGAGCAGTCTGTTGCAAATGCATATGTTGTCTTGAAATTTTATAAAAGTCATATAAGGATAGGACCTGCTAGAGTTTGCCCTTCTCAGATTCATCTGAATGGTTTACTAAAGTGGCCACAAAATTTTGCAGAAAAAAATATTTCATCACTTCAATACTTTCTGTAAAATTTCTAAATTTCTAATTGTTCTGTGTATTATAAATAAAACTTGTTATATTTTTCTGTTGTATCACTGAACATAGGGTATTCCGCATTAATTTTGTCGGAATTCTGCAAAGAAACTTTGTGTCTACAAGACACAGCTTTATTTGTCTTACAGAAGTTGCTATAATTTTGTTTAACAAAGAATAGCCCTTAAACTTCCAAACTTGGAAATCTGTATTAATTACCTCTAGGTCATAAATGGTTAAGCTCCACCACTGATAGGGTCGAAATCTGTTTGAGATAAGTTGGATTGTTAAGCTATAAACCGATAGATGAATCAGGCAGCTACATTTGTGTGTATTCAATCCACTGGCACCAGACCAGAAAGAAAACGCCTTTGTACATGTGATACCCTACCCCTATGTATACTATAACAACCATGGTCATGAATGGGAAAGTGCACTAACCCCTTTCAATCCTACATTTCTCACCTAAAACGTGCAGTTCGGTGAATGGGTACCAAGTATATTTAATAAGCAGTAATCTATCTTCCAGTGTGCACCAATTACATTGTCTCAATATTTCATATTGCAAAGATACTCTACATATTTCATGCTTACATCTATGTTGCAGAAAAAAAACTTTCGTGAACTTCCCTAATGAACATTCGGTCTAGAGGTCACAGCTGTGTGCACATGTTAAGCGAAATGTAAACAAACAAAAACAGAATGCAAAATTTGTTTACAAAAACAGAATGCAAAATTTTCAGTTTTACAATAAAATTCAAAATGATGAATGAAATTCGTTTGAGAAATGATATAGAGTTTGAAGTCGTACATTGGTATATTTCTGTACTGTTTATTTAATTCATATTGCACATTTATGCTGCATAATACACATTTCAGCATACATGATTGTGTAGTTAAATGACGAATAACATACATTTGCACATCAACCAATAAGAATAGTTTTGTGATGTAGACCAGGGAAGTTTTTCTGAAATGTTGAAAAAACAATAAACTATGCATTATTATTCTAAGATAAGAAATATTGAGGTAACGTGATGGTACACAATAGAAGATAAATTACCACTTTTTCATTATCCATAGTACACATATACCAAACTGTGCAATTTAGGCATGAAATGCACGATTCAAATGGGTTAGTACATTTTCCTGTTCATGACCATAGTTCTTGTAGTATACCCAGGGGTAGGGTACAACATGTACAGAGTTATTTTCTTTCTGGTCTGGTGCCAGTGACCGATTTAATCAGATTTATAGTAACCACTGGTAACACATATGGGCAACTCTTCCAGAATTTTTGTTAGGTTTAAACACTAACACATAGGTCAAACAGCATTTTAACCCCCTTTTGAAGGTGAAGACCACAGATGCCCATCTGCTGTACGGGCACCTATGTGTAAGCAGCAACCTTCTGTAAGCCGGTCGACTGGCTTACCGGTACTTGCACGAAAGGATTCTACACCCTCTGCTGACTGCTAGTCACCATATTCATTCAATAGTTAGGAGAATAGTGCAAGATAACACTTCAATGGATGCTGCTTTCTCATTCTTATGCATATAAAAAGAACACCACCTTGTGGGTGCAGACGCTCGTCTAATTTTTTGTCTCTGCATAATAGAAATATTGTCCTACCCATGGTTTTTTAATCCCCCGCCGTGGCAGAGGGATTATAGGAATGGTCTGCCTCCGTCCTTTCGTCCGTCTGTAACACTTTCGTGTCCGCTCCATATCTCCTAAACCCCTTGATGGATTTTCATCAAACTTGGGTCAAATGATCACCTCATCGAGAGATGTGCAGAACCCATGAGTCAGCCTTGTCGGTTCAAGGTCAAGGTCACAACTGAAGGTCAAAGGTTTGAGCCTGCCATTTTGTGTCCGCTCTATATCTCCTAAACCCCTTGAAGGAATTTTATAAAACTTGGGTCAAATGATCACGTCATCAAGACGATGTGCAGAACCCATGAGTCAGCCATGCCAGCTCAAGGTCAAGGTCACAACTCAGGGTCAAAGGTTTGAGCCTTCCATTTTGTGTCCGCTCTATATCTCTTCAACCCCTTGAAGGAATTTTATAAAACTTGGGTCAAATGATCACCTCATCAAGACGATGTGCAGAACCCATGAGTCAGTCATGCCGGCTCAAGGTCAAGGTCACAACTTAGGGTCAAAGGTTTGAGCCTTCCATTTTGTGTCCGCTCTATATCTCCTAAACACCTTGAAGAATTTTCATCAAACTTTGGTCAAACAATCACCTCATCAAGGCGATGTGCAGAACTTATGAGTCAGCCATGTCAGCTCAATGTCAAGGTCACAACTGAAGGTCAAAGGTTTGAGCCTTCCATTTCGTGTCCGCTCTGTATCTCCTAAACCCCTTGAAGGAATTTTATAAAACTTGGGTCAAACGATTACCTCATCAGAATGATGTGCAGAAATTATGAGTCAACCATGCCAGCTTAAGGTCAAGGTCACAACTAAGGGTAGAAGGTTTGAGCCTTCCATTTGGTGTCCACTCTGTATCTACTAAACCCCTTGAAGGATTTTCATCAAACTTGGGTCAAATGATCACCTCATAAAGAACTCATGAGTCAGCCATGTCAACTCAAGGTCAAGGTCACAACTGAAGGTCAAAGGTTTCAGCTCTGTATCTCCTAAACCCCTTGAAGGATTTTCATGAAACTTGGGTCAAATGATCACCTCATCAAGACATTGTGCAGAATTCATGAGTCAGCCATGTCAGGTCAAGGTCACAGCTAAAATCAAAGGTTTACCCTTTCACTATCCATAGCAGTGGCGGGGAATTTAGCTGTCGTTCAGACTGCCTTGTCAAGTCTAAAAGGGGCCATATTTCTTGCAAAAAGCAATGTAGAGTTATGGTACTTGCTGTTCATAGTCAGCTTTTAATGGCGAATGATTGCTCCAAATTTTAAAGCAAAAGCTTTGACTGTTGAGGAGAAAAGTTGACCTAAACACAAAACTTAACCAAGAAATCTGATATTTTCCACGACCAAAAGGGGCCATAATTCTTGCAAAAAGCAGGATGGAGTTATGTTTCTTGCTGTACAGAGTCAGCTTTTGATGGTGGCTGTACAGAGTCAGCTTTTGATGGTGACCAAGTGTTTCAAGTTTGAATTTATTTATTTGGGTTTTACGGTGCATCAAAACAGTATAGGTTATATGGCGGCAAACAGGACTACAAATTTTGGTTTCACATCTCATTTACATCGAAATAAAATCATGAGGAATGGAATCAAAATTTGCATACCTGCTGGAATCACAGAGTTACAGCGGAACCAAGTGCTAAAGACGCTATTAGTCGCCTTTTATGATCATGCAAGGGTAAGGCAGTGGTTCCAATTCTTTTCATACACAGATCGTCCCAGAACCAGGTGAAAGAAATATCTTTGTTAGTTAAGGATGTACGAGCGTTTTTTTTTAGGATATCCGCCATTTTGAAAAAACGTTTCTTCGAATATTGCTTTCTAACAAGTTTGCCTAAAAGTAATGCTAAATAACTAAAATATGGCTAATAATGTACCATTTAACCAAATATATTATGCTTTTTACGAAAAAAAAATTTCACCCTTATTTTTGGCTGGCATTTGCCTAAAATTGACGTAAGATTTACAATGAGGTAGGGGTAGGTAATTTCAAATATCTATTAACGTAGATCAGGTTTGTTTTTGATATTTTTCTGACTGATACATATAATGTTAAGCTATAAATAAAATAAAAGTTTTCAAGGTGGCACTTTATATTATCTAGAAAATATAGATTAAAACAAAAAGAACAAAAAATATCAAAATTCATCACTTTTTAATAGTTTTTTCTTCATAAATCTCTTAGATTACATGGTAACCCCAACTTTTTTTCTTTCCATTTTGAAGCATTTTTGTGTGTCATTAATGCTGCAAAATATTTTGAAAATCTTATTGTCAGAAATTTTTTTGTAGATCTAAATACGTTTTTTCCATTGACAATAAAGTGGGTGGGGTAATTATGTCAACATGTAAAAATTAAAGAGATCTGTTAGTGACATTTATGCTTATATAATACTGACATCACCATATATTCATATTAACATGTAAGACCTGAAATCCTTATAAGATTAAGTAGGACATTATATGTTTTATAAAGTACCAACATTTTTTCAATTTTACAAAATTTCAGAAATGCGTAAACAGTGGGTGAAGAAAATACACTATAAAATTAAAACAAGTTCGGTGACCTGTTTTTTCTGCTCTTGTTTGTCTTAGAAACTAATGTTCTTCAAGCTCACAGGGTACGAAAAAATTCTTAACGTCAGGGATCATCCTACAAGGTGAATTGAGCGATATCGCCGCTTTAAAGTCGGCCACTTCGCCTAATTATCGCCTCTGGGCGAAATCCGAATCGCCGAGTTTTTCAGCGAGTTATTATCTGTTTACTGAAGTTGTAAAACTTGATGCATATTCTAGATTAAATTATCGATAAATCCAGTCAACCCCACCTACTGGCCTGTCAAACTTCAGCCAATCGTAGTGTTAATATCCCGCAGTGTCAATCAATAATATTGTAAGCCGCCGCCATTTTGAAAATTTTCAATCGGCGTGTAAGAAGCCGGTAAACTTAACGAGAGCATGACCTTATGCAACAATTGTATATTATTCTTTCATTTTATTAAAGATTACTTCAAAAATTATTTCAATTACCATGATTACGGTCAATTCCTGTATTAATGACTTGCTCGGGTACTGTGGATAAAGAAATGATTTCGCAGACATCAGAACTGCCGTACAAAATATTGTAAAAAGATCGCCATTATCTACGAGTTTGGTATTATTTTCGAAAACAAGAGGACCATGATGGTCCTGAATCGCTTACCTCTTCCCACAAGACCCAGTTTTGAGTATGACGTCGTTTTTTCTATTATTTGACATAGTGACCTAGTTTTTGAGCTCATGTGACCCAGTTCTGAACTTGACCTAGATATTATCAAGATAAAAATGCTGACCAATTTTCATGAAGATCCATTGAAAAATATGGTCTCTAGAGAGGTCACAAGGTTTTTCTATTATTTGACCTATTGACCTAGTTTTCGAAGGTACGTGACCCTGTTTTGAATTTTAACTAGATATCATCAAGGTGAACATTCTCACTAATTTTCATGAAGATCTCATGAAAAATATGGCCTCTAGAGAGGTCACAAGGTTTTTCTATTTTTATACCTACTGGCCTAGTTTTTGACCGCACGTGACCCAGTTTCGAAACCGACCTAGATATCATCAAGATGAACATTCAGATCACTTTTCATGAAGATCCATTGAAAAATATGGCCTCTAGAGAGGTCAAAAGATTTTAATAATTTTAGATCTACTGACCTAGTTTTTGACTGCAGTTGACCCAGTTTCAAACTTGACCTAGATATCATCAAAATGAACATTCAGACCAACTTTCATACAGATCCCATGAAAAGTATGGCCTCTAGAGAGGTCACAAGGTTTTTTTATTATTTGCCCTACTGACCTAGTTTTTTAAGGCACGTGACCCAGTTTCAAACTTGATCTAGGTATCATCAAGGTGAACATTCTGACTAATTTTTGTGGAGATCCATTCACAAGTATGGCCTCTAGAGAGGTCACAAGGTTTTTCTATTTTTAAACCTACTGACCTAGTTTTTGACCGCACATGACCCTGTTTCGAACTTGACCTAGATATCATCAAAATGAACATTAAGACCAACTTTCATACAGATCCCATGAAAAATATGACCTTTAGAGAGGTCACAAGGTTTTTGTATTATTTGACCTACTGACCTAGTTCTTGATGGCACGTGACCCACTTTCGAACTTGGCCTAGAAATCATCAAGGTGAACATTCAGACCAACTTTCATACAGATCCCATGAAAAATGTGGCCTCTAGAGAGGTCACAAGGTTATTCTATTATCTGACCTAGATTTTGAAGGCATGTGACCCAGTTTCGAAACTGACCTAGATATCACCAAGTTGAACATTCAGACCAACTTTCATACAGATCCCATGAAAAATATGGCCTTTAGAGAGGTCACAAGGTTTTTCTATTATTTGACCTACTGACCTAGATTTTGACGGCACGTGACCCAGTTTCGAACTTGGCCTAGATATCATCAAGGTGAACATTCTGACCAATTTTCATGAAGATCTTGTGAAATATATGGCCTCTAGAGAGGTCACAAGGTTTTTCTATTTTTAGACCTACTGACCTAATTTTTGACGGCACGTGACCCAGTTTCGAACTTGACCTAGATATCATCAAGGTGAACATTCTGATCAATTTTCATGAAGATCTTGTGAAATATATGGCCTCTAGAGAGGTCACAAGGTTTTTCTATTTTTAGACCTACTGACCTAGTTTTTGAAGGCATGTGAACCAGTTTCGAACTTGACGTAGATATTATAAGATGAACATTCTGACCAACTTTCATAAAGATCCCATGAAAAATGTGACCTCTAGAGTGGTCACAAGCAAAAGTTTACGGACGGATGCACGGACGACGAACACCGCGCGATCACAAAAGCTCACCTTGTCACTTTGTGACAGGTCAGCTAAAAATCAATAAATAAATAAATTAAATGTATAAATCTGAACAAGTTGATGCAAAAATCAGGCATTATAAAAGCACAAGAATCGAAACCTGAATGAAAATTTTCACGGCGTTTTGATCGTGCACCTGTTAAAGGTCCATTACTAAGGGAAAGTGAGTTGGCAATTTTTTTCATAGCCAGTGCATAGATTTCTGCAAGACACTAAATAATGAAGATTGGCAGGTCAAAATTTACAGAAGTTCTTTGGAACTCAAAGAAATGTATGTGTATTATGTTGAAATTTCAATGAATCGACAGAATGACCCCCCAGGTCTTTTTAACTTTCTTCATACTTCATAGAAAAATAATTGTACATATACTGCGATTTATTTCGAATTTCTACATACCAACTTTCATTTTCCAATAAAATGCAATAGTTTGTGCTTTTTAAAAGAAATTAAAATGTTCAATTTCCTTAGTATTGGACCTTTAAATTTACGAGTTTCTGACATGTAAATTTCGGATAAAAATTTAAAGGCAACTTTTTCATAGCTAAGTGTATACTTTATTTAGAAATCATGAAAATGATAATGCAACAATCAATTTCCTTAAATAATAACCATTTATAAGTTACAGCTAGACCCACAGAAAGTGGATATATATATATAGGCAGGAAACTGAATGCTATGCCGATTCTTCTCCTTAAATTCCTCAACTTCTCCCTAAATTCTGTGGAGGGAGAAGTCACTTCTCCCTAAAATTTTGACCTAGGATGATCCCTGAACGTTAGAAAAAATTCGCTCGTACATCCTTAAGGAGAAAAACTGATCTAAAACAAAATATAACCAAGAAATCTGATTTCTACGTCCAAAAGGGGCCATAATTCTTGCAAAAAGCAGGATGGAGTTATGTTTCTGGCTGTACAGAGTCACTTGTTGATGGTTAACAAGTGTTGCAAGTTTTAAAGCAATAGCTTTGATAGTTTAGGAGAAATGATGACCTAAACATAAAACTTGCAGAATCAGACCAGCTAAAAATAAAATGCACCCTTCTCTAAATGTTACTATGGATTAAATCAATGACTATTTAGGTCAAACTCGTGGCCCCTAATTCTGTTGTCACTGTTTGTGTTACTACTGAACCACTGCCACTGCTCAGGCGTATATCAAGAGCCTTTTGATCATGACTGCTAAAATCCTTCACTTGTCAATGTTCCACATAACAACAATAACGGCATGAAACAGTTTTATTGAAAAAAAAAAGACTGAAATATCAAAAATATTAACAAACTAGATTTTTTAAGCCTATATATGTAACAAGTTTAATCTTTTAAAATACTTAAGGAACTGACCATATGATTATGAGAAAAACCAGGCAATGTTTTACTCCAGGAGAACTTCAACTATCCCCAATATTGTATCATATCTTGAACTTCAGAACAGTTCAGACTAGAAATACATTAAACTGAACATGATTTACATCATATGATCATTTCCTTATAAAACCATTTATTACATAATATACATATATAACATCTATTTGCAGTTGTAAACCGTAAAAATCTTCAAGTTTAAAATGTCAACATGAAAATGTTAAAAAGTCTGTCTGTTAAAAAATATATTTCAAACAAACATGAATACACAGCATAAAAGAAAAAAGATTCAAAATATTCAAAATTATGAGCCGCATCATGAGATAACCAACATAGTGCATTTGCGACCAGCCTGCACATCCACCAGTCTGGTCAGGATCCATGCTGTTCCCTTTCAAAGCAAATTGCAGACTGAATAAAATTGGACGGACAGACACAGATAGACGCATGCACATACACCAACCCGCCAAAAAATACGACTACATGTATATCAAGCTCACCGCAAGCGTGCTAGACAAAAAAAAAACATTCACCTGGGATCTTTTTATTTCTGCATATAAAATGTGGACGATTCACTATAGTTTTGAAATTAAAAAGTTCCTACTTCAAAAAAATGTCTGCAACATATTTAGTGGACCAAACAATAAGACCTCTTCACAATAATTTTTACCAAAAACAGAATAAACATGTAAATATTAAATTTTTATCTTTCTGTATTTCTACAGCATTAAGCAATCCAGCAACTGACTGATGTCACTGCCACATACAATATATCAAACTTGAAAGTCACTATGACCAGACTACTAATACTTGGTCAATTTTCACTAAACACAGTGATTCATACTAGATGTTTACCAGACAGACAAATAAGTTTCAGCAAGGTTTTATACAAAAGCAACATCAGAATATGTAGATATGTTTAGTTTAACAAAATTATGATCTTACAGGAATCAGCAAGCAAAGAATATAATCAATTGTTAACATGTACACCTATCAAGGAGGAACTCATTCTGTCCAGTAACTCAAATACATAACAAACTCACAACTGTAAACAAATACTAGAGATCATAATCAAAGAAAAAGAAAAGAAATGTGTCCTCCAGTTGTAAGCACACAGACACACACACACACCTCCTGTTGCAAGGGCACAGTAATAACACACACACTAAGTTTACCAAAGGAACGTCTAGTACTATAAATTATTTTATATCTATTTTTTTTTCTTCCAATCACATGTGTACCATGTGACAATCAATTATATTTCTGTATTGGATACATCATATTCAGTATTGTACGATACATCTACTTTCAAGACACTTTTGTTAAGAATTTAGTGAATTAAATTGATGGCACTGTTCTAATAATAAACTTCAATATAATTGTTACAAGACTGGGACACATTTAATTTGATAACCTTCAAGGTATATATGCTAGAGGCATCAAATACCTGTACACTGTGACAATCTGCTGGAAAATGTCACAGCCTATTACATAGAACTTATAAATCAAAATTATACATAAATGAAAATCAATTACAGGAATTATCTATCAAGCAAAGAAAACTGTAACTACAATAACACATTTACAGTTTTTTTTTTCTAACTATTTCTACTTTACAGTTTTCTATTTTTTTCTACATTTTTCAAAATTTACCTAACTACTTCTTTTGCAATGTATTTTATCCAAGAAACCATACATATTCTAATGAAAAACAATTGAATTAATTCCATCCTATAGCTGATATTGAAGCAATGTAATGACGCAGCTAAATAGTAACATCAGCTTCACATTTTATTTGTTAAAAAATCTTGACATTCTAATAAAATGCTATAACCTTAATTCCTAAGGAATTAACATCTACTTTTAATTTGTTTTGCAATTTTAAAGAAATTTTATTTCAGTAAAACCCCCGAGGGATTCAGCAGACATGGAGTAAATGGCAGTTCATATCACCATATGACAGTGACCATGACCTTTGATAAAGAAACTTGTGAATCAATTACCTGTTGTTTTTTTTGTATGAACGACCATTGTGACCTTAACCTGTCATTGAGAGAGCTCAAGGTCAGTAAGGTTCATCCCATTAAACTTATTGACCGAAAATAAATTGCTTACAGATGAATAGAGGATTAGCGCCATCACATACCAGTATTTGGGCGTATAAAAAGTGTTGCTAAATTTATATGGCTTCAAGAAATCCAATGTCACTGTTGCAGAAACCAGTCTCATAGCTGGAAACACTACTATTTACTTGGTCTTTTATCACAGACCTATGTGAAATCATGTGCTTAAATCAAAACTACAGTATCATTTCTTTTCGAGTATGTGCAATGTAATTAGTAAATTTATTCTATGGCATACTTTTCAAGGTTCCGTTAATATGAAGGTATTTTTCTGTCGAAGCGACAATCATGCATCTGTTTATCAATATGTTTTAATTTGACCAAACTGTAAACACTAGTGTTTAGTCAATCATAAACGAGGACAAATAAAACTCAAAACATTCAAGGAAAAAAATACGATTTTTCCTGACCAGTTACAGTTTGTTAAATCAGTCTCCTCCCCAAAAGCTGATCAATCCGCCCACTGCTTATTTTAATTCTCGAGAAAAAAATCATGAATTTCAAATTTGGTTCCTGGAAATTATCCCCCAACTCCCTCCCACAAAAACTTTCCTGAACTTTCATTTTCCACCAGCCAATTTCAAAATTCACTGACAACTCAAACAGAATTGAAACAAATAAAATTTCTTGCACTTTTTACAATTTGTAGCAACTCTTAAATTCATGACTCCATATGATTTATGAGTAAGTGGGGAAAAGCGCCATTTCAATCTGCAAATCGAGGGCTTAGAGCTAAACTGGTCTATCTGCTTCTATTTCTATATATATATAGACCAGTTTCGCTCTAAGCCCTCAAAATATTCTTTACACTTCGAAAATATGCTCATCACAATGCCTTTTATTTAAAACTTACAAGCCATTTGTAGCCTGTTCACATTAAATCTACATCATACATATATAATTAAATCTACATCATACATATATAATGACTATCTATTTTCCCAATTGTCATGTAGAGTGATTGCAATGCATGGGACAAAAACTTGACACTAGAATCAAAAAACATGAAAAATCAAGCTGCCTTAAAAAGAACAAATAGCTAACAAATGTCATACAAATTGAAAGTTCGGAACATCATGCAAAAAAAATTAAAAGAGCATAAGAAAACTGGAACTAACAGATTTTAACCTACTTATGTCACACAGGGTAATCAACAAAGGCCAAACAAAAATGATAAACAAAATGAAACGCACTAAACAAACTGGTGCACAAAAATGATTAAAATCTTGATAAAATATTACAAAAAATAAAGGAAAATATTTCAAATAGAAAAGGTAATACAAAAAGTATTCTTCTTTAAAACATAAAAAACACATTTGCCATGTACAGGAATAACCTATTCATTCAGCATAATGAAGGCAAAGTTTCATACCAATGGGAGAGCAAAGCTGAAAATCCATTTATTTCATTGAATAATGCTAAAAATCATTGCAACAATATGCATTGAATCGGTTATTTCTTAAAACTCGAAAAACAAATTAAAATGAGACCTGCTTCCACTTCCTGTCACTGTACAATATACATGGTTTTATGACTAGGTGATTCTTTTTTTTAATTATATGCAACACAAATGTCTAAGCACTTTATGTGTATTTTTCAATGAGTCAAGGACCATAACTCTTGTCTTACATCAGGTACAGTACATGATTTCACATGTTATAATACATTCCTCAAATGCTTTATGACTCAAAGTTTTCTTAAGAGTTTACCCACCTTTTCGCCCAGTGACTTAGTTTTTGACCCTAGAAGAAACAGTTCCTAAACTGACTTGGATATAAGAACAAACATTCTGCTAAAAACTTGAGAAATTTAACTTCCAACTTTGCTAATCCCTTTTCAAAATAAAAACAAACTTCTTGAGAACAAGTCATAAATTCTCTGTTGTCATGGTTACAACAAAATTTTAGATAGTTTACTTATGAATAAGCTCTGCTATGTCTGAAATCTTTGCCCAAGATGAAATTTACCTTCATAAATAAAAAATAAAAAATATCTATTGAAACAGCTTTCTTTTTAAAAATAGTAAAAGAGGCTCCCATTTCTTACAGATATACTAACCACAATGTCTGCCTGATACTACAGTTACTTGCCAAATTAAAGTTCATAAAGCAGCTTTTCACATTTACATATATGTCAATCTTTTACAAAGCACATTACAAGTTTTTTACAAGATCTAAATACTCAGTGCTACAAAATAACACAAACTTCACATAAACCTTTTAAAACAAGAGGACCATGATGGTCCTGAATCGCTCACCTCTTCCCACATGACCCAGTTTTGAGTATGACATCGTTTTTTCTATTATTTGACATAGTGACCTAGTTTTTGAGCTCATGTGACCCAGTTTTGAACTTGACCTAGATATTATCAAGATAAAAATTCTGACCAATTTTCATGAAGATCCATTGAAAAATATGGTCTCTAGAGAGGTCACAAGGTTTTTCTATTATTTGACCTATTGACCTAGTTTTCGAAGGTACGTGACCCTGTTTTGAACCTTACCTAGATATCATCAAGGTGAACATTCTCACTAATTTTCATGAAGATCTCATGAAAAATATGGCCTCTAGAGAGGTCACAAGGTTTTTCTATTTCTAGACCTACTGGCCTAGTTTTTGACCGCACATGACCCAGTTTCGAAACTGACCTAGATATCATCAAGATGAACATTCAGATCAATTTTCATGAAGATCCATTGAAAAATATGGCCTCTAGAGAGGTCAAAAGATTTTAATAATTTTAGACCTACTGACCTAGTTTTTGACCGCAGTTGACTCAGTTTCAAACTTTACCTATATATCATCAAGATGAACATTCAGACCAACTTTCATACAGATCCCATGAAAAGTATGGCCTCTAGAGAGGTCACAAGGTTTTTTATTATTTGACCTACTGACCTAGTTTTTTAAGGCACGTGACCCAGTTTCAAACTTGACCTAGATATCATCAAGATGAACATTCTGACCAATTTTTATGGAGATCCATTCACAAGTATGGCCTCTAGAGAGGTCAAAAGGTTTTTCTATTTTTAGATCTACTGACCTAGTTTTTGACCGCACATGACCCTGTTTCGAACTTGACCTAGATATCATCAAGATGAACATTCAGACCAATTTTCATACAGATCCAATGAAAAAAATTGCCTTTAGAGAGGTCACAAGGTTTTTCTATTATTTGACCTACTGACCTAGTTTTTGACAGCACGTGTCCCACTTTCGAACTTGACCTAGATATCATCAAGATGAACATTCAGATTAATTTTCATACAGATCCCATGAAAAATATGGCCTCTAGAGAGGTCACAAGGTTTTTCTATTATTTGACCTACTGACCTAGTTTTTGATGGCACGTGTCCCACTTTCGCACTTGACCTAGATATTATCAAGGTGAACATTCTGACCAATTTTCATGAAGATCTCATGAAATATATAGCCTCTAGAGAGGTCACAAGGTTTTTCTATTTTTAGACCTACTGACCTAGTTTTTGACCGCACGTGACCCAGTTTCAAACTTTATCTAGATATCATCAAGATGAACATTCAGACCAACTTTCATACAGATCCCATGAAAAATATGGCCTTTAGAGAGGTCACAAGGTTTTTCTATTATTTGACCTACTGACCTAGTTTTTGAAGAAACGTGACCCAGTTTCGAACTTGACCTAGATATCATCAAGTTGAACATTCTGACCAATTTTCATGAAGATCTTGTGAAATATATGGCCTCTAGAGAGGTCACAAGGTTTTTCTGTTTTTAGACCTACTGACCTAGTTTTTGATGGCACTTGACCCAGTTTCGAACTTGACCTAGATATCATCAAGATGAACATTCTGACCAATTTTCATGAAGATCTTGTGAAATATATGGCCTCTAGAGAGGTCACAAGGTTTTTCTATTTTTAGACCTACTGACCTAGTTTTTGATGGCACGTGACCCAGTTTCGAACTTGACCTAGATATCATCAAGATGAACATTCTGATCAACTTTTCATAAAGATCCCATGAAAAATGTGACCTCTAGAGTGGTCACAAGCAAAAGTTTACGGACGGACGGACGGACGGACAGACGGACGACGGACACCGCGCCATCACAAAAGCTCACCTTGTCACTTTGTGACAGGTGAGCTAAAAATGTTACAAACTTACAAAGTTAATTAATTTTTCTTATTACTTTCACCAAGTTTACTTCTCAATGATGGCAAAGAATGTCAGAAACTTCAAAATCTGTTCCTTCTGTTTTGGAGTTTAGTAGATTTTTCAACAGTATTTCAGTTATGTACATAAAACTTAACCACGAAATCTGATATTTTGTAAGTCCAAAAGGGGCCATAATTCTTGCAAAAAGCAGGATGGAGTTTCTTGCTGTTCAGAGTCAGCTTATGATGGTGAACAAGTGTTGCAAGTTTTAAAGTAATAGCTTTGACAGTTTAGGAGAAAAGCTGACCTAAACATAAAACTTAATTACCTAGGCAACGTCGAAGCTGATCAAGTGATGACAATAACTCATCAGTTTTGTCTCCAAAAAATCAGTTGAGCTAAAAAGAAAAATGTCAAAAATGTTGCTTAATGTAACTGACCACCTTTAATATTTATTTATTTATTTGGGTTTTACAGCACACCAACACAGTATAGGTTATATGGCGCCAAACAGGACTACAAATTTTGGTTCCACATCTCATTTACATCGAAATAAAAACACGAGGTATGGAATCAAAATTTGCACACCTGCTGGCACTGACCACCTTTAAGTCTGTACCGCTTTTTAAATTATTTTGTGAACTTTACTTTGGCAAATAACTGTATAAAATTTTCTTGTTTTATGGTCATTTTGATTATTTTTAAAATGTTTAAATTTAAAAATACATACATAGACAAAATACAATATACATAATAATGTTAAATCTTTGTTTAAGAAAAACAAGAGTATAAACTATGTTTAAAAATCTGTAAAGCTATGGATAAAACAACAATGTTAAAATATTAACCAGTTTTAACATATAACAATAAATTTTACAAACACTGGCAATTGCACTTCCACTCAATACTTATGGTAATATTATGAAAACTTACAAATAGTTATGCAACTTATACACTTGGATATTTTCTAACTAGCATCTTTTGTTCACTTTTAAAAAAAATTAGACATTAATTTAATCTTCACAATAGACCTGTTCCAATCAACTTGAATGACATCAGACATATTTTTTTTTTCAAGTTAACAAATGATCAAATTTAAACAAATTGGGAGAAAAGTAATTGTATTCCATTTCCTCTTTCATTTAACAGGGTATGCTTTTCTGTTCCGGGACATCCAAATTTTCTCCAGACAAATATCACATTAATTCATCCTGAATTTCAGATTATAGTTTCACAACAATTCTGTCTACACTTTTTTAAAATATGTTTAACCATATTAGCTTCCTCTATCTTCCAATAACTATATCCATCTTGGTTACAAGCACTTTTCTTCAGCACTCCAGTAGAATTGAAATGTACATACTTAGCACTTCTTCCTGTAATTTTGCGCAATAGTACATTTTAAACAAACAAATTTTACACCAAATGCATCTTGAGCATCAAAACGACAACACACCTCTTGAGCTTCTCTAATGGGTGGGTCAAATCAAACATGTTCTGCATTTACACGTGCTGGGCAGTGACGCAAGGTGTGAGCACTATCTCCAGTAGCCCCACATATTGGACAGACATACTTTCTCAGTATTGGACAGATTACTTTCCCCCAGGAATCCTTTACAACATGTGTTGTGTAAAACTCTCTACGTTCTCGGTTTCTCTTACAGAACGCACAGAATTTTCCCTCATCAAGTGAACGGAAGTTGCGGTAGCCACCATTCTCAGCAGCTGCTACACTTGCATTACCTTGCTGCATCAGTTTGTTCAGCAGAAGAGCAACATGACTAATGGCTTCTGGGTATTCTATGTTGAGTCCATTTGAGTAACGAGGGTATCCTGGCAAAACATTCATTTCCTCATTCTGTGTTTGGCTTACACAATGACTAACAGATGTCTCATTGCATGCAGTGTCTACACTAGAATCACAGTTGCCAAAAAAGCCAGTACTAGAATACGCACCATTGGTACTGCCACTAGGCTGGGAATTCCCATTCCAAACTGAAGGGGTGTTCTGCATATTACCTCTGTTGACTCTATTAGGATACTGTACAAACTGACCATTGACTTCACTGTTCATATCAGTCCATGCACCACAGTCATTACCCCATGCTCCAGCACTTGCATCTACGGTAGTGGACGACGATGCATAATCCCACATCTTTGGTGCAGTCTGTGCACTGCTTGAAGGTGGGAAATTCACATCAGATGAGTAAACGGGTCTTCTGTTGGGAAGATGTTTAAAATCATGTGACTGTGGAGGCATATCATCAAGAGAGTCTCTGCGTCCTAAAAGGGGCCGGGCACCCAATGATTCACATGGGCTTGAGCCAGGTGTACATTGCCCTGAAACATCTGAAAAATAAGCATACTGATTAATATTTGTTTGTACTCAAAAATGAAAGCATACCAATGAATTTCATCGCAGTACAGGAGCTACTTCTAGCTGGTATGATGAGACTTCAGTATAGGAGCTAACTCTAGCGGGCAAGACTAGACATCAGTGTAGGAGCTACCTCTAGTAGATAAAACGAAACTTCAGTATAGGAGCTACAGTACGACCAGATTTCTCAGCAGGATGCAGATAGAGTTTTGTAAAATATCTGATTCCTTAGTCGAGCAGTATCATTTGAACTGCTTTCAAAGGGAAAGAAAATATTGTTCCAATTCTGTATGCAACCTTTCGTTGCTTGAATCAATTAAGACAGCGGAAGAATTCCAAATCTGGCTACAACATGAACTCAGTATTTGATCAAAACAGCTCCCATAGGTGATACAGTCAAACCAAATTCAAGCAGCCAGCAAAGGAAGAGACGTGATCTGGTTGCTTAATACAGGGGACTGTTTAGGCAGGTTCAATTAATTCGATTGTCTCCGATCTTTCTAAGAGTGGACACCATAATGAAATATTTTCACACATGACGAACCACTAATAAAAGTGCTAGCTTTCATGTTCATGAAATAAATGTTCAAATCTTACATGAAAAACAAACTAATGCTCTGTATTTTCAATTTTAAAACCCTTTTTTTTTCAAATAACTCAAAACAAGAGCTGTCACTAATGGTGACAAATGCCCCCCGCAGCACCTTGACCTTTGACCTGGTGACCCCAAAGTCAGTAGGGGTGGTGTACTCAATAAGTACTATCAGCATGTGAAGTTTGAAGGTCCTGGGTGAAGTGGTTCGCGAGTAAAGTGCCTTCATGCAAAAGTTAACGTTGGCCCCTGTGACCGTGACCTTTGACCTGATGACCCCAAAGTCAGTAGGGGTGGTGTACTCAATAAGTACTATCAGCATGTGAAGTTTGAAGATCCTGGGTGAAGTGGTTCGTGAGTAAAGTGCCTTCGTGCAAAAAGTTAACATTGGCCCCTGTGACCTTGACCTTTGACCTGGTGACCCCAAAGTCAGTAGGGGTGGTGTACTCATTAAGTACTATCAGCATGTGAAGTTTGAAGGTCCTGGGTGAAGTGGTTTGCGGGTAAAGTGCCTTCATGCAAAAAGTTAACATTGGCCCCTGTGACCTTGACCTTTGACCTGGTGACTTCTAAGTCAGTAGGGGTGGTGTCCTATAGATTTTTATGCGCATCTTTCTGCGCAGCCGACATTTTCTATGGAAAACTGAACTGAAGTCAACATTTGTTAAAAATTGTTACAGACAATCTTAAATATGATGAATCCTGAGTGAAATAACATTTTTGATATGTTTTATCAGTAATAAAATGTTGATAATGGTTTATGTTGTATTTTCACATTGCATTTTAGTACAAAGACAGTGTTGTTCATATAATGTAAGATAATTGACTTAGTATTGATAAGACAGTATCACCTTTCAGATTATTTAGTATTCAATTATAGAAAGAATAAAGAATTTTTTTTAAAAAAATTTAACTTCTAGCACACATACATGTAATCAATTTGGCCAGGTTCGCGCCACTGTCCGTCCGAACAGGTGTTGTATTCTAGCGGTCTTAACCTTAAATTTAGCCTGGTGACCCATACATTTTTATGCTCACAATACAATTATCTATACACAAGAAAAACAGGAAAAAATTCTATGAAAGAGTGAATACTCTTCACTATGAGTATTTTTCATTGAAAAAAGTTCACAAAAGTAAATATGAAACAATATTTCTTTTTCATTTGTACCCATTATTGTAAGGATAGAGTATTACTAATATCAGATAAGTATATAATAAAATCTGTAAAAAGAAAAAAACTTATTGTGCTGTCTTGATGTATATTTTGATTGGTATTTATAAAAAAGCAGAAAATTATGAAAATGTTGAAAAATCACTGGCAGTTTCAGCAACAGTGGGTGTGTTCAAAACAATTTTTCACAAAAACAAGCCTGGTGACCTATTGTTTTTATTTGTTCATTGTTTTTAGCACAAAATTTCCTATCATATAATTATGTGAATTTAAAAAAATTCTATGAACGGAAAAAAACTATAGAAATTCTCTTTAAGGTATTAGGTCACTAATAGTAATGTTTACAAAATGGCCTTTGCTTGGTATATTCTGAAAGGTTACCGTGTTTTGCACTATTTTGCAAATTTTAAACAACTTTTACCGTGCCGTTTTTTATAAATTTTGAATAACTTACGGTATCTCCTCAAGCTCAAGTAGAGACAAATTTCAAAGTGATAGCCACTATTCAAAACGTTTGCAGAGAACTCATTTTACCATTAATTTCAATAGAAGAAACATCAAACTATTGGTAACCAATTATAAAACACAAAATAAAAATGTTAATATCATTTTTTCTATGGTGTCTCAAGTAAACAGATTTAATGAGACAGAATTCATACTTCAACATTGAAAAAATAAGGTCAAATGATGTGTTTCTGTTTTGAATTTTGCTTACTCCATTTAAAAATAACCTTAGGGAAGACGTTAAACCTACCTAAATTTCTTCCACAATATATAATCTAAGAGTGAAAGCAAAATAGAGAACTTTCACCGTGCGTAACTCAATATTTTTAAAGATGTGTAACTCTACCCCTTCTGTTTAAGTAGTAAATTCTCTTTGAACACCAAAAAATCGCTAATAAGATTCATCTTTTTCCATTTTTGTACAAAACATCAATAATAAGTCTTGAAAAAGTAAAAACTTGCTAGTAAAAAAGGAAAATAAAGAAAAAAAATTTTGGTCCCAGTAGGGCTTGAACCTACACCCCCCTAAGAATTGCAGTAAAAGTAGATTTATGGCAGGAATTAAATACTCTTCAAAAAGGAGGTTCTTTATTAGTGATCTAATACCTTAATAAGTACTATCAGCATGTGAAGTTTGAAGGTCCTGGGTGCAGTGGTTCGCGAGTAAAGTTCCTTCATGCAAAAAGTTAACGTTGGCCCCTGTGACCTTGACCTTGACCCCAAAGTCAGTAGGGGTGGTGTACTCAATAAGTACTATCAGCAGGTGAAGTTTGAAGGTCCTGGATGCAGTGGTTCGCGAGTAAAGTGCCTTCATGCAAAAAGTTAACGTTGGCCCCTGTGACCTTGACCTTTGACCTGGTGACCCCAAAGTCAGTATGGGTGGTGTACTCAGTAAGTACTATCAGCATGTGAAGTTTGAAGATCCTGGGTGCAGGGGTTCGCAAATAAAGTGCCTTCATGTAAAAAGTTAACATTGTGACGAACGAACAAACTAATGAACAGACGGACATTTGAAAACTAATATGCCTCCCTTCAGGGGCATAATTAAGGTGCATTTTAACTTTTTGCAGATTGCACAAAACAAGAGACTGAAATGGCCTATACCTGCACATTGGCAAAGTTTTAAGATTATATAGAGTACCACACTGCCCATACATACCCTGTTGTTTCTGTTATTATATTTCTGACCAGTACAAGTGGCATGTCACCCAATCAGTGACAAAAGTATTGATTTATAAATATTTGTAGTACTTTACCACTGTTTTTCCATTCCCTGGAACCATGGTCATTCAGCCAGTCAATATCTGCAACTCTCTCATGACTCATTTGCGGAACTGGGGATTCTTCATTTTCTACCATACATGTATCTAAAATAGCAATGAATATTACTTCCCTTAGCTTAGATTTCCGCAATGCATTTCAATAATGGGAGACAATGCGGAGTCTCATCATGTTGCGGAAAAATTGCTTAAACCTTCAGTTTCTGCAGATTTTCCGCAAAAAAGAATTGACAATTTGCGGAGAATCTGCAGATATGGGGGACAACATGCGGAATAATGACACTTAGACATATATAATAACCCACTGCCAGGAAGGTCTAATACGTATCAGTTGTTCCAACCACTGTCAAAGTGTAGAAAATGTTTTAATGAAAATCTTTTTTTAAGTTAGACAGGAATGAACAGATACAAAAACAAACTCTCTATAAAAGTAATAAAAAAGAAAAAAAAAAAGAAACAAGTAACAAGATATAATGCAACCAGAGCAACTGACTAGTCATATAAAATTAATGAAAATATAAACTCAACAAGGAAATCTATTTGAAAGTCACTGATGCTTTGATTAGTTATGGCCCCATGGCTTTTGATATTTCGATCAATCCATATTTAAAAGAAGTATTAACCTGTCACTGACAAATTCAGCCAAATAATGGCCCTTTATTGCACACCTTAGTTGACAGTGAATATCTGTAAATAATAAGTATTTGACACATAAGCAAAAAAAAAGTCAAAGGTTAGAATCAAGATGAGTTGATAAAATATTTAGAAATAGTCTGACCAGTTGTACATGTGGTCACAAATGAGAAACTCTATGCTTCAAAGTTAAGGTAACCATAACAATTATATAAATATACAACTGCAAAAGGAATCTGTAAAAATGTGCGCATTCTGAAATTACATCACTCTACCTATCAATAAAGAAAATAAGACAAAAGATTAAAAATAAGTTAACAGCGGCACTTCCTATGTTCATTTCAACATATATATATGCTTATTGATTTCTTTATTTATTTTGTTAATACGTTTTTTTGTTTTTTTCAAGAAATTTTATGCAGGCAAAGTGTAATTTTCCGTATTTTTATTTTTTAATATTCTCTTCGAAGTTTACTTATTGTAAAATACTTGAACACATGTCCACAATAGACCTCACGCATTGCAGTATGGTATATCTACGGTGTGTTCTATTTATAGAAAATTAGATAGGTAAGTAGGTCATGCTAAGGTCAGAAATAGAAAACTTGACTTACAGAGTAACCTCCCTTATCAATAAACCGGATCAACATTTTGACGAAATTATAAATAAAAAAAATATTTTCTGCTCTACAAATAAAGAGAGAAAAGACAGATAACATTGTTTTATATCACATAATAAGTTGCATTACATACATTTCTTATGTTTTTTTGCCATTTCTTTTTGTTTATTCACTAAAATCTATTGTGCAATATCGTGGGTCCTTTTACAAACTATTCACTGTGTTCTGTTTATCATTCCGAAACTATTCATTACCATCTTTACAGGGTCCAAAATAAAAATGTATCCCATATACTCGACACCGCCTTCTGGCAGCGTCAAATAAGTACACAAAGGATTGCTGACTGAAAAAAAAAAGAAAAAAAAACTGAAACAAGAAAGTTATTGTTGAATTACGTAAGACTTATTGTGTACATTCAAAGTCAACAATTAATACTTTTTTGTGCGAAAAAAATAGTGCTTCCCTGACAGAAGCAAGCCTTTGTGGCGTACATGCTGCGTATTTGCTGTGTATATGCCGCAAACACAGTAGTACACCAGAGGAGTACATTTTACATACACCGCATGCCGCGTACATGCCGCATACTATTTTGACGAGTACACAGCATGTACGCAGGAGGTCACTAGTACACTTCAAGTATGCAGCACAGACTCTGAAAATTTATGGAGTACACTGCATGTACGCAGGAGGGACTTGTACAAGAAAATAGTACACTGCATGTACACCGCAGATACTTTGAAATTTGTGCAGTACACTTCATATATGCGGGAAAGACTTGTACAATTTCTTTTGGCATTTATACTTAGTTTTTTTTTTTGTAAGTTAAAGTCTGAAGTAAACTTCATATATGCGGGAGGGACTTGTTCATTTTCTTTTAGTGTTTATACTTTGAATTTTTTTTAGGTAAAAGTCTGAAGTACACTTCATGCAGGAAGGATTTGTACATTTTTTTTTTTTTTTTTTTGGAAGCAAGAACTTGATTTCCCAGTAACTTTTATCTTAACCCATTCCCACATAGACATGTAGCCTTATCAGCTATCTATTATGCATGCTTATGACAGGTTATCAGTAATCAATAATCAATACAGTCTTATCAGTTTATCTGCACTGTGTGCATAGGGGTAATTAGTGGAATTTGATAAATTTGACACCTATGTTAAAAATGCTATTATTACAACATTTTCTATTCATTTGACAGTTTTTATGTCAATGTATGAAATGTTGCTTATAAAACTGGCTTTTTAATGATGTTTTTCTTCTTTTTCTACCTGGTATAGTTTTTTCAAAATGATGGGGAAAAGTTACAGAAACACAAAATTTACCAAGAAAAACTACTTTAAATTATTTTTTTTGGAATAAAATATTAATTTACAAGTTAAATAATTGTACACCTATATAAATAAATCATATCCCAACAATATGTGTAATTTATAAAAATATTTAATGACTTATGTGGTTTCAACAGCTATTTAGAAAATGCTAGTGCACTGAACTTTTCATAAAAAAAAAATCATGGCGGACATGTACTTTTTTTTGCACCCGAGAATTTACATATTACATCAAAATGGACAGATCATAACACCCTGAGACAGACCAGAATAAATTTAAGAATCATTAAATTACCATTTTTATATTCTACACGGTAGATTTATGCATAAAGCATAATTATATCATACATGTATATAGCATACATGTATATTACGTCATGTAGATAGTAAAAAAAATGTCACCATGGGGCAGACGTTGCATAATTTTTGATACCGTTCAAATTGAATATATATATTTTTTTTACGTGATCAACGTTTCAACTATATTGCCAATGCTAAAAAAGTCATCGTCAACCTTATTTTTTGTAAGTACGTATCGTTATGGGGGTGATTCTCCTCGTCCATTCATAAAAAACAGAACGATCTCGAGATCCGAGTCAGCGACGTTAAATTTAAAATCAGACAGTCTTGAGGCAACACTACTGTCGGACTCCGACGAAAAGGCATCAAAATCAAATTTAAATTCATATTTAACTGAATCTGTTTGACTGTTAACAAATTCTTCGATTGTTATGTTACGTGATGCAGCCATTTTGTTTAGATACATAAACGACTACTTCAAGGCCGAGCACCTGACCGCGTGCTTTATGGGTTATAAATTGGCTGAATCGTGGCCTAGTATTCAAATTACCTGTTACGTCACGTCATCCGGGACATTGGCCTACATATCAATGCACAATTTCGAACTATATTTTTCAGAGGGCGCTCGATAAAACATTTATATTGACCAATGATTTTGGGGAAATACCAGCGCATGTGACTTATGGGTCCTGCGATTGGATGTCATTTAAGGCCTAACTTTAAATAGAAACAGGTATTTTTTACTTCCGGAAATTGGAGATAACATGTGAATGCACAAAGTGTACCGTTATTTTTACGGATCATTTGTTCGGAAATATAAACAAATCGATGTCAAAAATGAACGCGCTCTATGGCGCTTGCATGCGGAGATGGATAATGGCGCTTATCGGCGCTTCTATGCGGAGATCGATAGCGGCGCTCTTAGGCGCTTCCATGCGGTAATAGATAGGGGCGCTCTTAGGCGCTTGTAAGCGGGAATGGGTTAATAGCATAGAATAGTTCAGATGACCTGTATTCTGAATAATGAAAATTTGCCAAACTATTTGCAATGTTCATTTGTGAAGCTTACATCTTAGTGATTTCTGAGCTGCACCTTGCATGCAGTGTAAAAATATATTCTTTTTCATTTTGAATTAATCCTGGAGCTTTCTAACTTGGATTTAATTGAAAAGCCTTATTTGAACTTCGTTGCATTACATTTTGTAATACATGAAATAATTACCAAGATAATGCCTCAACAGCGCCCGAATGAGAAGAATTAATAGCTCTCACTGTTATTTGAATACTCTTAAGCAAAACACCATTCTATCATGTTTTATAAAGGCTTTAATGCTCATTATGTTAACTCATTAAGGCCTCACCAAATTAAAAAGTTGTTCATCGGATTTGCCGCTCGTATATTTTCAGAATGTTTTTGGCTAATTGCGCTCGCCCCATTGGAAAAAATCAATCCAAAATTTTTTGGTGCGCTACTTTTTACGGACGTAAAAGTGTATAAATGCTTATATAATCCAGTCCTAGATTGTTCTCAGATGGATTTTAATCAAAATAAATACATACTATGCACACATCGTCTTTAATTAAGCAAAACACTTATATTTAGTTGCATTAAAATTGTTTTCCCTTGATGCAGTTACGCCATTTTCTTCAAATGTTTACCAAATTGCATGCTACAAAAATTGATTTATTTCATTGAAAAGTGGATGAAGAAAAGCATACTAATTTATTTGATAACATCAATCTACATTATTTTGGTAAGGGTAAATACTTATTGATGCACGTCACTTATCTTTTTTCTGTTTTTTTTTCTGTCCAAATGATCAGCATTTGCATACGAAAGTTGGTGGGGTAAGGAATTTACATTATCACAGCAGTTTCGCCATAAGAGTACACAGCATGTATGCAGCAGGAGTACACAGCATGTACGCCGCAGGACTCGGGCCAGGAGTACACAGCATGTACGCCGCAGGGGTAGTACACCATAGGCTCATTTGCATGTGAAATGTGTATGTGCCGCGTACATGCTGCGTACTATTTCCCGCATACTAAATTCCTCCAGCGTACATCCTGTGTACTATGTAGTCCACAGCATGTACGCAGCAAGTAGTACGCGGCAGAGCTCATTTGCATGTCAAAAGTGTACTACAAACGTACTATCGGTGTATGTGCGGTGTATATCCTGCGTACTATTTAAAGCCCTTGATTTCAGTACACATCATGTACGCATCATATACGCTGTATGTACACAGCAAGAGTACGCAGCAGGCCTTTTTCTTCTGTAAGGGTTCACCTTGTCCAAACATTTATCAATCTCCTACAGATTCTAATTTAAAGAAAAAATGTGAAATAAGTTCACTGTCTTGCTTTTCATTTTGCATATGTAAGCTAAAACACATTATTTAGTTTGTTTACAAAGTAGTGCATAAGAAAAGGTACGGTGGTCAAGGAATGCCACATTCAAAAACTAAGAGTATATTCCCCTTAATACATTAAACATTTATCGTTACAGAAGTCGAGTGGCTTACAATAAGGGCCTAGAAATGTTGCCATTTTCAAACTGGTATTCATGAACTACAATGCACTTAAATATCAAAACAAATTCAACAAACTTTTGAAAATGTATTGTCTTAAAAATCCCTAAAATAAGGTATGAAATTTGGTTGAGAGGTCCAATCAATGTGTATATGTGCAAAAGTAACATTCTAATCTGGTTCACAAAACTTATTAATACACAGCAGGAATGTCAATGATCAAAACTGGACGAATATACAGTTATCCTCACTTTAAAGGTGGTCAGTCACGTTTAATCAACATTTAACGACATTTTTTACTTTTTGTATATTCTGGTAGAGAATTATTTAAGGAACAAAAAGACCGATTACATAGAGTTAGATTCCTATTTGAAATGTATATTTTATCATTTTTATAAAATTTTGTAATTACTCCCCTTTAATATGAAAGTATATAAAAAGCTGGGTATTTCTTTTTATTTCGATATAATGTCTAGTTTTACATTTTAGTTTTAAAGGTGTGTGTAGCTTCTGAATTCATTTATTTCCAATCTATCTTGGTTTCGCAACCAAGATAGGCAAAGGGAGGTAATAATAATTTTTCAAACTTTCGTTTCTAATGAATTCCATCTAAATACATAATTTTTAATGCAAATATTTTACAAATATATTACAATATGTCTAATATTTATATATTTCCTTAGGCAAAGTATGTTTATCAATTTATACTTATGATAAAATAACTCTATCTTGGTTGGGCAACCAGGATAGGAAAATGAAATTTTAAAAATACTTCCAGTGAAAATCTAATTTGTATTAAGTGTTAAGTGAACATAAATGACTGTTAATGATCAGATGCTAAAGTTTCGAACAAATCAGTTACATGGCCAAAATCTAATTATCCACCTTTAATGTCATTTATAATTTGTCCTTGAATTCTCCACCATACTTTTCATAACTCTGTTTGCACGAGTTGCACGAGAATGCTGTCATTCATTCACGTAAAAAAAATGGGGTCAGATAAGTTGTAAATGCAATATCATCTAAATGTAATTAATGGATGCAGTTCAAGATAAACTTTATCTCATAACGTAATGAACAAGTATAATGTTGTAACAACAACTATACTTACACTGATGTAAGTAGCAGTCGGTTTATAAGTGACTTTATTGATTCATTTTGTGTCTTGTTATTGTTGTCAAAAAGTATAACGGAAGTGCCTCACAACTGAAGCGGAAACCAGTTTGATGCGCAAAGTAGTCCACTGTAAGTAATATTTTTTGATAAATGTCCACAGAAATTAATAATTTTCTAATATTAAAGACATACCGTATTTTCCCGAATTAAGGCCCCCCCTCTAATTAATGCCCCCCACCCATTTTGGAGGGAAAAAAAGTCAACAAGAACGGGAAAAAAATCACCTACATCATTTTTATAAGTCCATATAATGAGTAATTTACAGTACTAAAGTCCAATGTATTAAAAATTAACCCTTTCCACATGGTTACATTTATCACCGTATCTATCGATTACCAAACAGAAACGTATTGACCCGTGTCTATCGGTTCCCCGATAGAAACGTATTATACCAATTAACGGCCATTTGAACAGAATCGTTTTATCCCGTGTCTCATAATCAATCGCTTTATTTTCGTTCTTTTCCTAAAGAAACAAATTCCGGATGTTTACTAACTCAAAATATGGGATTTCGTCATCATTATTTACGTAAAAGATCATGTGGTTACTATTTAAATTTATCGAGTACTTTGCAAAGAAAGACACCGGGGTTTTTTCCTACATGTGCACGACACTACGTCATGGAAAATTACTGAGAAACTGCTTGCAACTAGCCGTTTCGCGGGGCTTTCCTCGTTCTAAAAATAACAACCATTTAACATCAAAGTATTTTTAAATGTGTTAGGTCATGAAGGTCACGCGTGATACATGCAGATTTCCCCTAAACAACAATTTGTGTATACGATGGCTTGGAATTTATGGCCTTACGTAACGGGAAGTGTTAATCAAAACAGAAGGACCGCGGCTTTCAAATATTTTATGACACCCCAAGAGTTAATTGCTGCGGAAGTCACCCGTGATGTACCGACGTTTGATCATCAAAATATTACGTAATATTATCTTAAAAATATTTAATTTTTAGTACAAGAATACTGTAGTCGGTTACGAGTCTCGATCTCCACGATCTTTTTGCACTTTCAGAAATTCTACGATCCGTTATTTTTGTAGTGTTATTCAGTTTGATGGTTGTTTTTTATATAAATACTTACCGATTCCGATTCGGAAGATAAGTCTATTAAGGGGACGCATATTGCTACATTCACAGTTCATACAGAAATGCGGAAGGGGTGCATATTCAAGAAATCGATGGTGGGAAAATAAAAAACATATTCCTAAACTGATATAATACTGATGGGCACCTGTAATATTCAGTACTTTGTGGATAAGGATGCAGTACTATGAATGTAATAGGAAAACAGAGGTCTTTTTGAAAGTACATTCAACATAAAATATTAAGCTTTTGTATAAGAAAAAAACAGGTTTTTTACAATAACAGTGTTCCAAATAATGTTGAAGGGATGAAATTTTCTTTCTAACACACCGGGTTTGCTTAAACATGTAAAAATTTAACGCCACGTCATTTCAGCTCGGGATGGACGCCATATTTCTCATTGATAAAAAATGTAAACAAAAAAAATCAGAGTGGGATTAGCATTGCAAGGGCATAACATGACGTTCTACACAATGAATACCTTAGAACAGATATCTAAGATGCTACTCAGGTCAGGCGGGTTAAATGCATAATGTCGATCACTTGAAATTCATCTTGAAAAGGTGGCTAATTTTAGTTTATTTACATGGTTTTTAATTTTCCCACGACTTCTCGGCGATTCACTGCAAATGTATTACTGCGCCGGACGAAAGGTAACTCTAATAAACAACGGGAGACAACTTAGGTGTCAGCACGTGTACGATTTTTTAAAAAAACATGTCGCTGATTATAATTTCTTATCAAATAATGAATCCTATTCAGATATTCGTCTTTAATATTAGAACATTATTAATTTGTGTGGACATTTATCAAAAAATATTACTTACAGTGGACTACTTTGCGCATCAAACTGGTTTCCGCTTCAGTTGTGAGGCACTTCCGTTATACTTTTTGACAACAATAACAAAACACAAAATGAATCAATAAAGTCACTTATAAACCGATTGCTACTTAAATCAGTGTAAGTATAGTTGTTGTTACAACATTATACATGTTCGTTACGTTATGAGATATAGTTTATCTTGAACTGCATAATCCATTAATTACGCTTACATGATATTGCATTTACAACTTATTTGACCCCGTTTTTTTACGTGAATGACAGCATTCTCGTGCAACTCGTGCATACAGAGTTATGAAAAGTATGGTGGAGAATTCAAGTACAAATTATAAATGACATTAAAGTGAGGATAACTGTATATTCGTCAAGTTTTGATCATTGACATTCCTGCTGTGTATTAGTAAGTTTTGTGAACAAGATTAGAATGTTACTTTTGCACATATACACATTGATTGGACCTCTCAACCAAATTCCATACCTTATTTTAGGCATTTTTAAGACGATACATTTTCAAAAGTTTGTTGAATGTGTTTTGATATTTAAGTGCATTGTAGTTCATGAATACCAAGTTAAAAATTAATAATGGCAACATTTCTAGGCCCTTATTGTAAGCCGCTAGACTTCTGTAAGGATAAATGTTTAGTGGATTAAGGGGAATATACTCTTTAAGTTTTGGAATGTGGCATTCCTTGACCACCGTATCTTTTCTTATGCACTACTTTGTAAACAAACTAAATAATGTGTTTTAGCTTACATATGCGAAATGAAAAGCAAGACAGTGAACTTATTTCACTTTCTTTCTTTAAATTAGAATCTGTAGGAGATTGATAAATGTTTGGACAAGGTGAAGCACTATTATTTTCGCACAAAAAAGTATTAATTGTTGAGTTTGAATGTACACAATAAGTCTTATGTAATTCAACAATAACTTTTTTGTTTCAGTTTTTTCATTTTTGTTTTAGTGAGCAATCCTTTGTGTACTTATAACAGTTGAAACTGTATCCATTTCATGTACCAAAATCTTGTACTTTTTTGCAGGTAAATTTTATCATACCCTACCCACTTTTTTCTAATTTCAAAGTATGGCCCCCTTAACTATAAACAAATTTAAAAACATCAAAATAAAATTTGTATATGAATTTAAATGTGAAAGTACCAAAACAGAATTTTATGCCAAAAAATAAAATTTTTTTCCCTATTTTAAACACTTTACTTCGAAACTCAAAGGAAACTACAATAAATTTTGTATCAGGGAAAGAGAATTTAAATTGCTATAAACTTTAAAATTTACAAAAATTTAAAGTCAAAATTACTAAATATTAAAAAATACATTTTAAATGTGTGGTGTAACACAAATAAGCCAAACACCTCTGTTTAATAAGACAGTCACCCTTTTTCAGCCCTTCATTATTTAAATTTTGATTTCCTTTTCTGTTAGTAAAAAAAGGCTTTGGCTTTTGTTCTGTGTGGTAAAGGGTTTTTTAAAACATTTTAAAAAAGTCCCTTACCCTGTCCAAAAAAAAGTACTAAGAAGTACGTACCAAACATCAAACAGAAATTAAAAGGTAAATCTTTTTTTATTTTTTTTTAAAACCCCCGCGCACACGCTTCCCGCCGACTTTAAACAAAATTTTCAGCAAGTGTTTTCGATTACCCTTTTTTTCGGGATTTTAAGAACTTTTAATTCAAAAGCAGGCCCCAGAGGTGTAAACCTTGAATTTTGATTGCGCTATTAGCTACCCGATGTATAAGGAAAAAGTTATGGGTAAAAAAGCTGTTTTGGTATGACGTAAGTGTAGTGTCGCGAGGGTCAAAAACCAACATGGGAAAACAATACCCCTATTAAATGCATTAAAAAGACACACTGATTTAAAAAGGATGCCAAAAAATTTGGGTTTGGGGGGATTAAAAAAAAGAAAAACCCTTTCCCGCTAGTTTGAACGATGTTTTTTAAATTTTGTAAAAAAATTTTATTTTTTTTTTTTTTACCCAAAAAAAACCCCCGCCCCCTCTTTGAAATTTTTGCCCCCGGGGGCGTCAATACATGAAAATACATTATTGAATAGGATTCATTATTTTTAAAAATTTAATCACGACATTTTTTTTTTAAAAAACATAACGGCTACACCAAGTTGTCTCCCTTGTTTTTTGAGTTACCCTTTTGTTCCGGGCCAGTAAAACTTTTTTTAGTGAAATTTGCCGAAAAGTCGGGGAAAAATTAAAAACGATTAAATAAAAAAAAAATTAACCCCCTTTTTAAGATGAATTTCAAGTGACGACATTTCATTTGGGCCCCTGACCGCGTTGCTCTAATATTTTTCTAAGGTATTCTTGTGAGAATTTCATATTTTAGCCCTTTCAAAGCTAATCCCACTCTGATTTTTTTGTTTACATTTTTTATCAATGAGAAATATGGCGTCCATCCAGAGCTGAAATGACGTGGCGTTAAATTTTTTAGATGTTTAAGCAAACCTGGTGTGTTAAAAAGAAAATTTCATCCCTTCAACATTATTTGTGAACACTGTTATTGTAAAAAACCTGTTTTTTCCTTATACAAAAGCTTAATATTTTGTGTTGAATGTACTTTCACAAAGACCTCTGTTTTCCTATTACATTCATAGTACCACATCCTTATCCACAAAGTACTGAATATTACAGGTGTCCATCAGTATTATATCAGTTTAGGAATATGTTTTTTATTTTCCCACCATGGATTTCTTGAATATGCACACCTTCCTCATTTCTGTATGAACTGTGAATGTAGCAATATGCGTCCCCTTAAAAAATGCTAAGACACAGATTTGCAGCTTACGCTAGAGTGATTGACCATTTAAGTACATGGAACTGGAATAAGATGAAAACATTTGGATTGCTGGATATAGGACAGAAAACATACCGACGAGATTCCAAATGAAGGTGAAATATTCATTTCTAGTGATCGCGATCAGCGTGTGGGCATGTATCGAAGTTACAGGGCAAAATATCAAAACTGAATACATGTTTAAAGTTGTCAAGAGAGATCGATCAGAATGAAATCTTCATTTCAGATAGTAACTCAGTAATAACAGATGGTTTAGTTATTTCCATTGCATTTTGATAGATCTCTCTCACGGGGGAGGAACTGTTACACGAGACTCGGTTGTGGAGGATATCATGTTACAGATTTAGGATGCTACTGTTACAGTATTCCTGGATAACGTTACAACATTCGGAGGATAATAATCGGTCGTTGTTTTGTTTGCCAAAGAAATAGTAAAGATGTATCTCTTTTTTGCAAAAGTATAAATTGTTTTTCTAGATCAATGGTATGTGCGTCTGTTGAGACATGGTTTAACACATGAAATACAGTATATTGATGTCTATCAAATGTTTAATGACAAAATCCGAAATTTTGATAGAAAACTATCCAAAAGAAGTTGATTAAAATATGTTTCAACCATATTTTATGCTCATTTGCATCAATAAAGACCCTCTTTAGGCATACAGTTATAATACGAGGTAGAAAAAATCAATGTGGGTCTAATTTTTCGTGGTTTTATAGAATGTTACAGTTGTGGGGTGCTATCTTCTGGATGTGTTACAGATTTAGGATGATACTTTTTGGAATACATTTTGACAAAATACAATACCAGGATAGCAAATAAAATTTAGATATCATGAATTATGCGGGATTTTTGTAAGATGTAACAAATATATTATACCAAGTGCATTTTTTTTCTAATTTCGAAATTCTAAATCTGATTCAACAGCTATATATAATAAAATGATATATAAACATTTTCAATGGAAAGCTAGTGTTCTATATCCAATGTATATGACACCATAATCATCAATTCGCATTGAATCGTCGTTTGCACTTTCATAAGCTGTTCTTTCAAAAATAGTACCTGTTTATGCTACATGTATTAAGCTAGCAATCGATGTGTCCTAGCTTCGGAAGAGCTTGGCAATGCGTGTCTTTATCAACGATTTCAATTACTAATAAGCTTAAAAGGAAATATCCTGTCGGAATCGGTAATGGAGAACTTAAGAAATTAATTGGCTTTTAGAACAACCATCGAATCATAGTCTGCTTGCAGGCACGTAGCTGCCTACAAGCAGATATGCATCTGCGCAATGAAGATTTGGCAAGCATGCACAATCAAATAGGCTAATCTGAAGCACTGAATCTGTTTGGTCACAGTTAGGAGCCTATATCATTTAACAGAGGATTTTATACGCAATTCATAGTTAAAATGTATAATGTTTTAGGATTTTCATCTAAAAATATATGCGTCTTTGTCTTTGTGTGTATGATGGTGTCAAGGGCTTTTCAGGACTGTGCGCCATTAGAAGGCATGTCTCAGGACTGTAGGCATTGGGTAAACGCAAGCACGAGCACATTAAATTCGGGTTGTTCAAAAATTAGGAGTTACCTTATAAACATAGTAACTCGCTCTCTTTTTAGATTCGAACGAAAGTAATTAATCTATGTGAATATAATGTGAATATAAATAAATACACACTTAAAACATTTTTTCGATTTCGCTCTGCGATATATCTTTGGTGATTTATTTAGAGGTTATGAAAAACATTTTACAACCGATGTATTTAGAGACTGTTCAAACGATCGGTCAATTTGCACGGAAAAGGGATGGGAGATTTGCTCGGCATAACTTGTATCATCAACTGTTCATCTTATGTGATTCTTGACATATCACAACCGATATCTTCTCCTGTTAGGTGGACTTTCCTGTTTTTAAATGTCGTTACAGCAACGCCACTCTAGTACATGTCTGACTGCCTCAAATGACAAAATAGATGTTGTTTTGCAGTATTTACATCTAACAACAGAATCCTGAAGAAGGAAACAGTATCATCCTAAATCTGTAACACATTCAGAAGCAGCACCCCACAACTGTAACATATCCTGCTAAACTTCAATATTCTATAAAACCACGAAATATTAGACCAACAGTAATTTTTCTACCTTGTATTATAAGTCCATGCCTGAAGGGGGTTTTAATCAATGCAGATTTGCATAAAATAGGTTGGAATATCTTTTAATCAATTTCTTTTAGATATTTTTCTATCAAAATTTCAAATTTTGTCATAAAACGCTTGATTGACATCAATATACTGTGTTTCACATGTTAAGCCATGTCTCAACAGACGTGCATATCACTGATCTAGAAAAACAATTTTTATTTTTGGAAAAAGAGATACATCTTTACCACATCTTTGGCAAACAAAATACCGACAGCTATTATTATCCTCCGAATGTTGTAACGTTATCCAGGAATACTGTAACAGAAGCATCCTAAATCTGTAACATGATATCCTCCACAACTGAGTCTTGTGTAACAGTTCCTCCCCCGTGTCTCTTGACATGACAATTAACTAAAAGGTCAATCACTCCAGTGTTAACTTCAAAATCATTGTTACAGTAATAACACGTGTAATAATTGCCTTCATCTTTGGTTCTGAAATTGAATAAAAAATAAATTGTTAAGAACATTTCTGTAAACGATAACAGCTTTATTTAGAACCGATCACTTAACTTATGCCACTGACAACAAATATATTTAAATTTTCTAGCCTAACGGATCTTTTATGTGCGCAATATGTTACTGTCAGTAGCCTCTTAGTATGAAAGCTTGATAATGCAAAACAATTTGACAGAGTTCTGCCGAGGCTGTGTTTTTGCGACATTAGCGCGCCAAAATTCGCGTCTGTGGGCTTTTGGCACGCCAGAAAATCTAAAAAATCAAACCCGTTAACGACTGCTAGTGTGCCAGTCTTGCACGGTAGATAGACATACCTCCAGGGGAAATCACTGCAATGGATTTGAAAAAATAATGTGTCATAATAATTGAACCATTATTGTATCAAAATGGCGACCGCACTGAAAGGCAAATCGATTTTGCACAAATTTTTCAGTCCCCTGCCCCTAAGAAAATGAACCAGACTTTAGTTACACCAGGGAAAGAATAAATTAATAAAAATGATACATTGAACAAAAGCAACGATTCAACTATAGATAGCACTGAACATTAAACAACAACCTCAGAATCACAGAGTGATCCGACCCCCACCCAGTAAAGTAATTAAAGTAAACCGAAAACAATGGTAAAAAAGTAGAGTAAAACGTCTGCCAAACAGAGCTTTCGTAAGAACTTGTTGGTTGAGTATACATGGTTAAGTTATAAGGAAAAAGAGAATTAATGACATGAACTTTGTGTATTTAAAGCATAAGAAAAGTAAAGTTTTTTAACTTTGTAAATTTTGAATGGCCCCAAAAGTTTCAGAATGGCCCCATGTTTTCAGGGTAGATGGGCCATGGCCCCATTATGCTGAAAACCTCGGCAGAACTCTGATTTGATATTTAATAATAACCTATATTCAACTCTGAATCCAGCAAGAACGCAAGTACCAGGACTTAGGATTTCATTGCTGGCAGCAAATGTCTGTATATTATGATAAAAAAGAAACAAAAATGATTTTACAAAACGAAGACTTTCAGTGGCAAAACAACTCTATACATGTACAGTATCAGATTGTATGCCATGTAGGAGATATATATATAAATCCACCTCCGCACTTTAAAAATGCACCACTTAATAAATAAACAAATTACACTTTCTGAGTGGACCAATTTATTCATTCTTGTATTATATAGTAATCTCAATACACGGTGGGGAAACCACATGACTAAATCGGATAACGTGCGCGCAAAAGTGCTAAAAATAGGCCCGCTTCAGGTATGTTTTTTCACTATAACTTATTTGATCCGCCATTGTTTTAAACGAGATAACGTGCATAAACCCCGCAATAAAAAGCGCTTTCATCGGATATATGTAACTTGATGAAACTCCCTCCTGTTTTTACGTAATCCTTGCCCAACCGATTCGAAAGATGCAAAATATTTTGGTAACGAACACGTCTGTTCACAAGTTACGCACCTAGCACAGATTCTGCAGAGAATTTTCGCTGGAATTAGGTTTAAAATAAAGCTTGTCATTGTCCAAAGTCCTATACCAAATATTTAACATGACTATTCAGGAATATTAAAGATATCGTAAGACAAAGGGTGCGGTAACGTACACGTTGCGGTTTTCAGGAGGTGACGTACACATCATTTTTCCCCAGAGGGTAACATACACGTCAAAAACTATTTATCATGCATGTAGAACATCTTTGTCTTTAAATGACTGAACTGTAAACATTTTGATATTGTTAAAAAAAAAGATGCAGATGCTGGGAACAGGCTGTTTTTCTTTCGGTAGGTTAGTATATACAGAAATGCTACAGTGAAAATGAATAGCATTTGGAATTTTATGGTCTAATCGTGTATGTTATTTTGACAAGTAGACATTGTTAGCAGTTGCCATTTTAAATGTCAACTTTTTTTTCTCCAACTATCAAAAGTTAATTAGGTTTCTGGGAATAAACCATGTCCGTCTGTCAGCAGGGTTTAATCAAATCCATATGTTCAAATCTTTTTGATGACCCATTGAACTGTAAACATTTTTTATATTGTTAAAAAGATGCTGAAATTAGTATAAATTCTGGACGATAACTGGAACGATAGCATGCTTGATAACCATGATTTTTCTTTATTAAAACGTTACAATACAGAAAATCTTTTTGTTTAATATGACAGCATGCACCTTATTTGAATCATTCCCTTACAGAAGAAAAAGGCCTGCTGCGTACTCTTGCTGTGTACATACAGCGTATATGATGCTTACATGATGTGTACTGAAATCAAGGGCTTTAAATAGTACGCAGGATATACACCGCACATACACCGACAGTACGTTTGTAGTACACTTTTGACATGCAAATGAGCTCTGCCGCGTACTACTTGCTGCGTACATGCTGTGGACTACATAGTACACAGGATGTACGCTGGAGGAATTTAGTATGCGGGAAATAGTACGCAGCATGTACGCGGCACATACACTTTTCACATGCAAATGAGCCTGCGGTGTACTACCCCTGCGGCGTACATGCTGTGTACTCCTGCGGCGTACATTCTGTGTACTCCTGGCCCGAGTCCTGAGGCGTACATGCTGTGTACTCTTGTGGGGAAACTGCTGTGATAATGTAAATTCCTTACCCCACCAACTTTCTTATGCAAACGCTGATCATTTGGACAGAAAAAAACAGAAAAAAGATAAGTGACATGCATCAATAAGTATTTACCCTTACCAAAATAATGTAGACTGATGTTATCAAATAAATTAGTATGCTTGTCTTCATCCACTTTTCAATGAAATAAATCAATTTTTGTAGCATGTAATTTGGTAAACATCTGAAGAAAATGGCTAACTGCATCAAGGGGAAACAACTTTAATGCAACTAAATATAAGTGTTACAAATTTCGAAGTATCTGCGGTGTACATGCAGTGTACTATTTTCTTGTACAAGTCCCTACTGCGTACATGCAGTGTACTCCTTAAATTTTCAGAGTCTGTGCTGCGTACTTGAAGTGTACTAGTGACCTCCTGCGTACATGCTGTGTACTTGTCGAAATAGTACGCGGCATGCGGTGTATGTAAAATGTACTCCTCTGGCATACTACTGTGTTCGCGGCATATACACAGCAAATACGCAGCATGTACGCCACAGAGGCTTGCTTCTGTAAGGGTTGACAAACTGTTTGAGTTCTATCATGCATGGGACCATAACAATCAGCCAATAATATAAACACGTTGTCGGTTAAATTATCGTGCGGGAGTAATGTTATTCTTTCTGTGGGTTAGTGACAGTTTGTTGGTCAGCTAGTTATTCATTTAGACCTCCTTACTGAAACAACATATCAGTATGGACCTAAATTTTGCATATCTAAGGACATAGTCATTCCATGGTTGATTAAATTATAAATGCTGACATATTCTGATAATATAGATCTATAAATGCGTCAGTTACATTCAAAGCTTTAAAGTAACAGCCTCGGTTATGTTTAGGCTGTTCATTTACAAAATCAAATACCTTATATAAGCATTAACGAGATTACAATTAACTATTTTACTAATCTAAGCTATATTGGATCGCAAAAAAAGTTAGAAAATGTCGCAAAAAAGTTGATTTTTTTTTTTAACCAAGTACAGTTGACTTAGACAGATTTTGTGTCGCCTACTACAAAGTAGCTGCGACATATAGGGATCACTCTTCCGTGGTCTGTCTTTTTGTCCGTTGGCTACCAGGTGGCGTCCGTCACGCTTCTTTTCCGGAGCATAACTCAAGAAATAATAAAGATGCTAATTTGTTACTTCATACAATGATCGAACACAGTGAGAGGTTGTGCAGTATCAAAGAACCATAACTCTAGGTGGTCCCATTTTTCAATTACCTCCCCTTATCCTTATAAAAAAGACTTGTCCAGAGCCCAAGTCAAAAACTATTTGAAGAATTTGAAGATACTTTACACATTGAAAGAGGAAGCGCAGTGTAATGGTCACATTTTTAAATTACCTCCCCTTATCGTTATATAGAAAGCTTGTCTGAAGCCCAAGTGGAAATTATATAAAGGATTGACTTGAAACTTTGCACATAAATAGAGGTCCAATGAAAGGAAGTACAGTGTCAAAGAACCATAACTCTAACTGATCTTATTTTTGAATAACCTCCCTTTATCTATGGAAAAAACTTGTCTGGGGCCAATGTCAAAACCATATAAAGGATTGTCTTGATACTTGATACATTGATAGAGGTCAGTGAAGCAAAGTGCAGTGTCAAAGAACCATTACTTTAGCTGACCCCATTTTTGAATCACCTCCCTTTATGCATGAAAAGGAAAAGCAAGAAGCTTGACTGAAGCCCAAGCCAAAAACTATGAAGGATTGATTTGCTACTTTGTACATTAATACAGGTCCGTGAAAGATAGTGCAGTGATAAGGAATCATAACTCTTACTGACTCCATTTTTAATTACCTCCCTGTATGTATAAGAAGCTTGTATGGAATCCAAGTAAAATCAATGATATACAAAATATAAACATGTCAAAAAGAAAAGTAACAAGTTTTTTTCTGTTGTTATTTTTAGAAAATGGGTCGTCCGAAAGAAGTTTTTCCCACAACAGTGGTAGGTTCACGCTCCACTATGTCTCTTCTCGTGCGCCTTTAAATTACTTTTTCTCCGAAAACACATTTCGCACTCCTGGCAAATATATTCATTCTCTGTGCTATAGATATATGATTGTTTTACTGCTGTTACTCTCGGTGCAACAATTATACCTATATGCGTATTTAATACTTCTTTTTGTTTGTCTCTTTCAAAAGTCAGAATCATAATTACTGGAAAGAACAAGTACTAGGCTTCCCTCACACGTAAGGCCATCCTTAAAAAATTGTTTGTTTGCAGTAACGCGACCCAGAATTTTTAGTGTGAGTAGGTAGGTAGGGATTTTTTTTTTTTTTCATTTTTTTTTTTGTACAACACCTGCATTTCCTTTTTAACCCTCTGGTTTATACACCTTCTGGGTACTAACACTTCTCTGTAGAATGCTAACTTGATTGTAACATATCTGCAAGGGTGGTAGTTTTCGCATAGTATGAATACTAATATTACTAGTAATATCACCTTTTTAATAACAATAAAAACAACAGATTATAAGCCTGACACCAGTCAGAAAGAGAGCTTATTATCGCCATATGAACTTAAAAATTAAAGATTATCAATATATTTAACAAAAAAAATTGGCCAGACCTTTTGAATGTCCTTGCACTGGCTAGGGTAATAAAAAACAAGAGCTGTCCGTAAGACAGCCAAGCTCGACTTTTCGAAATAGTGTCACAGAAGCAGGAAATTATTACCCAAAATGTTAAATATCAAAAGAGTTTTAAGTTCGAAACGGGACATAATTTGACCAAAATGCATATCAGAGTTATGGGACTTGATGCTATCAACTAGTTTAATAACCCCGAAGAAACATGTTAAGTTTCAATTCCATATCTGCATTAGTTTTGGAGATAGTAACTTGCATGTAAAACTTTAACCAGAATTTTCTAAGTCCAAAAGGGGGCATAATTTGCTCAAAATACATGTTAAGAGTTATGGAACTTGACCCAGTGAGGTTTGTAACTGACCTAGAAAAAGAATAAATAAGTTTCAAAGCTATATGCCTTTTGGTAATAGCTGTATGTACTTGCACACAAAACTTTAACCAGGATTTTCTAAGTCCAAAAAGGGGCATAATTTGCCCAAAATACATGTCAGAGTTATGGGACTTGATTCTATCAACTAGTTTTATAACCCCGAAGACACATGTGAAGTTTCAATTTAATATCTGCATTAGTTTTGGAGATAGTAACTTGCATGTAAAACTTTAACCAGGATTTTCTAAGTCCAAAAGGGGGCATAATTTGCTCAAAATACATGTCAGAGTTATGGGACTTGACCCAGTGAGGTAGGTAATTGATCTAGAAAAAGAAAAAATAAGTTTCAAATCAATATGCCTTTTAGTAATAGCTGTATGTACTTGCACGCAAAACTTTAACCAGAATTTTCTAAGTCCGAAAGGGGGCATAATTTGGCCAAAATACATGTCAGAGTTATGGGACTTGACCCAGTGAGGTAGATAATTGATCTAGAAAAAGAAAAAATAAGTTTCAAATCTATATGCCTTTTAGTAATAGCTGTATGTATTTGCACGCAAAACTTTAACCAAAATTTTCTAAGTACAAAAGGGGGCATAATTTGGCCAAAATGAAGGTCAGAGTTATGGGACTTGGTGCTATCAACTAGTTTTATAACCCCGAAGACACATGTGAAGTTTCAATTCAATATCTGCATTAGTTTTGGAGATAGTAACTTGCATGTAAAACTTTAACCAGAATTTTCTAAGTCCAAAAGGGGGCATAATTTGCTCAAAATACATGTTAAGAGTTATGGAACTTGACCCAGTGAGGTTGGTAACTGACCTAGAAAAAGAATAAATAAGTTTCAAAGCTATATGCCTTTTGATAATAGCTGTATGTACTTGCACACAGAACTTTAACCAGGATTTTCTAAGTCCAAAAGGGGGCATAATTTGCCCAAAATACATGTCAGAGTTATGGGACTTGATTCTATCAACTAGTTTTATAACCCCGAAGACACATGTGAAGTTTCAATTTAATATCTGCATTAGTTTTGGAGATAGTAACTTGCATGTAAAACTTAACCAGGATTTTCTAAGTCCAAAAGGGGGCATAATTTGCTCAAAATACATGTCAGAGTTATGGGACTTGACCCAGTGAGGTAGGTAATTGATCTAGAAAAAGAAAAAATAAGTTTCAAATCGATATGCCTTTTAGTAATAGCTGTATGTACTTGCACGCAAAACTTTAACCAGAATTTTCTAAGTCCGAAAGGGGGCATAATTTGGCCAAAATACATGTCAGAGTTATGGGACTTGACCCAGTGAGGTAGATAATTGATCTAGAAAAAGAAAAAATAAGTTTCAAATCTATATGCCTTTTAGTAATAGCTGTATGTACTTGCACACAAAACTTTAACCAAAATTTTCTAAGTACAAAAGGGGGCATAATTTGGCCAAAATGAAGGTCAGAGTTATGGGACTTGGTGCTATCAACTAGTTTTATAACCCCGAAGACACATGTGAAGTTTCAATTCAATATCTGCATTAGTTTTGGAGATAGTAACTTGCATGTAAAACTTTAACCAGAATTTTCTAAGTCCAAAAGGGGGCATAATTTGCTCAAAATACATGTTAGAGTTATGGAACTTGACCCAGTGAGATTGGTAATTGACCTAGAAAAAGAATAAATAAGTTTCAAAGCTATATGCCTTTAAATGATATGCTGTATGTACTTGCATGCAAAAACTTAACCAAGGTGTGACGCCGACGCCGACGCCAGGGTGAGTAGAATAGCTAGACTATTCTTCGAATAGTCGAGCTAAAAACATTACATTCCTTAGGATTCAGCATTGAAGTACATAGCAAAATCTTTGATATTTTAATACCCTGTAGACCCGAGTCTGATTACTAGCACCGCACTCCTTCAAAGCCTATGTATCATGTAATTTTAAGACAATACTTAATTGTTTTACATTGTTTACTCAGGGCTTAAGCTATGTTAATATTTTAGGGAGAAGTCATTTCTTCCTCAGCTAAGATTATGGAGAAGTGGAGTGATTTTAGGGAAACGCGGAAAGATTTTTAATAGCGCCATGACAGGCAAGTTTAAAATGGAACTAAATATACTTAGCAATGTAAACCTAATTTCTTATCCTTGTGAATCTAATGTGATTAAACTGCAAATTAAAGTTTTTTTCACTCTTGCAATGATTGCCTTAACCAAGAAAAGCCTAATCTGAATATGAATACAATTAAAAAAAGCTAGGTTAATTCCATATCAGCAAAAATAAATCAAGCTTCCAGTGCTAATGCACTCAAAGTCAAAACACAAAAACCCATAAAAGCATTTCACAGTCACTTCTTGAATTAAATACATGTCAATAGCAGTGACATCACTATGACATCACACATAATACAGGTCTTCTTTGATCTGCAAGTGTCTTCTTTGATCTGCTACTGTCGGCACACATAAAAAGAAACAGTTGTCAAACAGATTAAACCCAGTTTCTGATGGCAGGTGTCAAAAATTTGCATGAATTTCAGTTACATTATTTAAGTCACAGAAAGTTTCAGTAATAATAATTATGTTTCTAAAGTCTGTGTTTTGAAAAATAGGAAAAAGTGGACCCATGGAAATTTAATTTCACGCAAATAGGAAAATCTAGAAATGTAAACATTATGGATTTCTTTCGCTGGTTTTAGTCATTGCATTGAAAGGATGCTTAAGTTTATAAATAAATTTTCAGGTAAGAAAATTTTGTTTGTCTAATATTTTTGACGTTTATTGTGCTCTTTCCAAGGGACTTTTGCAGTGTCACTGCAGTTTTATCCTCGGGGCAGATTAAAAAGATTATGCAACGACAAAAGATCGAAACTAAAATTATTATTTGTTTGCAAAATTGTTTGAGAAATAAAGACAGGATGATATCCAAGAATTTATCTTTCCCGATGTTTTACGTACGAGAAAAATCATTATTTTACAAATCTAAAACTCGGTTAAATACGTCTGCAGTATTGCGCAGATAACACTATGTAACACGATTTGTCCATGTGGAATTTTCTAAACAACTTTTTACATAAATTTGTAGTATATCAGGAAATCGGCAGGGCGTTCGGTAGACCCGAGATTCTGGGTTTTCACTCGAACTTATCGAGAAAAACTCGTATTTGACCCGCACAAAAAAAATTCCCGTGCGTCGGCTTGACCCGAGGAAATTTTCTTTTATGCGTCTCGAGTTCGAAAGAACTGCCCCTTGTCAATCAAAATCCCGGTGAATTCGAATATTGTTCGCCGCCATAAGCGGAAGTATGGCAGTAGGCGGAGCTTGGTATATTAATCAGCTTCTGGCAGATGTCAATCATGCCACGCGCCGACTGACACGTGGGCTTCTCGCGGTTTGTATTTGATACAATAATGTCCGTCATTGCCAAAGGTATTTATTGATCAATGTGTTAAAGTTAATTGATAAACAATGCATAGAAGAGCAGCCTATTATCGTATTTGTGTCACTTGTTAATTAGCGGTATACAGAAAGCGTAACATTCACACATTTTGTTTCTTATCGGTCATATCGACCATTCATGTAGTTGAACCTCAACGAACACTGTCTAGGAAAACTTATACAAATACAAATAGTTACCCAAAAGAAATAACGAAACAGGAAAGAATAAAAACATGGCACCGAAAAAAAAAAATTCCGAGTTTTAGGTTAAAAAATTGTTTGAGTCGCGGCGATTTTCGTGAGTCGGTCGCGTTACCGCAAACAAACAATTTTTTAAGGATGGCCTAAGCAACTGTCAACTTTTTCACTCAAAGATACATGGTCAGTTGCGCATATGATGGATTTAGAGCAAAATAATTTCAAAATTTTATCATCTTGCCTATTTATGTATAGATATACAAGAGCTGTAAACGTGTAATTATTTCCAAGCTAGGATGAGGACCGACGCTACACATTTTCACTGTAGCATTTCTGTATATATTAACAGACCGAAAGAAAAACAGCCTATTCCCAGCATTTGCATCTTTTTTAACAATGTCAAAATGTTAACAATTCAGTCATTTAAAGACAAAGATGGTCTACATGCATGATAAGTAGTCTTTGATGTGTACGTTACCCTCTGGGGAAAAATGACGTGTACGTCACCTGAAAAACCGCAACGTGTACGTTACTGCACCCTTTGTCTTACGATTTCTTTAATATTCCTGAATAGTCATGTTAAATATTTGGTACAGGACTTTGGACAATGACAAGCTTTATTTTAAACTTAAATTCCAGCGGAAATTCTCTGCAGAATCTGTGCTAAGTGCGTAACTTGTGAACAGACGTGTTCGTTACCAAAATATTTTGCATCTTTCGAATCGGTTGGGCAAGGATTACGTAAAAACGGGAGAGAGTTTCATCAAGTTACATACATCTGATGAAAGAGCTTTTTATTGCGGGGTTTATGCACGTAATCTCGTTTAAAACAATGGCGGATCAAAAAAGTTATAGTGAAAAAACATACCTGAAGCGGGCCTATTTTTAGCACTTTTGCGTGCACGTTACCCAAGTTAGTCACGTGGTTTCCCCACCGTGAATATCTCTTCCATAAGATGTACAAAAATGAAAAAGATCTATAAATAAAAACTACTTATTTAAGATGTTTATATCTGGTACCCCTCAGTTTCAAAATTCACAAAATAGAATTTTGAGATTTTTTATTACTTATTTCACGCATAAAGTCTTCCAATATTAATTTAAATGATAACAAATGTCTTTTCCCAATACACTAGTCACTTGTCGCTTAATTAAAATTATATTTATTCACAACCACTCATCCGTGACTTATTATGCACAGGTAAGACCTTTAGCACGTTTTGTATGTGCACTGTACATGTGAGTTGTCAAATAATATAAAATTGATAAATTCGTGATCTCTAATAAAATACTAGTCGTCTGTGAATTTTGACTTGGAGGGTGGTGTTGTTTAATAGGACGAAATGAACAGTTTTTGTTAACTGACTTTTGTTAAATTTTCCTTGTTTGTGTACCAGATAATGAATTTATGTAATCACATAAAAATAATGGAATTGTCATATAAAATAAAATTTTATGACCCATTTTCTGAGTGGTGCGTTTTTAAAGTGCGGAGGTGTACAATATAGACTTTTTTGCAAAACAATTTATCATTTAATATACAGTGAAACATCGCTCGCTGGAGCATCGATGACTCGAGTACCCGGGCTCGCTCGAGCATTTCATCTGGTCCCAGCCAATTTCCTTCTACTTTCTATGCAAAATTACCATGGCTGGGTCGAGCATCGTTAACTCGATCGCTCGAGCATAACACTTGGTCCCTGTGTATTAATTTACTCTTTGTTGCTTCTGGAAAACTCGAGCAAAGGTGTCAAAATTTTTCATACCTTCGGTGGTCAGAATGTATCGGTTAATTAAAAATTTTCGCACGCCTAGCGAATTACGTGGTCTCTTCCATGACTATCTTAAATGTTTATTTGTCGGTATATTTGATCTGATAATGAGATTAATTATTTCTGAAACGTTGAAGAAAAGTTTTATTGATCTAATATTGATCAATTACTGATTACTTAAAACTTCTTTTCTGCGGGATCGAGAAGATTGTTACGAGATCTAAGTATTTTAATCAGTCGTTGTTTGCATGCAAATGAAGGGAACAAGTACTAATCAAAGGCCTGAATGGCCTGAGTCGGCTAATGATTGATGTACTGACAGTATAGTCTACCAGTTTCAGTTTGTTTTTAGTTTTTTTTTCTTAAAATTTCATAACACAGCTCGATATTTACCCAAAATATTATATCCGGATACGATTACACTTTTCTCCAGTTTGAACAATATATTTTACAAATTGTGATGATACGAAGACATTTAGCAGCAATTGGCAGTATCTGACATTGAAGTTTACGGTTAAATTACCTCTTATTTAAATCTTTTCATAAAAAAGTTATTTCGTTTCGCCAAACATAGACGATCTACTTTCGATTTCAAAAACTACAAGAAAATACAATTTAATGTTTCGCCGATTTGTTTATTTCTCGAAAAATAAGAATTAAAATCATTTTTAATATCTGTAGTAACTAAACAAACCAGTAAGAGCTTCTTCTTTTGATAATTTATCCGTTTACTGACTGCAAAATTCATGTGTATGTGTAGAAACCCACGCAAAGTTTATAGAAATCATACGATGCGTGTATACGTTCAATGTGGGAGAATTAAGGCTGATCGGGATCGGCTATGTTACCTAACGCATCCAGACGATTCAGATTTTGTTTTTAAAAAAGCATTGTGTGCATTTCTGTAATTTTATATACGTTTAGAAATTATTAGACATGCGTATTTGCAATATTTCTATACGTAATTTACGCTAATACGCATCTTATCTGGAGCCCTGTGGAACTATTTTTTGTCTTTCGCTGGATGTTACGCAAGCTTTGTAAGCCTGCGCAATTCATAAAATGCACATTTATGCTTAATGAGTTACATTCGAGTATTGCACAATTACAAGTCATAAATATGACAGATTACATCGTATATTGGTCATAGCAAAGGGAATTCACGCAACTTAACTTCATTCTTGCAGTGAACTGTTTGAAGTTTGAGACATCTAATGGAACTACATCGCTTCAATGTGTTATTTGGTCCATTTAGACTTAGAGAATCGCTGGATAGCAAGGACTCGTCAAAACGATTACATCGTTTAGCCGACTCAATAATGTAGCCTTTTCAGAAAATTGAGACAATTATTTTGAAATGCACTTGTTGATAGATAAAAATAGAAAGTCCTATTTGTTTCTTCACATGTGCCATTGCAAATTACGTATTGACACATCTATCATAGATAACGTTTGTAATACGTTTTTCTTTCGAAAATATCACAAGTATGTTACTGCTACGCATCACCGATTACTTTGCAAATGGTCCTGATGACAACTGGTAAAACAAACTTCAATTTTCTCTATGATGGTCAATGTTCGGGTCGCTCGAAACCATGGATAACTCGAGCATTTTGCCCATCCCCTTGCGACCTTGAGTGAGCGGTGTTTTACTGTAAACCGTAAATTCAACACTGAATCCAGCTAGAACGCAAGTACCGATACCATCAGGACTTACGATATCATTATTTCTGTATATTTCATGATAAAAGAAATTGAAACAAAATTGAGTTTACAAAACGAAGACTTATAGTAGCAAAACAACGTCGGAGATAGATAGAAGTTCAATCTAGACTGATTACCGTGTTACAGCGGTGTTCGCCATTGAAAATCGCCCATTATTAAACCACAGGAGTCTGGAATTCTATCAATAAGACCATATTAGTCTATCTTTACAAAAAATACACCCTATATATATATATATATATATATATATATTTTTTTTTTTTTTCCGTTGGATTTAACGTCACTGACACCTTATAGGTCATATGGCGACTTTCCAGCTTTAATGGTGGAGGAAGACCCCAGGTGCCCCTCCGTGCATTATTTCATCACGAGCCGGCACCTGGGTAGAACCACCGACCTTCCGTAAGCCAGCTGGATGGCCTCACATGAAGAATTCAAAGCCCCGAGTGAGGCTTGAACCCACATCGATGAGGGGCAAGTGATTTGAAGTCAGCGACCTTAACCACTCGGCCACGGAACCCCCCCCCCCACCCCCCCTATATATATATATAAAATAAACACCCCAGGAATGAAACATCAAAAACCCGGGGTCCCCTGAAAATACGCACGGAACACAGGGTGATCGCAATTTAGCGAGCGTAGTGAAGAAATAACACTAAAATACACCTATCGCACTCGACAGTTTTCAAATCTGATACACTTTACAAGAGTAATCAGACCTTTTCTGAGGTGTTCTGAGATTTTCAGCTGTCGCCGAAGCCATTCGCTGACATCACAACAACAACAACAATTACAGCGCCAAGATAAAGATAAAATACCTGGCCTTTTTTTATGCTGATTTTAGGGCCGAAATTCGGCCCCATTCCCCAATCTAAAAAGTATACTTTTTTCCCCACCTTGGCCAAAAATTCCCCATGCAAAAAAAAATGAAATTAGTTTTGATTTTCAGTCCTGATTTTAACAACTTTTCAGCAAATATATTCCTCCAAACAATGATTTCGCGACGTAAATTTCCCCTCCAAAAGGCACCTGGTACCCTTCCCCAAATTTACAAAAAAAGGGCTGAATACTTATTTTATCCTTTAAAATTTGTACATCGAGTAAATAAGTATTAGAATATTTATATGTTTACATTAGTCTATAATATCCCCTAGATTCCTTTTGCAATAAAAAATAATTTACAAAATTTGATTGGGAAAACCCGTAAAGGGAGGTTACCCTTTGGATAATCCATTTTTCGATGCAGCGGAATATCTAAATTTCAGTAGTAAAATTGTATACTTGGTGAACAATGACTTTTTTATATGAATAGAGTAATAAATATGAAAATGTGTGTTATGTAATTTGAAGGTAAGACAGTACAGGAATTGCTACTTTCTTATTTTCATCCCGGCGCTGTAATTGTTATTGTTGTGACGTCAGCGAATGGTTTCGGCGACAGCTGAAAATCTCAGAAAACCTCAGAAAATGTCTGATTACTCTCGTAAAGTGTATCAGATTTGAATACTGTCGAGTGTTTTAGGTGTATTTTAGTGTTATTTCTTCACCACGCTCGCTAAATTGTGTTCCGTGCGTATTTTCAGGGTACCCTGGGTTTTTGACGTTTCATTCCTGGTGTTTATTTTATATATATAGGGTGTATTTTTTGTAAAGATAGACTTCTATGGTCTTATTGATAGAATTTCAGACTCCTGTGATTAAACACATTAGTATAAACAATGCATACTGTAAATAATTCCATGACCCATATATGACCTCCCAGGTCTCAAAAGCAAAACAAACAGTCAAAATAGACATTTTTACACAAAATTTCCTTCTGTGGTAAACGATAACCTATATTTTGACTCCTCGGCAGGATGGGCATCATTTAAAAATGCCCTCTGCGGTAAAGTTTATCATACGTGACTGTACCCGGGTCCTTTGGAGGGTCATAACGTCGGGGTAGACGTACGGACAGACTTGAAACTTGCCAGGATTATCCCCAGATGATTGATCGTTTGACGTGTGAGGTAAACCCGATCAAATTATTTTGTAAACACTTCGAATTGGGCTGTTGAATATGATTTTTGCATCAATTTTAATAAACGTCCAATTTAAACAGCTGAATACTTCTTTATTTCGCAAAGTTGGCGACCAGGATTAATCATATAATATGTTTAGGCATTTACACATATGCCTGCACCAGAATATCTTCATGGAAAGTCGAAATGAAAAAATACAGCTCAAAAAACTAACACCACTTCTCACCGTTACTGATTTCCTACCTCTGTAACAGCCGTATCCCTTGGCGTGGTGGACATCAGGTAACAGGGTGTGGAAAGGAGTATAGAGTAAAATATAAAAAATAATGAGAGGAAAAAAAAAAATTGATGGAAATTCCCCGACAGAAAAATAAAATTCCCCAATTTATTTTGTCGTAGGAGGGTTTGTAAAACGAAGAATAAAAAAATACCCGCCTTAAAGGCACTGAATCATAATTTGACATACTTCAGCTTGTGTTTAAAAGTGAAGTCTTTCAATTTTAAAGCCTTAATTTTCACTAAAACAGAGACTAAAAATTAAGCATGAGAAGCTCCACAGCTGGTCATAATCACCCTCTTATACACAGACCTATATTCAAAGGGTTGGGGGTGGAGGGGTTGGGAGGCTTATGCAGCTCCCCTGCCCGAAGTTGCCAGAGAAGTTACCTTTATTTTACAAAGTTGAACATGTATCAAAACCCACCATTTCTAACTTGTATTTAAAAAAAAATTCTGGAATTCGATCTTCTATACCTACTGCCAAATTTTGGACTGTAATGTGACTTTCAAATGCAACAACACTTCCTGTGTCCACATTAATATCCAGGGCTCACACTGGCCTCCGAGAAATAATAGCCAACTTTTGAAACTATAAAAAATAATAGCCAAAACTGATGCGGACTTTGCATGTAATGTTTATAATTAAAAAGAACAAGTTTTTTTTTATTGGTTTGGAAAGTTGTAGCCCCAACAGGGGTGTGGGAATTGGGGATTCATGGATATTACCTCATATTGGGGGCTCCCCCCTCCCCCTTAAATGCTTTCAAAGATAAGACCTATGCTATAATCTGATGGATTCTGAAGGCATTTACTGGACACATATTTATAGCTTGCATAAGGCTGCTAAAATGATTGACTCTGTCTGACATTGTTGACTGGGCAATAGCTCAAACCCCATACGTGCACACACAGTATGGGCACAGTTGCACAAAAGGGAAAGTTTTGAGTATCAGTCATGTTTATACATTTTCTTTTTATATATCAAAAGTGTTTCCATGATTCTTTTGACCACAACAGTTAATTGCACTTAAATTGCCCCAAAAGTACAAAACAATCGGGTCGCAAAAATACGTGATATTTGGCACACTATTTAATTACAGCTTTTTGTCAACATGTTTCCAAGGCTTTTTTCAATATTAAATAATATTTTTATGTGTTTTACAATGTTTCTACTTACGCTAATGACAGTATGCAGGCAAATTTATTTGTTGATTTTTTTTAGCTTGCCCGAATCGGCCATGTTACTAAAAATAGAAACAAGACTGGGTTTTCCGATTATTTCTGGGTTTAATGTGCAAAACAGACATTTATTAATCTTGGTAAAAAAATATCTGGCCTGTAATATTTCAACATGTACATTCGCGTTCTTTTCAAATTAAGGAAAATAAAAAAAAACTTTGAGATTTTGTCACTTGTAACAATTGCATTTCAAGATAAAAAAAAATTGCCGGTACAAATTGGTTTGTCGTCTGCCGACTACTGAGTTGAAGAAAATTTGCGTTGGTGTTTGCAAGTGTTCTCAAAAAGTAGCCTGCCAGTTCAATGTGACTTAAATGCTGGATTAGTAAGATTGCATTCCGGTTATAATCAGTTTAATTGTCATCTGCATTCTACCGCCTTAGGCAACGTTATCGGCATAGCTGACACGTGTTTGGAATACACGAGGCAATAAACAGTACGCTTTATCGATTTTTCCACGCTAGCTGAGCGCGGGTGGCATAATTATTTATGCAGCTATCAAATAAAATAATCGCCAGTTCAAGTCGCCAAAATGAAAAAATATTCGCCATTTAAATAAAATAATCGCAAATGGCGATAATGGCGACTGACAGCGTGAGCCCTGAATATCAGGGCACTCGGAATTTAGACAAAAAATGTAACAGTTGCCATCATTTCATTCCTACTAAAGATGTAACACAGGCCATCATTTCATTTCTATCAAAAGATGTAACAGATGCCACCATTATTTTCATTCCTACCAAAAGTTGTAACAGAGGGCACCATTTCATTTTTATCATCAAAAAAGGTAAAAAAGGCCACTATTTCATTCACAGAGATAGCATAGGCCGCCCTTTCATTACTGTCAAGATGTAACAGAGGCCACTATTTCATTCCTGTCAAAGAGATGTAACAGAGGCCACCATTTCATTAATATATTTTTAACATTTCCAGGGGGATAGCAGCGAACTACCCTTCCCCACCCCCATCTCCCCAAAAACAGGTTGAACAGCTTAGTCTGCAGTGAGGTCATTATTAACCTGCTGTCCGACTCCCTGTAAGCAGATTGATGACATTCGAGTACTCAAACTTAGACCAAAATGCAACGAAGGCCATCATTTCATACACTAAGGGCTGACAGCATCTGCATGAAGTCAGAACAACTGTCCTGTAAAAGGTTTTAGGGAATGAGGGTTCGGAGTGTCCAGATCGTTTGTTGCATTCTTGGTCTATATCCAAAATAGTGTCATTCAGTTTTACGAAAATTTTGATTAATTATTAAATGAAAGATCTGGTTTAATAAATGTCTACATGCAAGTTTGTGCTCCGTGAAATTCCTGGTAGAATTTGTCTGCCATGTATGTTCTTGATCTCTGAAATTCACATGTTTCAATGTCTGCTGAGAAAATTTGTGTACACTGACTTTACAAAAAAAAAAAATAAATCCCTACCTACCTACCCACTCCTAAAAATCTGGGTCGGAGCATGTGCTGCAAACAAACATTTTTTTTATTATGGCCTTATATGAATTTCAATTTGAAACCAATCCAAAACAGAATGTTATGCCTAAAAATATATTTCCCTCACTTGAACACTATATCTTCGAAGCACAAAAAAGGGAAAGAGAAAAAGGGAGAAAAAAAAACTTTTTTCAAAAAAGCAACATTAGGATTGCATTCAAAGTGTATATGACAGCTGCTACATACGACCCCAACGTAATTTATATTTATGTTAATTACGTCAAAGAAACAAAGATTTTACCTTCAAGAAAACTTCATTTTATAATTTTTCCCACACTGAACAGGTTAGTCCTTAAAACTGTGAAAATAAGGAGTATATTGTATATAAAACTGCATCAGAAAAGGTGTCCTTAAATCTCCTAAAATGCCCCAGAATGCAGGAAATGGGGAACCGCTGAATTTCAAAATTTTCCAGGGGGGCATGCCCCTGGACCCTCCTACCTGGGCCGCAATTTTTGTTTCAGCCTGTTCAACAATGACAATTCCTGTTCTTTTATACAGCTAATATCTAAATACACAAAAGCACACCATCAAATTATTCAGTGTATAGAGACTCATGTTTGTCATAGCTGGAACAATTGATACGTATTAGCTAGACCTTCCTGGTCTTAGTGAGGAATGTAGGACCTTTTGGCCAGTGGACGTTTTGGCCCGGACATTTCGGCCTAGGATGTTTTGGGCCAGGCATTTTTGGGGGTAGGACGTTTTGGCCAAAAATAAATTGTGGTTCCATATCATGCAAAATATGGTCTGGATTTTTCTAAAGAATGTTATAGAGTAACTGAACAATTTAAACTGATAATAAAACATACTCGTGGTATCTTATGTTTATTTTTTATAATCTTTCTATATGTATACATACATAATTTATATAAAGATTGTATATGTGTGTGTGTATGTGAAAATATTTGCCATTTACAACAAACCAAGAGTTTTGAAAATAAATTTTAATCACAATTATTTTTCTGTAAAAAATGATCAATTATATTGTAACATAATATGTTATGATATGATAACATATTAACCAGATCATATTTTTTTTTTGGCCAAAACATCCTACCACAACAATTTTCTTGGCCAAAACATCCTAGGCCAAAACGTCCGTCCTCCCTTAGTGAGGGGGCTGGTCGGACCCCCTCTGAGAAAATTGGCTGGATCCGTGCATGCCTAATGTTTTGTATTTTTAGTTATTTTGTTATTAAGTAAAATGCCCTTCTTATTTCTATATAGAAAATATGACCGCTATCGATTATTGGCCGGAGGAATATTTTTCGGTATGTGGTTTTTTTTCTTCTCATGTCGGTCAATAGCTATACACAGCTGATGTTGTCTGTAGATCTATTATTATTATTATTATATGTAACACAGACTTTAAATAAAATTTGTATCTTGTACCTTCTAGATTTGTACCTTAGCCCCAAACCCATCTCTGCTTTGGCGTTTAAGTTTTAACATATTTTTATTCAGAAAATCATGAAATATTTACAATATAACATTTCAAGAATTGAACAGAAAGTTATATTAGCTCCTGACCTGCTTTGACGTTTTTATATCAGGTTTGCTTACAGCACTGCTACGCCCCGACTTAAAAAAACACACACACAATAAAATAACATTCTGAATAATTTAACAAGCGTAAACAAACCTCCTCTAGCAAATGTGAGCTCCAAGTAATCTTTGAATGGGTCAAAACAGTCCATCACCTTCTTTTGATGCGTCTTTCTCCGTCAAAGTTCCAGCCGCAAGTGAAGCTGAAGGCGCCCACGCTTTGGACAAGTCCATTTTCAGTCAGGATGTTTGATGAAGCCATACTTTTAAACGATCAAATTAGTAGCTTTTTTCAAACAACAAATTACATTGTCAAATCATATTTTATTGCTATAAAAGAATTCACAAGGAAATATGACCATAAGAGTAGGTAAAAGAAATAACTTGCCGCTATTTTAAAGTGAAATGGAATCTTGTTTTACCTGCAAAAGAAATAGATTATCCCATTACTGCGCGGCAACATCTGTCAATCGGCACTCTTTGATTTTAATTAGTGTCGGCACCCTTTGATTTTAATTGGGGTTACGCTCGCTGATTGGTTATTAAACAAAACAGCTCGTGCACAATACACGCAGTCTTAATTGTTAGCTGTCCTTACTGTTTTTTTTTGTTTTTTTTTTTTTTTTTTTTTTAAAGCAAATTGCATTTTTTAAAACTAATTCAATATTGATAAATTAAGTTATATACTTAAAACATCGAGGAGGTGGAAAGAGTTTGTATTTTATGTTTACATGAAAATTCAAATTTGTAAATCATTCATTTAATCTTTTCTAAAGCTGTACTTAATGCGTGTATTTTTGATTAAGCCTCCCATTAAAAAATGTCTCAATTATACATACTTCCATGAAAATGATACTTGCCTTTGATTTTTTCACTGACTCGGGCACTTTGGTCAGTTATTTGGTCAGATATTTAGAAATAATAAAGAAATCTATGTACATATTATTTCTTGCTTTGAGGTGGTAGCGCCTATCCACAAGTACTATTTTGTCAGAAATGGCTAAAAATTAACAATTCTCGTGATTTTGTCTGAGATATGGCGTGCTATTTTGCTGTTTATTACACCCTGAATTAATTTCTGGATATCACGAATTCATTTTTTGCTGCAGTCATTAATTCGCGGATATTACAAATTCATTTTGCACGATTTTTCCAATTTCATACCTTAACGTTAACGTTTTAGCGTTGTTTGCATTACACTCTAATAAAAAATTGGGTAATTTTCATAATCATGGAATGATAATTAACATAAGTTTACAAGTTTACAAGTTTATTTACAAATAAGCATGAGTCCCACATTATGTTGGCAGCATCAGCACATACATTTCTATAATACATACATTCAGTAATATATCACATGACAAAAAGGAAAACGGCTACAAATTGTTCATATATAGGGCTATATACAATGATTGATTTCTTATATATACTGAACAGCAAAAGAAACCATCCAGTTTTATAACTGGGGTATCTTTTTTTATTTAAAAACTTTAATTATAAATCACTTGTGTTTTTCATATCTCATTACACTTGAAGAACTTCACGTGTAAATTTTTTTTAAAAATCAATCAACCGTGAAGTCAGTAGTCCAACAATAGCCGTTTTACACAAAATTCACGTGCGCCTGTAATTAACAATTTTCTTTGTGAAATTTTATTGTCATTGGAAATATTGATAATTGCACTCCAGGAGAACTACGTTCTAACGTAAGTCAAGTCTCATCGATTTAATGTGACATATCTCAACGATGAAGTTACGGTGTCGCTCCGAATGACCTTGTTGATTCATTTATTTTGTGCAATAAACAATTGATTCTACGTTTTGATAACTTAAAAGATGTGTTTGATGTGTGGAACCTATATTAGCTATTTGCAGCATTTTGGAAGATACAACGAACTAGTTACAAATAAACTTATGTAAGCTATATAAATGTTGCAAGTCTGCAACGATTACAGACAGTATGTGACGACGTCTCACATAGAGTGTTGCAAAGTCTCAATATCATAAAATTTTACTTACCATTTGAATTTGTAGAAAAATTCTTATGTTCATTTCATCTTTACGTCGAGAACATTTCTGTGGCACTTCCATAAATGACTGGATGACGCGTACGTCTTAGAAAGGCACAAAAATTTAATCAGTATGACAGATGTATTTGTCATCATTTTATACCGTGATTATGGTCTTACGCAGGCTGGAGTAAAATTCTTTGAAATGGATGTATAAAATCATATACAATTTTAGCATGAAAATTTAAAGGCAAAGTTTATGCTCTACAATTGAAACAAGTATCTTCAGGTGTTTGCTATAGAATTACTTTCATTTATATCAAATTCCATGGCAACGTTGTAAACATTGTTGGTGGTTCCTACACAATAGTGGTGTTCTGCTGAACCACTACTCATGCATTCAGTTTTGAAAAAGTGTATACATGTTATGCATTTCATTTTATATTTTACGTTAAAAGCGGTCAGAGAACCTGAAAGGATTTAATACCTGGAAGAGCATTACATTTTTATTGTCTTATACTTTACTGCACGTCTTTCTTCCTCGTTCTTTTCCTGAAATTTTCATTATTTCGCGTTGTTTTCATCTCCCGATTTCCTTTTTAAATTCAGGAAACTTGTGCATTTACTAGGATATGCCAAACTTTCGCAGCTTATTGCATTACCTTTTTACTTTTCTTTTTCAAACTCAATTCATAAAAGTCGTGCAGAAACTCGAATCACTTTCACTTTGTCGTTTTACTGAATCTCCCTTTTCCTTTCTTTAAATTGAAAGTCATGCAGTGATAAGCATTACTTTAATCTCAGACAGTTTTGTATTTTATTGCAGCCCTTCCTCTAAAAGCAGACTATATTCATCTGTCTCATTAAATCATTATTTTTTTCTTCCCTCCAAATATGTTCGCAGTGACTCAAGTATTCATTCGTGATCATTTCGGTAATTTTCTGTTTAATCCCTTTGCTTTTTTTAAAATTCACAATTAATAAGATCTTTTGATTATACTAAAAGCCCGTATAGTTTGACATTTTTCACTTATTTCTTGTGAAAAGATCTGTCTTGTTGCAATAGATTCCTTTAAAAGATCTTGTTTTAGAGTTAATTTATATTCAGCAAGATTTATAATATGTTTGGTATGAATTTTACATAAATCATTTAAAGGTGGATAATCAGATTTTGGCCATGTAACGGATTTGTTCGAAACTTAAGCATCTGATCATTTACACTCATTTATGTTCACTAAACACTTAATACAAATTAGATTTTCACCAGAGGTATTTTTAAAATTTCATTTTCCTATCCTGGTTGCCCAACCAAGATAGAGTTATTTTATCATAAGTATAAATTTGATAAACATACTTTGCCTAAGGAAATGTATAAATATTAGACATATTGTAATATATTTGTAAAATATTTGCATTAAAAATTATGTATTTAGATGGAATTCATTAGAAACGCAAGTTTGAAAAATTATTATTACCTCCCTTTGCCTATCTTGGTTGCGCAACCAAGATAGATTGGAAATAAATGAATTCAGAAGCTACACACAGCTTTAAAACTTGCATTTTGCTTCAGATTGTTCAATAATTGATATGTCTATCAAATGCAAATGTAAAACTAGACATTGTATCGAAATAAAAAGAAAAACCCAGCTTTTTATATACTTTCATATTAAAGGGGAGTAATTACAAAATTTTATAAAAATAATAAAATATACATTTCAAATAGGAATCTTACTCTATGTAATTGGTCTTTTTGTTCCTTAAATAATTCTCTACCAGAATATACAAAAAGTAAAAAATGTCATTAAATGTTGATTAAATGTGATTGACCACCTTTAAAATGGCATTGTATATTCTGTGCGCTCATTGTAAGTTAAAACGTGAAAGCCCTCCGAGGCCAATTGTCGCTGACTTTGAATCACTTGCCCTTTCAACTATGTGCTTGAACTTTAGCTTTGGGTGTGGGATTTTTATGTAAGAAATCCATCCAGTACGCTTGCAGTAAGTCGTTTGCTCTACCAAGATGCCCGTCCGTATATGGAATAATGATCAGAGAAGCACCAAGGACTTCCCATCACCACGAACCTTAATATCTTTAATTGTCTCGTAGAGGCGTAGAAAGCTTCATTGTTACTAAATGGTCTCAAAACAGCTTTTACATTCACACTTATTAAATAGTACGTACATTCGTACGCCGGTAATCAATATTGTATTTATAATCAGGATCGTGAAGCATTACTTCCAGAACTTTGCAAATAAATTGGCTATTTCGTAAGAAATATTTTCATCATCATTTGCAGGAGTATGTACATAATACTAGTAATATGGTTTTTCATTTTGGTCATATTTTCTGAAATACTATTTTTGACAATTTATTTCATAGATCACAAAATATTTATAGCAAAACTAAAACACGTATAAAAAAATCTAAAGGCAGTTAATTGCATGGGTTTTTTTGTGAAATCCTAGTTACTTATATACACATTGGTTGATTTACATAAATTATGCTACTAAATTCTTGTCTATAACACTAAGCATGTAAATCGACCAATTTTTTGAGGGCACATATTAAACAACACGCATCTCTCCCAATGTTCTGACTGAAATAGAAAAAGAGGCCGGAAAGAATGGGAGATAATCAATTACTTTTTATTTATATTTAAAATAGTAGCGGCACATTTACTTCCCTTTATTATAGATAATGTGTTGCTATAATACATGTACCGAATTTTCGTAATCGTTAAATCAACAAAAAATGATAGAAAAGAATTATTGTAAACAAAGGAAAAAGCATAACGCGGATTAAAAGGACTTTTTTTTCTTACTATTTCATAAAAAATATGTATTTTTTTTTGTAAAATATGCACGCAAAGTGTTACTTTCCACTTAGTTTCATCTCTTGTTGACTTTTATCAATGATAGCTCAAATGTACATAATACTAGTAATATTGTTTTTCATTCTGGTCATATTTTCATGGCTCATTCACATGGCTTAAGGTACATAAAACTAAAAGGTTATGAATTTGGTCCCATTTTTACTTTGAATTTCGGGATAAAGTTTTGATGCACATCAATAGTAAAAGGATTTGACCTAAACCTAAACTGTTTTCCAAGTTTGTTGTATTGATCACATTTCAGTTATTGCTCTAGTTTCCTCAAATATGTCTCATTTTACAAATATAAATAGATATAGTCGAGCGAACCGTCTCCTTTGACATCTCTTGTTGGTATTTCGAATATTCAAACGTTTCAATTTACTGTTAAGTGAATAAAGTAAAATACAGCTATTGCGGTAATTACATGATTAAATGATTTTCATTATAATTCACAATTTATATCGAACTCTATATATACCTGTATTTACTTTTCTAATACCGATATCAGTTTTTTGACTTTACAACAACACTAAGAAATCGATATTTCAGATTTTATTCGTATTTAGAATAGAATAACGTCACATTTACTTCTTTTATTATAGATGTGTCGGAGTTTCATATTTCCGATATCCCGGTCTCAGCATAAAAATCCCAGCCTGGTATTTATTTTCTGATTATCCCGGAACTGTACCGGAAATTCCGCTACATACATCGGGATCCCACTATGCCAAACGGGAATCCCACTAATATCCCGGTTCTTTGCAAAATAATCCCGGTGAATGAATGAATTCCCGGCGGGATTTCGACATCCCGGTGGAATCCAAGTGAATTCTACTGGGATTCCACTGGGATCCCATGCACATGAATTTTCTATCGGGTAGGTCTCAAGGTACCTGATATTGTCTTAGTTCACATATACAATACCATATATAATCAATGCATGAAGCGCTAGTTGTCATTACCAGCACGAGAATGCCAGATGGGTTTTGCAGGCATGGGTAAAACCAGCGGAAAGGCCGGTCCGGTGTGCAAGAAATATTTTTTCCTTATTACATACCTAAAAATATTTTCTTTTTTTGTTTCAGTGGACCGCGATCGTGCAATACCGGTATTTTTCATTATTACATACCTAAAATTATTTTCCATTTGGTTTCCTAAAGTCGCGCAATAGTACCGCTTCAGAACAAGTGCATATACTCACATACAAAGTTAATAACATATGGCTGTGACTAAATACAGAGTTGGTGCGCCCGTGATATATTACAGACTCCGGTATATACCGGATTAAGGTAGTACTGCATGTTTGGATCGAAATTTTTTCTACAATGTAGAATTTGATTAAACACTGATTTTTCAAAACTTCGTAATATACCTCGAAAATTCAGCAAATAAAAAAGATAGGGTCGTGTGCTTGAATTTTTGCTAGACTGATTTGAAAAATTTGGACCTCACGCAATATTTCATAATGGGAGTCTATGGGAAAATCATAACTTTCATAACATTTTCGCGAATAGAAATTTTTCTACAATGTAGATTTTGTTGAAACTTCTTACAGTTGTAAATAAACATATTACCTATAATTTGGTGAAATAAAATGTGTAGGTCCGTGTGCTTATTTTTGAGATATTTGACCAAGATTAAAGTAAACTGCACATTTCACGCTAATTTTAAGACATTTTTATGAATTTTTTAACGTGTCATATGTTTAAATATCTTATTTTGACTTAAGAAATATAGCAACAGTGCCATTGTAATAAATCTATTCACAGGTTTAGATTAAATCATAAAATTATTTTCATTTCCGTACGCCGAATCCAGGCTTTATTCTACGTTTTCCGGATAAATGACGTTACGCCATCACTTCCGGTTTATCAAACGTGCAGAACTACCTTAACTAAATAGTAAATTTGAACAAAAATACCTTAAATGTATATATTTTGTAACCATGGTGATTCTAACCCTAACCTTTAGTCAGTATATTATGCACATTATACACTAAATACGTGCGGACATGCAAAAAAATGAGTATTTTGCCGTGCGTTCCATTTGATAATAATTCCGCGCATGCGCAGAACGGCTGCACCAACTCTGCAATAAGAAACATTCATAACATATACATATTGACGTTCCAGTTACATATCAGGTGCATGTCCCCAATTGTGACGTCAGTTTCATGGATGGATGTCATCACGTTTTTAAGTTCTTTAACTAAGACATTTTCAGTTCCACTCTAGCTTAATTAAGGAGGTAGGTTACCTTCATATTCGTATGTGCGCATGTCCAACCGGAAGCTAACGTGACGATTTACGACGACGTTTACGACAAATTAAATGTGTTTGTATATTCATTCTCCTGAAAACAAATCATGAACCTGCCTCCGATCTGATACTTTATGGTTTAATAATGCAGAAATAATGAATCAATTGCCGCAGAAACGCTTCAAAACAATGTTGCCTTAAAATGACGTCATTGACGTCATGACGTTACGTGTCTGTTACCGCGCAAAATTAATAGATTTTATCTTGAAAGTACGTAATTCTGTGCATTTTCTTTATTTTAACTATCTTCAAATAACAAATATTTGCTGAAATATTTTTTATGAATCTTTTGCTCTGAATAATCATCAATATCTTGCTTCTTTTATGTAGTTAAATTGAAACGTTATGCGGATTGTAAGAAAATGGATGATGGTAACCAATGTTATTTGGAATATAGTTGGATGAAAGGTTACTTGTTACGGCCATTTTCAAATAAAAAATCTAGCAGTTTGATTGGTAATACCTATTTTTCAGGTTCCGTTGATAATTTGTTACTTATATACTAAAACTAAGATCTAAAATTGTTCAAATTTCAGTAGAAAAATGTGGTTCCTTGAATTTAATTGATGTTACCATGGAAACGAAGCCCGTGACCTATGTATCAAAATGTAAAATTCAAAAGCGTTGACACTGGTCTATTTAAGAAACACAGCTTCGGCTTTTTATTTTCATTTCAACAATATCCATGAGAATAATAGCAGCATGCTGAACGATTTTTCCATGAAAAATGCCAGACGAGGGGTACTGCCGTATGTATTCTAAGCTGTGAAATTTGTTTGAATCAATGCAAATAACAAGAAAATATAACTTACGTTAGAAATAATATGTTTTAAAGCTACATTAACTAGAATGATAATCTTATTCAATATTTTTTATAAGAAATTTCGACAAAAAGCAAGATATAAGCTATTTTAAACATCTCTGTTGCCATGGTTACTGTAAACTTTAAGAAAAATAGGGTACCATGTAAAGTGCTTGGTATTTTGCTTATAATATTTCCCAAATATTCCATGTTGGTCATTAACAGAATGCCACTTAAGCCGTCGAAAACCCCTATTTTTATACATAGTTGTTTTAAAATGAGAGAAAATGCGTTACCATGGAAACACGAGCCCCGCGACATATACATTTAAAGCTTATATTAGAAAGCTAACGTGCATATTCGTAAACTTATCAATTATGCAGACTTCTACGGATATCAATGAAACTAAAACACTGAAAAGTGTTAAATATCCGTATTTTCCTTCTTCTTTCAATATGAAATACCTTTAGATGGTCATGTTCTTCGATCCTGGATAAAAAAATGAATTTGAAGGGACAGAGACAAACGAAATTGAGATTGTAGCAGGTAAAACTTCATATTACACGAAATACAAATAAATGCTGTGGTTAAACTAACTTGAATTTACCCTTGTAACAAGGTAACCTACCTCCTTAAGAACAAAATTTATATCGTTGCTATAATGAATAATACACGTGTAGTAATTATAAAAAAGGTTTTTAGAATTGCATCGAGAAATATGCATTCATTCTTCCTAAAGTCGCACTATGTTGCTTAGTTTCGTCATGTGCTTCAAAAGAATCTTTTTACAGACTTTATAACAATTAAAGTGTGCACATGTAATAGTATAACTGAACTCCGCCCCACCTCGTACATATTGCTTTCATTTGGACAAAGATATCTTCGGGATACCATTAAATGAGAAAAAAATACATACTTGGAACAAAATCTGATTTTCAGTCACAGACTTGCTGGTATGTTTTACTCGAATATAAGTAATGTAGTCACAAGACTTCGATGAGTGTCAGTAACGCTTACCTGTGTCGCGTTTAGAGTTAGTAACATCATCGGTTAGAGAGAGAAACATGATATTAAATAAATATTGCGTGTTTATGATCAAGCAATTGCAGAAATATATTTCTAAGATTAAAACTGGCATTGCCTTTAATCGATCATTGACTGTCTGTAAGTATTGCTTATGTAGTATATTGTTTTATTCTGGAAAATAGCAAAATGCTTCTATTTTCTTAATAACAGACGCCTGCTTTAGCTGAGACTCACTATCTGTAATAGCTGTCTCTCCCCCTTGTACCATATACAGTCAGTACTTAGTAATTAACTCTCCGGTTTGTTATAGTATACAGTATATATGTAGCAATAACATTTTTCTTTTTAGTCACTCTCTTGTACTGGAAAATTTCAATGTTGAACTTGCAAATGTTTCTTTGTTATACCCCATGTTGTATTCTGTGTGATACCTGGGTGAAAATAAAGATATGTTCTGTTCTGTTCTGTTCTTTAAAAATCTAAAAGTTTTAATCAATCTATGCGATTACTTTTTGAATCTGAATTCATGTTCATGTCAAGACATAAATAAATATAATCAAAGTAATTAATATATATGAAAATTATATAAGCCGTGACATATTGAGCGATACCGTAGCCAGAAGTCGTTGAGATGTGTCACATGATATCGTTTAGACATGACTTGCGTTGGAACGTAGTTCTCACGGAGTGAATTGGCTAACTCGAAAAACAGCATAAAGTTTTAAAAATATTGTTGGTTGCACCGCATGACTGAATCAAATTTAGCGCGAGCGCCCAAATGGGATGTTACAATGCAACTAACGCGCAGAAGATATAGCCTTTCAAACGGCTATTGTGGGACTACTGACTTCACGGTTGATTGATTTTATTTATCACGTGAAGATCTTCAGGTGTAATTTTGGTATGATAAACAGTTCGAATCTGAAAAATTAATTCTTAATTTCAAAATATACCAAATATACATCTGGATTGTTTCTTTTGCTGTTCAGTATATAAACACAATAATACACTTTACAGTAAAATATCCTCTTTGCTCTATGAAAAATAATAGTTTCTCTAAGAATGAATCCGTATGTGTTTTCTCTTATTATTGTTGTTGTTGTGCGTATCATTATTATTATTATTTAAATGTTTACCGTATTATAAATATGTTTTATTATAAATATGTCTTGAACTCCTAGCTGCCTAAAAATTAAGAGACGAAAGCTTTAGACGAGCAAGAAAGTTAAATACAAGAGAATAGTCTGAAATAACTTGACCACCTGTGCCAGCAGTCTAACTGTACAATCGAAAGTGAGGTTAGACTGCTGATGTAGTCAGCTATTTTCTACATACATATTTTTAAAAAGCGCTAAGTAATCTATACTTAACTGGTAAAATATATATATATGTGTGATGTCAATAGGTCACAGGTATGTTTGAAAATTAATTAGATATTTCATTATCTTGTCACACATTATACTAAGTTTTTTTTCAGTTTGATATGGTTTCCTGTCGTAAACAAATCAATAAACTTTATCATATTAGGTCTTGTTAATAATAATAAAACATAAGTTGCGAAATAATGCGTGACAAGCCAAGTACAATTAGGATCAAGATTTGGATCCTGCACTAAAGAGAGAAAATGCCTACGATTGGGACAATATGTTATAAGCAAACTTGTGAGGCCATAGAGTGGTAGGGGGTGGGGGTGCGGGGTAAAGTTGTTAATTATTCGATGAATCGAAAAGTAAATCAAAATAAGCATGCATGGAAATAAACATGTTTATTCTGATGTAAGCTGTCTGTGTAAAACTCGATTTACAAACCTGCATAAGAACAGACATAGGACGAAAACTGACGAGACAGCTAGTAATATTTTAACGGGAAAAGAAGGGTAAAAAAGGCAAATTTTATAGAGCTACCTTACCCCTAGCACTTTGCTGGTACCCATTTACAGCTGGGTCGACTGAGGCAATCGTAATAAAGTGCCCTATCCAAGGACACACCGCAGTTTGAGTAGCCAGAGGTCGAACCGTGGGAAGCGCCTTAGCCCTCTCGACCAATGCGATGATTTTAAACTATTAATGACAGATACGCTCAATTTAATGAATGTTAATGCAATATTTTATTGACAGAATATACCTACACATCCATAATTATGCTGTACGCATACTACAATACATCAGTATATGACCTACCCCCATTTGTGTACCTTAGCCTTTAGTTCAAACCACAGGTGCACGGCGCGTGGCGATGACATGACTGAAACTACTACCCCCGCCCCCCCCCCCCCCCCCCCCCCACCTCCCACCAAAAAATTTTTTTTGGGCTGGTCCATAATTATAATTGACTTCTGTCAATAGTTATCATGTTTGGATGATGTTTAATAGATTTTAGAATACATTTTATGTGCATAAGTGTTTTGGGGAGTTGTAGAGGAGGGTGTAGTTGTTTCAGTAGTGGCCACGCGCCGTGCACCGTGTACCTATGGTTCAAACTGAATCCAGGAGTACATGTACATGTGTAGTATGTTTGAAAACCTTCCACATGTGGCTAAAATGGTAAAATATTATATGGAAGTTAATAACTCGAAATTTATTAAATAACATACAGGCTGCACACCTGACACTATGCCAAATGAAAAAGCTCACGTGTCGGATTATGTACTACCATAATTTTGAAAAAGTCTTGTAGTTTTGTATACTATCTATATATTTCCTAAGAACTGAAGTTTTAGCTCACCTATCTTTTGTGATTGCCCTTCGTCTGTCTTTGAATTGAATTTCAAATAGTTACTAGAATTTAATACACAATTGCACGGTGCATATCCATATCGACGGACTCTGTTCTAAATATGCTTTATCGGCGGTTTCTTGCGTTGGCACCGGCGATTCTCTGCCATTTAGAAGACGTTTCCCGTTTGCCAGGTTGCAGTCGTTTACTTGTGAATCACTCAAACACCTGTTTGCCCTCCGTGACCTCGGTACATGTCTTTGAAGCTTACCCGACATGTCATCGGGAGTTGCGCGCGTGTACATTTCAGTATGGAAGGCATGATGCAAAACACTCGGTTAGGCCCAAATCAAAATTTTGTTTGTTTTCCGCTTTAATTGTTTTTATTTCTGTTCATTAAAATATTTCTGTATCAGCCTGTCGAATTTGTAGTCTTGCTATTGCTTTAAAATGTATAGAGTGTCCTTATTCGGTAAAGGTTTTACGTGGCTTCTTTTTTCTCAATACAATTTCTGGAATAAAAGATGTAATAGAATCGTGCTATTGGTTTGTTTTACTGTGTCATGCACTAATGTCATAGTCGACTAAGTCCGTTTATTTTACTTGGACATGCGCACACGTGTACAGTAAACGTGCGTATGCCATGTATAGCAGAGCACAATGCCGTGTTCTTCAAATTTTCAAATTATTGAGAACAAAGAGCTATAGAAATAAAATATGTATTTTATACTTCTTTGTTGAGAAGTAGAAGTCAATCAAAAAGTTTCTTCTTTAATTTGTTATTAAAAGCGAATGTGCGATATCCCGTATAATATATTTCAAAACCACATTTCTATCTACGTTCACGAGGTAACGTAACATATTCTGCCAGACTAACAGAAATCTGTTTGCCAAAAATCGTTTTACTCCATGTATTTAAATTGCTGACGTTTTTTCGTTATTTAAAGGTTTTTTTATTCTGTTTTTTTGTACTTTCTGGTCAAAAGTCTGAATCTTATGCCCATAGTATGATCATTTATTTACTTTTAGAAAGAAATAATTAATCAAGATCGCGCTGTTAAAAGTTTTACAAATAATCATATGAAAATTCGCCGTTTTTATAGAAGTTTGCCTACATTAATAATAATAATAACGACTTTATTTATAGTGGATAACATATTTGGCTAAGCCAGTTTACAATATTGTCCACATATACATGGCTATATACAAACATGGATAAAATTATGACAAAATAAAACACACAAAGATACATGTTATCAGAAAAATAATATGAGAATGAAAGATTATATACAATACAGGACACTAATTTAACAACTGAAGACATTTCTGTCGATATCTAATTAAAATCGTTATAGAATTCCAACTGTCTCAAACAGTGTTGAAAAAATTAAGCGATATTAAAAAATGAATGCACTACGCGCGTTTTTTTTTTTTGTGTACGCTGTAGATTAGATATTACAACAGGTCGCACGTGCTGGTGGAACTGAAAATTACCGTCATGACGTTTTTATATCTTTACGATTCGCGGGTAAATTCCAGTCAATCCAGGTAATCTACTGAACCATCTCAAAGTTTGTTGACGTATTTCGATGTAATTTCTGAATTTTGGTAAAGTTACGACGTAAAAACCACTCGCCCGGTCGGTCGAGTATACAGCGAGGTCCACTCGTCCTATCCGGACTTTAACTCGCATTTAGAGCACGTAAATGCTTATGAATGATAATTGTATGATCAAAATCATGATCGTATGATAATCGTATGATCAAAATTATTTTCGACCATAAATGCGACAAAACGCCGACACGACACTATGCGACATGTCGATCTTTTGTCGCATCGATCAATTGTCGTGTCGATGTTTTGTCTGTCGATGTTTTGTCATAAACCCGAAATAACATCTACTTTTATTATTTTTGTGATTTTATCCAGCAACAGAAACAAAAACTAAATTCGAATTAATGTAAATAAAGTATGTCATTTTGCGCCGTGTTTAAAGGACAACGTTAGTTGTCATGGCAGCGAAATGGAGAAAAAAACACTTTCGGAAATATCGCCAATTTTAATCTGTGAAAATTTTATAACAGACCGTTGAAAAATGAGGGGTGGCGCATTCTATAATAAACGAAGAAAACATATTATGCTTTTAAACATATATTTGTTATCGGTAATATGTCATTTGTTACGACATTGCCAGAAAGGTATCAGTGTCTGATTCATGGAAGTGCCACATACATAGTGAAACATGTTTTATGAGGACTGTGTTCACAAATATGTAATTATTCAACGTTAAAAAATCCTTAACTGCAATTTTTACACGTCACATGTTTTCTCTGCAAAGACGTTTCGACCAAATTAGATGTAACTGTTGTGCACTGGGAATTGTACCTATTTTTCAGTCGAATCTTCCCATCACCAAAGCCAGCTTGCATCTCAAACAGCTTTTTTAGGTTGCTAAACATGTCATAATGGTGAGCTTGTGGGTAAATGATTGCAGATATATCCCATTTTCCGCATTCGAAATACTTTTGACAAGATCAGTGTGCGACTTTTGTCAAAAATTCGATTTATGCTTTAATCAAAACACAAGTAAGACTTTTAAACGTGGTAAATTAATATTTCATATGCTTTTCTGAACAGTTTCTGTTTTATTATTCATAACAATCGTCAGTATTAAAAATCGTATGTCCAACATATAACACAAAGTGGTAATTTTCGCGTTATACCCATATTTAATAAATGTTTTTAAAACCTGTTTTGCCGAGACATGCACCGCACGACATCCTTATCCTTAGTGTTATGGAACTGCTTGAAATTTAAGAATGAATCGGGACTATTGTTCTAGGAATCGCCAGTCTTTTCGGTGTCATGACATACATGTACTTCTCAAAGTCAAGATGCCCTTGACGGAAAATAATTCTTTCAAAATTGTATTTTGTTGAAAGTGTCTTATACATTATCTACAATAACGCCATTCTGCTTTTTATTATTAAGAACGACACACTTTCTGAATGTCTCGTAAAACAAGAGCTAGTTAATACGGGTTTTGGCGGGAAAGTTGAACGTGCCTTCCATGATGTGCATATGTTGGCGTTACATTTTCGTGTAAATAGAAATGTTGAACTTTCATACTGCATTTGAACAGTTATCTTAAATTAGAAACCAATAGATAAAACAAACAACTAAATTTTTATTTGCCTACACGCTTGTTATTGTAAGAGTAAACGACAGCTGGCGACTGTGACGTATATACTGCGGCGATATCAAACTCATATCAAACTATCGGTTTTCTGTTTGAAGTTGTTCAAAGTGAAACGCGAGGAAATGATCTTCTTAACGGGTAGTATAAACAGGTTGGCAGTTATAAAAAGTCAGATATACACACCAAATTAAATTAATTAAGCTATAATGTTTCCAGATAGTCATTAGCATAGACCCTCTCTGTGCGTAATGAAGAGAGCCTGCCTGTGCATCAAGAAAAAAATCTGGTATGCAGATGGTATGCAGAGACACCGCCGGTGCCCCGACAAAACCGAAGGTAAAGGGTTTTGAAAAATTCCATTTACACTTCGGTCTATTTGTCTTTATTATTTGGAAGAATATTTTTCTTTAGTCTAAAGATCAGAACATTATGTATATGACGTGTTTAACATATAATGTTCGGGAAAAAACTTGAAAAAAATCGGAGTAAAAATGAATATAAATGAAAACAAATAGTGCGCTTGATATGTATGATATCAAAGCAAAAACTGGTTAAAGACTGTGGAAAAAGCCGGGCTAGTGTTCTATGTCAGGACACCATCAACAAATTTCACCGAGTTGCGAGCAAAATCGATTTTTCGCCTCCCATACCAACCTGGGGACTGTTTATAGCAAAGAATAGCCGGCGCCGACGCAAAGAAACCGCCGATATAGCAGATTTCGCAGAGTCCGTCGATATGGATATGCACTGTGAATTGGAGAGGGCATCCTGAATATACATGTCATCTAGGAAAGGTTTGTATCCACGGAGATGTTGTCAAAAGTTATGGCATCAGAATCTTGCAGGCATGCAGTAATTTCAATAGCAACCACCACGACACCGCAAGTCAGGGGAGATGGGTTTTTTTTTTACTTTTTCCAGAAATCCTACCTCACTATAAGGCCAACAGAAACGCGCTTATTCTGGAAAAGTACGGCATTTCCCGAACTGAACATGTGCCCGGTTCTTTAGTCTAAAGATCAGAACATTATGTATATGACGTGTTTAACATATAATGTTCGGGAAAAAACTTGAAAAAAATCGAAGTAAAAATTCATTCCCAGATTTTTATATCAAAAACGCCATATACGCTGATCAAACTGGTATTTATCTGCATGAAAATTATCGTTTAACGTAAAGAGTGCGCTAAATACTGTTATAATTGCGCGTACATATACGTATTATATTCATTTTTCAGACCGGGTATTTTTTGCTATTCCGCGATGATAACTTGCCGCAGGTGCCCGTTATATTTTGGCCACATTTACTTGGTAATTATCCCTGCAGATGTACATTTATGTTACCAGTTTAATGTATTTCATTTATCTGAGGGTGCAAATGGTTTCTGATGGTGATATTCGAAAGCAGAACCGCCAGAAATCTTGCTCTTTTCCCACGGGCGTTTTGTATCCTAATTTACTCGAACCTAACTGTATACGCCAGTCCGGTAGGTTCATTGATATGACGAATCACGGTTTTCATGGTGTTTAATGTATTTCTTATATTATAATATTAATAGTTTGAAATGCAGGTGTATATTAAATAAACTAATATTGAAACAGACAATGTTATTTAGATCAACAAACATAACAAACAATAATAATAATAATATCATCATATGTCATGTATGTTTTTAAGAAAACAGTTACTGAATTTTAGCAATAGTTGGAATGGAAAAATGTAGATCTATAAAAATATTTTTACAGATGTTTGTGTGTTAACTTATGACGATTTCTTATTAAAATGCTGCTTATTTGTAGCAAAAAACATTCCCGACTTATCTGATTGATAAGTAGTGTACACATTAGAAAACATAGCCTAGTTGTTTTTTTTTTCAATCTCAGTTCAAGGAATTCCTGTTCCTTTAAACTTTCACATAGTAGAATATTTTGACTTTCTTTCAAAACTTTCATAAAGTGTTACAAAGTTTGCCTGTTTTTGTTAGACTGTCAAGAACACATGAGTGCAAACAGAAGTATTGAAGAAATTGAAGTACATTGTATAGCTTTATCTTTTTCATTTTATCAAACCTGGCAATGAAAGGTTTTTGTTTGTCGATGAACAACTGCTATTGAATAAGACTAGATTTTTTTTATCTTTACCTTTTGAACAAAATATAGAAGTGTATTGAACACAAAGTTAATAAATTTTATTGTTCTACACTATGAAAGTTGTGCCCACTCAATTTCTTGCCACACACAAGTGCATTACATTATGCCTGCATGTACTTCCCTGACCAGATGACATGAATGGATTACATCAAGTCTTGAAACTGCAAAGCATTGCCCCCATCAGTCCTCTCAGTACTTTGATTTTTTTTAGATATAGCAAATGACGCTGGATTACTGTTATATACTGAAAGAAACAATAAATAATAACAAATCTAGTGTATTTAAAATAAAGACCAGTATAACAACACATTCCAGGAGTGGTTTTAGATGGACGAGAGGACATAGAGTGCGGCCGCCCATCATTATTTCTTGTAAATTTTCACAATAAAGTTATTTTTACGAATGACCGTTATAATTTCTAACCTTTGCAGCGGCAGCGGTTGTGGCGGTATTATAACATCATTTTTCTAGATAAATAATTATTGTCAGCTACTAACTTCCATCTAAGGATTTTATTTGTTTTATAAGACATCAAACTGCAATACGAAAATACCCGTTCCTTTCCGAATTGAACTGGTAACACTACACACCGTTGAAACATTGACAAGGCTATCAATCCTTCGTAAATTTACAGATTGTGTGTATGAAAACTGATGAAATTACATTTATTCCCAAAACCGCAGCTTGAAATTAATTGGTTTATTCAAAGTATGCATAAATTAACGTCATTTGTGAGTTTCAGCCGTTTTTATTTTCTGAGTTTTTGGCATTTTCAAAAAAAAAAGAGTCAACTGAAATGTCTGAAAGTTACAATTGACCTTTACTGGTACAGTGCTTTAGGGTATAGGGGATGGCTAACTGATTTTTCCTGCATTCCAATTCAAACAAATGAAAATAGTAGTTTTTATTCAGTATATCAGGCAGAAAACATCTGTTCTTAAAACGGTCACCTTTTCATAGAAATTCATATGTTTTTTTCTCTCCATGCCATTGTTTACATATATGCTGATTTAGGGTGTACAGGATAGCTTTGGTCATTTTTTACATTATTAGTTTAAAATCCACATCTTAACAAACTTTCCGAGATTTCTTTAATATAAATCAGAATAATAATGTATTCTCTTTTCAAAAACATGCAGCTTTTTAAATATCTATCAAATACTTTTCATTCACTGACGTTTTTTACATATACACCAATTTAATCTACAGGGGATAGCTTTATTTTACATTTGATGACATATGAAAAATAACACAACAAGCAAATATTTAAAATGTATGTCAGAATATCTGTTTGCATGCCAGTAAAAGAATGATATGAAAATTTATACAATAATTCAAGTTTAAATATAAAATTTATCAATCTATCCTCTATACCCTTAAATCCGCTATACCCTAAAGCACTGTACTGACGATAAACCTGAACAGAAAATGAGGTTTTTTACCTGTAACTTTTTTATTTCTGCAAACTGAAATCAATGGTCGGTATCAAAATAAAGCTTAACCTTTGCTGAAAACTTTACATAATTCAAATTTATATTTAGTAAGCAAACTCACACGAAGTGAAGGCCTGAAAGGGGTATGTAAAAAGGGGACTTTATGAACGTTGACTGATGATAAATTCGAACCCTTTGTCATTTACAAAATTTTCTTTGTATTATTATATTGAAACTTTTCCCAAAAAGCTGTAACAGTCATTCCTGATCAAGTAATGAAAATTTAACAAATGTCAGGCCTTCATGTTTCGGCAGTGAGCATGCACAATAAAACAACCTCTTCCCCAGTAATTTTGGATAAATATTTTTTAAACAAATTTATGTAAGTCATTTATTTATACAGAATATTTACCAATTTTGTTTTTGTTTACACCAGTTGGTGTTGTAAGTGGAAGCTATTAGATGGTGTGTTCAATTTTATAAATAACCGATTGCAATCGAATATTTCCATGGTGTTCGACTTTATCATCTGTCCGGGTTTATCATCAGTACCAGTACTTATGTAACGATTACTGAATGCATAGAGGGAAGTAATTCCATTAATATGCAAATTTGTAAACCTGTCAATTGTCATTGGAGTAAAATGACAGTATATAGGCGCAAAAAATCACCTTTGGTGATGAGCTAGCTTTTCACTGACGGGATTTGTGTGTGTCTGTCCGTGTGGATGCCAGTACATGGCACTAAAACGTTACAAATGGTGGCAGCGGTGGGATGAAGTCAACTGCCGGACTGGAGTTGCCTTACCCATGCATTTCCTAGGCCAAATCTCGGGATGAAATTTCTCGGAGGGGAAAGTAATGTAACGATTATTGAATGCATAGAGGGAAGTAATTCCATTAATATGCAAATTTGTAAACCTGTCAATTGTCATTGGAGTAAAATGACAGTATATAGGCGCAATGAATCACCTTTGCTGATGAGCTAGCTTTTCACCGACGGGATTTGTGTGTGTCTGTCCGTGTGGATGCCAGTACATGGCACTAAAACGTTACACTTATGCATACCATAACTAAATCAATTAATTTCAAGCTGCCATTTTGAGTCCAAGTATGATTTTAGCAGTTTTCAAACATTTGATCGGTAAATTTATAGATCGAAATATAACACTTTCCTAGACCTGGTAGATATCGTACTGCTATATGCATACAGTTTGTGAGTTACTGAATCAGTGGGGTACCAGAATTGGCGTATTTTGTTTACCATAAGCTTTGTTTGAACAGGGAGTTGTATGATACCAACAGTTTTTGCACTGATTGTGTGAACTTACTAACTGCATCACAGGTGTCAACCAGAGCAAAATATGTCTTAAGCTAGAATCACACTGCACCGTATGGGCTTGCGGATGAGTTCTGGATAGCATCCGTAACGCACACGTAGAACTCTTAACTCATTCGTAAGTCATCTGGTGTGTCAGTTTAAAAATTGGGGGCATCTGGAGGCATGGGTGTGAAGTTTTCAACATACCAGGGCACTAGACAACTTTTGGGGACAGGTACCCATACCCTCAGGAAGGGGAATTTTTTGGGGTTTTTTAAGACAAAAAGGGGAAGTTTTTAGACCTGTATATAATGTTACTACTTTTCACACTTAGTAATACTGTTTTCAAGCATTTCTAACTAATGTAACTATATTGCAGCAGTTACCTTCTTTAGAGGCATGATAATATAACTTGAGAGTTCATAACTAGTTAAGTTGTGTCAAACAACCTATTATCAGGGGAATTTACTTCTGAGAAAGGGGAAAAAAAAAACATTATTTTATGAGGGGAATGGGGCCCATATTTGGCCCCAAAAACAGCCAACACAACCAATTCAGTGCCCTGCATGCTCAAAATTTTGCTACATACTAAATCTGTAACAGTTCTGAAAAGATCATAACAATCCAGAAGACAGTCACTGTGGTAAAAAAATATGAGCTATATTGGTTTTATTCCGGTTCTAATAAGGTTAATTAAGGTTCTGTTTGGATTGCATTAGAGATTTATACCGTACAAATTTGCGAATTCCATTTTATTTCTTACACACCTGGAGCAATCCGGGGATGGGAATCAAGAACTCATCCGCAAGCCCATCCAGGGCAGTGTGATACTAGCTTAAAACAAGAAAATGATGGTGATTTGAAATACTTATGTGTAAATTTTAATGAATTTTTGTTCACTAAATTGGGACAATGTAACTACAAAGCATGTCTCCATCATCCACACCTTATATTGCTGCTTGCAGGTGGTGGCGAGACTGTTTGGTGGCATCTTCTGCCTGTGCTATGATTAACCTTACTTGACACAAATATTACAAAACAACTTTCTTTCTTTAAATTGGGCACGTAGAAAGCATGTGGAGTAGTGTAGGGGAAGAAATAATTAAACTACATATTGATTGTCTGCTGATAACATGTGCTCCTTTTAATTTCACAGTAATAGTTACATAAAACGAAGGGCTGTCGATTTTTGCACGAATTTTATTCTATATCTATTTGAATTATCAAGAATTCGTGTTAGACAAAACGCAAGTTTTTTATAGCGAGCCTCTTTTTGCTTTTGTAGGTGCAGTTGAAAGTCGGGTTATCTTTCATAGACATTTTTGGAGAGATTAATGATAAAGGAGTGTGTAAAAATAGTTTAATTACTTATTTCGACATCAAAATAAGTTAATAACAGCAAACCATCGTCAAAATATTTGTGCGGCTACTGGTTTACCTTAAGGGGAAAATAATTTCTTTTTGTGACCCCATTTAAGGCCCCATGGAACCTATATTTTACTTCAAAATACGATGCTGATTACAGCATCAGATGCAGAAGGAGCTGAATTTTGTGCAGTATTGGTTTCATTTATGTGCAAATATTTCTTGAGGAAGTAATGGAGCTGAAATATGAAAATTTGTCCAGCCACTGGTTCCCAACCAGTATTCATTTTCATTATCAGAATGTATTGCTTTTAAGACAACTAACTTTTGGGCCCATACTTCAACAATTAAATCCCACAAAATCGTGGACTAATTGAGTACATTGATTCTAGTGACGGCATTTAGACATACCGTTTATGTTAATAAAAAGGTTCTGATTTGAAAATGAAAGACAATTTTAAATAATTTGGATATCTTTATGATATAAATAATGTATCAGAATATCAGTATATTCAGCCTATGTTTAGATAAATCCTTATCCCCACCAATACTGGTAACTCAAGGCTCTATCTATCTGATATTAACACTATACTGGTTCGAGTTGTAAATTCGGCCAGGTCGTAAATATTCAGCCACTCACTTTAAAGCTTTTTTTTTGAGCCAGTTGCTTGATAACACATCTGTGTCATCACAAGCGCTTGCGTCAGCAACAAAGTTGGCAAAAAAACAACAATTTGAGGTGAGTAGAAAAAAAGCTGCCGTTACCTAAAGTTGCGTACTCTAAATGGCAAATATTTTGTCTTGTGGGTTGCGTGACGTCATCGCATGCGCTCCATTATGCTGAGGCCCGGAAGGGTTAATTCAAATTTATAAACACAAAAAGAACATGCGCTAACTAGTATAAAATGCGTAAAGCAAGTAAATGAATATATCTTCCCTCAACGTCATTGAATTTCCATGAAATGCTCAGTGAAGTCTACGTTTTGTTCACATTGACGTCATTTCCTTTTGAATTATCCGTTTTGGGTTTGTAATACATTTATGCTTTGCCATGCAACGCTCATATATAAAAAGATGTTATAACAGCACGTGAGCGCGAGAATCTCTCTGTTAACACACGTTTACTCACCTGTTAAAACACCCCCGAAAAGATTTTATGCTAGAATGTGTGATAAACAGTGACGTAAAATTTAAACTACGTCATGCTGGTGTGAGAAGAATGACGAGCCTTTTTTAAATCTCTGTTGGCAGATATTTCCCACGAAGCATGCTACTGAAAATTGATTGCAGTTTGTTGAAAAAAGAACGATTTTGGCTGAAGCATCGATTTATTTCCAAGACAATGTTGAAAATATAACCAATTTAATGTTTAAAAAGTGGCCGAATATTTACAATCTCTAGAAGGTAAAATGTGGAGGCTAAACCTGTCCGTTATTTTTAGCGCAGTTTTATTGTGAACCATACTGTAAACAGCCGTTAATGATAACAATCAATGTTGCTTGTATTAAAGCACATATGGTAGAAATTTTGTACAAATCGTTGTATAAAGAAAGAAATATTTATGAAAAACTGCAAAAAGTGGCGGAATTTATGGCTTGAACCAGTACTGCAGTACCATTTTCACCATGGTGAAATGTGTACTCCTGGTATAGTATATCATAGATAGTAAATCTCAAAATACTAAATTCAGTTTTAATCTACTATCCTTTTTTTACAGTTTGTTAGTAAAACAGAGAAAATAAACTTAAAAGATTTATAACACATTATACACAGGTCTTATAAATTCATAAATAAGTTTAAAGTTAAGTCAGATGCAGATTATTAAGAATTTGGGAAATATAGTATGGTTGAAAAGTTTATCTTTGTTTATTGTTATTATTTATGAATATGCAAGTTTTTTGAAAAATTACCGAATCAAAGAAAACTCTTGATTCCTATTCAGTTGCTATGGATAGTTCTTACTATATGCTTCGCATTTTTTTACTAAACAGGAGGTTTTGCAGTATCTGAAACCAAAAGCATACCAAATTTAGAAGAACACTTTTTGAGTACATGTTTATATGAATATGAGTATGTCTGTAAAATTTTAGATACATTGCTCAATTTTGTTTGAAAAAAATCAACTTTAACCTTTACAAAGTTCTTAGTTCTTGTCTTTACAGTCTTATTGCACAATGTCTGGAAAGAAGTTGTTGAACACAGTGGAGAGATGTGTTGATGAGAATCTTGAGGGGCTTGTGACTATCAACCCAGGTTTGCGGCTTATCAAGGACACTCGAGTTGTTGTGCGTGCAGACATAGAGAGTGTGAAGAAAGCTGGGAAGGTGACACTCCTGTGTGGGGGCGGATCTGGTCATGAACCTGCTCATGCTGGTATTTGGACTGCTTTTGTTATGCTTCCTGAAGGAGAAGCATATAGTCCCCACTTTGTCTGTTCGGCCATCTGTTTGACCATTCTTGACCAGAGTATTTCTCAGCAACCACTGGTTGTAATTTAGGGAAACTTTATAGGAAGATTCATTATCAAAAGGACATGAGCATTTTGTCTTTGTGTTCCGGTTGTATGATTTTTTATCTCGACAATTCGAAGAATAGGGGAGCTATCCTACTGGCATCGGCATTAGCATGAGCGTCACACAAATATTGAAGTTTGCGTACCACCCAAAATATTTTCAAAGTCCATTGAGATATTGCTGCATACTTGTTTACCATCATGACCCCAGTCTGTAAAAAGTAGGAGGCAACTCTGTCAAGCATTTTGACTGAATTATGGTCCCTTTTCGACTTAGAATATGCTTATTGTAATGTTAAAGTTTGCGAACCACCCCAAATATTTTCAAAGTCCATTAAGATATTGCTTCAATATTTTGCATACTTGTTTACCATCATGATCCCAGTCTGTAAAAAGGAGGAGGCAACTCTACTAAGCATTTTGACTGAATTGTGGCCCCTTTTTAACTTAGAATATGCTTATTGTAATGCTCAAGGTTGCGTACCACCCCAAATATTTTCAAAGTCCATTAAGAGATTGCTTTCATATTTTGCATACTTGTTTACCATCATGACCCCAGTCTGTAAAAAGGAGGAAGCAACTCTATCGAGCATTTTGACTGAATTATGGCACCTTTTCGACTTAGAATATGCTTATTGTAATGTTAAAGTTTTACCCATAGCTTATATTATACTATCAAGCACTGAGAATATTCGAGCGCGCTGTCAACTGACAGCTCTTGTTTCACCGAGTTATTGCCTTTGATTATTCAGTAGTATAGTACAGTACAATTCTTGTATGGAATATTTCTCAGCAATCACTGGTGGGAATTTACCGAAACTTCAGAAGAAGATTCACTATCAAGAGGAGATGCACATATTTTCTTTATGTTGTGGTCAGATGAATTTTCTCTGAGTTATTGCCCTTTGATTATTCAATGTTAGTATGCTTTTCTAACTGTACAGGTCTTGTCTGGAGTATTTCTCAGCAATTACTGGTTAAAATTTAGCCATACTTCATAGGAAGGTTCATCATTAAGAGGAGATATGCATGTTATTTTTATGTTCCAGTCAGATGAGTTTTAATGAAGTTATTGACCTTTGATTATTTAACAGTAGTATACTAAAGTACAATTCTTGTAAGAAGTATTTCTCAGCAACCACTGGTTGGAATTTAGCAAATTTTTATAGGATGATTTTTCACCAAGTTATTGCCCTTTGATTATTCAACATTATTATACTATAGTACAGTCCTTGTCAGAAATATTTCTCAGCAACCACTGGTTGGAATTCAGTGAAAATTCGTAGGACATTTTACTCTCACGAGGAGGTGCGCATATTTTCTTCATGTTCTAGTTGAATGATTTTTCAATGAGATATTGCCTGTTGGTTAATCAACATTAGTGAACTATATTAGTGCCAAGTCAGAGAATTCCACTTTTATTCTTTTAATGTGCAATAATAATATTTCCGGGAACATCCATCAGTTTTACCAAATGACAAAGTACCACTAGAGGAAGATCTTGGTCAATGATCTACCTGATTTACATCAAGCATGATCGGAATGTTTGGGATTACAGCTTGTGTTTGAAAAGAATTTTTCCTTTGAACCAGAGCCTTACCCTTACACAATCTTAAGAAGAGACCAACACTTGGTTTTGCTGTATCTCAGTGATACCAGCAAGCATAAAAAATTTGATTCCATACCCAATATTTTTAGTTTGATGTAAATGAGATGTGAAACCAAAATGTTCAGTCCTGTTTTGCATCATATAACCTGTTAGCTATGTTGGTACACAGTGAAACAGTAAATCCCAACTCAAAACAATTTTGCCAGTTTGTCAAAAGCACGGCTATCAAAGGGGAAATCAATTTCCATCACTGTGTATTTTATTCTGTATTCATTTAGTGGAAAAAACTCTTCTGGGCAGAAAATCCTAGCCCAGTTTTGAAATAATTTCTCTGGTATTTTCCATGTGGGACTCTTAGAAGTATTCAAACAATCAGTGAAATTTAGGTTTATGATCTAGGACCACCATGACCCTCTTGCTTAAGTTTGAGATGTTACATCTTCACCAGAATATTGTGTTCACAGCTGGTCTTAAGGTTTCCATCCATCTGAAATTAAACAAGGGTCATATCATCATGACCTGAACATGGGCATATTGTCTGGACTTCTATGTGCAGTTTTTAGCTTGACAATCTGTTTCAAATAGTAGAGCTGTTGTTGTCACCTTTTTGTCAGTCTTGGCAGCTTTTTTAGCTCTGCACCACAAACACAGTTTGTATGTACACAGGTTTGTCTTAAACTATGTGTGCTTTCAAAATTCACACATTTGTGTGGCATCATGAGATGACCTCATAGGATAAGTTCCATAACTCTTGATTTTATTTTTCAAAATAATGCCTACTTAGTACTTTTAACATAGTTATTTTGCTTAAAGTTTTGCAGAAATTACTTGACTTCTACACACATCTTTGACATCTTGGGATGCCTTGCTTCAATGGCAAGTTTTATAACTCTGTTTTACATATAGCAAAATTTTGCCCCTTTTTCAGCTAAGAAAATTTGCTAAAACTTTTGTATGTAAGCTTTTATTTGAAGGGATTCAAATAGTTCAGCATGCTGTTATTAGACAGCTGTTGTCAGAACATTGTATACTGAACTGAGTGAACTCATAGCACAGTTTCCATTCAGCTGAAATGAAACTTTGTACATGTCATCAACATGATGTGGGTAGCTCATGTTCTTGGGACTTTCATGCCGAAGTATCTTTTTATGGAGTTATTGCCCTTCTGTGGACTTATTCTGTCAAGCATTTTCATGGGGTATTTGTCATACAATGTTGACAGCGTTCTTGTTTTAAGGTTATGTGGGAAGTGGTATGCTGAGTTGTGCAGTAGCTGGTTCTGTGTTCACTTCGCCCCCACCTCAGGACATTCTGACAGGTCTAAGAATGATTACTAAAGATAATCCAGGTAAGTTCTACTTCTGTACTAGGATGTTCTGACTGGTTTATGATCGAAGGTCATTCTGACTTGCTGTAGAATGATTCAAAGGTAATATTCTGTTCTCATCTGTATTCAAAACATTGACTTCTGGATCAGGTGTCTGGCACTTAACATTATGTTTATACAACTTTTAATTAAAAAAAAAATAAGCACCTTAAAATCATTGATCCTATTGTTTCATGTTTTTATCGTGTTTTACGAAAATAAAGAGGCAAGGAGATGTATATTTTTGTCTCTAAGTATAATATCAAGATTATTTATTGCCTCACAACACATTATAATTATGTATGGTTACTTTTATTATGTCTCCCCCAGGAGACATATTGTTTTTGCCCTGTCTGTCCGTCAGTACGTCACACTTCATTTCCGAGCAATAACTGGAGAACCATTTGACCTAGAACCTTCAAACTTCATAGGCTTGTAGGCCTGCTGGAGTAGACGACCCCTATTGTTTTTGGGGTCACTTCGTCAAAGGTCAAGGTCACAGGGGCCTGAACATTGTAAACCATTTCCGATCAATAACTAGAGAACCACTTGACCAAGAATGTTGAAACTTCATAGGATGATTGATCATGAAGAGTAGATGACCCCTATTGATTTTGGGGTCACTCCGACAAAGGTCAAGGTCACAGGGGCCTGAACATGGAAAACCATTTCCGATCAATAACTGGAAAACCACTTGACCCAGAATGTTGAAACTTCATAGGATGATTGGTCATAAAGAGTAGATGACCACTATTGATTTTGGGGTCACTCTGTCAAAGGTCAAGGTCACAGGGGCCTGAACATGGAAAACCATTTCCAATCAATTACTAGAGAACCACTTGACCCAGAATGTTGAGACTTCATGGGATGATTGTACATGCAATGTAGATGACCCCTATTGATTTTGGGGTCACTCCATCAAAGGTCAAGGTCACAGGGGCCTGAACATTGAAAACCATTTCCGGTCAATAACTGGAGAACCACTTGACCCAGAATGTTGAAACTTCATAGGATGATTGGTCATGAAGAGTAGATGACCCCGATTGATTTTGGGGTCACTCCGTCAAAGGTCAAGGTCACAGGGGCCTTAACATGGAAAACCATTTCCGATCAATAACTGGAGAACCTCTTGACCCAGAATGTTGAAACTTCATTGGATGATTGGTCATAAAGAGTAGATGACCCCTATTGATTTTGGGGTCACTCTGTCAAAGGTCAAGGTCACAGGGGCCTGAACATGGAAAACCATTTCCGATCAATAACTAGAGAACCACATGACCCAGAATGTTGAAACTTCATAGGATGATTGTACATGCAAAGTAGATGACCCCTATCAATTTTGGGGTCACTCCATTAAAGGTCAAGGTCACAGGGGCCTGAACATTGAAAACCATTTCCGGTCAGTAACTTGAGAACCACTTGACCCAGAATGTTGAAACTTAATGGGATGATTGGTCATGCAGAGTAGATGATCCCTAACGATTTTGGGGTCACTCCGTCAAAGGTCAAGGTCACAGGGGCCTGAACATGGAAAACCATTTCCGATCAATAACTGGAGAACCACTTGACCCAGAATGTTGAAACTTCATAGGATGATTGGTCATGCAGAGTAGATGACCCCTATTGATTTTGGGGTCACTCTGTCAAAGGTCAAGGTCACAGGGGCCTGAACATGGAAAACCATTTCCGATCAATAACTAGAGAACCACTTGACCCAGAATGTTGAAACTTCATGGGATGGTTGTACATGCAATGTAGATGACCCGTATTGATTTTGGGGTCACTCCATTAAAGGTCAAGGTCACAGGGGCCTGAACATTGAAAACCATTTCCGGTCAATAACTTGAGAACCACTTGACCCAGAATGTTGAAACTTAATGGGATGATTGGTCATGCAGAGTAGATGACCCCTAACGATTTTGGGGTCACTCTGTGAAAGGTCAAGGTCACAGGGGCCTGAACATTGAAAACCATTTCCGATCAATAACTGGAGAACCACTTGACCCAGAATGTTGAAACTTCATAGGATGATTGGTCATGAAGAGTAGATGACCCCTATTGATTTTTGGTTACTCCGTCAAAGGTGAAGGTCACAGGGGCCTGAACATTGAAAACCATTTCCGATCAATAACTAGAGAACCACTTGACCCAGAATGTTGAAACTTCATAGGATGATTGGTCATGAAGAGTAGATGACCCCTATTGATTTTGGGGTCACTCTGTCAAAGGTCAAGGTCACAGGGGCCTGAACATTGAAAACCATTTCCGCTCAATAACTGGAGAACCACTTGACCCAGAATGTTGAAACTTCATAGGATGATTGGTCATGAAGAGTAGATGTCCCCTATTGATTTTGGGGTCACACCGTCAAAGGTCAAGGTCACAGGGGCCTGAACATGGAAAACCATTTCCGATCAATAACTGGAGAACCACTTGACCCAGAATGTTGAAACTTCATAGGATGATTGGTCATGAAGAGTAGATGACCCCTATTGATTTTGGGGTCACTCTGTCAAAGGTCAAGGTCACAGGGGCCTGAACATGGAAAACCATTTCCGATCAATAACTAGAGAACCACTTGATCCAGAATGTTGAAACTTCATAGGATGATTGTACATGCAAAGTAGATGACCCCTATCAATTTTGGGGTCACTCCATTAAAGGTCAAGGTCACAGGGGCCTGAACATTGAAAACCATTTCCGGTCAGTAACTTGAGAACCACTTGACCCAGAATGTTGAAACTTAATGGGATGATTGGTCATGCAGAGTAGATGACCCCTAACGATTTTGGGGTCACTCTGTGAAAGGTCAAGGTCACAGGGGCCTCAACATTGAAAACCATTTACGGTCAGTAACTTGAGAACCACTTGACCCAGAATGATGAAACTTCATAGGATGATTGGTCATGCAAAGTAGATGACCCCTAACGATTTAAGGGTCACTCTGTTAAAGGTCAAGGCCACAGGGGCCTGAACATGGAAAACCATTGCCAATCAATAACTTGAGAACCTCTCGACCCAGAATGTTGAAACTTCTTAGGATGATTGTTCATGCAGAGTAAATGACCCCTATTGTTTTTGGGGTCACTCCATTAAAGGTCAAGGTCACAGGGACTTGAACATTGATAACCAGTTCTGATCAATAACTTGAGAACCACTTGACCCAGAATGTTAAAACTTCATAGGATGATTGAACATGCAGAGTAGATGACCCCTATTGATTTTTGGGTCATTCTATTAAAGGTCAAGGTCACAGTGGCCTGTTCATGTAAAATCATTTTTGGAAATAACTTGAGAACCACTTGACCTACAATGTTGAAACTTAATAGGATGATTGGACATGCAGAGTAGATGACCCCTATTTATTTTGAGGTCACTTGATCAAAAGTTAAGGTCACAGGAGCCTGAACAGTGACTTGAGAACCACTAGGCCAAGAGTGTTGAAATTTAGCGGGATTACTGGACATGCCAAGTAGATGATCCCTATTGCAGCCAAACCATCAGTGTCTCTTTGACTTTCGCTCCTGACCCCTATTGACTTCTTGCCTATAGGACTTTGCATTTGGGGAGACATGCGCTTTTTTACAAAAGCATTTTCTAGTTAACTATGCTTTTAAAGGTGGGTGCTTTGTTATGGTTCCTAACTACACTGGGGACAGACTCAATTATGGGATAGGCATGGAGCGGGGAAAGCATGAGGGTTTGAAAATATCGGCTGTCACTGTTGGAGAGGACTGTGCTACATCATCTAAAGATAAATCAGCAGGGAGGCGGGGTCTCTGTGGAATGTTCCTACTTATTAAGGTGATAACAGCCATTTTGTATTTTTGCTCAAAATACACAAATTGATCAGAAATCCAACAGAAGTGTAGCGCCAAATTTTATGCCTTATCATTTAACATTATTAGTCAGTGTTGAATATGAGAAGAAAAGACCAGAAAGCATGCTTTCCCGCACCCAGCTTATTACCCAGCTATATTTGATAATCAAGCGTAGTTATATTAGTTTCTGTAATGCATATATACAGTCAAATCTGGGTATCATCATTATATCTATGAAACATTTGAAAGAGTCATTTTTTAGCTCACCTGAATCAAAGGTTCAAGATGAGCTGTTACTATAGGCAGATGGTCCATCAGTCTGTATTAATATTTTAACTAAAACTTTTACTGCTCTGAAACTACTGGTCAGAACAGCACCAAACTTTGTGTGTTGTACCGAGGTAACCTTGTATGGACTACTAGTATGTTTATTGAAATTATTCTGCTTGACCCTTTTTGTAGGAGCCTCCAGAGCTAAAAGAAACATTTGATAATAAAAGTCTTATCATGAACCAGGGTCCTTGGAAATGCCGAATTCGGTATCCCCATACACATAATTGGTCCCTGTATACGTGTTTAATGAAGCTCAGGGGTCACTGGACACAAGTTTTTGCAGTGGGACGCAAGCTTTAATTCCATAATTAATTGTCTAAAAACACCTGCGAATACACTAAGTTTGACACTCGGTAAATTGCAAAAAGCAATATTAGTTGGTGGAGTTACCTGCTTGTCATCGATAGCTGCGTATAGCCAATCAGCGTTGCCCATTTGCACTACACTGTGAGACAGGTAGGCATGTGTATGATCTACACATTTGCATGAAATTGTCAGTGTGTTGGCATAGATGATAATCTCCAATTGTAAACCAACAGTTTATAAAGTGTTTGAAGTAACTTTGATTGTTTTCTCACATACTAATTACTTGGCAGTATTACATTTCACCTATTCTGTCTTTACCTTTTTAGCTCACCTGAGCATTGTTTAAGTGAAGTATAGTGATCACGAAATGTGTGTCGTCTCTCCACACTTAACTTGTCTGTACAATACAGGTCAAAGTTTTGATGAAACACTTAAGTCTGTCCATCAATCTAGTTAGGACTGCAACATTTTCAGCTTTTGGAGTCCCAGGACTGCAACATAAAATTGCTGGTGAGAACCCTGATGAATATCTCATCACTAAACTTAATGTGTGGGCCTGTCTTATGATTGTTCAGTTAGTTTCTGTTGACCTCTTTAAGAGGCTACCAGAGTTGAAAATAAAAAAAACATTTAAACAACTGCTCCTCTAGAACTGCTTTATGAATCTTCACCAACCTAGTCTGTAGTTTCCTTTGAAAGCCCTCTCAATTCAAAAGGATTTGCTTGATCCTTTTATAGGACTGCTGGAGTTAAAAACAGTAAATGAAATCTGATGAACTTCATGTACTTTGTACTCAAGGACTTTAAAAGCACCCCATCTATGCATTTACAAAATTTGATCCAAAATATTTTCGTGATGCATATATTTATCAAATTGCATAATAAATCAGGGTATAACTGTGGTAATTTATCTGTGCTAGATGAAGAGTGATTATAGCTCATGAAGCTCATATTCGGGAAAGTTATATTTATATATAGAGTAAGATTCAGGTTTTTTCACAGGATAAGAATATCGAATCTGTATGGAACATACTGCAGTTAATTGTTAATGGTTCTGTGTGACCCCTTTTAGGGGCTGCCAATGCTAAAACATGGAAAACCAGCTGCAAGATCAAAGGTTTGGTTGAGTGAGCAACTTAAAGCCTCTTAACCCTTTTTTAAAAAAAAAAATTCAAAATGAGATTTGAAGTTCAGTTTTGACATTATTAATTAATTAATTAATTAATTAATTATTCTTTATTGATTGTATGACAGATTTGACTGTATGTCTTGGTGCAGCACTAACATGTAGCAGGCTTGATGTAATGTTTCAAAACTTCTAACACCAATCGCAGTATTTTAGCAATATTTTTCATGTAACTACAGTTATGATTTGTCACTTGTTTAGAATGGTTGATTTTTAATAAATAAGTAAATTTCAACAGAATCTGAAAAAATGTAATGCTATCACTTCATTCGTATTATGTCCTGTATCCATTTTAAAAGTCACAAAGTATATACGAATGTTTCATTATGTCCCCCCCCACCCCTCATCTCCCCCATAGGTGAGGGAGACATATTGTTTTTGCCTATGCCATCTGTTTTTCTGTCTATCCATCATCCATCCATCCATCCATCCACATTAAGCTTGTCCGGCTTTCACAGGTCAAACTGCTGGCCAGATTTCGACGCAACATCACAGGAGTGATCAGTATGAAGCTTAGTTGTGCATGTCGCCGGCACGTTCTGCTTTGCTGAAATAAATGGCTGCAAGAGCTAAAAATAGAAAAGTTTTGTCCAGCTTTCACAGGTCAAACTGCTGGCTGGATTTTGACGAAACTTCACAGGAGTGATCAGTACCAACCCTAGTTATACATATTGCTGGCACATTCCTCTTCACTGCACAAAATGGCCACCAGAGCTAAAAATAGAAAAATCTTGTCCGGCTTTCACTGGTCAAACTGCTGGACAGATTTCGACAAAACTTCACATGTGTAATCAGTACCAAGCCTAGTTTTGCATATCGCCGACACGTTCCGCTCTGCTGCACAAAATGGCCGCCAGAGCTAAAGGTATACATAGGGGGGGGGAGACATATGTTTTTGTGACAAAAACACCTTCTAGTTCTATTATATAAATGTCATTTATGAGGACAAGGATACAGAGGTTTCACTGATTTTTGATCCCAAAATTTTGTTTCTGTGATAAAGCATAATAAATTTTTTTATTGTTTTTCATAAACTTCTTGCCTCGTAATTAAATTAGCTTATTTGTAACTTCTGTGCATTTTTGTGTATTTTGTAACATTTTAATATTAGGTTAATGTTGTAAAAGTATTAAATGAGATTTCATAGCTTTACTTGATTTTGATGTTATTTGAATATATTATTAACAACATATTGTTCTAAAAAAGTGATTAATTTCATAAATTTACTAGTAGTTACCTGAATGATATTGCCAAAGATGTAGGGGAGGGGGGTATTAGATGCTGTTTTTAAGTATACTTATTTTTGATATTGCTCTTTTCTCTCAGCTGGTGGCCTGGTTATAATTAAAAATTATACTGGTGACCGGATCAACTTTGGTTTAGCACTAGAGCGGGCAAAAGCAGAGGGAATGTCATGTGACATGGTTGTGGTGGGAGAAGACTGTGCACTAACATCACATGATAAAACTGCAGGGAGGCGGGGACTTGGTGGTACTGTATTTATTCACAAGGTCAGTCACAAAGAAAAAAACTGAGTGAAAAATTTCTTGTTGCCAATCAACAAGCAGAACTTAGTATATCCTTACCTGCTTAGTTTATAGTCTGAAAGACTACAATTTAGCGAATTCATAGACCATTTTGCTATGTTCTAGCAACTGAAGTCCAAATTTGCCAGGCTGTAGCCAGTTTATAGTCCATTTAGCTCCATTTTGCTATATTCTAACAGAAACAAAGCCTGCAATTTTAACTATTTAACTGGTTGAGGGATTATATGCTAATACTGTTTCCATAAATTATTCCTTGTATTGGAGGGATTTTATCTTTGATGAATGTAACTTTAAGCTAACTTTTTTTATGCTTCCCTGCACCCTTCTACCCTAAAGTATTATGTTGGGGTGCACTTACATTTGCTGTGTTCTCCTGATGTCTATCCAACTATTAGAATTTGTGTCATGAATATCTATAAAAGTATTTAAGTTACAGTCATCAGACATCATAAGGTTGTTATTCAGTATGTGAAGTTGTACACCTGGGTTGTTTGAGTTATACTCAACCAGACCAGAGATATAGCCCATGACTTAGTCAAACATATGCATAAAGAGCTTTAAAGATTGTGTGGCACATATCCAAAAAAGTATTTGACTCCTGCAACATTTTAGGATTGTTACTCGGCATGTGAAGTTTTGCACCTAGGATTTTGTTTGGGATTTAACGTAGCAAATCTAGAGTTATGGTCCTTGTTTTAGTTAAGAATACGAGGGTTGCCCAAGAAAATCGGGAACTTTTTTTATTATTTCGAAAATAAGTGATGCATCATATAATTATTTTAACTGATGTTATTTCAATGTATTCTCAACAGGTCTATAGAGTATAAAATTAAATATCTGTCATATTATTTAAGTACTTTTTATATAATGGACGGCAATCAGTGCTAGTTGGTGCACGGCTTCCTTTTAAATTCATGTAATTTACGGAATATACATCTTACAGGATTAAAATTTATATTGTCATTAACAGCAACGTGTGGCGCATAATTATGTTGCGTTTCAAGTCTTTGATATTTACATTAAAATAGTGATGTAATTTTGAAAGTAATGGTCGCACTCACTTTCAGAAATGGAGACGTCAGCTAAGTTTGCAGCCCAGAAAGTATTAACAAAATATTGTGTAGATCGTGGTACGACTCCTTCCAAAACTAAATGAGAAATGGAAAATTCTGGAAGTCAGGTAAATGTTGGCAGGACGCTTGTCTGTACGCGGCACAAATGTTTTAAGGAAGGATGGGCGAGTGATTCAAAGAGAGGGTGACGTAACACTTTAATACTTTCTTTGCTGCGAACTTATCTGACGCTGACATTTCTGAAAGTGCGTGCGCCCATTACTTTCAAAATTTTGTCACTATTTTAATGTAAGTGACGTCAAAGACTTTGTTTGTTTGTTTTGGGTTTAACACCGTTTTTCAACAGTATTTCAGTTATGTAACTGTGTGCAGTTAACCTAACCAGCGTTCCTGGATTCTGTACCAGTACAAATCTGTTCTCTGCAAGTAACTGCCAACTTCCCCACATGAATCAGAGGTGGAAGACAGATGATTTCAGACACAATGTCTTATATAAAATCGTCAGGGAGAACATATGCCTCACCCAGTGCTCGAACTCACGACCTTGAGATCCGTAGATCTGCACTCTCCCTATTGAGCTAAGCGGGCAGGCTCGTCAAAGACTTGAAACGCAATTGATTACATGCCACATATTGCTGTTGATGACGATATAAATTTTAATCCTGTGAGATGTATATCGGGTAAGTTTCATGAATTCAAAATGAAGTCGCTTCTTTATGTAGGAGGAAAACTGAGCCTGCGCCGACTAGCACTGACTGCCGTCCATTATTTGAAAAATACTTGAATTATATGACAGATATTTAATTTTAAACTCTATAGTCCTGTTGAGTATACATTGAAAGAACATCAGTTAAAATAATTATTTGATGTATCGCTTATTTTCGAAATAATAAAAAAAGTTCTCGATTTTCTGGGACAACCCTCGTATACATATAAGATATCATTTGCGCACCTGGCCAATTTTTACAGCAATTGCCTGTAGCGTATTGAAAAGGGTAAAAAATTCCTTGCCTCAAAACCGGGCCAATCTTTACAGCGACTGCCTGCAGCGTTATGAGAAGGGTGCCTTTTTTGCAGGTTTAAAACCGGATGCAAGATTTGACGTATTTTCAAAAAGGGTACGTTTAACAATGTTGAAATGAACCCAAGTACGTTTTTAGCTCACATGAGCCAAAGGCTCAGGGTGAGCTATTGTGATCACTCACCGTCCATAAACGACATCTCCTAAAAACCGCTAGGCCAATTTCATCCAAACTTCACAGGAATGTTCCTTGGGTGAAGCTCAACAAAAATTGATCAAAGAATTGAATTTCATGCAGAACTCTTGGTTGTCATGGTAACCGAAAGGAAAAACTTTAAAAATCTTCTTCTCAAAAACCAGAAGCCCTAGAGCTGAGATATTTGGTGTGAAGCATTCCCAGTGTACCTCTACCAAGTTTGTTCAAATCATGACCTAGGGGTCAAAATTGACCCCGCCCAAGGGGTCATATGATTCTACATAGGAAAATCTTAAAAAATCTTCTTCTCAAAAACCAGAAGCCCTAGAGCTTAGATATTAGACATGTAGCATTGCCTAGTGAACCTTTACTAAATTTGTTCAAATCATGACCCCGGGGTTAAAATTGACACTGCTCCAGGGGTCACTTGATTTTACATAGATTTCTATAGGAAAATCTTCAAAATTTTTAAAAAATAAACCAGAAGGCCTAGAACTTAGATATTTGACATGTAGCATTGCCTAGTGAACTTCTACTAAATTTGTTCAAATCATGACCCCGGGGTCAAAATTGACCCCGTCCCAGGGGTCACTTGATTTTACATAGATTTCTATAGGAAAATCTTCAAATTCTTAAAAAAAATAAACCAGAAGGCCTAGAGCTTAGATATTTGACATGTAGCATTGCCTAGTGGACCTCTACAAAATTTGTTCAAAGCATGACCCCCGGGATGAAAATTGACCCCGCCCCAGGGGTCACCTGATTTTACATAGGAAAATCTTCAAAAATGTTCTAAAAATAATCTAGAATGCCTAGAGCTAAGATATTTGACATGTAGCATTGCCTAGTGGACCTCTACAAAATTTGTTCAAATCATGACCCCAGGGATCAAAATTGACCCCGCCCCAGGGGTCACTTGATTTTACATAGGAAAATCTTCAAAATTTTCTTAAAATAAACCAGAAGGCCTAGAGCTAAGATATTTGACAAGTAGCATTGCCTAGTGGACCTCTACAAAATTTGTTCAAATCATGACCCCCGGGGTAAAATTGGCCTCGCCCCAGGGGTTACTTGATTGTACATCGGAAAATCTTCCAAAAATTTCTAAAAATCATCAGTTTTACATTTGAAACATGTAGCTCATATTACTCAGGTGAGCGATCCAGGGTCATCATGACCCTCTTGTTTGAACTCATTGAACCTAAAAAGTAACCCACATCCAGACCAAAGTCAGTAAAGGTTACTTAAATCATAATCTTTGACTTGACTCTAGATCTAATACGGAACCAATGTCCATATATATGAAGTCTGATCATCAGTAAAAGCAGACGAAGGCTTTAAAGGTCGCTTTGATCTCGACACCAAAATCAATAGGGGTTGTTTATGTCTTTAGCAAGGTCCTAAGAAAATCAAGCGGACTAGACTGAAAACAGGTTCGACAGACAATCATGGCAGAATCTTCCAAAATGAGATGTCAATGCATAAAACCAAGAGAACAAACAGAGAAATTGTTAAAATATTTATTTTCTAAACTGTGTAACAAATTTTTAAAAATCTTAAAAAAAAGAAGTGTGATTAAAAATTCAGTATGATGAAGGCCCAATATTTTCTGCGTGTCAAGAAATCCAACTGATTCACTTAATAGTACTGTGTGCGTACTTGAAAATAATCGGGCCAGACTAGCAGCATATCTACAACATACTGCAAGGGGGTTGGCAAGACTAGCATCATATCAGTAATCTATAAGAAAAGGGTCCTAATTGCATTTAAAATTATGAGTGACTACTATTTTTCAGCTCACCTGAGCCAAAGGCTCATGGTGAGCTTTTGTGATGGCTCAATGTTCGTCGTCCGTAGTCTGTCATGGGTCGTGTGTCCGTCAACAATTTCTAAAAAAACCTTCTTCTTAAAAACCACTGAGCAGAATTACACCAGACTTCACAGGAATGATCCTTGGGTGGCCTCCTTTCAAAATTATTCAAAGAATTGAATTCCATGCAGCCATGGCAACCAAAAGGAAAAACTTTAAAAATCTTCTTGTCCAAAACCGCAAGGCGTAGAGTCTTGATATTTGGCATGTAACATCATCTAATGGTCCTCTATGAAGAATGTTCAAATTGTGCCCCTGGGGTGAAAAGAGGCCCCGCCCCAGGGTCACAAGTTTTACATAGACTTATATAGGAAAAAACTTCAAAATTCTTCTGGTCTTAAACCACAAGACCTAGGCCTTTGATATTTGGTATGTAGCATTGCCTTGTGGTCCTCTACCAAAATTATTCAAATTATAACCCTGGGGTGAAAAGAGGCCCAGCCAAGGGGAGTCTAAAGTTTTACATAGCCTTATATAGGAAAAAACTTAAAAAATCTTCTTGTCCAAAACCGCAAGGCATAGAGCCTTGATATTTGGCATGTGACATCATCTTATGGTTTTCTATGAAGATTGTTCAAATTGTGCCCCTGGGGTGAAAAGAGGCACCTCCACGGGGGTCACAAGTTTAACATAGACTTATATAGGAACAAACTTTAAAAATCTTCTTGTCTAAAACCACAAGACCAAGGCCTTTGATATTTGGTATGTAGCATTGCCTTGTGGTCCTCTACCAAAATTGTTCAAATTATAACCCTGGGGTGAAAAGAGGCCCAGCCAAGGGGGGTCTAAAGTTTTACATAGACTTATATAGAAAAAAACTTTAAAAATCTTCTTGCCTTAAACTGCAAGGCCTAGGCTTTTGATATTTGGTATATTGCATTGCCTTGTGGTCCTCTGCCAAAATTGTTCAAATTATGCCCATGGGGTGAAAAGAGGCCCTTCCCTGGGGGTCCCAAATTTAGCATAGACTTTATGTAGGGAGAAAAAAAATCTTCTTGTTTGAAAGTTAAAGGCCTAGGCCTTTGATATTTGATATGTAGCATTGCCTATTGGATTTCTAACAAGATTGTTGAAATTATGCCCCTGGGGTGAAAAGAGGCCCCGCCCTGGGGGTCACTTGTTATATGAGTTATATAGGAATAAATACTTAAAAAGTATCAAATCATATTTCCTAGACTGTTTAATTATAATTACCTGATGACCACAAGCAATTAGGGGTCACTTGACTGTGACCTTGACCTACTGACCTACTTTCTTGTTTTTTTTTAAAATACAGTCTTGAAATTTGGATGGCATGTACAGTTTTGCACACCGATCTTAAAGCTGGCTTTCAGTGACCATGAATGTGACCTACTTTCTAATATTTTAGCATCAGTTTGCCATTTTAAACGATGTGACCTATAATACTCAGGTGAGCGATTCAGGGTCATAATGACCCTCTTGTTGAAAATACTTCATAAAAAAATCTATATCCATGATTTTCACGTTATAGAGATTGGTGCTACTGATGACTTATACTTTTAGCGGATATATATAGGTTTCCGTGTGTCATTTGCCATGGTCACATGACAAATATTTACTGTGTAATTAAAGTTCAACGTGTAGACAAAAATCAATACATTTATAAAATTTTCAAGTATATCCGATCAAAACCACATTTTTATGCCCCTGCCTTAAAAGGGGGGTGGGGCATATATAGTGTTATCCATGTCTGTGTGTGTTCGGGAAAGGGTGGTGTTCGTGTCAGGGCCATAACTTTGACATGCAAGGTCCGATTTCAGAATAATCTGGCACAAATGATAAGCATGGATAGATGATGTGCCATGTGTCATGCGCAACAACCATTTTACTAGCTCAACAGTCAAGGTCACAGTCCATGGTTGAACCGAGCCAATTTTCACTACATATATACTGATAATGTGGTCTTCGTGTCTGGTCCATAACTTTGACATGCATGGTCCGATTTCAAAATAATTTGACACAAATGATAAGCATGGATAGATGATGTGTCATGCTCAAAACCATTTCACTAGCTCAAAGGTCAAGGTCACAGTCCTTGGTTGAACAATTTTCACTACATATACAGAATACTTAATTTTCTGGTTTTCCTACAATATTTTTTTTTGTAAATAAATAGGGCCAAGGGTCCTTCTTTTAGTTTGTGAGCAGTACCATGCCTGTGACCTTTCTCATGTTGCTGGGGCACCCGTGTCTGTGACACATTTCTAGTTTTATTTAAAAATTAATTAGTGTTCACATTTATTGCATATCCATAATAAATTGCATTGATCTGTTTACTCTCATATCTTTCAATTCCTTGTAAGTATTGAACTACTTTTATTGCGCATGCATGGAGAAAGGTAGCGCTGAACCGGAACCATGTTTTCTTGGTCTTGGTCTTGTGATAAACATTTACGTCGTAAAGTAGTAAAACGCGTAGACAAAGTTCTTTACAAGAACTTATAATCTGTGCCATATTTTTCATTTAAAAAAGGTAGTAACAGCATTTGTAACTACAATTTCACTAATGTGTGTATATGTAGTTTGGCTACTTTGGGAAGGCTATGCTTTCCAAAAACACAGGGTATTTTCATTCTTTAGCCTGTTGGCAATGTGCAGGGTGACCATTGTCTGCACTGTTCGCTATTCAGTCAGTAAATTTTCATTGAACACCCCTTTGAATAATAAGTGATGCTGCCCAAAGTGATTGATGGACCAGTCCATTTTAGAAAATTTAGCAGAGTAAAGGTACTTAAAGGGCAAGGAATGCCTGACAATAAGTTGATTTTATATGAAAGCCATCCTCAAGCCTTTCATGTTGAAAGTATTTTCAAAATCAGACCACTGTCGAAAAAGATATGGCAGTTTGAAATTTAAGAAAATGGCTGATCATGGAGGCAGCCATTCTAGTGTGTAAAAGTATGATGTCATTTACACACTGATGAATTCATTATTTAGCAAATAACATTTTAAATAGATTAATTTCGTATGTTTCTTAAGTGTAAGACGTAAAACATGGTAATTTCTTTCAGTATAGCTGGAAAAAATAGAGAAAATATTTGACTGAAATAAGTAAATACAGTTCAAATATGTATCTAGAAATTTAATAAATCTGCCATTTTTGTTTTTGTTGCCACCTTCCAAAAACACAGCCTCTCTGAATTACAAACTACTGCAGTGCAAGCATGGATGTGCAGAAGACCAATACACTCCCACGAACACACACACACACAATCATGCACACAAACAGATGTACCCCCTCCCCCTCTCTACAAACATACACAGACAAAGCAAAACAACCAAACAAGGAGGAAAAAAAGATCAAACAAAGGAGCACTGTAAGGCACCGCCATGGGACGACCAGCGGGAAAATACCATTTGGGAGCTGAAACTGGTATCTGGTGGGCATCTAACCTTACTTATGTAGGCATCTAACCTCACTCATGGTAAAAAGGAGAGGGGGCATAACACCACCTACATGCAAGACAATATATATAACATATAATATGAAATGGAAAATATAAGTTCTGGTTAAATAGGAAAATTTCATGGCCCAATTTACTACCGTAAAGAAACAGTCCTTTTTTTTGCATATGTCAATTCTGCACGAAAAAGAGCGTTGTAATGTAAAAAAAAAAAATTTTTAATGCAACCAAATTGTTTCAAACAGTATGAATACTATTATAATTCCATTCATAAAAAATGGAAAAATAAATTCTGATACGGAAGTGAAATATGCTGGCAACTTTTGATACTGAGAATTCTTTTCCCATATGGTAAAAAACTTATTTTCACATCTGTAAATTGTTCTCAGAAAGGATTAATATTTTTCAAAAAACTGATATATTCATCATGGAATCCAAGATGTATTGTTGTTAAAGATATTTTGCAAGTATGTATCAAATCAAGCCAAAACTGAAGTCTCTATATGGCTGCAAATGTCAAGACAGATGAAATGAAAGAAAATGCTTGTTTACACTAGGGCCACATTTTTGGTTCAATCCTAATGAAAATTGGTCAGAATATTCGTCTCCATGAAATTTTAAACAGGTTTAAAATAAGGTCCAGTTGGGTAAAAAACTAGGTTACTAGGCCAAATTGAGGAAAAAAACACTAGAGGCCACATTTTTGCTCCAATTTTCATGAAACTTGGTCAGAATGTTTATCTCCTTGAAAACTCAGACGAGTTTGAAACTGGGCCATGTGGTATCAAAAACTGGGTCACTAGGTCAAACATGTTTGTTATGGTGTGTTACTCCTGTGAGCGAACTAGGGCCATCATGGCCCTCTTCTTCCCTTTTAGATGTGTGTTGTATAATCATTTTATTGGTTGCGGGTTTATCCCGCTACCAAAGTTAAAGTGTATTTCTGACAATCATAGCATCTTTATTTTATTCCAGATCACATCCAAAGGATGTTCATGTGCTACACAAAATAGTCCCATTCATGAACATTGCAGATGAATGATCAATGAACAAGCAGTTCTTATTCAAGCTGTATCCACTCACACTGACCATTTAGATTATATAAGATCTATCAATGATAAGGTATTCCAGCCCATGGTTACATCACAAGCTGGGTCAGGCAGAGTTCATATTAGATATGAGGCACATTAAAATTAGTATTTATTTCTCATTCATGTAAATTCATAGACTGGCATTTAAACAGAAAATAAATCTATCAAAAAACCCGCAACCATCAGACATTTCAAGGCTTTGATTCATACTGTGTTGGAAAAAAATGCATTATATTCAGTATTTAGAAAAGTATAACTCCTTTTCACACAGATTTTCCATATGCGAAAAGGAGCTCATCAGATCAGGCTTATATAAAGTGTCACAGATTTTTTCATTATAACATTGAAATTTGTTGTTTTTAGCTCACCTGTCACATAGTGACAGGGGTGAGCTTTTGTGATCGCCCTTCGTCCGTTGTCCGTCCATCCACAATTTCCTTGTGAACACGATGAGACCGCATTTTGTATTTGATTTTAATCAAACTTGCACTAAACTTGTATGGGCATAATATCTCAAACTGGCCAGATCCCATCATGGGTTCCAGAGTCATGGCCACTTACAGGGCCAAAATTTGCTATTTTTGGCTTGTGAACACGATAGAGACACCATTTTGCATCAGCTTAAATCAGACTTTGCACACAACTTGTATTGGCATAATATCTCAGTTCCTTTCTTGAACTGGCCAGGTCCCATCATGGGTTTCAGAGTTATGGCCCCTTAGAGGGCCAAAATTTGCTATTTTTTGCTTGTGAACATGATAGAGACAACATTTTGCAATCAACTTTAATTAAACTTGCACACGACTTGTATTGGCATAATATCTTGGTTCCTTTCGAAAACTGGCCAAATCCCATCATGGGTTCCAGAGTTATGGCCCCTTAAAGGTCCAAAATTTGCTATTTCAGTTTTTGCAGCCATATAGAGACTTCATTTATGGTTTGATTTGATACAAACTTGCAAAATATCTTCAACAACAATAAATCTTGGATTCCATGATGAATCTGTCAGATCCAATCATAGGTTCTGGAGTTATTTTATATCTGATTACCTCCCCTGATTTTAATAAAAATGGATTTATATCAATAAGTACTTATAGGACTCATTTGAATTTCATTGTTGTCATTAGTTGTACTCAGACAATCAGGGTAGATAATACGGACAGATTTTATGTCAAATTACCTCCCTGTATTTCAAATTAAAATGTGTATATCTCCGTAACTAATGAAGATACTGATCTGAAATTTCATTTATGCCACCAGATGGACTTGGACAATCAGTGAAGATACATATTGACTGATTTTATGACAAATTACCTCCCTTTATTTTTTATGTAAATGAATAAACTTAGAAGCTTCTAATGAGATTGGTTTGAAACGTTATTTATCTCTTCCGTGGTAAGAAATTTCTACTTTTACTTACTTTTCTAATATATTTTCGTAAAAGGCTTGTGCTTTGTATCTTCTACATGCATATACCAATGCATGATTACCTCCCCTGATTTTAATAAAAATGGATTTATCTCAGTAAGTATTTATAGGACTCATTTGAAATTTCATTATTGTCAATAGTTGGACTGAGACAATCAGGGTAGATAAGTATGGACTGATTTGATGTCAAATTACCTCCCTTTGTTTCCAATTAAAATGGTTGTATCTCAGTAACCAATGAAGATACTGATTTGAAATGTCATTTATGCCATCAGATGGACTCGGACAATCAAGGTAGATAACTTTTGACTGAATTTATGACAAATTACCTCCCTTTTTTTATGTAAATGAATATACCTCAGCAGCATCTAATGAGATTGGTTTTAAATGTTATTTAAGTCTTGAAGGGTAAGGAATAGTCATGCTAGTACAAAAATGCAGCATTTGAGCCTAGGACCCTGAAACTTGGTATGGAGATTGACCCTGACTAGTATGTGACCCATAGGTCAAAAGCGACTGTTAAAAGAATATATTTATCCTGATGATATTTAATGTGTATGCCTGTGTGATATATGTCAAAATTTGATCTTATCATTAAGAGCAATGGTACTCAGGTGAGCCATATAGGGCCGTCATGGCCCTCTTGTTTTCGTTTAGGTGTATGATTTTATCATGTTATTCATACTGTGTTGAAAAAAATGCACTACATTCAGTAATTAGAAAAATCTTCTTCTCACATACAAAACTCCTTTTTGCATACTTATACGAAAGGTTATCCTTTTCGCACTTTAGGTGTACCGCCTGTTGGGTCATGGGGTCCACTCTACTTCCAGTGAATAGAGTGTTGAAGCAGACATTGAACATAGAAGTAACAACAATAGAATATCTCTTGTTTAAAATTTCTTTTATTTTTGTTATGTAGCAGAATGTCCAACATGAAACAGTTCTAACAATATGAAATGTTCATTTAGCTTTATCGCAAAAGTTCCATAAGATTTAACATATGCTTGACGACAAGGGAATTCTTTAATATTTATATAAAAAATAACAAAAGTATAATTATGTACACCACTTTTAAATTTTAATAACTTCCTTCTGCTTCAATCTCATCTCTGTATCTTTGAGCGTGCTCAATTGGCAAGCACCTGAAATTAGAAAAAGAAACACTTTATATAGACCTATATAAGGATGAAAGTTTACAGAAAAGTGCTCATGCTAAGCTTTTTGTTCTATTCATAATTCTGTACATCATCATCCTGTGGTCGTACAGAGTCTGGACATACTGAGTCTGGTCAAACAGAGTGTGGTGGTACAGAGTGTGGTCGTACTGAGTCTGGTCGTACTGAGTCTGGTCAAACAGAGTCTGGTGGTACAGAGTGTGGTCGTACTGAGTCTGGTCGTACTAGGTCAGGTCAAACAGAGTCTGGTGGTACAGAGTGTGGTCGTACCGAGTCTGGTCGTACTGAGTCTGGTCGTACTAGGTCTGGTCAAACAGAGTCTGGTGGTACAGAATGTGGTCATACAGGGCCTGGTGGTACTGAGTCTGGTCGTACTAGGTCTGGTCAAACAGAGTCTGGTGGTACAGAATGTGGTCATACAGGGCCTGGTGGTACTGAGTCTGGTCGTACTAGGTCAGGTCAAACAGAGTCTGGTGGTACAGAGTGTGGTCGTACCGAGTCTGGTCGTACTGAGTCTGGTCAAAGAGAGTCTGGTGGTACAGACTGTGGTCGTACAGAGTCTGGTCGTACTGAGTCTGGTCGTACTAGGTCAGGTCAAACAGAGTCTGGTGGTACAGAGTGTGGTCGTACTGAGTCTGGTCGTACTAGGTCAGGTCAAACAGAGTCTGGTCGTACAGAGTGTGGTCGTACTGAGTCTGGTCGTACTGAGTCTGGTCAAACAGAGTCTGGTGGTACAGAGTGTGGTCGTACTGAGTCTGGTCAAACAGAGTCTGGTGGTACAGAGTGTGGTCGTACAGAGTCTGGTCGTACTGAGTCTGGTCGTACTAGGTCAGGTCAAACAGAGTCTGGTGGTACAGAGTCTGGTCGTACTGAGTCTGGTCGTACTAGGTCTGGTCAAACAGAGTCTGGTGGTACAGTGTGTGGTGGTACAGTAAACCTCGGTTATAAGAAACAGTTTGGGACCTTTAAAAAGTGTTCCTTATAACCGAGGTTCCTTATATCCATATAGCAAACTAGTTCCTTGTAACCGAAGTTTGTATACCAAACACTATTTGACTGACGTTAGAAAAGAGTGTTTACACTCCGGGCCAACCATGAATCAATGTGAGAAAGTTGCGAGTCTAGTGCCGGTCCTTTCCTGGAGAGATGGTAAGGTAAACTGCCTGTATGTATACATATGACTAAAATAGTGTTGAAACACGGTGTTAAACCTAAACTAAGCCAAAATGTACGTCGGTAAGAATGAGCGTAATTTGTTTTTATTTTTTGTCTGTTATATCCGAGTTCCTTATAAGTGAGGTTTACTGTACAGAGTAAGGGCGTACAGAGTCTGGTCGTACTGAGTCTGATCAAACAGAGTCTGGTGGTACAGAGTGTGAATATTTTTAAACCACCAAGCCAAGTCATCAAACATCACAAGAATGTTCTTCCTTCCTTCAAAACTCTGCACTGTTTGCTATTCAGTCAATAAATTTTCAATGAACACCCCTTCGAATAATAAATGGTACTGCATGAATTGATTGACAGACCAGTCTGTTTCAGAAATTTAGCAGGGTAAATCTTGATCTTGCATGATAAAGTGGTAATCCATTAAAACAGTGTTAGGATTTGGTGGAAACAGTAGTGCTATAACACAGACTAGTGTATGTTTTATGAAAGAAATCTAAAACACATAAAAAAGATTAATACTTAATTAATACTGAAGTTGAAATGGTCATTTTTAAAAAAGCGGCAAAATCCAACATTTTGGCAAATTTCAGCAGATGTTTAATGCAACAACAACTATAAGTGGAGAAATTACATACCTGCACTCCCACCTTTTTGTGTGATTTATACACACCAAGCTAGATGATTGGCAACCACCGTAGAGGTATTTAAAGAAGCAACAATCTCCTGCTTCAAATGCCTGCTGCATACGCACTAAATCAATTGCTTCTGTTCTTGGTATCATTGAATAGAAACACAGTCCAAACAACAAAGTTAAAGAGAATGCTGTCATAGGGGTTTTCATTTTTCTGGAAAGAAAAAAAAAAACAGGGAAAAATATAGCATACAAAAATCTGTTAGTTTAAACAGGAATAGAGTGGTCTCCTATCCAGTGAGATATACTGATTTAGTGCTGTCCTTTGTCAGTCTCTCTGTCTGTATGCCACAAATTTTGTTTTTGCAACTTTTCTGACCATTCCTGGCAGATTTACATCAAACTTTACAAAAATTATCATTGACAAACCTCAACATTTTCGCGTTCATTTATTTTAGTGCAGATATGGCTCTTGATTCATCAAATCTTCTGTGTCAGAGGTATAACTCACTTTAAACAGCAAGAAATGGCTTATCAAATGAAAAATTTTCACTTTTGTACAATAAATCAATGATAAGTCTTGAAAAACAGTTTAACTTACTAGAAAAAAAAAAAGAAATATAAAGAAAAAGTTAAATTCAATTCAGCTTTATTCAATATGCCCTCCTTAAAATTTAGTCCAAGGAATTGAATACTCTTCAAAAGGAGGTACCCTATTACGGGTCCATTACCTTAAAGGTATACTAGACCCGAAAATAGTTTTATGTGCATTAACAGTATTATGCATTTGGTTAAAAGTAGTACATACTGTATGGCTAAACACTGTATAAATGTGTACTACATTTGTATCACTAATAAACTGGAAGTTTTTTAAACAGTCGATTTTAACTGCATGACAACTTATTATGAATGTAGCTCTACATACACAGTTATGTATATATTTGTGGTTTATTTGATGAAGATTTTCTACAGCCAACTTAAAAATGATAATACAAAATATTTTAGTGAATGATAGCCATTGGATATCTTTAATTTTGAAATGTCTATAAGCATTTATTTTATTGCTTTTCTCAAAAAATATTCTAGATGTTGTGTTTGAATAATCATAGACATACTGGTATTAGAAATTGAAAGATAAAACATTCTGAAAAATTTAGTAAAATTTTCAAATTGTTCTACAACTCCTTAGTAGATAGCCCGGTATACATGTAATATCCATGATTTATTTATGCTTTTTTTACTCTTAATCAGTTATAGCAAACAGAAAGGGGTCATTGTATAAATTTCAATCTTTCTGAAATAGTCGTCTACATGATAATAATTATTTGAAATGACAAATCTTTCAGTCAATAATCTGACTGTCTACGGAAAGACATATTGATCCCCTCATATTGAAAATATATATTAGTATGTCATTTTCAATGTGCAATCTATTATCTATTTCACTTGATCTTGCATGAAAACAATTTATAAACATGGTGGTATATAATGCGAATTGGTAATTAAAATGATATAGATATTGCGAGTATAGTTATTGAAAAAATATGACTTTTATATTTTGAACCTATGATTTGGAAATTTCCTTAAAATAAATATGTGCAAAAAAACTGTATACTGTTAAAGAAATATTTTATTTCAGAAATTGGACAATTATTTTATTTTTGAAAAACTCGTAAAACATAAGACTTTAAATTTTGAAGAATGGAACAGTATCTTACTGCCCTCTACACGTCACAGATATTTTATTAAGACAGTGACTAGAGTTCAATAAAACATTTTTGAGACCCATTGCCCCTCCAAAATTATATGTTGAAAAAATTCTTTTGTAGTTTGCTGCCAAAATTATCAAACATAATTATGTAAATCTTACACTAGAAAAAACTGTATAAATATTAATTATAGTAACCAGTATGTTGTGACAGACAGAAATATACAAAAAAGAGTTCCCCTTTCATATGAAAATTACTTGACAATTCCCTATCAGAGCCAGAGGGACTGGCCCCGTTCCCCAAATTTGAAGAGAGGTCCCTGGGTATGACTTTGACCTTTTTTGCAGGTAGGGACCTGGATCTCTAAACATTATGTGAAGTTTCAATAGTTACAAAATTATTTCAGTCACTTTAAACTTTCACCATGAAGTAATTAATAGCCGGTTTGGCTGAGGAGTGAGGTCAACTATTATTCCTCTAATTCCTGGCAAAGCCAAAGGCATCTTACTCTTTCCAAAACAATTAAAGCCTTAATTTTTGTACACGCGCTTTTTGCCAGTGTAAGGTTTCATTATGCATAATGCTTTAGAACACGAGGCATAAAGACTTAAAAATAAGAAAGTTATGACCATTTAAATATTTAAACAAAATGACGGTAATTTTGACTCCATGGCAACAAAAAAAAAAAATGGCAGATGTATTATATTTCTAGACACATATTTGAACTGTATTTACTTATTTCTGTAAAATAATTTCTCTATCTTTTCCAGCTAGAATGAAAGAAATTAGCATGTTTACATATAACATTCAAGAAACGTGTCATATAAAATTAATCTATTTAAAAGGTTATTTGCTAAAAAATGAATTCAGCAGTGTGTAAATGACGTCATAAACACACAATATGGCTGCCTTCATGATCAGCAATTTTCTTAAATTGCAAAGTGCCATATCTTTTTCAGTAGTGGTCCGATTTTAAAAATTATTTCATCGTTACGAAAGACTTGATAATGACTTTCATATAAAATTAACTTATATCAGGCTTTCGTTGTCCTTTAAGTAGATACGCACAAGTCATGCATAAATTATGGTTACATAAATTGTAGAAACAATCACGTCTGTATATAAAAATCTATATTTAAGACAATTTTACATAACGAATTATTAATCTACAAAACATTCAACACAAATAAAACCAAATGTGAAATTGCAAAAAAATATAAATTGAGGAAACAATGTTAAATTTATTTATCGCTCGTATATATAACTGTCCAGTTGGTGAATGCTGAAGTTGTAAATAGATGTCAAAAAGTTAATAGGATATTATGATAAAATATTATAATCACACAAAACATGTATGTTTTGTAATATTAATATGTATCCTGTTTTCTCATATTCTCGGGGGCTTAAGGGGTTGTTTTTATTCCCAGTAACAGATTAACAATTTCATAAACAGCATTTGGGTGTTATTTTATAGAAAACTCACTTGTCTTTCAGATGGAGTCATAAAATGCTACAGAAATTATCCCATTTAATTATTTGTATTACTGTATTTGATACCACCCTCACCCGCAGAAATGGACAAAGAGTTTCTCGTATTCCTGTGGATTTAGATTTGACTTTTCATCACAAATAAGTTGTTAAATTTAAAACATTAAAATTACCATTGTGTAATAAAAGAATATATTCTGCAGTAAATACATCAAGAAATATGACAATTAATTGCATAATCAATAATTTATGGCAAATTTGCTAACACCACCAGAAAAAAATAAGATTTTTTTTGAAAACTGAATAAAGTGCTGATAGTTTCATCAATATTCTTTCAAATCACTTGAAATTTTCAGTGTGTCAGTGTTGTACCATTCCTGTCTAGAAAATAACAAACATTACATTATTTGACATCTTTAAGGCAAAAAACGAGAATATGAGAAACCCTGTCCTGATAGAACCATAACTTTTGTATAACTTTAAAAAATATAAAGTGGTCAATATGCGTTTCCGTAGACTGTCTGACTAATTATCTTACATTGCTTATATGGTAAATACATAACCAAAGCTCAGGTGGAGAGGAAAATGATATTAAAATTGTACATGCACGATGACGGAAAAGTAAGAAAAACCTTTTTGAACAATAAATATCAGTAATACGTGAAAAATATTGCAACTTTGATAATTATGAATGACTTTCATTTTTGATCAACTATTCCGTGTGAAAATCCCTTTAAAACTCTGTATATTTTTAAAGGAATTAAAAAAAAAATGAAATTACTTATACACCCTGTATTAGATAAGTATGAAGAAAGATAAAACAAAATTATTCTACATTCAAACTCTGGAACCCCAGAATGTGAATCAGGAGTAACAAAAATGAAAATGAACTAAAATATATACAGTAATATTAAATCAATGAAAACAGTAGCTGATCAAAAATTCTTACCTGCAGAATGTAGCAACACAAGCACAATTGAGTTTCAGCAAAGTGTGTAATGGTCAGCCAGATTACAGCCCTTTTTATAGGGCAGTATTGTACTATTTATTTGAACTGTCAAAACATGTTCCTGGCTTTCATTATATTCTGTTCACACCTATATAAGATTAACAGGAAAGCCAGGAACAAGCTTTGACAGTTCAAATAAATAGTACAAGAACATGTAATATCACATCACTAAGACAGAATTTTTGAATTATTTTTTATTGTTCAGCTATCCGATTGTTGGGAACTAAATCCTGATTACAAAAAATAGCATGTAATTATTGTATTTAATGATGTCATAAGCGTATTATCCAAGAATTACAGTTGATTTTTATATTATTTTACATTTTCTGGTAATACTAGGTATTGTACTATTATTATACCAGATTTATATAATGCTCTTTTCATAACAAACACATTCAAAGGCACTTAAGTTAGAGATAGTACCTAATTTTTTCAAATTATAGGTATGAAGTTAAAAAGCTTTGAAATGAAGGCAAATGTCCATACATGTATATTTAAAAATAGGTATATTGACAATATTTTAACCAGAAGGTAGAGTTATGAGCATTTAATATTTTCATATAAAAGAAAATTTTGTCATCAAGGAAATGTAACTCTTCTTGAAAATGGAGAGCAAAAACATCAAAGGGACATAATATATTGAATATTTTCTATTTGGATGGATTTGATTTAACATTCAGCTGTGATCTGGATTGCTAAATAATGATCCATGATACTGTTTGCTAGAAATATAGAACATCTGGAACAGTCTGATAACAGCAAAAACATGCGGTAGCAGAATGCAAATATTTAAGCTCTGACCGGGACTCGAACCCAGGACCTCTCACACCTAAGGCAGACACTCTACCACTTCCCTACAACAGCAGTAGCTATAGCTAGGCAGTTTAAGTGCACCCCTATTCTCTTCCCCACTAGATTACAATTTTGTGACAACAAGTCCAGTGTACTCCGGATTATCGGCGTATTCGCTTTGTTACCTAACGCCAATTTTTGTTTAATTAAAGAAAAAATATCTAATTTTGCCAACAATTTAATTGGTGAGTATGAACTTAATAACTGGTATTACTAGTCAAATATAACTCACACTGAATCTTTACTATTTGCTCTTTTAGGCCAAATTTTTTTTATTTTTCAGTTCTCGGGAGATTTTAGGAGGAGAAAATAAAAATAAAAGTGTTCAAATCCTGGAGTCGAGATCAAAAAAAAATAAAAGCATGAAAATAGCATTTATTTTTTATTTTTTAAGTGCTGAAATATCAGCACATTCTATAAGAAACATTCTTTTTTAACAGTTTCTGCTCGCTTCTTTTCATATTTATTTTCTACAGTTTAATTTTTTCCTTTTTTTGTCAAGTTTTAGAGCATTTCTAGTGATGACCTGCTTCATCTAGGTTGGAGGTTTGTTATTCAATCTTCTGCTACTCCATGAAAATAGATCCCCTGCTACTCTACTAACCTACCTGTTTTACTTGTATATATGCTATGCCTTTGGACTTCTTAAAATATATCTATATATTATGCACCTATGCACCTTACCCAAAACCATGAATAACCTGCAACTGGGGTATCTAGTTCAGTATCAAAATTATCACTGGAAACTCGTCCAATCAGTACATGTTCATCTTCTAAAAATTTGCTAAGATAACACCCTATCAAATACTGTAATGGAATCTTGCATATTTAGGTCTTTTTCCGAACCGTGACTTTACAGAGACTTTGAAGTATGACGCAGAATCCATATTGATCTCGATCATGCAGATGCACAACTAAAATTATTGACAGAAAGGACTCTTTTTAAATGGAAAGGTGTGCTTTTATAGGGATTTTCTAGAGCTCTAAAAAGGGCAGGGTGTTGCTAAAAAGGGGCAGGGTGCATTTTGCGCGTTATACACCTTTGTCTACAAAAGTCAAACTGTAGATTTCCATGTTTTTTGGTTACAAATATCTATTTTGTAAGTTATTACATTGTATATAAGGGTGTGCAAAACAATCTTTTGCAGAACTTAACATTTTATGATATTTCTAACCAAGAAAACTTGCAAGATGAAAATAATGAATGTAATCATAAAACAAACTGTATGTATTTATTCACGATAAGCATGTTATATAAACAAACAGGAATAATGTTTTGTTTTTTCAATGAATGTCATACATTCATCATATTACTGAACATATCGTGGATACTCATGTAAAATGCGCATATTTATGACACCCGAGACCACCTTTGAATCGTGAGTGCATAGTATTCACGTGTTGAGACAATTTTCCACCTTCAAAATAAGTCTATTTATGATTTTCGCCATTACGGTAAAGGGAAACTACTCTCAGCGCTAATTGTCTACGCTTAAATCTAAGATTGCCGTTACATTCCGTAAAAGATCTAGTGTTTGTTGTTTTTCTTAAACAAACTTAATTTCATATAGATTTGGTATTATTTTGATGAAAGCAAGATAAAAAAATATAGATATTATGATACTAACTAAAGATCGAGTATTATCTCCAACAGAGATCAAACTGTGAACAACAAAACTGACACAAGGTGTCACGCTAATTGCCGATAATTACTGGCCATTTTATAAACATTAGGCTGTGTTCTAAATTGTGTTTTCTCTCCCTTTTTATTCTGTTTTCCAGTTTGCTTTGATTGCAGACCTCTCTAATTGTTGATTTTTGCGCTTCAGTTGGTCATCGTCTCTTGATCGTTTTAATTACCGTTACTCTGCATGCATGCCTCGGGCAAAAACACAACACCTGTGTGAAGTCACCGAGTGTCATATCTGCATATCGAGTGACAGTTTTTTGGACATCTCCTTTTTTAACAAATAATTGGCGGGTAATTCAAAGGGGCGGTGCTGAAAGGGCAAAATGGGGCTGAAGAAAGGCAAAAGGGCGGTGATTCGGGCAGAATGTCGGCCCTGTAAAAGAGTAGGGTGTGGCGCTTTTAGCGAAATGTAAGAAATGGCCGTTTACAATTTTATTTTCGCTTGTGTTCACTTCGGACTATCGGCGGGAAAAATAAAATTAAAATTAGCCAAAATCACTTTTATTTTTATTTCAAGATCGGGTCGGCGCTCCCTAGAACCAGAAGTTTAAAAAAAGGCCTTAGCAGCTGGCAAACGGCAAAGACAGTGAGCTTTGTCCAAATTTAGGCAATCATTTTACCAGTTTCGAGAGGATTTCAATTGATGAGAAATTACAGTTACAAACTAAATACCTTTCTGCAACACACGAAGTCATTAGCATTTACTGTCAATCAGTATTATGACTAAGATCGACTGTCATTCATTCATTCCAATGATCCAGAGACAGAGTCCATTGTTTACATTTTTAATCGTAACTGGTGCACTTGTAAAAACCACTAAATAAATTGGTGAATCTCTCATTACGACAAGGTGTTTTTCCTGTGAAATACAAACAAGCAGTTGTTAGACCTTTGCGAAAAAAAGCAAGTCTTGAACTAGAGCTTTCCAATTATAGCCCTGCTCCGCAGCTATTCAAATTCTATTGTGTGTAGGCAACCCATGATTACAATAGGTAACAGTTAACGGTCACGCACCACACTTTAACACGCAAAACCACAGGTATTTTATATAGAATTTTATATAAAATAGACTCTTATTTTGACAGGCGTCACTGTTCATAGTCAGGACTTTCATGCTTTTTCAGTGACAATTTAAGGTTAAAAGGTAGGACTGGAGCAGGTCTTTAAGAGATTAAACAAACATGTAAATCAAAACAGTCTTTTGCCTAAGAACCAATCTGCATATAGGAAATACCACTTGTGAATCTGCGCTGCTTTGATTGGTTAATGATCCTCTAAGTGGTATGGAGAAAAAATAAGTCATGGCCCTTATTGCAGTTGACTGAAGTGCGGCATTTGACACTGCCGACCACAACATTTTTATAGATGTCCTAAAAGCACAGTATGGTGTCTGTGAAACATCTCTTCAATGGGTAGAGTCCTACTTAAGGCTTGTACTTGTAAGATTAATATCAACAATGTGTATTCATCAGACCGCCATCTTGAATGCAGTGTGCCCCAAGGCAGTTGCCTTGGTCCATGGTTGAATCTGAGACCTGTGCTGGAACTCTTTTTCATGTCATTCCAAAATCCATATTAGTCTACAGTTTGCTGATGATCATATTGCAAATAAAAGCTTTCGTCCCACATCTGTTTCCTTAAAATCACAAGCGAACGGAGACCTTGAACGGTGCACAGTTATAATCAATAAATGGATGAATAGAAGCAAACTGAAAATGAACACTTCAAAAAACTGAATTGATCATGTATGTAGCAGACCTCAATTGAACAAATGTATTACAAATTTGATTATACCAAACGTGAAAGCACAATTAGATATCTCGGTGCATTTCTTGACAAAACCTTGAACTTTAAAGATCATGTAAATCGCAAATGTCATACAGCCATGTTGAATTACTTACGAATCAAGAATATCCATAAATATTTAACAAAAGCAGGCACTGAAATTTTAGTTTTTTCTCAAGTTATTTCACATCTGGATTACTGCAGTGTCATACTGTATAGTGTAGCTAACGATGAGGTGCGTAAGATGCAACATATTCAGAACATGTGCACAAAACTTGTCCTTAACAGAAGGAAATTTGACAGTTCTAAACAAGCATTGTATAACCTACATTGGTTGCCGGTGAAAGCAAGGAATGAGTTCAAGATACTTTCTTTCATGTATAGCTGTCACATTGGCAGAGCTTACACAATATACTCCTAGTAGACAAGGTTTGAGATCGTCATAAAATTCTGAATGTTGTCCTGTTGTTCCATACAACAAGTGCAAAACATTGAATGATAGAAGTTTCTGTACTGTTGGACCAAAACTGTGGAATGAACTGCCGTTAGAACTACGCAAAAGTAAATCACACATTGAGACTTTTGTAAAAGGTTTTACATTTCAACATTATATTTTCAAGGTTTGTTTAATTAAACATAATTGTTGGTACAGGCTCTATGGGTAGGGTAGTGTGTAGTATTTCTGTTTTTCAAATAGTCTGTGATGGCACCATTAACCAGGGGGTTTGAACCTCTATATGCTGCCCGTCTGGGCGTACCATGTAAGGCTTTAAGCACTGGTATTCGCAATAGGGGTATAATAACCTCAAGGGGAGGGGTGGGGTTGTGACTTTTTGTTTAAAATTGTTATTATTATTATTGTTGTTATTACTGTTATTATTATTATTATGTACAAGGCAATTGAATATGTCATTGTATAGAAATAGGCATTAAATCAAATTACTCAGTTTCAGTTTCAGTTTACTAGACTTTTACATCAGAATTACTGACATGTCATGATGACACCACCCTATACTTAATAAAATAATAAAACGATAATGAATAAATTTGTGCCTAAAAATAACAGCAGTGTAAATTAATTACCAATAATTACTAAAATATTTAAAGCGAGTAACCCACACATTGTGATTTGTGATTTTTAGCTCACCTGAGCCAAAGGCTCATGGTGAGCTTTTGTGACCGCTCAATGTCCGTCCTGTGACGTGTGTCGTGCGTCCGTCAACATTTTCTAAAAAAATCTTCTTCTTGAAAACCACTGGACAGAATTACATCAAACTTCACAGGAATGATCCTTGGGTGGTCCTCTTTCAAAATTATTCAAAGAATTGAATTCCATGCAGACCTTTGGTTGCCATGGCAACCAAAAGAAAAAACTTTAAAAATCTTCTTGTCAAAAACTACAAGGCATAGAGTCTTGATATTTGGCATGTAACATCATCTAATGGTCCTCTATGAAGATTGTTCAAATTGTGCCCCTGGGGTGAAAAGAGGCCCACCCTGGGGGTCCCAATATTTACATAGACTTATGTAGGAAAAAACTTTAAAAATCTTCTTGTCTAAAACCACAAGACCTAGGCCTTTGATCTTTGGTATGTAACATTGCCTTGAGGTCCTCTACCAAAATTATTCAGATTATAACCCTGGGTTGAAAAGAGGCCCTGCCCTGGGGTTCTCAAGTTTTACATAGACTTATAGAGGAAAAAACTTTAAAAATCTTCTTGCCTGAAACTGCCTAGGCTTTTCATATATGGTATGTAGCATTGCTTTGTGGCCCTCTACCAAAATTATTCAAATTATGCCCCTGGGGTAAAAAGAGGCCCTGCCCTGGGGGTCCCAAATTTAACATAGACATATACTAGGGGAAACAAATCTTCTTATCTGAAAGTTCCAGGCCTTGGCCTTTGATATTTGGTATGTAGCATTGCCTAGTGGATGTCTAACAAGATTGTTCAAATTATTCTCCTAGGGTGAAAAGAGGCCCAGCCCTGGGGGTCACTAAATGCTATATGGGAATAAATACTTCAGAAAAATTATAGATCATATTTCCTAGACTATTTAATTATAATTACCTGATGACCGCAGGTGATTAGGGGTCACCTGACTATGACCTTAACCTAATGACATACTTGTTTTTTAAGATACAACCTTGAAATTTTTATGACATGTACAGCTTTGCACACCTATCTTAACACTTTCAGTGACCATAAATATGACCTACTGACGTACTTTGTAATATTTTAGTTTGCCATTTTAAACATGTGGCTCATATTACTCAGGTGAGCGATTCAGGGTCATCATGACCCTCTTGTTAAAATAATTTATCACCAAAACACAAAATGCCACCACTGTTGCATAATTTTATTTACATAAAACATAAAATGATGATGGTTAACCAGTTTATAGTTTCCAGAATTATGGGAACATGCGAGTTTTTGCAGTTTTCCTCATGAACTTTTATAAACAGTTGCAACGTTTTATTTTTTGTAAACATTGATAAATATAGAACAAGACCCGACAGCATTTTTAGACACTATCATCATGTAGGCAGCAAACTAAACCTGCGCATGCACTTTGAGAGTTAAGTTTATAGACTCATCTACTGATTAGGGAAATCAGCATGATTTACTTCCCCCTATTAGGTAAGAACTACTATCATGCTGAATGACATTACCCAAACAACCGACCATTCCATTATTAAAACTATAAAAACATCGCTGACCTCAAATGCACACAGTATTATGGCATTTAGAAGTGAAAACAAAACAATCACATAAAATTAAGTCAGTACACATAAGTTTTCGAATTTAGTCAGTGATTCCTCATTGGCCGAATGGTTACGATATTCGTATTACACCTTTCTGCCAGGAGTTTGATCCCCAACTTTTAGCTCACCTTTTTCTGATCACTCGATGTCCGGCGTCCGGCCTCTGTCGTCTGTCTGTCTGTCTGTCGTCCATCAACATTTAGCTTGTGTATGCGATGAGCTGTATTTTAACTGATCTTCATGAAATTTGGTCAGAATGATAACCTGATAAATCAGTGAATTCGAAATGGGTCAAGGATCAAAAGGTCACTAGGTAAATCAGAAAAACTGATATGCGATAGAGGCTGTATTCATTGATCCAATTTTGTCACAATGATTACTTGATGTGGCGATTCGAATGGTCATCTTGTCTGGTCCATCAAATAAAGCTTGTGAATGCATAGAGGCTGTATTTTTCAATATCTTCATGAATTTGGTCAGAATGATCCTTGATGAAATCTAGGCCGATTCGAAAATGGGTCATCTGGGATCAAAAACTAGGTCACTAGGTCAAATCAAAGAAAAACCTTGTGTATGCGATAGAGGCTGTATTTTTCAATTGATCTTCATGAATATTGGTCAGCAATGATTGCCTTGATGAAATCTAGGCCGATGTCGAAAGGTCATCTGGTCAAAAATAGGTCATAGGTCAAACAAAGAAACCTTGTATCTAGAGGCTATTTCAAACTTCGAAAGGTCAGATGCCTTGATGATCTAGCAGTTGAAACTGGGTCATCTGGTCAAAAACTATCATAGGCAAAAAAAACCTTGTGATCTAGAGGCTTATTTTCAGCTCAACACGTTCACTGTGAATCAGGTAGCTTTGTTGCCTCGGTGTACCGTCGTCTGGGCTGGTCACTCCGAAATTTTGCTTGTGACCACTCTAGAGGTCACATTTTTCATGGATCTTTATGAAAATTGGTCAGAATGTTTATCTTGATGATATCTAGGTCAAGTTCGAAACTGGGTCACGTGCCATCAAAAACTAGGTCAGTATGTCTAAAAATAGAAAAACCTTGTGACCTCTCTAGAGGCCATATTTTTCAGAGATCTTCATGAAAATTGGTCAGAAATGTTCACCTTGATGATATCTAGGTCAAGTTCGAAACTGGGTCAGTGCCTAAAAAACTAGGTCAGTAGGTCTAAAAATAGAAAAACCTTGTGACCTCTCTAGAGGCCAAAATTTCATGAGATCTTCATGAAAATTGGTCAGAACATTTTACCTTGATGATATCTAGGTCAAGTTCGAAACTGGGTCAGTGCCTTCAAAAACTAGGTCAGTAGGTCTAAAAATAGAAAAACCTTGTGACCTCTCTAGAGGCCATATTTTTCATGGGATCTTCATGAAAATTGGTCAGAACATTCACCTTGATGATATCTAGGTCAAGTTCGAAACTGGGTCATGTGCCTTGAAAAACTAGGTCAGTAGGTCAAATAATGGAAAAACTTTGTGACCTCTCTAAAGGCCATATTTTTCATGGGATCTGTATGAAAGTTGGTCTGAATGTTCATCTTGATGATATCTAGGTCAAGTTTGAAACTGGGTCACGTTCGGTCAAAAACTAGGTCAGTAGGTCTAAAAATAGAAAAACTTTGTGATCTCTCTAGAGGCCATATATTTCATGAGATCTTCATGAAAGTTGGTCAGAATGTTCACCTTGATGATATCTAGGTCAAGTTTGAAAGTGGGTCACGTGCCTTCAAAAACTAGGTCAGTAGGTCAAATAATAGAAAAACCTTATGACCTCTCTAGAGGCCATATTTTTCATGGGATCTGTATGAAAGTTGGTCTGAATGTTCGTCTTGATGATATCTAGGTCAAGTTCGAAAGTGGGTCACGTGCCGTCAAAAACTAGGTCAGAAGGTCAGATAATGGAAAAACTTTGTGACCTCTCTAAAGGCCATATTTTTCATGGGATCTGTATGAAAATTGGTCTGAATGTTCATCTTGATGAAATCTAGGTCAGGTTTGAAACAGGGTCATGTGCGGTCAAAAACTAGGTCAGTAGGTCTAAAAATAGAAAAACCTTGTGACCCCTCTAGAGGCCATACTTGTGAATGGATCTCCATAAAAATTGGTCAGAATGTTCACTTTGATGATATTTAGATCAAGTTTGAAACTGGGTCACGTGCCTTAAAAAACTAGGTCAGTAGGTCAAATAATAAAAAAACCTTGTGACCTCTCCAGAGGCCATACTTTTCATGGGATCTGTATGAAAGTTGGTCTGAATGTTCATCTTGATGATATCTAGGTCAAGTTTGAAACTGGGTCAACTGCGGTCAAAAACTAGGTCAGTAGGTCTTAAATTATTAAAATCTTTTGACCTCTCTAGAGGCCATATTTTTCAATGGATCTTCATGAAAATTGATCTGAATGTTCACCTTGATGATATCTAGGTCAGTTTCGTAACTGGGTCACGTGCGGTCAAAAACTAGGCCAGTAGGTATAAAAATAGAAAAACCTTGTGACCTCTCTAGAGGCCATGTTTTTCATGAGATCTTCATGAAAATTAGTGAGAATGTTCACCTTGATGATATCTAGGTAAAGGTCAAAACAGGGTCACGTACCTTCGAAAACTAGGTCAATAGGTCAGATAATAGAAAAACCTTGTGACCTCTCTAGAGACCATATTTTTCAATGGATCTTCATGAAAATTGGTCAGAATTTTTATCTTGATAATATCTAGGTCAAGTTCAAAACTGGGTCACATGAGCTGAAAAACTAGCTCACTATGTCAAATAATAGAAAAAACGACGTCATACTCAAAACTGGGTCATGTGGGAAGAGGTGAGCGATTCAGAACCATCATGGTCCTCTTGTTTTAGGCTTGTGAACACGATAGAGACACCATTTTGCAATCAGCTTAAATCAGACTTGCACACAACTTGTATTGGCATAATATCTTGGTTCCTTTCTTGAACTGGCCAGGTCCCATTATGGGTTTCAGAGTTATGGCCCCTTAGAGGGCCAAAATTTGCTATTTTTTGCTTGTGAACACGATAGAGACAACATTTTGCAATCAACTTTAATTAAACTTGCACACGACTTGTATTGGCATAATATCTTGGTTCCTTTCGAAAACTGGCCAAATCCCATCATGGGTTCCAGAGTTATGGCCCCTTAAAGGTCCAAAATTTGCTATTTCAGTTTTTGCAGCCATATAGAGACTTCATTTATGGTTTGATTTGATACAAACTTGCAAAATGTCTTCAACAACAATAAATCTTGGATTCCATGATGAATCTATCAGATCCAATCATAGGTTCTGGAGTTATTTTATATCTGATTACCTCCCCTGATTTTAATAAATATGGATTTATATCAGTAAGTACTTATAGGACTCATTTGAATTTCATTGTTGTCATTAGTTGGACTCAGACAATCAGGGTAGATAACTATGGACAGATTTTATGTCAAATTACCTCCCTTTATTTCAAATTAAAATGTGTATATCTCCGTAACTAATGAAGATACTGATCTGAAATTTCATTTATGCCATCAGATGGACTTGGACAATCAGTGAAGATACATATTGACTGAATGTATGACAAATTACCTCCCTTTATTTTTTATATAAATGAATATACCTAGAAGCTTCTAATGAGATTGGTTTGAAATGTTATTTATGTCTTCCATGGTAAGAAATTTCTACTTTTACTTACTTTTGTAATATATTGTTGTAAAGGCTTGTACTCTGTATCTTCTACATGCGTATACCAATGCATGATTACCTCCCCTGATTTTAATAAAAATGGATTTATCTCAGTAAGTATTTATAGGACTCATTTGAAATTTCATTATTGTCAATAGTTGGACTGAGACAATCAGGGTAGATAAGTATGGACTGATTTTATGTCAAATTACCTCCCTTTGTTTCAAATTAAAATGGTTGTATCTCAGTAACCAATGAAGATACTGATTTGAAATGTCATTTATGCCATCAGATGGACTCGGACAATCAAGGTAGATAACTTTTGACTGAATTTATGACAAATTACCTCCCTTTATTTTATGAAAATGAATATACCTCAGCAGCATCTAATGAGATTGGTTTTAAATGTTATTTAAGTCTTGAAGGGTAAGGAATAGTCATGCTAGTACAAAAATGCAGCATTTGAGCCTAGGACCCTGAAACTTGGTATGGAGATTGGCCCTGACTAGTATGTGACCCATAGGTCAAAAGCGACTGTTACAAGAATATATTTATCCTGATGATATTTAATGTGTATGCCTGTGTGATATATGTCACTCATAGAAGTAACAACAATAGAATATCTCTTGTTTAAAATTTCTTTTATTTTTGTTATGTAGCAAAATGTCCAACATGAAACAGTTCTAACAATATGAAATGTTTATTTAGCTTTATCGCAAAAGTTCCATAAGGTTTAACATAGGCTTGACGACAAGGGAATTCTTTGATATTTATATAAAAAATAACAAAAGTATAATCATGTACACCACTTTTAAATTTTAATAACCTCCTTCTGCTTCAATCTCATCTCTGTATCTTTGAGCGTGCTCAATTGGCAAGCACCTGAAATTAGAAAAAGAAACACTTTATATAGACCTATATAAGGATGAAAGTTTACAGAAAAAGTGCTTATGCTAAGCCTTTTGTTCTATTCAAAATTCTGTGCATCATCATCCTGTGGTCGTACAGAGTCTGGCCATACTGAGTCTGGTCAAACAGAGTCTGGTGGTACAGAGTGTGGTCGTACTGAGTCTGGTCGTACTGAGTCTGGTCAAACAGAGTCTGGTGGTACAGAGTGTGGTCGTACAGTCTGGTTGTACTGAGTCTGGTCAAACAGAGTGTGGTAGTACAGAGTGTGGTCATACAGGGCCTGGTCGTACTGAGTCTGGTCAAACAGTGTCTGGTGGTACAGAATGTGGTCGTACTGAGTCTGGTCGTACTGAGTCTGGTCAAACAGAGTCTGGTGGTACAGAATATGGTCATACAGGGCCTGGTGGTACCGAGTCTGGTTGTACTAGGTCTGGTCAAACAGAGTCTGGTGGTACAGAGTGTGGTCGTACTGAGTCTGGTCGTACTGAGTCTGGTGAAACAGAGTCTGGTGGTACAGAGTCTGGTCGTACTGAGTCTGGTCAAACAGAGTCTGGTGGTACAGAATGTGGTCATACAGGGCCTGGTGGTACCGAGTCTGGTCAAACAGAGTCTGGTGGTACAGTAAACCTCGCTTATAAGAAACAGTTTGGGACCTTTAAAAAGTGTTCCTTATAACCGAGGTTCCTTATATCAGTATAGCGAACTAGTTCCTTGTAACCGAAGTTTGTATACCAAACACTATTTGACTGACGTTAGAAAAGAGTGTTCACACTCCAGGCCAACCATGAATCTTTATGTGAGAAAGTTGCGAGTCTAGTGCCGGTCCTTTCCTGGAGAGATGGTAAGGTAAACTGCCTGTATATATACATATGACTAAAATAGTGTTGAAACACGGCGTTAAACCTAAACTAAGCCAAGATGTACGTCGGTAAGAATGAGCGTAATTTGTGTTTATTTTTTGTCTGTTATATCCGAGTTCCTTATAAGTGAGGTTTACTGTACAGAGTAAGAGCATACAGAGTCTGGTCGTACTGAGTCTGGTCAAACAGAGTGTGAGTATTTTTAAACCACCAAGCCAAGTTATCAAACATCACAAGAATGTTCTTTGATAAACCCCTCTCAAATTCTTTCATTCCTTCAAAACTCTGCACTGTTTGCTATTCAGTCAATAAATTTTCAATGAACACCCCTTCGAATAATAAATGGTACTGCCTGAATTGATTGACAGACCAGTCTGTTTCAGAAATTTAGCAGGGTAAATCTTGATCTTGCATGATAAAGTGGTAATCCATTAAAACAATGTTAGGATTTGGTGGAAACAGTAGTGCTATAACACAGACTAGAGTATGTTTTATGAAAGAAATCTAAAACAAATAAAAAGATTAATACTTAATTAATACTGAAGTTGAAATGGTCATTTTTAAAAAAGCGGCAAAATCCAACGTTTTGGCAAATTTCAGCAGATGTTTAATGCAACAACAACTGTAAGTGGAAAAATTACATACCTGCATTCCCACCTTTTTGTGTGATTTATACACACCAAGCTAGGTGATTGGCAACCACCGTAGAGGTATCTAAAGAAGCAACAATCTCCTGCTTCAAATGCCTGCTGCATACGCACTAAATCAATTGCTTCTGTTCTTGGTATCATTGAATAGAAACACAGTCCAAACAACAAAGTTAAAGAGAATGCTGTCATAGGGGTTTTCATTTTTCTGAAAAAAAAAAACAGGGAAAATACAGCATACAAAAATCTGTAGTGTAAACAGGAATAGAGTAATGTCTCCTACCCAGTGAGATATACTGATTTAATGCTGTCCTTTGTCCGTCTCTCTGTCTGTATGTCACAAATTTTGTTTTTGCAACTTTTCTGACCATTCCTGGCAGATTTACATCAAACTTCACAAAAATTATCATTGACAAACCTCAACATTTTTAAGTTCATTTATTTTAGCGCAGATATGGCTCTTGATTCATCAAATCTTCTGTGTCAAAGGTAAAACTCACTTTAAACAGCAAGAAATGGCTTATCAAATGAAAAATTTCCACTTTTGTACAATAAATCAATGATAAGTCTTGAAAAATAGTTTAACTTACTAGAGAAAAACAAGAAATATAAAGAAAAAATTTAATTCAATTCAGCTTTATTCAATATGCCCTCCTTAAAATTTAGTCCAAGGAATTGAATACTCTTCAAAAGGAGGTACACTATTACGGGTCCATTACCTTAAAGGTATACTAGACCCAAAAATACGTTTATGTGCATTAACAGTATTATGCATTTGGTTCAAAGTAGTACATACTGTATGGCTAAACACTGTATAAATGTGTACTACATTTGTATCACTAGTAAACTGGAAGTTTTTTAAACAGTCGATTTTAACTGCATGACAACTTATTATGAATGTAGCTCTACATACACAGTTAATTTATATATTTATAGTTTTTTTGATGAAGATTTTCTACAGCCGACTTAAAAATGAAAATACAAAATATTTTAGTGAATGATAGCCATTGGATATCTTTAATTTTGAAATGTCTATAAGCATTTATTTTATTTATTTTATTGCTTTTCTCAAAAAATATTCTAGATGTTGTGTTTGAATAATCATAGACAACCTGGTATTAAAAATTTAAAGATTTAAACATTCTGAAAAATACATACTGATCGAAATTTAGTAAAATTTTCAAATTGTTCTACAACTCCTTAGTAGATAGCCCGGTATACATGTAATATCCATGATATAGCAAACAGAAAGGGGTCATTGTGTAAGTTTCAATATTTCTGAAATAGTCATCTACATGATAATAATTATTTGAAATGACAAATCTTTCAGTCAATAATCTGACTGTCTACGGAAACACATATTGATCCCCTCATATTGAAAATATATATTAGTATGTCATTTTCAATGCGTAATCTATTATCTATTTCACTTAATCTTGCATGAAAACAATTTATAAACATGGTGGTATATAATGCGAATTGGTAATTATAATGATATAAATATTGTGAGTATACCGGTAGTTATTGAAAAAATATGACTTTTATATTTTGAATCTATGATTTGGAAATTTCCTTAAAATAAATATATGCAAAAAAAACTGTATACTCTTAAAGAAATATTTTATTTCAGAAATTGGACAATAATTTTAATTTTGAAAAGCTCGTAAAACATAGACTTTAAATTTTGAAGAATGGAACAGTATCTTACTGCCCTCTACACGTCACAGATATTTTATTAAGGCAGTGACTAGAGTTCAATAAAACATTTTTGGAACCCATTCAACCCCCTCCAAAATTATAAGTTGAAAAAATTACCCAATAACAATTCTTTTGTAGTTTGCTGCCAAAATTATCAAGCATAATTATGTAAATATTACACTAGAAAAAAACTGTGTAAAACATTAATTATAGTAACCGATATGTTCTGACAGACAGAAATATACAAAAAAAGAATTCCCCTTTCATATGAAAATGACTTGAAAATTCCCTCTCAGAGCCAGAGGGACTGGCCCCGTTCCCCAAATTTGAAGAGAGGTCCCTGGGTATGGCTATGACCTTTTTTGCAGGTAGGGACCTGGATCTCTAAACATATGTGAAGTTTCAATAGTTACAAAATCATTTCAGTCACTTTAAACTTTCACCATGAAGTAATTAATAGCCGGTTTGGCTGAGGAGTGAGGTCAACTATTACTCCTCTGTTTCCTGGCAAAGCCAAAGGCATCTTACTCTTTCCAAAAAAATTAAAGCCCTAATTTTTGTACACACACTTTTTGCCAGTGTAAGGTTTCATTATGCATAATGCTCTTAACACGAGGCATAAAGACTTAAAAATAAGAAAGTTATGACCATTTAAATATTTAAACAAAATGACGGCCATTTTGTTTCCATGGCAACAAAAAACAAAATGAGAAGTATTATATTTCTAGACACATATTTGAACTGTATTTACTTATTTCTGTAAAATAATTTCTCTATCTTTTCCAGCTATAATGAAAGAAATTAGCATGTTTTACATATAACATTCAAGAAACATATAAAATTAATCTGTTTAAAAGGTTATTTGCTAAAAAATGAATTCAGCAGTGTGTAAATGACGTCATAAACACACAAAATGGCTGCCTCCATGGTGAGCAATTTTCTTAAATTGCAAACTGCCACATCTTTTTCAGTAGTGGTCCGATTTTAAAAATTATTTCATCGTTATGAAAGACTTGATAATGACTTTCATATAAAATTAACTTATATCAGGCTTTCCTTGTCCTTTAAGTAGATACGCACAAGTCATGCATAAATTATGGTTACATAAATTGTAGAAACAATCACGTCTGTATATAAAAATCTATATTTAAGACAATTTTACGTAACGAATTATTAATCTACAAAACATTCAACACAAATAAAACCAAATGTGAAATTGCATAAAAATATAAATTGAGGAAACAATGTTAAATTTATTTATCGCTTGTATATATAACTGTCCAGTTGGTGAATGCTGAAGTTGTAAATAGATGTCAAAAAGGAAATAGGATATTATGATAAAATATTATAATCACACAAAACATGTATGTTTTGTAATATTAATATGTTATTCCTGATAGAACCATAACTTTTATATAACTTTAAAAAATATAAAGTGGTCAATATGCGTTTCCGTAGACTGTCTGACTAATTATCTTACATTGTTTATATGGTAAATACATAACCAAAGCTGAGGTGGAGAGGAAAATGATATTAAAATTGTACGTGCACGATGACGGAAAAGTAAGAAAAACCTTTTTGAACAATAAATATCAGTAATATGTGAAAAATATTGCAACTTTGATAACTATGAATGACTTTCATTTTTGATCAACTATTCCGTGTGAAAATCCCTTTAAAACTCTGTATATTTTTAAAGGAATTAAAAAAAAAATGAAGTTACTTATACAACCTGTATTAGATAAGTATGAAGAAAGATAAAACAAAATTATTCTACATTCAAACTCTGGAACCCCAGAATGTGAATCAGGAGTAACAAAACTGAAAATGAACTAAAATATATACAGTTATATTAAATCAATGAAAACAGTAGCTGATCAAAAATTCTCACCTGCAGAATGTAGCAACACAAGCACAATTGAGTTTCAGCAAAGTGTGTGATGGTCAGCCAGATTACAGCCATTTTTATAGGGCAGTATTGTACTATTTATTTGAACTGTCAAAACATGTTCCTGGCTTTCATTATATTCTGTCCGCACCTATATAAGATTAACAGGAAAGCCAGGAACAAGCTTTGACAGTTCAAATAAATAGTACAAGAACATGTAATATCACATTACTAAGACAGAATTTTTGACTTATTTTTTATTGTTCAGCTATCTGATTGTTGGGAACTAAATCCTGATTACAAAAAATAGCATGTAATTTTTGTATTTAATGATGTCATAAGCTTATTATCCAAGAATTACAGTTGATTTTTATATTATTTTACATTTTCTGGTAATACTAGGTATTGTACTATTATACCAGATTTATATAATGCTCTTTTCATAACAAACACATTCAAAGGCACTTAAGTTAGAGATAGTACCTATTTTTTTTTTCAAATCATAGGTATGAAGTTAAAAAACTTTGAAATGAAGGCAAATGTCCATACATGTATATTTAAAAATAGGTATATTGACAATATTTTAACCAGAAGGTAGAGTTATGAGCATTTAATATTTTCATAGAAAAGAAAATTTTGTCATCAAGGAAATGTAACTCTTCTTAAAAATGGAGAGCAAAAACATCAAAGGGACATAATATATTGAATATTTTCTATTTGGATGGATTTGATTTAACATTCAGCTGTGATCTGGATTGCTAAATAATGATCCATGATACTGTTTGCTAGAAATATAGAACATCTGGAACAGTCTAATAACAGCAAAAACATGCGGTTGCAGAATGCAAATATTTAAGCTCTGACCGGGACTCGAACCCAGGACCTCTCACACCTAAGGCAGACACTCTACCACTTCCCTACAACAGCAGTAGCTGTAGCTAGGCAGTTTAAGTGCACCCCTATTCTCTTCTCCACTAGATTACGTGAACTGGAACAATTTTGTGACAACATGTCCGGTGTACTCCAGATTATCGGCGTATTCGCTTTGTTACCTTATGGCAATTTTTGTTTAATTAAAGAAAAAATATCTAATTTTGCCAACAGTTTAATTGGTGAGTATGAACTTAATAACTGGTATTACTAGTCAAATATAACTCACACTGAATCTTTACTATTTGCTCTTTTAGGCCAGATTTTTTTTTATCTTTTGGTTCTCGGGAGATTTTTGCCAGGGTCTAGGGTAGGAGGAGAAAATAAAATAAAAGTAAACGTGTTCAAATCCTGGAGTCGAGATAAAAAATAAAATAAAAGCACGAAAATAGCATTTATTTTTTATTTTTTAAGTACTGCAAATATCAGCACATTCTATAAGAAACATTCTTTTTTAACAGTTTCTGCTCGCTTCTTTTCATATTTATTTTCTACAGTTTTATTTTTTCCTTTTTTTGTCAAGTTTTAGAGCATTTCTAGTGATGACCTGCTTCACCTAGGTTGGAGGTTTGTTATTCAATCTTCTGCTACTCCATGAAAATAGATCCCCTGCTACTCTACTAACCTATCTGTTTTACTTGTATATATGCTATGCCTTTGGACTTCTTAAAATATATCTATATATTATGCACCTATGCACCTTACCCAAAACCATGAATAACCTGCAACTGGGGTATCTAGTTCAATATCAAAATTATCACTGGAAACCCATCCAATCAGTACATGTTCATCTTCTAAAAACTTGCGAAGATAACGCCCTATCGAATACTGTAATGGAATCTTGCATATTTAGGTCTTTTTCCAAACCGTGACTTTACAGAGACTTTGAAGTATGCCGCAGAATACATATTGACCTTGATCATGCAGATGCACAATGAAAATTATTGACAGAAAGGACTCTTTTTTTAAATGGAAAGATGTGCTTTTATAGGGATTTTCTAGAGCTCTAAAAAGGGCAGGGTGTTGCTAAAAAGGGGCAGGGTTCATTTTGCGCGTTATACACCTTTGTCTACAAAAATCAAACTGTAGATTTCCATGTTTTTTGGTTACAAATGTCTATTTTGTAAGTTATTACATTGTATATAAGGGTGTACAAAACAATCTTTTGCAGAACTTAACGTTTTATGATATTTCTAACCAAGAAAACTTGCAAGATGAAAATAATGAATGTAATCATAAAACAAACTGTATGTATTTATTCACGATAAACATGTTATATAAACAAACAGGAATAATGTTTTGTTTTTTCAATGAATGTCATACATTCATCATATTACTGAACATACCGTGGATACTCATATAAAATGCGCAGATTTATGACACCCGGGAATACCTCCCGAATCGTGAGTGCATAGTATTCACGTGTTGAGACAATTTTCCACAGTCAAAATAAGTCTATTTATGATTTTCGCCATTACAGTAAAGGGAAACTACCCTCTGCGCTAATTATCTACACTTAAATCTAAGATTGCCGTTACATTCCGTAAAAGATCTAGTGTTTGTTGTTTTTCTTAAACAAATTTAAATTCATATAGATTTGGTATTATTTTGATGAAAGAAAGATAAAAAAATATAGATATTATGATACTAACTAAAGATCGAGTATTATCTCCAACACAGATCAAACTGTGAACAACAAAACTGACACGAGGTGTCACGCTAATTGCCGATAATTACTGGCCATTTTATAAACATCAGGCTGTGTTCTAAATTGTGTTTTCTCTCCCTTTTTATTCTGTTTTCCAGTTTGCTTTGATTGCAGACCTCTCTAATTGTTGATTTTTGTACTTCAGTTGGTCATCGTCTCTTGATCGTTTTAATTACCGTTACTCTGCATGCATGCCTCGGGCAAATACTCAACACCTGTATGAAGTCACCGAGTATCATATCTGCATATCGAGTGACAGTTTTTTGGACATCTCCTTTTTTAACAAATGATTAACGGGTAATTCAAAGGGGCGGTGCTGAAAGGCAAAAGGGCGGCGATTCGGGCAGAATGTCGGTGCTGAAAAAGAGTAGGGTGTGGCGCTTTTAGCGAAATGTAAGAAATGGCCGTATATAATTTTATTTTCGCTTGTGTTCACTTCGGACTATCGGCGGGAAAAATAAAATTAAAATTAGCCAAAATCACTTTTATTTTTATTTCAAGATCGGGTCGGCGCTCCCTAGAACCAGAAGTTAAAAAAAAGGCCTTAGCAGCTGGCAAATGGCAAAGACAGTGAGCTTTGTCCAAATTTAGGCAATCATTTTACCAGTTTCGAGAGGATTTCAGTTGATGAGAAATTACAGTTACAAACTAAATACCTTTCTGCAACACACAAAGTCATTAGCATTTACTGTCAATCAGTATTCTGACTAAGATCGACTGTCATTCATTCATTCTAATGATCCAGAGACAGAGTCCATTGTTTACATTTTTAATCGTAACTGGTGCACTTGTAAAAACCACTATATAAATTGGTGAATCTCTCATTACGACAAGGTATTTTTCCTGTGAAATACAAACAAGCAGTTGTTAGACCTTTGCGATAAAAAGCAAGTCTTGAACTAGAGCTTTCCAATTATAGTCTGTGAGTAATTTATCATTTCTGTCAAAACTTATTGAGAAAGCTGTTCTTAAAGCCCTGCTCCGCAGCTATTCAAATTCTATTGTGTATAGGCCAGGGCTCCGGAAATTTTGATAACTCAATCGGTCCGAAACGAAAATTCTGATGTCGGCACTACTCCATCCACGCATTCTCAATATTACATATTTTGTAAAACGTGATAGAGTAAAGAAATAAGCATGTCATTCATTAAATATGAGTTACCGGTCACCTCGAGTTACCATACAATGAAGACAATTATTCAGTGTTATGAGTGATCTTTACTTTGTTTAAATTTCGATGTTTTTCCGAGAAAAAACTTGCAAGGATAAAATTGCCGAGGCAATTACACTTATTTACTGTGATAAACTGACTTACATTGCACAGGTTCCATAACTCTATTTTGCTTTTTTACAAAATTATGCCCCTTTTTCAACTTAGGAGTTTTTGGTTAACTTCCTATATGTAAGCTGGTATCTCAGTACCCACTAATGGGAATGGATTGAAACTTCACACACTTGTCCACTGTCATGAGCTGATAACCACTATGCAGGTTCCATAACCCTATTTTGCTTTTTTACTAAATTATGTCCCTTTTTCGACTTCCGTATTCATTCAGTCGACAAGGCTGTTGAATAGTCGAGCTTTGCTGTCCTCCGACAGCTCTTGTTTTAAAATACAGTCTTGAAATTTGGATGGCATGTACAGTTTTGCACACCGATCTTAAAACTGGTTTTCAGTGACCATGAATGTGACCTACTTCCAATATTTCAGCATCAGTTTGCCATTTTAAACGATGTGACCTATAATACTCAGGTGAGCGATTCAGGGTCATAATGACTCTCTTGTTGAAAATACTTCATAAAAAAATCTGTATCCGTGATTTTCACGTTATAAAGATTGATGCTACTGATGACTTATACTTTTAGCGGATATATATAGTTTTCCGTGTGTCATTTGCCATGTTCACATGACAAATATTTACTGTGTAATTAAAGTTCAATGCGTAGACAAAAATCAATACATTTATAAAATTTTCAAGTATATCCGATCAAAACCACATTTTTATGCCCCCGCCTTAAAAGGGGGGCATATATAGTGTTATCCATGTCTGTGTGTGTTCGGGAAAGGGTGGTGTTCGTGTCCGGGCCATAACTTTGACATGCAAGGTCCGATTTCAGAATAATCTGACACAAATGATAAGCATGGATAGATGATGTGTCATGTGTCATGCGCAACAACCATTTTACTAGCTCAATGGTCAAGGTCACAGTCCATGGTTGAACCGAGCCAATTTTCACTACATATATACTGATAATGTGGTCTTCGTGTCTGGTCCATAACTTTGACATGCATGGTCCGATTTCAAAATAATTTGACACAAATGATAAGCATGGATAGATGATGTGTCATGCTCAAAACCATTTCACTAGCTCAAAGGTCAAGGTCACAGTCCTTGGTTGAACAATTTTCACTACATATACAGAATACTTAATTTTCTGGTTTTCTTACAATATTTTTTTTTGTAAATAAATAGGGCCAAGGGTCCTTCTTTTAGTTTGTGAGCAGTACCATGCCTGTGACCTTTCTCATGTTGCTGGGGCATCCGTGTCTGTGACACATTTCTAGTATTATTTAGAAATTAATTAGTGTTCACATTTATTGCATATCCATAATAAATTGCATTGATCTGTTTACTCTCATATCTTTCAATTCCTTGTAAGTATTGAACTACTTTTATGGCGCATGCATGGAGAAAGGTAGCGCTAAACCGGAACCATGTGTTCTTGGTCTTGGTCTTGTGATAAACATTTACGTCGTAAAGTAGTAAAACGCGTAGACAAAGTTCTTTACAAGAACTTATAATCCGTGCCATATTTTTCATTTAAAAAAGGCAGTAACAGCATTTGTAACTACAATTTCACTAATGTGTGTATACGTAGTTTGGCTACTTTGGGAAGGCTATGCTTTCCAAAAACACAGGGTATTTTCATTCTTTAGCCTGTTGGCAATGTGCAGGGTGACCATTGTCTGCACTGTTCGCTATTCAGTCAGTAAATTTTCATTGAACACCCCTTTGAATAATAAGTGATACTGCCCAAAGTGATTGATGGACCAGTCCATTTTAGAAAATTTAGCAGAGTAAAGGTAATTAAAGGGCAAGGAATGCCTGACAATAAGTTGATTTTATATGAAAGCCATCCTCAAGCCTTTCATGGTGAAAGTATTTTTAAAATCAGACCACTATCGAAAAAGATATGGCAGTTTGAAATTTAAGAAAATGGCTGATCATGGAGGCAGCCATTCTAGTGTGTAAAAGTATGATGTCATTTACACACTGATGAATTCATTATTTAGCAAATAACATTTTAAATAGATTAATTTCGTATGTTTCTTAAGTGTAAGACGTAAAACATGGTAATTTCTTTCATTATAGCTGGAAAAAATAGAGAAAATATTTGACTGAAATAAGTAAATACAGTTCAAATATGTATCTAGAAATTTAATAAATCTGCCATTTTTGTTTTTGTTGCCACCTTCCAAAAACACAGCCTCTCTGAATTACAAACCACTGCAGTGCAAGCATGGATGTGCAGAAGACCAATACACTCCCACGAACACACACACACAATCATGCACACAAACAGATGTACCCCCTCCTCCTCTCTACAAACATACACAGACAAAGCAAAACAACCAAACAAGGAGGAAAAAAAGATCAAACAAAGGAGCACAGTAAGACACCGCCATGGGACGACCAGCGGGAAAATACCATTTGGGAGCTGAAACTGGTATCTGGTGGGCATCTAACCTTACTTATGTAGGCATCTAACCTCACTCATGGTAAAAAGGAGAGGGGGCATAACACCACCTACATGCAAGACAATATATATAACATATAATACGAAATGGAAAATATAAGTTCTGGTTAATTAGGAAAATTTCATGGCCAAATTTACTACCGTAAAGAAACAGTCCTTTTTTTTGCATATGTCAATTCTGCATGAAAAAGAGCGTTATAATGTAAAAAAAATTTTTTTTAATGCAACCAAATTGTTTCAAACAGTATGAATACTATTATAATTCCATTCATAAAAAAAGGAAAAATAAATTCTGATACAGAAGTGAAATATGCTGGCAACTTTTGATACTGAGAATTCTTTTCCCGTATGGTAAAAAATTTATTTTCACATCTGTAAATTGTTCTCAGAAAGGATTAATATTTTTCAAAAAACTGATATATTCATCATGGAATCCAAGATGTATTGTTGTTAAAGATATTTTGCAAGTATGTATCAAATCAAACCAAAACTGAAGTCTCTATATGGCTGCAAATGTCAAGACAGATGAAATGAAAGAAAATGCTTGTTTACACTCGGGCCACATTTTTGGTTCAATCCTAATGAAAATTGGTCAGAATTTTCGTCTCCATGAAATTTTGAACAGGTTAAAAATGAGGTCCAGTTGGGTAAAAAACTAGGTTACTAGGCCAAATCGAGGAAAAAAACACTAGAGGCCACATTTTTGCTCCAATCTTCATGAAACTTGGTCAGAATGTTTATCTCCTTGAAAACTCAGACGAGTTTGAAACTGGGCCATGTGGTATCAAAAACTGGGTCACTAGGTCAAACATGTTTGTTATGGTGTGTTACTCCGGTGAGTGAACTAGGGCCATCATGGCCCTCTTCTTCCCTTTTAGATGTGTGTTGTATAATCATTTTATTAGTCCCCTACTGGTTGAAAACCAGTTTTGGGGACTATAGGAATGCGCTTTTCCGTCATTCCGTCCGTCCGTCTGTCCGTCCGTCCGTCCGTCCGTCAGTCCGCAATTTTGTGTCCGGTCCATAACTCTGTCATCCATGAAGGGATTTTAATATTACTTGGCACAAATGTTCCCCATGATGAGACTACGTGTCATGCGCAAAACCCGGACCCCTAGCTCAAAGGTCAAGGTCACAATTGGAGGTCAAAGGTCAACAGGGCTTTTTTCCTGTCCGGTCCATAACTCTCCCATCCATGAAGGGATTTTAATATTACTTGGCATAAATGTTCCCCATGATGAGACGACGTGTCATGCGCAAAACCCGGACCCCTAGCTCAAAGGTCAAGGTCACAGTTGGAGGTCAAAGGTCAACAGGGCTTTTTTCCTGTCCGGTCCATAACTCTCCCATCCATGAAGAGATTTTAATATTACTTGGCACAAATGTTCCCCATGAGAAGACGACGTGTCATGTGCAAAACCTAGACACCTAGCTTAAAGGTCAAGGTCACAATTTGAGGTCAAAGGTCAACAAGGCTTTTTTCCTGTCCGGTCCATAACTCTCCCATCTATGAAGGGTTTTTTTATATTACTTGGCACAAATGTACCTCATAATAAGACGATGTGTCATGCACAACTTTCAGACCCCTAGCTCAAAGGTCAAGGTCACACTTAGCAGTCAAATGTTAACATAGCATGAACAGGGTCTGTTTCGTGTCCGGTCCATAACTCTGACATTCATTAAGGAATTTTAATATCACTTAGCACAAGTGTTCCCCATGATGAGACGACATGTCGTGCGCATATCCCAGACCCCTAGCTCAAAGGTCAAGGTCACAATTGGGGGTCAAAGGTCAATAAGGTTTTTTCCCTGTCCGATCCAGAACTCTGTCATCCATCAAGGGATTACAATATTACTTGGCATAAATGTTTCCCATGATGAGACGACGTGTCATGCGCAACACCCAGTACCTTAGCTTAAAGGTCAAGGTCACACTTTGAGATCAAAGGTCAAGAGGATTTTTTTCCTGTCCGGTCTATAACTTTGTCATGCAAAGCAGGATTTAGATATCAGTTGGCACAAATATTCCCCTGGATGAGACAACATGTCATGCGCAAGAACCAGGTCCCTAGGTCTAAGGTCAAGGTCATATTTAGAGGTCAAAGGTCAAATTCAAGAATGACTTTGTACGGAACATTTCTTCTTCATGCATGGAGGGATTTTGATGTAACTTGGACCAAATGTTCACCACCATGAGGCACCCTTGTTTTTAGAATTACGTCCCTTTGTTTTACTATAATAGATTTTATTGTAACTTTTTTTTTAAACTGGGTAGAGAAAACCCGAGACCACTCTTCTGTGGTACAGAAATGCATGTTACATCCAATTTTTAGGTGTATTTTGACCCTATCTCTACCGGGTAAAGAGTTCTTGGGGACTTATATTAAATAGATTTTTTTTTTTTTTTTTTTTTTTTTTTAAAGATTAATTTCCCTTGTTGTTACTATAAATAACTTACATGGTAACATTTTTATAATCAGCCAAAAAAAATTCAATATGAAAACAACAATAGGTTTTTATAATATAGTTTTTAAAATCCAAGTGTTTTGTTTATAACATATTGTATATAAAGTACAATATTGTTTATGCATAAATTGACAGATATCATTTTCATTATGTTATACTGCAGTAGAGAAAATTAGGTGCCTTCCAGTAGGGGACTTTGTATTGCATGGCAATACTTCATTCACTTGTTCATACTGTGTTGAAAAAAAAGGCATTATATTCAGTATTTAGAAAAGTTAACCCCTTTTCACACAGATTTTCCAAATGCGAAAAGGAGCTCATCAGATCATGCTTATATATAGTGTCACAGATTTTTTCATTATAACATTGAAATTTGTTGTTTTTACCTCACCTGTCACATAGTGACAGGGGTGAGCTTTTGTGATCGTCCGTCCGTCCACAATTTCCTTGTGAACACGATGAGACCGCATTTTGTATTTGATTTTAATCAAACTTGCACTCAACTTGTATGGGCATAATATCTCAAACTGGCCAGATCCCATCATGGGTTCCAGAGCCCATGGCCACTTCCCAGGGCCAAAATTTGCTATTTTGGCTTGTGAACACGATAGAGACACCATTTTGCAATCAGCTTAAATCAGACTTGCACACAACTTGTATGGGCATGATATCTCGGTTCCTTTCTTGAACTGGCTAGGTACCATCATGGGTTTCAGAGTTATGGCCCCTTAGAGGGCCAAAATTTGCTTTTTTTTGCTTGTGAACAACATTTTGCAATCAACTTTAATTAAACTTGCACATGACTTGTATTGGCATAATATCTTGGTTCCTTTCGAAAACTGGCCAAATCCCATCATGGGTTCCAGAGTTATGGCCCCTTAAAGGTCCAAAATTTGCTGTTTCAGTTTTTGCAGCCCTATAGAGACTTCATTATGGTTTGAAATTTTATACAAACTTTGCAAAATATCTTCAACAACAATAAATCTTGGATTCCATATGAATCTGTCCCGATCCAATCATAGGTTTCTGGAGTTTTTTATATCTGATTACCTCCCCTGAATTTTTAATAAAAATGGATTTATCATAAGAACTTATAGGACTCATTTGAATTTCATTGTTGCATTAGTTGGACTCAGACAATCAGGGTAGATAACTATGGACAGATTTTATGTCAAATTACCTCCCTTATTTCAAAATTAAAATGTGTATATCTCCATAACTAATGAAGATCCTGATCTGAAATTTCATTTATGCCATCAGATGGACTTGGACAATCAGTGAAGATACACATTGATTTTATTTATGACAACTTACCTCCCTTTATTATTATTATGTAAATGAATATACCTAGAAGCTTCTCATGAGATTGGTTTGAAAGTTATTTATGTCTTCCATGGTAAGAAATTTCTACTTTTACTTACTTTTGTAATATATTGTTGTAAAGGCTTGTACTCTGTATCTTCTACATGCATATACCAATACATGATTACCTCTCCTGATTTTAATAAAAATGGATTTATCTCAGTAAGTATTTATAGGAGTCAATTGAAATTTCATTATTGTCAATAGTTGGACTGAGACAATCAGGGTAGAATAAGTATGGACTGATTGATGTCAAATTACCTCCCTTTGTTTCAAATTAAAATGGTTGTATCTCAGTAACCAATGAAGATACTGACTTGAAATGTCATTTATGCCATCAGATGGACTAGGACAATCAAGGTAGATAACTTTTGACTGAATTTATGACAAATTACCTCCCTTTATTTTATGTAAATGAATATACCTCAGCAGCATCTAATGAGATTGGTTTAAATGTTATTTAAGTCTTGAAGGGTAAGGAATAGTCATGCTAGTACAAAAATGCAGCATTTGAGCCTAGGACCCTGAAACTTGGTATGGAGATTGGCCCTGACTAGTATGTGACCCATAGGTCAAAAGCGACTGTTACAAGAATATATTTATCCTGATGATATTTAATGTGTATGCCTGTGTGATATATGTCAAAATCTGATCTTATCATTAAGAGCAACATTAATTATTATGGTACTCAGGTGAGCCATATAGTGCCATCATGGCCCTCTTGTTTTCGTTTAGGTGTATGATTTTATCATGTTATTCATACTGTGTTGAAAAAAATGCACTACATTCAGTAATTAGAAAAATCTTCTTCTCACATACAAAACTCCTTTTTGCATGCTTATATGAAAGGTTATCCTTTTCGAACTTTAGGTGTACTGCCTGTTGGGTCATAAGAGTCCACTCTACTTCCAGTGAATAGTGTTGAAGCAGACATTGAACTCATAGAAGTAACAACAATAGAATATCTCTTGTTAAAATTTTCTTTATTTTTGTTATGTAGCAGAATGTCCAACATGAAACAGTTCAAACAATAGAAATGTTCATTTAGCTTATCGCAAAAGTTCCTAAGATTTAACATATGCTTGACGAAAAGGGGAATTCTTTAATATTTATATAAAAAATAACAAAAGTATAATTATGTACACCACTTTTAAATTTTAATAACCTCCTTCTGCTTCAATCTCATCTCTGTATCTTTGAGCGTGCTCAATTGGCAAGCACCTGAAATTAGAAAAAGAAACACTTAATATAGACCTATATAAGGATGAAAGTTTACAGAAAAAGTGCTCATGCTAAGCTTTTTGTTCTATTCATAATTCTGTACATCATCATCCTGTGGTCGTACAGAGTCTGGACATACTGAGTCTGGTCAAACAGAGTGTGGTGGTACAGAGTGTGGTCGTACTGAGTCTGGTGGTACTGAGTCTGGTCGTACTAGGTCTGGTCAAACAGAGTCTGGTGGTACAGAATGTGGTCATACAGGGCCTGGTGGTACAGAGTGTGGTCGTACTGAGTCTGGTCGTACTGAATCTGGTCGTACTAGGTCAGGTCAAACAGAGTCTGGTGGTACTGAGTGTGGTCGTACTGAGTCTGGTCGTACTGAGTCTGGTCGTACTAGGTCAGGTCAAACAGAGTCTGGTGGTACAGAATGTGGTCATACAGGGCCTGGTGGTACAGAGTCTGGTCGTACTAGGTCAGGTCCAACAGAGTCTGGTGGTACAGAATGTGGTCATACAGGGCCTGGTGGTACTGAGTCTAGTCGTACTAGGTCAGGTCAAACAGAGTCTGGTGGTACAGAGTGTGGTCATACTGAGTCTGGTCGTACTAAGTCAGGTCAAACAGAGTCTGGTGGTACAGAGTGTGGTCGTACAGTCTGGTCGTACTGAGTCTGGTCAAACAGTGTCTGGTGGTACAGTAAACCTCGGTTATAAGGAACAGTTTGGGACCTTTAAAAAGTTTTCCTTATAACCGAGGTTCCTTATATCCATATAGCAAACTAGTTCCTTGTAACCGAAGTTTGTATATCAAACACTATCTGACTGACGTTAGAAAAGAGTGTTCACACTCCGGGCCAACCATGAATCTTTATGTGAGAAAGTTGCGAGTCTAGTGCCGGTCCTTTCCTGGAGAGATGGTAAGGTAAACTGCCTGTATGTATACATATGACTAAAATAGTGTTGAAACACGGCGTTTAACCTAAACTAAGCCAAAATGTACGTCGGTAAGAATGAGGGTAATTTGTGTTTATTTTTTGTCTGTTATATCCGAGTTCCTTATAAGTGAGGTTTACTGTACAGAGTAAGGGCGTACAGAGTCTGGTCGTACTGAGTCTGGTCAAACAGAGTCTGGTGGTACAGAGTGTGAATATTTTTAAACCACCAAGCCAAGTCATCAAACATCACAAGAATGTTCTTTGATAAACCCCTCTCAAATTCTTTCATTCCTTCAAAACTCTGCACTGTTTGCTATTCAGTCAATAAATTTTCAATGAACACCCCTTCAAATAATAAATGGTACTGCCTGAATTGATTGACAGACCAGTCTGTTTCAGAAATTTAGCAGGGTAGATCTTGATCTTGCATGATAAAGTGGTAATCCATTAAAACAGTGTTAGGATTTGGTGGAAACAGTAGTGCTATAACACAGACTAGTGTATGTTTTATGAAAGAAATCTAAAACACATAAAAAGATTAATACTTAATTAATACTGAAGTTGAAATGGTCATTTTTAAAAAAGCGGCAAAATCCAACATTTTGGCAAATTTCAGCAGATGTTTAATGCAACAACAACTATAAGTGGAAAAATTACATACCTGCACTCCCACCTTTTTGTGTGATTTATACACACCAAGCTAGGTGATTGGCAACCACCATAGAGGTATCTAAAGAAGCAACAATCTCCTGCTTCAAATGCCTGCTGCATACGCGCTAAATCAATTGCTTCTGTTCTTGGTATCATTGAATAGAAACACAGTCCAAACAACAAAGTTAAAGAGAATGCTGTCATAGTGGTTTTCATTTTTCTGGAAAAAAAAAGGGAAAATACAGCATACAAAAATCTGTAGTGTAAACAGGAATAGAGTAATGTCTCCTACCCAGTGAGATATACTGATTTAATGCTGTCCTTTGTCCGTCTCTCTGTCTGTATGTCACAAATTTTGTTTTTGCAACTTTTCTGACCATTCCTGGCAGATTTACATCAAACTTCACAAAAATTATCATTGACAAACCTCAACATTTTTTAAGTTTCATTATTTAGCGCAGATATGGCTCTTGATTTATCAAATCTTCTGTGTCAAAGGTAAAACTCACTTTAAACAGCAAGAAATGGCTTATCAAATGAAAAATTTCCACTTTTTTTACAATAAATTCAATGATAAGTCTTGAAAAATATTTAAACCTTACTAGAGAAAAAACTAAGAAATATAAAGAAAAAGTTAAATATCAATTCAGCTTTATTCAATATGCCCTCCTTAAAATTTAGTCCAAGGAATTGAATACTCTTCAAAAGAAGGTACACTATTACGGGTCCATTACCTTAAAGGTATACTAGACCCAAAAATATGTTAATGTGTATTAATTAACAGTATTATGCATTTGGTTAAAAATAGTACATACTGTATGGCTAAACACTGTATAAATGTGTACTACATTTGTATCACTAATAAACTGGAAGTTTTTTAAACAGTCGATTTTAACTGAATGACAACTTATTATGACTGTAGCTCTACATACACAATTAATTTATATATTTGTAGTTTATTTGATGAAGATTTTCTACAGCCGACTTAAAAATGAAAATACAAAATATTTTAGTGAATGATAGCCATTGGATATCTTTAATTTTGAAATGTCTATATAAGCATTTATTTTATTGCTTTTCTCAAAAAATATTCTAGATGTTGTGTTTGAATAATCATAAAACAAGAAATATAAAGAAAAAGTTAAATTCATTTCAGCTTTATTCAATATGCCCTCCTTAAAATTTAGTCCAAGGAATTGAATACTCTTCAAAAGAAGGTACACTATTACGGGTCCATTACCTTAAAGGTATACTAGACCCAAAAATATGTTAATGTGTATTAATTAACAGTATTATGCATTTGGTTAAAAATAGTACATACTGTATGGCTAAACACTGTATAAATGTGTACTACATTTGTATCACTAATAAACTGGAAGTTTTTTAAACAGTCGATTTTAACTGAATGACAACTTATTATGACTGTAGCTCTACATACACAATTAATTTATATATTTGTAGTTTATTTGATGAAGATTTTCTACAGCCGACTTAAAAATGAAAATACAAAATATTTTAGTGAATGATAGCCATTGGATATCTTTAATTTTGAAATGTCTATATAAGCATTTATTTTATTGCTTTTCTCAAAAAATATTCTAGATGTTGTGTTTGAATAATCATAGACATACTGGTAAAACTATTAAAAATTTAAAGATAAAACTTCTGAAAAATACTTACTGATCGAGATTTAGTAAAATTTTCAAATTGTTCTACAACTCTTTCGTAGATATCCCGGTATACATGTAATATCCATTATTTATTTATGCTTTTTTTACTCTTAGTCAGTTATAGCAAACAGAAAGGGGTCATTGTATAAATTTCAATCTTTCTGAAATAGTCGTCTACATGATAACAATTATTTGAAATGACAAATCTTTCAGTCAATAATCTGACTGTCTACGGAAACACATACTGATTCCCTCATATTGAAAATATATATTAGTATGTCATTTTCAATGCGTAATATATTATCTACTTCACTTAATCTTGCATGAAAACAATTTATAAACATGGTGGTATATAATGCGAATTGGTAATTAAAATGATATAAATATTGCGAGTATAGTTATTAAAAAAATATGACTTTTATATTTTGAACCTATGATTTGGAAATTTCCTTAAAATAAATGTATGCAAAAAAAACTGTATACTGTTAAAGAAATATTTTATTTCAGAAATTGAACAATTATTTTATTTTTGAAAAACTTGTAAAACATAGACTTTAAATTTTGAAGAATGGAACAGTATCTTACTGCCCTCTACACGTCACAGATATTTTATTAAGACAGTGACTAGAGTTCAGTAAAACACTTTTGGGCCCCATTCCCCCTCCAAAGTTATATGTTGAAAAAATTACCCCATAACAATTCTTTTGTAGTTTGCTGCCAAAATTATCAAACATAATTATGTAAATCTTACACTAGAAAAAAAACTGTGTAAAACATTAGTTATAGTAACCAGTATGTTGTGACAGACAGAAATATACAAAAAAAGAATTCCCCTTTCATATGAAAAAGACTTGAAAATTCCCTCTCAGAGCCAGAGGGACTGGCCCCGTTCCCCAAATTGGAAGAGAGGTCCCTGGGTATGACTATGACCCTTTTTGCAGGTAGGGACCTGGATCTCTAAACATAGGTGATTTAGTTTCAATAGTTACAAAATTATTTCAGTCACTTTAAACTTTCACCATGAAGTAATTAATAGCCGGTTTGGCTGAGGAGTGAGATCAACTATTATTCCTCTAATTCCTGGCAAAGCCAAAGGCATCTTACTCTTTCCAAAACAATTAAAGCCCTAATTTTTGTACACACGCTTTTTGCCAGTGTAAGGTTTCATTATGCATAATGCTCTAGAACACGAGGCATAAAGACTTAAAAATAAGAAAGTTATGACCATTTAAATATTTAAACAAAATGGTGGCCATTTTGTTTCCATGGCAACAAAAAACAAAATGGTGGATGTATTAAATTTCTAGACACATATTTGAACTGTATTTACTTATTTCTGTAAAATAATTTCTCTATCTTTTCCGGCTATAATGAAAGAAATTAGCATGTTTACATATAACATTCAAGAAACATATAAAATTAATCTATTTAAAAGGTAATTTGCTAAAAAATGAATTCAGCAGTGTGTAAATGACGTCATAAACACACAAAATGGCTGCCTCCATGGTCAGCAATTTTCTCAAATTGCAAACTGCCATATCTTTTTCAGTAGTGGTCCGGTTTTAAATCTATATTTAAGACAATTTTACGTAACAAATTATTAATCTACAAAACATTCATCACAAATAAAACCAAATGTGAAATTGCATAAAAAAATAAATTTAGGAAACAATGTTAAATTTATTTATCGCTCATATATATAACTGTCCTGTTGGTGAATACTGAAGTTGTAAATAGATGTCAAAAAGGAAATAGGATATTATGATAAAATATTATAATCACACAAAACATGTATGTTTTGTAATATTAATATGTAATTCCTGATAGAACCATAACTTTTGTATAACTTTAAAAAATATAAAGTGGTCAATATGCGTTTCCGTAGACTGTCTGACTAATTATCTTACATTGTTTATATGGTAAATACATAACAAAAGCTCAGGCGGAGAGGAAAATGATATTAAAATTGTACCTGCACGATGACGGAAAAGTAAGAAAAACCTTTTTGAACAATAAATATCAGTAATATGTGAAAAATGTTGCAACTATGATAATTATGAATGACTTTCATTTTTGGTCAACTATTCTCTGTGAAAATCCCTTTAAAACTCTGACACTCAGTATATTTTAAAGGAATTTAAAAAAATGAAGTTATTTATACGTCCTGTATTAGATAAGTATGAAGAAAGATAAAACAAAATTATTCTACATTCAAATTCTGGAACCCCAAAATGTGAATCAGGAGTAACAAAAATGAACTAAAATATATACAGTAATATTAAATCAATGAAAACAGTAGCTGGTCAAAAATTCTTACCTGCAAAATGTAGCTACACAAGCACAATTGAGTTTCAGCAAAGTGTGTCATGGTCAGCCAGATTACAGCCATATTTATAGGGCAGTGACATGTAATATCACGTCACTAAGACAGACTTATTCTTCTGACTTATTTTTTATTGTTGAGCTATCTGATTGTTTGGAACTAAATCCTGATTGCAAAAAGTAGCATGCCATTTTTGTATTTAATGATGTCATAAGGGTATTATTCAAGAATTTTAGTTGATTTTTATATCATAATTACATTTTCTGGTATTACTAGGTATTGTACTATTATACCAGATTTATATAATGCTCTTTTCGTAACAAACACATTCAAATTAAAACATTTAAGTTAGAGATAGTACCTAATTTTTTCAAATCATAGGTATGAAGTTAAAAAGCTTTGAAATGAAGGCAAATGTCCATATTATTTCTCAAAAATAGATATATTGACTATATTAAAACCAGAAGCGTAGAGTTATGAGCATTTAATATTTTCATATAAAAGAAACTCGTGATCAAGGAAATGTAACTCTTCTTGAAAATGGAGAGCAAAAGCATGAAAGGGACAAAATATATTGAATATTTTCTATTTGGGTGCATTTGATTAAACATTCAGCTGTGATTTAGATTGCTAAATAATGATCCATGATACTGTTTGCTAAAAATATAGAACATATAACAGCAAAAATATGCGGTAGCAGAATGCAAATATTTAAGCTCTGACCGAGACTCAAACTCAGGACCCCTCACACCTAAGGCAGACACTCTACCACTTCCCTACAACAGCAGTAGCTATAGCTTGGCAGTTTTAAGTGCACCCTATTCTCTTCCCCACTAGATTACATGAACTGGAACAATTTTGTGACAATAACATGTCCGGTGTACTCTGGATTGTCGGCGTGTCCACGATGTGTGGATTAGTCGCTTTAAAGATGAAAATCAAAAGATTTTCAACAGAATTTGATGAAAAATACATTCTTAAAACATCAAATAGGCAGCATGTAGGTGAATATAGCAAAAGTTTGATATTTTAAAATCTGACACCACAGTGTGTTGGTTAGTCGCTTTAAGATTTTCAACCCTGAGATTTAGCAGCTAATCATTTTGCCCTCATGTGCAACTTCATGTCAGTTAAGAAATGTAAACTGGTACTTGATAGTTATATTGTTATAAAATTATTTAGGTTTTAACACCGAAAATTAATTAATGGAAATATATGGGAATGATAATGAGTTCCATGTCAATAAACAAAATAAAACATCTCTTATAAAAAATAAAAACAAACAAAAAACATGTGCAATATATTATTTCTACTGTGTTATTTATAAATGTGAATGTCTGCTGTTACATGTTACAGATAGCGGGTGCTCTTGCAGAAGAAGGCAGAAGTCTTGATGAGGTCACAAAGTTATCACAGCTAGCTGTAGACAACATGGGTATGCTTACTGTCATACATTTTCATCTGCATGAACATGCTTTAACATGACTGTGTATATACAAATTGATTTTATTTCTCTCTTTTAGTGTATGAAAATAACAAGTATCTGTATAATACTGTTTGTACAAGTTTATAATAGAAATTCAGCAGGATAAGGATTAATCCTTACAAACTTTACCCTGAATTTCTATAATGAACTTGTCCTTCTTTCAGTTTTGACAGTATCATTAACTGTTAAAAGGGGTGCTTACCAAAAAGATACTGACTGAATGGCAAACAGTGCAGATCATGGTCAGACTGCATGGATGTGCAGGCTCATCATGATGCCCTGGTTGCAAAGGCGGAATCAGTTGTGTCCAGCATGATAAGGGTTAAAGGTACACTGGTAAAAGTTATGGACAAAAGTCAAAAATCATTTAAATCATTGTAGAAATGACATTTCTCACATTTTACTGACATACTTAGTTAACCTTTATCCTGCTAAATTTCTAAAATGGACTGATCTGTCATTCAATTTGGGCAATACTATTTATTATTCAAAGGGATGTTCACTGAAAATTTACTGACTGAATAGCGAACAGTGCAGATCATGATTAGCCAGCACAGATGTGCAGACTAATCTTGGTCTGCACTGGTTGCAAAGGCAAAGCAGGCTAAAGGTTAAATAGATTTGCCCTAAGTCTTGGGACACCCTTATTCTTGGGACACACCTGAAATCTGTAAAAATAATTATTTTTCTTGTCCCTAACTTTCTGGACATATATTTTCTCAATATCTGCTAAAGCACTGGGATGATTTTCTCAAAACTAGCATCAGTTTTTAACCTTAACAAGATGATGTGCAGGGCGTAAAACCCAGGTCACTACGTCCAAGGTCAAAGTCACACTTGGATGATAAAGGTCAAATTACTTAACTTTGTTTATGCTCCATATTTTTTATGGTCTAAATTTTAGCTTGCAAGATTTTCATAAAACAAGCATCAATTGTTTGCCTCATCAAGATGCTGTGCAGAGCATATGGCCCAGGTCATTAAGTTCAAGGACATGGCCACACTTAGGAGTCAAAGATGAAATAGCTATGCTGATCCCATATCTTCTTAACCACCGAAATGATGTTCAGTTAATCAGTTGTGTACATTATAAAGATGACATGCAGAGTGCACAACCAAGGTTATAAGGTCCAAGGTCAAGGACTAACTTTATTGCAGTTCACCTTAGTAAGTTTTTTAGGTAACAAGTGACATAGCATGGCAATAACAAAATGCATAAATATCAGCAAAATTAATAGCAGAATTATATTCACATGTTAAAGACCATGACATGCACACCAGTACCGAGGATAACACAAGAAATTTCAGTTGTTTCCATTGTGGTCCATCTGTGGTCCTTTCTAATATGTATTCTACAAATTTTTAGCAGAAATACATTGTATGCTCATATGGTGTGATTTTGCATTTGCCAACTGAATTTAAAAGTTCTAACGTCTGAAAACTAAAATACAATATTGTTCTAAATATTGACATTTGCTCCTCTGTATTCTGTTTATTTCAGTTGAAAACTATGCCGGATTAAAAGTATGTGATTTACGGCACAATTTCAGTGTAATGTTTTATTACAGGTACAATAGGGCTGGCACTAGGAGCTTGTTCGACACCAGGATCCAATGGTCCACTTTTTACTGTACAGCCAGATGAAATGGAGCTTGGATTAGGTCTGTATTTCTCTCTCTGAATTGGTATTGTCCATAAGTATTGACTTGGCACTCATTCATACACCAATCAGTATTTCCTGGCAGTTTTATTTTTTAGCTCACCTGAGCACGAAGCGTTAGCTGCCAATCTCAGGGTTGTGGGTTTGAGTCCTACGTCTGATCATACCTTATTTTTAACAAAAGTTATATATGCAAACTTGCCACTTATCTGATCAAACTTATCGTGATTTTTATGGTTCATTTATTGAAAGTTATCCAAATACCTGTTTTGAAAAAGTCGAATAAAAATTGTTTTAAAAGTATCTTAGATAAGAAGACAAAATATTCGTTGATAGTGTTTCTAGAAAATGAATACTACAAGAGATAAATAATCAAAATTCATGAAATATGATACATAGAATTATGTAAGAATAAATACAGTATCGATAATAATACATTACATCAAAAAAAATGATTTTAAGTGATTTTGAACCTATGCATTGAAGTCAAACACCTTACCACTATGCCACTGTGTCATCGGTTAACTGTATTGGTTACTTCAGTAATATAGATATTTTCAGGATACAGATATTGTGTAAATTAACGAAGATGCCTGGAAATACTGGCGAAGATTAATGAGTGCCAGGACAATACTTTTGAATAATATATTCTCTGATATGATCACAAATTGAGAGACTGACTTTCATGTATAAAGGGAATTTTAGATATAAATCCATTAATTTGTAAGAGTGTATTTGTAAATTTAGTAAAAGGATGATACATAATTTGAAATTAGGGGTTACTTTATTAATAATGTGGATTAAGTATAGATTCATTCTTATACAGGGGCAGATTTTATGTATGTAAAGTTTTATATAATACTGTCCTTAATCTTTAAAGGCTTAATATGAGAAAGTACATAAAGTATCATAATTATAATACTTACCTTTATCTTTTCTAAGTAATAAACGAATTACATTTGTACAATATCAGTTGACTATAATTGTTACTGGTTGAATGTCACACGCACTCCTAGTGAGAATCAGTGCTTTTTTCTACGGATAATGCATGTTTTTTCGTGTTATAATATCTGCAGAATCTCGAGGGATTGGTTGGTACCAGAGCCCGATAGGGCCAGGGTACCAAAGATTCCTTTTATGCTATTCTACACGCATAAAAACCAAGTAAATGAATATATTGTCCCTCAACGTCATTAAATTTCCACGAAATGCGCATTTAAAACTACGTTGTTTTTACATGTTGATGTCATTTCCTTTTTGAATTATCCATTTTATGGCCATAATACGTTTACGCTTTATCCTCGGGCGGGGCGTATGTTCTCCGTGACTATTTGATAAACGACATTGTGTCTGAAATCATTAGTCCTCCACCTCTGATAATTCATGTGGGGAAGTTGGCAGTTACTTGTGGAGAACAGGTTTGTACTGGTACAGAACCCAGGAACACTGGTTAGGTTAACTGCCCGCCGTTACATGACTGAAATACTGTTGAAAACGGCGTTAAACCCAAAACAAACAAACAAACAAAACGTTTACGCTTTGCCACGGAAGGTGCATATATAAAAAGATGTTATAACAGCACATGAGCGCAAGAATCTCTCTGTTAACACATGTTTTCTCTACACCCCAGAGAAGTGACAATAACAGCAGTTTTATGCTAGAATGCCATACAATGCAGTTGCCCTATGTCTTCTAATAATATTAGTAATGCTTAGTGTTCTAGTTTATTAGTATACTATACTGGTTGTGTTTTCAAAACAAACTGCCTGTTCATTTTTAGGGCTCCATGGTGAAGCAGGAGTTAAAAGGATTAAAGTAAGTGAAACAACATGGTTGCAAAAGTTTGTTTTCGTGCAAGGTACTTAAGTAAGGAAACTGTTAAATTTTAACCTAGATTAACAACTGGCAATATTTTTATCAAGTATTTTATTTGAAATGACAAAATTGGAATTCTGATACAAATGCAAATCGAACACTCATGTCTCATGTTCAAGCCAAAATTTCAATGATTATGTTAGATAGTTCTAATTCCTCCTTTGTTTGTGAAGGAATGGTCAGACAGCTGGGCAAGGTAAAGTTTCATCTGCGTGTTTAAATGATGTATTCTCCAGAAGCACATGATAGATCTTTACAAAACCTGGTCTGTATATAGGCTTATTGTATAAACCTCTCTCAGGTTTGTTCAAAGGTTTTGCTAGGTCCCTTTTAGGGGCAACCAGAGCTTGAAATAGAAAAACTTTGAAACAATTTTCTTCATATGAACCGCTAGATGGATACGATCCCATCCAATCCTTGTATGGTCCTCTCTCTAGTTTACTCAATGGTTCTGCATGGCCCCTTTAAGGGTTACCATAGCAGATAAAGTAGAAAAAGCTTTAAATCACTTTGAATGAATGGATGTTCACCAAACTTTATCAGAAGCAAGGTCAATTCGACAAGGTCGCCGGGATGAGTGACTTGTATATTTACACTATTTACAGTTACTGACTGCCAAGGAAACTGTGAAGGTGATGATAGATCACATGACAAACCCGGAGAACAGTACACATCTGCCAGTCAAAAAAGGTATGTGATTTCTGGAAGAGGTACTTTTTACAACATAATTATCAACTATGTAAAACAGGAAAGTTTTGTTAAAGCAGGCCATGTGTGAAATTCTTATACATTGCTTTACATCTGAGGAGAAGAAAAATGTGTAATGTGTTTTGAACATTTTACCATATTTATATGATTTGAAATAAAGTTGCATGTTGGTACACAAGGGTTGAAGTATAGAAGGTAAATATATAGTAAGCCAGTAGCAATGTTCTCTTGTTGTTCTTTAAATTTCAACACCTCCTATACTGATATAAAGTAAATCACTATCATTGAAGAAGCAATATGAAGTGGATGATGAGTTTTAACTCGCTGCCGGGGTTTCGATTTTTGTTGCCAAGTCCGTGTAATTTTTGCAAAGTAATATACTGCTTGTTCCTTTGATATCCACTGTACATATTTTACTTATAACGAGTTTTAAGGATTATACACATTTAACACTAAACATAATAGAAAGTTTTTAGAAAATAATATTGAGCTAAGTAGAGACGAGATTAGACTTGAAGAATGGTAAACAAAAGGCATTTAAAATATATTTAAATGGTGTTTTCATTAAAAATGTGGTTATGAATTTTAGAGTTATAATGTACCATACAGATATATACCATGTTTTTATATATATAGGTGACAGGGTAGCATGTATGATCAACAACCTGGGAGGAATGTCAGTTCTCGAGATGAATGTGATTGCCAAGGAAACCATTCAGTATCTTGGTAAATTGTCATACTACATGTATACCCATTCTATTATACCTTGTGATTTGTAAATGAGTTTATCCTGGACAGAAGTTTTCTGGTGTCTTTAAAAACCGTTAGATGCAATTCAGAAAAGGGGAACAACTCTCCAGTAGTACTTATAGTATGCTTTGTCAACATCCAACCACCTTGTAAGAATAACTTCTCTAATTTGGTCAGAATATGTTACTACGGTGCAGTTGAAAGAAGTCAATATTAAATACATCTGATTTTTTTTCATTTTTTTGCACATTTCCTTTTAGAGAGGGTGCTTTTCTCACACTTTTGCACTGATTGAATGCTTTCTGCAGGACATGTGACTGTTCTGGTGTTTATATTCCAATGATGGTAAACTTCATTTATCAGAATCATAAGTAGGGTTTAGTGTGCAAACAAAAGCAGGTATGCATCATTTTTAGGGTAGCAGACCACCAGTCATATCTCTATGTATTATTCAACACTCTAATTTTATCCCCACCAGACAAGGTGTGGTGGGGAGGCTATATAAAACTCACTTTGTGCTGCCCTTCACAAGTTGTCTTCTGTGAATAACTCAGGCAATGAAACAGATATTACTCTGAAGCTTATAACAGGCTTTAAAGATGATGAGATAAGTTCACATACCATGTTTCATAATTCTCATTTTTCTTTTAACAAAATTATTTCTGTCTTTGCACTTCCCTTCCCATCATTTCTGTATTGTTTTCCTTGAATTTCTCTGTAACAGATATTATTTAGAAACTTAAAACAAGCATTAAGGATCATTAGACAAGTTCCCATACCAGGTTTTACTCACCTTTTTGGACAATTTGAATCCACTAAATAGAATTTACAGACAAAATGTTATTCACCATGTCTTCTGTGCACTTGTGATTTTTATCTAGGATTCCCCTAGACACACATGAACAAATATAGGCACAACCAAACATGCTCACACAAAAACCCGTACATTTTATTCCATCCCCTCAAAAAACAGTATATTTTCACTCTTTCATTAATCACAAGTGGTGGGGGGTTATAGGAATGGTCTCCATCCATCCCTCCCTCCCGTCCTCCATCCGTCCATAACATTTTGTGTGTGCTTTGTATCTCCTAGACCCCTTGAAGAATTTTCATGAAACTTTGGTCAAATGATCACCTCATCAAGAGGATGTGTAAAACTTATGAGTCAGCTATGTCAACTCAAGGTCAAGGTCACAAATCTAGGTCAAATGTTTGTGCCTTCCATTTTTAGTCTGCTCTGTATCGCCTAAACCCTTTGAAGGATTTTCATGAAACTTGGGTCAAATAATCGCCTCATCAAGACGATGTGCAGAACTCATGAGTCAGTCATGTCGACTCAATGTCAGTGTCACAGCTCAAGGTCAAAGGTTTGTGCCTTCCATTTTGTGTCTGCTCTGAATCTCCTGAACCTGTTGAAGGATTTTCATGAAACTTGGATTAAAGGATCACCTCATCAGGACGATTTGCAGAACTCATGAGTCAGCCATGTTGGCTCAAGGTCGAGGTCACAACTCAAGGTAAAAGGTTTGAGCCTTCCATTTTGTGTCCACTCTGTATCTCCTAAACCCCTTGAAGGATTTTCAAATTCATTCATGTCGTCATACATGGACTATAAAATATATGTAACAACGTCAATGCTTCCACCCAATACCATCAACCCTTTCACTATCCATACTAGAGGCGGGGGATATAGCTGTCTTTCAGACTGCCTTGTTGTGGTTTGTTTTGTGTTACTGGATAATGTTTTGATGGATCCGTACTGTGTCATTTTGTACCATTGCAGGCAGTTTTTGCAACTCGACCTGTAAATGAATTGTTTGTTGATGTGATGACATTAAACAATAATGGTCTCATACAAACATGAAAGGAGTCTCCATGTCCAAGCAGTTAAGGTCATGACTTTGAATTAATTCCCCCTTGAAGATGTTTGTTCAATACCTTGTTTGGGGTGTAAAATTCTTTCATGTGAGAATATCTTTGATTCTACCCCGATGCAGCCAATACTGTAAAATCATTAAACTTCGTGGGCATGAAATATCGTGGGTTTGGTCAAAACTGAAATTTCGTGGGGATATGAATTCGTGGATTTCAACTTTTGAACATTAAATGAATGAGAATTTTACTTCTTCATTGGGATTAAATTTTGTGGATTGACTCAACCACGAAATGCATGAAAATTAGTCCCCCACGAATATTAATGATTTCACAGTACATGAAATCCTGCACATATGGGCACCATAGTGTTCATTCTCCATCAAAGGCTGGAAAGTCATCATATGATGTATAATTGTGTTGGTATGATGTTAAACTCAATAACATAGCAGTTGATAAGATGCTAGAAGTACTGCAAATTTTATATTCAATTTTTTTCATGCTTTACAGAAGGAAACCTAGGCTTGAAAGTGGACAGAGCCTACTGTGGTGCATATGTTACTTCCTTAGAGATGGCTGGTATCTCCATATCTTTGTTACATCTCAATGATACTTTCACAAGATGTTTAGGTGAGTATAGCCAGTAAGAACTGGTCAGTATCCCCAAGGATTTTAAGTACACTCTTGACGAAGTCGTCAAATATATGCCTGTTTTTAGCTCACCTGAGCAATGCTCAGGTGAGTTTTTCTGATAGCTCGATGTCTGGCGTCCGTAGTCTGTCGTCTGTCTGTCAACATTTAGCTTGTGTATGCGATAGAGGCTGTATTTTTCAACTGATCTTCATGAAAATTGGTCAGAATGATTACCTTGATGAAATCTAGGCCGAGTTCGAAAATGGGTCATCTGGGGTCAAAAACTAGGTCACTAGGTCAAATCAAAGAAAAACGTTGTGTATGCGATAGAGACTGTTTTTTAGTCCCCTACTGGTTGAAAACCAGTTTCGGGGACTATAGGAATGCGCTTTTCCGTCATTCCGTCATTCTGTCATTCCGTCATTCCGTCCGTCCGCAATTTCGTGTCCGGTCCATAACTCTGTCATCCATCAAGGGATTTTAATATTACTTGGCACAAATGTTCCCCATGATGAGACGACGTGTCATGCACAAAACCCGGACCCCTAGCTCAAAGGTCAAGGTCACAATTGGAGGTCAAAGGTCAACAGGGCTTTTTTCCTGTCCGGTCCACAACTCTCCCATCCTTGAAGGGATTTTAGTATTACTTGGCATAAATGTTCCCCATGATGAGATGACGTGTCATGCGCAAATCCCGGACCCCTAGCTCAAAGGTCAAGGTCACAACTGCAGGTCAAAGGTCAACAGGGCTTTTTTCCTGTCCGGTCCATAACTCTCCCATCCATGAAGAGATTTTAATATTACTTGGCACAAATGTTCCCCATGAGGAGACAACGTGTCATGCGCAGAACCTGGACCCCTAGCTTAAAGGTCAAGGTCACAATTGGAGGTCAAAGGTCAACAAGGCTTTTTTCCTGTCCGGTCCATAACTCTCTCATCTATGAAGGGATTTTAATATTACTTGGCACAAATGTACCTCATAATAAGACGATGTGTCATGCACAACTTTCAGACCCCTAGCTCAAAGGTCAAGGTCACACTTAGCAGTCAAATGTTAACATAGCATGAACAGGGTCTGTTTCGTGCCCGGTCCATAACTCTGACATTCATTAAGGGATTTTAATATTACTTGGCACAAGTGTTCCCCATGATGAGACGACGTGTCATGCGCAAATCCTGGACCCCTAGCTCAAAGGTCAAGGTCACAATTGGGGGTCAAAGGTCAACAGAGTTTTTTTCCTGTCCCGTCCATAACTCTGCCATCCATGAAGGGATTTTAATATTACTTGGCACAAATGTTTCCCATGATGAGACGACTTGTAATGCGCAACACCCAGTACCCTAGCTTAAAGGTCAAGGTCACACTTTGAGATCAAAGGTCAAGAGGATTTTTTTCCTGTCCGGTCTATAACTTTGTCATGCAAAGCAGGATTTAGATATCAGTTGGCACAAATAATTCCCTGGATGAGACAACATGTCATGTGCAAGAACCAGGTCCCTAGGTCTAAGGTCAAGGTCATATTTAGAGGTCAAAGGTCAAATTCAAGAATGACTTTGTACTGAACATTTTTTCTTCATGCATGGAGGGATTTTGATGTAACTTGGACCAGATGTTCACCACCATGAGGCACCCTTGTTTTTAGAATTACGTCCCTTTGTTGTTACTTTAAATAGATTTTATTGTAACTTTTTTATTACTGGTGGTAGAGAAAAATCGAGACCACTTTTCTGTGGTACAGCATGCATGTTACATCCAATTTTTTGGTGTATTTTGACCTATCTCTACCTGGTAAAGAGTTTCTTGTGGACTTATATTATTATTATTATTTTTTTTTTTTTTTTAAAGATTAATTTCCCTTTGTTGTTACTATAAATAACTTACATGATAACATTTTTATAATCAGCCAAAAAAATTCAATATGAAAACAACTGTGGGTTTTTATATATGCACATTTTAATCCAAGTGTGTTGTTATAACATATTGTATATGTAGTACAATATTGTTTATACATCATTGACAGATATCAGTTCATTATGTTATACTGCAGTAGAGAAAATTACGTGCCTTCCAGTAGGGGACTTTGTATTGCATGGCAATACTTCATTCACTTGTTTCAACTGATCTTCATGAAATTTGGTCAGAATGATTACCTTAATGATATCTAGGCCGAGTTCGAAAATGGGTCATCTGCGGTTAAAAACTAGGTCACTAGGTCAAATCAAAGAAAAACCTTGTGTATGCGATAGAGGCTGTATTTTTCAATTAATCTTCATGAATTTTGGTCAGAATGATTACCTTGATGAAATCTAGGCCGAGTTCGAAAATGGGTCATCTGCGTTTAAAAACTAGGTCACTAGGTCAAATCAAAGAAAAACCTTGTGTATGCGATAGAGGCTGTATTTTTCAATTAATCTTCATGAATTTTGGTCAGAATGATTACCTTGATAAAATCTAGGCTGAGTTCGAAAATGGGTGATCTGGGGTTAAAAACTAGGTCACTAGGTCAAATCAAAGAAAAACCTTGTGTATGCGATAGAGACTGTTTTTTTCAACTGATCTTCATGAATTTTGGTCAGAATGATTACCTTGATGAAATCTAGGCCGAGTTCAAAAATTGGTCATATGGGTTTAAAAACTAGGTCACTAGGTCAAATCAAAGAAAAACCTTGTGTATGCGATAGAGGCTGTATTTTTCAATTAATCTTCATGAATTTTGGTCAGAATGATTATCTTGATGAAATCTAGGCTGAGTTTGAAAATTAGTCATCTGGGATCAAAAAGTAGGTCACTAGGTCAAATCAAAGAAAAACCTTGTGTATGCGATAGAGGCTGTATTTTTCAATTAATCTTCATGAATTTTGGTCAGAATGATTACCTTAATGAAATCTTGGTCAAGTTTGAATATATGGGTCATCTGGGGTCAAAAAGTAGGTCACTAGGTCAAATCATAGGAAAAGCTTGTATATGCGATAGAGGCTGTATTTTTCAATTGATCTTCCTGAAATTATGTCAAAATAATAACCTTAATGAAATCTAGGCCGATTTTGAAAATGTGTCATCTTGGGTCAAAAACTAGGTCACTAGGTCAAATCAAAGAAAAACCGTATGTATGCAATAGAGGCTGTATTTTCTAATTGATCTTCATGAAATTTGGTCAGAATGATAGTCTTTATGAAATGAAAGTCAAGTTCGAATATGGGTCTCATACTCTGGGGTCAAAAATTAGGTCACAGGTCGAATAAAAAAACAAACTTATTTATACTCAAGATTTTTGCTCCAATTTTAATGATAATTTGTCAGAATATTTTTTTCCATGAAATCACTAGGTCAAACATGTTAACACTGTTAAGGTGTGTTATGGTGTGTTTCTCAGGTGAGCTTCCTAGGGCCATCTTGGCCCTCTTGTTTGTTGGTTACACCGCCTACATGTATTTGAAGCACATCACATTTATCCACTGTACTTTATTCTAACACGACTTGATTCATTTTCCTATTAAATGAAGAAGGCCGAAAGTTGTGTGTTATTTTACAACAATTCACTGTTCTGGCGTCACAATTATTACGTCGTAGCGTCAAATGGCATAGCGGCGCTTGAAAAAGAAACCTACAAAAAACAGGCAAATATTTTATGGACGTCGTCAAGGATGTACTTAAAACCCTTGGTGACGTGTTAGAATCGAAATAATATATCTCATTTAGTGATTTGCTCTTGAATAAAATCATTGTTTGTCATTCAGATGCATATTACTATATCACTTGGGCTGCGCCCTCGTGATATAATTCCTTCGCATTTGAACTCCAAACAATGATATTATTCAACAAATCACTGGATGAGATATATTATTTCTTAAGCAAACAGTGTATTGCACCAATGTTTAGCAATCCAGATCACTGTTGAAAAAAATGCATTCAGATAGAAAATATCCAATACCCCGGTATATTATGCCCCTTTTTTTTCTGCTGTACATGCCCAAGAAGAGTTACATTTCCTTGATCACAAAATTTCAGTTGTATAAAAATATAACAATGCTCAGAAAATTATGTACATTTAGTTACAAAATTCATTTTGAGAAATACATATATAGTGTAAATCTGCATGGATTTCAAAGATTTTTAACTTCATACCTGTTTTGAAAACATTAGGCACTATCAATATGATTAGTACATCTTGGAGATGCTTTCATCAGATATTTTCTTAAGTATTTCCTGTTAGAACTGTCTGGTCTCCATCATTATAACATGTCAAGGATGTTTTCATCAGATGTTAGATAAGCATATCCTATAAGCAATCTTTTATTAAAATGTCAAGAATTAAATTGTAGAACTGTTGTGAAAGAAAAGTTAATATAAATTTAAGTCAAGTCATGTTTATTTTACTACACTATATATCTGAATTTTTATCTCTGTAGATGCTCCAACATCAGCTCCAGCTTGGCTTGTTCCATTGTTGGGACCAGGACAGACAGACAGACAAACACCAGCACCCATGATGCCTATAGGTGGACCTAGCTCTGAAGTACAGGAAGCACAAGGCTTAAGTATTTCTAAGGGTCAGTTTACATATTTTTGTTATACACCTAAAGGGACTTGGTATCTGATGTTTCTTGTCATGTGTCTGTTTTGACGTAGAATCCTCATACCCAATGGGCACAGTGCTTGAGGACAGAGGATGAACATTATTGACTTTGAGGTTAGTAGGTTAAAGGTCAAGGTCACAGTGACTTTATTGCAAAAACCTTTTTTGTGCATATTCTTGAGAATTTCTTGACCTACAATCCTCAAACTGGACAAGCACACTGTCCACCAATAATGGATGATTCCTATTGATTCTAAGCAATGTGGGTAAAATGTCAAGGTCACAGTAACCCTTAGTGCAAAAAGCACAGTCACCTTGAACTTTTGATTTTAAGGTTTCTTAGTTACAGGTCATGGTTATTTGGTAAATACAATGCTAAGGACATACTTTGCTCTGCTTAGTGGCACTCTGAAATCTTAAAACTTCACTTTAACAGATAATATATGTGACTTTGACGTAGAAGACTTTGTGTGGCATCAACATGTCAGTGTTGTTAATTATGTCAATATCATACATGAAAGCAGGTTTATAAATCCTCATATGGACTGTACCTAAATATCAACAATTGTTAAACTTTTATTGTTAAATTCAAGATACAGAAAACTAATTGAGAAAAAGGAATAGCAGTGGTTCGTCATTTTTTCCAGAAAATTGTGTTTGATGTTACATTGTTATGATTTCAAACTGTCATGATAGCACAGCTAGAGATCTTTATGTGTTTTTGGCTCTACCTGTGAGTTGATCGATACAAGTTTTTATCCGTAATCATGTAACTGCTTCAACTTATTGAAAGGGTTGTAAAGATGGATTTAATTTTAATGTGTTCTATATATTCTAGCTGAAGGTGATAGAATATATGATATCATAGAGAAAGTATGTGACAGTCTACAGTCAGTGAAGGAAATGTTGGATGGTCTGGACAGTGAAAGTGGGGATGGTGATTGTGGCTCTACAATGGCCAGAGGAGCTCAGTGTATGATATATGTTGTCAGAACTATTAAAAGGGAGATAATTAGAAATACTTAATGTAACAATACTGAAAACTAAAATTTCTAAAATGAACTGGTCCGTCTTCCAATTTGGACAGTACCAGCTGATAAAAAAGTGGTGCTTACCTAAAAGGTACTGGCTGAATAGCGAACTGTGCAGATCATGATCAGACTGCATGGATGTGCAGGCTGATCATGATCTACACTGGTCGCGAAGGCAGAATTAATCGTGTCCTGCATGGTAAGGGTTAATGACAGTAACATCTCCTGCTGTAAATTTCAGAAAATATTGAAAATCAGGGACATTTTATGTCAGGTGAATAATTATTGTTATCATGGGTATTTTGTAATGGCATTTATTAAAGCATGCACAGTTTATGATCCATTGTTTAAGACAAATTGTGTACACTTGCATTATTGGTGCATGGGAGTTTGTGAAACAAATTTAATACTTGATTTCAATGAAACTTCATGCATATGATCACCATTTCGACTGTTGGTCCAAGCATTGTAGAGTATTAAAAATGTATTCATTGGCAGAAATGCTTCAGCTGCCTATTTTATACACCATTATAATAATGGTAATGAATTGTTTCAGGTATCAAAGAAAAACTGGGTAAAAAGGAAACTCCAGGTCTGCCTGTCACCAATCCGTCCCAGCTGTCACTAGAACTTGCCAGTATTGTAGAATCAGTTATGGGGGGATCCTCTGGAGGGGTATGTTAGTTTGATGTTTTTTGACAGTGTGTAGTGGTGGTACTAATCTCCAGCATTCTTGTTCATGTAGCCATAGATATTCATAATTTTTAAGCCAGTCAGTGATGCCTTCGTGGCTGAATGGGTAAGGTTACTTAATTATGAGTGCTTGTCCCTAATCTGTTTGAGTTTGAAAGCCTACTTTGGATAAAGAAGTCTTTCCTGTTAGGAAGGGGCAATTCTGTTGGCTTGGGGTCTTCAGTTTTATACTTCATCACATAGCTTCAAAAATTGTCAAAATACAGACTTGCAATTATTTTACTGGTAAGCAGCTTATCTTAAGTATATTAGGAGAGCTTATTAATGAAAACTCTGTCAGTTGACAAATTTAAAGACAAAATCTTGTTGACATTATTCAGATTTCATGATTAATTTTGTAGATCAGGTAATACTTGTGCATATTGCATAATTAAGTATAGTAAAGCTGCATGTCATGTGAAACCTGTTATGGATTAGGTGGATTAAACAGTAGATATTTTTTACGTCACTTTTATTTATGTTATCAATCTCAAATAAGTTCTTATGAATAAACAAATGGTAGCTGAACATAATACTGTATAATTCTGATACCTGCTTAAAGTTCATTAGTAGCTACAAATATTGGCAGAAATAAAAAATACTGACACAAGTATTACCTGATCTACAAAATTAATAAAGAAATCTTGAAAATTTAAAAAAATTCTTATAACCATTCTTGGAGTTCTTTTAAATGATCTATAGAATGAATTACATTGTCTTACATTTAAAGATAAATCACTGCAAAAAGGTAGATTAATCAGTAATGTACAGTAGTAAAAATAAAAGTTGCAAACAATTTTATTGATATACAGCACATGATATAAGAGTTCAGACCCTGTCTTCCAAAGGCTATTTCTGTAATTAAAGTTTGATTTGGTTACAGATTTACAGTTTGTTTTTCACTGCTGCATCAAGCCAGCTACAGAAAGAAGTCACGTCACAAACATGGTTACAGGCAATGGCTGCAGGAATAGCTGCAATACAAAGGTAGTACTGGTGTAAATGTCCAACCTCAATTGTAGAGAACTGTTATCGACTAGTTGACAAGAATGACAAGTTCTAATAAGTTATGTTTGCTTGCTGGTTTTATCACCCTAGGTTACAGAGTCCAGATTAATGTGCTTGCAGGTTTTGTCAGTATACTACGAAATCATTAATTTTCATGGGGGACTAATTTTCGTGGATTTCGTTGTTGAGTCAATCCAAAAAATTTAATCCCAATTAACAAGTAAAATTCCCATTCATTTTTTGTCCAAAAGTTGAAATACACAAATTCATATCCCTGCGAAATTGCCGTTTTGACCAAAACCACAAAATTTCATGCCCACGAAATTAAATGATTTTACAGCAGATTACAGAGTATCAGTTAGATGAAATTGGAAAAGAGGAGATAAGAAATCTTTTCAGTTTTAACAGCTTTCTTTTTTTTAGCCATATAAAAGCAGAGATTTAATCCTAAAACATTTTTCATATTCTTTTTAGCTCACCTTGACCACATCGGAGATTAAAAATAAAATTATATAAAAACATAGAAGAACTTTACAAAATTTTAACACCATAGAGGCTACATTTTCATCTTTGTCTGTATGAAACAACCTAGGCTTAGAACTATTTTATAAGTGAAATATAGGTGAAGTTGGACATTTGGTCATCAGGGATCCAAAAAATAGGTGACTTTGTCAAATCCTAGAAGTTGTTAACACAACAGAGGGTGAATTTTGCACTTGGATCACATGTACATGAAACATGATTTCAGTGAGAGGGATTTTATCTACTTTGAAATTTCAATGAGAGCGATTTGTCCAGTTTGAAATTTCTGCTGCAGGGGACTAAACCACTAAGTTTACTTCGAAATTTCAATGGAAGTTGTTGTTTTTTTCTACCTGTTAAAACTGCTGTAGGAGTTCTGTCTGCTTCATTAAAAAAAAAAAAAAAAACAGTGAGGGTTTGTTTTTCTTGGAGGAAGTTTGTACAGAAAATTTGTTTTGTCCCATTTCAGTTGAATGATTGATATTTTATGTTCATCAAAATTTAATAAATCGATAAAGATATTTTGCAGATATGGTGGTGCAGAGCCAGGAGATAGAACCATGGTATGTTGATCTTTTTTTTATTATACCTCACTTTAGTATACAATGATAAAATCCCATTACACGAGAAAGAGATATTTTGACTATCAAAAACATTTTCAACCTTTTTGACACATGACCAAGCGAAAGTGACTGTCAGGTCATGTGACCACGCTGATATTTAGAATGTCATATAAGGGCAAATAACTGCTTCAATTTTTTAGCCAAATCATGAAATGATTGCCTCTTTTGTACACATATAATATTATATAGTATTTTGTTTACCTTGTTGAACTTGTTCATGAGGATGTTGAAAAGATGAAACTGTTGGATTAAATGAATTAAAAGCATTTTTTAACCTTTTTCTGTACTTAATTTTGTTCGGTATAATAAAATAAATATCATATGGCAGCATGTGTGACATTGATATTGTCAACCCTCGAAATAGAATGTCGCCACTCGGCTTCCCCTTCGGGTGATATTCTGCCCTCAGGTTGACAATATCAGTGTCACACATGCTGTCATATGATATTTATATAATGTCTCTTGCTAAAGTTGGATGAAGGCATGTAGTGTTAATCAGGTCTGCATACACGTGTCTGTGTGTACATATGTATTTGTGTGCAAAAAATCTTGTCTGACTGATAACTTTGTTGTGCATTGTGACATTTTGAAATAACTTGGTACAGTAACCATCAACAAAATGACATGTTTGAATAGTTTCAGCAAGATTGGCTTCATAGTTCTGTTCAATGTCTGTATGGTTTATTCAGCAAGATTAGATTTCATGCTGCTGGTCAGTGTTTGAATGGTTTTAGCAAAGTTAGATTTCATACCACTGTCCATTGATTGAATGATTTCGGCAAGCCTAGAGTGTTATACCACTGTTCATTGTCTGAATGATTTCAGAAAGATTAGATTTCATACCACTGTTCAATGTCTTAGTGATTTCAGCGAGATAAGCTTTCATACCAGTGTTCATTGTCTGAATGATTTCAGCAAGATTGGATTTCATACTGCTGTTCAGTGTCTGAATGGTTTCAGTGAGCTTAGATTTCATACTGATGTTCATTGTCTGATTGGTTTCATCAAGACTAGATTTCAAAATGCTGTTTAATGTCTGAATGGTTTCAGTGAGATAAGATTTCATACCACTGTTTAATGTCTGAATAATTTCAGCAAGATTAGGTTTCATACCGCTGTTTGATGTCTGAATGGTTTCAGCGAGATTAGATTTCAAACTGCAGTTGAATGTCTGAATAATTTCAGAAAGATTAGATTTCATACCACTGTTCATTGTCTGAATGATTTCAGCAAGATTAGATTTCATACTGCTGTTCAATGTCTGAATGGTTTCAGTGAGCTTAGATTTCATACTGCTGTTCAATGTCTGAATGGTTTCAGTGAGCTTAGATTTCATACTGCTGTTCAATGTCTGAATGGTTTCAGCATGCTTAGATTTCATACTGCTGTTCAGTGTTGGAATGATTTCAGCTAGCTTAGATTTTATACTATTGTTCAATGTCAGATTGGTTTCAGCAAGCTTAGATGGTTTCAGCAATATTAGAACTTGACAGTATCTGTCACATGATGTAGTCTAGAGAGACTGATAAACACAAACCTGTAAATTTATAGTGTCAGTAAACTGTCAAACACAGATCCTCTGTTATAAGAGATCAGTTTTTATTAGCTCACCTGAGCCAAAGGCCATGGTGAGCTTTTGTGACCGCTCAATGTCCGTCGAACGTCGTCAGTTGTGCATCGTCTGTCCGTCAACATTTTCTAAAAAAATCTTCTTCTTGAAAACAACTGGACAGATTTACACCAAACTTCACAGGAATAATCCTTGGGTGCCCCCCTTTCAAAATTGTTCAAAAAATTGAATTCCACACAGAATTCTGGTTGCTATGGCAACCTAAAGGAAAAACTTTAGAAATCTTCTTGTCCAAAACCGCAAGGCGTAGAGCCTTGATATTTGGCGTGTAACATCATCTAATGGTCCTCAAGTAAGATTGTTCAATTTGGCCCCTGGGGTGAAAAGGGGACCTGCCCCAGAGATCACAAGTTTTACGTAGACTTGTATAGGAATTTTAGATATTTGGTTTGTAGCATTGTCTTATGGTCCTCAACCAAAATTGTTCAAATTGTACCCCTTGGGTGAAAAGAGGCCCTGCCCTGGGGGTCCCAAGTTTTATATAGACTTATATAGGAAAAAGCTTTAAAAATCTTCTTGTCTGAAACCGTATGACCTAGGCTTTTGGTATTTGGTATGATGCATTGTATAGTAGTCCTCTACCAAAATTGTTCAAATTATGCCCCTGGGGTTAAAAGAGGCTCTGCCCTGGGGTCACTTAGTTATTATGTGCGTTATATAGGAAAAAATACTTAAAAAATCACTTGATCCTATTTCCAAGACTGTTTAAATATAATTACCTGATGACCTAAAGTAATATGATGTCACTTGACTGTGATCTTGACCTACTGACCTACTTTCTTGTTTTTAAAGATACAGCCTTGAAATTATGATGATATACACAGTTTTGCACGCCAATCGTAAAACTGAATTTCATTGACCATGAATGTGGCCTACTGACTTTCTTAATATTTTATTATCAGTTTGACATTTGAAACATGTAGCTCATATTACTCAGGTGAGCGATCCAGGGTCATCATGACCCTCTTGTTTTTAAAAATCTTCTTGTCTAAAACCACAAGACCTAGGCTTTTGATATTTGGTATGTAGCATTGCCTTGTGGTCCTCTACCAAAATTGTTCAAATTATAACCCTGGGGTGAAAAGAGGCCCTGCCCGGGATGGGGTCTCAAGTTTTACATAGACTTATAGAGGAAAAAACTTTAAAAATCTTCTTGTCTGAAACTGCAAGTCCTAGGCTTTTGATATTTGGTATGTTGCATTGCCTTGTGGTCCTCTACCAAAATTGTTCAAATTATGCCCCTGGGTCGAAAAGAGGCCCTGCCCGGGGGGGGGGGGGGGGGGGGGGGTGGTCTCAAGTTTTACATAGACTTATATAGGAAAAAACTTTAAAAATCTTCTTGCCTGAAACTGCAAGGCATAGGCTTTTGATATTTGGTATGTTGCCTTGCCTAGTGTTCCTCTACCAAAATTGTTCAAATTATGCCCCTGGGTCGAAAAGAGGCCCAGCCCTAGGGGTCCCAAATTTAACATAGACATATCTATAGGGAAAAAAATCTTCTTTTCTGAAAGTTCAAAGCCTAGGCCTTTGATATTTGGTATGTAGCATTGCCTAGTGGATCTCTAACAAGATTGTTCAAATTATGCCCCTGGGGTGAAAAGAGGCCCCGCCCTGTGGGTCACTTGTTATATGAGTTATATAGGAATTATATAGGAATTATGCCCCTTTGGTGAAAAGAGGCCCCCGCCTCAGTAACTCAGGTGAGTGATTCAGGGTCATCATGACCCTCTTGTAGTTCAATGCTTTTATTTCTTTTTCATTGTAAAAAAATGTTCATCTAAGTCAGATCTACTCAAGGGATCCTTTATATGTCTAGACTAGTGTGAAAAGACTTTAAAGGCTGTAAGAACTTGGAAGCAATCAAGTGTGTGGTCTTGAAATGTTTCTAAAATAATCATTGAAGATTTTAAATTGTAGTTAGATGCACTGTGGGCAGCAAAGGAAACCTTTGAGAAAAAATTAGCAGATTCCTCACCTGTGGAAGCATTTAGAGAAGCTGTAAAGGTATGTGTTATATAGATGTTGGTTCCATACAAGGAAACTGTCTGATACTGTCCAATGGTGAATTCACTAGAAAGTTAATGAGGCTTTCAGGATGATAAGACAAGCAGACAACTTCTTTTAACAAAATTATTTCCATTTTCCCACTTGGATAATGCAGCATCCTGTCTCAAATAGTTTTCCTTGAATATCTCTGGAACCAATACAGATATTATTTTCAAACTTTAAACAAGCTTTTAGGATCATAAGACATGTTGACATAAAATGAGCCGTGCCATGAGAAAACCAACATAGTGCATTTGCAACCAGCATGGATCCAGATCAGCCTGCACTAACGGTTTCTCAAATTGTAATAGGCTTTGAAAGCGAACAGCATGGATCCTGACCAGACTGCGCGGATGCGCAAACGCACTGTGTTAGTTTTCTCATGGTGTGGCTCAAATAATTTTCCATTTAGCACTTAAAAATGACTTTGTTAAGAGAACTTAGGGTACAGTAAAACACATCACTGATTGTTGCAATCAGAGGAACAAAACATTTGAGGTAAACTGTACAGGGTTTGGAGCAACACAAACAGAAAATATATAGAAAACTGCTGGGAACTACTTGAAGACAGAATATGTAATGTTTGACTGTTGGAAGAATAGGTAGAGCTATTACACTCACCTGGCGGTGACATTCCCGTTGGCATCCCAATTTGGTAAAGTTTTTGTGTGTATGCTGTTACCTCAGCAGCCACTTGTGGAAAAAGGTAGAAACTTAAAGCACTTGTTCACTGTGATGATCTGATGTGCATTCCACATGTTCCATAACTCTATTTCGCGTTTTAACAAAATGTTTCCTTTCTGTATTTGGTAATTTTTGGTTAAGTTTGTATGGGTAAACTGGTATCTCAGTAAGTACTGGTGGGAATGGATAGAAATTCACACACTGTGATGGTGTGACATAATTACGATGCTCAAATTACATAATTCTTTTTATACGCCCGAAGGGACGTATTATGTTATGACGCTGGTGTCCGTCTGTCCGTTAGCAATTTTGTGTCTGTCCGTTAGCAATTTTGTGTCCGCTCTGTAACTCTTGAACCCCTTGAAGGATTTTAAGGAAACTCTACACAGTTGTTCACCACATTGAGACGATGTGCAGAGCGCATGTTTTGGATGTCTCGCTTCAAGGTCAAGGTCACACTTAGGAGTCAAAGGTCATATCAGTTTGTTTCGTGTCCGCTCTGTAACTCTTGAACCCCTTGAAGGATTTCAAAGAAACTTGACACGAATGTTCTCCACACCACAACGACGTGCAGGGCGCATGTTCCGGATGACTTGCTTCAAGGTCAAGGTCAAACTTAGGGGTCAAAAGTCATATCAGTTTGTTTCGTGTCCGCTCTGTAACTCTTGAACCCCTTGAAGGATTTCAAAGAAACTTGACACAAATGTTCACCACACCAAGACGACGTGCAGAGCGCATGTTCGGGATGACTTGCTTCAAGGTCAAGGTCACACTTAGGGGTCAAAAGTCATATCAGTTTGTTTCGTGTCCGCTCTGTAACTCTTGAACTGCTGGAAGGATTTCAAAGAAACTTGGCAGAAATGTTCACCACATTGTAACAATGTGCAGAGCGCATGCTCGGGATGACTTGCTTCAAGGTCAAGGTCACACTTAAGGGTCAAAGGTCATATATGACTTTGCTTTGTGTATATTGCTCTGCATTGCAGTGCTCTTGTTTTTATTTGGCAGATCTCATTTTTGAACTTACAATAATTTTTTTTTTGAATTACTTCCCTTTTATGTTACTATAAATAGCTTATTTTGAAACTTTTTTATTATTGGCCGTAGGGAAAAACCGAGACCACTTTTCTGTGGTACAACATGGATGGTACCTCTAATTTTAAGGTGTATTTTTACATACTTGTACCTGATAAGGATTTTTTTGTAGACTTTGAATATTTTTTTTGTGGACTTAGATTTGTTTTTTGAAGTTTTCCTTTTGTTGTTCCAGTCCTTTGGGGCTACAACAGTCAAGTTCTTAAAATTTTGCTCCCATCCTATGATGTAAGCCTTCGGGCGTATATTGCCCTGCTTGGCGGCGCTCTTGTTTGTTTATTTACAGAGTTATGCTCCTTTTTTCATTTTCTTTAGTGACAAGGCTTTTTGGATATAAATGTAGTCAAGTGTTGCTGTCCACCGACACCTGAAGTTTTTCTAAATTTGTTATTTATTTTTAGACATTTAAGACAACAACTTTCAGCCTACTGAAAGGAATTTAGTGTAACTCTATACATTGCTAGGTCGCAAAGAGAGAAAGTGGAACCATCAGAAGCATAATTTAGTCTTGCATGATTATAAAAATTAATGTTCTCTCTTTTTCTTGAATTTTACTACTTAAAACCTTTTCGAAAATTTAGCACTATAGATTTATAACTTTCACTTAATTGATAACTCAGTTATGAGTGGCAAAAAGAGTTATTGAAGGCCTTGATTACAAGAAATTTTCACTAACAAAATACTTTTATGGAGGTATGACTCACTTGCAGTGATAGCTCTACTTAGGGTTAGATAAGGACAGCAGATATGTTTAGTATTGGTCGATATTTTGTGTTGTATATTTCAGGCAGGAGAAAGTGCTGCAGAGAGTACAAAGGATATGAAAGCTCGTGCAGGACGTGCCAGTTATGTCAGTGCTGACCTACTTACGAAAGCAGATCCCGGTGCTATGGCTGTTGCTGTCTGGTTGAAAGCTATACTAGAGTTGCTTGTCTAATGGCAGACTGTTCATTCCATAAAACTTTTCCTATCATTTTATAATGTGAAAATTTGACTGCTACAGTTCTAGTTGTTACAAGGTTTCTACATAATTATACTGTTTGTCAGATACAAATGAGCCGTGCCATGGGAAAACCAACATAGTGGGTGTGCGACCAGCATGGATCCAGACCAGCCTGCGCGTCCGCGCAGTCTGGTCAAGATCCATGCTGTTCGCTAACGGTTTCTCCAATTCCAATAGGCTTTAAAAGCGAACAGCATGGAGCCTGACCAGACTGCGCGGATGCGCAGGCTGGTCTGGATCCATGCTGGTCGCACACCCACTATGTTGGTTTTCCCATGGCACGGCTCAAATCATGATAAATGTCAAGGTGTGATAACAAATAGTTTTTTTTTTTAAGAAATAATTATAATAGTCATGAAACTAGTCTTTAATTAAATTAATGTGAATTAGTGTAATTTTACTGCATTTTATAGGAGAGAGGATTTACATTGTTTTTTATATATCATATGAGATCTCTTGTTATATTATTGTTTTTGGTTTTAACAAAAATAGATTATAACTTTCCTTGTTACTCAAAGGAAAAGTAGGCAAAACATTAAACAACACAAAGTTTTTGTTTGATTGTTATGTATTTGATTAGATTGTATGTAAAATGTGTTTTCACAATGGTATGGTGATAGGTCTTTGATCTATTGAGAAATTTTCATCCGTCTTCAAGAACAGTACAAAATAACTTGGGGTTTTGTTATAGGGCCATTATGAAAAACATTATATTTAACATTAAAGCGTTTACTTTTGAATTGTATCAGTGAGGGAATTATTTCATGGGTGTGGTGTTTCAATTGATTAATTCCAAATGATCAAACCTTTTTCTGTTTATGATTTCTGTTAAAAATTTGAAATTCACCGACACTGAACAGTCATTTTGCCAGTTACAACCAGTTTTATGCCAATGAAATTAAATAGCTTTACAGTATTTTGTTTCTTGCATTTTAATACAAATTATGCAAGTTATACATTTTGGTGCTATGTTGTACATGCTTGGAGTGGTATCTAGTGTCATTTATCATAAATGGTATTGTCATCTATATTATACATTATATATTACCAGTATTATTAAATGTTTTCAATCATCTTAGAAATTTATTTATATCAATGAATATTTTAAACATTTTTGAACTGTCTCTTCCATTGATTGGAATGAATATAGAGCTATTGTGATTTCTAAATTTCTATCAGTGTTGAGGCTCTAAATGTTATAAAATTTGTAGTAACAGCAGAGGTTTTTATATAATTTAAGGCCATTAAAAACTTGATGTACGAGGTGTGTACAGAAAGTTCCAAGACTGTGATCATATAAGAAAAGCAAGAAGTGGTGTGATATTGAAAAATCACGCATATATAGATTAAGCATACTTGTAATTGTGTACAAATTTTAATTACATTCCAACTGTAAAAATATGAAATACAGTAAAATTAACACTCACAGTATAGAGCTGTCGGCCCAAAGCAATGTCATTTTAAGCACAACGTCCAGTTAATGTCACTCCTTTTCAAAGTAACATCCACTAACCAGCTCACATTTCTTGTGCAGCCAAACCTCAGAGTCAAACACATTTTTAAACCATAGGTTATCAAGGGTTTCCAACACTATCTTTTTATGGTTGCCACCCTAATGTCACACAAACTCGCATATAGAAATTCTCCTGTCCATATCAAGCATAGCCTTCACGATGCTAGCCTTCCCTGCTTCCACACCAGGTCTCCCTGCTCTTCTATCATCACCGGTTGATGTTCTTCCTTCTGTAAACTGTCTATACCATTCAAACCCAACAGCACGGCTCAATGTCTTCTCACCGAATGACTTATATAGCATTTCACATGTCTTTGTTGGTGAAACATTGGTGCTTGATAACGTGCCGCTTTTCTATGGTGTCACGATCCATGTTTTTGAGCACCTGTTTGTTTATTTCAATGCAGAAACATGATCTGACATCATCGCAAGTGAATTATGACATCATTTCAACACAGACAGGATGTTTCCCGTGTTTTGATCAGCAAAACATGCAAATAAAACTAAAAGGAAGGTATAAAATAAGGTGTGGGCCGGCATTGTGTATATGAGGCTGCTATGGATACGATAACTATTCAGTACATCAGTATAGAAGGTTAAGATTTTGAAATTGTATAAACAAGGCCAGGCTTACGTCTGTAATTGGTACAAATTTGGTTTTTGTGTCTTAAAAACATACGAAATTATCCATGGAGTCTTGGAACTTTCTGAACACACCTTGTATTTGTCTAAAATTTTCAAATTACTGTGTTCTTAACCCTCTTCTAATGCTAAAAAATATTCTCTTTTTTTTTTGCTCACCTGAAAAAGTGGTCAGGGTGAGCTGTTGTGATACCCGTGTGTTGTCATCCATCACTGCCACCATTCATCATTATTGTTGTTCAGATATTTTGTCTTTATAAGATCTTGGATAAGTTTGAATCTGGGTTATATTGGGTAAAAACTCATTCACTAAGTCAAATTATAGAAAAACCTTGTTAACTACCTGACCATTATGAAATTTGGTCATAATGTTTGTTCTTTTGAAGTCTTAAGTTTGGTTCAAAATTGGTCATATAGGGTCAAAACTTGTTGATAAATCCTTATTTACACTCTAGAGGCTTTAATTTCTGCCTTATCTATATGACTTCTGGTCAGAATGTTTGTTTTTGTGAAATCTAAAGTTTTAAGCTGTGTTAAAGGTAAAGATGGGGGTCACTTTGTCAAATAAACCTAGTTAAGGTAGTTCTGCATGTTTGAAACAAAAATTGTTCTATAATGTATAATTTTAGTAAGCTGTATTATTGTATCCGAAGGAATGTCAGCCAATAAATATGATATGCTTGTGAGCTTAATTTCTTGTTAGACCAGTTTGAAAATATTGGTCTTCTGGTCAAAGTTCACAATGGGCTTCTATGAATAATCACATTTTGATGACATTTTTAGCTCACCTGTCACAAAGTGACAAGGTGAGCTTTTGTGATCGCGCGGTGTCCGTCGTCCGTGCGTCCGTCCGTCCGTCCGTAAACTTTTGCTTGTGACCACTCTAGAGCTAACATTTTTCATTGGATCTTTATGAAAGTTGGTCAGAATGTTCATCTTGATTATATCTAGGTCAAGTTCGAAACTGGGTCACTTGCGGTCAAAAACTAGGTCAGTAGGTCTAAAAATAGAAAAACCTTGTTACCTCTCTAGAGGCCATATATTTCACAAGATCTTCATGAAAATTGGTCAGAATGTTCATCTTGATGATATCTAGATCAATTTCGAAACTGGGTCACGTGCCATCAAAAACTAGGTCAGTAGGTCTAAAAATAGAAAAACCTTGTGACCTCTCTAGAGGCCATATATTTCACAAGATCTTCATGAAAATTGGTCAGAACGTTCACCTTGATGATATCTAGGTCAAGTTCGAAACTGGGTCATGTGCCATCAAAAACTAGGTCAGTAGGTCAAATAATAGAAAAACCTTGTGACCTCTCTAAAGGCCATATTTTCATGGGATCTGTATGAAAGTTGGTCTGAATGTTCATCTTGATGATATCTAGGTCAGCTTCGAAAACTGGGTCACGTACGGTCAAAAACTAGGTCAGTAGGTCTAAAAATAGAAAAACCTTGTGACCTCTCTAGAGGCCATATATTTCACAAGATCTTCATGAAAATTGGTCAGAAGGTTCACCTTGATGATATCTAGATCAACTTCGAAACTGGGTCACGTGCCCTCAAAAACTAGGTCAGTAGGTCAAATAATAGAAAAACCTTGTGACCTCTCTAAAGGCCATATTTTTCATGGGATCTGTATGAAAGTTGGTCTGAATGTTCATCTTGATGATATCTAGGTCAAGTTCGAAACTGGGTCACTTGTGGTCAAAAACTAGGTCAGTAGGTCTAAAAATAGAAAAACCTTGTTACCTCTCTAGAGGCCATATATTTCATGAGATCTTCATGAAAATTGGTCAGAATGTTCACCTTGATGATATCTAGATCAAGTTCGGAAGTGGGTCACGTGTCCTCAAAAACTAGGTCAGTAGGTCAAATAATAGAAAAACCTTGTGACCTCTCTAGAGGCCATATTTTTTATGGGATCTGTACGAAAGTTGGTCTGAATGTTCATCTTGATGATATCTAGGTCAAGTTCGAAAATGGGTCACGTGCGGTCAAAAACTAGGTCAGTAGGTCAAATAATAGAAAAACCTTGTGACCTCTCTGAAGGCCATATTTTTCATGGGATCTGTATGAAAATTGGTCTGAATGTTCATCTTGATGATATCTAGGTCAAGTTCGAAACAGGGTCATGTGCGGACAAAAGCTAGGTCAGCAGGTCTAAAAATAGAAAAACCTTGTGACCTCTCTAGAGGCCATACTTGTGAATGGATTTCCATTAAAATTGGTCAGAGTGTTCACCTTGATGATATCTAGGTCAAGTTTGAAACTGGGTCACATGCCTTAAAAAACTAGGTCAGTAGGTCAAATAATAAAAAAAACCTTGTGACCTCTCTAGAGGCCATACTTTTCATGGGATCTGTATGAAATTTGGTCTGAATGTTCATCTTGATGATATATAGGTCAAGTTTGAAACTGGGTCAACTGCGGTCAAAAATTAGGTCAGTAGGTCTAAAATTATTAAAATCTTTTGACCTCTCTAGAGGCCATATTTTTCAATGGATCTTCATGAAAATTGATCTGAATGTTCACCTTGATGATATCTAGGTCAGTTTCGAAACTGGGTCACATGCAGTCAAAAACTAGGCCAGTAGGTATAAAAATAGAAAAACCTTGTGACCTCTCTAGAGGCCATATTTTTCATGAGATCTTCATGAAAATTAGTGAGAATGTTCACCTTGATGATATCTAGGTACAGTTCAAAACATGGTCGCGTACCTTCGAAAACTAGGTCAAATAATAGAAAAACCTTGTGACCTCTCTAGAGACCATATTTTTCAATGGATCTTTATGAAAATTGGTCAGAATTTTTATCTTGATAATATCTAGGTCAAGTTCAAAACTGGGTCACATGAGCTCAGAAACTAGGTCACTATGTCAAATAATGACGTCATACTCAAAACTGGGTCATGTGGGAAGAGGTGAGCGATTCAGGACCATCATGGTCCTCTTGTTTGCATATGGGAAATGTTTCAAAATGTTTATTTTAATGAACATTTCATAGATATAGATTTACTTATTTTTTTACCCATGTGCCTAAATAAAATGTGTAGATACAATCATGTGCTTAATTTTTCACAATTTGCCAGCTATCATTGCTGCTTATTTTATGTTATTATTTTGAATAAGTTTTGGTGAAAACCTTTATTTTGTTAGAATAAACCTGAAGAAATACAACAGAGATGACTGTTTAACACTTAATACACGGGATATATCAGATTTGCTACCTGTATAATACCTACAAGGCTTTATTCTAGATTTTCTGGATAAATGACATTACTCCATCACTTCCAGTTTATGAGACTTGCAGAATTGACACTCCAGAGGAAATTTTCTGTCTGATCTTTATGAGGCTGTCTGAACGGTTGTTTTTTCAGAAAGCTGGGTCAGGTTTGAAGAATTAAGTTAGGTGAGCAATATGTGGCTTTCATGGTCTTCTTGTTTTGGTACTTTTCTTAATTAATTTTGATAGCTGTAAGATTTAGCATAAACAAGTCCCATCCATATTGACTGGTAATATTTTATGTGACCTTTATTGAGCAGCTGTATACATGTACAAGGAATTATCTGTTGCAAATTTGACCTCAACTTCAAAATTGGTTTGTGTTTACAAAATATCATTAAAATCTAAAAGTGAATGATTTTATTGCATCCTAAACTCTGAAAGATCATTCTTTGCTTGTGGTTTGTTAAACTGATGTTCAGGTTGAACCGTCCCTTTTGTTTGCATTAGTTATTGTTACCCTTTTTAAATGGAATTAATCATTTCTCTTATTTTGTTTTGCCAAAAAATATATATCATATGTAAAAAACCAAAATCAGTGTGCCAGCGATTATAGTTATTAGTAAGTGATTAATAGCACATAAATTTAGGAGGATTTTGAGGGTGTTTCTCTTGCCAATAAAATGAAAATACCAGTATATAATTCTGACTTTTGTTGTAATTATACCCCCACCAAACATGTTTGAGGGGGGTATATAGGAGTCAGTTTTGTCGCGTCCCGTCCCGTCCCGTCCCGTCCCGAAATCTATTATCTCAGTTATTACCAAATGGATTTGATTCAAACTTAAAATACATGTTCCACCTTATCACCCACATCATGTGACACAAGGTGCATAACTCTTGACACCAAGTTTTCATGAATTATGTCCCCTTTTACTTAGAATTTAAGGTTAATTTTGTTGTATTTTCACCATATCTCAGTTATTACTAAATGGATTTGATTCAAACTTAAAATAGATGTTCCACCTCATCACCCACATCATGTGACATAAGGTGCATAACTCTGACACCATTTTTTTTTATGAATTATGCCCCTTTTACTTAGAATTTAAGGTTGATTTTGATGTATTTTCACTTTATCTCAGTTACTACTGAATGGATTTGATTCAAACTTAAAATAGATGTTCCACCTCATCACCCACATCATGTGCCCACATCATGTGACACAAGGTGCATAACTCTGACACCAAGTTTTCATGAATTATGTCCCCTTTTACTTAGAATTTAAGGTTAATTTTGTTGTATTTTCACTTTATCTCAGTTACTACTGAATGGATTTGATTCAAACTTAAAATAGTTGTTCCACCTCATCACCCAGATGATGTGACATAAGGTGCTTAACTCTGACATAATTTTTTTTATGAATTATGTCCCCTTTTACTTTAAATTTAAGATTGATTTTGATGTATTTTCACTATATCTCAATTATTACAAAATTGATTTGATTCAAACTTAAAATAGATGTTCCACCTCATCACCCACATCATGTGACACAAGGTGCATAACTCTGACACCAATTTTTCATGAATTATGCCCCTTTTTACTTAGAATTTAAGGTTAATTTTGATGTATTTTCACTTTATCTCAATTACTACTGAATGGATTTGATTCAAACTTAAAATAGATGTTCCACCTCATCACCCACATCATGTGACACAAGATGCATAACTCTGACACTATTTTTCTTGAATTGTGTCCCCTTTTACTTAGAATTTAAGGTTAATTTTGATGTGTTTTCACTATATCTCATTCTGATTGGCTTAGAGCCAAAGGGAAGTGACCTTTTTTAACCTTTGTACTGAGTTTCTTCCCCTTAAATTCCAGGAATTAGTCTATTTTAGAAATCCTATTTTAGATTTTCAATATTTTAGGTATTTTCTAACTTTTTATTATAAGTCCTATGTAAAAAGTAAAACATTTTTCTGTGTAACATGGGTCGGTAAGACACTTTTTGTATTCACTTTTAGTGTATCTCTAATATTAGAGATTTAATATATTTACTAGTATTACTATACTAGTATTATACTAGTATTACTTATATGTGGAAGCCCAGGATGAAGTACTCCAAAGTATTTTTAAGATTCCTTACGGTTGCCATTCTTCTGTGACAAGACCGTATGGTGGGGGTATGAGTCACTCCTGTGACAGTTCTAGTTTAACCACCTGTCATAAATATCATCATGTGTGTGATATTGCAGAGAACTTGTAAATTTAAACTATGAAATTGCCATTGTAATACAGAAATTATGTACTTTTGGGAAATGACACTTACTACTGACAATGTTTTTATGCTCTTTTTTTTATAGATGGGATTGGAATGTCCTACATCTCAGCAGTTACGGCCCTTCCTTGAATGACTAAAAATTGTGAAAATTGACAGTGTCAGCTCTCTAACTTAAATAGTTCTTATTCAGTGTTCACCATTCTTGGTCATAATGTTTATGAGAATAAGGAATAATATCGCAGACAAGTTTGATAAGCAGCTGGATATTCTTAGTCACACTTTTGAGTTATGGCCCTTGAATTACTTAAAATTGCATAAATGGACAGTGTCCACTTAATAACTCTAATAGTTGTTATCCAGTATTCACCAGACTTATTCAGAATGTTTATGGGCATATTATTGTTGCAGAGTTCAGTAACAAGATGAATAGTCCTTGTTGCTTTGAAGTTGTGGCCCTCGAACAAATTTAGAAAACTGACAACTTGTGAACTCAGTAATTAGAGTAGTTTGAAAGTTAAAAGTGATTTGCTGCAACAGGCATACATTATGTCAGATTGCCTGTTTTCCACTCATGATGAATTATATACTATCTCTCCTGTTAGAACCTTTGGCTTTTGAACAATTATGGGCAGCTTGACTGTTCTGTTTAACCCTTTTTATGCCCACAGGAGACATTATGGTGTTTGAACTTTGCATTTTGTCCATCACACTGTGTTGGGTACTCAGCTTCTACAGTTTCCGAACTGTATGTCTTCAACTAAGTGGACATGTTCTTATTTTCTGGACTTTCATAAGGACAATGTGTATTCAACTTCTACAGTTTCCAACAATAAAGAGTGGAAATGTGTACGTTTTCAGGACTTCCATGTCAAATTAGTTTTTCTGGACTTAAGCCCATTTTATGCGTCTGGTGTCGAAAGATCTCTGGAGGCAAATACTGTCAGTACTGTCTGTCCACCTGTTCTTTACAGGTTCTTGTGTACGTAAATCCAATAGTTTCCATCCAATTGAAACTAGAAATGTGTCACAGACACAGATGCCCCCGCAACACGAGAAAGGTCACAGGCATGGTACTGCTCACAAATAAAAAGAAGGACCCTTGGCCAAGGGAAGTTAATCTTAAAACAAGAGCTGCCTCCGTAGGATGACACATGCCCCCAATGGCACTTTGAATGAATAGTTATGGCCAATATTAGAGTTTAGGACCTTTGACCTACGGAGCAGGGTCTTGCACGCGACACATCGTCTTACTGTGTCACACATTCATGCATAGTTATTTTAAAATCCATGCATGAATGACAAAGATAAGGACCGGACATGCCCATCAATACACTATCATGAAAAATGATCTTTAACGTCTAAGTGTGACCTTGACCTTTGAGCTACGGACCTGGGTCTTGCGCACTGCACGTCGTCTTACTGTGGTACACATTCATGCCAAGTTATTTGAAAATCCATCCATCGATGACAAAGATATGGACCGGACACGCCCATCAATGCACTATCCTTTAACGTCTAAGTGTGACCTTGACCTTTGAGCTACGGACCTGGGTCTTGCGCACTGCACGTTGTCTTACTGTGGTACACATTCATGCCAAGTTATTTGAAAATCTATCCATCGATGACAAAGATATGGACCGGACACGAAAATTGCGGACAGACTGACAGACCGACAGACGGTTCAAAAACTATATGCCTCCCTTCGGGGGCATAAAAAAAAAAATTGGATGCAACATGCATGTTGTACTACAGAAAAGTGGTTTGATTTTTCCCTACAACCAGTAATAAAAAAGTTACAATATAAGCTATTTATAGAACAACAAAGGGAAGTAATTCTAAACTAGGGACCTGGTTCATACGCATGACATTCTGTCTCATGATGGTATACAAATGAGCCAACTTACATCAAAATCTCTCCATGCATGAAGAAATGCTCAGGACAAAGTCATTCTTGTATGTGACCTTTGGCCTCTGTGACTTTGACCTTAGACCTAGGGATCTGGTTTTGCGCATGACATATCGTCTATCCACGCTTATTATTTTGAAATCGAACCGTGCCTGTCAAAGTTATGGACCGGACACAAAGACCACATTATCAGTATATATGTAGTGAAAATTGGCTTAGTTCAACCAAGGACTGTGACCTTGACCTTAGACCTGGTTGTTGCGCATGACACATCATTTATCCATGCTTATTATTTCTGTGAAATTATTCTGAAATTGGACCACGCATGTCAAAGTTATGGCCCGGACACGAACACCACCCTTTCCCGAACATACAAACGCACACAGGGGTAACACTATATGACCCCCTCACCCCATTTTATGGCAGGGGCATAATAAAACTTACTATACATCATCAGCATGCTGTGGACATTCACATATTACAGTGACTGTCATGTTTGATTATTTTTTCTGGAGTTACAGCTCTGTTGTGGACTTCTGATTAAACATTTTCTTGTTCAAGAGTACATCTACTAGTATTTCAGTTGTGTGCTAGTCAGTTAGGCAAAGTGTTCCTGGGTCCAGCTCCAGTACTATTCTGCAGAATTTGATCCAGCAAACATTTCACAGTATCAATTGGTTCTTGATTTGTAATTCATATTTATTTGTGGACAAAAATGTGTAAGAAGATTTTAACATGAAATTTCCCGCGAACTAAGCGATACGAGTAGGAAAGACATCCAGATTTTGTCAGTGTTAAGAAATGAGCAACTTGGTATTATGGTTTCTCATAGGTAACTAGAAAATTTTTGGGTCGCCAATAAAGCACCTCTTAACTTCACACCAATTGCGGTCTTAAAGTGGTTTCAGCTTAAGAATTCCTACAGACATCAAGCTGCTAATAATGATAACTGCTGGTTGCTAATACTGGCTTTTGTTTCAGTAAAGCCTACTCCTTTAAAGTTCCAGTTTAACCCTTACCCTGCTAAATTTCTATAATGAACTTGTTCATCTTTCAATTTGGACAGGACCATTAACTGTTAAAAGGGGTTAAGAAAAAGATACTGAATGGCAAACTGCAGATCATGATCAGACTGCATGGATGTGCAGGCTGATCATGATCTACACTGGTTGCAAAGGCAGAATCAATTGTGTCCAGCATGATAAGGGTTAACTCAACCAACTGTTATCTAGCTAGCTATGTGGTCAGTTTAAGATGCTGACTTTGGTTCATAGGCTAAACACTGTGAAATGGACAGGAGTGCTTCTCAAAACAGAAAACTAACAAACAAGATGGATAAAATGATTTTATTTTGTATTTAAATTATGTCATTCCTTCACTAAGATTATGAATGTAACTTTACAGCAAATAACTACATGTAGTGTGAATTTATGCAACCAGCTTCCTTTCAAACACAAAAAACTTATATGAACAGTAAAAGCAGTGAATCTTAAAAACAGAAGTCAGACTGACAGCATAGCCAAACCATTGAAACACTTCTTTGTAGCTTCTGTGGTTATGTATTCTGTACATTATGAAATATTTAATTTATTGTTTCTGTGGTGAAGGTTGGGTGCTGATTAGCTCCTATGCGTGATTAAAAGCCTGACCAATGTTTTGCTGCATTTTGCTGTAAATAGACTCTTCTTTTTTTCCATCAATTAATTATATACTCTGTCAAAGGTTTGAATTAAATAAAGATGTTATTTCTTCTGTAAATGTAATTTGCATTTAGCCATTACTTAAAAAATTTGTTAACATGTTAAATATGAAATACTTGAAAAAAGAAGCAATTTTGTCTCACTTTATTATTGATGTTTAATCTCAAAATTAGGAAAACACTTTCTTGTAAAAATTTTAAAATTGCACCACTGCACCAGTAAAGACTCAAATGTTTTAATGGTTGGCAATTTTCCTGTTGTCGATCTTCTATATGATAAGGAGCCATCAAAGGTATTTTCTACACACTGTAGCATAATCAAGCTGACATAAAATCAGGATATCCAGATTATACTGTAACATGTTCATATAACTGCTATACAGAATATGTTCTACTCCAGTTTCACTGTTCTACAATTGCACATTAACTGCCACTCTCTATGTATAGCACTGTTATATAATGTCAAATAATTCATGACAAAACTATCCAGTAACCAGACGTTAGCTCAGTACACTTAACTGTTATGTTTTGGGAAATTGTTCAGCCTTCATTTTGAAAAAAAATTCTATTGTTTTTACGCAACATGAAAATGCTGTGAAAAAAAGCCTAGTCTATATTATCAGGGTGATCTGAATATGTAAAACTGAATGAATGTTTAACCCTTTAGAAAATGCCCAAAGTACTTTAACAAACACTAGTTTTCTGCTTTGTAGCTGATCCAACAGGTTCACTGGGAAAACTATTGCTTGGATTAATATTAAATCTAAACACAGGAATCTATATATAATAGGCAATTATACAGTAACATGCAGCCTAAAGCCTCACACTGCAAATATAATTTAGCATCCATTAAATAAAACATAGGAACCAGTTGGATCAGTTACAAATTGATGATGTCTCAGTGACAAAATTCCACCATACTTTTACATGTAAATAATGACACCATAATTTAGTGTTGTAACTGTTTCTGGTATCTCAAAGATACAGAACTGATTCAAACAATATCATTTGTAAAGCTTCAAAATAACATCTATTACAGAAAGTTTTAAATTTATTATAGAAATCTGAACCCTGCTGAGAATAATGACAGCCCAAGAAACTCTGAGAGAGCCTAAACAATTTTTCAGGTAGTGTTTTCTCCGATCGAGGAACTGTAACAGAGACTGAACAGTTTTTCATGGTGAGAAACTTCGAGAGAGAGACTGTACTTTGTGCAGCGTTGTTTTCTGTCATTATTCTCTGCAAAGTGTAGAGCAGTGTTACACAACACTTTAAATTCATAATAACTGGTTAAAGGTAAGGCTTTAAACCATAAGATAGCTAAAAGTAAGACTATAGGTCACTGAAGATTTTACAGATTTTTTATTTTATACAAACGCTCTACAATAAAAATGCTAGACTGAAGTAGTATTCTATACTAGTTGCATGGCAACTCAATTATATGAATTTACAAAATCTCCATGAAACAGTAGTTTCATTAAAACATGTAACCATTGTGATATGCTACTTCAATATGGGATACATCAATATTACACATCAATAGTTCACTCTCATCATGGGGAGAGGGGAGGGATAATTAGCACAAGGTATATAACAGTCTTAAACGATCTCTTCAAAAGGGGAAGACAACCCCTCTTTTGTCAACCAGTGTAATATATGTCTCCTGCATGAGCATTTCCGTGTTTCTATAGATACCAGTATGACTGAACTATGCAAAAATGATTCTATCACATTTTCCGTGTAACAATCTTCATTCAATAAGAAAACATTCATACATAAATAACAAGTTTCAATTCTAAGTTAATATACTAACATAATCTTACAGAAGAGAGATACATGTCTTTTTCGTAACCAGGAATCAAACTTGTGAAAAACATATTTAAGGATAGTTCATTCAGTATAGCCATTTCCCAGGCTGCAAAATATACATAAAACTGAGAGCAATGCATTGTTAAAATACTATACTCATTTTTCCTTAAGAAAAATTGGTTTCCTTTGACCATCTCTTAACACATGATTTTTCTAAGTGAAGTTTCATTCAGCACAGGTAAATCTAAAATTGTAATCACCATTAATACTGTCCAATTATACCTTAACAAAACCTTATCTGAAAGTTTTTACAACACTTAAAGAACCTATGTTTATGTGCCTATAATACACTGAAAATGAAGGATCATATTAAAAACAAATATCCACAGTTAGTATACAAAGTGAAAATGACTGGCCACACAAAATAGTTTTGTGTTGCATTAAATAAATCTACAAAATACAGTGTGAAATGATAGATACATATGTTCCTAATAGAGTTTGTTCAAATTTCCAATAATCAATGTTTTTGACCTTGAGATGTTTCTTACTCCATACTGTAAAATGAGAAATTTTTGCAAGTGATTTATTTTCACTGTATACTCTCCTTTTTACTAGGAAAGTAAGCTTAAACATTATTATTGTCGTAAAGAGCCCTACGAGCCTCTCAAAAAGTCAATACATCATGAATATTTCACCTCACAAACCATATCTAATTAAAAATATGGCAAAGTTTTAGCCTTGCAAAAATATCCAACTTTACAGTAGTGCATACTTGCATAAAGGGCTTATTTTTTTCTCACCCAAAATATTCCATCTATTTCTCCATACAATAACTGTACTGTTATGGCCTAAATGTAGTTTACACAACCTTTCTAAAAGCCATTGCTTGACCACCTATTTATTCTACAGATTCTAAAATGAGGTTTACATTTATTACAACTGTAATAAACACTAATGAAATGAACCCAGAAAAGTTTCTGAAATGTACAACATTTCTTTAATAGATAAAACACAGACCAAGAAATCCATTTTTTCTTGAACACATTCTTTACACTACTCAAGGACATCTATGTTTCTTTAAGGTAGTTCTGCCATTTGATAAACCGGAAGTGATGGCGTGACGCCATTTTTCCGGAAAACGTAGAATAAAGACTGGATTCGGCGTACGGAACAGAAAATCATTTTATGAATTAATTGCAACCTGTGAGTAAATTTATTACAATGGTACTGTTGCTATATTGTAAAGTCAAAATATGATATTAAAACATATCACATGTTAAATAATTCAAAATAACATCCTAAAATTAGCGTGAAATGTCCGGTTTACTTTAATCATGGTCAAATATCTCAAAAATAAGCACACGGACCTGTATATTTTATTTCATCAAAATATAGGCCATGTCTTTATTTACAACTGTGAGAAGTTTCATCAAAATCTACATTGTAGAAAAATTTCTATTCGCGAAAATGTTAAGAAAGTTATGATTTTCCCATAGACTCTCATTATGAAATATTGCGTGAGGTCCCTATTTTACAAATCAGTCTAGCAAAAAATCAAGCACACGACCCTATCTTTTTTATTTGCTTAATTTTCTAGGTATATTCTAAAGTTTTGAAAAATCAGTGTTTAATCAAATTCTACATTGTAGAAATAATTTTGATCCAAACGTGCAGAACTACCTTAACAAAGTCTAACAATTCCTGCTCTGAATGACTCCAATGGTAAAGCTGTAATATATGGTAAGTGAAAATCTACAGAAAAACATCATCAAGCTTAGAGTAACCTGCCAATAACTGAATGAAATAATTGAGCCACGCCATGAGAAAACCAACATAATCCGCACAGTCTGGTCAGGATCCACGCTTTTAAAGTCTATTGCAATAAGAGAAACTGTTAGCGAACAGCATGGATCCTGACCAGACTGCGCGGATGCACAGGCTAGTCTGGATCCATGCTGATCGCAAAGCCACTATGTTGGTTTTCTCATGGCACGGCTCATATATCTATAACTTTTTGTTAAATTATAAAGAAGCATCACAATACATTCTTCTTTTCTTCCTATTTTTTCAAATCTGAAACTGTACAACATTATAATTCGCCATTTGGATTTATCTTAAGCGTAACTGAAGGACAAATCAACAAATGAAAATATAACTATTTAAAAAAATTTTTATGCCATTTTTAAAAAAACTAGAAATACATTCTGCATGCCCTACCCACGGGTGGAATGTCGAGCCCGCCAGCACCTTTGACCTCTATGTGTGACCCTGACCTTACACCTAGGGAACTGGTTCTTGCGCATGACACTCTGTCTCATAATGGTGAACATTCACACCAAGTTACATCAAAATCCCACCATGCATGAAGAAAATGCTCTGGACAAACTTCAATTTGACCTTTGACCTCTAAGTGTGACCTTGACCTTAGACCTAGTTCTTGCACATGACACTGTCTCATAATGTTGAACATTCACGGTAAGTTACATCAAAATCCCACCAAGCCTGAAGATGAAATGCTCCAGATAAACTTCAATTTGACCTTTGACCTCCCACTGTGACCTTGACCTTTGAGATAGGAACATGGAGCTTGTGCATGACATTCCTTCTCATTGAGATCAACATTCATGCCAAATATAAACAAGATTGGTCCATGAATGTCAAAGTTATGGTCCGGACAAAATTGGACGGACGCATGCACATACACCGACCCGCCAAAAGTGACGACTATATTGAGCTCACCGCAAGCAGGCTCGACAACAACTAAGCCAATATGCAAGATGGTTCCTTTTAACTTGACAAATAAACATTTACACCCCAGTTACAGGCTTGCTACAACCAAGTGATGATGTCTGTACAGTCCAAGTTTACTATATTACCAGGAAATATCTTATGATACAGCTCAACTTGGACGGAAAACACAACAACACTAACAGCTTTACGTACTTCTTGAGGAAATGACAAAGAAACAATATATTACATTTAGAACCACCCTGTTCAAGGAAATGAAACATAAAAAGTTGAAAATTATATGAAACTCTTATGATAAAGTATGATCCATGTATGTGTTCTTTATAAGCAAACAAAAAATGCTCTGTAGTAACCTTTGCCAAAAAATGAGAACAAAATTTAATCAGTAAACAGTATTATAAAAGCATAACTTTTCCAGGTTTCATATATGTATTATTTCATTGCATAACTTGGTACCCTGTATCAGACCTAAGCTTGCTATTCCCCCAAACCAACAGTAATTTCTGCCTTAACATTTGACGAGAATATATATCCGAGTAACTAACTGTTATCTACATGCCATCAATATTACACTGTACAAAAATAAATAGGGTAATATATGTTGCAAAACTTATTGCCTTTAAATTCATTGATCACATGCTTTTAAACCTCTGAGAAACAAGGTCTGGCTCATTCAAAATGTCCTATTAAATTTCATGAAATAAAAATGTAATTATCTTTGGTTTGAATTCCATCAGTGGAGATATAAAATCTTATTAAGTAATCCTTCTTGAACACATTACACATGTAATACAAACGCTCATGCACATTAAAAAAACACTTCACTCTATTTTATGAGCTAGTTACAAGTTTGCTTATAAAAATCTGTTACTGTCAACAGACTGTTTACATTTCTTTGAAAATAACAACAAAAAAAAACAACAAAAGCAACTAAAACAATTCCATCATGTATTTATATTAGTTAAAAGTAGAAACATTAGAGGTTGTATGTACAGAACTCGAGCCCTTGATCTTCCGAGCCAACTGAAATATATTCCAATCTTGAAATCCCATCATCTGATCTCAATGAAATCTCTATGTTACCATATTTTCTACTTTAAAGTCTGTACTTGGGACTAGCCCAGAGGTAACCCATTCTTAACAATTCCACATACATCATCAGACTGTAAAATGTAGGCACACAACCTCCCCGACTGCAGGTCTATTCCTCCGAGCCCACAGGGATGATGGGACATTTTTCATTCGTAACTTGCAATGGAATCTGGTGGATTTTTAGCAGGTTGCCTTACTTGCACTTATATGTGTAAACATAACTAAAACATACATGCATAATGCAGGGCATGCCTATGAATTGTTTTAAACTTGAATGCAATTTAGCATTATCAAAGGTGTTGTTTTCAGTCAGTGCTAAAGTTACGTTTAAATAAACAGTACACAACCCACCAGAAAGTTTAGGTTAGACGCAACAGAATGTATTATCTGGAATTCTTACATGGTATGAAATAGTAAGATTTCCACTCAAACATTCAACAGGGGCTGCCTACATTAAAGAATGAGTTTACATATTTTTGGTGGGTAGTGTATTCACACAACCTTCATGTTATATACATGTACGAGTACGAATCATGAGACAAGTTATTAGAACTTCAGCACAATATTTTTCTTTTTTCAAACATCAAACTCAACACAGAATATCATAGCTACATGACATATCACCAGTTTTATCTTAATTCCTTTATCAGCTTTGTGTATGATGAAATTCTATACATAGATGTCTATATATAACAATATGTCACTAAACAATAATACGCCTGTATAAAATTGTCCTATCAAAAACATAATCATGTTTCAGTGCAAAAGCTTGTTTTTTCATTGACTCCTCTGACAAGTTCTTAACATTCTCCTACTTTTTCAGTAAGTCTAGATATGTCGGTTCTTTCAATATATTTACATATGTACACATATACATGATACATATACACATATGTAATATACACATCATTTCTGTGTAAGTCGAGATTTTTCCTCAAGCCAGCAATAGTTACTCTATATAACGAAGCTTTTCTGTCAATGAAACTGCACATCAGTCCTCCGCAGCACACAAAAACGGACAGACAAACAGGCACACTCATGCTGTATTATGATGATACATTATTCACCAGTCTGTTTCTGTTACCACCCCTCACTTCAAGACCTTCTAATTTTTTCCATAAATCTTCACGATCTTTTTCTTTCTTTTTCTCCCTGTAAAAGTAAACACTGAAATATAATGTTTGTTGGAAGCAAACTTGAGAACACATCTTACTTTTAAACGAGTTTTCATGAAAAGTAATTAACCATTATGGTTGCCTTTTTTTTGTTGAAAAAGAAGTACACTTTTATTTCCCTGCCAAAAAAATGACTGATTTTGAAGCATATGGATTGTTGTTTTTCTTAACGATATCAATTTTCAAATTTCGCTGGCTGGACTGTAGTATGTCATAGCTCTACGAAACTAAAGAACAAATTACAAACAACAATTTTCTGTTCTGGCCTTGTATTGAGCACCTGACAGATATCTGTTCACTAACAATTCACCTTCAACAGGATAGTCAATTATTATCTTACTGAGATGTTTGAAAGGGGAAGTTGGCATCTCCAATATTCCTCTGTTCTAAATGATCTGGCAGTGAAAGACAGTTTTAAAACATAAATAGATCTTGGAGTCCTCAAGCTCCCACATCTTCCTAGTTATATAGACTTACTTTTGTCTCTCAGATTTGTAGTTTGCCGTCAGATCATCAAACAGTTGACTGTTCATTTCCATAAAGGTTTTAAGAACGTTATAGACAAGGGCAACGATCGTCTGGTTCCAGTGCTCCTTGGAGATCTTGTACAGGGCTGGGAACATAATTGGCAGAATCACCCGAGAGTTTTCCTCTATCAAGCTTATTATGTAGTCATTGTTCCAGTAATAAAGTGCCCTCTCTGCCACCTAAAATTCAAGTGGAAACCTAAATTGCATGATCTTATTCACAATGATCAATTAGTATAACTGAGAAACAATAGAAGGGAATATCTTCAAGTCAAGGCACTGAAAATTTCTGAGATGCTGTTAATTTTTTAGATGTTGAGTGTCATCTCACTTAAGAGGTCAGTACTGTTTTCTTCCCAGGAAAGGACTTCGCACATATCGGTGCTATACACTGAGAACATTAAAGAACAAAGCTATCTATTTACAAAGTGCTAGGCTAAGTTAGTCACAGAAGCCTGTATTTAAGTGTTCTCTCTCTGTTCTGGGGGCTTTCTCTTGCTATGTCACACTGGTCAGATCACTCTCGTGTCTGTACTGGCAGGGGATAATTTGGCACCCAAAGTAGCTTCTTTTGTATATAAGCCACCTCTAAATGTGTTTACCACAGAAGTATGCTATAAAAATCCAGTATAATATATACAAGCTTTAAACTTATGTTCACCATTTGTATGAAACATCCGATGTTAAGTGAGGGTTTTCAGTATCTGCTATACCCGATCCAAAACTATCAGAATACTTCTCTTCTTTCAAAATTTTCAAACCTATGGGTTAGGAATCACACCAATCGCTAGCTGCAGGTGAAAATATGTCATTCAGTCTTAAACCAAAACAAGAACTGGTCCTGTATTGCTCTCCACAATGAACTAGAAGACCTGCTTTCAACCTTGACACAGACACCATGAAGACAGTCTAGGTTTCATGTACCAGTAGATCAGAAAGAAAATTTGATCTCGAGACAGTTTACAAGGTCTTTCTATGACATGACCAACTGTTCTAGATTTTACTCAATAAGATCAAGTTTGAATCTGGCAAAGATTTCATTAAGAGCAATTATCATTTGGATCAGTAAGAAAATGTTGCTTCAAGTGTAAAAAAATTCCTATGTTTTGACTTTGCTGCCTAGTTTTTGACCCTAGATGATTTAACTTAGGGAAACATTCTGACCATGTTCCATTAAAACTGAGCAAAACTAGTGACCACAAGACTGTAACAGTGAAGCTGTCAACAACACTCAACAACACACTATAACAGACAACACTGAGTGATCACCCATTTTTAGCAGGATGGCTAAAATGTGTGTAATATTACTTTTAATATTTAGAAAAGTGCATATTATATCCATAAGGTTTAATATAACTGTTGTGTTACCTGAAAATGTGGACTTGACACACAGCGAGATATTTGTCTAAATAATGGGTCCATTATCTTCTGAAACTGTCCTGGTTCTATAACATCCAGTATTTCTTCTATTTCTCCCAGAAACATCACCTTAAAAACAACAAAGAAAGATTTAACCCTTACCTTGCTAAATTTCTATAATGAACTTGTCCATCTTCCAATTTCGACAGTACATTAACTGTTAAAAGGGGTGCTAACCAAAAAGATAATGACTGAATGGCGAACAGTGCAGACCATGATATACACTGGTCGCAAAGGCAGAATCGATCATGTCCAGCATGGTAAGTATCATCTATGTTTTAAGAATATTCCAGAATTTTTAGTTGAACTGGCTGCTTTTTACGGTACAGTCAACAGCTTAGGTGTCATAGTAAAGCTTACAACTCAGTTGCATTCCCTTGCAGACAGTATTTCATGCACAGATGAACACCTGGCTAGAACCAACAAAATTCTACAAGAAACTTGATATAAAGCACTGAAGTGGAAAGATTCCAGATGCATTCTTGTACTGTCAAAAACCAGCAAATTTACTATTTGAGTTGCACCATGAGAAAACCAACATAGTGCATTTGTGACCTGCAAGGACCAGACCAGCCTGTGAATCCGTGCAGTCTGGTCAGGATCCATGCTGTTCGCCGATGGTTTCTCTAATTGCAATAGGCTTTGAAAGCGAACAGCATGGATCCTGATCAGACTGCACGGATGCGCTGGCTAGTCTGGATCCATGCTGGTCACAAATGCACTATGTTGGTTTTCTCACAGTGTGGCTTATTTAACTATGCAGCCCATCCCTAACAGCCCTTGTGCTCATCTCCAGATACTATACAACTATTTACACTGAGCAATTTTAAATAAATGTAAATAAACATACAAGATCTCACAAATTAATGAGAAAATGTTATTATTTTGAACATTATGATGCCACAGAACATACCTCTTTCTGACTACAGGTTTTCGGCCAGAATTTCAGTAGACCTTTTATAACCTGTAATGAAGGAAGAACAGAAATAACATCAATAGAAACATAAAACCTTCTAATATGTATAATCTACCATAAAATCTTCATAATCAAACTATCTGAATCACACCAAGCAATTGTAAAGACTTTATTCATTTTCATTGAGCACTTGCCATGTATAAGGCAAAAATGGACAATGGAAAGATATAACTTTTGTAATTTATGTATTCAGATGAGCTCAAATCTTGTTCAAAATGATTTTAGAAATGTGTAAACAGAGTTTTCTCTTTAAAAAAATCCAACAAAAAATGCCTTTAGAACATCTTCACAATAGAATATGTGTATGTTACATCACACTTTGTCCTCCTTCAGATGCAAGACTAAAGTAAAGCCTGTTTCAGGTCATTCTTTTTTATTCAAATTAAGTTAACAGACAAAGAATCATTTCTGTAACAATTATTACTGGCAAAACAATTACTTAAAATCACTCCTACTGAAAAAAGAAATAGGAGTTGTGCCATGAGAAAACCAACATAGTGCATTTGCGACCAGCATGGATCCAGACCAGCCTGCGCATCCGCGCAGTCTGGTCAGGATTCATGCTGTTCGCTAACAGTTTTTCTAATTGCAATAGGCTTTGAAAGCGAACAGCATGGATCCTGACCAGACTGCGCAGATGTGCAGGATGGTCTGGATCCATGCTGGCTGCAACGCATTATGTTGGTTTTCTCATGGCGCAGCTCAAATACACTCCTACTGATAAATGGAACTATAGTGACACAAAATATCACAGCAAGAAGTGCCCTTTATATCTTTTTACTCTCTGAGTGAAAGATTATCACTGCAAATGATTCCGTGAATTCAATCTGATTTTAACAACTTTTAGATACATTGAAGTATCAATAAATGTGATGTTTAGAAATAATTTCACTACAAACTTGTTATTAATAATTTAAAGCAAATTTCACTCACTATTTCTGCAACATTAAATGTTTCTAACTTGTGTTTGGGCACATTTGCCTTTTGAAATAAATATGTTGTAATTAATACTTGCAAGAAATGTACAAATCTTACTCATTTTTAAGGTCTAGAGATTTATTTAGCTGTAAAGTTTTGGGCAAAGATGAGCTAAGAAGTTTTGCACCGGGATGTAAATATTCCTTAATCATATCATATACAAAACAAGCGGGCCATGACGGCCCTGTATTATCACAGCCTTGTATCATTTACCTGACCTAGACCTTATCCCAGGTAACTTAGTATCCAGTTGGATGTACATTTCATTATAACAAACAGTCTGACCACGCTTTACTTAAATTAGGTAGAACATATACCAATTTTTCAACTATTTGACCTTGTTGCCAGACATGTGTACTTTACTTAGATTTTATAAAAACAGATACACTGACAAAATTTCATAAAGAATAAAATGTGGCCTCTAGCATATGCACAAGGTTTTTCAATTAACTGACCTAGTTTTTGACCTCAGTTCCAAACTTTTCCTAGATTTCAATGAAACAAATATTCTAACAAATAATTATGGAGCTCTAGCAGAAAATGTGGTCTCCAAATGTTAACAAGGTTTTTATATGATTTGACCTAGTGACCTAGTTTCTGCCCACCAGTGACCCATTTTCGAATTTGACTTAATACTTTACAAAGCAAACTATCTCACAAACTTTTATGAAAATGAAGCTGAAAATGTGACATCCTATGTGATAACAAGTATTTCTATGATTTGACCTAGTTACCTAGTTTTTGGCCCTAAGATACCTACCTAGAAGATTTTCAAAGTTTCCACTACATGCATACAGGGAAAAGTGACCAAGCCCTCTAGTGGCAATGTTTTTTCAATTAAACAGAGTAGGTGATCACCTAATGAACTTTTCTGTCAAATCATTTTGAAATTCGGCAAGTGTTTTCTTTGAAGAAAAATTAGGATTTTCTTTTTTCTGTTATCATGGCAACCAGAGGTCTGCAGAGAATAAAATTCTTTGAACAGCTTTGGAAGAGGACCATCAAAGGAACACCCAGGCCAAGTTTCATCAACTTTCACCAAACTGTTTTAGGGGAAATGTCATTTGAAGAAAAATGTGGACAGATGGAGGTACAATGAGTGATCACAACAAATCACCCCGACCACTTTGTGCTCAGTGAGCTTAAAATGACAGTCAGTTTACTGCAATTTAAAGTTCAGAATCTGGCACCTTATTTTCAGGCTAATTATCATATTATGATAACAAGAGGGCCAAGATGGCCCTAGGCCGCTCACCTGATAAAAACACCATAACAGTGTTAACATGTTTGACATAGTGATTTCATGGAAACAAATATTCTGACCAATTTTCATTAAGATTGGATCAAAAATGTGGTCTCTTAAGTGTAAACAAGCATTTTCTTCAATTTGACCTAATGACCTAGTTTTTGAGCTAAGATGACCTATATTCAAATTTGACCTAGATTTGATCAAGGCAATCATTCTGACTAAATTTCATCAACCTCGATTAAAATATACAGCCTCTATCGCATACAAAACGTTTTTCTTTGATTTGACCTAGTTTTCGACCCCAGATGATCCATTTTCAAAACTGGTCTAGATTTCATCAAGGCTATCATTCTGACAAAATTTCATGAAGATCAGTTGAAAAATACAGCCTCTATCGCAAGCACAAGGGTTTTCTTTGATTTGACCTAGTGACCTATTTTTTAACCCCAGATAACCCACTTTCAAACTTGGCCTAGATTTCATCAAGGTAATCATTCTGACCAATATTCATGAAGATAAAATGAACAAGAGGGCCAAGATGGCCCTAGGTCGCTCACCTAAGAAACACTCCATAACGGTGTAAAACATGTTTGACCTAGTGATTTCATGGAAACAAATATTCTGACCAATTTTCATTAAGATTGGACCAAAAAATTGGTCTCTTGCGATAAAACAAGCATTTTCTTAGATATGACCTAGTTTTTGACCCTAGATGACCCATGTTCAAACTCGACCTAGATTTTATCAAGGCAATCATTCTGACCAAAATTCATGAAGATCAACTGAAAAATACAGCCTCTATCACATACAGAAGTTTTTTCTTTGATTTGACCAAGTGACCTAGTTTTTGACCTCAGATAACCCATATTCAAATTCGACCTAGATTTCATTAAGGCAATCAACCTGACCAAATTTCATAAATATCAACTGAAAAAAACAGTCTCTATCGCATACACAAGATTTTTCTTTAATTTGACCTAGTGACCTAGTTTTTGACCTCAGATAACCCATATTCAAAACTGACCTAGTTTTCATCAAGGTAATCATTCTGGCTAAATTTCATGAAGATCAGTTGAAAAATACAGCCTCTATTGCATACACAATGTTTTTCTTCGATTTGACCTAGTGACCTTGTTTTTGACCCCAGATGACCCATTTTCGAAATCAGCCTAGATTTTATCAAGGTAATCATTCTGGCTAAATTTCATGAAGATCAGTTGAAAAATACAGCCTCTATTGCATACACAAGGTTTTTCTTTGATTTGACCTAGTGACCTAGTTTTTGACCCCAGATGACCCATTTTCGAACTTGGTCTAAATTTCATCAAGGCAATCATTCTGACCAAAATTCATGAAGATCAATTGAAAAATACAGCCTCTATCGCATACACAAGGTTTTTACGCGATATGACCTAGTGACCTAGTTTTTGACCCCAGATGACCCATTTTCGAACTCGGCCTAGATTTCATCAAGGTAATCATTCTGACCAAAATTCATGAAGATCAATTGAAAAATACTGCCTCTATTGCATACACAAGGTTTTTCTTTGATTTGACCTAGTGACCTAGTTTTTGACCCGAGATGACCCATTTTCGAACTCGGCCTAGATTTCATCAAGGCAATCATTCTGACCAAAATTCATAAAGATAAATTGAAAAATACAGCCTCTATCGCAAACACAAGGTTTTTCTTTGATTTGACCTAGTGACCTAGTTTTTGACCCGAGATGACTCATTTTCGAACTCAGCCTAGATTTCATCAAGGTTATCATTCTGACCAATATTCATGAAGAAGAATTGAAAACTACAGCCTCTATCGCATACACAAGGTTTTTCTTTGATTTGACCTAGTGACCTAGTTTTTGACCCGAGATGACCCATTTTCGAACTCGGCTTAGATTTCATCAAGGTTATCATTCTGACCAATATTCATGAAGATTAATTGAAAAATACCACCTCTATCGCATACACAAGGTTTTTTTGATTTGACATAGTGACCTAGTTTTTGACCCGAGATGACCCATTTTCGAACTCGGCCTAGATTTCATCAAAGTTATCATTCTGACCAATATTCATGAAGATTAAATGAAAAATACAGCCTCTATCGCATACACAAGGTTTTTCTTTGATTTGACCTAGTGACCTAGTTTTTGACCCCAGTTGACCCATTTTCAAACTTGGCCTAGATTTCATCAAGGTTATCATTCTGACCAATATTCATGAAGATTAATTGAAAAATACAGCCTCTATCGCATACACAAGCTAAATGTTGACAGACGACGGACGACAGACGCCGGACGCCGGACATCGAGCGATCAGAAAAACTCACCTGAGCATTGCTCAGGTGAGCTAAAAATACAGCCTCTATCGCATACACAAGGTTTTTCCTTGATTTGACCTAGTGACCTAGTTTTTGACCCCGGGTGACCCATTTTCGAACTCGGCCTAGATTTCATCAAGGTAATTAATCTGACAAAATTTCATGAAGATCAATTGAAAAATACAGCCTCTATCGCATACACAAGGTTTTTCCTTGATTTGACCTAGTGACCTAGTTTTGAACCCAGATGACCCATTTTCAAACTCGGCCTAAATTTCATCAAGGCAAATATTCTGACCAATATTCATGAAGATCAACTGAAAAATACAGCCTCTATCACATACACAAGGTTTTTCTTTGATTTGACCTAGTGACCTAGTTTTTGACCCAAGATGACCCATTTTCGAACTCGGCCTAGATTTCATCAAGGTTATCATTCTGACCAATATTCATGAAGATTAATTGAAAAATAAAGCCTCTATCGCATGCACAAGGTTTTTCTTTGATTTGACCTAGTGCCCTAGTTTTTGACCCGAGATGACCCTTTTCGAACTCGGCCTAGATTTCATCAAGGTTATCATTCTGACCAATTTTCATGAAGATCAGTTGAAAAATACAGCCTCTATCGCATACACAAGCTAAATGTTGACGGACAGACAGACGACAGACAGACGCCGGACATCGAGCGATCAGAAAAACTCACCTTAGCATTGCTCAGGTGAGCTAAAAATAAATGCATAAATGTCACCATCAGACTTTTTATTCTTTTATAAGAAATCAAGTGGAACTTTTGACAACCAATCAGAAACCAGTAGTCTTTCTAAACAAGCTTCTCCTGCAAGCATACTTACATCTTCTGTTAAACTTGGATCTTTTTCTAGAAACTGTACCACACAATAGGCCAACTGTAAAATAAACAGTAAGCATAACAATAGTCTTGAATATATCAATTCAATGAACTTTTGTTCATGTAAGTTTTTATGTATGCAGATTGTCTGTCCAGATTAAGCTAAGTGAGTTATTCAAGAATGCTGGTAAGGAATCATCTGATGCATTTTCAGGGGTAGTTCTGGGTGTATTTTTCCTTTCGTCATTTTTTTTCCGAAACAATAAAATTAAAGAATCTAAACAACTGTATGATGTTTTTGTAGGTCAAAAAAGTACCCATACACTTTTAATCTAAATTTTTAAGGATACCTCCCATTTAAAATGTTATGAATATCACATTTATAGTAGTTCTGCATATTTGGATCAAGACAACTTCTACAATGCAGAATTTGTTTAAACCCTGTCAGATTTTTCAAAACACAGGAATATACTTAGAAAATTTGGCAAATAAAAAAGGTCTATTTCCTTCTGTTCTGATAAGGGTGGTTTTCAAAATAATGAAGCAAAAGTGTGACATAGGGGTTGAAAATTCAAACTGATTTCTTATGGTTGTCACCTATTTTTTATGATAGCAAATACTTCAAATTTGAAGGAAATAACTTTAGGAAAGTGTTGAGAAATGCCAATCAGAAAATATTTCAGCCTTTAATTTGAAAGTTCAGTGAATTTCCAGTAAGATGGGTGATAAATGTTGCATGGTTTTATGACAAGGAAATATGTATAACAGTAATTTTTTCAACATAAATGATAAGTAATGGGTGTATGTGTATGGTTTGAAACTTATTTAATCATATGTTTGGGGACATTGGTTTTTAAAATCACCCTTTCTGCACAAATCTGACATGAAAATAAAACTTTACCTATAAAAGTTGTTGCTGAATGCAAAATAACTAACATATAATTATAAAACCTATTTTTTCTCACACTTTGCATGTTTATAAACCACATGCCAAATTTCAAGAATGTCCAGTAATTCTAATTTCTAGAATTGTCAACTCAAAATTGAGTTATTTTACAGATGCACAGGGGACACATACTGAAGATCAGTGTAATATTCATCCATTATTAGTTTTCTATTCATAAAAAGACTAATGGTAATCAACTTTAGACAAATACTATTAAAAAATTAGTTTATTCCACAAAATAACTACAAAATTAAAAATTTTCACTACAAAAACATGAAAATTCCCAACAGAATGTAATGCTTTAAATGAAAAATAAGTGACTTTATACATAACTAACACATTGAAATCATTTAATTTACATGCAATGCTTATTCATAGTAGAAAAATGACAAAATGCCACGCATGATAAAATGGAATAGTTAAATTCATACATACTTCATAATTTTACTAAAAAGGGTGCACAGGGGACAAATTGTATCAAAAAATTTATTCATAGAATATGTTCATGGTAAGTAAAATTCTTTTAACTACATAATATTTACTAGTGAACATTACATATTTAGGTAAACTTAAGAGCCTAAGAAGCAATAAAATTGATGTTTCCACTTTTAAACTTGAAAATTGGCAACTTCAGAAAAAAATGCAAACAGTGAATTTTAAATTGTCCAGGGTTTCTTATATAATGCTAAATTATCAAGAAATGCCTAAACTTTGCATTCACACTGCTAAGAATATAGAACTGCCACCGCAAAGTACAGGAATGCTATGACAATTGATATATGTCAAAAAAGGGTGCACAGGGGACATCACTTTTGGCTCTGTGAATGTTTAACAGTCAGTAATATGTGAAGTTGAACACTGCTTTTGTATCTGTTGTAACTCCCTTTCAAGGAAAATAAAGCAAAATCCCATTTTAATTAAAGAATAAAAGAAATCTGACACTTAACAACTGAAAAGGTGCACAGGGGACATTTTTAGGTGTATAGACACCCATCAAGTTTCTGAGAAAGTTGATTTATTAAAGAAAAAAATCATAATGTGTCTTCACAGCTGAAAGGATAAAGATCTTATTAAAACATTAAGACTTCAGAAAAGTAATAAGGTTATGAAATTGTAGTGTTCAACATTTAAATTTAGTATTTTTTTCACTATTTTTTGTGAAGGGGGTTCCTTCACAAGATGTGAAATATTGGTAACAATAAGATGTAGGTAAATGAAAAGAAGTATTTTATTTAAATGTGCAAAGTTTAAGTTACATAAAAAGGCCAAAGCTGTAACAATAAAACATGGTTTTAAAAAGTAAGCCACAGTTGAAAACCATACTTCATGTAAAATGTCACACTTTTTTGGGTGCACAGGGGACAAAATTAGCTATATAATTTAATATAACTTCAAAACTGCTTGAGCCATCAAGATAAAATTGCACACATTTATTGACTACATTGATTTGGATATAATTTGCTCCAAAACACATTCTAAAACTAAACTGAATTAAAGTAAGGTGAGAGAGAAGAAAAAGCTTCATTATTTTGAAAACCACCCATAATTAGTTCAATAGTGGGTACATTTTTTATGCGGTTACTACTGGGATTACACCTACATAAGCTTAATCTCAGAATATGTTTCAAAATATGACACCTATGTATGTTTAATCTCAAAACATGTTTTAAAATAGAGCCGCTGCTGCAATATCTGTCAGAGATTTTATAAATGCACATTTTTATTGACTTTATAATAAGACTGCCCAAGAACATTTTAATAACTAGAAATGGTAGGAAAGGACACAAAAACAGTTAATGGAAAACAAAATTTGGAATGAAGCAGTTGATAAAATACCTGTTTTAAACTTCTTTCACATCACCTCAGCTATAAGATACCTATGACTCTATGGGTACTGCTTATTTTATAAACTTTTGATCCTTTTGGGGGGTGGGGGTGGGGGGTGCAAAACTAAGCTTTGTATATCAAAAATTAAAATTGTCACAGCCATTTCAATAAAATTGATCAAACACACTTATTAGATTATAAAATCAGAAATCTGATTATCGCCAGCTGACTGCCAAAACAAATTCATTTATTGCAAACTGACTGCTCCTACCAAAAATGGATGATGTTTTCAAGTTTTGTCTACACAGATTATCGATATTCCACATTTTCGTCAGTAAAAACTGCAAATTAGTTAAACTTCAAAAAGATTAGCAAATGGACATAGCTTCATTTTCAGAACCACAGACTACAGTGGCAATCAATGAAGTAACCCTTGTAGTTTGCTGATTTTATAAATGCAATGGTATTTGCCTACCATTGGAGCAAAAAAACTTTTCAAGTTAGTTATTGAGAAAAATAGTCATTAACACAGATTTACTAAACAGGCTTAAAAAAAAAACAAAATCTCAGAAGACAAAACTGAAACTGGTTTTTCTGGTGCTGTAGAATAAGAACTGGTACAAAATTAGACATAATCAAAGTTAAGTTTAAACAAGAGCACCGCCCTGCGGGTGCTGACGCTCATCTGATTTTTTTTGTATAATAGAAATATTGTCCTACCCATGATTTTCTAAGTCTAAAAAGGGCCATCATTCTTGCAAAAAGCAGGATAGAGTTATGTTTCTTGATGTACAGTGTCCACTTACGATGGTGAAAAACTGTTGCAAGTTTTAAAGCAATAGCTTTGATAGTTTATGAGAAAAGTTGACTTAAACATAATACTCAACCAAGAAAATGATTTTCTAAGTCCAAAAGGGGCAATAATTATTGCAAAAAGCAGGATGGAGTTATGTTGCTTGCTGTACAGGGTCAGCTTATGATGGTGAACAAGTGTTGCAAGTTTCAAAGCAATAGCTTTGATAGTTTAAGAGAAAAGGTTGACCTAAACATAAAACTTAACCAAGAAATCTGATATTTTCTAAGTCCAAAAGGGGCCATAAATCTTGCAAAAAGCAGGATGGAGTTATGTTTCTTGCTGTACAGGGTCAGCTTATGATGGTGAACAAGAGTTGCAAGTTTTAAAGCAATAGCTTTGATAGTTTAGGATAAAAGCTGACCTAAACATAAAACTTAACCAAGAAAACTGATTTTCTAAGTCCAAAAGGGGCAATAATTCTTGCAAAAAGCAAGATGGAGTTATGCTTCTTGATGTACAGGGTCTGCTTATGATGGAGAACAAGTATTCTAAGTTTCAAAGCAATAGCTTTGATAGTTTAGGAGAAAAGTTGACCTAAACATAAAACTTAACCAAGAAATCTGATATTTTCTAAGTACAAAAGGGGCCATAAATCTTGCAAAAAGCAAGATGGAGTTATGTTTCTTGCTATACAGGGTCAGCTTATGATGGTGAACAAGTATTCCAAGTTTCAAAGCAATAGCTTTGATAGTTTAGGAGAAAAGCTGACCTAAACATAAAACTTAACCAGGCAACGCCGACGCCGACGCCGACAACCGCTCAAGTGATGACAATAACTCATCATTTTTTTTCAAAAAATCAGATGAGCTAAAAAACAACAAGAATTATGTCAACATTGTATCACTAACGCCCCCTGAGAATGCTTGATAGAGTAAAATATAAAGTTCAAAAAGGGCTGACTGAAAAAAATGTGATTGTGCCACTAACAAAAGAACTGCATCTGATGTTCACTAGCTGAAATATATTTCGATCTTACACTAAAATAACAATCCTATATATGTATACCAAGTTTCATTTGAACTGGATGGAAACTTTAGGAGTTGAGTATATAGTTGTAATATGACCAAGACCAAAAAAAAAAGGCAAAACCTTAAAAAATCATTTCACACATTAAAGGCTCATAATGCCTTTGTTTAAAATGTGGCTGCCACATTTTCCATTATGAGCATAGAATACATTAATTTCTTGTTAAACCCTATTTGTCAAAGGTTTGAATATTGCTGAATATACTAAAATGTTTTATTGAATCTATCGTTTTTTATTACCTCCCTTTAATGCTCTAACTATAACAATTAATGTGCAATATTAAAACAAGAGCTGTCCGTAAGACAGTGTGCTCGACTTTTCTCAGTGCTTGACTCTGAATTAGAGCTTTGCCAGTAAAAAAAAAAAGTTAAAAAGGGACATAATTCTGTCAAAATTCAATCAGAGTTATGGGGATTGTCTCTCCTGGTGTAGACTTTGATGGTAAATAAGTACTTTAAGTTTCAAGTCAATAGCTTTGATAGTAACAGAGATATTTAACTTTATCAAAAACTTAAGCAACGGCTACGCCGACGCCGGGGCGAGTACAATAGCTCTACTTTTTCTTCGAAAAGTCAAGCTAAAAAGTGCTTTTCTAACCATGCCAGTATGCAAAACAGCTATTTGGAAAGCTGTTTCATCTGTTTTTATGATAAATATTTAAAGCATAACGGACCTTTAAAGTTCACTTTATGATGATGATGTAGAATGATTTTCATTCGAACTGGATGGAAGTTGTAGGAGTTGAGTATACAAAGTACAGATGCAGCTAATATATCTAAGTCCATAAATAGGACATAACTCAAAAATAATAACTGGACACATATGTCCACTTGATGTTGATAATGTATACCAGGTTTCATTCTAATTAGATGAAATCTATAGTTGAGTACACAAAAAAGTGTGACAGACAGACCATTCAAACACCATATGCCTCCCTGGTCTTCGAAAACCAGGGACACAGATATCAGTAACTTAAAAAAACAAAAAACAAAAAAACTTTCAACGAAACTTTATCCAAACCTGGGTCCTGCACTGTTTTGAAATATCAGAATGTTGAAAATATATTTAACCAAACATAATTACAAGATATTGCACTCTGTCACCCATACTTGCTTCAGTCAATCTATCAACTATATTTCAAGAGCACTGTGCATCAGAATAAAATGCAGCATATATAACTACACTGACGAGATAAAGAAACGCCTCATTCAAACTCGGTATACAATTTTTCGTTAACCATGATTCAAAATTAGAAAAGAACAATTCCATTCGCAAATTAGATGCTTTACAAGAATTTATGGTCAATAAGAAATCATTTTATTGTCGCATTAAGCTTAAATCTTGAATTTTAATAGCCCGGTCGGAGAAATTGCATTAGAAAAATCAGTAGCGCGTGTGGCCACCTCTGCTAGCAACCACAGCAGCAAGGCGACGCCTCATAGAGCCGCACCAGTTGCGTAACAGATACCGTGGGATTCTGGCCCAATCCTGGTGCAGCGCTGCTACCAGTTCCCGGACGTTTGCTGGCTGGGGTTGACGTTGGCGTAACCGCCGTCTGAGATAATCCCACGCGTGTTCAATCGGATTGCAGTCCGGTGAACATGCCGGCCAAGGTAAAACATTAATGTTTCTAGCCTGTAGAAAGTCCCTGGTGACGCGTGCAACGTGAGGTCGCGCGTTGTCGTGCTGATAGACTAATTCTTGACGTTGACGGAATAAAGGGACAACTACATGACGTAATATCTGGTCGATGTAACGCCTGGCTGTGAGATTACCTTGGCAAACGACGAGTTGGGACTTAAACCTATGGTTGATTGCTGCCCACACCATTACTCCACCTCCACCGTAACGATTGTGCTCCAAAACGCAATTGTTTGCGTAGCGTTCATGGCGTCGTCTATAGACACGGATACGTCCGTCGGCGTTCCACAAGTTGAAACGCGACTCGTCACTGAACACTACGTTCTGCCAACGCTGGCCGCGATGGTTGCGGGCCCAAATAAGACGTTGGTGACGGTGGCGTAACGTTAGAATTAGACCGCGGTAGGGCCTACGACAGGTAATTCCGCGTTCTCTGAGTCGATTTCTCACTGTATGTCGACTAATTGGACGTCCACGTTTACCTACAACTATACGTGACGTAGATTGCGCCGTCACAAATCTGTCACGTAAATGACGTTGACGTATATAATTATCCTGTCGTATTGACGTTACACGCGGTCTACCTGAACGTGGTCTATCGATAGACGTTCCCGTGTCTCTAACACGTCGAATAAGACGCACAATTGTCGAACGAGAGACTTGTTCCTGCGTTCGCCCACATTCAAGCATAGCCAAAACCTGAGCCCTCTCTTCAGAATTCAGCCTCGGCATTACGAAAACTAATGTTTTTTTCAGAGAATATCTGAAAATATGGTTGTGTGTCGTATTACACATGTACATGTGCAAAAATCGTTCAATCAAACCACATGGTTTACATGCACGGACTGCACGAGGAAATCATGACCAGGTACATGAAGTGAACAAATGGCTGAATGAAATCGCGCGAGTTTTTGTTCACTGTGTTTGTCGGTCAGAGTACATGTAGATTTACTACATTTCACAACAGTTAAAAGCGTTAGGAAAAAAATAACGCCAAATTTCAATGAGGCGTTTCTTTATCTCGTCAGTATAGTAAATATAAACATTTCAGTAGATATAGTCATACAGATACAGTAAGGTGTACAAATCCAACATTCTATTGTTCATGTGTAACAATTTCTACTCAGATTTACACTTTTACATTTGATTTGGAAGATAATTAAGTACAAACAACTTGTTTCTAAACAATGAATGGCAAATATATATATTTACCTGTGCATGATATAAACTCAGACTTTTCGCTTTATGTAGTGGGATTAAAACCTTCATTAAAAATTGCTTGTGTTCAGACTTCAATGGTAATGCAAACCCATTGATAATGCTGAAAATAGAAGAAAATCCATTGATAGTGAAAATACATTGACAATGCTGTAAATGGAACAAATTCCATTGATAATGTTATAAACTGAGCATGATACATATTGACAATGCTGTAAATGGAACAAATTCCATTGATAATGTTATAAACTGAACATGATACATATTGACAATGCTGTAAATGGAACAAATTCCATTGATAATGTTAGAAACTGAACATGATACATATTGACAATGCTGTAAATGGAACAAATTCCATTGATAATGTTATAAACTGAACATGATACACATTGACAATGCTGGAAATGGAACAAATTCCATTGACAATGCTGCAAATGGAACAAGATCCATTAATAAGCTGCAAATGGACATTGGTATTGATAACAAGAGCTGTCCGTAAGACAGCCAAGCTCGACTATTCGAAATATTGTCCCAGAAGCAGGAAAATATTACCCAAAAAGGTTAAATATCAAAAGATTTTTAAGTTCAAAAGGGGGAATAATTTGAGCAAAATGCATATCAGTTATGGGACTTGCTGCTATCAATTAGTTTTATAACCCCGAAGGCACATGTGAAGTTTCAATTCAATATCTGCATTAGTTTTGGAGATAGAAACTTGCATGTAAATCTTTAACCAGAATTTTCAAAGTCCAAAAGGGGGCATAATTTGCCCAAAATACATGCCAGAGTTAAGGGACTTGATCCAGTGAGGTTAGTAATTGATCTAGAAAAAGAAAAAATAAGTTTCAAATCTATATGCCTTTTAGTAATAGCTGTATGTACTTGCACGCAAAACTTTAACCAGAATTTGCTAAGTCCAAAAGGGGAAATAATTTGGCCAAAATGAAGGTCAGAGTTATGGGACTTGCTGCTATCAACTAGTTTTATAACCCAGAAGACACATGTGAAGTTTCAAATCAATATCTGCATTAGTTTTGGAGATAATAACTTGCATGTAAAACTTTAATCAAAATTTTCTAAGTCTAAAAGGGGGCATAATTTGCTCAAAAAACATGTCAGAGTTATGGAACTTGACCCAGTGAGGTTGGTAATTGATCTAGAAAAAGAAAAAATAAGTTTCAAATCTATATGCCTTTTATAAATAGCTGTATGTACTTGCACGCAAAACTTTAACCAGAATTTTCTAAGTCCAAAAGGGGGCATAATTTGGCCAAAATGAAGGTCAGAGTTATGGGACTTGCTGCTATCAACTAGTTTTATAACCCCGAAGACACATATGAAGTTTCAAAACAATATCTGCATTAGTTTTGGAGATAATAACTTGCATGTAAAACTTTAACAAAAATTTTCTAAGTCCAAAAGGGGGCATAATTTGCTCAAAATACATGTCAGAGTTATGGGACTTGACCCAGAGAGGTTGGTAATTGACCTAGAAAAAGAAAAAATAAGTTTCAAATCTATATGCCTTTAATTGATGGCTGTATGTACTTGCATGCAAAAACTTAACCAAGGTGTGACGCAGACACCGACGCCAGGGTGAGTAGAATAGCTAGACTATTCTTCGAATAGTCGAGCTAATAAAACAAGAGCGTCATTGACCCTAAAGCGCTTACCTGTGTACAAGGCTTCAAGTGTGTTTGTTTCTTCTATGTTAGCCTATATTATATACAATTCACACATATTTTTGAACCTAGGGCAAAAATTTGAATAATTACGGTAGACATTACAAATCTGATATCACATGCCAAATAATCAAGGCTCTAGCTATTATTGATTCAGAGAAGAATTTTTTCAAAGTTATAAAAGCCTATAGTAGGTACATGTCAGACACAGTGGCATGGCCATTTTTTTACCTTAAAGCAATTACTTGAACAAGTATGGTAGAGTCAAACCCTTGTACCACATGCCAAATATCAAAGCTCTACAGAAAATGATTTTTAAAGTCTGATAGCTAAAAACCTTTTTTTAACCAAAAGGACCTGTATGTTCAATGAACCGGAACCATTTGAACGCCTTTGAAAGAGAGCTACCCAGAGATCATTTGTGTTAAGTTTCATCAAAATCCATTCAGTGATTTTGGAGGAGATGTTTAAAGAAATTATTGATGAAAAGTGACTACGCCCTCTGGCGGCCATGTTTTTTTAGTAATTATCCGAAAACGGATTGGTCTACATACCGACCGACAGAACGACACAAAACAATATACCCCTCCTTCCTCGAAGAGGGGCATAATAATCTTGGTAGAGGGTCACACAAGGACCATCTCTGTAAAATTATTCTAAAATCGGCCAAGCAGTTTCACACAAGAAGTTTTTTAAAGTTTCCACTATATACATATTGGGAAAAGTGACCATGCCCCCTGGCGGCCATGTACTTTCAACATTTTTATTTTTGCAAACCACTCTTCAACTTTTTGTTTGTTTGTTTTGGGTTTAACGCCGTTTTTCAACAATATTTCAGTCATGTAACGGCGGGCAGTTAACCTAGCCAGTGTTCCTGGATTCTGTACCAGTACAAACCTGTTCTCCACAAGTAACTGCCAACTTCCCCACATGATCTCTTCAATTTTAGAGTAATATTTTGGGTTTAAACACTTGTATGATGTCAATCAAAGTTTTTATTTTTAGCTCTGATTTAGCTATGTAGAACCAATGTAGAACCAAGCGAAACCGTTCGAACAACTTTCGTAGAGGACTATCCCAGGAACATCGTTAACGATAGAATATATGTCTTACTGACGTAAAACTATTTTGCTATTTGATAATTTTAAATGCTTTTTTCCAGAATTGAAACATTGGTCAACCATATCTATTAGAACAGCTGATGAAATCTCATGAGATGTCGACATCTCAAACACTTTAAATTCCCTTAATAAAGGCGTCTTCTCAACTATATTATGACTGAGGGACAGAGAGTGTCACTTAAAACAGACAAAAGAGAACTGTGGGAAAAGTACAGTTGCTTGTCCAATCAGACGGGGAGTCATTTCATTCAGGCAATCTACATAGGAAACAGCACTGGGCGGGTAGAAACTCAACATTTAAGACAAAAAGTCTTTAATAACTTGTACCTGGGGGTATTTGACCTCTGTGACTTTGACCTTTGAGCTAGGGTTTAGATGCTGCACTCTGCTTTGTTATGGTAGTTATTTGAACCATGTTATTTCAAAACCCCGCAATGCAGAACAAAGTTTTTCAAAAGACAATATCAGACGTCAGCAAAAACAAACATGCACACAGACAGGTAGCACTGTATGCACCCCAATCCATTTCTAATGAAAGGTGATTAAAACACTGCATTATTTTTCTTCCTTACTACTTCCACAAACACACAGACTGAACCTTTGACTGACAAATCAGACCATTCTCAGTGTCAGCAGCTTATAATGATATATTACAGAAGTCTTATGATCCTCCAACTACTTTAAAACATTATAATCAGACTCTTTAAATTTTTAAAGCTCAGAATATCATCAACAAACAAAGCACAACAAGTATCTAGTCCATTCAGCTAATGTCCCAGCAAATTTTGTATACACTCACCTGCCTAAAATCTCTAATAATTCTCCAACACCATTGAAAGATTCAGTTTCATATATAAACCTGAAATGGAAAGATTTTGTAATATTACGTTTATTTCTAAATAAAATCATATTAACTAGAACCATAAAAACAAAAACTTTCTTGGTGAAAAATGACCTTCTGCATAAACAAACACATATCATTAACATTATGATGGTTCATAAAAACGAATGCACCATTATATAGATCAAGTGAGTACTGAAGAATAATACATGCATAAAGAATCATTTCTAAGCATGACCTTGACCTTTGAGCTTGTGGTCAGTCTTGCAAAAAACCAACAACAATTCATTTCCTTACAGCAAGTTTGTGTGAAAAAAATCTATTGAATGCCCACATATGCATTTGAAGATTACGGACTTCTCAGGAAATGACCTATTTGACTTCAAATACACTGTTTGAGCTAGAGATTGTTGAGTTTTGCATGTGACACATCTTGTTATGGCGAATGCAAAGTTTCAAGAAAATGCATCTATACATGGCAGTTATTAATAAAGAGGAAGTTTTCAATACCTATGGTATCATAAATGCACTTTTATGCTGTACAGTTGTCAATAAGGATGTGATGGTTTTTTTTAATATGTTAAATAAAACCATACTATTTATCAAGTGGGAATGTGACAATCCAAGTACTATTTTCCACTGTTCAGTAATCTGAGCTACATCCTGTTTATATATACATGTTACTTACCTAAGAAATATATCAAGTACTCACCTAAGAAATATATTATTAATTTGTTTCCTAATGAAAGCTCTTAAGCCTAAGAATTTCCCATATATCCGATGTAGTACAGTTTTTAGAAAATCTCTTTCTCTCGGGTCCTCACTGTCAAATAATTCTAACAACTGAAATACATATAAAAGACAATATGTTAGTTCTTAAACAGAAATATTTTACCCAACAGTTTTATAAAGAAACAGCTAGTCATATAACAAGAGGAAAATTACATCTGAATAAACAAATGCAATGCATGTACAAATGTTAATAGTACTACACTCAAACATTCTGGGACACACTTACGACTTTTAACATAAGAAAATTATTCTGACTTAATTGTGCTATGTGACAATTTGGATTTACCTAGAAACTGAAAGGTAAAAAAAAAACGTCCTGTGAAGGGCCAAAGTAAGGTAAAATAGAATAGGCTGCTTAACTTTCAAACAAGAATAATTAGACTTTTTGTAGCCATGTCATTCCTAGAGACTCACAATGTCAGTACTGTAATTATTTTGTTTAATGAGCCCCCAAGCTGGGGATTTAGACAACTAGTTGTCAGGCTATACTTACTTGTAGCACAAACTTTTGATCAATAAACTTTTTTGCATGGCTTGGTTGAAAGTCAGGAGATTCAAGGAACCGTAGAAAGAACTCATACACAATCTAAAATGAGATAGAACAGAATGATTAAACTTCAATCAAGACAAAACATGAAAGCTAAATACCACAAGTAATTACAATCTACACCATAACAATATGTTCCATGAACTGAGGCTACACAACATTATCAAGGTCTCTGTGGCTGGTAGTATGGTGCTTTTTAACTCTTTAAGATATCTTTACTAATGGCAATTTTTGTATTTTCTCTATACAGGTGTAAATTTCTAGCCCACAAATGGAAAAAAATACTTATTTTCAAATTCTACAGGACTTTTACATGAAAATGTTGTTTTTATTTTAGGATATTCTGGGAGTCGTGTAACAATAAATCAACAAATAAAGTCAAAATTGGAATTTCACAACTTTTCCATGTCCACAATGACTGAAACAGAAAATATCTCAAATTCAAAACTAATCAAGACGTTCTGAAAATTTCAAAACTTCCTATTATCAACATTAAATTTCTGAAAAGTGATATAAAATATGATGTAAGTACAGATAAGTAAAAAAAATCAAGTGAGATGAGTGAACAGGATCAAATTTGCTGACAATTATGTTCTGTCCTAATTTTCAACCAGGAATACTAGAGATGCTTTTGAGAAAAGCGCATGTCTCCCACAACTGCCCCTTAGATGATGAAAAATATTAGTTTCTCTAGATGTTTTAGACTAGTGGATCCAATTAGATGGTCTGGATGAGTGGATCCAATCAGTAATTCAAGGGCCATAAATGAAAAGTGCCTGGGCGGATTTGGCTAGTTATCGAACTTTGGTAAGGTCTTATGGCCAAACACATTTTGTTCAAGTTTGGTGAAGATCGGATGAGAAATGTTCGATTAAGAGTGCGGACAAGAGTAAACAGCCGGATTTTTTCGGTAATTCAAGGGCCGTAACTCCAAAATGCCTGGACCTATTTGGCTAGTTATCGAACTTGGCCGAGGTCTCATGGTCACACACATTTTGTTCAAGTTTGGTGAAGATCAGATGAGAAATGTTCGACTTAGAGTGCGGACAAGAGTAAAAAGGCCGATTTTTCAATAATTCAAGGGCCGTAACTCAAAAATGCCTGGACTGATTTGGCTAGTTATCGAACGTGGCCGAGGTCTCATGGTCAAACACATTTTGTTCAAGTTTGGTGAAGATCGGATGAGAAATGTTCGATTAAGAGTGCGGAATTGAATAAAAAGGCCAATTTTTCGATAATTCAAGGGCCGTAACTCCAAAATGCCTGGACCTATTTGGCTAGTTATTAGTTATCGAACTTGGCCGAGGTCTCATGGTCAAACACGTTTTGTTTAAGTTTGATGAATACTGGATGAGAAATATTCGAATTAGAGTGCGGACAAGAGTAAAAAGACCGATTTTTGGTAATTCAAGGGCCATAACTCCAAGACGCCTGGACCGATTTGGCTAGTTATTGAACTTGGCCTAGGTCTTATTGTCAAACACATTTTGTTCAAGTTTGGTGAAAATTGGATGAGAAATGTTCGACTTAGAGTGCGGACAAGCTTTGTGACAGACACACACACAGACACACAGACAGACAGACTGGAGTAAATCAATATGTCTCCCACACCACTGTGTGGTGGGAGACATAATTACTAGCTGCTAAGAATAAGGTGAAAATTATCAGCTAATACCTTAGCTTTTAGTGAAACTAGTTTTTATATGCATCAAACAAAAAATCCTTAAAGAGCTATCTGAACCTACTTTATGACATAGATTTTTGACCAAATAACCAGAGTTTCATCAAAACATGTCAAATTTCAGCAACATCATGCTTGTATGTAACTTTATACAGACACCATTGGACTTGCTCTCATTTTGAAAAATGATCAAAATAAAATGTCACAAAAAATCTGAAAATATTAAAACACATTATACAGCACAGTTTTAGTCTTGTTTTCATGCCTCAGTGTTCCAGGGAACCGTACCAAAATTAAAACTGACCCAAATTATTTAGTTGATCGAGGTGATTTTTTCATTAAAAATATGACCCCTTCTCACATCAGACTAAAAATACAATATACTAGTAACTACCTAACTCAGAGTAATCCTGCAATAAAGTACCTTGATGAAAGCGGGAACAGTAACTTACCTGTAGGTGTGGCCAGGATGCCTCTAGTGTTGGTTCATCCTCCTCCGGGTCAAACTCTGGGTTGTCATTGGGAGGTAACGTTCGGAAGATATTGCAAGCAATCTGAAAATACAAAATATGCATGTATACATTTATTAATAAACTCATTCTTTCACACTATCATGGTCAGATGTATCTGCATTCTGACAGCTTAACAAAGGAAAAGGCTGTCAATCATTTTCCACCTTGCAGACTAATCTTCTTCTGACTAGAGCTATTCATTCCTACTTTTTCTGCTGCAGTTTATATTACTTCCATAACTGTTATGCACATTGACATAAAAAGTGCATTTTACAACCATACAAAGAGTTTACCGACAGCACCAATGAAGGCCAGACCAGTGTGACTGTACTCATACATAAGCTACATAGTACATAGTTACATTTCATTTATTTGTATTATACATTTTATTTATTTGTATATCTCTTGAAATAACACATATTTGAACCGCAATGTCTAAAGTAAAGATTTGAGATGCAATAAACAACAAACTGAAGGTATCAGTAGACTTGAGTAGCGACATCTAGTCATACTCTTTAATGTCTGTTGTCCGCAACTTGACCTGTTAGTATTGATTAGAATATTCCATTCTACCTTATCATCATTTCATCTCTAGTAAAAAAACATACTAAACTAGTTAAAATGTACAGCTGTCAAAACTTTCAACATTTATTAATTTATAATTTCATACATCTGGTAATGCTGTAAGAAAAGTTCATGTAGCCAAACAATAAATGAGTATCCTACACATTACACCAGTTGACAGATGAAAACATTGCAAACATAAACTTTTAACTAATATAAAATTTATTTGGATAATAGGATGACTATAACAAGCTGAATTTCACATGGTCACAAATAAAGAAACAAGAATACTGCTGTAAATACAGTAAGTAAAGGTTCTGACGACAGTCAATTAATGTGCAAACTAAATCATACCCACCTATACAAATCGTAAATGCAAACCAGTGTCAACACAAAATGAACGATGCCAAACTAAAAACCTACCCCACCTATACAAATCGTTAATGCAAACAGGTGTCTACACAAACTGAACAATGCCAAACTAAAAACTTACCCCACCTATACAAATCGTTAAAGCAAACAGGTGTCTACACACATTGAACGATGCCAAACTAAAAACCTACCCCACCTATACAAATCGTTAATGCAAACAGGTGTCAACACAAAATGAACGATGCCAAACTAAAAACCTACCCCACCTATACAAATCGTTAATGCAAACAGGTGTCAACACAAACTGAACAATGTCAAACTAAAATCCTACCCCACTTATACAAATCTTTAATGCAAACAGGTGTCTACACACACTGAATGATGCCAAACCAAAATCCTACCCCACATATACAAATTTTTAATGCAAACAGGTGTCTACACACACTTAATGATGCCAAACTAAAAGCCTACCCCACCTATACAAATAGTTAATGCAAACAGGTGTCAACACAAACTGAACAATGTCAAACTAAAATCCTACCCCACTTATACAAATCTTTAATGCAAACAGGTGTCTACACACACTGAATGATGCCAAACCAAAATCCTACCCCACCTATACAAATCTTTAATGCAAACAGGTGTCTACACACACTTAATGATGCCAAACCAAAATCCTACCCCATCTATACAAATCTTTAATGCAAACAGGTGTCTACACACACTTAACGATGCCAAACCAAAATCCTACCCCACCTATACAAATCTTTAATGCAAAAGGGTGTCTACACACACTGAAGGTTGCCAAACTAAAATCCAACCCCACTCATAAAATTAATCTTTAATGCAAACGGGTGTATATACATACTGAACGATGCCAAACCAAAATCCTACCCCACCCATACAAATCTTTAATGCAAAAGGGTATCTACACACACTTAAAGATGCCAAACTAAAATCCTACTGGAGGTTCAATTGAGGTAAAAAAAATAAAAAATGAAAATTTTTACAAAACTTAAAAACATCGTTCAAACCAACTGTAAAGTGTTTCTGTGTTGTTTAATTCCCCCAAAACGTAATTATTTGGCATCCAATTTAATGCAGTGTGTCTTAAAATTATGCATTTAAATACGGTACCTCATGTATTCCGTGACACGCTCGCGACATTACACATTACGTCATCATACCCAAACAGCTGTGTACTCCGATAATATTTTCCTTAGTACATGCGAGTAGCAATACACAATGTCAGTGGTTTGACACGCTGCTTATGTGTCACATTTTAAATTAAAAGTTATTAAAACTGCCGAAGAAAAGGTCAACACTTTGCTGCAAATTTGTTTAAAGTCGTCAGGAAGCTTGTGCGCGGGTGGTGCAAAAACAAATCAAAAATGGATTTACCATTTAATTTTCTATTTGATGATTGGATACGTACTGTACTTAGTATAAACGTTCTGGATTTACCGTACATGGACTGTTTAAAAGTGTGTTTAATTCTTAATACATTGGATACTTACTGTAAATTACTTATTATGTGGACTTATAAAAATGAGGTAGGTGATTTTTTTTTCGTTCTTGTTGACTTTTTTTCCCTCCAAAACGGGTGGGGGGGGGGGGCGTTAATTAGAGGGGGGGTCTTAATTCGGGAAAATACGGTATACAAATCTTTAATGCAAAAGGGTGTCTACACACACTGAACGATGCCAAACTAAAATCCAACCCCACTCATAAAATTAATTTAATGCAAACGGGTGTAAATACATACTGAAGTATATACATACTGAACGATGCCAAACTAAAATCCTACCCCACCCATACAAATCTTTAATGCAAAAGGGTGTCTACACACACAGAACGATGCCAAACTAACACAAATTTAACATAAACAGGCTGTCTACACACACTGAACAATGTCAAACTGCAATCCACCCCCACCCATACAAATCTTTCAGACAAACAGGCTGTCTATAAGCACTTATAATAGCAACAAACTGCCACTGGAATCTAGCATTCTGATAAAGCTAATCAATACTGTCAATCATTTTCTGCCATTTCTCTGACCACATTTACATACCATGTGACAATAAAGTATGAGAGAGGAAGTTTACATCATATCTATTTCCTGCTGATTTTCTTACATATGCAGATTAATACTGTGAATGCATTTGACACCTAAAGAGAAAGAAAATGGCCACAGGCATATTGATTAGACAGTCAGTAATTTAGATGTCAAAGTGTACCAGAAAAGAGAGCTGTTGCTGCATTCTGCTGATCTATGCTGTCTGAGCAACAGCTGATTATACAAGGGAGCTTCTTATCTACTGTACTTCTCTCTGTAGGAATTAATTCCTATGGATTTTTTAAAGACTAAACAGTTTTCTTATTCTGGTTCTCTGTATAGAAGGAAATTATCCGTTCATATCACCAATAAGAGGTATTGCATGATTCCACATAGTTAAAAAAAACAACACTTTATGACCTGAAGTTTCCTTTGATATGATTATATACAACAGAGTGGGTAGATTTCCTATAATTCTACAACATTTCTGCAACATGAAAGGGACAATGGAAGTCAAACAACATTCTATACCACTGGAGTTGCACATAAGCAGCATTTTAGTTGCTTTGCAGTGTCTTCCTCCAAATGTTTTCTTTTTAGCAGACTTCTGAGCTATTAGCATTTCAAAACGTAACATAATAATCAATGAAGAACAAGCAATTAATCTAGCTTCCATTTCTTGCACAACTAGAGAAACAATGCAAGAATTTTTTTGTAATTAAGAAACATCCATGCACTTTATGGGAAGATCATCAAGATTAAATTTAGTTATTGCAAACTTGGCATAAACACAGGATTCCTTAACATGTCATAAGACAGAAAGTCTAAAACATTAGCATAAAGGCATACTGCCTAAAGCAAATCACTTCCAAAAATGGCACCAGTTACTAGTGTAAATAGTGTTTTTCTGTTCCCAGAAAGTCCGAATGTCAGCTGGGATGGATGTTTTAGCTTGGTAAGTACAGTACCACAATATCCAGACTGCTTGCAGGAAAAAGTCAAATGATTCACCCAACTGTGTCAGACTAGATATAGCAGAGTTTCCTAAATGTGTCTGACCATATAACGTCCTGTAAAATTTCATTTGGTCTGGTAAAAAAGGGGTTTTATTTAGTGAACTTTTGACTTAGTTTAGTAAAATGACCACTTTAAAGAAGGCTGTCCGAAAACATTACTGCAACTGACTGATAAATATATGTAACATCTGTAATTTTATAGAAAACTTCAGACAAATATATAGTATACTCTTCTAGAGTGAGGCGATTACTGAAGATGATGATGATGAATATGTCTTGTACCTGCCAGAAGTTTATGTGAAGAAAAGCCCTTTCATAAATAAATCTGTTACCTTTTATATCCTAATATCCAGAAATAAGATGAGATAACTTAACCCTTACCCTGCTAAATTTCAATAATGAACATGTCCATCTTCCAATTTGGACAGCACCATTAATTGTTAAAAGGGGTGCTTACCAAAAAGATATTGGCTGAAAAGCGAACAGTGCAGATCATGATCTGGATGTACAGGCTGATCATGATCTACACTGGTTGCAAAGGCAGAACCAATCGTGTCCAGCATGGTAAGGGTTAAACTTTACCTATTATTAATTTCCTTAACTTCTGTTCCTTTTTTGAAGGAGTAATGAAAACGTAATCATGTAATGAAATATGAATGCATCTATCTCTCTAAAAGTAAAACTGGAAATAATTCAAAGAGTGTTAGGATGAAAGTATTCTGTGAGGGTATTTTCTACCATGGCAGAGAAACAGAAACAATCGTCTGTTAGGCTATATAGGTACTACTGCGAAAAATAGATATACATCTCAATGCTTGTGGCAGGCGTTACTATAAATAGCAACATTAGTATCACACACTGGTTCTGCTAGGTATATCAGAGCCAAGAAAAAGCATCAGATGCCAGGTAAATGCTGAAATATTCCATTGAAAACAAGTTTTCAATACCTACATGTCATCATTTTTCAGTCATTTTATTTTCATTCAGTCTGCTCAGTTATTCCAAACAGGCCTGGGATTTGCTTAAAATTCTCCTTGGATTTCAGAATTCCTGTCAGGACATATTTCTTCCTTAAACTTCTATCTATTGTTCTATAATTTTCAAATGAGACTTGGTGTGGCTTTCAATAATATCTGCTGTTGTTTTAACAAAGGGGATAGATTCTTTTTGTATCAAAGAATTACAAACTCTAGCAGGCAGCTATGTGATTACACTGGTATCAAAAACTGTCTTTACAACAGAACCATTCAATACTAGAAAAAGAAGTATTGCCAAATTTTCCAGTAATTTGTTAGAAGGACTATGAATGATCCATTCATTTATTTTAATGTGACAGTTACTACAGGTCAATATGCTATCTACTGATCAACACACACAAACCTAGCACCAGTATGGAGTAATTCCAACCTAAATTTAAAATGCAAAATGCAACTCAAACCAATGTTAATTGTAAATTTCCTGCCAAGAAATCACTACTATGACAAACATACACTGGCAACACTGACTGGCTCTAATGGTCAACAACCTGCCCACTTTCAGAAGCCTAGAATATTCTGCCATACAAAAATAATCTAGAAGAGTGAACAAGAACTCCATCTGTGGAAAATATCTTTTTACAATGTTAAACAAGAGCACCGCAATGCGGAGCAATATATGCCCGAAGGTATGACCTTTGACCACTGTGTTACAAAAGGGTTATATCAGAGGATGGGAGTAAAATTTAAAGAACTTGACTGTTCAAGCCCAAAGGACAGGAACAACAAAGGGAAGAAATTCAAAAAAAAAAAAATCCACAGGAAAAAATGCTTACCAGGTACAGATAATGTCAAAATACACCTAAAAATTGGAGGTACCATCCATGTTGTACCACAGAGAAGTGGTCCGGCCAATAATAAAGAAGTTACAAAATAAGCTATTTTTAAATAGTAACATAAAAGGAAAGTAATTCAAAAATAAAAATTTATTGTAAATAAATAAAAAAGGGATCTGCCAAATAAAATCAAGAGCTCCGCAATGCAGAACAATATACACACAAAACAAAGCCATATGACCTTTGACCCCTCAGTGTGACCTTGAAGCGAGCAATCAAGAACATGTGCTCTGCACGTCATCTCGATGTGGTGAACATTTGTTTTAAGTTTCTTCGAAATCCTTCAAGGGGTTCAAGAATTACAGAGTGGACACGAAATGGCTAATGGACAGACAGACACCGAGGATATAACATAACACATCCCTTTGGGCGTATAAAAAGTCTGCACTTACAATGCGAAGTATCTGCTATGATAACACACTAGTACTTTCTCCTTGGGGGAAATGCCGTTTTCAAGAGCAGATAACTCTTTTTCAATAATGGTGACCTGTGATTTTTATTGCCTATCTTTGTTTCTTAGATGAATTTTTTTTGTCAATATCCAAAGTTTGAAGAAATTCTATTACTGGGAAAAATTTCGCCCATCTCATAAACAAAGCCCAGCACCCTTTATCAAAACCTCAATATTGTCTGTTTTTTTTTAAGTTTGAAACTACAACTCACAGTCAGTACAAGTAATTTCTGACAACAAGATAAAACTTGAGAAGTAAGATGATAATGCAATACAACATCTAAGAGGAACCCAGAAAATGCCACAAATTAGATTTGGTCTGAAATCCTTATTCAATAGATAGACAGGAAAAGCTACAAAAATACACTAATGAAAAACCTAAAAGTCTCCTTACGCTTTTTTTTGTTTTGTCAAATGTAAGAATTGATGCCATAATCATGAGAGACCAAAATTAGCAAAATGAAGAGTGAAAGAAATAGGCTTCAATCTTTCTTTCAATACAGTAAAATGCACTAAGCTGTTGAAATGCTGTTCATCAAAGTCAGTAGTACATGCTGATACTACAGCATACTTAATATCTCATAAAACCTTTGAAGACAATAATTATATGATGGAGATCTTCGGAATACTTTCCAAAGTCTCCTGTTACTAATGAACCAGTTTCTCAATGTAAGCAAGTTTGAAATCAATGTGAATGAATGTGTCTGAAAGATAAAATGAGAACCAATAGATGTAAGTACAATCTCATGGTACAGTTCTATTGATTATCAACAGTTCCTTGATACCAATAACATTTCTGTCTGCAAAAATAATTTCAAATGACCTCAAATCTATACAAAGTAAGAGAATTGGGAAAAGACAGGTGGCTAAAGTTGCCTTAACAACATGTTACTGCATGCATAAAATGTTCACATATAAATGCAAACAAAGCATCTATTTGTCTGCCTCTGAAACTTCATAGTCCTGTACAAAAAATGCTACAAGTTTCTATGCAGGTATCAACAAATTCTTTGTAATCAAGTCATCCTGCAAAATGAGTTTTTTAAAACTCACTCGTCTTGCTGCCTTTTGAACTCGTCCAGCAATTCACTAAATGAAAAATACCTTATTATATTGTATTACTCACATTGTGTCAATATTTCTACCAATGTTAGCGAACAGTTAATACTGGAACAATGATGATGAGCTTTGGATTATCTAGCTAATGCAATCATGGTGCAATATAGTATTAATGGAAAGAACAAATTCTAGAGTTGAGACCAATCAAGCAACTTTAGTTTTGATCGCAGAGATGTTCTGGCATTTACACTGCTCCTTTTTTTACTGAATTTACTATATTTTTGGTCAAAAAGTATAGCGGTACTCAAACTGAGAGCTGCAGGAAATTGTAAAACGGAACTCATTTCTACCAGTATTCACAAACAGGCAAGTGTCTAGCCTGCTAATAAGCTATCTGTAAGTTTCTTGTGTATTATATTCTACAGCAAGTTGTAACATTTCTGCATAATGCTACAGTACCATTACAAGAAATAAAATTCAAATGAGTAGATTTTTTGTATAGGATGGCAAGTAGAGCAAAATCTCAATCTTCCCACAAGCAAGGCAGATAAAATACAATCCTCTTACAGGCTCTAACCTACAGCATTAACAAACAGGAGATTTGAAGTTTATTGCCGGAGATCTCCTAACACAATGTCATACCCGAACTAGAGATGCTTTTGAGAAAAGCGCATGTCTTCCACAACTGCCCCTCTGAAAAATGTTAGTTTCTCTAGATGTTTTAGACGAGTGGATCCAATTAGATGGTCTGGATGAGTGGATCCAATCAGTAATTCAAGGGCCATAAATCAAAAGTGCCTGGGCGGATTTGGCTAGTTATTGAACTTGGGTAAGGTCTTATGGCCAAACACATTTTGTTCAAGTTTGGTGAAGATCAGATGAGAAATGTTCGACATAGAGAGCGGACATGAGGAAAAAGGCCAATTTTTCGATAATTCAAGGGCTGTAACTCCAAAATGCCTGGACCGATTTGGCTAGTTATCGAACTTGGCCGAGGTCTCATGGTCAAACACATTTTGTTTAAGTTTGGTGAAGATTGGATGAGAAATATTCGAAATAGAGTGCGGACAAGAGTAAAAAGCCCGATTTTTGGTAATTCAAGGGCCATAACTCCAAGACGCCTGGACCGATTTGGCTAGTTATCAAACTTGGCCGAGGTCTTATGGTCAAACACATTTTGTTCAAGTTTGGTGAAAATCGGATGAGAAATGTTCGACATAGAGTGCGGACAAGCTTTGTGACAGACACACACACAGACTGGAGTAAATCAATATGTCTCCCACACCACTGTGTGTGGTGTGGGACATAATGAGCAAAAGCAAGCTTCTGAATCTGGCCCTGCTGTTACAGGTATCAGTAAACACAGCAATGATTTACTTTTACTACCAACATACAAATGAGACATAGTCTTCTTTACCCCGTGCTTCTATTTAACTGCCCCGTTATCTCCAAAGACAAACAAAGTAGGTCTTTGGCAAGAGCTTCAACTTACTGGGTCTCGGTCTACGAAACAGAGCCATTAGAGAAACCTGTTTCTTGCGAACTATAGAGATACCTTAATAATACTGAAGGACTATAACAAAATACTTACCATTCTAACAATCTCTGGGTACACTGGTTCAGCAAGGACACCCCTTGTTGCCGTTATATAGTCCACTAGCTCGTTCAGACACGCTCGTTTCACCTCCTTGCTCTTTAGATCCGAGACAGGGTCCATGAAGTCGAACACGGCACAACATTGCTGCAGTTTCTTTACAAACAGTTCTTGTTGTTCAGCCGGAGCAGTGTCTAAAACAAAACAAACAAACCAACTGAAATAATAGATATTGTTGATGTTTTAAAATAATGAGAACAACAAATTGTTTAAGGACTGCCATTCTAAATAAAAGTAATCGTACAACTTCTTATTTTGTCATAAATCTATATACGTTCTAAAAATAGTTTTATGATAAACAGGACTGGTATAAGAGAAATTAGAAACAAGGAAGTAATAATAATAATACACCTTTAAATAACAAAATGATTAAGAACATTTCCCTGTTTGTCATATATCAATAATGCAAACACATGATCAATTATCAAAGCTTCAACATGAAACAAAAATAAATGAAGTTGAAGATCAACATGATATTCATTTTGTCTAGGATTTTATGTATTTCTCTATTTCAGTAACTCATATCTGTTACCTTACAATTAGATTAATTGTACATTTAAAGAAACATTACAGGTGACTTTTCCTAACAGTGATACAGTCACCAAAGTTTTCAGTTTAACAAGCAGGTGGGGTTGTCTTAATTCCTGCCAAATATTAAACAAATAGTTCTCTTTAAAAGTCACAGACTTAGTCTCCAACCTGGTCCCTATATAAATTTTTACCAGGGGATCAAGGTTAATCTTTGAATACTGCAAATTCCAATGTATTTATATATATGAACTAACAGCAGTTTTCCAAGGCTAAAAGAAAAGACACAGGTACTAAAATTTCTCTATATAATATGCTGTACTCTATCTGATAGTTGCAATGGGTGGCAAAAGCAAGTGTTCAGCTTGTCCATCTTGTCCCAGAGCCTAATTTCAAGATACTATGCTATATATCCATTATACAGACTTGTATAAAATTAACTCTCGCAAAAACAGAAAAACTGTTAAATCAGATTTTGTCACCCCTGGTTATCCTATGCATTCTTTGTAAATGGCAGGGTACAAAAATTTATTGTTCATAAAGCCTTTTATCAGTATTGACAGTATATGGGGTGTCTGCAGGTACATCTGCTGACATACTGTTATTCTGGTCAACTTTTTTACCAAATTCAGCTTTAATTGCTTCAACCTCCACACAGGAATATTGTCAAACAACCATCCCGGCCTCCAAGCAAATCATGTGACAATCATAAAATGATGTGATTGTAAAATGGTGACACTGCCTGGTAACTCAAAGGCTGGTCCTTTTCTTCAGGCAAACTGATATTTATGCCAAAGCGGTGAGTAATATTTAAGAAAGTATTCAATATAATATTATTTATTTTTTGTTGTCAGCCATTCGTCAAATTCTCTGACTTGAAATACTTTCAAAATTTTTTATTGTTTACAATTTTAACAGGTGCCTGTCACAAAACTAGTACAAGAGGGCCATGATGGCCCTATATCGCTCACCTGTTATCATTGCACTTGAGGACAAGAAGGTCCTCAGAAAAAATATCTAAGTCCAAAGGACAGGAACAACAAAGGAAAGAAATTTAACCAAAAAGAAAAAAAAATCCTTACAAGGTACAGATATGTCAAAATAAACCTAAACATTGGAGGTACCATCCATGTTGTACCACAGAAAAGTGGCCTCAGTTTTTCCCTACGGCCAATAATAAACAAGGGTGCAGAATGTCACAATATACGCCCGTCACAGCAAATTTGTTTACACTAGCACCTGTATTTGCAAATGGAATTTTAATTTTCTAGTTGTTTACAATGTTGTTTTTTTTAGAAATTATTGTAATTCTTTTATTTTTCTAAGTCCACAAAAAAAATCCTTACCAGGTAGAGATACCTTAAAATACACCCAAAATTTGAAAGTAATATCAATGTTGTACCACAGAAAAGTGGTCTTGGTTTTTCCCTACGGTCAATTATAAAAAAGTTACAACATAAGTTATTTATAGTAACAACTAAGGGAAGTTAATCTTTAAAGAGAAAAAAAAAAAAAAAAAAAAAAAAAAAAAAATCGAAAAAAAAAAAATTACAAGTCCACACAAAAATCCTTACCAGGTAGAGATAGCTCAAAATACACCTCAGAATTGGATGTAACATGCATGTTGTACTACAGAAAAGTGGTCTCGATTTTTCCCTACGACTTGTAATGAAAAAGTTACAATATAAGCTATTTATAGTAACAGCAAAGGGAAGTAATTCAAAAGAAGGGACCAGTGCATGACACTCCGTCTCATGATGGTGTACAATTGTGCCAAGTTACATCAAAATCCCTACATGCATGAAGAAGAAATGCTCCAGACAAAGTCATTCTTGTATCTGACCTTTGACCTTTAAGTGTGACCTTGACCTTAGACCGAGTGACCTGGTTCTTGCACATGACACTCCGTCTCATGCTTGTGAACATTTGTGCCAAGTTGTATCAAAATCCCTCAATGCATGAAGAAGAAATGCTCCGGACAAAGTTTTCATTCTTGTATCCTTTGACCTCTAAGTGTGACCTTGACCTTACCCCTAGGGACCTGGTTCTTGCGCATGACACTCCGTCTCATGATGGTGAACAATTTTGCCAAGCTACATCAAAGTCCTTTCATGCATGAAGAAGATATGCTCCGGACAAAGTTTTCATTCTTGTATCCTTTGACCTCTAAGTGTGACCTTGACCTTAGACCTAGGAACCTGGTTCTTGCGCACGACACTCCCTCTCATTATGGTGAACAACTGTGCCAAGCTACATCAAAATCATTCCATGCATGAAGAAGATATGCTCCGGACAAAGTCATTCTTGAATTTTTCATTCTTGTATCCTTTGACCTCTAAGTGTGACCTTGACCTTAGACCTAGGGACCTGGTTTTTGCGCATGACACTCCGTCTCATGATGATGAACAATTGTGCCAACTTTCATCAAAATCCCTCCATACATGAAGAAGATATGCTCCGGACAAAGTCATTCTTGAATTTGACCTTTAACCTCTAAGTGTGACCTTGACCTTACACCTAGGGACCTGGTTCTTGCGCATGACACTCCGTCTCATGATGGTGAACAACTGTGCCAAGTTTCATCAAAATCCCTCCATGCATGTAGAAGATATGCTCCGGACAAGGTCTGTGGACGCCGCCCGCCCGCCCGCCCAACCGCCCATCCGCCCGCCAGGGGCGTTCCCATAATACGTCCCGTTTTTCAAACGGGCGTATAAAAAGTTACTAAAATAAGCTATTTATAGTAATGTAAAAGGGAAGTAATTAAAAAGAAAATTATTGTAAGTGAACAAAAGAAGGATCTGCCAAATAAATCTGTTGACATAGATGAAATTTCTGATCAGTATTTTCATTAGTTACAGAGATATACCCATTTTAATTTGAAATAAAGGGAGGTAATTTGACATAAAATCAGTCTATAGTTATCTACCCTGATTAGCTCAGTCCAACTAATGACAATAATGAAATTTCAAATAAGTCCTATAAGTACTTACTGATATAAATCTATTTTGACAACAATCAGGGAAGGTAATCAGATATAAAATAACTCTGGAACCTATGATTGAACCTGATTTGTCATGGAATCAAAGATTTATTGTTGTTGAAGACATTTTGGAAGTTTGTATCAAATAAAACCATAAATGAAGTCTCTATATGGCTGCAAAAGCCAAAATAGCCAATTTTGGACCTTTAAGGGGCCATAACTCTGGAACCCATGATGGAATCTTGCCAGTTCAAAAAAGGAACCAAGATCTTGTGGTGATACAAGTTGTGTGCAAGTTTGGTTAAAATCAAATCATAAATGAAGTTGTTATTGTGCAGACAAGGTCAAAATAGCTAATTTTGACCCTTTCAGGGGCCATAACTCTGGAACCCATTATGGGATCTGACCGGTTCAACAAAGGAATTGAGATCTTATGGCAATGTAAGTTTTGTGCAAGTTTGATTAAATTCCAATCATAAATGAAGCTGCTATTGTGCAGACAAGGTCAAAATAGCTAATTCTGGCCCTTTCAGGGGCCATAACTCTAGAACCCATAATGGAATCTAGCCAGTTCAAGAAAAGAACCAAGATCTCATAGTGATACAAGATGTGTGCAAGTTTGTTAAAATAAAATCATAAATAAAGCTACTATTGTGCAGACAAGGTCAAAATAGCTAATTCTGGCCCTTTCAGGGGCCATAACTCTGGAACCCATACAGGAATCCGGCCAGTTCAAGAAAGAAACCAAGATCTCATGGTGATACAAGTTGTGTGCCAGTTTGGTAAAAATGAAACCATAAATAAAGCTGCTATTGTGCAGACAAGGTCAAAACAGCTGATTTTGGCTCTTTCAGGGGCCATAACTCTGGAACCCATAATGGGATCTGGCCAGTTCAAGAAAGGAACCTAGATCTTATGGTGATACAAGTTGTGTGCAAGTTTGGTTAAAATAAAATCATAAATGAAACAACTATCGTGCAGACAAGAAATTGTTGACCGGCGGACGCACGCACGAGACGCACGGACTGACGGCGGACGAAGGGTGATCACAAAAGCTCACCTTGTCACTATGTGACAGGTGAGCTAAAAAGTAACAGACTTAGTATTATTGTATTATCTTTAAGGCTTTTTTTTTCTTCCTAATACAAGCAAAACAATTAATATTCAACGACTGAGATAAAAACTCTCTGTACAACAAAATTCAAAAATGAAAACTATAACTACAGCTGCTTTTGAGAAAAGCACATGTCTCCCATAACTGCCTAATTATCTGAACAGTAAGTCTGTCTTTAAATACTGTTTACTCACAGAAAATATTACTTTGATAGTTTTGGAGTAAGCGGCCTATCGGTTAGTTTTAGAGTAAGCGGCCTATCAGTAATTCAATGGCCATCATTCCGAAGTGCCTAGGCCAATTTGGCTAGTTATCGAACTTGGCCGAGGACTTATTGGCAAACAAATTTTATTCAAGTTTAGTGAAGATCTGATGAGAAATGTTCGACTTAGAGTGCGGACAAGGTTTGTGACAGAGACATGCACCAAGACCTGTATCACCGGCATCTGTATTTTCGGTAATTCAAAGGCCGTAATTCCAAAGTGCCTGGGCCAATTTGACTAGTTATTGAACTTGGCCAATGACTTATTGGCAAACAAATTTTGTTCAAGTTTAGTTAAGATTGGATGAGAAATGTCAGGCTTAAGAGTGCGGACAAGACTTGCGACACACACACGAACACACACACACACACACACAGACAGCAGTAAATTAATATATCTCCCAAACCAATATGTGGTGGGAGCTTAACAAATCAGATTAATTTCGTTAGCACAACTAGCGTGTGTAAAACATATCAATTTGCAAGTTTTGCTTTTCGGTCCTGGTAAGACCAAGTTTTCCAAAGGACACTGTTCTTTTATTGCTTTGCAAACTCAGCAAATTCTATGCCTATAAAGGACACAGTGTGGATTTCCCAATGTTTAACATTGATCATTAAAATGAACAATGGTCAATCTTGTTTTTATTTTTCCAGTATTATCATGTACATCTTTTTATGTCTTTCTCAAAAGAATGTAATCAGGCCCTGCTGTTATAAATCCTTACAGTCATGTCTCATTTTTCCAATAACCAATAGAAACAAAGTGTTTACAGTAATATATTTTCTTTTACAAATAATATTTAAAGGGTATGTGCACAGGGGGCAAGCTGGGCCGCATTATTTAGCATTCTGGAATCAAATCAAGCCTGCCGTTGACAAATCAATACATCATTGTTCTTGACATGGGTCTGGAAAACTCTCATCTTTTTATGACATGAATGGCTTTACAGTACATTCTGTCAATAAAATAAGCTTTCAAATAACACAGAAGTCTTACACAAATGTTATGGCGTAAGCTTCACTAAAAGGAAAAGATATTTCACATGCATGTGCTGTTGTTTTTTGTATGGCCAGGTGTTGTGACATTTTGTTATACTAATTATTTCTTAATCATTCTGTGCAGACATTGCTGCAATTAAACCATCACTATTGCAACAAAAAATCTGGCATCTTTTGCAACTTCCTCCATTTCTTTAATTATTAAGCTAAAGTAGAGAAAACTAGAACTATCACTAAAGGTGATGAATGTACCCCCCACATGCACTGACACAGTACATTGCAATTTGACGCACACAAGACTGCATAATTATGTGGACTGTATGTATACAGTATACTAACAAAAAACAAAGTCCCATAACTATGCAGAATATTTATCTAAAAGAATGTAACATGCACCATGCACAACTAGGGTTGGTACTGATCACTTGTGTGAAGTTTCATTAAATTGTGTGTAAGGGTTTGGTAGATTAGGCACGCACAAGATTGCATATGCAGACTGTATGTACATAGTATGTTAACAATAAACAAAGTCCCATAACTCTGCAATTTTTGTCGCTGAAAGAACCTAACATGCCCCATGCACAACTACTGTTGGTACTGATCACTTGTGTGAAGTTTCATTAAATTGTATCAAGGGGATGAGGAGAGATGGTGCGCACAAGATTGTGTCTATGTATATAGTATAGTAACAAAAAAACAAAGTCCCATAACTCTGCAAATTTTTTTTCTGAAACAACCTAACATGCCCCATGCACAACTACTGTTGTTACTGATCACTTGTGTGAAGTTTCATTTAATTGTGTCAAGGAGATGAGGAGAGATGGTGCGCACAAGATTGTGTCTATGTATATAGTATAGTAACAAAAAAAAAACAAAGTCCCATAACTCTGCAAATTTTTTTTCTAAAAGAACCTAACATGCCCCATGCACAACTACTGTTGGTACTGATCACTTGTGTGAAGTTTCATTAAATTGTGTCAAGGGGATGAGGAGAGATGGTGAGCACAAGATTGTGTCTATGTATATAGTATAGTAACAAAAAAACAAAGTCCCATAACTCTGCAAATATTTTTTCTAAAAGAACCTAACACGCCCCATGCACAACTACTGTTGGTACTGATCACTTGTGTGAAATTTCATTAAATTCTGTCAAGGGGATAAGGAGAGATGGTGCGCACAAGATTGCGTCTAGGGACAGACGGCCAGACGGACAGACAACCTGAAACCAGTATACCCCCCCCTTACAACTTTGTTGTCGGGGGGTACAATAAAAATGGCAGTAAAATAAAAGACATCACTGAATGAAGACTTCTCAACTCAATCGATGACACCAGTAACTTAATGAAAGTACTGTATTTTAAAACAATGATATTTTCTATGGCAGTGTAGTGATCAAAAAAATAAAAGCAAAAGCTTTTGCAATTCTGTCTATCAAATACTAAATGTAGTAAATTACTAAAACATGTACATTGTACTTGGTTACAAGCCACTAAGGAGCATTAAGCTATATGCTTAAATACATCAAGCATGACCAGTTGATGCTTTTAGGTAAAATAAATATATTTAAGTCTACTATTTTATGCTTTGTCAACTATGGAAAAGTAAATTGCTATATACATTTACATGTAGTATATTCCTACTGTAAGAAACCAATTCATGTAGAAGTAAGCGTATTTTAGTTTAACCCTTACCCTGCTAAATTTCTATAATGAACCTGTCCATCTTTCAATTTGGGCAGTACCATTAATTGTTATAAGGGTTGCTAACCATTTCCCCGGGCGTTAAAATATAAAACCTGTCTATATCTTTTATGATGTCACTGAGAAAAAATCTGCAGTTAGCCAATCGATTCACCAGGAACGTAGTATTTCCAAGGTTTATTTTTAGGACATACCGTGGTATTCCATCTTAACCTATTCTTCTCCGGCATTTTCGTATGCGCTCGACCTCACACAGGGTAAAAGATATATCCGTGATTTTTATTTTTTTACGTGATTTACGCATTATTTTACGCTAGTGGGAACACTGTTCTACATAGAGACAGAAACATACTTAATTTACACCATAGGGCATCCTAAGGCCAAATAAAACAAGAGGGCCATGATGGTCGTATATCGCTCACCTGTTATCATTGCACTTGAGGACAAGAAGGTCCTCAGAAAAAATATCTAAGTCCAAAGGACAGGAACAACAAAAGGAAGAAATTTAACCAAAAAGAAAAAAAATTCTTACAAGGTACAGATATGTCAAAATACACCTAAAAATTGGAGGTACCATCCATGTTGTACCACAAAAAAGTGGTCTCGGTTTTTCCCTACGGCCAATAATAAAAAAGTTACTAAAAATAAGCTATTTATAGTAATGTAAAAGGGAAGAAATTTTAAAAAAAATTATTGTAAGTGAACAAAAGAAGGATCTGCCAAATAAATCTGTTCAACAGTTGACATTAATGAAATTTCAGACCAGTATCTTTATTAGTTACGGAGATATACCCATTTTAATTTGAAAACAAGAGGGCCATGATGGCCCTATATCGCTCACCTGTTATCATTGCACTTGAGGAGAAGAAGGTCCTCAGAAAAAATATCTAAGTCCAAAGGACAGGAACAACAAAGGGAAGAAATTTAACCAAAAAGAAAAAAAAATCTTACAAGGTATAGATATGTCAAAATACACCTAAAAATTGGGAGGTACCATCTATGCTGTGTGGTCTCGGTTTTTCCGTACGGCCAATAATAAAAAAGTTACTAAAAATAAGCTATTTATAGTAACGTAAAAGGGAAGTAATTAAAAGAATACATATTGTAAGTGAACAAAAGAAGGATCTGCCAAATAAATCTGTTGACATAAATGAAATTTCAGATCAGTACCTTCATTAGTTATGGAGATATAGTAATTTTAAATTGAAATAAAGGGAGATAATTTGACATAAAATCAGTCCATAGTTATCTACCCTGATTGTCTCAGTCCAACTAATAACAATAATGAAATTTCAAATAAGTCCTTTAAGTACTTACTGATATAAATCCATTTTGATTACAATCAGGGGAGGTAATCAGATTTAAAATAACTCTGGAACCTACGATTGGATCTGATTTGTCATCGAATCCAAGATTTATTGTTGTTGAAGATATTTTGGAAGTTTGTATAAAAAAAGAGGACCATGATGGTCCTGAATCGCTCACCTCTTCCCACATGACCCAGTTTTGAGTATGACGTTGTTTTTTCTATTATTTGACATAGTGACCTAGTTTTTGAGCTCATGTGACCCAGTTTTGAACTTGACCTAGATGATATCAAGATAAACATTCAGACCAATTTTCATGAAGATCCATTGAAAAATATGGTCTCTAGAGAGGTCACAACGTTTTTTCATTATTTGACCTACTGACCTACTTTTTGAAGGCACGTGACCCACTTTCGAACTTGACCTAGATATCATCAAGATGAACATTCTGACCAATTTTTATGGAGATCCATTCACAAGTATGGCCTCTAGAGAGGTCACAATGTTTTTCTACTTTAAGACCTACTGACCTAGTTTTTGACTGCACATGGCCCTGTTTCGAACTTGACCTAGATATCATCAAGATCAACATTTAGACCAACTTTCATACAGATCCCATGAAAAATATGGCCTCTAGAGAGGTCACAAGGTTTTTCTATTATTTGACCTACTGACATAGTTTTTGATGGCACGTGACCCACTTTCAAACTTGACCTAGATATCATCAAGATGAACATTCAGACCAACTTTCATACAGATCCCATGAAAAATATGGCCTCTAGAGAGGTCACAAGGTTTTTCTATTATTTGACCTACTGACCTAGTTTTTGACGGCACGTGACCCACTTTCGAACTTGACCTAGATGTCATCAAGGTGAACATTCTGACCAATTTTCATGAAGATCTCATGAAATATATGGCCTCTAGAGAGGTCACAAGGTTTTTCTATTATTTAACCTACTGACACAGTTTTTGATGGCACGTGACCCACTTTCGAACTTGACCTAGATATCATCAAGATGAACATTCAGACCAACTTTCATACAGATCCCATGAAAAATATGGCCTCTAGAGAGGTCACAAGGTTTTTCTATTATTTGACCTACTGACCTAGTTTTTGAGGCACGTGACCCACTTTCGAACTTGACCTTGATGTCATCAAGGTGAACATTCTGACCAATTTTCATGAAGATCTCATGAAATATATGGCCTCTAGAGAGGTCACAAGGTTTTTTTATTTTTAGACCTACTGACCTAGTTTCTGACCGCACGTGACCCAGTTTCGAACTTGACTTAGATATCATCAAGATGAACATTCAGACCAACTTTCATATAGATCCCGTGAAAAATATGGCCTTTAGAGAGGTCACAAGGTTTTTCTATTATTTGACCTACTGACCTAGTTTTTGATGGCACATGACCCAGTTTCGAACTTGACCTAGATATCATCTAGGTGAACGTTCTGACAAATTTTCATGAAGATCTTTTGAAATATATGGCCTCTAGAGAGGTCACAAGGTTTTTCTATTTTTAGACCTACTGACCTAGTTTTTGATGGCACATGACCCAGTTTCGAACTTGACCTAGAAATCATCAAGGTGAACATTCTGACCAATTTTCATGAAGATCTTGTGAAATATATGGCCTCTACAGAGGTCACAAGGTTTTTCTATTTTTAGACCTACTGACCTAGTTTTTGAAGGCACGTAACCCAGTTTCGAACTTGACCTAGATATCATCAAGATGAACATTTTGACCAACTTTCATAAAGATCCCACAAAAAATGTGACCTCCAGAGTGGTCACAAGCAAAAGTTTACGGACGGAGGCACGCACGCACAGATGGACGGATGATGCGCGATCACAAAAGCTCACCTTGTCACTTTGTGACAGGTGAGCTAAAAATATTCCAATTGCAATTTCCCAGGACGCGTAAAAAAAATAGTCGAATGCATAGCTCACCGATTACACAGATGAACTACCCTGTCAGAAGCTATTTCGCTTGTAAATCAAAGGCGGAGTTTGCAGTGGCTGTTTTGCACTCAACCAATCAGAGATCATTATTTTCCAACAACCCCTAGTATTGTTTACGTAATAGATTTAATCAACATGTGACAAACATGTCTTTGATTTATGTGCTAAGTGTGTTGACCATTTATTTTCATAACACGCGGCCCATTAGATTAAACTATACAGCAGGGATCGAATTTAACGGTCGCTAACTCGCAAAATTTGAGTAAGAAAAAAAAAATGCGAGTAGAAAATCATGGCACTCGAATATTTTTGCGATCACGTTCGAAAATCGGGGAATTCGCTCAAACTGTCCTTTTCTCTTTAAAAACTCCTTTCGGGCAGTTAATTTACCGATAATCACGTGACTGCTTCTAGACGCTTGTCGCTTTATACAAAAGTAATTATCGGATATGTAAGTAAGCGTCTAGGCAATATTAAATATTGTTTTCATTTTGGACGTCTGTAATTTGCAAAATTCTGTGAAAATGGAGAGGAAATAACATGTTTCTTGGTGCAAAAAAGCCCGCGGAGCTCGAAAATGCTAGCAACACTACCAACTGTGACCTGAGAAAAACTAAAAAGATCAACATCAAGCCAAAAGTCCAAAGAATCATTGAGTACTTTGGTTTGTATCGTACTTTCAAAACCAGAAAGTCCCAAGCCTGTCCGGACTGTGAATTTTTATATGAAACCAAACAACAACAAAACAACTTGAATTTAGCACGTAAACAGCTTTTAAATAATTGCTAGTGGAACCCATCATTTTGCTAGTGGAAAAAAATGGCACTAGCAAAAATTTGCTAGTTGGAAAAAAAGTTAAATTCGATCCCTGTACAGGCTTTTGAGAAAAGCGCATGTCTCCCACAACTGCCCCTCTGAAAAATGTTAGTTTCTCTAGATGTTTTAGACGAGTGGATGCAATTAGATGGTCTGGATGAGTGGATCCAATCAGTAATTCAAGGGCCATAAATCAAAAGTGCCTGGGCGGATTTGGCTAGTTATCAGACTTGGGTAAGGTCTTATGGCCAAACACATTTTGTTCAAGTTTGGTGAAGGTCGGATGAAAAATGTTCGACTTAGAGAGCGGACAAGAGTAAACAGACGGATTTTTTCGGTAATTCAAGGGCCGTAACTCTAAAATGCCTGTACCGATTTGACTAGATATCGAACTTGGCTGAGGTGTCATGGTCAAACACATTTTGTTCAAGTTTGGTGAAGATCGGATGAGAAATGTTGAACTTAGAGTGCGGACAAGAGTAAACAGGCCAATTTTTCGATAATTCAAGGGCCGTAACTCCAAAATGCCTGGACCGATTTGGCTAGTTATCGAACTTGGCCAAGGTCTCATGGTCAAACACATTTTGTTCAAGTTTGGTGAAGATCGGATGAGAAATGTTTGATTAAGAGTGCGAACATGAGTAAAAAGGCCAATTTTTTGATAATTCAAGGGCCGTAACTCCAAAATGCCTGGACCGATTTGGCTAGTTATCAAACTTGGCCGAGGTCTCGTGGTCAAACATATTTTGTTTAAGTTTGGTGAAGATTGGATGAGAAATATTCGAATTAGAGTGCGGACAAGAGTAAAAAGACCGATTTTTGGTAATTCAAGGGCCATAACTCCAAGACGCCTGGACCGATTTGGCTAGTTATCGAACCTGGCCGAGGTCTTATGGTCAAACACATTTTGTTCAAGTTTGGTGAAAATCGGATGAGAAATGTTCGACTTAGAGTGCGGACAAGCTTTGTGACAGACACACAGACAGACACACACGCACACACACAGACTGGAGTAAATCAATATGTCTCCCACACCACTGTGTGGTGGGAGACATAATTATGACTGAAAGTAGCGGTGTTTGGAGGACAGCAACTGGACTTAATTGTGATGTTTTTTGCAGCCGTTCCTGAATTAATAAATTGTGACAATAATTAACTCGCTTTGTTATCACAATGGATGCGAAACAAAATATATTTCAAATGCCAACATTGTTCGGTCTATTTGGGGAATAAAAATTATTCAAATCAATGCAAAATTTGGACATTTTGATGTGATTATGTGGCATTTATAATACACTGTGAATTGTAAAAACTTCACATCGGAACATTTTGAAATAAAAGAAATGGATAACAAAAAGCGGAACGGTTTGAAACGGATTTCCGGATACCTGGAATGGGATAAGGTGGCATTTAAATGCGGTCAGGTGCGCGTGCTCATGCATTATTTCTGGCATAAATAAAACATGACAAGGCTCAGAAAGTATCAAAGATGTAACCGCGTCGTTGACTGGCTGAATACTGTTGCGTCTAGTTTAACAAATAATTTGATTCGCTGTCACAGTTCTTGCGAAAATCTCACAAGTACCTGAAGTAGGCGGAGCTTAAATTATGCCATTTTTTCAACAAGCTGTTGAATAATTAAGCCGTCAGCTGGCATTTACTACACAATTATTTGATCTCAATTTTTAAAAGAAAGACTCGTAAGCTGCTTGTTTATAAATATTTATAAAATGACCTGTTGCAGACTGACTTTCATCGGGCAATTTTCTACAAATTACTTTTCATCTTTATTGAGTGCTAAATAAGTATTACCCGCCGAGTTTTTATAACTTTTTTTTGTTGCTATATGTTGCAGCAAGATATAGCAGCAAAAACTAACATTCTGACCAAATTTCATTAAGATATGGTCATAAATGTAGCCTCTAGAGTGTTAACTAGCTTTTTCTTTGATTTGACCTGGTGACCTAGTTTTTGGCCCTACATGACCCAGATAACTGGACCTTGAGATCATCAAGATTAAAATTTTGACCAAGTTTCATGAAGATACAGTCATAAATGTGGCCTCTACAGTGTTAACAAGCTTTTCCTTTGATTTGACCTGGTGACCTAGTTTTTGATCCCAGATGACCCAATATCGAACTCGTCCAAGATTTTACTGAGGGTAACTTTCTGACCAAGTTTCATTAAGCTTAGGCCAAAATTGTGACCTCTAGAGGGTTAACAAGCTTTTCCTTTGATTTGTCCCGGTGACCTAGTTTTTGACCCCATAAGACCCAGATTCGAACTTACCTAAAGATCATCAAGATTAACATTCTGACTAAGTTTCATGAAGATATAGTCATAAATGTGGTCTCTAGAGTGTTAACAAGCTTTTCCTTTGATTTGACCGAGTGACCTAGTTTTTGAACCCATTTGACCCAGATTTAAACTTGACCTATATATCATCAAGATTAACATTCTGACCAAGTTTCATTAAGATATGGTCATAAATGTGGCCTCTAGAGTGTTAACTAGCTTTTCCATTTGATTTGACCTGGTGACCTAGTTTTTGACCCGACATGACCCAGATTCTAATTGGACCATGACATCATCAAGAATAACATTCTGACCAAGTTTCATTAAGATATGGTCATAAATGTGGGCTCTAGAGTGTTAACAAGCTTTTCCATTGATTTGACCTAGTGACCCAGTTTTTGACCCCATCTGACCCAGATTTGAACTTGACCTATATATCATCAAGATTAACATTCTGACCAAGTTTCATTAAGATACAGTCATAATGTGGCCTCTACAGTGTTAACAAGCTTTTTCTTTGATTTGACCTGGTGACCTAGTTTTTGACCCCAGATGACCCAATATCGAACTCGTCCAAGATTTTATTGAGGGTAACACTCTGACCAAGTTTCATGAAGATTGGGCCAAAATTGTGACCTCTAGAGTGTTAACAAGCCTTTCCTTTGATTTGACCTGGTGACCTAGTATTTGACCCCAGATGACCCAATATCGAACTCATCCAAGTTTTTATTGCGGGTAACATTCTGACCAAGGTTCATTAAGACTGTGCCAAAATTGTGACCTCTAGAGTGTTAACAGTCAAATTGTTGACGACGACGACACACAGGGCGATCACAAAAGCTCACCTTGAGCACTGTGTGCTCAGGTGAGCTAAAAATGTTATAAAAACTCGTTTAGACACGTAGCGAATTGTCAACAGTGTAAATTGCGGTAATTTGCGTGTGCGGATCAAAAATAAAGTCTGGTTGCTTGAATTTTGGCTCTTTATGGACGAACAATGTATTTTCTGTCAGATTTTTACACGTGCATTGTACCCGAGGAATTATAAAACTTGCGTGCATGTGACTTTTTACGCGTGAATTACACTGATTTTTGCGTGAATGGGAATGCTGATATATATTTCAAGTCAAGGGCCATTATTCCTATCTGGCTGTGTGCGAACCAAATTAAAATCCCTGATGCACAACTGCCCATGCTTTGTAACAATCCTGTGAGGTTTGATGACCCTGGGACAAATACTTTTTGAGATATGAACAACACAAAATCAGATGGTCAAATGGACAACCACCGCGCAAGAATATTGTCAAACAATCATCCCTGCCTTCAAGCAAATCACGTGATGATGGTACAACCATGTGATTCTAAAATGGCGACCCGAGTGGCAACGCCAGGTAAATCAAATGCTTGCCTTAATCGACAGTAAAATTGACATTTATGTCACAACCTTTAAGATCATAATGGAAGTATTTAATGTATCTATATTTTGCAGCATGCCATTCGTCAAATTCTCTTACTGTACTCAAAATACCATCAAGTAATTTCATTGTTTACATTTTTAGCAGGTGCACGTCACAACACCAGAAAAAGAAGTAAATCTAATTAATTTTACTGGTATAAATGATTTAATGAAAAATTACTGTAAACACCTAGACCATTTTATGAAGGTGGTTTGTGTTTTGATAGCAACTGTCACAGTGCCTAACTGACACCAATCACTTGTGAATCAAACACTTACTGCTGTAGTTTATGAAATACTTTCTACAAAATGATTTAAGTTCAGTTAAATTAGCAGTTTTTCCACTTTCTGTGTTATTTTTGTAGAAAAATAATATATCTTTGTAATCTAATCTAACACAATATGTTCAATGACCAGTAAAAATTCAACTTGTATTGACCAGTTGATCACTTCTGACCAATTTAGGAGTACTGATTAGGTTGTTTTTACTAAATAATAATGCCTGTATTCACCATAATTAAGTCCCGAATGCTCTAAAACAGTCATAATTTAATTGTTCATAAACTTTGCAAAATATCTTAATAGTCAGTGTTGACTTATTGACCAGTATTGACAAATCGAACAGTATTGAACAGTATTAACCGCCCATTATTGTTGTAAATTTAACACACTAGCAGTTTACAACAGATGTCAACAAATTGTCAGAGTTTTATCTTTACCTAGTTTCAAAAATTGTCAAGTTTATAATCCAATAATTTGTTTATAACAAATGTGGTCACCCTGAAATAGTGGATTGACACTTCTGTTTATGCCCAAAGATGGGGGGAGGGACACTTAAGAGTTGCGCTTATCCCTCCATTTGACAAACTCCAACACAGTGTTACTTCCCCTTATCTGTACAGTAGACACTGCCACCACGTACAAATTGGGCTGAATTTCAGCCGAGTTACATTTTTCATTATTTTAATTTTGTTGTACAAAGTGTTTCTCTCAGTAGCTAAATATTATATATTCTGTTTGTTAAACGAGCACCAAACTAAACAAGAGATCACAGAGTGATCTTGGCGCCCACCAATGTGCCATTTTTGAGTGTTCCAAATTTCAAGACTTATTGACTAGCTCAAGGTCAAATTTCATTTCCGTACACAACACTGTGCATGTGGTCCAAATTCGAAAGCTGTAGCTTGAGAAATGTGAAAGTAGGTCACTAGATCAATTTCAAGGACAAAGTTCTTTGTACACAAAACTATGCATGTGCATCAAGTTTGAAAGCTGTAGTTTGAGAATTCTGAAAGTAGGTCACTAGGTCAATCTTAAGGTCAAAGTTTATTTCGGTACACAAAACTATGCAAGTGGTCCAAATTTGAAGGCTGTAGCTTGAGAAATGTGAAAGTAGGTCACTAGGTCAAAATCAAGGTCAGATTAAACTTCAGAACACAAATCTATGCATGTGGTCCAAATTTAAAGCCTGTACCTTCAAAAATGTGAAAGTAGGTCACTAGGTCAATGTCATGGTCAAATTTTGTTTCGGTACACAATCCTATGCATGTGGTCTAAATTTGAAGCCTGTAGCTACAGAAATGTGAAAGTAGGTCACTAGGTCAATCTTAAGGTCAAAGTTCATTTCGGTACACGAAACTATGCAAGTGGTCCAAAATTGAAGGCTGTAGCTCGAGAAATGTGAAAGTAGGTCACTGGGTCAAAATCAAGGTCAAATTTTATTTCGGAACATGAAACTATGCATGTGGTCCAAATTTGAAGCCTGTACCTTCAAAAATGTGAAAGTAGGTCACTAGTCAATGTAAAGGTCAAAGTTAGTTTCAGTACACAAAACTATGCATGTGGTCCAAATTTGAAGGCTGTAGCTTGAGAAATGTGAAAGTAGGTCACTAGGTCAAAATCAAGGTGAAATTTCATTTCGGAACACGAAACTATGCATGTGGTCCAAATTTGAAACCTGTACCTTCAAAAATGTGAAAGTAGGTCACTAGGTCAATGTCAAAGTTTTTTTCAGTGCACAAAACTATGCATGTGGTCCAAATTTAAAGGCTGTAGGCTACAGAAATGTGAAAGTAGTTCACTAGATCAAAATCAAGGTCAACTCATGTCAAGGTTCATCTTGCCACTCAAAACCATACATGTGGTTAAAATTTGAATGTTGTAGGTTACTGACAAGAAGATTTTAAAAGCTTTTCCCTATATAAGTCTATATGAACCATGTGACCCCCAGGGCGGGGCCATATTTGACCCTAGGGGGATAATTTGAACAAACTTGGTAGAGAACCACTAGATGATGCTACATTACAAATGCCAAAGCCCTAGGCATTCTGGTTTGGACAAGAAGATTTTCAAAGTTTTTCCCTTTATAAGTCTATGTAAACCATGTGACCCCAAGGGCGGGGCCATATTTGACCCTAGGGGGATAATTTGAACAATCTTAGTAGAAGACCACTAGATGATGTCACATACAAAATATCAAAGCCCTAGGCCCTGTGGTTTTGGACAAGAGGTTTTTCAAAGTTTTTCCCTATATACCGTATTTTCCCGTATTAACGCCCCCGGGGGCGTTACATTTTCCAAAGAGGGGGCATTCATTTGAGGTAAAAAAATAAAAAATTAAAATTTTTACAAAACTTAAAAACATCATTCAAACTAGCTGTAAAGTGTTTCTGTGTTGTTTAATCCCCCCAAAACGTAATTATTTGGCATCCAATTTAATGCAGTGTGTCTGTTATGAATTTAAATACGGTACCTCGTGTATTCCATGTCTGGCTTTTTGACACGCTTGCAACATTACACATTACGTCATGACCCAAACAGCTGTGTACTCCGATAACATTTTCCTTAGTACATGCGGGTAGCTAATAGCGCAATACACAATGTCAATTGCCGTATTTTGGTGTGTATAGGTCGCACTTTTTCTACCCATTCTGCTGCCTGAAAAAGTTCCTGCGACCTATACGACAGAACATTGCCAGCAGTTTTTTTTTTCGGGCCAATTTTCTGACCGGAGCTCTCGCAAAATTACGTGTATCTGTTACGAACGAACAAAATGGATAAAAAATATCAATATCGGCGGCTTTGCAACCAATAGCGGTTACTTTCAATAAAATATATCGTATATAACCCATACAGACTATTAAATTTACGAATGACTTTAATTCAAAGATGTTTTTGCAGTCTAAATTACGTTTGTTTCTACTTTCGTTTTACTGGACGCCATTGACATGTACTCCGGGTTAGATAAAATCTGGACAGATCCGTCCTCCATTCCAAACATTGTTTATACTAATTCTTAGCGTATTAAAAAACTTGAAAGATAATTTTTTACTTTTGATTTTTAAATAAAAGAAAAAAGTCCAAAAAGAGATATTTTGTTAATCTTTTTACTCAGAATCAAAAGAACGCGGTTAATTACATGACGCGGAAAGGTGTTATAATTGCTGTGCAAACAATTCACACTTAAACTTGCATGATAACAGAATGTAAACGCAAACCGTCTGCTGCCAATTAGTGTCAAAAAGCCGCTTTTCTTTGATATAATCTGTTACCGATACTACTGTTGGTACGAAACGCTTGGGAACGAAAACAACACTGTCCGATTTCAACCAATCAGGTTCTGATAATAATTCAGTCCGCGGCATCAATATGGCCGCCGCCATAACTTTTTTGCCGGTAAATATAAATATTGGTGGGGAAAAAATCCGAAATTTAACTGCGACTAATACGCTAGAAGTTAAATTTTCCGACCATTGGTGGGGAAAAAATCCGAAATTTAACTGCGACTAATACGCTAGAAGTTAAATTTTCCGACCATTTCCAGAGCAAAAATTAGATGCGGACTATACATTACCGCGACCAATACACACCAAAATACGGTGTTTGACACGCTGCTGTGCCTGCTTTTAAATTAAAAGTTCTTAAAACTGCCGAAGAAAAGGGTAAACACATTGCCGCAAGTTTGTTTAAAGTCGGCAGGAAACGTGTGCAGGAGTGGTGTAAAAACAAATAAAAAATGTATTTACCGTTTAATTTTCTGTTTGATGATTGGAGGCGTACCGTACTTAGTACAAATGTTTTGGACTTACGGTACATGGACTGTTTAAAAGTGTGTTTAAGATTTAATACATTGGACTTTAGTACTGTAAATTACTTATCACATGGACTTATAAAAATGAGGTAGGTGATTTTTTTCCTGTCCTTGTTGACTTTTTTCCCTCCAAAATGGGTGGGGGGCGTTAATTAGAAGGGGGGCCTTAATTCGGGAAAATACGGTAAGTCTATATAAACCATGTGACCCCCGGGGCGGGGCCATATTAGACCCCAGGGAAATAATTTGAATCATCTTGGTAGAGGACCACTAGATGATGCTTCATACCAAAATATCAAAGCCCTAGGCTCTGTGGTTTTGGACAAGAAGATTTTCAAAGTTTTTCCCTATATAAATCTATGTAAATTATAGAAATAAACAAAGGGCCATAACTCACTAAACAAGAGCTGTCGGAGGACAGCAACGCTCGACTATTCAACAGCCTTGTCAACTGAATGAATACAAAAGTTGAAAAAGGGGCATAATTTTGTAAAATGCAAAAAGAGGTATTGAACCTCTGTACTGCATGTCATATCATGACAGTGAACAAGTGTGTGAAGTTTCAATCCTTTCCAATTTGTGGATACTGAGATACCAGCTTACATACAAAAACTTAACCCAAACAGCTAAGTCAAAGGGGCATAATTTTGTAAAAATGCCAAGTAGAGTTATGGGACCTTCACAGTGCATGTTAGAGCATAACAGTGAACAAGTGTGTGAAGTTTCAATCCATTCCAATAAGTGGATACTGAGAGATCAGATTACATACAAAAATTTAACCAAAAACTGCTAAGTCGAAAAAGGGGCATAATTTTGAAAAAAAAAGAGTAGAGTTATGGGACTTGCTTAGTGCATGTCAGATCATGACAGTGAACAAGTATGTGAAGTTTCAATCCATTCCCATTAGTAAGTACTGAGATACCAGCTTACATACAAAACCTTAACCAAAAATTTCTAAGTCGAAAAAGGGGCATAATTTTGTAAAAAAGCAAAATAGAGTTATGAAACCTGTGCAATGTAGGTCAGTTCATCACAGTGAGTAAGTGTGTGAAGTTTCAATCCATTCCCACAAGTGGTTACTGAGTTACCAGCTTACATACAAAACCTTAACCAGAAATTTCTAAGTCGAAAAAGGGGCATAATTTTGTAAAAAAGCAAAATAGAGTTATGGAACCTGTGCAATGTAAGTCAGTTTGTCACAGTGAATAAGTGTGTGAAGTTTCAATCCATTCCCACAAGTGGTTACTGAGATACCAGCTTACATACAAAACCTTAACCAAAATTGGGACGCGGACGCGGACGCCGACGCATGGGCGAGGCCAATAGCTCTACTATTCTATGAATAGTCGAGCTAAAAATTGTGGAACCAATCTGATTTTCAGGGGGACACAACTAGGGTACCAATGCATCATTCTGACAAAGTTTGGTCAAAATCCCCCTGGTAGTTTCTGAGGAGATGAGATAACGAGAAATTGTTAACGGACGGAAGGATGGACAGAAGGACGACAGACCACGGACGCAGAGTGATTTGAATAGCCCACCATCTGATGATGGTGGGCTAAAAATAATGCAGTAATATACAATAGGTATGTTGCTGACCTGTTTATCTAGTCACTAATTAGCTGTCATGATCAATAATCCCACTTTACTATTCTTAATACTGGAACATAATAACTTTATTATAAAATTAAGTAATGCAAACAAAGTATTCAACTGACCAGTATTGACCACTTCATGTAGTGATAAGGGATATTGCATAGGAACAAAATTTGAATTGACCAGTACTGTTCATTTCAATGACTGTAATTAATTTAACATAAAGGCTACTGTAAAAAGATTTAAATAAGCATTGAATAGACTAGTACTGACCAGTCTAAGTATATTGTCCAAAATTGGGGACAGGTACCCATACCCTCAGTCAGGAAGGGGAATTTTTCGACATTTTTAAGGTATTGGACCCCTAATAGTAATGTTTAAGAATTGGCATTTGTTTGGTATATTCTTAAGTTGACCATGTTTCGCACTGTGTTGCAAATTTTAAACAACTTTTACCGTGCTGTTTTTTGTAAATTTTGTATAATTTATGGTATTTCCCCAAGCTCAAGTAGAGACAAATTTCAATGTGATGGCCGCTATCTAAAACGTCTGCAGAGAATTCATTACAGCATTAATTTTGATAAAAGAAACATCAAACTATTGTTAAACAATTATAAAACACAAAATAAAACTGTATATATCATTTTTTCTAGGGTGCTTCAAGTAAACAGATTTAATGAGACAGAATTCTAACTCCAACATTGAAAAATTAAGGTCGAATCCTGTGGGTCTGTTTTGAATTTTGCTCACTTCATTCAAAAATAACCTTGGGGCAGAATTAAAACCTACCTGCGTTTCTTCCACAATATGTAATCTAAAGAATGAAGGCAAAATAGAGAACTTTTACTGCATGTAACTCAGTATTTTTAAAGATGTCTAACTCTACCCCTCCTGATTCAGAGGTAAATTCACTTTGAACAGCAAGAAATCGCTTTTAAAATGAAAATTTTTCACTTTTGTACAATACATCCATAATAAGTCTTGAAAGAAGTAAAAAGTTACTAGAAAAAAGGAAAATATGGAGAAAAAAATGTTGGTCCCAGTGGGGTTTGAACCTACGCCTCCCTGAAAATTGCAGTCAAAGTAGGTTTATGGTAGGAATTGAATACTCTTCAAAAAGGAGGTACTCTATTACGGGTCCAATACCTTAATACTGTTTTCAATCATTCCTAACTAATGTGACAATATTGCAACAGTTATCTTCCTTAGAGGCACTATATAATATTAAAAGAAAGAGTTCATATCTATTTGTGTCAAACAACCTATCTTCAGGGGAATTTTCTTCTGAGAAAGGGGAAAAAACATATTATTTTAGGAGGGGAATGGTACCCATATCCGGCCCCAAAAATGGCCAAACGAGTGCCCTGATAACTATAACAGCCTGTGCTTATCTGTTAATGTACATTATGTAAAAGTGTTGAATATACAAGTATTGACCAACCAGAGTGACCATAGTATTGAATTGACCAGTATTGACCGGTTTTAACCGGTATTGACCACCGGCTTTTTGCCAACATTGATTTACATAAATGTGTCTTCAAAACATGTTAATCATTTGTTAGCTATATAGTACAATGTTAAGCAACTAATCTCAACAAGAGCACCGCCTTGCGGGTGCTGACGCTCATCTGATTTTTTTTGTGTAATAGAAATATTGTCCTACCCATGATTTTCTAAGTCTAAAAAGGGCCATCATTCTTGCAAAAAGCAGGAGAGTTATGTTTCTTGATGTACAGTGTCCACTTATGATGGTGAAAAACTGTTGCAAGTTTTAAAGCAATAGCTTTGATAGTTTATGAGAAAAGTTGACTTAAACATAATACTCAACCAAGAAAATGATTTTCTAAGTCCAAAAGGGGCAATAATTATTGCAAAAATCAGGATGGAGTTACGCTGCTTGCTGTACAGGGTCAGCTTATGATGGTGAACAAGTGTTGCAAGTTTCAAAGCAATAGCTTTGATAGTTTAAGAGAAAAAGTTGACCTAAACATAAAACTTAACCAAGAAATCTGATATTTTCTAAGTCCAAAAGGGGCCATAAATCTTGCAAAAAGCAGGATGGAGTTATGTTTCTTGCTGTACAGGGTCAACTTATGATGGTGAACAAGTGTTGCAAGTTTTAAAGCAATAGCTTTGATAGTTTAGGATAAAAGCTGACCTAAACATAAAACTTAACCAAGAAAACTGATTTTCTAAGTCCAAAAGGGGCAATAAATCTTGCAAAAAGCAAGATGGAGTTATGTTTCTTGCTGTACAGGGTCAGCTTATGATGGTGAACAAGTATTCCAAGTTTCAAAGCAATAGCTTTGACAGTTTGGGAGAAAAGTTGACCTAAACATAAAACTTAACCAAGAAATCTGATATTTTCTAAGTACAAAAGGGGCCATAAATCTTGCAAAAAGCAAGATGGAGTTATGTTTCTTGCTATACAGGGTCAGCTTATGATGGTGAACAAGTATTCCAAGTTTCAAAGCAATAGCTTTGATAGTTTAGGAGAAAAGCTGACCTAAACATAAAACTTAACCAGGCAACGCCGACGCAGACGCAGACGCCGACGCCGACGCCGACGCCGACGCCGACAACCGCTCAAGTGATGACAATAACTCATCATTTTTTTTCAAAAAATCAGATGAGCTAAAAATGACTTCAAAACACAGCAGTAGTAGTGGAATTAAGTCCAAGTTGCTTTAACATTAGTCCAAATAATTGGACGTCAGAACTGATTCTGAGATATTTCTCTTTATGTCAAAACCAGTAAAGACCTTTTCTGTGGTGAAATTGATTTTGGGTAAAAACACGATCAGGCAATATACTTGAACGATGAAACTGTAAAACAAAATAAAACTGAATCATTTTATGGTTTAAACACAACGTGAAAACACGCTAATAAAGCGTAAACACTAAATGTTTCATTTGGCCACTTCTCTGTATTTATATGTCCGCCATATACTCAGTACAGCTGACAGTGCGGTTGGTTGTTATCGATCACGTGACATGAAGGGGAGGCACGTAAAATGTGTGTTAACTTTAGGGTGCGTTGTTTAAAACAGCGACAAACTCGTGTTTTGCGTATATTCACATAAACATCAACTGAATGGAAGGAAAAAGTGGATATTCTTTCCAGGTATCTTAAAATTTAAACAAGAACAAAATTTCACTAATATTTTTGTTTTTTAACAGTTAAAATGCGATTTAAAAATCACCGCGTAAAATCGTCGCGGAAGGTCCACCACAGAAAAGGTCCTTCCTATGTTGTATGACACGTTGAGGAGAGATTTTGACCTGTGCAAAAATTATCACAATATTGCGACTCTGACTACTTTAACATGTAATATTAAATCAACTTGGACTTAATTCCACTACTCCTGTTTTTGGAAATATATGCATAGGTATTCTCCAGTCAAAATAATAGGCCATTTCGGGACAGCGTGATAACTTTTGACTGTCACTGTCTCCGTCACGTCCAAACTTATTCTGCTTATTTCTGTTAGGAAATCCCCAATTGCAATCCGTTGGGAACATTTTCTGGTACATGTACAAAGTTTTTGTAATGATTACATCTCTGAAAATGAATTTATGTTGACATTAAAGCATAAACTTGCCTCGCTGGCATTTTATGAATGTATATTTTGTGTTTTGTTTCTGCAATTAAATGAAATCGGCAGTCTGTTGTTTATTGAAACCGGTGTCAGGATAGGTATCTCCTCGCACCTGTCACATATTTTCGAAGATTTAAGTCTCTTATTTAAAATTATGAATTAAATTCAACCTAGTTGAAGTTTCTACATGAATATTAATGTTTAACTTATTAAAGCAAGTAAGTCTGACCAGTAATATTATGATCTTTTTTGATTTTTTAATGTCTCCGTTTTCCTAACAGTAAAATGCAGATACGGGTAAGGCTTAGAGGGATAACAACTATAAAATATCAGATCATAAAATAAGTCATCCCGATAAGCCAAATGAGTAAGGCTAAGGTATATTCTCTTGAATACTGCTGGTGGGGCAGAGTGCATAATATAATAATAAATAAAAAATAGCATATGCTGGCTGCTAATTGTTTTACAGGCATTTGACCTATACATGAGCTTGGTAAAACTAAAGGTGTGCGAAATACCACATTAATTCATCTTCAAACACAAGCTTTTAAGGAAATACAATATACACAGTTGATCACACAAATATCCACATAATCCACTGAATATACCTTTTAAATGAGGTAATGCTTGCAATTCTGGAGCATTTTTAGTTCTGTAATGAGATGAACCCTGAGATCTTTTTTGCTTCTTTGACTTAATTGAAGCTTTATTCACAAATGGGTCAATTCTCTCTGGGATCCCTGACTTTGAAGTCATTGTTGTCTCTGTTTTCAGGACTCAAACAGTCCTTGTAAAAGGGAAAATAACAGCCCCTCGAACTCTCAGAACATGGTTATCGTCTCATGTTTGACAAATCCGTAGAAACCATTTCACAAGTTCCTTGGAGTCTTTTACGTGTTTCTGGGGTTAGAACGCTGAACTGCTAGTTTGGATAGTATTGACGCGACAAGTTTACTAAATCCAGACTGAATAAATGGACAAAATGTGCATATAAAATGTGTTTTTCTTCGATTTTCTCCTGTTTTAGGTTGCTAGTTCGGTTGTGCTCTCTTTTGAAATCTCGTCATGTGATATTTCTACGAGGAATTACGAGAAATATAATATGACCTCGTTTGACTTTTATGAACAGTTCTAAGATATAATCGAGTAGTACTCCAGCAGTCAACACTGTTTTGGATATCTTTATACGTAGACGAAATACAAGCCCTTAGGGTGTTTCTCTTCTACATGTAAGACGTTTAAGAACAATGGCAGTTGAAACATATAAAATAATATGAAATTAGGCGCTGCCTATCTGACGGGAAAACCTAGTCATACGGATTCTTTCTTTTTTTCTGCATAAATTGTTCTTTCTGATATTTTCAGTTTTGACAGTAAGCCTGATGGTTTTGCTCTTGTTATAAAAATAACAAAGAAAAATGTTTTGAAATGTTTTGTTTAAATGAACGTAGATCTAATCATTTCTTCAAATGTGTCAAGACTAGACAGACAATGGAAAATAGTGTTCATGAGTTAAAGATAATAGTGATATTTGGATGCACTGAATCTAGTCCCAAAATGCACCCATACAGGTACTGATGATAAACCCTGACAGAAAACGAGTTTTTTTTTACCTGTAACTTGTTTTTATTTCTGCAAATTGTTATCAATGGTTGGTATCAAAATAATGCTTAACATTTGCTGAAAACTTTACATAATTCAAATTTATATTTAGTAAGCAAACTCACACGAAGTGAGGGCCTGAAATGGGTATGTAAAATGGAGACTGTACGAACTTTGATAGATTAGACCACTTTGTCATTTACAAAATTTTCCTCATAGTATTATATATGCTGCAATAGTCATTCTGGATCAAATAATGAAAAGTGACCCAATGTCAGGCCTTTATGTGTTGACAGTGAGCATGCGTAAAAACACCCTCTTCCCCAGTAGTTTTGGATAAATATCTTATTATACAGATAAATGTAAGTAATTTATTTATACAGCATATTACCGATTTTGTTTTTGTTTACACCAGTTGCTGTTGTATTAGTGGTTGCTATTAGACGGTGTGTTCAATTGTATAAATAACCGATTGCAATTAAATAATTCCAAGGTGGTCGACTTTATCATCTGTCCGGGTTTATCATCAGTAATAGTAGGCCACCAATTACATATGTACTTTTTCTGATATTCTTTTGTAGTATAGATACCGGAACTAATATAATCCTGCTACCCGAAACACTGACTATTTCAATTCTTTTAAATGTCATTATTGTCAAATGACACTATGTTATACATTTGAGAACGACAAACAACCATTTACATGTAAAATTCTTATTTCAAACTCATTCTAAAAAGTTCTTGACCAGAATTTTATCTATAACACAAACACTCTTGGTCGAAATTCAAGAAATCCAATTTAATTTACCTTACTCCTTACAGTCTGGGGCCATTTTTTGAATATAATTAAATTATAAGGTTAAATTCTTAGCTTGATAGAGATCGTAGTTGGGGCCTCTCGAGTTTATTTTTTGAAAAAGTAGTTGCAATGTATGTAAAAGACTGTGGAAGGGAGGGGAGATAAGCAATATCGACATATGCTTTTCCATGCCTTCGATTTTTTGTTCAAAATTTACAGACAGAACAGTGGTTAACTATACACATTATTGATTTCTGTTCCAATAATTGCAAAAAAGAATTGTGATAAATATCAATAAAAAAAAATAAAATTGGGCCTAAGCAAAAAAAAAATAAAATATTTCAAGCATCTGACGAGATTCGAACTCGGACCTCGCGCATGGAAAATATGTGCGCTAACCACTGGACCACGGTGAATTATGACACATGGCCATGATAAAATTATGTATATAAATAAATTTTGTCAGGGCTGCGTGTCTAAATCATTGGCTTTTCTACATTAAAAAAGAATAAATAAACGATGATTTTCTTATTCAAACAGTGCTCTAATGTAGCCTACATTATTATTCAAAACTGGAAACAAAAAGCGTGCCGCTTGAATCATCCATAAACTCGTTACATGAAGAAACCCGAATAACACCGATTTCCATTGATACCGCGAATTTTCAACTCAATATAATAATTTGGTTTGATAATGCGGCGCCGGATCGTTCATAAACAATTTTATTTTATCAAATGTCGTCCTGAAAATTATTTATTTCGCAAGCACGGCAGCAGTTCCGGGAATTATGGGTTTTCCTGTATTAAATAATTTGGCGTCTCCAGTATTGTCCAACCTTGTTAATAAAAAAGATTCTAACTATAACTTTAGGTATTCAAATACTCTTCAGGTACCACAAGTCAGAATTTCAAATTTTGGTAAGAACTCTTTCAGGTATGCTGCACCTGTTCTATGGAATCCCCTTCCTGAAAGCTACAGAAATGCTGTAAATTTCATTCAGTTTAAAAATCAGATCTCTTTTTGGAATGGAAATGATTGTAAATGTTCTTTGTGCAAAACTTGAATCTTTCTACAGTCGCATTTTTTATACCCATAGAACAGGTTAGCAGCATACTTGATGATGTACATGTTTTCCTGTGTGACATTATGTATTTAATTTTGCTCTGTATTTTTTAGTTTTGCTTGCATGCAGTTGTATTTATTTTTCCCGCAGTTGTGCTATCTTGCTTTTCATCATGCAGTAGTATTATTTTCTAATTTTTGCCTTGTCTTTCAGTTATGTCTTGCATGCAGTTGTATTTGCTTAGTTTTTCCTGCAGTTATGCTTTCTTGAATTTTCTTGCTATCATGTAGTAGTTGCCGTTCAGTTCACCTCATGTCTAATCCTGAGATGATGACTTCCTTTAGCTTTCTTTTAAATTATGCATTTTTGTGCTTGTTTTGATGGCTTCACTTTTTTACATTTATTTTCTAATGGCAGTTTTTAGGTCACCGACCTAGAACAGCAGCTATTACATGGTTTTTAAATCTATTACATGGTCTTAAATGTACTATATCACATGGTTGTTAAATCTAAAATCTATCAGTAACACATTCAAAATGCTGCCGTGTCATTTCTATGTTTCTTTCATGTGCTAATGTGTATGGTTTGTTTTATATACTAGACCTCCCTGATTGTGCAATGTCATTATAATGTTCTGTCTTTGTGCTAGATATAATATTTAGGTTAATTTGCAACAACAATAATTTTAATGTTCATGTGTTGTTTTTTTCGGCGACGCCGTCTAAATTCGTTTTCGTTACCTATGCCACGTGACTTCAGTTTGCAAATCAAACTACTTGATTAAGCATTATAGATAATTTATCAAAATGGATGATTTATGCAACACTCTGCCTGATTGGACGAGAGTGTCAATTTCTTTCACTCTGTTGATTGTGCTACGCTGAGTGAAATGTAGACAAAGCGTTTATCCTAAACGACGCTGTTCACAGTTTTAAAGCTAACTTTGGCTTAGTATATTAAGCAAGAATATTGATATATCTCAAAATGATAAGTAAGTTTAATAAATATGATAAAAACCTGTTCAAATACCAACATATATCAAATTAAAAAAAAAAAAAGAGCTGAATACGGTCTGCGTATCACATGAATAAGGGTGTGATAAGAGTCTTTTATGTAGAGAAGTGCTTTTTAAAAGATTTTTTCTTGTTACAGTTGTCGTCTGTATATGAAAAGGTTTCTTGCTTTTGTGACTTATTTAGATTGCATATTAAAATGAGTACTTGTTTGCTTTGATATATTTGTTATAAATTATTTAACTGATTTATTATATATGAATATTTTTCTTTAGTATGGTATGCAAATATTGAACTCAGTTGAAATCTGTTTCATTATATATATGCTATATAATGACTGAATCTCATTACACTGAAATGAAGGTACGCTGCATACAGTGATATGACTACGGTCAAACTTTGCTTATTATGAAAAAGAATTATTGAAATAATTACAATTGTATGTTTTGCTTGACCTTCACTTTTTATAGGTGTGACGTCAGTGTCCAAAGATTTATGAATAGCGAATATGCATTTGTTAAAGCGGGATCAGTTGGCCTATTTTAGGAATAAATAAAAATAATAAATAAAAAAATCCTTTAATTGATTTTCTCTCATGTATTCTAATCAAACTTGATTTGTAGCATCTTTATTAGGCCCGCAGCCAACTTTGTTCAGCTGGGACATTTGACCCCTTTTAGGGGCTGCTAGAGCTAAAACTAGAAATGCCTTTATACAGCGTCTCATGGACAGCTTGGTGGATCTTTGTCATACTTGGTCTGGAGCATCATTATAAGGTCCTCTTCCAAATTTATTTATATAGGAACTTGGGCCCTATTAGGGACCACTATAGCTAAAAGTAGATATGCCTTTCTTCGCATTAACCACTAAAATGTAATGGATTTTTATCAAACTCGATGTGTAACAATATCGTAATGTCTCCTGCTGTTTTGTTACAAATGGGGATAGGGACCAATTTAGCTAAAAATATAAACACGTTTAATGACCTCTTCTCATGAACCTCTTCATGAATCTTCATCAAACTATGCTGTAATTATTCGTCTAAGGATAAACGAAACAAAATTGCAACCCTACGAAACCTTTGCGAAAAATTAAAAGTGAACCATTTAAATTGTTAAAGTGCGGTGTTTAGTTTTGCAATTTGAAAAATGTTAGATGAAAGATGAATGTTAGATGAAACAATCATAAACTTCTTTCCTTATTACAATTCGCCGACCATCATTTTTAAAGATATTTCTTGTTTAATCATGTCCTTCTTTTACAGCTTGTTTTACTTTTGTTTCTTATAAAGTTGTTAACATATAGCCGGTTCAAAAGCACCTAGAGTGCTTATGTTGTATTGTTACTTGTTTTGCCGACTCAAAATAAAATTTATCTTATCTTGTTGCTATGTCTTCTGCAAAGGCATTGAGTACGTACGTTTTTGGTTCTTAAGGTTTGCTTTTTATATATTTATACAGGAACATTTTTGTGTTTTACATGCCATGCCCTTTTGTTTCCATTACGTGTGTTAGAGATGCACCTGTCAGGGATTACTTTTATTTACACTGTCCCGTGTCTTTGGAACATGGTGGGGGTAAGAGTAAGGTTGGGTGCGCACCAAAAACCGGTTTAAGCTCCCCAGTGGTGTTTTTGCCACTGACCGTTCCAAGGCGGTGCCCCACTGTGTTCCTTTATTTGTTCGTTTTGTCATCGTGTGTTTGCTTTGTATGCGAGTGTGTGTGTGTGTGCGCGCGCGCGCGTGTGTGTGTTTGTAGTGTGCACGTCTGCGTGCTGTGGGTTTCGTTTTGGGGAGGCTGCGTTTTTTTGGAACATAACATTCCCTGTTTGATATTTTTCCTTGTTTCTTTTTTAATATAGATTTCCGATAACTGTTTGTTTTAGGAATTGTTTGTGTAACTTTCTACAATTCTTTTGCGATAATACGATAATATTTCTATTACATATGTCTATCATTGAACTTCTGTATTATCTATAAGCAAATGTGTTATGTTTTATGCTGAGTAAAGAAATCGTATTTTCATACATAGTACGATATTCCATCACCATAACCGATTTGCCACTGACCGTTCCAAGGCGGTGCCCCACTGTGTTAATTTGTTCGTTTTGTCCTTGTGTGTTTACTTTGTGTGTGAGTGTGTGTTGGTCGTGTGTCCCTCCACGTGCTGGGTTTGGGGAGGCTGCGCCTTTATAACGTGACTTTCCCTGTTGGATATTCATCGTTGTTTGTTTTTTTTTTTTTTTGACTGGCACTGTATCTCCATTAACTTTTTACGAACAAAAATACATAAATCAGACAAAGGGGCAAGTAGCTAGATGTTATCGTTTGAAGGATTGTAAAACATAAACACATTTTTTTGTCCCCTTGTACGTCAGAAAGTAATCAGAAAGTAATAAAATCTGTAGAAAGATCCTTTGGAAGCAAAGAATGCAACCAAGAATAATAATAGCAGACTCGGTTTGATTGAGTCTGTTTATGAGAGGTAATGAAATGTGCAACACCTCTCATGCCCCCTAGCACCGGCTTAAGCGGAACTCTATTACATATGTTGAATGGACTCCATGATCCCAAAGGACTAGAAAATATAACAACATTTAGAGACAAAACATACGTTCTCATCGAAGCTGCAACAGACTGAAGAACACGTCCGCGCATTCATTCTACCGGTGTAAAGGAGGACCATGCTTTTCTCTCTTTTTTTCTGGTACACGGATACTCGCAAGGTGACTACTACCTCCTGTTAAAGTTTAGCCACTTCCAAAAATAATTCAGTGTTATTTCATTTATATCTTGGAGTGCATATCACAACTTATTCGTTTTGTATGAACCTGATCAAAGTCAGAGGATCTTAACCATTACTGACTTCTTGGAGATATATGATAATGCTGATAAATCAGTGTTTATATATTTCACAGTCAATGTCACTACTGATTTCACGTTACAATTTTGTATCGTTTGCAGTGTTCGAATAAGTAAAACTCACAAGAACCTGCTATTGTCGAGTATTAAAGACGTTCACTATCCGCTGTTAAACGTAGTCCCTAACGCCATACGCATGTTGTTCATTCAAGAGTATCTTGAAGGGAACAGTATCAAATATCTTCGAAACATCTAACTATATCAGTCCAAATTACCTTCCGCTTCGAGTCTGTCTTTTTCAATAACCTTCAATAATTGGGTAACAGAAGACCCTTTTGACGTAAATCCATGTTGCTGTTTGGTAAAATGGTGCATACAGATCTGTCTCAGGAATAACTGCAAGCTGGCATACTTCTACTTCTGCTTCTACAGAATACTCTGCATGTTCAACACTGATTATATGGCAGATGCACAAGTCCAAAAAAACAAGGACGAATATCAAACAGGGAATGCCATGTTCCAAAAACGCAGCCTCACCAAAACGAAACCCACAGCACGCAGACGTGCACACCACACACACACACACACACACACACACACAAAGCAAACACACAAGGACAAAACGAAAAGGAAAACAGTGGGGCGCAGCCTTGGAACGGTGAATGGCAAAAACACCACTGGGGAGCTTAAACCGGTTTATTTTGCGCACCCAACCTTACTCTTACCCCCGTAAAAAAAAACAAAGAAAATATCAAACAGGGAATGCCATGTTCCAAAAACGCAGCCTCCCCAAAACGAAACCCACAGCACGCAGACGTGCACACTACAAACACACACACACACACACGCGCGCACTCGCATACAAAGCAAACACACGAGGACAAAACGAACAAATAAAGGAACACAGTGGGGCACCGCCTTGGAACGGTCAGTGGCAAAAACACCACTAGGGAGCTTAAACCGGTTTAAAACACAAAAATGCTCATGTATAAATATATAAAAAGCAAGCCTTAAGAACCAAAAACATATGTACTCAGTGCCTTTGCAGAAGACAGCATCAAGAGAAAAACCCTTAAGGGCCCGACGAAACAGGCCATAAGACAGAAATCAAAACAGTTCAGTCTGGGAGGGATTTAAAAACTGCTTATCACAGAGTCCTCCCACTCTTCCGCCAGACGCAATCAAAGAGGGAAGCGTAGTGTCCAACTGTAAACGGGTTGAACACTGAATATGCGGTGTGTCTCAAAACAGTTAGGTCGTAACCTCTTTTAATAAAACGTTTTATAATTTTATCATGTAAAAACAGCCAGTTTTTAATGGTAGTACACATTTATACTGTGTTTTATCTATATACGTATACAGTGTGTACTATTCAATGCATAATACATAAACTTGTTAATTTTATATTTACATAACCTATATGAATTCATTTTTCATGTTTTTAATAAGAAATTTTGATCTAATACATGCATAACATGCATAAATTCTTGTTTTGCAAATATACATCAGATACATTTCACGTGTTAAATATTTTAACATGATATTAAAACAACATTCCATACTTTTAATAAATGATCTGAAATTATCGATCCATCATATATGATACAAGCACTATCTAGAACTATGTTAAGTATAAAAGGTATTTGTACACTGATTTTGGCAGAAAATACTGCTGTTTAGAATAAGGACAGATATTATGAAACTCCCTGTATTTCATTTTATCGAAAATGTGTAAATGTTGGATATTAAAGCTCGTCTAATCTGATCATGTGTTACAACGCATGTAGCAGACTCCAAAATAGTTACTGGCGACAAAAAAAAAGAGAAGTGAACGGAGAAATATTTTGCGAGAGTATAGTCATTTGTCCGACCTTAAATAGGTAAACGGCTGAATTGCAGACCTTTTGATTTGAGAGAATGACAGGTGGGGGATTTCCCGTCAGAATACTTCTGAGATACCGAAATGACGGCATATGATGTTATGACATTGGGGCAATTCAAAACTTTTTTGACAACCTTAAACAATTAACTTTCAATTTCCTACCCTTTGTGGGATGAACGAAGTTACAGATGTGTTCCTAACTAATTTTGCTATAACGGTGCATTCTTCATTAGTAAAATTGTTTATGTCTGCCTAATATAGCCTTCATAGATAAGTGTAACATCATAAAATATTGTGTCATTCAAATCAATAAATAAAGCGGCACTGGAATCCATCTGGAGACAGTCTCCGAGAGGCAGGTGCATTGTTTTCTCATTTGGTGTTAAAATTGCTTCACGGAGCCGGTTCAGAACGTCCCGACAATTAATAAGTGGAACGGTGTCCAAGGAGCTCATAGATTAAATATATATAGAATTTCATAAAAATTCAGGAATGTAGACAGATGGTAAAATCTACGATTCTTGTATGTTGATTGACAATACATGTACATCAAATAGCACCGGTGTTTCAGATTCATTTAGAAAATGGCTCATCTTTCCAAAGGAGTAAAGTTGAATATTCGATTTATTTAAAGCGATAAAAACCAAACATATTTGATCGGCCTAATACCGTATCAAAAATAAACGGTTAGGTTAGATATCCTGGATGCTCAAAACATCCCAAACACAGCCAGATAGCATGCACAGCAACAAAAGAAAGTGTAGTGGAAAGATATAGCAGACAGGTTGCTTAAACTCCAACAACAAGCACGTTTTAATTATATTAAAAAAATGCAACAATATGTAAGAAGTAGATAAATGGTTGGAGGTGTAGGGGAAGTGGAAAAAAAGCAAGACGAATATTTAACATGGAATGTCACACCTAAAAAGCGCAGTCTCCCCTACACCGGAAACTACATCAGCACAGACAAGACAAACACGCACGCATGCGCACACTCAACAACAAACAAAAAAACAACACAGGGACGGCCGATGGCTAAAAATATGGACGGCACCTAGCCTCACTCGTGATAAAAGAAGAGAGGGCATAAATGCAAGGGGGTGATGGGAGAGTGTGAGTGGTTGACAGCAACAAGAAAATATACGTATCACAAAATACGAAACGGACAAAAAAAAACAAGTTGAAAATAGAGGCACCGTCTTGGAACTGTCAGTAACCTATATAAAGGAATATGGGGTTTTATCACGTTTAGGACAAGCCAGCCTCGCACTTACCTTATTTTTAACAAGTTAGACATGACAGTGAAAATGAAATATCTCCCCGCTGAGAAAGGCTCTAATATTAGTGACAAGATTAAATAAAGTAAAAATTATAAACAGTATCGATCTAAGGTAATATTACTCCAATGTACCCAACAACTTGTTTGACTCGGTTTGACTGAGTCTGTTCATGAGCCGTAATGGAAAATGCAACACTGCCCACGCCCCCTAGCACCGGCTTAAGCAGTATTCAATCTTCAAATATAAATGAGTTGAAATCAATAATCCCGAAGGACCAGAAAATATAACAACACTGAGATGAAGTCTGGGCGACGTTTTATGGTCGCCACACAGCACTTAAGCCTTTCAATGACCCGTAACTGTTACAATAAGGTGAACCTAAAATATCAAAAGTCTCCTACTAGTAATTAGCAAATCTTTGTTGACTGTAGTACACGTACATGTGTTGGATTGTTGTGAATTATGTTACTGTATACTCAGTTGTCAGGTCCGTTTAGTTGAAATAGATCATCGGTCAATTATTTCCATAACATCGTGTGAATTTAATATCGTGTTTGTGACGTCATTAATGACAATTCAATAATAGATGTTATGGCGTTAAAAATGCATTTATGTCGATAATTTTGTATTGTACCAAGCCAAATGCACATGTGTATATCACTTAATAAGTTAAAATGAATATGCAACAAAATAAAAATAAGGTTAGCCTCGAGAAATATTGCTGCACTCTTTCATGGATAAATATGGCGCATTTAAAGTTGTGCACTATCTCCTGTGCAGAACTCGAGCATATTTGCCGATACAAGTCTGATATTAATGTACATAAAGGGTATATTATCCTATGTTAGAATAAGGGCGTCTTCGAGCTCTGGAAGAGTGTAAATGCTTAAGTATCCTATGCTAAAATAGAGAGTGTATAAAGCTGACAAAAAAATTATCTAATCCCGAAAGATGATACCTCTTGTCACACAACTGTCAGCACCAAATTGCACTCATTTTGCAAACTTGCATACCCCACACGTTTAAGTGTACTGCAGTCAACAGAGTAATTGTAATTATTTTGCTATTATTTTCTTTGTTATATAGAAGCTCGACTGCGTTCTATGCTTCAAAATATGTTACAGAATTTTTAATTATCGTACAGTAATCTTTAAGTAGTGGACGTGAAAAATCGCTCAAACTTCTTGTCTTTATATATAGGGATCTAGGAATCCATTGAATGTTTCTGAATAACAGAGTTTTGCTTAAGCCGGTGCTAGTGGGGTGTCGTAAGGGTCGTACCTGTCATAAACGGAACTAATTAAACCAAATCTGATATTAGTTAGTTTGCTTGGTTATGTTCTATGTTTCCAAATGATCTTACAGGTTTTATAAAATATATCTGTGTTGTAGCAACATCATACGCTCTTAATGTTTCACTGCTAGATAACTCTTTGGTGGACCTATATTAGTCCCGTATCAGTATTCATAAAGTTCATAAAGTCTTTTAATTTTGTTTTCACTGACACAAACAATATAGTATGAGCAGTTTGGCTTCCGGTTAACAATGGGCTATTCCACCCCGCCCCCGTGGAAGCAGTTTTTTTAAAAAAGAAAATTACCCCCCTCCCGGAAACATTTGACCCCCTTCTTCCCTTCCACTCCCCTGTGACCTAAAAACACCCTCTCCCCTTCCTAACAAATACCCCTCTCCCCATCGGGTCCCTCCAAATACCCCCTTCTCTCCCATTTATCTGTAAAATACCCCACCCCCACCCCACTTCCCCGCTCTTAACAAATGCTTCCACACTACACAAACAAAATACACGCCTCCTCATTCCCTGTTCATGTAGTTCATGTAGAGTAGAAGCCAGAACATCCTTAGATGTTAAAGGTGGATAATCAGATTTTGGCCATGTAACGGATTTGTTCGAAACTTAAGCATCTGATCATTTACACTTATTTATGTTCACTTAACACCTAATACAAATTAGATTTTCACTGGAGGTATTTTTAAAATTTCATTTTCCTATACTGGTTGCCCAACCAAGATAGAGTTATTTTATCATAAGTATAAATTTGATAAACATACTTTGCCTAAGGAAATGTATAAATATTAGACAACTTGTAATATATTTGTAAAATATTTGCATTAAAAATTATGTATTTAGATGGAATTCATTAGAAACGCAAGTTTGAAAAAAATATTATTACCTCCCTTTGCCTATCTTGGTTGCGCAACCAAGATAGATTGGAAATAAATGAATTCAGAAGCTACACACAGCTTTAAAACTTGCATTTTGGTTCAGATTGTTCAATAGGTGATATGTCTATCAAATGCAAATGTAAAACTAGACATTGTATCGGAATAAAAAGAAATACCCAGCTTTTTATATACTTTTATATTAAAGGGGAGTAATTACAAAATTTTATAAAAATGATAAAATATACATTTCAAATAGGAATCTAACTCTATGTAATCGGTCTTTTTCTTCCTTAAATAATTCTCTACCAGAATATACAAAAAGTAAAATATGTCATTAAATGTTGTTTAAATGTGATTGACCACCTTTAAGCTTCTTAGGCCCAATTGAATTTGTTTTCCCAACTTGGTACTTTTAAAATTATCATTATTATGGTTATCATGAGTTTTCTTTCATTAATTCTATTCCAATTGTCATAATATTGGTATGTACATTCTGAACATATATTATATTACTACTATTTACAGTTAAAATTCCTTATATAATTTATTCTTAAAAAAAGATAAAAAAAAAATATAGTTTTTTAGCACAGTCTGTACACTATATACTTGTGTATGTACTATTAATTGCTAGTTGGGGCATGGAATCCATTGCTTGAATTAGACTGGCATTGCATTTATAATGGTAAAAAACAAGTTTTAAAAAAAGAACATAATTCACTTTCACAGTCATCATAATCTAGATTTTGCAGGTAGAGACCATAGCACCTATGCTTGGGTTTAGACTGGCCTTGCATTTAAAAATATCAATCTATAAAAATTCTAAAAAGGACCATTGTTCCCTAGCACAGTCTTATCACCCTTAATGTCTATATACAGAACTTTTACTGAAAGGGGCTATAGCACTTAGCTATGAATTTTGACCGCCCTGACCAGTGCTTATTCAGCCTTGATTTGAAACTGTTGAGAGTTGGAGCTTCAATTGTACTGGAGGGGAGTGTATTCCATGTGTCAATTACCCTATGACTGAAAGTATTTTTTCTTGTGTTAGAATCGGCTCTAGGCTTGAATAATTTCTGTGTGTTCCCCCTTGTGATAGTATTAGTTCTAACAGTTAGCAAGTTTGTGGAAGTTTTATCAAGTTCATTTCTATGTTTGTATGCTTCAATGACATCTGCTCTAGTTCTCCTATACTCTAGAGTTGGCATCCCTAGTTGGGTTAACCTGTCGCTGTATTCTAGTCCTTGTAATTCATGAAGCATCCTTATGGCTCTCCTATATTTTCTATGACGATTGCGTCATTCTTGTATTTTTGGGTCCATATGACAGATGCATACTCAAAATGTGGACGCACTATAGTCTATAGTGACTTGTATAACTGTAAAAACATTTCTTTATTCATGTACGTAAAGTTTTTAATTATTAGTCCAAGATTTCTATTTGCAATATTAACGTTTTGACGTCGTTGTTATGACGTCATGTTCCACATGACGTCATCAACGTTATTGCTTGTAAACATTATACCCCTTATGAAGGCATTGAAAGCCGAAACTAGTTGGAAATAAATTAAAAACCAGTTTGAAGTTGTTCTTCCATTTTCAATTGTATTATATCTTATACTGGAAGAACATAGCATCTACATAGATCCTTCATTCACAATGGATTATACAGTGGAAAATAATGTGAAACAGATTGAAAAACTTGCTGACTTTCAAATGAGAAAAGCGATGCACATTCGGTTTCTGGAGAACTGTTTAAGTGAAGGAGTATCCCCTAAAGGACTTCAGCTAAAGCTTCAAGTTCAAGTTGGTGATAACAGCCGTTTACAAAATGTGGTCAACAGAATTCTGCAGAAAACATCCTTGGATATAACAAGGTTAGTGTGTGAAGAGCATCGCAAGCAGCTTAGTGATTCTAAACCAAACATGATAACTCTAGAATCAAATCTTAAAGAATTATTAGAAGATGACTTATTTTTACAAAGATCTCAATATGTGTTTGAAAAAACTGAAACAAAAAAGAACATGATAATTGAGAAGCAAAATAAGAAATTAAAAAGTCTCATACAGTCAAGAGATTCACAAATTAATTGTACTGAACAAAACGCAGCAGGGAAAATCACCAACAATGTTGGAAAATCATTGGATAAGAACAAAGGCACAGCAATACCTGATAACAAGAAAAAGAAACCATCTAAAGCTAAAAATAGCAAGCAACAGGAAAGTAAAAACAGGCTGTCTGTTCATTCAAGTGGAACTAAACAACAGCAAAAGAGAGACTCTGCAACTGAAACAAACAATCACAAACAGAAAACAAACAATGTAAAAGATAGCTCAAAACAACAACAGACAACCAGAATTGATAACAATTCAACGCAACAGTCAAAAAACTTGTCAGCCCCAGGCAGCGCTCCGAGACAAACATACGCGAATGCCGCACGGAGGGGATTAAACAACAACAACAACAGCAAACAAAAGGAAACACTCCAAACAGCCATAACAGAAATGTTAAAACTTCTGCAAAAACTAAAAGAAACAGAAGATTCGAAAGAATCCAGAACAGAAGGCAATGGAGAAAGCAAAAGAAGATTCGGAAGGAAATTCAACATGGAAAAGAGACGGTTTTGAATCTGTCTAGCCGGACATTAACAAATACAGAATACCAACTTCTAGGAAAAGGTTTGAAATTTTGTTTAAAACCGAAACCACATGTTGAAACTGAACTTAAAAAAACAAATTTTGGAATTTAGTAGAAGACTCAGACTTGAAGAATTTTTTGCTCCTACACCTGATGATGGTGAAGATAGTGTTGATTCCACATTCTCTGAAAAGAATTACCCCAAAAAGAGGACATATAAAGAATCAACATTTACCCCGCTAGCAGGACGTGATACATCATTAGATTTTTACATTGATGCGATTACACATGAACTGTTAAAAACTAATAAAAGGTATTATTTTCATTCAAATATTTCGCAAGATGAACAAACTGCACTGAAGTCATTAGCACAGGATGATAACATTGTTATCAAAAAAGCAGATAAAAGCTCTACTATTGTTATAATGAACCGAAGTGACTATAGTGCCGAGGTCCACAGACAATTAAATAATGAATTGTACTATAAAAAGCTAGATTATAATCCAGAGCAAAACTTGCAACAAGAAATTCTTAATACTTTGAATTCTATAGATTGTAATGTTGAAGAACTATTAAGAGTGCCATACAATGTAAGAACTCCACAATTTTATGTTCTTCCCAAAATTCACAAAGAACATAATAATGAATTAGGTTCTCCGGGCAGACCTATTGTATCAGGTTGTAACTCAATAACTGAAAATATTTCTGCATATCTTGATGAAATTTTAAAACCTCACATGGAAAATTTACCTTCTTACATTAGGGACTCTGCAGACTTTATTACTAAACTCAAAGCAGTCCCGAAGTTAAAGCACAATGCTTTTTTAGTAACTCTTGATGTAAGTTCACTTTACAGCAATATTCCTCATGCAGATGGTATTGATGCTTGTAAATTTTTCTTGCAACAGAATGGTAATACCAAAAGCAAGCTTTCTATTGAATCTATTTGTGACTTGATAAATTTGGTTTTAACAAAAAATCATTTTCAGTTTGATGGAGAAAACTTTCTGCAAATTCATGGTACTACTATGGGTACGAAAATGGCTCCAAGTTATGCTTCAGTTTTTATGGGCAAGCTTGAATCAGATTTTTTACAAACTTGTCAATATAAACATCTCATATGGTTTAGATTTTTGGATGATATTTTCTTTATCTGGGAGCACAGTTTTGATAAGCTTCAGTCGTTCATAGAAAATTTAAATAGTTATCATCCGAGCATAAAGTTTACCAGTAGCATCTCTAGGGAAACAGTAACCTTTTTGGATGTTGAGATATATAAGAATGATGGCGGTATTATTTGTACAAAAGTTCACGAAAAACAAACTAATAGCCACCAGAATGTAGAATTTTCTTCTTCTCATCCTATGTCTTGTAAAAGGAGTATTCCTCTAAGTCAGACAAAGCGTTACAGACGTCTTACCTCAGATGATAATTCTTTTGTACAGGAACTGGAGAAATTAAAAACTTTTTTTATCAAAAGAAATTATCCCATGTCGATAATTGATAAGTGTTTTGATAAAATAAAGTCAATGTCTATGGATGATGCACTAATTAGTAGTAAAACAGATGGCACTTCTAATAACATAATTCCTTTTGTATGTACATACAATCCATCTCTACCTAACATTGGGGAGGTTTTGAATAAGTACTGGAATTTATTACAACTTTCTAATAGGCAGTGTGCTCAGTACCTTTCTAAATTCAAGCCTATTGTTGCTTACAAGAGACCTACTAGTTTAAATGATATTCTGGTTCATTCTTCTTTTACAAGACCAAGTAGGTATGGTCAAATTTCTAAATGTAATAGAGCTCGCTGCTCACATTGTTCAACTATAAATGAATCTAAATTGTTTACATCTTCTGCAACTTTGAAAAACTACAGTATTAGAAAGAGTCTTTCATGTAGTTCCAAAAATGTAATTTATGTTATCACATGTAAAAGGTGTAATTTTCAGTATGTTGGACAGACCAACCAGATGTGCTCTAAACGCATGAATAGTCATCGTTTTGATATAAACCATTATCCCGAATCTTTGACTAATGTTTCTGAACATTTTAATTCCAACCTTCACACAATTGATGACTTTTCATTCATGCCCATAGAACACATAAATGGTGATTGGAAACGTCTTCTGAGGGAGACTTATTGGATGCATGAGTTAGACACAGTTTATCCAAATGGAATGAACTCAAAATATTTATACTAATAATTAATTTAAGATTTTTAATCTTTATGTTTTACATTTCTTACATTTTTCTCTGTATAATCAGTCAATTCTATAGACTACTTTTGATATAAAAAATACAGTAATAAGCATTATAAATGTTCAAGTTTTTTCCAGACTTTTAATATCCTTTTTGCTATCTGCATTTTCTCTGGAAATAATGTATCTTCATAGATCCTTTACATTATGCATAATGTTTTTGAATGTTAAATTACGCCATGCCGTTGCATACGTTTTGGCGTCGTTGTTATGACGTCATGTTCCACATGACGTCATCAACTTTATTGCTTGTAAACATTATACCCCCGATGAAGGCATTGAAAGCCGAAACTAGTTGGAAATAAATTAAAAACCAGTTTGAAGTTGTTCTTCCATTTTCAATTGTATTGTCAATATTAACTTTGGTACTTATGTGCATTGTCTTGCATTTTTTTGATGTTAAATATCATTTGCCACTTGTTCGCCCAATCGCAGGCATCGAAAATGTTATCTAGTAGTCTAACTTCATCATCATGTCCTCTTATGACCGAGTACAGTTTGGTATCATCAGCGAAGAGTTTTGATGCGCAGCTTAGAGCATCTTGTCATTGATAAAGATTAGAAACAAAACTGTTCCCTTTATCTGTAATTTTCCGCGTCCCAAAAAACTGCTTACACGGGGGTAGGGGGCCGGTATTTTGTATGCACTTCACTGTCATGCGATATTAGAAAGGATAAACTCCACTGTCCACTCTCAAACCACTTTATTAACTTTCTATAAAAAGGAGTTTTTGTCAATTTTTTCCGGATAATATGTACGTAACGGTTCGGGATGAAAATTAAAATTTGGAATAGTTCTTTATTTTAATGGTCGTTATTTTAATCAAAGGAACTTCCGGCTAAAAATCTCTTGCACGTTAGTGGGACTGTAAAATGTTATCAAAAACTTCTTTAGGAATAGCAGCTGCCGGCGCTGGTATATGTTTCGTCGGATATTGCATATATTTTGACAAAAAGAGGAGGAGTGATCCAGAGTTTAGGCAGAAACTTAAAGATAGTAAGTTTAATGAAAGACGGACAGCAACGGTCAGGACAAGATTTTATCCAAAAGACCTTGCTATTTTATTAGTCCCCTACTAGTTGAAAACTAGTTTTGGGGACTATTGATCAGGTCGGCATAACGTCACTTTCTTTGCAACAATACCCCCTAACACCGGCTTAAGCTGAACTCGTAATATGAAATAAGGCAAAGCCTCAAAGCAAGCTCAAAGAAATCGGATTTATCTTATATTATGCATAATTTATTTGTCACAAAGAAACTATTCACTAGTCACAAGAATTCAGGAGAACCTATTCACTGAAAAAGTCTACATTTAGTGTCACCATACCTGTAACAGTGAATATCATACGTTGCAAAATTTATGGGAAGCCGGTGTCACGATGAAGTCATTACCGCGTTGGTTATTAATAAAACCCGGCCGGGCCCGGACCGGCCGAAACCACGGAAATAGCCGATTCCGATTGTACGGAAACCACCGGAAACTTACGGACGGAAGGCTAATATAATTACGAATGGTGATACCGTCATCTTAATCAAGGCAAATTTATGTGTTTTTTATTTCATTATTACAAAAGTAGAAGCAAAGTATTTAATATTGATGATACGTATGTTTGATGAAGTATTGCACTTGACATAAGCAAAGACCTAAAATAACAAGATATTTGAATCACACTCAATCAAAGAAGTAATACGTTCGGCAATCGATGTGTCATTTTGTGTACCGGACAGACACGAGATAGCAGTTTACAGGATACTTTCAACAGAACTGGACAAGCTAGTTAATGGTACGTCGTTATTTCACACCTAACGATGTGACACTAGGTTGTGTAGTACGGCGAAGGGGTCTATACCGTGCACTGGAAGTATTTATAAAACTTGGTTGCCTGACCGAGATAGCGTTTTAGCATATTAAGTATTAATTCAATAAAAATATCTTGTCATTTTGTGTACCGGACAGACACGAGATAGCAGTTTACAGGATACTTTCAACAGAACTGGACAAGCTAGTTAATGGTACGTCGTTATTTCACACCTAACGATGTGACACTAGGTTGTGTAGTACGGCGAAGGGGTCTATACCGTGCACTGGAAGTATTTATAAAACTTGGTTGCCTGACCGAGATAGCGTTTTAGCATATTAAGTATTAATTCAATAAAAATATCTTGTCATTTTGTGTACCGGACAGACACGAGATAGCAGTTTACAGGATACTTTCAACAGAACTGGACAAGCTAGTTAATGGTACGTCGTTATTTCACACCTAACGATGTGACACTAGGTTGTGTAGTACGGCGAAGGGGTCTATACCGTGCACTGGAAGTATTTATAAAACTTGGTTGCCTGACCGAGATAGCGTTTTAGCATATTAAGTATTAATTCAATAAAAATATCTTGTCATTTTGTGTACCGGACAGACACGAGATAGCAGTTTACAGGATACTTTCAACAGAACTGGACAAGCTAGTTAATGGTACGTCGTTATTTCACACCTAACGATGTGACACTAGGTTGTGTAGTACGGCGAAGGGGTCTATACCGTGCACAAGCGTTTTTATATCTCGTGCGCAAAATCGTTATTTTCAATTTCTGCGCATGTGATATTATACAATAATTGCCTTTTGGTGAGGTCGATATGAGCCGCGCCATGAGAAAACCAACATCCGCGCATTCTGGTCAGGATCCATGCTGTTTGCTAACGATTTCTCTAATCGCAACAGACAATGTTGGTTTTCTCATGGCGTGGCTCATATGTGGATTTACCGGCCTGATAAAAGCAATACCAACCTCGGGCGAATTTATCGACTTGATATCGCTTTAACAGGTCGATAAATCCACATACCGACCACACATAAAAGGCGACAATTGTTTTATTATCAAATCCAGCCTACTCAAAAGTATAAACATTAGATACAGATGTCTGCAGCCTTAGATCATCTTTCGTGGTTAACTGTATACGACGTCACATTGTTTTAACGTAATAACGTGTGGACGTCACAGCTGGAGTTCAGTATGTATGTTTGGCTCCGCCTTCGAGAAAATACGACTTTTTATCGTTGAACATGTGACTACATCTAGAACAATGGAAAGGACTATAAATATAGATTTAATGATAAAAAAAAATAATTTCATATCACATGCGCAACAACGCTATTTTGTTTTTCTGCGCATGTGATATTATATTTTCATGTCTCCCTATGAGAGATCGATACTTTCGTACTGATTAAAAGACGATGCGCTTATTTATACATAGGATTAAATTACTTTATCTTGTGTTCATACATGTGTGAACGCGGCCTATTTTTCTTTTCTGCTTTTTAATGATTTTTTCTACATGCAACATTTTGAAAACAATTTTTCATCAAATATTAAACTGAAACTATCGCCATCAGATTGGAAATTAACTAACTACTAACTACTAAGAAAATGGGTGCTCTCATTATATGTTCCGTAGTTATCGCCGTTTTTTCGAATGTTACTGCTGCTGATTTTGTTGAAGTATGCCCATAAATTCAGCGATATGTAACCTCAAGACTATACCTATCAAAAAGTATTTTATACAGCAAAGTCGCGACAATTTCTAGGTGCTTACTAGTAAAGCCTCCTTAATTCTGTCTTCATTATTTGGCAAGTAGTAACTTTTTTAAATGTTAAATAAATCATTTCATTAATTTTTCGGTATAATAAAATAAATAATGTATTCCTGAGAGGGTGACCCCTCGAAATAACTCTATCCGTGACTAATATTTTTCAATGCGACAATTGTAAGTTACTGTAGAGAAAGAGTTTAGTATTTAAAATGTAAATGTATAATAAAATGTTGACGAAAATGGGCTTAAAATTCTTAAAGGCCACAACAGGAAATAATTCTTCCCGGCTAATTCTGACTTCAAGTTGGTCGGGACTTTGATATGCACAGTCAAAATTTTCCTAGCTCCGCAGTATGAAAATGTACCTGGTAGACATTTTACAATTTTATTTCATTCAAAAACATTTCAGGAACATTTTCAGAAAATAAAAGATACAAACTGACTGGGAACGATCAGTAAAATGTTTAATAAGAAGTACTATATTATGTTTTCATTACGCCGCTTTTGTGTGTAACATGTATTCAGGTATACACGCGTAACAATAAAGATAGGAAAGAAATCGAAAAGGCTAACAAAATAAGAATATAATTAAAATGAAATTTATGGTGTTGTAAACTTTTTTTGGTGATTAAATTAATTTTCCCTTAGATACAGGCATTTGTATGTAAACATTGAGTGTGCAATAGCTGCGCGTGAAAATTGGGTAGGAGAAAATTAAGAATACCGCAAAAACGAAGAAGGTTATTATTTTCCACTCATATTACAAGTCATTTTTTTTTTATCATAATTGTATCTGTGAAAAAATATAGCACACTACTTGGTCATTCCATTTGAAAACATATAGGTTTCAATGGGCCTGTTATACCAAATAAAACATAATTACTTTTTGGATATAATGGACAACCCAAAAACATAAATTAATCTCCGTAAAAACAGAAACGTCACAATTATATATATTTAAGTTTGAGCAAAAATGTGATTTCTCGACGCGATTTGCGTAAGAAGTACGCATTTGACCTTTTCAATACAATGTAATATCGGGTGAAGATCAACTTTTACTATTATTTAAACAAGTTATGAAGGATGCAACTTGTTATTGGAAAATTCCGCTCATTACACTTTCTTTATCGTAAAGTTGAAAAAATATGTAAAGGTAAAGGTAAAGGTCTTATTTATTATAGTGTCATCCCTATTGAAAGAGCCAGCCAATTTGGCTTATGAGACACCTTTATTGTGCGTATCATTTACCTCCCAACTCCTACCACAGGCGCCAGGCGGATAGAAGTCGGTAACCATTCATTTAACTAGCTCGCGGCTCACGAACCGGCCTTTTCGGAACGAGTCCCATGACAAACATCCACCGGACGAACGCTCCCCATGGGGCTCGATCTTTCGACCTCCTGATCCCGAGGCGGACGCCTTAACCACTGGGCCACGGTGACCGGTAATATGTAAGGTTAAAACTTTTCTGAGACGCTTTATGGATTTGGCCACACATGGGCAGTTTAACAAACCATTTTAGCTGGAGAATTACACTCAGATCCTTCGTAAAAGCTGCAAACTATCGTACAATTACTCTGTATATAAAAAAGGAGCAAAAGTTTAATTTGTATAATTACAATAGGTTTGGTTCTACCAATGAAAAACTCACAAAACATAGGGTCTAAGAATGCGACAGCATTAAAGTCCAAGTACAGTTCACTTCCGGTGTGATCACGTGACCATAGTAAAGTAAGCAATGTTTGAGTAAATCGTCTGCACTACACTGTGATGTTGATAAATTTACACACACAAAAATCTTAATGAAGAAATTTGTGAGATTTGAAGAAACAACATCCATTCAAAGTTTTATTTTGCTTTTTCCAGACTTATTTGTAAATTATGATTAGCGGGCTCAAACGATTCTTCTGTTGTTATGTATTAAAAATGCCGAGCACTAGCAAACTGACTGAAAGGGCATTCTGTATACAATAATATATCAAATCAACCTAAATAAATTGCAAAGTTTTGCAACATATGTCTAACCATTGAAGTTTAATCTTGAAGTATCTAAATGCATAATCTGAAAGTGTAGAGCATTGGTAAATATCCAAACGAACCTTAACAAGTTTTTACTTGGTCTTTTTTTCACGAAACAGTGTGAATCGTTTTATATATTGAGTTCAGTTAAATGGTAATTTTGTTCCCATTTAAAAGATTTCTTTTTCGCGTCGAGTTTTGGTTCACCAACTAATGTGAAATACACTCGATGACTGCTTCCTGGAAACTAACCAGTACTCGCACCGAAAGAAGGGACTGTTGGAGTCACGGTCAAAATCCGCTGACAGGATTCAACCCCGCGACCTCCGGATTACGAGACATCTGTACAAAAATGAAAAAAAGGTAAAATTTGTATCTCGATTTTACTCTATATAGTTTTTTAACTAATTTGAATATAACTTAAGTAAGTCAGTTTATTCAGAGATTACTTGCAAACTTGGAAAAATAAATAAAAAAAAAAAGATGTTAAAACATCATAGCAACCTGCCGAATATGAAATCGGTTATCGAAAGTGCAAAGACTATGCCACAAACTGCAATGTACCACAATATATTCAATGTGTGACTTTCATCGTACGTCAATTCAGTCGACTAAGTTCAAGAGATACTCAGAATACTGCGTGAACAAACCTAATTCAGTATTTCTTTTTTATATATTTATACAGGAATATTTAAAAAATATGGGATACCGTGTGTAAAACCTTTCAATATTCAACGCTGCATTCTTCGTGCGTAATCGGTATCCCGACCTAGCCTAAATGTTTTACTTGACCCTAAATGTTTTATGGTCTTTGAGATTTTTTAAAACGTTTTAATAAAAGTTTTAAAAAACTGCTCATTCTATTCTTTAAAAATTCTCAGTGATATTAGAAATTATTCGTATTCATTTTTTTTACATAAAAATAATTTCCGTAAAGTCTCATTGAACAAAAAAGTATAAAAAAAAAACCCTGCCTATTTACTACCTGTTTTTTAGGCTTCTTACCGGACACAAAGAAATATTTAGGCTTTGGGAAATGCACTAGCTTAAGATCTTCAGCGCTCTCGGTTTATATACTGGATTTGGACGGGAGCCGCAACTATAAAAAAAAAACAAAATATAAAAAAGCGGCATGTAGAGTTTTGGAAGCCAGGACTAGGAATACACATGTGAAACAAAAACTCTGAGGTCCGAGAGGAATTATAACAGCTTTTTGGACAAAACGTGATTATAAAATAGTATATAATAATAACGATACAAATTTTCGGGAACTAATTAGAAGCCTCGTCAAAACAACGCTATGTATAACGATTTCTGTGTACAAGTTTACAAATTATATTAAGACGTTTTTGCAACCAGAGAGAACACGCAGTCTTAACCCATTCATCAAAGAAGTTCCTCGCGGGCATCATAAAGGTCAGTGTTTTTTTACTAAATTCTAAACATATAAGTTGATATCGACACGATATCATTCGTAATTATATTAGCCTTCCGTCCGTCAGTTTCCGGTGGTTTCCGTACAATCGGAATCGGCTATTTCCGTGGTTTGGGCCGGGCCGGGCCGGGCCGGGTTTTATTGATAACCTACCGCGTTCCCGTTTCTTTTTGCTTATAATGACATTTTTTCCATTTTCTGGCCGATGCTTGATCTTTTAAATGAAAACAATATTTTTTTCAAACAACTGGAAATCATTCTTTCATTACTGTTAAGTGATAAATAATTTTTAGCAATTGAATGAAGTTCTGCATTCACTCCGGAAAGAAGTACTTCCTGTGAGCACCAGTCCGCTAGGGTGCGCTTTTTTAAAACTTCCGACGAAACTTTTCAAATCCATCACCAAGTGTGAAAGTATACTTGCGTTACCGTTAAGCTCGATTCTCGAGCAGGCCCAAAGGGCCTGCTCTTCGAGCTCACTATTACAGTGCTTTAGGGGGTATCAAGTCAACTCGTCCCCTAGTCAACTCGTCCCCCAGTCAACTTGTCCCCAATTTGGTCATTTCGTCCCCCAGAATTGGTCATTTCGTCCCCCTCATGATAAAATTTGGTCAACTCGTCCCCATTTTGGTCAACTCATCCCCCTTTTGGTCAATTCGTCCTCCTTTTGGCAATTTGTCCCCCTTAATATTATAGGCATTTTTGTTTTTTTTTTATGATATTTTTTTACTTTGAAAACTTGTATTTTTAAATCATCGTGAGTTTTGAAGGAGTTATATTGGAAATAGTTAACTTTAAATAATTAGGTTTGATAAAATAATAAAAGAAATATACTGAAAATATAAGACAATTAACTGAAATAATATAAAATAAAAATAAATACAATGCCCTTAGTATGAAAAGTATGAAAAAATAACAGCGATTTTTTTCCTTCTTTAATAGGGTCCGTAAAACAGACCCTTTCCCAATTGAAAATAATGACCATTTTTTCCAATTTCAGACCAAATTATTCCCAAAAATGACCTACAAACATTTTTGAAACGGCTGCTGTCCCGAAATCGTGAAATTCGCCGATTATAGAAAATATGTTCCGAATTTTAATCGAGTGTTCGCTAATTTTGACCAAAGGGCAAATATTCGATTAAAATTCAGAACATGTTCTCTGTCATTTAATCAATCGCACCATGCATTGTTTTCGGTAACCGGTTTCCACGATCTTTTTCTGTAGAACCAGTGACAAGCTGTGCCAACAATGAGTCACAACAGCAAATATAATGTTCAAAGGCTAACAAAATCCAAGCTTGCTGGCTGCAAAAGCCTTGTGGAGTTCAGATTCTCACGGGCATCTTCACAGCCTGTTCTGACTGAGGAAACGTCCGTTGAATCGTCGACATTGGTGTGGTTTTCATGTCAGAGTCAGGAGAACTCTTGTGTAACTCCGGTTGAATTTGTGCCAGTGTGTGCTTTTAGAACAACCATCGTTATCTCAGAGTCAGGCCACTGTATCATGTTGTGATGATCAGAACACTAGCTCTAGTGTAACTCATTTAGATCCAGGAAAGGGGTTATTGTAATTTTGTATGTTACACAAAATTCCCAATTAGGATGAAAACGACGCTATTTTTCCCAAATCGTCCGGACGCGGACTCTTTCCCAAAATGGCAAAAAAAATCGCTGAAATAGAAAATCTAACTGTTTAAAAGTCATAGTAAGAAAAGAGAGATCAATAAATCCTTACCCCTGGTCATAATAGAAGAAAGTTTTAATTAGAAATACAATAAAGAATAAATAAACAACTAATATCTGTCACTTACGTTTTACTTAAAATAACCAACATGCTTTATATTTATTTTTGTCATTAAAATATATATAAAAAAAATACTTCTAAAGTAGGGAGACAGTGGTTTCTAAAATAAAGTAGAATGAGCATATCCCTGCATATGAAAGGTGTTAAAGATTATTAATCACATTAAAAGGCGTTGATTGGGCTGATTGGAAGGTGTTAATGGTATTTAATTGCATGAGAAGTTGTTGATTGACGGAATGAAATGTGTCAAAATTTTCCCCTAGTAGAATTAAATGTGTTAATAGTTGACTGAAGTGAGGAAATTATTTGTTATAAAAAAGTTTAATAGAAAGTTTAATCTTATTCAAGAGTTTGAAAATAAGCCGCATCAAATACGGACATTTAAACAGTAATCTTGTTGTCCAACATAGCAGACTTACGAAAAAAACAAAACAAAAAGCAAAAAAAAAAAAACAACAGAAAATCCTCCTTGTTAAATCGAAAACAAAAAATTATGTATATTTTTAGCATAAAATATTCTAATTTGAAAGAAAAAAACAAACTTAATTAATCTTACTTTGATTTTTTTTTCAAAAATACGTTTTAAAAAGGAGGCCGAAAAAGGGGGGACGAAATGACCAATTTGAAATCGCCGAGGGGGACCAAATGACCAAATCAGGGAAGAGTTGACTGGGGGACGAGTTGACTAGGGGATGAGTTGACTGTAAAGCCTTTAAGGTATAGCGGATTTTAGGGTATAGAGGATAGCTTGGTAAATTTTATATTTAGACTTGAATTATTGTATAAATTTTCATATCATTCTTTTACTGGCATTCAAACAGACATTCTGACCTACATTTTAAATGTTTGCTTTTTGTGTTATTTTTCATATGTCATCAAATGAAAATTGAAGCTATCCTCTACTGACTAAATCAGTGTGTATGTAAAAAACATCAGTGATTGAAAAGCATTTGATAGGAATTAAAAAAGCTGAATGTTTTTGAAAAGGTAATACATTATTATTCTGATTTATAGTAAAAAAATATTGGGAAGTTTGTTTAGATGTGGATTTTAAACTTATAATGGAAAAAAATGACCAAAGCTATCCTGTACACCCTAAATTGGCGCATATGTAAACAATATATTAATTTAATGGCATGGAGAGAAAAAACACACAAATTTCTATTAAAAGCTGAATGTTTTGAAAAATATAGCTGTTTTCTGTCCGATATACAGAAAAAAAACTACTAAATTTCATTTCTTTGAATTAGAGAACTGGAAAAATAAGTTAGCTATCCGCTATACCCTAAAGCACTGTACCCATGAACATTAGTGGACTCCATGATTCGAAAGGACCAGAAAATAGAACAACACTGAATCCAACTATATATATATATATGCATTCCCACTTCTAATACTTGAAAAATGTAAGATTTTTTTTATTATATTTTGTTGATTTTCAGGAAGGAAAAAAGCAGCAAATAAGCAAACATCTAGGGGAGGATCTGCAGGAACAACAAAGGTAGTATCAGTTCAACTGTAAATAGGAAATGTTTGCCAAGCTATTGTCATGCGCTGGCATGCTGGACACAATTGATTCTGCCTTTGCGACCAGTGTAGATCATGATCAGCCTGCACATTCATGCAGTCTGATCAAGATCTGCACTGTTTGCTATTCAGTCATTATCGTTTTGTTAAGCACCATTTTTAGCCCACCATCATCAGATGGTAGGCTATTCAAATCACTCTGCTTCCGTGGTCCGTCCGTCATTCTGTCCGTCCGTTAACAATTTCTCGTTATCGCATCTCCTCAGAAACTACTGGGGGGATTTTGAGCAAACTTTGTCAGAATGATGTATTGGTACCCTAGTTGTGTCCCCCTGAAAATCAGACTGGTTCAACAATTTGTGAGTGAGTTATGGCCCTTTGTTTATTTCTATAATTTACATAGATTTATATAGGGAAAAACTTTGAAAATCTTCTTGTCCAAAACCACAGAGCCTAGGGCTTTGATATTTGGTATGAAGCATCATCTAGTGGTCCTCTACCAAGATGATTCAAATTATTTCCCTGGGGTCAAATATGGCCCCGCCCCGGGGGTCACATGGTTTATATCGACTTATATAGGGAAAAACCTCTTGTCCAAAACCACAGGGCCTAGGGCTTTGATATTTTGTATGTGACATCATCTAGTGGTCTTCTACTAAGATTGTTCAAATTATCCCTCTAGGGTCAAATATGGCCCTGCCCTGGGGGTCATATGGTTTACATAGATTTATATAGGGAAACAATTTGAAAATCTTCTTGTCCAAACCACAAAGCCTAGGGCTTTGATATTTGTAATGTAGCATCATCTAGTGGTTCTCTACCAAGTTTGTTCAAATTATCCCCCTAGGGTCACATGGTTCATATAGACTTACATAGGGAAAAGCTTTTAAAATCTTCTTGTCAATAACTACAACATTCAAATTTGGACCACATGTATATTTTTGAGTGGCAAGATGAACCTTGACATGAGTTGACCTTGATTTTGACCTAGTGACCTACTTTCACATTTCTCAAGCTACAGCCTTCAAATTTGGACCACATGCATAGTTTTGTGTACCGAAAAAAACTTTCATCTGGACATTGACCTAGTGACCTACTTTCACATTTTTGAAGGTACAGGCTTCAAATTTGGACCACATGCATAATTTTGTGTTTCAAAATGAAACTTGACCTTGATTTTGACCTAGTGACCTACTTTCACATTTCTCAAGCTACAGCCTTCAAATTTGGACCACATGCATAGTTTTGTGCACCAGAAAAACCTTTGACCTTGACATTGACCTAGTGACCTACTTTCACATTTTTGAAGGTACAGGCGTCAAATTTGGACCACGTGCATAATTTTGTGTTTCGAAATGAAATTTGAGATTGATTTTGACCTAGTGACCTACTTTCACATTTCTCAAGCTACAGCCTTCAAATTTGGACCACATGCATAGTTTTGTGCACCAGAAAAAACTTTGACCTTGACATTGACCTAGTGACCTACTTTCACATTTTTTGAAGGTACAGCTTCAAATTTGGACCACATGCATAGTTTCGTGTTCCGAAATGGAATTTGACCTTGATTTTGACCTAGTGACCTACTTCCACATTTCTCAAGCTACAGCCTTCAAATTTTGATCACATGCATAGTTTTGTGTACCGAAAAATCTTTGACCTTGACATTGACCTAGTGACCTACTTTCACATTTTTGAAGGTACAGGCTTCAAATTTGGACCACATGCATAGTTTTGTGTTTCAAAATGAAATTTGACCTTGATTTTTACCTAGTGACCTACTTTCACATTTCTCAAGCTACAGCCTTCAAATTTGGACCACATGCATAGTTTTGTGTACCGAAATGAACTTTGATCTTGAGAATGACCTAGTGACCTACTTTCACATTTCTGAAGCTACTGGCTTCAAATTTGGACCACATGCATATTTTTGTGTTCTGTATTGAAATTTGACATTGATTTTCACCTAGTACCTACTTTCACATTTCTCAAGCTGCAGCCTCCAGATTTGAAGCACATGCATAGTTTTGTATACTGAAATGAACTTTGACCTTGAAATTGATCTTGTGACCTGCTTCCACTTACTCAAGCTACAGCTTTCAAATTTGGACCACATGCACAGTGTTGTGTACCGAAATGAAATTTGACCTTGATTTTGACCTTTGGCTAGTCTTGAAATTGGAACAGTCAAAAATGGCTCAATGGTGGGCGCCAAGATCACTCTGTGACCTCTTGTTAACAGTTAATAGTACTGTCCAAATTGAAAGATGGACAAGTTCATTATAGACATTTTGCAGGGTAAGGGTAAGTCTTGCTTGATTAATTTATATACACTGAAACTGCAGTTTAGTTATGACCCCTTTCAAAGAAGGAGGGGTATATTGTTTTGCAGATGTCTGTCAGTCGGTATGTCGGTTGGTTGGTAAGTAGACCAATTGGTTTCCGGATGATAACTCAAAAACCCTTGGGCCTAGGATCATGGAAGTTGATAGGAGATTGGTCATGACCATCAGATGACCCCTATTGATTTTGAGATCAATAGGTCAAAGGTCAAGGTCATGGCAACCCGAAACAATTAAACTGTTTCAGGACGATAACTTGAGAATGCTGGGGCCTTGGATCTTGAAACTTGATATGAAGGTTGGTCATGACCAGCAAATGACTCCTATTGATTTTGAGATCAGTAGGTCAAAGTGACCAGGAACAGTTAAACAGTTTCCAGATGAACTTAAGAATGCTTGGGCCTAAGGTCACGGAACTTAATAGGGATGTTGATCATGAACAGCTGAAGACCCCTATTGATTTTGAGATCAGGAGATAAAAGGTCAAGGTCACAGTAACCTGGAACAGTTAAACTATTTCCGGACGGTGATTATGACCAGCAGATAGCCCCTATCAATTTTGAAGTCAGTAGGCCAAAGGTCAAGGTCGCATTGGCCCAGAACAGTAGAACTTCTTTGCCAAATAACTAGAGAACGCTTTGGTCTAAGATCACATTTGATACACTGGCCACTTATGTAAATTACCCATAATTATTGGTTTGTGGTCAGTACATCAAACGTTCAGTGCACAGTGACAAAATAATTTCTGTTCCTTGTGCAGTTACTGAATGCATCAAGGGGGCATTTCGTGTTCTATGAGCTCTTGTTATTATTTTGGTCAATCTTAAGTAAAGACATGTAGACTTTTGAGCCCTGGGAAAGCAGAATGTAAGTATGATGCTATTTGTTCATAGACTTTCATTTCATCATTTCCAAAATTCTTGTCATAAATTATATATATATATATCTGACATTGAGAAACAGTAAGAGAAGTGAGTATCTGTATTTGATACAAATTTCTTTACTGACCTTTATATATCTAATTTTGAGCCGATAAAGATACTTACATTTTTAGCTCGACTATTCGAAGAATAAGTAGAGCTATCCTACTCACCACGGCGTCGGCGTCACACCTTGGTTAAGTTTTTCGTACCAGTCCACATTTTGACAAAGTCTTTTGAGATAAAGCTTTGAAACTTTCAACACTTGTTTACCATCATCATGGCCAGTTATAGGCAAGAGCACATAACTCCATCAAGGATTTTGGCTGAATTATGGCCCCTTTTGACTTAGAAATCATGGTTAAGTTTTTCGTACCAGTTCATGTTTTGACAAAGTCTTTTAAGATCAAGCTTTGAAACTTTCAACACTTGTTTACCATCACCATGTCCAGTTATAGGCAAGAGCACATAACTCCATCAAGGATTTTGGCTGAATTATGGCCCTTTTTGACTTAGAAATCTGGGTTAATATTTCATACCAGTTCATATTTTGACAAAGTCTTTTGAGATAAAGCTTTGAAACTTTCAACACATCACCACGTCCAGTTATAGGCAAGAGTACATAACTCCATCAAGGATTTTGGCTGAATTATGGCCCCTTTTGACTTAGAAATCTTGGTTAAGTTTTTCGTACCAGTTCATATTTTTTGTAAAGTGTTTGACATATGGCTTTGAAACTTCTGTCACTTGTTTAGTATAATAGTCTCTATCTGTAGGAAAGAGAACATAACTCTGTCATCTATTTTGGCTGAATTACGGCCCTTTTTGGACTTTGAAATTGGTTCTGTTTTCATACAAGTCCATGTTTTGTCAAAACTATTTGACATATGGCTTTTAAACTTTGAACACTTGTTTATCATTATGATTTCCATCTGTAGGCAGGAGTACATAACTATTTTGACTGAATTATGGCCCTTTTTGGACTTTGAAATTGGCTCACATATTACCATTTAGTGCAAGACTTATCAAAAGTCAAAGTAATACAGTAACATTGTTTGTCTAATCTATTTATTTCTTTTGTCTGAATATCCGTGGAAATATTTTGACCCCATTCTTCAATCAATTCTTTGAATAGTCGAGCGCGCTGTCATCAGACAGCTCTTGTTCACCCAGTCTTAGGAACAAGTTGCTTTAAAGGTTTAGAGATACAGTATTATGAAGCATCTTTACTGCCTTTCACAGATCATTCTTTATAAAACAGTATTCAGTCAGGTCACTGTGTAAAAAAAATTTAAAAGGTGTTTGTATTAGACTTTCCTAAAACTAAAAGCCTTAATATTTATAGTTTCCAGATCCCAATAACCAGGAGGCTTGTCAACAATACTTTATGCAGGAAATCCAGCTTGGTGAAATTTTACTGTCAAATGGACGTAAGTTTTATTATACTGCATTTTTTTTGTTCGTCGTATGTTGTTTGTTGCATTATCTAAATTTGATTAAATTGAAGATGACCAATTTAACATTTAGGTCGTCAAAAATTAATTGCTAGATGATTGGATGATCCAATTCAAATAATACTGCCTAGACATCATCAACATGAAGTGGATATTGACATATTAACGGGTTTTTCATGTCCAATTATTATTTTAGAGTACTTTTATGGACTTGAACCATAGTACAATTACGTATTTACCTGGTGTAATCAGCTCTTACAGTTTCTCTTCATTTCAAATGGAACTTGGTATCCATCATGAACATGAAGTGCACATACCGGTATTTTCCTTGTCATAATTTTGTTGTTTTTTTACTTTGCCCCAGTTTTGACTTCATATTTTATTCTACAAAGCCATTAATATTTTCTGGGGGCACGTGTCATACAATGTTCACATTCGAAATTGTTTTGTTTTTAGCTTACCTGAGCACAAAGTGCTCAAAGGTGAGCTTAAGTGATCGCCCTGTGTCCGTTGTCCGTCCGTTGTCAACAATTTGACTGTTAACACTCTAGAGGTCACATTTTTGGCCCAGTCTTAATGAAACTTTGTCAGAATGTTACCCTCAATAAAATCTTGGACGAGTTTGATATTGGGTCATCTGGGGTCAAAAACTAGGTCACCAGGTCAAATCAAAGGAAAAGCTTGTTAACACTCTAGAGGTCACATTTTTGGCCCAATCTTAATGAAACTTGGTCAGAATGTTACCCTTACAGGGGTGTAAAATTCCACTCGCCCGCTCGCATTGGCGAGTTAAAGTCTGGATAGGACGAGTGGATCTCGCTGTATACTCGACCTATCGGGCGAGTGGTTTTTACGTCGTAGCTTTAATGAAATTCAGAAACTACATCTTGAACGTCAACAAACTTTGAGATAGTTCAGTTGCTACTTTGATTGACTGGAATTTACCCGCGAATCGATATCAAAACGTCATGACGGTAATTTTCCATTCCGAGAGCACGTGCGACCTATCGTATCTCCGTTACTTTTGTTTATCGACACGTACACAAAAAAACGCGCGTAGTGCATTCATTTTTTAACATTATCACTTCAGTTTTTCAACATCGCTTGAGAAGTAATACAATTTGAATTCTACTAAGATTTTTATAAAATATCGACGGAAACGTAAGGCAATTTGTATGATTAGGGTCGAATTTTCATATAATCATTTGTTAAATTTCAAACAGCGCGATCTTAATTACTGATTTCTTTCTAAGAGAAAATAAGTAATACATACTATGGGCATAAAATTCGGACTTTTGACCAGAAAGAACAAAAAACAGAATTAAAAAATCTTAAATGATGAAAAAGAGGCAGTAATTTAAATACATTTAGTAAAACGATTTCTTTTGATAAAAAGGTTTCTGTTAGTGCGGCGAAATAGGGTACGTGACCTCGTGGACGTAAATAGAAATGTGGTTTTAAAATAAAACAAAATAATGTTGTTGTGGTTTTTAATAAGTTTTAAAATGAATCTTTGTACATGTATTTTTTTTTTTATAAAATATTCTTCTCAAACGAATGTAAATTCCTTGAGGGCAAATAGGTCACATGACGCGAAAACTGTAATATGACGTAATGCCATGACAATCTCGTGCAACAATACCGCTTTGATCTCCACTTCAGAGGTCATGATACCGACACACCTCTTTTAGCGCTTTGAGAGGATGTTAATTGATGATGAAAACAGGCCAATTACTTAGTTTATCAACAGAATAATTACCGATGATCGTCAACTTTTTTTTCGCTTTCAAGACGGGTAGGTGGATGGTGATTATTTTTAGGGCACTTTTCAAAATAATTATTTTTCGGGAAATAAGTTTTGAGAAAATGAAAATAACTGATGTTTAATACTTTCCTGACACTTTGGGAAACTACGGTAGGGGTTAGACTGTGATTATTTTTACTATCGATGCAGTTATTATGGAGAGCAACTTGATGGTGGAGATGACAAAATTAGTGAAAGAAAAATGTCTGGTGTGAAAAGGAAATTTAAGCGTAACAAAAATGAATTATCAAAAAGGAAACGTAGTGTACGAGCTATGTGTTACTAGCATGTTTGAAATTTGCTTGTTGTGTTGTACATAATACTCCTTCCATAAAACGTGACAGTATTAAAAATGTCAGTTATTAGGGCGAGTGACTGTCCACTAAGGGCGAGTTGATTTTACTAGCTACTAGTCCTGCAGGGCGAGTTGTGTGAAAAAGAATTTTACACCCCTGCCTTAATAAAATCTTGGACGAGTTCGATATTGGGTCATCTGGGGTCAAAAACTAGGTCACCAGATCAAATCAAAGGAAAAGCTTGTTAACACTCTAGAGGTCACAATTCTGGCCCAATCTTAATGAAACTTGGTCAAAATGTTACCCTCAATAAAATCTTGGACAATTTCGATATTGGGTCATCTGGGATCAAAAACTAGGTCACCAGGTCAAATCAAAGGAAAAGCTTGTTAACACTCTAGAGGTCGCATTTTTGGCCCAATCTTAATGAAACTTGGTCAGAGTGTTACCCTCAATAAAATCTTGGACGAATTCGATATTGGGTCATCTGGGGTCAAAAACTAGGTCACCGGGTCAAATCAAAGGAAAAGCTAGTTAACACTGTAGAGGCCGCATTTATGACTGTATCTTAATGAAACTTGGTCAGAATGTTAATATTGATGATCTTAAGGTCCAGTTTGAATCTGGGTCATGTAGGATCAAAAACTAGGTCACCCGTTCAAATCAAAGGAAAAGCTAGTTTACACTGTAGATGCCAAATTTAAGACCATATCTTAATGAAACTTGGGTTAAGTGGGGTCAAAAACTAGGTCACTAGGTCAAATCAAAGGAAAAGCTTGTTAACACTCTTAGAGGCCGTATTTATGACTATATCTTCATGAAACTTGGTCAGAATGTTAAACTTGATGATTTTTAGGTCAAGTTCGAATCTGGGTCATTTGTGGTAAAAAACTAGATCACGGGGTCAAATCAAAGGAATAGCTAGTTAACACTTTAGAGGTCACATTTATGACCATATCTTAATGAAACTTGGTCAAAATGTTAATTTTGATGATCTTTAGGTCAATAGGTCAGGTGAGCGATAAAGGGCCTTCATGGCCCTCTTGTTTTAGAAAATAATGTTTATAAAGTGCAGGTTTTTTGCCCCTGCTTGCCAACTTGTTTTTGTTCCTTTATTATCTTATTACCCCATTGCTATAACTGCATACCTGCTGCTAATTTTTACTATTTTTTACGATCAAATCAGATTCATAAATATTGACCTCATAATTAAATTCACCACATAAAGTCAAGTAAACTGGTAGACCTTGTGATTTCGTAAATTTTAAAATTGTATAGAATAAAATTGTGTGTTTTTACCCCAAATCCGTAAACTTTTACAGTGCTCAGTAAAAATAACCTGTTATATGGTATTTTGTTTGTTAATTTGAGCTCACCATTGTATGCCTTTTCATACAGGATACCATTAGTTATCAAGAAAAAAAAAAGCCTTGACCCCTTTTAACAATTTTTTTTATGATAATCAGGCAGTTAATTTATAATGTCCAAACAGTAAACTAGTTTGTAATAAGTCAGTGGTAAACTGGTATGAAGCATGAGTCAACAGCTGTGTAAGGAAAATTTTTCATGTTCATTAACTGTAACAAAAACAGTTTGTCCTTCAATCATGATTAAAATAAAAAGAACTTTTTTTAAACCAAATCTGGTAAAGACACTTAACATTTTAATTTTGACAGTGAAGTATTTCTGACTGTTCATTGGTTTTTTATCATAGCATCCTTGACCAGTTGATTTTACATTTTTAGCTCGACTTTTCGAAGAAAAAGTAGAGCTATTGCACTCGCCCTGGCGCCGGCGTTGGTAAAAGTATTTGATAAAGTCAAATATCCCTGTTACTATTAAAGCTATTGACTTGAAACTTAAAATAATTCTTAACTATCAAAGTCTACACCAGGAGAAACAATCCCCATAACTCTGTTTGAATTTTGACAGAGTTAGATAATAGATAGGTAGATAGATGTTTATTCAGGTTAAAACACACATATACATATACTGTTACAAGTTACAAAAGACATTTATCACGCATTAAAAACAATTTTTAACTTAAAATATTTTGGTTTAAAGTTTTTGATAAAGTCAAATATCTCCATTACTATCAAAGCTTTTGACAGGAAACTTAAAATAGTTATTTACTCTCCAAGTCTACACCAGGAGAAACATACCCCCTTAACTCTGATTTGAATTTTGACAGAGTTATGCCCCCTTTTAACTTTTTGGTTAAAGTTTTATAAAGTTTTTACTGGCAAAGCTCTAATTCAGAGTCAAGCACTGAGAAAAGTCGAGCGTGCTGTCTAACAGACAGCTCTTGTTTTTAGCTCACCTGTCACATAGTGACAAGGTGAGCTTTTGTGATCACCCTTCGTCCGTCGTCCGTCCGTCGGTCAACAATTTCTTGTCTGCACAATAGTGGTTTCATTTATGGTTTTATTTTAACCAGACTTGCACACAACTTGTATCACCATAAGATCTCGGTTCCTTTCTTCAACTGGCCAGTTCCCATTATGGGTTCCAGAGTTATGGCCCCTGAAAGGGCCAAAATCAGCTATTTTGACTTTGTCTGCACAATAGCAGCTTTATTTATGATTTCATTTTTACCAAACTGGCACACAACATGTATCACCATAAGATCTTGGTTCCTTTCTTGAACTGGCTAGATTCCATTATGGGTTCCAGAGTTATGGCCCCTGAAAGGGCCAGAATTAGCTATTTTGACCTTGTCTGCACAATAGCAGCTTCATTTATGATTTGAATTTAATCAAACTTGCATAAAACTTGTGTTGCCATAAGATCTCAGTTCCTTTGTTGAACCAGCCAGATCCCATAATGGGTTTTAGAGTTATGGCCCCTGAAAGGGCCAAAATTAGCTATTTTTTGAACTTGTCTGCACAATAGCAACTTCATTTATGATTTGATTTTAATCAAACTTGCACACAACTTGTACATGTATCACCACAAGATCTTGGTTCCTTTCTTGAACTGGCCAGATTCCTTCATGGGTTCCAGAGTTATGGCACCTTAAAGGTCCAAAATTGGCTGTTTTGGCTTTTGCAGCGATATAGAGACTTCATTATGGTTTTATTTGATACAAACTTCCAAAATATCTTCAACAACAATAAATCTTGGATTCCATGGCAAATCAGATCCAATCGTAGGTTCCAGAGTTATTTTATATCTGATTACTTCCCCTGATTGTAGTCAAAATGGATTTATATCAGTAAGTACTTATAGAATTTATTTGAAATTTCATTATTGTCATTAGTTGAACTGAGCCAATCAGGGTAGATAACTATGGACTGACTTTTTATCAAATTACCTCCCTTTATTTCAAATTAAAATGGGTATATCTCTGTAACTAATGAAGATACTGATCTGAAATTTCATTTATGTTAACAGATTTATTTGGCAGATCCTTCTTTTGTTCACTTACAATAATTTTCTTTTTAATAACTTCCCTTTTACGTTACTATAAATAGCTTATTTTTAGTAACTTTTTTAGCTCACCTGTCACATAGTGACAAGGTGAGCTTTTGTGATCACCCTTTGTCCGTCGTCCGTCATTTGTGCGTCCGTCCGTCCGTCAACAATTTCGTGTCTGCACGATAGTGGTTTCGTTTATGATTTTATTTTAACCAAACTTGCACACAACTTGTATCACCATAAGATCTCGGTTCCTTTCTTGAACTGGCCAGATCCCATTATGGGTTCCAGAGTTATGGCCCGTAAAAGGGCCAAAATTAGCTATTTTGACCTTGTCTGCACAATAACAGCTTTATTTATAACTTGATTTTTACCAAACTGGCACACAACTTGTATCACCATATATTCTTGTTTCCTTTCTTGAACTGGCCAGATTCCAATATGGGTTCCAGAGTTATGGCCCCTGAAAGGACCAGAATTGGCTATTTTGACGTTGTCTGCACAATAGCAGCTTCATTTATGATTTGATTTTAACCAAACTTGCACACAACTTATATTACCATAAGATCTTGGTTCCTTTTTTCAACTGGCGAAATTCCTTTATGGGTTCCAGAGTTATGGCCCCTGAAATGGCCAGAATTAGCTATTTTGACCTTGTCTGCACAATAGCAGCTTCATTTATGATTTGAATTTAATCAAACTTGCACAAAACTTGTGTCACCATAAGATCTTGGTTCCTTTTTTAAACTGGCCAGATCCCTTAATGGGTTCCAGTTATGGCCCCTGAAAGGGCCAAAATTGGCTATTTTAACCTTGTCTGCACAATAGCAGCTTCATTTATGATTTGATTTTAACCAAACTTGCACACAACTTGTATTACCACAAGATCTTGGTTCCTTTCTTTGACTGGCCAGATTCCTTCATGGGTTTCAGAGTTATGGCCCCTTAAAGGTCCAAAATTGGCTATTTTGGCTTTTGCAGCCATATAGATACTTCATTTATGGTTTTATTTGATACAAACTTCCAAAATATCTTCAACAACAATATATCTTTGATTCCATGACAAATCAGCTCCAATCGTAGGTTCCAGAGTTATTTTATATCTGATTACCTCCCCTGATTGTAATCAAAATGGATTTATATCAGTAAGTACTTATAGGACTTATTTGAAATTTCATTATTGACATTAGTTGGACTGAGCCAATCAGGGTAGATAACTATGGACTGATTTTATGTCAAATTACCTCCCTTTATTTCGAATTAAAATGGGTATATCTCTGTAACTAATGAAGATACTGATCTGAAATTTCATTTATGTCAACAGATTTATTTGGCAGATCCTTCTTTTGTTCACTTACAATAATTTCTTTTTAATTACTTCCCTTTTATGTTACTATAAATAGCTTATTTTTAGTAACTTTTTTATTATTGGCCATAGGGAAAAACCGAGACCACTTTTCTGTGGTACAACATGGATGGTACCTCCAATTTTTAGGTGTATTTTGACATATCTGTACCTTGTAAGAATTTTTTTTTCTTTTTGGTTAAATTTCTTCTCTTTGTTGTTCCTGTCCTTTGGACTTAGATATTTTTTCTGAGGACCTTCTTGTCCTCAAGTGCAATGATAACAGGTGAGCAATATAGGGCCATCATGGCCCTCTTGTTTTTTTTTTCAAATTTGAAATTATTTAACATTGACCAATAGAAATGGCAATTTTTGCCAAAGAACAGTTACATGATACTAGATTTAGCTTACTTAGGGGCATTTTTAGAGTTTCAGAATGTTTAAAGATGAAAAATTTTGCTGATGATCTTGTGATAAACCAGTAAATCATGATTCCTAGACACATCACTAGATAGTAGTTCTTTATGTGCTTAATCCTGTTTTCATCTCTAGGCCTCCACTGGTCCTCAGAAAGTTGTAGCCACTTTTTGAGAGATACTGCCAAATGAAGCTGAATTGCTGAAATTTGGCCAGATTTTAATAACATTCTTGTAGCCAGTTCTTTGAATTTGTAGCATTTTGCTACATTGGCGAATTGCAGAGGAGGCCCTGCAAATGATCTCAAAGGTCCGTTAAATCCATTTCATTTTGAAACATTTTGTACACTACCTTTGTTATTTTTGTTACACAGAAATTGAAGAAGGTGTAGATCATCTGGCCAATGCTGTTGTGATATGTGGACAAGGTCAACATTTAATGCAGGTGTTTTCTCAGACGTTACCTCCAGAAGTTGTCAACCTTCTTTCCTTGAGAATACCTATTGTTAGACAGGTATATACACTATTTATTAATATCTTTAATATGCAATCTCCATTGCCTTTCAAAAAGACAGTTTGCGTTCAGTCATAGCGGCTTTGATTCGGATAAAGAAAAATGTACTTCACCAGACACAAAGAGCAGTTTTCCTCATGCATATAGTCCATTTAGAAAGTCATTTATTAATAATAAAGGGGCACATTTTGTACATAACTGAAAGTAGTGCCATACCTCAGTAAGATAAAGGATTTCTTGATGAGTTTGGTTTGGGTTTAATAACTACTTGTGGTATAAATACCTCTGTTAAAATGAACATTGAAAATAGCAAGAAACAAAATGTTAGTTGCACCATTCTTTATGACTCCAGTAGGTTCTGTGTTAAACCCCTTTGAGTCAGACTCTACATAATAATTAGTGCCATTTAATTAATTAGAACCCTTAATTTATGTTCATCACTTTTAATGGTTTGTCACATTTCTTTGGTATTTAATGTGAATGTTTGACAAATTGTTTTTGCTCAAAGCTACCTTTTGAAAATGTGAAAAGTGAAGTTGCTGTGTCTGATTTTAATAAAATGATTGTTTTTGCTGATATATTTTGTCATCATACAAAAGCTTTAATGGAACTTTCTAGGTTTATGTTTGTATTAGCTCGAGAAAGCTTGTCAGTAAATGCAGTCAGAATCAGCACATTAATACCAGAGTTACTGCCCTTTAGTCCATTAGAACATGCATTATTTGTCCAGTCTAGTTAGTGTTTTGTGTGAATGTGTTTGTTTGCCAACAGATACTTTTCAGCAAATGGTTTTTCGTCGTTAAGTTCCCAGAATGGAATTAAAAAGACATCATTATATCTGCAAATCTATATAAGTTACATTTTCTGTGACATCATTTTGCAGGGATAACAGTTCATTGAACTTGCTTGTATTTGTAGAGATTACAAGATCAGTTTGGCAGCAAAGTTGAAAAGCAACCCGAAGGACCTAAAATACAACAGTTAGCAGAAGACGATGTTGAGTAGCCGTTGCATTATGGGATATTACTGTGTAAATAATGTACAGCAGATAAAAGATCATCTTCAATACACCAGAACATATACATTACATCTGTTGACAAGGAGTTTGATTTACTGTAAAACACTTCAAATTCACTTTTTATGTGAACTTTATTTCGCGAATTTGCTCGGATTGGTCCTATTTTAAATATAAGTGAAATGAAATTTTATAGAGATATACCCAGTACATGTCCAGATGCACCTGTTAAACTTATATCTGTATTTGTGACCAATGTAACATGTGAATATTAGCAAAAATATATAAATTTTTCTAGTAATATGTGTTTAACAGTATTTCATGTCTAATGTCACATTTTTCATTTTCGACATGTTAAAATGATTAAGATAAAAGTTGGTGTTAATGGTCCACTGGTAGGATTACTTATTATCTGCAACACTTTCATGAAGGAATGTCAGGGAAATGTTGAGAAGACAAGAAAATTACTGTCCTGTTCTTGGCATGTTAGTTTTGAACAAAGTTTTAAAGATTAGATACTGTAAATTTGATATTATTAATATTCACTTTGTTTAGCTGATTGATCATTTATGTTATTTTTGGCACTGTTTAGTATGTTTGTCTTGCTGTCAATCAAATTCTGTTATCCATATTTTAGTTAATATTCATGATCATTCAAAATTTGCAGTTTGTGTAGGATGTGAATATTCACATAAATGAAAACTGATATAAGTATTATTTACAGTGTGCATTATATTGTCTTAACAACATATATGTATGTACTATTAACATTTGAACATCAAAATCATCACTGCAGCGGAAAAAAGTGGATAGCTGCATTTATCAAAGGAAGCAGTTAAACATGTTTTGCACTGAAAAAAAGATGTGTCATGCAATATAAGATGGAACGGAAAGAAAAAGGTTTACTTTAGCTCTGCATTATTGTTAGACTTTGTTGAGAAGTGGCAAAAGTAGAGAAGAAATGTATTGTGAAAAATGAAATTATCACAATAGTAATTTTTGATAATAGTTTAGATTTTATGCTATGGTTGCTGAACTGGGACCAGATTGGAAAATGTTAGGTGGCAGAATGTCAGTGAATAAGGGAACGTGTAGGCTATAGTAATCTAAGGTATTATTTGATGTATGAATATATGGTCAAGGCATTAAGATTTTTAGGCATTTTCTCTTTCATTCCAACATAAACAATTTGTTCTTTTCGAAAATAACAAATATACTTTGATGGAATTCAAAAGAGCCAAGAGAAATTAATTTAAGTAGAAAATGAAGTTTGATGTCTAAATTCTGATTAGGCACAGATGTTTCACCATATTAATAACTCATCATTTCATAGTAACTTGCCAAAGCTACATTAACCCAGTTGTTTTATATAGAACGATATAATGATTTAAAAAGATGATATAAAATTTTTCTTAGATTTTATATTGTTAAATGTAGATGATGCGTCAGATGTGATATTCTTATAAATGAAAAAACTGAATTTTTTCTTAGATATTTTCATTTGTTATTAGCTCACCAGAGCCAAAGGCTCAGGGTGAGCTATTCTGATAGTTCACCGTCCGTCGTCAATCATCCGTCTGTAAACTTTTACTTTAACAACATCTCCTCATAAACCGCTAGGCCAATTTCATCCAAACTTCACAGGAATGTTCCTTGGGTGAAGCTTTACAAAAATTATTCAAAGAATTGAATTCCATGCAGAACTCTGGTTGCCATGGCAACTGAAAGGAAAAGCTTTAAAAATCTTCTCAAAAACCAGAAGCCCTAGAGCTTAGATATTTGGTGTGAAGCATTGCCTAGTGGACCTCTACCAAGTTTGTTCAAATCATGACCCCGCCCAGGGGTCACTTGATATTACATAGGAAAATCTTAAAAAATCTTCTTCTCAAAAACCAGAAGCCCTAGAGCTTAGATATTTGACATGTAGCATTGCCTAGTGGACCTCTACTAAAGTTGTTCAAATCATGAGCCCTGCCCCAGGGGTCACTTAATTTTACATAGGAAAATCTGCAAAAATTTTCTAAAAATAAACCAGAAAGCCTAGAGCTTAGATATTTCACATGTAGCATTGCCTAGTGGACCTCTACAAAATTTGTTCAAATTATGACCCCCGGGGTCAAAATTGACCCCGCCCCAGGGGTCACTTGATTTTACATAGGAAAATCTTCAAAAATTTTCTTAAAATAAACCAGAAGGCCTAGAGCTTAGATATTTCACTTGTAGCATTGCCTAGTGGACCTCTACAAAATTTGTTCAAATCATACCCCCAGGGTCAAAATTGACCCCGCCCCAGGGGTCACTTGATTTTACATAGGAAAATCTTCAAAAAAATTCTAAAAATAAACCAGAAGGCCTAGATCTTAGATATTTGACATGTAGCATTGCCTAGTAGTCTTCTACAAAATTTGTTCAAATCATGACCCCCGCCCCATGGGGTTACTTGATTGTACATAGAAAAATCTTCAAAATTTTCTAAAAATAAACCAGAAGGCCTAGAGCTTAGATATTTGACATGTAGCATTGCCTAGTGGACCTCTACTAAAGTTGTTCAAATCATGAGCCCTGCCACAGGGGTCACTTAATTTTACATAGGAAAATCTGCAAAAATTTTCTAAAATAAACCAGAAGCCTAGAGCTTAGATATTTCACATGTAGCATTGCCTATGGACCTCTACAAAATTTTTCAAATCATGACCCCCGGGGTCAATTGACCCCGCCCCAGGGGTCACTTGATTTACATAGAAAATCTTCAAAATTTTCTAAAATAAACCAGAAGGCCTAGAGCTTAGATATTTCACATGTAGCATTGCCTAGTGGACCTCTACAAAATTGTTCAAATCATGACCCCCAGGGTCAAAATTGACCCCGCCCCAGGGGTCACTTGATTTTACATAGGAAAATCTTCAAAAATTTTCTAAAGATAAACCAGAAGGCCTAGATCTTAGATATTTGACATGTAGCATTGCCTTGTAGACTCCTACAAAAATATTTCAAATCATGACCCCGGGGGTCAACTTGACCCCCGCCCCATGGGGTTACTCGATTGTACATAGAAAAATCTTCAAAATTTTCTAAAAATAAACCAGAAGGCCTAGAGCTTAGATATTTGACATGTAGCATTGCCTAGTGGACCTCTACAAAAGTTGTTCAAATCTTGACCCCCCAGGGTCAAATTGACCCAGCCCCAGGGGTTACTTGATTGTACATAGGGAAATCTTCATAAATTTGCTAAAAATAAACCAGAAGGCCTAGATCTTAGATATTTGATATGTAACATTGCCTAGTAGACTTCTACAAACTTTGTTCAAATCATGACCCCCGGGGTAAAATTGGCCCTGCCCCAGGGGTAACTTGATTGTACATCGGAAAATCTTCCAAAAAAATTCCTAAAAATCATCGGTTTGACATTTGAAACATGTAGCTCATATTACTCTGGTGAGCGATCCAGGGTCATCATGACCCTCTTGTTTCTTTATTATGACCCTCTTTGAAAGTGGGTATATTGTTTTGCTCATGTCTGTTGGTTGGTAGACTATTTGGTTACTGTTCGGACCTACAATGGTTAAACTTCATGGGAATGTCTGTGGTCAGTGGATTACCTCTGTTTTTAGTCAGTAGGTTAAAGGCCAAGGTCACAGTGATCTGAAAATGGTTTCTATTAAATAACTTGGAAATGTTCAAGTTTATTGTGGTCAGTAGATGACCCTGTTATTTAAGAGGTAAAAGGATGAGCATGTTGTTCTCGCTGTATCTGTCATGCATCTGTCTACACATACGGAAGAATAGTTAAGTTACAAAGAAACAATACTATAACAGTAATTCTATTTATTTCATTTCTTTCATGCAGCTGAAAAGAACAATTGTAGCCATATAACTATCCAGCTTGTTCTGTTGCCTAAACCTTAATGATAAAATGAGTAGATCCTTGGAAGCACAGAACACAACCAAGCAAAGTAATAGCAGACTCGTTTGACAATCTGTTCATGCGTGGCTGCCTTTGCGCTATGTAAATCCCCTTTTAACATGAAAATGGTGCTATATAAATCTGGTAAAATAAATTCAGGAGAATTCAATTATAGTAAAACTGAATGGACTCCATGGTCCCAAAACACCAGAAAATATAACCACAACTTGGAACACGGATAGATATCAACTGGAGGCAGAGGGCAAGAACCATACAACTTGTAGATCCTGTAAAATGAATTTATACCAGTGATGTGATATGCCATGTACAATTGCATTTATTTGTTTATTTGGGTTTTACGGCGCACCAACACGGTATAGGTTATATGGCGCAAACAGGACTACAAATTTTGGTTCCACATCTCATTTACATCGAAATAAAAACATGAGGTATGGAATAAAAAATGTACAGTTGCAAACAAGAGCTGTCTGTGAACAGCAAATTTCAACTATTCAAAAACCTTGTCATGGGAAAAGTTAAATGAATTAATACTGAAAGTTGAAAATGGGGCATACTGGTAACTTAGTGAAAAATAAAGTTATGGATCTGTATACTGCATGCCAGATTATTACAGAAAATAAGTGTGAAGTTTGAATCTATTCCCAGTAGTGGTTACTGAGATACTAGTTTACATATTAAAACTTAATCATTAATTGCCACATCCAAAAAGGAGCATAACTTTGTGAAAAAACAAAACAGAATTATAGAACTTATGCAGTTCATGTCCAGTCTTCTCAATGAACAAGTGTTTGAAGTTTCAATCCATTCCATGACATTACCCTATATTTCTGTAAAAAGAAGTTACATCTTTATTCTGTAAGGATTATTTTAAATTGGTGAAGCATTTTGCTATCTGAAAGTTGTTAAAGAGGTTGTGTCTATGCTACAGTTTGTCATTGCATCTAACAATGTCTCTACAGAACCTTTACCACGCTGCTTGATTTTCCATTCTCGTAAAATATTGAAAGCTTGCATTATGGCATCACCAAAGTTGTCTGATTTTATCCTTTGTATAGATTCATAAGCCAGTCCTAATTCTAATCCAAGCTGTGTTTCTCTGTTTCCAATCATTCTTGCAATATTTAGTAGTGTTTTATCATCTAAACTTGTCTTTTCACTTGAACAATAATTATTGCTCTGAGGTCCTGTCTTGTATCCATATCTGCTTGCACCACAACGACATAAAGAGTCAACATTCAATTCACCAGTTAATGAACTTGTGCATCCTTCGTGTGTTGATTGTCCTATTTCACAGTCACCACTGTAATTACTGCCTTGAGATGTTCTGTTTTGTCCATTTCCTGTTGATGATTGACTGTTCCTTCTGCTTTCTGTTTGCTTACTTTTCCCACTTGCAACTGATGTTTGACTATTATTTCCACATCCCTTTGATGAACTACCATTTTGTCCACTCCTTGATGTTTGCTTGTGGCTCTGGTATTCTGGCACGTCATGACCCCCTGGTTCCCATGCTTGTAGAGAATCGGTGCTATGATGGCGGGAGTATATATTTGTGTTTTCTCCCAATTCCCTCCCTTTAGTAAGCTGCTTACATTCAGATAGAAGCAGGGAATCATTTATTGGTTGATAATTTGATGAAGGACTGTTTATTTCAGTTTCAGACACAGTGTCAGTGGTATCCTTGTTCGACTTTGTAAAAAGCTGAAATTTACCCTTCACAAAGTCTTTAACTTTACTGAAAGTGTTCGGAATTTCATCCAAATGCTCCACAGGAATACGAGCAGACGGTCCTGTCTCCATTATAATATTGTCAAGTTTCTGTTCTGATTTCCCGCCACTTTCTGAACTAGATATTGACACCAGTGACGGCCAGGATATTGAGTCTTCTGATTCATCAGCACATTCATTGTGCTCGCCTGGTTCTCGATGAAGAACACTCTGAAATAAATGAATATTAAAAAGAATAAAACAGTTAGTCATCAACCTTTTCTTCGAGTAACTGCAGAAAAAAAATCCAAATATAAATATATTTGACAAAGAAGACTAGGAAGTGTGCATCTAACATCAATTTCCCTTGATATCTGAATTGGTATCTGAAAGAAATGAGGGAATATGGTCAAGTTTATTAACACCGGTACTGAATCTAGTAATTTTAAGTTTATGAAATAACAAATATATGAAATATCTTATTTTCCAGAAATTTTGGAGAATGCAGCACAACACTCTGAACCTGTTTGTGTTTATCTGTCGATCAACATTTTCATGACTGCTATACACGGTGATATTAAAGCATTGTATTTAGCTAGCAACAAGTTGGGCATATGCTGTCCTAACAATGAAATAAGTTCTAGGTTCACAATATTTGAATTAGGTGAAAATATGTAAATTTAGTAACTAATGAATACTTTGAGTCTTACCTGATCTTCATATATCCAAAACTTTGTCATTTCATTTAAATTAATTGAATGTGTCATATTGATTCCCGATTTCCTGTGTCTACATTGTATTGTAGTGGTCCCAGACATTTTACGTTTTAGTTTCTTTATACCTGTCATGCCATTTGTATCACCCCAACTGGTATTATCACACCTTATATAAGTTTTATATTTTGTCACGTTTTCTAGATTTGTTATTAAATAACTGTCAATTAATGATTGCACATCTTCGCAGATTTTCACTTGAAAGTTGCCTGGATTATCACTGTAAGATATGATTTGTATTTCTAATGTACAACTTTCCACACCATGATAAACCACTACCCTATGTTTATGTACTTCATTTATTAAAAATGTTCCACAGTTCCTGTATCGCACAGCTGGTTCTGATCTGGTTCCCAGCTTTCTTTGAAGCCAGTTCACAATGCTGTGTAAATGTTTGCCAACTTGTTGTACCGCAGAGTTGTTGTACTGGTAGCAAAGTATGTTGGTTGATATAGCAGTCTGAGGTACGAACCCCAGGATTGTTGTTCTGTCCGCACTAACAAGTGTCTCCATGTCAATACCCGCTATATCTAAAGAAAACATAAACAAAAGTCTATCAGAATGCATCATTCAAAGACATGATTCTATTGTCCAGCTCAGCTGAAAATTACTGCAACTTTACCCTAAAGTCAATTAAAATTTATTTATTTTGTTGGGTTTAATGTCGCACCAACACAATTATAGGTCATATGGTGACTTTCCAGCTTTGATGGTGGTGCATTATTCATCACGAGCGGGCACCTGGGTAGAACCACTATAAAATCAAAGATAGAAATTTATTTTATGAGTGAATTACCATGATTTTTTCAAATTTTCATCTCCTAAAACTGTAGATAGAGTTTGCATATCTGTAGTGTTGTCATATGAAGGCAAAAAGGCTTAGCAGTGCAGCTATCCTGCTTTAAAAAAATTTGCAACCAAAGTAGATAAATTTACCATTAACTCTTAAAGCCTAAACTGAATATTTAACTGAAGAGACTCACCTTTCCCATATGGAAATGTCTTGAAGAGTTCTTTTCTGTAATCATTCCATTGATTTTCATCATACATAACTAGTATTATACTTTCAACCTAGGAATAGAACATAGAGAGCTGGTCAATCTTCTGTTAACATTGTAATGGCATTAATTTCGAAATACATCAGATCCTTTGGAAGCATAGAATGCATCATAGCAAAATAATAGCAGTCTTGGTTTGACGAGTCTGTTTCTGTTCACAAGAAGTAATGAAAAGTGCAAAACCCTTAAAGTCCCCTCGAACCAGCTTAATAATTCTATTACACAGTTATTGAATGAACTCCATAATCCCAAAAGGACCAGAAAATATAACAACACTAAATCCAAGTTCTGGGCTGCTTATTTTTCTTCATGTAAATGCAAAACTTGATAAAAACTGTGTTTTGAGAAAAATCTGAACTGGTCTGTGTAGGGGTCAGAAAAGTCTTATTTATCATCAAAGCCATATTTCCGTCATAAATTTTCAAGATATTTACATTATAAAATTAAACTGTTCGATATATCAAACAAAGGCAAAGTTATACCTGTGTAAGATTGTCTTCAGTCTCGAGCCATTGTCTGATAGTTGTTACTGCAGTTGTTATAGCGTCGGGTAGCTGTATCCCTCCCCCTCCTGATCCAAGACATGGGAAGGCCTGCAACAGATATTGTATGGAAGCTTTGAATAATTATTTTTATGACTTAAATCCCTTGTTAATTGAAGCAATGGTCTGGGGGTTAAGGTGTCTGCCACTCAACCTAGAGGTGATGTGTTTTGGCTCCACTGGGGTCAGGACCATGCCTTCTCATGTGGCACCGGTATTTGGCTTTTCCAAAACTCAAGAGTGAACTTAAATAAACTAGTTGAGCTAAAATAAATAAGTATAAACTTAATCCCACAGACAGACAATATCAAAGTTATTGTTGTTTTTACTTGTTGCTCTGAACAATTTAAAAGCCTTATATTTCATAACTATTGTGCTTTAATTGGGTATTTATATAATGTATGCATTTACCAGTGTTCTGATCTGCTGTGACTGTTTTACAATTTCCAGACAAGAAAGATAACTCTTCTTGAGACAACATTTTCTCTCCTCATAACTCAGTGATGTATCAGGGGAAGGGCTGGCAGTATGGATTATGTCTAAAAAAACACAACAAAGATATATAAAGTTTTGTAACTTAAGTGACCTATATATTTTTGTAGTCACAAGGGCTCAGTTCAGTTTTGTTTCATCTGCTTAGAAAGACCTTTTAAAAAATATAGCGGTTTATATACTTTCTAAATATAATTACAAAAGAAACAAAATTTTATAAAGCCACACCATGAGAAAACCAACATATTGCATTTGCGACCAGCATGGATCCAGACCAGCCTGCGCATCTGCGCAGTCTGGTCAGGATCAATGCTGTTCGCTAACGGTTTCTCTTATTGCAAAAGGCTTTGAAAGCGAACAGCATGGATCCTGACAAGACTGCGTGCACTATATAGGTTTTCTCATGGCGGGACTCAAGTGTTATACAACATCTTAGTGTTTTTGGGATACTTGCAGCATGATATAAATACAGCCTAGCCAAGGTTGAGGTCAGTCTCTGAGGAAAGACAAAAAAACAAACAAAAAAACAAGTTCACTTTGTGAGTCATACTTCATGAAAATTTAAATGTTATTGCATGTGTCACATGGTTTTTAGTCCCCTATTGGCTGTATGCCCTGAAAGGACTTATGGTTTTCACCCTGTCCCTCAGTCAGTCAGTCAGTGAGTCAACTAATTGGGATCCTGTGATAACTTTAAAAGTGCCAAAAATTTCTTCATTAAACTTGGTCTATGGGTAGATTGCAATGTGGAGAATAAGCTTGTGCAATGGCAAAAAGTGGTTACTATGGTAACAAATATGAATAAGCAAGTCTTTTTATTTTGTTGCCATGGCAACAAAGTATCTAAAAATATGACAAAAAGTGGATTCTGCAATAACTTAAAAACTACAAGAGATTTCTTCATGAATAGATGGCAACATGGAAAATATGCAAGTCCTTTTATTCTGTTGCTAAAACAAATGTGGTTGCTATAGCAACAAATAGTAAAATATAAGACGAAAAAAACTCATTCTACAATACCTTATCAAGTACAAGAGATCCGGATATTTAGTAAATAGATTGAAGATAATGAGGAGAATATTTTATTTTCTTTGTTTGTCTATCCATTCTTCAATCTGTCTGTCCTTCTGTTAGTCACAAATGGTGGATTCTGTCAAAGTTTTATAAGTGCAAGAGATTTTTTCATGAAACCTGGGGCATAGACAGAAAGCAGTGTGTAGAATGTGCAGATTATTTTATTTTGTCCCTTTTACCTTCTGTTTGTCTGCCTGTCTGTCTGTTCATCTGTCAATCACAAATAGCTGCTGTTATCTAACAAAGTACAAGTATTAGTTTCATTAAACCCAACTTATAGATGGTAGCTAGGTTTTTTTGAAAATATGCAGGTTCTCCAGTTACATTTCTGTATATTATTAAAATATGGTTCCTATTGCATCAAATATAACAAATGAGCCGCACCATGCGAAAACCAACATAGTGTGTTTACGACCAGCATGGATCCAGACCAGCCTGTGCATCCATGCAGTCTGGTCAGGATCCATGCTGTTTGCTTTCAAAACCTATTGCAATTAGAGAAACCGTTAGCAAACAGCATGGATCCTGACCAGACAGCGCGGATGGTTTTCTCATGGTGCGGCTCAAATGCTCCATTTGGGGACTATTATTGCTGGGCAATAGTCTATCAACAGCTCTCAACTCTTGTAGTCCGAGCTGTACTTGTACAACTTGCATTAATAAAATTTCTTGAAGTAGCATCATACAGTACAAACTGTCTGTTTAGGAAATGTTCTACTTGTTACTGTATACCATAAACATATAAATTACAATGTAAATGATGTACCACATTTCTATTATTTATACAATAAAGATAAATTACATTACTTACTTCTTGCCTCCAGACCATAACCTGAAATTGAAGAAAACAATAAATTTCTTTATTTTGTTGGGTTTATGTAGCACCGACACAATTATAGGTCATTAGCCACTTTCCAGCTTTGATGGTGGAGGAAGACCCCAGGTGCCCTTCCCTGCATTGTTTCATCACGAGCAGGCACCTGGGTGTTCCACTGACCTTCCGTAAGCCAGCTGGATGGCTTCCTCACATGAAGAATATAATGCCCCGAGTGAGGCTCGAACCCACATCGATGAGGAGCAAGTGATTTGAAGCTAGCAACCTTAACCACTCAGCCACGGAGGCCCCAGAAAACAATAAAAGAATTTTAACTACAGTAAATAAAAAATGTACATTTTCTTACTCTGCAGCTACAGTACAGCCCTGTATTCACAGCAAAATAATCTATGGATATATTTCTCAGCAAGATTTTTGAAGCTTGCAAAATCTTTATGCAGTATGCTCAGTGACTTATTTCATTTAAGACTCAGTTCTGTTCAATTTTTTTCCTCTAAAGAGTTACTGTTATTGAGCATCATAATAATGTAGAATGGTTATTCATAGGCTGTAAAATCATGCCATAAAAATTCGATAACATGGCTGCTTCTTTAATTTTCTTAAAGTACTAAAGACGTCTTTTATATATTACTACAACAATACGAAATAAAAAGAATATACCATTTGTGATGAAAGCGTCTCCAGCCTTACAGTATCCAACCTCTGCACACATTTCCTCATACACGTGACCTGCTCTGCTTGTAACCATCTTGTGCACTGTGAATATTCACATCATGTCAAAGGCTATTAGACCTTTATTAGACAGAACTACAGAGACATTGTTATTTTTTATTTTTTTACCTACCGTATTTACCCTAAGTCTTGGGACAGCATAAAATAATTATTTTTTTCACTGTCCCAAGACTTATTTCCCGAAAAATAATTATTTTGAAAAGTGTCCCAAAAATATGGACACAATTCTCGGTCATCGGGTAACATCCCCCACCCACCCGTGTTGAAAGCGAAAAAATAAACGTTTAACGATTATCGGTAATTATTCTGTTGATAAACAAAGTAATTGGCCTTGTTTTCATCATCAATTAACACCCCCTCAAAGAGCTAAAAGTGTGTCGGTATCATGACATTAGAAGTGGAGATCAAAGCGGTATAGTTTCCCCGAGATTTTCATGGCATTACGTCATGTTTTCGCGCCAAGTTGTACATCACTGTTTGATCGTACCGCCTCGGTTCTTTAAAGAGCTGAGAAGTAGATCTAGTGTTGTGAAAATCAATGAAAAAAACTTCTTTTTAATTTGTTAAAGTGAATGTGCAATATCCCGTATAAACTGACAGGTAAACGTGTCAAACTATAATAGCGGATATCTTACCTCTGTGACCTATTTGCCCTCGAGGAAATTTCAAAACGGTTTGAGAAGAATATCTTAATATAAAGTGTCGTGTCAAAAAATACATGTACATGCACAAAGATTCATTCAAAACTTATTAAAAAACGCAACAACATCATTGTTTTTGTTTTTTAAACCGCGTCCCGATTTTCTATTTACGTTCACGAGGTCACGTAACAGAAATCTGTTTGCCAAAAAATCGTTTTACTTCATATTTTTAAATTGCTGCCGCTTTTTCATTATTTAAGATTTTTCTATTCTGTTTTTTGCACTTTCTGGTCAAAAGTCTGAATTTTATGCCTATAGTTTGCATCATTTATTTACTTTTAGAAAGAAATAAATATCTAGGATCGCGCTGTTTGAAATTTTGCAAGTAATTTTATGAAAATTCGACCGTTTTTATAGAATTTTGCCTACATTTCTGTCGATACCTTTTTAAAATCGTTATAGAATTCAAATTATATTACTTCTCAATCTACGTTGAAAATCTGAAGCGATAAAATCAAAGAAGAGTGCAAGAATGTCACAATATACGCCCGTCACAGCAAATTTCTTTACTCTAGCACCTGTATTTGCAAATGGAATTTTAATTTTGTAGTTGTTTAGTAATAACTAAGTGTTTTGTTTTTCTAAGTCCACAAAAAAACTCCTTACCAGGTAGAGATACCTTAAAATACACCTAAAATTGGAAAGTAACATCTATGTTGTACCACAGAAAAGTGGTCTTGGTTTTTCCCTACGGTCAATTATAAAAAAGTTACAATATAAGTTATTTATAGTAACAACTAAGGGAAGTTAATCTTAAAAAAAAAAAAAAAAAAAAAAAAATAAAAAAAAAAAAAAAAAATTGTAAGTCCACACAAAAATCTTTACCAGGTAGAGACTGGTCAAAATACACCTCAAAATTGGATGTAGCATGCATGTTGTACTACAGAAAAGTGGTCTCGATTTTTCCCTACGACTAGTAATGAAAAAGTTACAATATAAGCTATTTATAGTAACAACAAAGGGAAGTAATTCTAAAGAAGGGAACTGCGCATGACACTTCGTCTCATGATGGTGTATAGTTGTGTCAAGTTACATCAAAATCCCTCTATGCATGAAGAAGAAATGCTTCGGACAAAGTCATTCTTGTATCTGACCTTTGGCCTCTAAGTGTGACCTTGACCTTAGACCTAGGGACCTGGTTCTTGCGCATGACACTACGTCTTGTGGTGGTGAACATTTGTGCCAAGTTATATCAAAATCCCTATGCATGAAGAAGAAATGCTCCGGACAAGGTTTTCATTCTTGTATCCTTTGACCTCTAAGTGTGACCTTGACCTTAGACCTAGAGACCTGGTTCTTGCGCATGACACTCCGCCTCATGGTGGTGAACATTTGTGCCAAGTTATATCAAAATCCCTCTATGCATGAAGAAGAAATGCTCCGGACAAAGTTTTCATTCTTGTATCCTTTGACCTCTAAGTGTGACCTTGACCTTAGACCTAGAGACCTGGTTCTTGCGCATGACACTCCGCCTCATGGTGGTGAACATTTGTGCCAAGTTATATCAAAATCCCTCTATGCATGAAGAAGAAATGCTCCGGACAAAGTTTTCATTCTTGTATCCTTTGACCTCTAAGTGTGACCTTGACCTTAGACCTAGGGACCTGGTTCTTGCGCATGACACTCCTTCTCATGATGATGAACAATTGTGCCAACTTTCATCAAAATCCCTCTATGCATGAAGAAGATATGCTCCGGACAAAGTCATTCTTGAATTTGACCTTTGACCTCCAAGTGTGACCTTGACCTTAGACCTAGGGACCTGGTTCTTGCGCATGACACTCCGTCTCATGATGGTGAACAACTGTGCCAAGTTTCATCAAAATCCCTTCATGCATGTAGAAGATATGCTCCGGACAAGGTCTGTGGACGCCGCCCGCCCGCCCGCCCGCCCGCCCGCCAGGGGCGTTCCCATAATACGTCCCGTTTTTCAAACGGGCGTATAAAAATGAATGTGTGACGCGCGTTTTTTGTATACGTGTCAATAAACAAAAGTAACGGCGTTGTAAGTTAGACATTACGATAGGTCGCACGTGCTCGTGGAATGGAAAATTACCGGCATGGCGTTTTGATAGCTGTACGATTCGCGGGTAAATTCCAGTCAGTGGTAAATAAAAATAACTAACTAACGGAAAACGGACTTCCTGGCTGCAGTAAAAAAAAATATACAACACTTAACTGGTATGGTAAAAAAACACTTTACTGTCAAAAGAATAAGTAAAAACACGACACGAAAATGTTAAAAAAAATAATCTTTGGTTCTTATAATTATTTGACATTTTGATCGATACAAAACCATACAATGTATAATAACGGTATACGACTTACATTTTGAATCAGTAACAACCATAGTCCCAACACTTAGGGACGAAAAATATGCTGAGAAAATACATGTCGGAAAAATTAGGGACAAGAAAAATAATTATTTTTCCAGATTTTAAGGGTGTCCCAAGATTTAGGGTGTCCCAAGACTTAGGGAAAATACGGTAACTTATTTTGTTGCAAATGGTTTACTATTTAGATCATCAGACAAGACATGGTGTACACAAACAACAAGTGAAATGATACTGTCTACTGTAAAATCATTAATTTTTGTGGGGGACTTATTTTTGCGGATTGACTAAAACACGAAATCCTACAAACATGTAAAATTCACATTCATTCTATGATCAAATTTTGAAATCCATGAATTCATATCACCAAAAATAGCCGTTTTGGCTAAAATCTTGCCACTGATCATTCATATGAAGTTTCAATCAAAGTCCACTAAAGGACCGTAACTCTGCTAAAAATAACCAGAAATGGATGTGTCAGTGATATATGCACAACTAGGTTTCATGCAAATCAAACTCAAATCAAGCTAGGGATTTTTGAGAAGATGCATGGATAAGTTAAATACAGATGGAATGACATACAGACGATGCCAAGGCAAATATATATTTCCCATGAAAGGGGGATTCATCCATTCATCTTGAGTTATTAAACACTTAGAATAAAAACTAAAGGGGGATAATTGTGTCTAATTGTTAAAATTGTTTAATCATACTTACTGCCGCAAGGTTTACTGGTGAGAAGAGTTTGTACAGAACAAACAATGGCATCAACACTAAAGTCAGTGATGTTACCAACATGAAAATGTATTTTTCTGTTTAGAGATTCACGACCTTCATACTCACTTTCAACATCTGAAAAATATATTATAATCACTGGAGCATGAATTACATTAGATACAAAAATAAAGAAATAAATAATGCCCACAAAAAGTTCATTTTTAATAAAAATTTAGTTTTAGGTTCCACAGTTCATCAAGTGTTATATTACTGTATACATAAATTATGTAGCTTGCCAAGATCATTTATTTCTTTGGTATGACCAGAATATTCATGAAAATCGTGTAGCATACCTCTGTGCTCCTCATTTTTTTCATAAAATTTTGCCAGACTTTGTGTGTCATCCACTGTTAAAGCTGAAGTACTGTTGAAATTTCTGCTTCTATTTGATACTGCCATGGTCATTAGTAGACTCATTATCTATGTCTGTCTGTCTGTCTGTCTGCCTGAGATATTCCACAACCAATAGCTGAAATGTTAGTAGATCTTTTAATCATTTAGAATAAATGTTGCACTGAAAATAAATGTTAGTTTTTGTGTGTGTGTTTTAGCCACCATTCGTGTAATATTTGCCACCTAAAAAGAAAAGGAAACAAGAGGACCATGATGGTCCTGAATCGCTCACCTATCCCCACATGACCCAGTGTTGAACTGAGTATGATGTCATTATTTCTATAATTTGACAGTGACCTAGTTTTTGAGCACATGTGACCTAGATATCATCAAAATAAAAAATTCTGACCAATTTTCATGAAGATCCATTGAAAAGTATGACCTCTAGAGAGGTCACAAGGTTTTTCTATCATTTGACCTAATGACCTAGTCTTTGAAGGCATGTGACCCACTTTTTAACTTGACCTAGATATCATCAAGGTGAACATTCTCACTAAATTTCATGAAGATCTCATGAAAAATATGGCCTCTAGAGAGGTCACAAGGTTTTTCTATTTTTCGACCTACTGACCTAGTTTTTGACCACACATGACCCAGTTTCGAACTTGACCTAGATATGATCAAGCTGAATACTCTCACCAATTTTCATGAAGATCCATTGAGAAATATGGCCTCTAGAGAGGTCACAAGGTTTTTCTATTTTTAGACATATTGACCTAGTTTATGAAGGCACGTGACCCACTTTTGAAATTGACCTAGATATCATCAAGGTGAACATTCTTATCAGTTTGCATGAAGATCTCTGAAAAATATGGCCTCTAGAGAGGTCACAAGGTTTTTCTATTTTTCAACCTACTGACCTAGTTTTTGACCACACATGACCCAGTTATGAACTTGACCTAGATATCATCAAGCTGAACACTCTCACCAATTTTCATGAAGATCCATTGAGAAATATGGCCGTTAGAGACGTCACAAGGTTTTTCTATTTTTAGACCTACTGACCTAGTTTTTGATTGCATGTAACCCAGTTTTGAAATTGGTCTAGATATCATCAAGATGAACATTCTGACTAATTTTCATAAAGATCCCATGAAAAATATGGCCTCTAGCGAGGTCACAAGGTTTTTCTATTTTTAGACCTACTGACCTAGTTTTTGACCGCACATAACCCAGTTTCGAACTTAACTTAGATATCATCAAGGTGAACATTCTGACTAATTTTCATGAAGATCCATTGAGAAATATGGCCTCTAGAGAGGTCACAAGGTTTTTATATTTTAGATCTACTGACCTAGTTTTTGACCCCACGTGACCCAGTTTCAAACTTGACCTAGATATCATCAAGCTGAACATTCTGACCAATTTTCATGAAGATCTCATGAAAAATATGGCCTCTAGAGAGGTCACAAGGTTTTTCTATTTTTAGACCTACTGACCTAGTTTTTGACCGCAGGTGACCCAGTTTCAAACTTGACCTAGATATAATCAAGATGAACATTCTGACCAATTTTCATAAAGATCCCATGAAAAATGTGACCTCTAGAGTGGTCACAGGTGAGCTAGAAACATATTTACATTTTAACTGAAAAGCTGTATTTGAATAACACATTAATATGTGTCCTTCAATGAGGAAGTTTTGAACAATGACAAAACACACCCTAGACATTAAACATTGTACTGGAATTTTAAATGAAATGTAAATATTTGGTGGCTAGGTGGGTGGTCAGTTTTTCACCTTTTAACTGATCTATGAGATTTTCATACACCATCTAATGTTTTTGACTTCTATATGCTGTAGTTTTCCCATTGTGGAAATAACGTATTTATGTTACACAGAATTTGATATGTCTGGCTCTTTTAGAGTTAGTTGATTAATTAATACAAACATAAAAAGTATACTAAACTAAGCTATACGAGACAAGGTTTATAAAATTAGGATAATACACAGTAGGTCATATATCAATACCCTATTTTATTTAACAGATTAAATTTAAAATGTGAAATTCTAATCTGATTTGACTAGATTTAAAAATACATGTACGTAAATTGAAAACTTTTCCATGAATCAGGGGAACTAATATACTATAATTTGACTACATACCAAAATACATTGTTCAGAGATAAGATAAGATATGCCAGTATATTAATAATAATTATAATTGTTAAAACAAAATAACTATAGGCAACTATATTTTTAGTTGGACTTTTCGAAGAATAGAGCTAATTAATTTGCATTCATCCATTTGTAAGAAAGGGTGTAATTTTTTTGCCAATTTCTTATTTCAGACTTTAGAGCTATTTAAAAAAAAATTCTTTGGCATTTCTGTTTTCCAAATTTTATATTCAGTTTTCAATTTTCAAAACAGAATGTACGTGTAATGCTTTTGTTTTCATATCAAACCATCTGCAGTATCCTTATTGGTTCACTTCAGGTTCCCAAGCATTTCAGGGTGAGAGGTCCAAAATATCTGGAGGGATTGCTGATGTCACAAATTGAAAAAAAGGACTTTTTAAACAAATGTTGATCTCCTTCCTTTTGTCTGCATGTGGCAACATCTTTATAACATTTTCCAGTGCTGTAACAACATGACATTTTCCAGTGCTGTAACAACATGACATTTTCCAGTGCTGTACCAACATGTTAGTGTTGGTGATCATTTATGAAGTGTTAAGAGGCTAGAGAAGTAGTATATTTTATTTAGGTGTTTTTGTAAAATAAGCATTTGAAGATATCCAATTTTCATCTGCATCAATCATTTACGTTTCGCCATGGACAACATTCCTTTTTGACTGCGAGTGCAAACCCTAGTGTAAACAGCCCCGCAAAATGTCAAAAAGACAGCAGTTATATGTTAGACTAGATGCCCACGGGCAACATGTCGAGCCCGCCAGCTGTCAAAAGGACTAACATTTATGATACTATTTGGCGGCGACAGAACTGATTGCGGCAAACATTTCTGCCATGTTATTTAAGAACATCACCATCCATGGCTAAGGTACAGCCCAGACAAGAGAAACTGCATCAACTTTTGACCTTTGACCCCTAAGTGTGACCTTGACCTTTCAACTACTTACCCCTGACAGACTGTCTCATTGAGGCAAAAAATTGTGCCAAGTTATTCAAGAAACCCTCAATCCAAGGCTGAGCAACAGCGTGGACAGCACCAAGTTTTGACCTTTGACCTCAAAGTATGACCTTGACCATTAAGCTACCAATCTGGTTCTTGCACGCGACATACCGTGTCATTGAGGCAGACATATGTGCCAAGTTATTTAAGAATCCTTTGATCCATAGATAAGTTACAGCCTGGACAAACTCGGAAGGATGCACGGACACATCGAGTTACAGCTCGGACAAACTCAGACGGATGGATGCAAACACGCAGGCATGCACGAACACACATACACCGAACCGCCATTGTGCGACTATGTCGAGTTCACCGCCAGCCGGCACAACAAAAAATAATCAGTAAATATTTTTCATTTCCTCTAGTGAAAACAGAAGAAATTCTGGCTATAACTCTTTGATGTTACTAGTACTGACTTGGAGGCGGCAGTCATAATATCTTTAAGGATGGACTAAATCAAAAGTGTTCCTTCAGGCGTGAAAAAAAAATTGCTTGTTTCCGGTGTAACAGCCCAGTTTTTCCCCCTTAGTCATTTTTTTCCCCGGGGAAAAAACCAACCGGTTGATTTCCACCCCCCCACACCTCCCATGGTTGGTTCCCCACCCCACCCCACCCTAGTTTTTGTGCATAAACAAGGGAGAAAAAACCAACTGGTTGGTTTTTTCTCCCCCCTTAGTTTTTGTACATAAACAAGGGTGAAAAAAAAACAACCGGTTGGTTTTTTCTGTCCCCTAGTTTTCGTATATAAACAAGGGAGAAAAAAACAACCGGTTGGTTTTTTCTTCCCCCTGGTTGTTTTTTTCCCCCTAGTTTTTGTGCATAAACAACTGGTTGGTTTTTTCTCCCTTGTTTATGCACAAAAACTAGGTGGGGGTGGGGTAGGGTGTGGAAACCAACCAGTCGATTTTTCCCCGGGGAAAAAACTGACTGGGGAAGAATCTGACCGTTACACCAGTATCCCGACCTGCCTTAAATTTTTGGCCCAACCCTAAATGTTTTTATGGCCTTGGAGAATATTTTTTTCAACTTTTTAACAAAAAGTTGCAAAACTGCACTTTTTATGCTTTAAACATGGTCAGTGATGTGCTTTAGAAATCATCTTACTGATGCTCTAAAGGCATATCCCCCTTATTTGTATTCATTTTTTGACACGGAAATAATTTCCGAAAAGTCTGCCTTAATAAAAAAAAAATCCCCCCCAAAAAAATTTCAGACCTACCTACCCTAATTTTTTTGAGCATGTTACCGGAAACAAAGAATTTTTTTTTTTAGGCCTCAAGTTTTTGAAGGAACAAATCGAAACCTACCTAGGTCTGGTTATTGCCGCATCAATAATGTTGTCACTGTTGCTGTATTTTATGCGCTTATTCATAGAAACTGGCATAAAAGATATTATTATTATTATAAAGTAGGTTCAAGTAAAGGTTTTTGCTTGGGTACTTTTTCATTTAACTTGGCTGTGGTGCAATAGAATCACATTTGGTGTAAATTAAACCTGCCAGTTGTTTTGTCTTTATTATATACAATTAGTCAGGAATGTGCATATATTTTTTAACCTGGCAAATTAAAATACATGAGAGTCGAATAAAAAATCCCAGATCTAGCTTCTGTTATCATGACCTGTACCTTTTTGTTTGTTGTTCTGTTATCCAACGAAATCTTCATTGTTTATCTATGTTTAAATAGAACTGAGTGTACTTTTTGTGTGTGTTATTTATAGAATGGTGTCAGTTCATGCATATTAAATGAAAGTAGTTCAGCAACATACAATACAAAAGGTACAATACAGAATTTTTTTCTGTCTGTTCATATTTACTTGTGAAGTACAAGCCATATTATTGACATAATTCATATAGGTATATAATAAATGTACTAAGTTTGTCATTCCAGTTTTGACATGGAAACATTCTTGCACCATAGCTGTCAATATTTTATACAACTTAATGTGACTGCACATATTACCTACCCAGTTACTTTCCTGACAATGATTAATAGCCAAGTTCTTTACATTTTCATTCAACTTAATATGTCTACAATAATATCATTTATTAATACATGTCATAAATATATATTTGAAAGCATCATCATCTACATATATATCATTTATTGCACCATCTGAGGTATATTTTCCAAAACATTTTCGAGGGAGCATGCTCTCCCAAATGCCCTAAAATCTGACAACAACCCCTCCCCCATTTTTAAACCAAAATCTTGAACCACCCTTCCCTGATAAAAATTGTTTTTTTTTTTATAATTATTTGTTAGATATATGTATTGTAACATCTTCCGACATCAAACATGTTTATCTTTTTATTGCTTAAAGCTTATCAAGATTCATGCAATTTTTATCTGCTTTTGGTATTTTCTAATGTTAACTAAACAAACAAATAAAATCATTTACATGTACTTACCTTAAAATGCAGTAAACTGTTTTTACCAAATATTCATTGTAAAATGCTATAAAAATTCCCCTTTGTATTTCCAATTACACTGACACTGTTCCAATTCTGTAGGCAAAAATACAGTAGAAATGATTGGTTAAATTTAATACTTTTGTTTTAAAATAAACAGCAACCAAACCTAAAGATTTGGATAAGATCCAATAATTTCAAATCAATATTTTTATTTTCTGTTTAGCTTTGAGCAAATACCAACACTATGCAGATAGGACTATATATTGATAAAATTCCTAATATCGAATTCAAACTATAACTAGAGCTATCACTAAAGGTGATGAATGTACCCCCCGCATGCACTGACACAGTACATTGCAATTTGACGCACACAAGATTGCATAATTATGTGGACTGTATGTATATAGACTGTATGTATACAGTATAGTAACAAAAAACAAAGTCCCATAACTATGCAGAATATTTATCTAATCACTTGTGTGAAGTTTCATTAAATTGTGTGTAAGGGTTTGGTAGATTAGGCACGCACAAGATTGCATATGCAGACTGTATGTACATAGTATGTTAACAAGAAACAAAGTCCCATAACTCTGCAATTTTTGTCGCTGAAAGAACCTAACATGCACCATGCACAACTACTGTTGTTACTGATCACTTGTGTGAAGTTTCATTAAATTGTGTCAAGGGGATGAGGAGAGATGGTGCGCACAAGATTGTGTCTATGTATATAGTATAGTAACAAAAAAACAAAGTCCCATAACTGTGCAAATTTTTTTTCTGAAAGAACCTAACATGCCCCATGCACAACTACTGTTGTTACTGATCACATCTGTGAAGTTTCATTAAACTGTGTCAAGGGGATGAGGAGAGATGGTGCGCACAAGATCGTGTCTATGTATATAGTATAGTAACAAAAAAAACAAAGTCCCATAACTCTGCAATTTTTTTTTCTAAAAGAACCTAACATGCCCCATGCACAGCTACTGTTGGTACTGATCACTTGTGTGAAGTTTCATTAAATTGTGTCAAGGGGATGAGGAGAGATGGTGCGCACAAGATTGTGTCTATGTATATAGTATAGTAACAAAAAAACAAAGTCCCATAACTCTGCAAATTTTTTTTCTAAAAGAACCTAACATGCCCCATGCACAAATACTGTTGGTACAGATCACTTGTGTGAAGTTTCATTAAATTCTGTCAAGGGGATAAGGAGAGATGGTGCGCACAAGATTGCGTCTACGGACAGACGAACAGACAGACAGACAGACAGACAGACAACCTGAAACCAGTATACCCCCCCTTACAACTTTGTTGTCGGGGGGTACAACAAGTACAAAACTATAAGTAGCTATGTCTTAAATACTGAAATCCTTAATATTCGAGGGGGACTAATTTTCGTGGATTTCGTGGTTGAGTTAATCCACGAAATTTAATCCCTATGAACAAGTAAAATTCCCATTTATTTTATGTTCAAAAGTTGATATCCACTAATTCATATCCCCAAGAAATTGCCGTTTTGACCAAAACCATGAAATTTCATGCCCACAAAATTTAATGATTTTACAGTACCCTGTTGTAATTTTAAGCAAAAACAGCTCTGGTAAGCAGAATGGTTGTCTAGTTGATTCAGGCCATGGGCTTGAGTCTGCTCTGGTTAATACCTCATTTTCTGAGATTACAACAGTACTTATCTTTCCAGGAAGAAGACTTTAACTCTTTCTACACATATACCATTGAATTGATTATCTTAATAAGACTGGAAAAAATTCAGACAGGTTCTGATGTGATTTTAATGTTTGTATTTTTTTTTATAATCGTTGTAAATATTGTATGTAAATTGTGTTGTGAGGCTCATTTGGAAGATTGGACTTGCCCAAATATGTTGCCTCGTTAAATAAAGACTTTATTATTATTATTATATTATATAAGCTTTTATCATGATTTCATGGTATAACTGAATTATCTGGTATTTTCACAGAAAAAAAACATTCACCAGATAGAAACTGGTGAAATTTAGTTAAAACATGAAGTAGATAGAATTTTGTTTGTTTTATATAAAAGATCAATTATCTGTCACTTGTGAACATCATAGCTTACATTTTCACTCTTCACTTGTGAACATCATAGCTTACATTTTCACTCTTCACTTGTGAACACCTTACATTTTCACTCTTCACTTGTGAACACCATAGCTTACATTTTCACTCTTCACTTGTGAAAGATATTTGATCTTGCACTGGAACAAACCAATTTCAGTATCCTGGATGTATTTCCAGTTGAATAAACTTTAATACTGATTTCATTGTCTAGTTTTGAAGGAATTCAACAGACATATATATCATGTTATATATCACAATCTGATGGCAGTTTGTGATGTAATAAAACTCATTTGGACAAGTTTCATTTCCGTGATCCAGACATATTGAAAGTTTTTTTCAGCTATGTTTGCTATCTTCAGGAAATGAATCCCTTGTACAGACAAATTTATGGCAAGAATAATAACAGACATTGCGAAAAACTATCCAATCAATAATTAACAAGTTCATATATGGCCAGCTTGCAAGCATCCTGTCCAGTGGAACAAAAGCATATAAAGGGATACGAACTTGTATGCCCTTTATTCATATTTCTGACTTAATCAGGGGCCACAACTCTTGTCTGACCAATTACAGAAATCCCAAACAAAACCCCAGGTGCATGTAACCTGACTACTGAATAATATTCCTTAACTTTTATGTTTCATGACCCTTAGTAGGTAAACAAGAGCTGTCCGTAAGACAGCCAAGCTCGACTATTCAAAATATTGTCACAGAAGCAGGAAATTATTACCCAAAATGTTAAATATCAAAAGAGTTTTAAGTTCGAAAGGGGTCATAATTTGACCAAAATACATATCAGAGTTATGGGACTTGATGTTATCAACTAGTTTTATAACCCCGAAGAAACATGTTAAGTTTCAATTCAATATCTGCATTAGTTTTTGGGATAGTAACTTGCATGTAAAAATTTAATCAGAATTTTCTAAGTCCAAAAGGGGGCATAATTTGCTCAAAATACATGTTAAGAGTTATGGAACTTGACCCAGTGAGGTTGGTAATTGACCAAGAAAAAGAATAAATAAGTTTCAAGGCTATATGCGTTTTGGTAATAGCTGTATGTACTTGCATGCAAAACTTTAACCAGGATTTTTAAAGTCCAAAAGGGGGCATAATTTGCCCAAAATACATGCCAGAGTTATGGGACTTGGTGCTATCAACTAGTTTTATAACCCCGAAGACACATGTGAAGTTTCAATTTAATATCTGTAGTAGTTTTTGAGATAGTTACTTGCATGTAAAACTTTAACCAGGATTTTCTAAGTCCAAAAGGGGGCATAATTTGCCAAAAATACATGTCAGAGTTATGGGACTTGACCCAGTGAGGTAGGTAATTGATCTAGAAAAAGAAAAAATAAGTTTCAAATCTATATGCCTTTTAGTAATAGCTGTATGTACTTGCACGCAAAACTTTAACCAGAATTTTCCAAGTCCAAAAGGGGGCATAATTTGGCCAAAATACATGTCAGAGTTATGGGACTTGACCCAGTGAGGTAGGTAATTGATCTAGAAAAAGAAAAAATAAGTTTCAAATCTATATGCCTTTTAGTAATAGCTGTATGTACTTGCACGCAAAACTTTAACCAGAATTTTCTAAGTCCAAAAGGGGGCATGATTTGGCCAAAATGAAGGTCAGAGTTATGGGACTTGGTGCTATCAACTAGTTTTATAACCCTGAAGACACATGTGAAGTTTCAATTCAATATCTGCATTAGTTTTGGAGATAGTAACTTGCATGTAAAACTTTAACCAGAATTTTCTAAGTCCAAAAGGGGGCATAATTTGCTCAAAATACATGTTAGAGTTATGGAACTTGACCCAGTGAGGTTGGTAATTGACCTAGAGAAAGAATAAATAAGTTTCAAAGCTATATGCCTTTAAATGATAGCTGTATGTACTTGCATGCAAAAACTTAACCAAGATGTGACGCCGATGCCAGGGTGAGTAGAATAGCTAGACTATTCTTCGAATAGTCGAGCTAAAAATGTTTTAAGACACATGCAACACAAATTTGTATGCCCTTTTATACATAGTATTGATTAAATCAAGGGCCATAACTCTGGTCTGGCTGAGTGAACTCTCAAAATCCCAGGTGCACAACTTCACATGCTGAATAATAGTCCTATGTTTCACAATCCTAGATCAAATGACTTTGGGTCAAATAATTTTTGAGATTATGCACAACGAAAATTCTGATGGACATACGTTTTTACGAACAAACATTTATTTCATTACAAAATACCCAACAAGCAACAAAAATCACTCAACAAGCAACAGAAAGTACCCAATTAGCAGTCCGGAATGAATAGAATATGATGTGACCCGTTGTCCTCAGTACATTTTCATTTGCTTTGATGGACGGATGGAAGGACAGATTGACAAAAGTACGTACAGTGGTGAATCTAGATATTTGAGAAAATCAAAGACAACAATTGGAGGACTGTTAGATGTGTAACTGTGTCATTTTGTATTGCAGGTAATATAGACAGATTTTTTCCCCCCTGCATTAGAGAACGGATATGATCAAGGTTTACAAATGGTGTGCACTTTACACTCCATAATCATCCAGAGGGTTTAGCATCAAGCCTTTACATTTCATTTGAATTGAATGGAAACTGAAGGAGCTGAGTACTCAATGTAAAGAGATAATTCTAATATGGCCAAGTCCAAAATTAGTGCATACTCAAAAAGCATACAAAAATGCAGATTTAAAGCTTGTCATTCTAGCTTGAACCCAATTCTAGGAAAGTATTGATGGAATTTGATGCAGTGTTATTGCATTCAGCTCACAAGGATATTTTCAAGTTATTTGAAACTGACTGACCTGTTGTTTGCAAGTAGCTGACAACTTCCCCACCTAAATCTGAGGTGGAGGACAAATGATGTCAAACATACTGTTATTCTTCAACTTATCATGAAAATATTAAACCTCACTGTGGATTGAACATGCAACCTTGCAGTTGACAGTCTTTTGCTGTCCCTACTAAACTCACCAGGTGGACTGCATTTAAATTTTCTAAAGTGTGTTTATAGGAACTTTGTTGAAAAATCTTATATTTATGGATAAAATTTCAATATAAAACTAGATGTGTGTCCATATGACACAGGTGCCCCCCCCCCCACACACACACCTAATCCACTCCTGTCTGAGTGAAATCCCAAAGAGAAAACCTAGTTCACAATTTTACATGCTATATAACAAACCTGTAATGTTTTATGACTCTAGGTTAAGTAAATTCTGAGATGTCAAGGGTCATAACTCTGATCTTCCAGAGTGAAATAAAAAAAACTCAGGTGCACAAATTTACATGCTGGTTAAACTTCCTACATGCTCTCATGGCACTAGATGAAATATTTTAAGATATATGAAACACAAACTTTCAAGCACTTTATGTGCATATTGCACCGATCTGGTCTGGTTGTGTAAAATCCCAAACAGAACACAAGGTATGCAACTTCACATGCTATTTTACAATCCCCTAATGTTTTATGACTTTAAGTCAATTACTTTTTGAGATACATGTGACAAAAACTTGACAATCAAGGGCCATAAATCTGATCTGACTGATAGAAATCCAAAACAAAATCCCAGGTGCACAACTTCACATGCTGAATAATATTCATATGATGTTTCATGACCCTAGGTCAAATACTTCTTGAGATATAAATGACACAAACTTGGGCACCCATTTACTAAGTCAAAGTCAAGGGCCACAACTCTGTAACAAAGTCCAAGGTACACAACTTCACATGCTGAATAATATTTCTGTAATGTTTCATAATCCTTGTTAAAATATTTTTTGAGATACATGCAACACAAGCCCTTTATATGCATATTTTTGACTAAGTCACGGGCCATAAATCTGGTCTGGCTGTGTGAGATCCAAATTAAAACCCTGGTGCCAAACTTCCCATGCTGAATAACAATCTTGTGAGGTTTGATGACTCGGAGGCCAAATATGTTTTGAGATTTAGGACAGACTGATGCACGTATGGACAAGGGCAACTCTTCAAAAAAAAATTAACCACATGAAATGATCTTTGTATTATGTTATCAGTTTGCTTGCTACAACCAGTGGGCATGTTGCTGTTAGAAACTAGTTAGGTAACAAATAGAGCGATACACCATAATTTAATGGGATGCAATCGTTAGAAAATAAAAATAGTATCAGTTCATTTATGGCAGCCAGATATTGGGCCCCTGAAGTGTTAACAAGGTTTTTCTACGATTCGACAGAGTGACCTAGTTTTAGATCCAATATGTGTTTGATTTCATTAACACAAATATTCTATTCAGGTTTCATATAAATTGGGTGAGTGACCTAAGTTTTTGACCCTATAAGATGTAGTTGCAAACTTGGCCTGGATTTCACAAGACATACATTTTGACCATTTATATTGTAAAACTGGTGGAAAATGTGGCCTCTACAGAGTTAACAAGGTGTTTTTATGGTTTGATAAACTTATCTACCTGTACTTCTTATCCCAATTTTAAATTTGATCTTATTTTCATCAAAGCAAGAGTCCCAAGTTTTAGACATAATTATCAAGTTGAAAATATGAATTCTAGAATATCAATAAGGTTTTTGTTTTCTATTATTTGATCTAGTTACCTAGCTTTTGACCCCAGATAACCAAAGTATCAAACACACCAATATTTCATTGAGTAAAAGTTTCATGAAGATTAGACCAAAAATGTGATCTCAAGAGCATTTTGAGTAGAGCTGTCGATGATACAAGAAAGATGACTGACTCAGGTCGATCAAAATAGCTCACCTTGATACTCAGTTATCTTAATTTCGAGCAACTCAAGTTTTTCAAGCAGTCAACAATTTAGATTTGATGAATTATCATTTACTGTTTTACTTATTTATTTTAAAGATTCCACTATATCTCTTAATTAACAACAAACAATTATAATTGTTTAACAATTTTTATTGATACATAATAAAAATTTTGACTTAAAAAGTCAAAAAAGCACAATAAAGCTCAAAATACTCCAGAACTTTTGTTCAAATCAACTTGTTTGAACAATGTTCAAGAAATAAAGATGATAACCAATAAGACAGGCAGATGTGCAAATACTCTAATGATTTGATGTAAATAAATAGGTGCTCTCGAGATCAAGTAGTTTCATATTATGCTGATATCTTTGCTGAAAAAGTATGAATATTGCAGAAGCTGAATTATTCATGTAATTCTAAAAATGAACCTAAAATAAAATCTGTTTTAACAGCAATGATGACTGGTTCATGATCCAAAATGTCAGGAAACTTAGTGGAATAATGGTTTCACAAGAATGACATTTACTTTGTATGACACCCCGATGCTTCAAAGAATGAAACTCCTAATAATATGGCTATGTATGTTGACCAGATGCCAATAATGTATACATTGTACTTCATTTTTGAACTGGAAAGAGTACAAAAAGTAAGGGGAGGGGGGCTTTAACTCAATAGTATTTCAGTTATATAACGCGGGGCAGTTGACCTGGATTCTGTACCAGTACACACCTATTCTCTGCAAGTAACTGCCAACTTCCCAAATGGATGACGTGGAGGACAAATGATTTCAGACACAATGTCTTTTATCAAATTGTCACTGGAGCAAGTTTCTGACATCAACTAAGTATTATAAAATTTGCATAAGTTTGTGACACTCACTGAAAGTTCACTAATAAGCCCAAATTTCTGACATCTAACTAGCACAAGTTTTGGATGCTCATTGATATTTGAACAAAAGAAAAGCAGATATGTAGCTACGGACAATTTTGTTTGAAATTTAGAAACAATGTATTAAAATTTTACAAGCTAGTATAAGAACATTTAATATGTAACATCTTATCAAAATTACTACATGTGCAGGTATCTATTTTAGTAAAACTCTAATTCCAACTTACTACAGACAAAATGCTTTACTGGTGTACACTGACATGCATACAAATAAAATGAATTTACACAAGTTTAAAAAATTATACTTAAGAACCAGGTTGAAGTGAGATACATATCTATAACATTTTATCCCAAACTTAATTCTGAAAGTATAAAAGTCAATGCAGTTTTGATTTTGTTCTCACTGTCCATGTTGTGGTAGATGCCAGAAGCCCTTATGTAAGGTATTATTTCAGGCAGAAGAACTGACCTTGTTGAGTTCCTGATATTTAAGCAACGAACCCCCAACATGGACCAAACTAAAGAGTGTAAGAGCAAGTGCTTTAAAGTAAGCTTTGTAATCTACTTGGCTGCTAAATGAACTCTGAAATACTGATAAAACTTTGTCTAAATGCAATTAAAATTTAATTTTCGTATTTCCTGTAAAAGCAATCTTACAGCGAATAATTAAAATACTGGTATATAAAAGAATAAATAAAATGAGAATTCTACTGCGATTTGCACATCTGCCTTAGTTAAAACTGATCACAGTAACACTGATTGGTTTAAATGCTTAACAAATTACAACAACCACAAAACCAACTAATAGCATGATCAATCCAATAACACATAGTTACATATAGCGTCAAATTGTAGGGTAGAACTTGTAGAACATACTCCATTGGGAGCTTACACCAAACAGCCAAACAAAATACATGTAATACTTTGATTGGCACAATGGCATCAAATTAGAATAAAAGTTGCAGCAACAAGAGCTGTCTGAGGAGACAGCATCCTGGACTATTTCGATGCTTGATAGTAAAATAGGGCAAATCTATGGAAACTAGAGCTATCACTGGAGTGATTAATACTGCCAGTGTGAGTGTGGATAGTGATGTGGGACAACAGTTTAACCTGTAGTCAAATCAAGGATTTGCACAGACCTTGAAAAGTCCCTTTTGGAAAAAGTTGTTCAGACTAAGATTTTAAGACATGGTTTCAAGAAAAAAATAAAGTCCTTGAAAAACTCAACAGTATAAGAAAAAACCCTTGAACATACTTTAATTTTGTCTCAGTTGTACCATATGAACCTCAAAATAACAAAAATATAGTAAAAGTGCATCAAAAGAGTGACCAGAATTTCTAAGCATAAAAACGACATAATTAATGAAATATTTCTGCCACTGTAATGCACCTTGTGTCCAATCATGGAGTGATGATGTGGAACAACTATTTTAAGTTTGAATTCAAAATACCAAGGGTGCATATTTGTAATATCTGAGGTGGAGTTATGGACCTTTTGTCATATGATATTGGCGATGATATATAACGGCTCTTAAGCTTAAATCAAATCCATTCCATAGTAACAGAGCAGAAGTGTAAAAGCATCAAAACTTTAATCTGAAATTTAAGTAAAAAGTGGGGCATAACTCATGAAATAATGGTACCAAAATTAGGGTCCTAGTATCATATGATGTGGGTGATGTGGAACAACTACATGTAATTAAAGTTTGAAGCAAATCTATCAAGTAATAACATAGATAAAGTAAAAGTGCATCAAAACTTTCACAAAGTTGAAGATGGAGACACAAGGGCAAGTAGGATAGCTCTCTATACACTTTGTATAATGTAGCTAAAAAGTGTCATTTAACAGGTTCTTTTGGTGTAATACCCTGCTAGGAATGAACAATAACTTCCTAAAACTTTTGCATTTCCAAAAAATAAACATTATTCAACAAATAATACTAAACTGTAAGGGTGGTCAATTATATCTGAAATAAACATTTTTTTCCAAAGTGATATAGCCATTTTCCTCACAGAGATGGGCATTCAAACATAATTAGCTAGCAACATCTCACAGTTCCACCTTTAGTTCCTCAGACTAAACAAACAGAACATAGTGCAACTTTACAGTACTTTTCTATAATGCTTTGTGTGACTATCCAGATTGTATCAAAATAAAAAAGTTTTGTGAAGAATCTTTTTTTCCCCCACACATATACAAGTTCAAGTCTCCCAAGAAAAACAAGCAGTCCATTGGACAAAAATCGGACAAACAGTCTACTATATTTAACTTGTAACCACATTCTTTTCTAGATGGGGAAAAGCATCAAAAATAATACAACCTGTTACGGACTACAGATATTTTTCAGTTTCAATGATTTGCTATGCAAAAACAGTAACAGAAAGAAATCTTTCTTTCTTCATTAACCTTTAGCCTGCTGGCAGCATCTGATTCTGCCTTTGCGAACAGTGCAGACCAAGATCAGCCTGCAGTGCAGTCTGATCATGGTCTGCACTGTTCTCTATTAAGTGAAAACCCCTTCGAATTAATAAATGGTATTGCCCACACTGAATGATAGACCAGTCCATTTTAGAAATTTAGCAGGCTAAGGGTTAAGGCTGAACAAAATGAAGTATATTCTATGTGTGTAATACAACATACATCAACAGTTATAACATGTAAAGACAGAAAGTAGAAACACAAAAGCACTGCTATTTACTGTCCATATTAGCGTGTGAATTGTTTAGATTATCTATGGCACAAAACATACATAACAAGTAATAACAAAACTGCCAATCTGACATTTTCAGATGAGAATTCTGTGAAATATATCAGACATCAATTTCAAATACCTTACTTCAGATTTCCTTATGTAATCCTACACTTCCAAATGTAATGTTAAACTTGTAAATGTTACAGCAATATCTAGACAGAAAAAAATTTAATACATGAACAAGAATCCTTATAAATAGATCCTCTGCTATTCATTAAACTGAAGGAGCAAAATCCTGGACATGTGTTCATCAACGTTTTTAGAATGAAATTCAGATGTAGATTTTGAAATGCTTCACTTTCTTTTTGCTCTGTCTCTGTAATATTAGCATGTGATTTGATGAAACTCTGCACGAATATACCGTCTATAAGTACAGAACAAGTAGCAAAATACTGTCATATGAAGTTATTCGACGCCGCAAATTGAATATTTGGCATTCTTTAGTGTAAATTCAGACTGAAAAGATGGAACTAGGCTCTAGACTTATTTGAAACTTAACAATACTGGTTCAACAATACATGTCTAACAATTTTGTCAGCTGAAAGCATGGAAAATGCATGTATATACAGCTAGGCATGATTCATTTCGCTGCCATGAATTTTAACTAACGCTTCTGTATACATATTAATTATCATTCTGAATAAGAATTAATTTCTAACATGGCTCAATCTGACAGCCAGTTAAACAAACAAGTTCAAGCTCTGTATATTCTGTGGTAAACAACGGTTCATGTGCAGACTGGTAGGAGAGCATAATGACATCAAATATGACATCAAATAATAACTACTCAGATAAATGATGTTCAGTTTAATGTTTATCAAAATATTTCAATGAGCATGTAAGAATGAAAATAATCAAGGTCTTCTTGTGTTTTATCATCTAATATACCATGGTTCATTGTCTGATGCTTAAATATTTATCCACTCAGGCTAATGCCCTCCTGGTTCAATTCCTGCACACCTTAACTCAGAACCATGGTAAAACAGGCAACAAACCACTTGAAGGCCTTGATTATTTGATAAATATTAGCCTCAAACGAGAGGTTATTAAGGTCCAAGAATAACATGTTCATTTATAGTAATTTTTACATGTAGATAGAAAGAAATCTTGAATAATCACCAATGTGTTTGCTTGGTAATTGACTAAAATCCACACACTGGCAAGAGTGTTAACATATAACCAGTAAACATGATGGCGTATCATCTTATACACTTAGCACTTACACAGTTTCCCACATAGATTTATGGCAAGATTTAATCAAACAAAAAATGCTTTGAACACGTGTTGCTGTCTTGTGTGAAAGCAATATGACTGTCCTATGACAATTCACTCGTAATATACACTTTATACACACAGCAAAATGTGAGGTATGCAAAATAGGCACATTATAACTGCATAAAAGCTTAAATGCAAAGACTTTTAGACGAACAATCTTGGAGTGATACATTAATTTGTTGATGGGTATCTACATAAACTCTCATCACTGATGGAACAAGCTGTAACCTCAACAAAAAAAACAGCATCTACACCAAGATAAACATCCTGTTTTGTTCTTTTACGACGTTTCTGCAAAACAATCCAGATGATGCTGAGATTCAATATCAACATGGGAAGATATATCTACTGGATAGATACCCTAGAAACCCTATTTCAACCTTTATGGAAGGTTTTCGGTATTTGCGTTCTTTTGGGCGCCTTTCTTTGTTATTGATAAAGTTACAATATTTCACTTCAATTATACTTTCGAGCAAAATACTACATTATTAAATAATCTCATTCCAAACTGTTTTGGAAGTGGGATTTCAAGGTCATGAATCTAAAGGTTTTCATGTGTATTCCTAGATATTGATATTACATACCAGATATTGATATTACATACCACAAACAGGCCATTTAGCTTGATGCTTTTCCTAGACATTTAAAAACTACAAATATGATGTTGACAGTGTTAAATGGTTTCTAATACTATAATCTTGGGAGGGAAATGATTTCGTGGACCCATAATGACTATCAGCATTTTACGTTCCATTCTATATTCTCCTTGTGATTTCAGCATTTTCCAGTTTTTACGAAAAAGCAGCTTTCTGTTGCTGAAATAGCATACAAATAAAATGTAATCACATAGAAATTATGGGTCCACTACACCTTAACTTAAAACTTTTACTTCAACTAAAGCAATAAAATGGAACAATAGTGAGACTGAAAATGAAAAAAAAAACATGAAAACATCTTGAACCTTTCACAGAATGAGAAATGCTACAAAACTGTAATTCCACAAAGTGTTGGCCCCAGTTTTCAGTGAGCAGATCAAAAAATAACTACCATTCATTAAATAATAATGGAATGCTTTGTACCCATAATGTAAGAAAGGAAAACAAAAAATGTCTTCAAAATTAGCAGTGACACATCATAATACTCTTGAAGAGGTACTTATCTTAAAATATTTATGAGTTGTGTATTTCAACTTGCAATACCAAAATTCAGAGAATCCCTTAATTATCTCCATGTAAAATCAATACGTCTGGTTTCTTAGAATTGATTTACATTTACAATCTATTCAAATGTAAGTATTTTTTAATAATTAATCCTGCAGTTTCCCCCGTCTACAGAATATGTTTTTTATCAAACATAATTCAGACGACTTAGACTGGGTAATTTAGATATTTTCCACATCATCAATTATATATTTTTTTCTTTTTTATGCAAGCAACACGTCCAATATTTCATTATTTTACGACACAACTGCAACATGTAATTGCTTCTCTAGCAATAAATACTACCTGTAACTCAAGAAACTTCTTGACTTGAATCTGGAGGTATACTGCTGTAAGGAAGGAGTTGTAACTTACACTTTAATTCATACTCAAAGTATATCTACTAACATGAATTATGAAACAAGAGGACCATGATGGTCCTGAATTGCTCACCTCTTCCCATATGACCCAGTTTTGAGTATGACATCGTTTTTTCTATTATTTGACATAGTGACCTAGTTTTTGAGCTCATGTGACCCAGTTTTGGACTTGACCTAGATATTATCAAGATAAAAAATTCTGACCAATTTTCAAGAAGATCCATTGAAAAATATGGTCTCTAGAGAGGTCACAATTTTTTTCTATTATTTGACCTATTGACCTAGTTTTCGAAGGTACGTGACCCTGTTTTGAATTTTACCTAGATATCATCAAGGTGAACATTCTCACTAATTTTCATGAAGATCTCATGAAAAATATGGCCTCTAGAGAGGTCACAAGGTTTTTCTATTTTTATACCTACTGGCCTAGTTTTTGACCGCACGTGACCCAGTTTCGAAACAGACCTAGATATCATCAAGGTGAACATTCAGATCAATTTTCATGAAGATCCATTGAAAAATATGGCCTCTAGAGAGGTCACACAGTTTTTCTATTTTTCAACCTACTGACCTAGTTTTTGACCGCATGTGACCCAGTTTCGAACTTGACCTAGATATCATCAAGATGAACATTCAGACCAACTTTCATACAGATCCCATGAAAAATGTGGCCTATAGAGAGGTCACAAGGTTTTTCTATTATTTGACCTACTGACCTAGTTTTTGATGGCATGTGACCCAGTTTCGAACTTGACCTAGATATCATCAAGGTGAACGTTCTGACCAATTTTCATGAAGATCTTGTGAAATATATGGCCTCAAGAGAGGTCACAAGATTTTTCTATTTTTAGACCTACTGACCAAGTTTTTAATGGCACGTGACCTAGTTTCGAACTTGACCTAGATATCATCAAGGTGAACATTCTGACCAATTTTCATGAAGATCTTGTGAAATATATGGCCTCTAGAGAGGTCACAAGGTTTTTCTATTTTTAGACCTACTGACCTAGTTTTTGAAGGCACATGACCCAGTTTAGAACCTGACCTAGATATCATCAAGATGAACATTCTGACCAACTTTCATAAAGATCCCATGAAGAATGTGACCTCTAGAGTGGTCACAAGCAAAAGTTTATGGACGGATGGACGGACGAACAACGGACACCGCGCGATCACAAAAGCTCACCTTCCTTGTCACTTTGTGACAGGTGAGCTAAAAATGGACCCTGAAGGATAAAGAACATTTTCCTTTGTTTAGATGCTAAATGTTGTATCTAAAACAGCCAGAAAGTGTTATTTTTTTCTCATTTTATATCATAAAATGGGTATAATATCAAATACTCACAGCTACCTTTCTGGAACAATTACAGGGTCCTGCCTAAAAATGGAACCTTATAAAGTTATCAGAATCTATTCTGAAAATTGTCTTTTTTTCAAAAATTTATCTTCAATGCCAGCACAGTAAGATGAAGCTGAGCAACTTGGTAACAAGTTTTGTTCTGTGTGTCTATACCTGGAGCTGCAGGTCTATTTTTACCCAAACAGTTCAACAGTAATCTCATTTAGCAGGTAAATATCTATTTGCAAATTGCATTCATTACAAACATTTATTAAAATACTGTACTAAAATGTACTATATTCAAACCATGGGTTGAACAGATAACTGTCATACCCTATATTAAATAAAGAAGGATTTACGACAGTTTTCTGTTAAACCCTCACATTACAGTACTGTTTCCTTATTTATCACACTGTAACAAAATTAACCCAGGAAATGTCAGAAAGAAAGAACAAGAATTTTAGAGGAGTATATGATCATAACAGTGAGCATTAGTTTTCATCTTCTGAGAAATCATCTTCTTGTTTCTTTGTTGGACTGTCTATATCGTCAATATCATCACACTGAACAACTTCCAGTTTAGCGTTCCGCAGAAATTCACCGGAGAATACATTCAGCTGCGGTAGGCATAATCTGACAAGGAAGAAGAACAAACTGTTTTACAAGATAAAACAATATGAGAGAAATCAATATATCCAAAGAATATAATTAACACAACACCAATTTAAGTAGACCGCATTATGTTTACGTACTCTTAAAATAGAACATAATTACATGAATCTTTTCTAAAGATACTGGATGATTTATTTTTGCAAGAAAATATGCTTGATCAGCAGTGATATTTGCCAGGGCAGTGTGCCAGACAGCCATGTTCGCCATAGTGCAATTACTGACATATATACATCTTTAGTATCGAAAATAAAAACAAGGCAGACATTAAATATCATGCTGATACACATGTATGGACTGATATTCTATAAGACTTGGGACACAGGAAAATAAAGAGTCTGTATCATTCTGTATTACATAATGTAAAGGTTATGACACTTAAAGTTGATCAAACATTACTGCGTTTAGTATTATACATACACTTCAGAGTTCCAAAATATACATTACCATTTGATGTCAAACACACCAACGACTGCTGAGCAAGTTAAAATACTATAAAAGCTAGCTACAACATGCAGAGCAAAAACATCTTTCACAAAAAAATAAAAACAAGCAGATACAAAATGAAATTTTTACCTTTTACAATAAACTAATGTCTGGCCCTCAGCTGATCGATAGAGATGATTCAAGAAATGATAATTGCACAAGACAAAAACACTAAACTGAACAAATATGGAGGTCATGTGACTTGGACTGATCATGTGACTAGTTACTGCGCTTGTGGAGAGGACGGAGAACGAGGACTTGAGTTTGCTGACGCCATTTTATACCGACGTCGCCTGCAATGAGACAAATATTGTAGTGAGTTGCATCTCTGACTTGTAATGAGCTGTCACTAGATAGTGCTACAGTTATACATTAAAACTACAGTACTTCTGTTAGTAAGAAATAATGATCATTCAATGGAAAATATTTCCTCCTCGAGTCATTTAAACATTATTTATGTTTCTTCAGTCCTGGATCAGACAATAAGAATTCTGACAGTTGTCCTGTGACCTTACATCTTAAATCAGTCATGTGATCTTAGAACTAAACAAGTACTTGTCACAGTGACCTCTGTGTCACAAAAAAGCTTGCTACAAAATAAATATATACAAGTATATCATGGGTGCATGATTTCACAATAAAATAGTGTATCAACAACAATTATAACAACAACAACAGCAGTCCTAGAGACAACAATATCCCCTGCCTCGGTGTTTTACAGAGAAATATTGGCTAAATCAGTACTTAAGGAAGCAGAAGTAATGGTTTTGCACACCAAGTTATTGTCATATATTGATAAAACATTTTTCTTCAGTAATTAAAAAGGTTGTGCCCTACAGAAAGTGCAATAAAAAGGAAAATTCAAAAACAATCTGAGGTAGATTTCCAGTTCTTGTACTATGCCTTACTGTGGCAACATTATGTTTCATTTCAATATTCACTTCATCAGTTTAAAGGTTATAATCTGGACCAAAAGTTAAATACAAAAGAGAAAATAAACAGAGTTATGGGTCTTTTGCTATGCACTCCACAATGACACCTTTAACCATTATGACATGTTGCATGATGTTCCCTTCAGTGGTTTTTAAGTTATTGTACAGACAAAAGAAAATTAAGTATAAAAAGGCAAGTTATTAAAAAACTATTAAACATGGAGACAAGGTTCCTTTACTCTGCACTCCGGTTCATTGCCATCTATCATTAGTTGATGTTTTATAATATTCACTTAAGCCGCTTTAAATTTATCATACGAACAAAAGAAATTAAGTACAACAAGAGCACCGCCTTGCGGGTGCTGACGCTCATCTGATTTTTTTTGTGTAATAGAAATATTGTCCTACCCATGATTTTCTAAGTCTAAAAAGGGCCATCATTCTTGCAAAAAGCAGGTTAGAGTTATGTTTCTTGATGTTCAGTGTCCACTTATGATGGTGAAAAACTGTTGCAAGTTTTAAAGCAATAGCTTTGATAGTTTATGAGAAAAATTGACTTAAACATAATACTCAACCAAGAAAATTATTTTCTAAGTCCAAAAAGGGCAATAATTATTGCAAAAAGCAGGATGGAGTTATGTTGCTTGCTGTACAGGGTCAGCTTATGATGTCAACAAGTGTTGCAAGTTTCAAAGCAATAGCTTTGATAGTTTAAGAGAAAAAGTTGACCTAAACATAAAACTTAACCAAGAAATCTGATATTTTCTAAGTCCAAAAGGGGCCATAAATCTTGCAAAAAGCAGATGGAGTTATGTTTCTTGCTGTACAGGGTCAACTTATGATGGTGAACAAGTGTTGCAAGTTTTAAAGCAATAGCTTTGATAGTTTAGGATAAAAGCTGACCTAAACATAAAACTTAACCAGAAAACTGATTTTCTAAGTCCAAAAGGGGCAATAAATCTTGCAAAAAGCAAGATGGAGTTATGTTTCTTGATGTACAGGGTCTGCTTATGATGGTGAACAAGTATTCCAAGTTTCAAAGCAATAGCTTTGATAGTTTAGGAGAAAAGTTGACCTAAACATAAAACTTAACCAAGAAATCTGATATTTTCTAAGTACAAAAGGGGCCATAAATCTTGCAAAAAGCAAGATGGAGTTATGTTTCTTGCTATACAGGGTCAGCTTATGATGGTGAACAAGTATTCCAAGTTTCAAAGCAATAGCTTTGATAGTTTAGGAGAAAAGGTGACCTAAACATAAAACTTAACCAGGCAACGCCGACGCAGACGCCGACGCCGACAACCGCTCAAGTGATGACAATAACTCATCATTTTTTTTCAAAAAATCAGATGAGCTAAAAAGGGAGATTATTCAAAAAAAAAAAATCAAGATAGTTATGCTTCTTTCACTCTTCACTTCAATATATTGACATCTACTGTTACGCTAAGTTTCATTATATTCTCTTTAGTGGTTTGAAAGTTATTATCCGAAACAGTTTGATGGTACAGTCGATCCTCCTCAATCTTTCACAGCTAGGGATAACAAGACAACTGTTTATATTTTCTATTACACCTTTTCTGAATCTGAATTTTGTTCAACGGTTTCTAACATAAAACTGCTGTTATTGTAATCACCAAGGTGTGTTTTCAAGAAAGTTAACGCGTGTTCACAAGGAGATATGTGCTGTAAAAATGTCTATATACATGTATGTGTGTTCAATAGTAAAATGTAAACATTTTATGCCCTATATAGAGAATAACAGGTTACTGTCTTTTGTGAAAGGGTTTCTCAGACGAGGCTAGATATGGTCCAGGAAGGAGACAGTAACCTGTTATTTTATCTATCATGCCTTCTGATTTTTTGTTAAATAGGAGCGCAAATTACTTCAAATATACGGTAATCTTTGCTTAAATTTTTACAATGATGTAAGCAGTGTTATCATAAGTAGATGGGGCTCTTACAATCTGATGTCCTTGGACTTTATCATAGGTTTACACAGTGTAAAGTGTTCTCAGGTCAGTGACCTGAGAAAGGCTGCTTTTCTCAGATAGGCTTTATCAGGCAGTTGTTATAGTAATGGCATGATAAAATGTATGACTAAATCAAATTGGAGAGGAACCTAATGCTCATTGAATTATATATTTAATCTAAAGCCTTTTACATATTTCATGCCAGTCTAGTATTGATGCATGATGATTTCTTGCCACTGCAGAATCCTTTGGGATAAGTTGGTGCCCTAAGTCCGTAACAAATTCCTCAAGATTCTGCAGATATTACAACAAGAAACAAGAGCACCGCCTTGCGGGTGCTGACGCTCATCTGATTTTTTTTGTGTAATAGAAATATTGTCCTACCCATGATTTTCTAAGTCTAAAAAGGGCCATCATTCTTGCAAAAAGCAGGATAGAGTTATGTTTCTTGATGTACAGTGTCCACTTATGATGGTGAAAAACTGTTGCAAGTTTTAAAGCAATAGCTTTGATAGTTTATGAGAAAAGTTGACTTAAACATAATACTCAACCAAGAAATGATTTTCTAAGTCCAAAAGGGGCAATAATTATTGCAAAAAGCAGGATGGAGTTATGTTGCTTACTGTACAGGGTCAGCTTATGATGGTGAACAAGTGTTGCAAGTTTCAAAGCAATAGCTTTGATAGTTCAAGAGAAAAAGTTGACCTAAACATAAAACTTAACCAAGAAATCTGATATTTTCTAAGTCCAAAAGGGGCCATAAATCTTGCAAAAAGCAGGACGGAGTTATGTTGCTTGCTGTACAGGGTCAGCTTATGATGGTGAACAAGTGTTGCAAGTTTTAAAGCAATAGCTTTGATAGTTTAGGATAAAAGCTTACCTAAACATAAAACTTAACCAAGAAAACTGATTTTCTAAGTCCAAAAGGGGCAATAAATCTTGCAAAAAGCAAGATGGAGTTATGTTTCTTGGTGTACAGGGTCTGCTTATGATGGTGAACAAGTATTCCAAGTTTCAAAGCAATAGCTTTGATAGTTTAGAAGAAAAGTTGACCTTAACATTAAACTTAACCAAGAAATCTGATATTTTCTAAGTACAAAAGGGGCCATAAATCTTGCAAAAGGCAAGATGGAGTTATGTTTCTTGCTATACAGGGTCAGCTTATGATGGTGAACAAGTATTCCAAGTTTCAAAGCAATAGCTTTGATAGTTTAGAAGAAAAGTTGACCTAAACATAAAACTTAACCAAGAAATCTGATATTTTCTAAGTACAAAAGGGGCCATAAATCTTGCAAAAAGCAAGATGGAGTTATGTTTCTTGCTATACAGGGTCAGCTTATGATGGTGAACAAGTATTCCAAGTTTCAAAGCAATAGCTTTGATAGTTTAGGAGAAAAGCTGACCTAAACATAAAACTTAACCAGGCAACGCCGACGCAGACGCCGACGCCGACAACCGCTCAAGTGATGACAATAACTCATCATTTTTTTTCAAAAAATCAGATGAGCTAAAAACATGTGCTACCTTGGTATTTCAACTGCCATATTTTAAGATAATGTGAACTATCCATGGAAATATCTCATAATTTGCCAAGGAAATACTGTCTATTCATATCAAAATACAGAGAATATTGATTCTGTACAAGGATATAAAACCATCACAACAGCAGTGGCTGTTGTTAGGCAATAGATGTCAAACAGAACATAAAACCTGGACTCCTCTTCTAAATGGCTATGTGATCTATAATCTTCAATGCAACAGAGGTGTGCACGTCAAAGGGAAGATTAGCATTACTATTTAAGGCAGTTCTGCACATTCCGATCAAATTTCTACAATGTAGAGAATTTGATTAAACTCTGATTTTTCAAAACTTTAGAATATACTTAGAAAAGTCAGCAAATAAAAAAGATAGGGTCACGTGCTTGCTTCTTTTGCTTGACTGACTTGAAAAATTTGGACCTCACGCAATGACTATGGGAAAATCATAACTTTAACATTTTTGCAAATAGAAATTTTTCTGCAATGTAGATTTTAATAAAAGTTCTCACTGTCGTAAATAAACATATGGTTTAATGTGGTAAAATAAAATGTAGAGGTCAGTGTGCTTAGTTTTGAGATATTTGACCATGATTAAAGTGAACTGCACTTTGCACGCTAAATTTTAAGACATTATTTTGAATTATTTAACGTGTCAGATGTTTAACTTTAGAAAGATAGTAACAGTGCCATTGTAGTAAATTTACTCACAGTCTGCTATTTATTCATAAAATGATTTTCATTTCTGTATGCCGAATCCAGGCTTTATTCTGCATTTTTCCAGATAAATGATGTTACAACATCACTTCCGGTTTATTAAACATGCAGAACTACCTTAAGTTGAAAAAGATCTTTTAGTGGAAAATTAAAATTGCAACTTAATACTGCCAAAACAATTGGTAACTCCATGAAAATCTCATGCCAATAAGTCACTGACATGTAATTTTCTTACATTATATCAAACTTCCATGAAAAAAGTTCTAAGACCCCTTATGACAGAACTACCATTATTCTCTTAGCTGTTATAATACAACATGTAAGCTAACCATATACCGTACAGTAACAATAAAATGTACGTTAATTTTGTTAAAAATCTTGTGTAAATATAGAATTACTTTTTTTCAATAACAGTCAGTACAGACACCATTTTATGCTTATAAAATATCTCTTTGCAGAATTCTTAACACCCTCAAATTGAATAAAACATTACTAAAAGAAATATAATTAAGTATTCATTTATAATATATACAACCATAACAGGCCACAACATCAAAATTGTAACTACACAATATACACACATACCACTGAAAATATACAATGAGACAAGACATGTACCACATTAAGCTAACAATTTCTATATTTACCTAGCGGAATATACAAGATTCTTCTTTGGCGCTGTTCCCTGATCAGGCGGTTTTGGTACTTTCTGGTTAAGGTCAAGCGGTGGAACAGGAGTGAGTAATTCCGGTTGAGAATTTTTGATGTTTTCATTTCTTTCAACACGAGGAGCTGAATTTGAACGTCTTTTTGATCTCCTCTCTCTCCTTTCCTTATCGTCAGCAAGTTTTTTCTCATCTTTTAATTTATTATCTTTCACATCAATGTCTTTGTTATCAACAATTGCATTGCTCTGTTTACTACTACTTGGCACATTATTAAAATTATTTTGAAAATTTTCTTCTAATGGTGATATAGTTGGTGTTGCACCTCTGGTTCGTATATTTTCGTCTATAGTTGATAATGACTGACGACGTCTTACTTTATCTTCAGACCTAGAATTGCTACGCCCCCTTTCTTTACTGTCACGACTTCTACTCCGTGATCTTCTTGCTAATCCAGCTATATCACCATCAGATTTCGTCTTCTCTTTCAGTAAAAAATCTATTGGTTTTAATAAATGTCTTGATTTTGCGGGAGAGCCAGTTACATTACCGTCAGACTTTTTATCTTTTGCAATTTTATCTAGACTATCTGAACTCTTTTCTTTTCTTAAAGTTGAACTAGACAATTTTCCAAAGCCTGATAACTTTAAATTGTTCAAAACCGCTAATTTCTTAACATCTGACAAACTTTCTTTGTCTTTTAAAGATGATTTAGATGGACTAGTAGGATATTTAGAAGGAGCATTCATTCGATTTCCTAAATCCTTTGTTAATTTATCACTAACAGTATCACTTAATTTGTCTGAAAGTTGACTGGGTATGGTAAATGCATGAGGTATTGCAGAATAATCTGAAGTTTGACTCATTCCTATGGCACTTCCTTCTTTACTTTGTTTTTCACTTCTTCCTCCTCTTGACCTATCACTAACAACTGCACTGAAAGAAAAATCTCTAGAATCTAAGCCTAAACTCTTTTCTTCCATTTTTTCTTTAATGAAAATGTTCATTTGTTCTTGTGGGCTGTCTTCTATATCATCATCTATAAATATCAAAGAATTCCGCATTAACTTTCCATGGTCTTTATCAGTGTCAATATACATAGAATTTCGTGCAACACTGTCTAACCTCAAATCATCCTCGTCAGCTAAAGTGTTCATCAAATTGATTTTGTTTTTTGACTTTGTGGTTGACTTATGAACTTTGCCGTCTGCTCCAATGACCTCCTCACCCCCTTCCTCCTCATTTTCACTGTTCTCTGTACTTGATGCAAAGCCAGACACACCTTGCCACTGACTAGCATGTGTGAATGGTGCTGCTCGAGTTGCATTTTCATCAACATTATCATCACCCATAGTGTGAGTTCTATCATCAGTTTGCATAATTGCAAATGTTAACTGAGCTCTGCTAATTAAATGCTCGGGAAATGAGTTTTCCACAATATTGCACGAAGGTTCTGACTGGCGTCTTGGTACTACACCCCTATCCTTTTCACTCATATTTTCTGGCACACTAAAAGCTTTGGGTATTTCAAGTAATTCTTTTTCTCTACCCACTTTTTCAAAATTTCTGACTAACTGTCTAACACTGTGTGTTTTTGTCTGAGCAGTTTCGTTACTTTCAGCTGAAGGTATAGCTTCAGGTACTAGTTCTTCATCTGTTGCACTAAATTTCTGACCCACAGTTAATCCCCCACCAATTTTATTTGTAGCACTTTCAAATCTTTCAATTTGTGGTAAAGTTCGACTTGGCTTTGATACTATAGCACCATCTTGCTTGGTAGCACTTGTCTTTTCAGGCTGAACATTTTTAATTTCTGGCTTAACTACTTCATTCTCTGACATTTTAATAGTCACTCCCACTTCCAATTCTTTTAAGTTCTGTTTACTATCACTTGTTTTAAGAATTCCCTTCAACTGTGTATCCAGTTTTGCTAAATCCTCCACAGGTTTTTCGTCTTTATCCTTTTCTTGAATTTTGTGGTCATTTTCCTTGTCCTCAACCTTTTCTTTAACCTTTTGCTCTGCTAAATGCTTTTCTTCCCCATCATTTCCATCTCTCATGTTTTCTGCCTCTTTTTCTTCGCGAAGTTTGTTGTCCATAATTTTATATTTGTCATCAATTATATGGTCTGCTTCTTTCAGTTTTTTCAGATTTTCTTCTCCATCATTTTCACTCAAATTTTCATCAATTACTTCAGTTGCACCATGGCCTGGTGGGTACTGGTTTAAACTGTAAACATGCATGAAGAATAAGTGTGATGAAAAAAAAAAAAAAACAGATTTATTTAAAGACAAAACACAATTAGAAATATTTAAGATTTTAAAGGTAAAATCTGTTTATAACGAAGGTACTAATAGTTAGATTTACCTTGATAAAGCTAAGCAAAAAGGTTGCAAGAAAATTTATGATCAATTAAATTTTAATTGATATTATATGAATTATTGTGTAAGCTTTAGGTGTGACGTTCCTAAGTTCAATTTCTGGTCAGGGCTGTGTTATGGTATAGGACCTGATTACTAAAAAGGAAAAACAAATGTATAATCAGACCAAGACTTGAACCCTGGGCGTCAATACTTTTCTGATGCTCTACTGACTGAGTTGGTATGATGCCTACAAACAGTCTCCCTTTTAAGTAATCAAATCCAGATCAATACCATGGCATACTCTCTCACTATACAGAGAACAAGGTGGACAAGATCCCAGAGTACATACAGTCACAGTACCACATTGGGTCCCAGCTACCTACATAAATTCCCCTTTTTGATATTCAAGTTCTACACTGTGACACTTTACCAACACTGGGTAAAAATTAAAGTATCTAAAATTTTTCATTTCATTTTCATATCATCTATTTAATATCACTTTCTTCTTTAATATCTCTGTATATAAAGCCAATTCTGAAGAAGTAAAAAGTATTGTGTACTTGTGAATGAAATCACAATTTGCATGGTAGTTTACTCATTTTTTCTACTTTTCCTTATTTCTCAATGTAAGATTTTTCCCTATTTCTCAATGTAAGTCGAACAGCTTATGTGTGATACTAAGAGAATATGATGATAAGGTGAATTTATATTACATCTGCGAAGGAGCGGTTTTCACAAAAACACTTCTGCAGAAATAAATTTATGATGAACAAACCTGGTAACATAATTCAGCCTGGAGTAATTCCCGCTAACATTAAATATGGAAGATAACAACGTAATTTTTTTAATGTTACTGAAACATGCTGAAAGGCAAGAAAGCATTTATGTTACCTTGCTATAAAAACTTACCCAAAGCCAGGAGATTGTTTAACACCAAGAGGAGGTGAGGTAGTTGTTGTTGTTGTTATCGAACCATCAGCGTATATCTTCTCCCAATCAAACGGATCACTCTCTTTAATATTTTTCCTTCTCATACACTGCTCAAATAGGTTCTGTAGTAATGCGTAATCCGGTTTCTCAAAGTAGTCCAAAGAATTGAGATGTTCGAGGAAAGTTCGGAATTCAGATGGCATGTTTTTAAGTAGAAGGGCATGGTCATATTTTTCTTTCATAATACCAACTTGTTCCTTGTCTTTGATTTTCCTCCAAGGCAACTGGCCAGCAAGGAACTCTATTAGCATGTAAAAAAGTGACCATAGATCATCATGGCGGCCCATTTCCTAAAAAAATAAAACACTTCAGTACAGATAAGACATCTCATACCAAGTCCTGTTTCCTACTGGCTTGTATTGTGTGACAAAAAGTGACAAGGGTACCATTATTTATATAGTTTTCAATGACTCTACTTTACCACAGACACACTGAAAGGACAAAATGAAAAGGTTTTACAATGAAGTTATTTCAATCTCCAGAACACAAACAAGAGGGTCGTGATGTCCCTGGATCGCTCACTTGAGTAGTTTGAGCTATATAGACATGTCGTGGGCTGAGCGCGAAACTATTGTAACTGTATATAAATAAAGAACAAGATACAATAGTTTCGCGCTCAGCCCTCGATGTGTAAGTAATCAGGTAAGAAAGTCAAATACAGTACGTTCCACTTAATTGCATATCGGTTAATCCCATATCCCGGATATTCGCATACGAACTTGAAGCACCGATCCATCCCTATATAATTACCTTTAAAGATTTTCGTATAATTGCATTGAATTTTTAATCCGTCCCGCTTAATTGCATAAAACATTTGGCTAAAAGTCCACTAATTTGGTAGCAAACAGCGATAAAAATGATCAAAAGATGCCGAAAATTTACTGTGAATTACTCTAGCCGATCAGCTGTTTCACGTCGCCTAGGTGACAATCGGTGCGTGACAAATTCGTCAACGTGTGAATCACTCAGGTAAATTGGTAATTTAAATATGGTAAGTATGTACAGGTGACGTATTGTTACACTTTTATCGATCTGCACGAGAATTTAAGACCTTTTGTTGTACGTTTTTGCGGAATGAATGTCGGGTAACATCCCCCACCCACCCATGTTGAAAGCGAAAAAAAAATAACTTGATGATTATCGGTAATTATTCTGTTGATAAACAATGTAATTGGCCTTGTTTTCATCATCAATTAACACCCCTTCAAAGAGCTAAAAGAAGTTTGTTGGTATCATGACATTAGAAGTGGAGATCAAAGCTGTATAGTTTCCCCGAGATTTTCGTGGCATTACGTCATGTTTTCGCGCCATGTTGCACATCACTGTTTGATCGTACCTCCTCGGTTCTTAAGTGCTGAGAAGTAGATCTAGTGTTGTAACAATCAATAAAAAAGCGTCTTTTTAATTTGTTACAGCGAATGTGCAATATCCGTATAAACTGACAGGTAAACGTGTCAAACTATAATAGCGGATTTCTTACCCCTGTGACCTTTTTGCCCTCAAGGAAATTACAAAATGGTTTGAGAAGAATATCTTATTATAAAGTGTCGTGTCAAAAAATACAAGTACATGTACAAAGATTCATTTAAAACTTATTAAAAATACGCAACAACATTATTGTTTTTGTTTTTTAACTGCATTTTCTATGTACGTTCACGAGGTCGCGTAACAGAAATCTGTGCAAAAATCGTTTTACTTCATATTTTTGAATTGCTGCTGCCTTTTCATTATTTAAGATTTTTCTATTCTGTTTTTTTTTTGTACTTTCTGGTCAAAAGTCTGAATTTTATGCACATAGTTTGTATCATCTATTTACTTTTAGAAAGTAATAAGTATTTAGGATCGCGCTGTTTGAAATTTTGCAAGTAATTTTATCAAAAATTCGACCGTTTTTATAGAATTTTGCCAACATTTCTGTTAAAAGCTTTTTTAAATCATTATAGAATTCAAACTATATTACTTCTCAATCGGTGTTGAAAATCTGAAGCGATAAAATAAAACAAGAGGGCCAAGATGGCCCTAGGTCGCTCACCTAAGAAACACTCCATAACAGTGTAAAACATGTTTGACCTAGTGATTTCATGGAAACAAATATTCTGACCAATTTTCATTAAGATTGGACCAAAAAATTGGTCTCTTGCGATAAAACAAGCATTTTCTTAGATATGACCTAGTTTTTGACCCTAGATGACCCATGTTCAAACTCGACCTAGATTTTATCAAGGCAATCATTCTGACCAAAATTCATGAAGATCAACTGAAAAATACAGCCTCTATCACATACAGAAGTTTTTCCTTTGATTTGACCAAGTGACCTAGTTTTTGACCTCAGATGACCCATATTCAAATTCGACCTAGATTTCATTAAGGCAATCAACCTGACCAAATTTCATAAATATCAACTGAAAAAAACAGTCTCTATCGCATACACAAGATTTTTCTTTAATTTGACCTAGTGACCTAGTTTTTGACCTCAGATAACCCATATTCAAAACCGACCTAGTTTTCATCAAGGCAATCACTCTGACCAAATTTCATGAAGATCAATTGAAAAATACATCCTCTATTGCATACACAATGTTTTTCTTCGATTTGACCTAGTGACCTAGTTTTTGACCCCAGATGACCCATTTTCGAAATCAGCCTAGATTTTATCAAGGTAATCATTCTGGCTAAATTTCATGAAGATCAGTTGAAAAATACAGCCTCTATTGCATACACAAGGTTTTTCTTTGATTTGACCTAGTGACCTAGTTTTTGACCCAGATGACCCATTTTCGAACTCGGCCTAGATTTCATCAAGGCAATCATTCTGACCAAAATTCATGAAGATCAATTGAAAAATACAGCCTCTATCGCATACACAAGGTTTTTACGTGATATGACCTAGTGACCTAGTTTTTGACCCCAGATGACCCATTTTCGAACTTGGCCTAGATTTCTTCAAGGTTATCATTCTGACTAAAATTCATGAAGATCAATTAAAAAATACCGCCTCTATCGCATACACAAGGTTTTTCTTTGATTTGACCTAGTGACCTAGTTTTTGACCCGAGATGACCCATTTTCGAACTCGGCCTAGATTTCATCAAGGCAATCATTCTGACCAAAATTCATGAAGATCAATTGAAAAATACAGCCTCTATCGCATACACAAGGTTTTTCTTTGATTTGACCTAGTGACCTAGTTTTTGACCCGAAATGACCCATTTTCGAACTCGGCCTAGATTTCATCAAGGTTATCATTCTGACCAATATTCATGAAGAAGAATTGAAAAATACAGCCTCTATCGCATACACAAGGTTTTTCTTTGATTTGACCTAGTGACCTAGTTTTTGACCCGAGATGACCCATTTTCGAACTCGGCTTAGATTTCATCAAGGTTATCATTCTGACCACTATTCATGAAGATTAATTGATAAATACCACCTCTATCGCATACACAAGGTTTTTCTTTGATTTGACCTAGTGACCTAGTTTTTGACCCGAGATGACCCATTTTCGAACTCGACCTAGATTTCATCAAAGTTATCATTCTGACCAACATTCATGAAGATTAAATGAAAAATACAGTCTCTATCACATACACAAGGTTTTTCTTTAATTTGACCTAGTGACCTAGTTTTTGACCCGAGATGACCCATTTTCGAACTCGGCCTAGATTTCATCAAGGTTATCATTCTGACCAATATTCATGAAGATTAATTGAAAAATACAGCCTCTATCGCATACACAAGCTAAATGTTGACAGACGACGGACGACAGACGACAGACGACAGACGACGGACATCGAGCGATCAGAAAAACTAAAGCTAAAAAATGAATGCGTGACGCGCGTTTTTTGTATACGTGTTGATGAACAAAAGTAACGGCGTTGTAAGTTAGGCATTACGATAGGTCGCACGTGCTCGTGGAATGGAAAATTACCGGCATGGCGTTTTGATATCTGTACGATTCGCGGGTAAATTCCAGTCAGTGGTAAATAAAAAATATTGTCGTTTACAGCTTTATTTGTTTAAAACATACACAGGTATGATTAATCACTCCATTAGTGACACATTTTCTAATTAATGTTGCCGTATTGATTCAAAGTAATAACCATTGCTCCTAGAGCAGCCGAAGCATACCGAAACAGATGCCATATAGGTATATTCGGATAAACGAATAGCCCGGTTATTCGCATATTTTGCTTTGACAAATTGGGTATGCAAATAAGCGGACTCCACTGTATAAGTAAGCATTGAAATCTTTTCCCAGTTGTGTGAACATGTTTCAAATGTCAAACTGATGCTAAAATATTAAGGAAGTAGGTCCGTAGGTCACATTCATGGTCACTAAGTCAGTTTTAAGATCTGTGGGCAAAACTATATATTTCATCCAAATTTCAAGGCTGTATCTTAAAAAACAAGAAAGTAGGTCAGTAGGTCAATGTCAAAGTCAAGTGACTCCTAATTACTCGGGGTCATCAGGTAATTATAATTAAACAGCCTAGGAGATATAATCAGATCATTTTTGAAGTATTTTTTCCTATACAAATCATATAAAAACTAAGTGACCCGGGGTGGGGATTTAAGGATAACATGGTGTAATAGCCATATTTTATATCTTGTAACTGGATGGTAGTATTTAAATGAAATTTGGTTACTTTAAAAACATTCAAAATTAAAAACTTTTCACCGAGAGATTTTTCAAATTTTATCATTTTTTGGGGAGATAATCGGTATTGAAGTTAACATTGATGCCTATGGGAAATATATAATTTCTTTGATTATGAGAATCTGAACTTGAGTTTCGAGAAAATTTTGCAGTAGAAAGCTGAATTATATGATTCTGATACAAATATCAAAAAGTAATCTAAAATTCCCCGAAGGGAAAAGGAGAAAATAATTTTTTTTCCAGGGGAGATAACTCATGAAAACCCAAAATAATCAGGGGAGGTAATCAAAAGGAAAATTTTGAGAACTTCTGTCACTATGTAACTTGTCAATATGCACCTTATTTCTATCGTTTGACATTTTCAAAGCTTACATTATCAAGTTGTATGTACGCTTTTGGTGAAATTGAGGCATTACACCATGTTATCCTTAAATAGACCCTGGGTCATGATTTGAAAAATCTTAGTAAAGGACCACCAGACAATGCCACAGGTAAAATATCTAAGCCATGTGCCTCTGAGTTTCAGGGAAGAACATTTTTTTCTGTTTTTTCTCTAGAACTCTATGTACATTCAAGTGATCCCGGGGCGGGACCAATATTGACCCTTGGATCATAACTTGAACAATCTTGGTAAAAGTCTATTAGACAATGCCACCTAACATATATCTAAGCTCTAGGTCTTCAGGTTCAGAGAAGAAGATTTTTGCAATTTACAATATAGTCATATAGGGAAAATAAGCCCTGCCCGCTGGCGGCCATGTTTTTTTAACAAAACAGAATGGCTTAAGCAATTTTGGTAGAAAGTCACCTAGAGATCACTTTTAAAGATTTTCCTTTTGGTTGCCATGGCAACCACAGTTCTGAATGGATTTTAATTCTTCTGGGCAATTTTGAAAGGGCGCCATCCATGGATCATTTCCGTGATGTTTGGTGTAATCTACTAAGTAGTTTTGAAGAAGAAGATTTTTTAGAAATTGTTGATGGATGGACAATGGACATCAAGCGATCAAAAAAAACTCACCTTAAGCCATTGGTTCAGGTGAGCTAAAAAAACACCTAAAATATAGCATACCCTTTGACATATAAAACATCTTTCAAAGCCCTTGTGGAGAATAACTTTACATTATACATATAAAAGGATAGTTACATTTAGTGTTATTTCTAGAGCGACGCAGCGGGGCGCCCCGCCCCGCCCTTTTTAACTGCCGCCACGCTGCCCTAAAATCGGTCCTATGTTCCGCCCCTTTACTGCCCTTTTCAACTGCCGTCAAAGTGCCCTAAAATCGGCCCTATGCTCCGCCCCATTACTTCGCATTAGCCTCAAATTTGCATAATCACCTAAGCGCGTGTCGTATCGATTCAGCAGCCTGTTGTATACATAGGCGATAATTACGTCACGGAGCGTGAACACACTACAGGTCACATGTTGTGTAATGATTAAATTATGTCAGCGTTATAATGATGTACGGAGATTTGATTGAAAGTTGTAATTGGGATCAAGGGATTACGACTAATTGTATAAATTAATACAAATAAAAGGACTTTGATCGGTGATAAATACGCAAAATTAAACATTGATTAGAATCAAAATATTGCCGTGTTTGTAACGCTATTAAAGAGACAATGGATTACGGTGCTGAAAACAAAAAGGTAAAAATCTGAATTCTAAAATTATATGTTCTTGTATCATTCTTAATTCAGAATTTGACGAGTTATAAACCATACATTCATAGTTTAAGGGGGAATGGTACTTTGTCAAAATTTAAGATTTGCTGATTGTCTTATATACCAAAATAGACTTGAAGATATTTCCAATTGATATCATCATCTTTTAGAGCAATAAACATGCGTATGACGTTACCATGACGTCGCAAACATGACCCGTTTTCGCGCTTTTTACGTCCGTTAATGGTAGCACTAAAATAGTATAAAACTCGATACTACAAGCGTATTGTTGGCGTCAATGCATTAGATTATATATCAAACGACAGAATAAAGCAATTTCTTAGTGATTATTAACATGAACAGGTATTTTCTATCTGAATTTTCGAAGGAGATTCGAAAACAGACATTTGGTTGTTTAAGAAAATTCAGGAAGAAAATCGATTCTGATCCATTTTGCAAAAAATTGGCCCGTGGAATTTTTGCCAAATTTTTGTATGTGAAAATTCATTATGTTGTTAATTATCTATGCCAAAATAGAAAAAAAGTTCACCGAAGCGTTTTTGTAGTAAAACGTTTGAACTTGACTACTGCTGCGTCGTTAAAAGACATGTAATCGTTATGTAACGTTACATGTGTTTATTTTAAATGGCTTGTCATAATTCTACCTGGAAACATATAAACAAGCAGTTATGAGACATGAATTAAATATTTCAATCTAATCGTAAAAAATATTTACACATTTCATAACATGCAGTATTCCAAAATATTTTCATTGAAAAGTGCGTATCTTTTAAATTACTAGAAGTTCTTGATGTTCATTTCAATAGCCACTTCATGCACCTTTTTCAAACTCAGCTGCTCTCTAAAATAAGTCGCGATAAATACGGACAGTTCAGAAGGCAAAGAAGTTAAGTTTTTGAAGAAAGGGAGTGTCGGAGTGATAATAAAACGGAGAAAAGCAAAATAGAAGAATCGTCGATTATGCATATTTTGGTAATGTATTTGAAAATGGTTGCAAAATATGCGGAAAAAGACTTTACTGAAGCCCGCCCGCTTAGCTCAATAGGTAAGAGCGTTGGTCTACGGATCTCGGGGTCGCTAGTTCGATCCTCGGACGGGGCGTATGTTCTCCGTGACTATTTGATGAACGACACTGTGGCTGATATCATTAGTCCTCCACCTCTGATTCATGTGGGGAAGTTGGCAGTTACTTGCGGAGAACAGGTTTGTACTGGTACAGAATCCAGGAAAAACTGGTTAGGTTAACAGCCCGCCGTTATATGACTGAAAAACTGTTGAAAAAATGGCGTTAAACTCAAAACAAAGACTTTACTGGAAAAACCTATTTCCGAAACTAAGTATGGTCTATATAGTGTACTACATTTTAAAATGTAAAATCTAAAATGCTATGGCATTTTACGGAACCCTATTTAATAAACGTTGCAGCTGCATTAGGTAAGCATGGGATAATTAAAATACAAACATTTCCGCACAGTTCTATCCGAATGTGAATTTCGTTTAAATTGTATTAATGATACAATTAAAGGCAGATTTATAGAATTTAAGTAAGTACATGTACCACAGTAATAAGACTTAAAAAAGTTGATCAATTTTCTGAATCAAGTTTTTACGCTCGTTTCAACAGTATGGCGGGTAGTTTCCTTAAACATTGTTCCTGGGAACGACCAGTACTAAACCCTAACTTCCGACACAAACTACCAAGTGTTCTCACATAAAGAGCCATGTTCGGTAGCGCGGGCTCGAACTTACAGTCCTCCATCAGTGAGATATCTCAGAGAATCAGACCACGTAGGCAGTCCTAAAAGTTGACAGTTTATATATATACGCTTTTTTCTTTTGAAAACAGTACAACGGAAATTTAAAATTCGAATGTTACGTATGAATTTTAAGATTACGCCGTGTACTGTTTGCAAAGATTACACGTCAAAACATTTACATAAATGGTTACCGTTCTACCTGTTTTAGCATATGTTATTTGAGCCGCGGCATGAAAAAACCAACATAGTGGCTTTGCGACTAGCTTTGATACAGACCAGCTTGCGCAGTCTTGTCAGGATCTATGTTGTTCGCTTTTAAAGCCTATTGCAATTTAAGAAACCGTTAGCGAACAGCATGGATCCTGACCAGACTGCAAAGCCACCGTATGTCGGTTTTCACAAGGCGCGGCTCATTTCATTTAAATATTTCTGTTATTTGTTATTTGTTGCACAGGACGGGGAAAAAAAGCCTGAATAGAAACGACTAAATTATGAATTTTAAACATGCCATCACGGACAGGCCAGGTGCCCCTTCCGTTTACATGACGACCATAACGATATAGAATGATAAATGTTCGTCCAGATGCCGTCGCGGCTTGTTTCACAATATTGTCTTTCCTAAAATTCAATAAAAAATATATTAAAGTTTGCAATGTTGGTCCAAATAGAAACTAGCAGTATACACTAGAGAACGATCACTCAAAAAGATGCTAAATCCGTTCCCGATCCTGGATTGTGTACTGAGCTTTTATTTTACACGTATTTTTAGAAAGAATAAGTTTGAATAGAATGGCTGTATAATAAGTCTTAATAAATTAAGAATGCTTATATTTTTAATAAAAAAACAGCCAATGAGCGGCAGTAAGTTGTCTACCTGCCTGACATAATTGAAATACTGAAGGGACGTAAAACAGGATTCTATCAGTCAAAACAAACAATAATATGAATTAATTTGGAATTTCCATATAAGCCGACAATCTCGCATGTTATGCGCCCTTTTCCGAGGTCACCGTACCGCGCTACTGATAATTTCCTGACAAGTCAACACGATGCTGGTACAAATCTATACTTTAGGTTGTGTTTCTGTAATAAGAATGTATATAACAGCCGTACTTAATCAGTATCTGTTTGTCTCCCTTGGCTATATTTTTGCATGAAAACAAAAATGGGATAATCTCGTAAATATTAGTATTAAAGAAATATTATCAAAAAATCTATCTATAAATATAAATTTGCCATCAAAATATTATGTTTATTTCAAAGCAACTTATTACATAAAATAAATACACATACAAAAATAATACATATGTAAATTTAACACACCTGTGTGAGTGATAATTATCTATGACTGTTATATAAGTATAATAATTTTCTGAAAGTTAGAGAGAAAAAGAGCAGTATTTTTATTGAGTTTTCTGTCAATTATTTATATTAATTTCGTTTTGAAAATTTATATTATTATTGACCCTTGAGCCATTGGATATGCTATGGTATTCACTGGAAGAGGTCAATATTGTCCTCCTCCGTTGAATATCACATCCATCATATCCGATGGCTTAACAGTTAATAACTGTTTTATTATATGGGTTCAAGTTTATAATAAGTAACAAATATTGTTGCAACATATGTAATGTTTGAAAGTACAATAACTGTGTGAAACCTTATCAAGGTTTTACACGAAAACAATTAAATATGGTCAACTTCACAGATGCCAAAAAATTGGAGCAATTCTGTAAAAGCTATGGAGCCCCGATATTCGTGCTCAATTGCATAAAGAGGCAAGCAATTCTGGACTGATGTACAAACATATTATAGAGGACGATGGCTCTGCAGCATACGAAATAAACAAGGGAGAAAGTTAATTCTGACATTGTAAAATTTTCAAATCCAGCACATACAAAACGGATCGTAGGAAATAAACTTGAAAAGATTAGTCGAGCCTGTCCATCATTAACCGAAAAAGTGAAATCATCATTCATTAAAAAATTCACATACGCTGTCAGTCAAAACAAACAAAAAGGAGAAGCTGAATTAATACAGGCGCTAGAAAGCATAGTTCCACATATGTATGGAGAGCACCATCTTTGCAGCCACTGGTGTAAAAATAAGGCTAATAATGTAAATATTCACGTGCTTACGTCATGTCTTAAGCGACGTTGTTTATTGCGTCACAATGCTCTAATTCAAACGGTTGTACTAGAAAAACGCTTCGGTGAACTTTTTTCTATTTTGGCACAGCCATTAACAACATAATGAATTTTTACATACAAAAATTTGGCAAAAATTCCACGGGCCATTTTTTTTGCAAAATGGATCAGAAGCGATTTTTTTTCCTGAATTTTCATAAACAACCAAAAGTCTGTTTTTCGTACCTCCTTCGAAAATTCGGATAGAAAATACCTTTTAATGTTAATGAGCACTAAGAAATTGCTTTATTCTGTCGTTTGATATATAATCTAATGCATTGACGCCAACAATACGTTTGTAGTATCGAGTTTTATACCATTTTAGTGCTACCATTAACGGACGTAAAAAGCGCGAAAACGGGTCATGTTTGCGACGTCATGGTAACGTCATACGCATGTTTATCGCTCTAAAAGATGATGATACAAATTTGAAATATATTCAAGTTTATTTTGGTATATACGACTATTAGCAAATCTTAAATTTTGACAAAGTACCATTCCCCCTTAAGTGAACATGCCTTCTGTAAAAAGAAAATTGGTTCAGTTAGAGAAAGAGAGGGCTAAAATTGCAAAAAATAATCATTGTATGACATCGTTCTTTGGAGCTAGAGCAAGGTAAATAAATAGATTATTCTTTAATATTAAAGGCACTGACCGACCAGATCAAACATTTTTAGAGAAATTATTTTATTGTTTGCAGATGCATTCAATAGATGCGTTCACATGCATTTTATTTTTGCTTGATAAAGGTAGATCTATATTGAATCTAAATTTCATATTTAAAAACATGCACAATTACTTCATATTGTTTATTTGATGAGGACTTTATACATTTGAAATAAATACCTAAAGATAAATCATTTTAGTTAAAGTTGTCCATAGGATATCTATTATGGAAAAATATATATTTTTTTTTTGGTACTACAGGGTTTTAATTGTATTATTTCAGTGATGAGACAACTCAGGCTACCGAGGCTGTATTCGATCCAGCTCCTGTGCGTCAAGAAGAATGCCAGCCACCAGTATCAACAACTTCAACACCAAAACAACGGAAAACGCTGAAAGCTAAACACAAGATTGGCTTTGAATCTGCATGGACATTGACCAGACCTTGGTTATACAACAAACACGAATCGGATAGCAATGGGTCGTATGAAGTAATGTACCTTTCGTCTGTGCCAGAAATACAAAACAAAGGGGCTCAACGGTAGTGAGGTTTGGTCACAAATAGGCTGTCGCAGTCTCAGGCTTGATAAAGTTACAACACATGAAAACTTGGACCAGCATCAGTCAGCAGTGAAACTAGAGACCGAGAGTCAGTTAAGTATTGAACAGTCTTTCAGTGATAGGACTCCATTAAATGAAAAAGAATTTGAAGCCGTAGTTTGTGCTACAAAAGTGGTTCATTTTCTTGTAAAACACAATATTTCCACACACAACAGTTTATGAGGACTTTATTAAGTTTGCAGTGGAGGAACTAAAAAGCCCAGTTCTTGCTAATCTGTCTCACAGCAAGAATGCGAAGTATACAAGTCAAACCACCGCTGATGAACTTCTTTCTGCTATGTCACAGGATATTGAGGAAACATTAAGAAAGCGCATCACATCTAGTCCAGCATACTCAGTTATGACAGATGAAGCAACAGACATTGCCAATAGGAAACATCTAGCCTTTTGTGTAAAATATGTAGATTCTGAAACAGGTGATTTGAATGTGGACTTTATTAAAGATGTTCAGGTTGATGATGGAAAGGCAGAGACAATTTTCAGTGAAACCAAGGTGCTTGTTGAGGAAGATCTGAAGTTTGAATCATTTGTAGGCTTTGGTAGTGATGGATGCAACACAATGGTCGGGAAAAAATCTGGTGTGTCAACCCGTTTGAAGGAAATTAAACCGGACCTTATAACTGTACACTGTCACAATCACAGACTTGCGCTTGCAGCCAAGAACAGCTTTGAATCCATCAAAGAATTTAGAGACACTGACGAAGTGCTATCTGGTGTGTATAAGTACTACAAATCTTCAGGTAACCGGACACGATCACTGGAAAAACTTCAGAACATTCTAGATGAAAGTGATACTAAACGCATCAAACAAGTGGCACACACCAGATGGCTGTCCCATCTTGACGCAGTAACCTCGCTCAGGGATACATATCCAGCAGTGCTGATGGATTTAGAAAACTGTGAACAATCCGGAAATGATCGTGTAAGGATAGGTTCTGGGCCATCTGCTAGTGGACTGAGTAAGAAGTTAAAGTGTTACCAAACTGTGCATATTATTCACTTCCTGTGTGATGCACTCAGACCTGTCACACAGTTAGCTTTAACATTTGAAAAGAACAGTGTTGACCTATCCGTCATCAAACCACGAATGGATGCTGCCGTCAGTACATTAAGAAAACTTCAAACTTCAGATGGAATCAGCTTGAAGAAGGCAGAGAAACTTATGACAGACTTTAACATCACCCCGACTGAAGAACAAATGAACCATGTGAAACAAGCTGAGCATAACTTCATTGACAATCTCATTGATAACATTGAAATGCGTCTAGAGAACATTGATATCATTGACAGCATGGCTGTCTTCACTATGCAGAACACAGAATGCTTTGCTGGTAATGATGAAATTGAAATACTGGCCCATCACTTTGGATTAGATATAGATCAGTGCCTTCTAGAGTGGGACCAGCTGAAAAATGTGGTCAGAGACATTGATAATGGTAACATTGACTGTCCCTCCTCTTTAGTAAAGACAATTAGCAGTTTGAAAAACACTGCTGGTGACATCTTCCCTTCCATTGAAAAAATGTGTGCAGCTGCAGCTGTCCTTCCACTCAGCACTGCTGAAGTTGAACGAGTTTTTTCAGATGTGAATAGAACAGTGACTGATATAAGGAATCGTTTGAAGGTTGAAACAACAAAACAAACTGTTGCTAGTTCACAAAGGTGACAAATACCTTGACTTGAAAGAACAGTCAGATTGTGGCATAAGCAGAAGCCCGTAGAATTAATATTTAAGTTAAAGATGCTGAAAACTAGCTGAATTACTTGATATGACTGTATCTGTCCTTGAATACTGATAAAATGTGTGACAATTTAACTGTTTTCACTTTATGAGCTTGTGAATTTTTATGAATATTCTAAGCTTTGCACATTTAGCTTACCACTCTGTCTTTAAATTTTGTTAAATTTAAGGGTTTTGACAATTGACTGTTTTTACCAGAAAATACTCTCAATATTGTCCAATTATCTGGAAGTTTTCACAGTATCACAGTGCTTTTTGTATGATTTTTCAGAATAAGTCACTAAAGGGAGATAATAGAAACATTGTTAAGTTAAATGATAACATATTTGTTTGTATCTGTATCATAATGTGTACTATATGTAAATAATTCTTTTGATGTTTTGCAGTACATTTAAATACTTTAAAGAACTAGCTGAATTAAGGTTTTCACTTAAGTATCACAGTGCTGTTTGTATACATGTACTTTTTCAAAACAAAGTTACTAAATGGAGATAATAGAAACATTTGCAAGTCAAATAAGTTAGTCAGTTAAGTTGAATGATAACATATTTGATTGTTATTATGTGTACTATATGTAAATAATTCTGTTGATGTTTTGCAGTACATTCTGAATACTTTTCACTGAAATATTGAAGACAAAATTGATACAGCTAATTTCATCACAATTAGAATTGCTAGATTACATTATGAATGCTAATTTTGCAAAAGATATGAAATTATTCAACTGATTAAAGAAATGAACTGTATAATATTGTATTTGATTGTAATCCTTACTTCAATGCAAGGGAAGCAACACCATAATCAGGTGTAATTGTTCTAAAGCCCTCTCAAACAACATGTTAGAAAATGCCCTTCTTTCCTAATCGCGGTACGGATGCCCCCCTGCCCCTTTTTAGTAGCACCCTGCCCTTTTTGAGCCCTAGAAATAACACTATACATTAATACATGGTTTTATTCTGCCTGTTACCTCATTTCCTTAACATGCAAAAATGAAAAAAATTCTTAAAGCCACAAAACCTCTAGACTTCCACAAATTTTGCATGCTTTCTACCATTAAATTTCAAAAGATTTATTTAATAAATGAAGTTCTGATTCAAATGAGCTTTTGATACCGCCTTAATATCCAAAACAATGAGAAAAATATGGTAATTTCTGAGCACCACAAATCTTTCTGTTATTAATCTCTGAAACTCTAAAATTAGCTCTTAGCTTGTCTGTAACTCAAAGCTTAGGATCGTAAGTATTATTTTTCTTAATATCTGATATACTGGAACTTCATCCAGTTTATAGACAATAATTTTGCTGATACATCCAACTAATGAATCCAAAGGCAATATTTCCTGAGCTAGTATTTGCAAATATTATCAAAATACTGCATTAATTTTTATTCTAAGGCCTAGCAGTCTGACTTTAGACAGGAAAATAGAAATTCAAACCCCCTGGTGAACAAAACCGTTATTGATTCCATTAAAATATTATCTTTAATGGATGTAAAACCACCTACAGGAAATGCACCAGTGTTAATTGTTGATATCGGAAAGAAGAAAATAGTAAATATAGTCAGAGGTGTCAATTTGATAATAACAGTGTAGTACGAGTGGAGCTGTTATTTGTGTAAAGGCGCCATAAGGATAATAAAGACTTGTACCATGCAGACACATTTATATCTAGCATGTCTAACAATCATTATTATCTCCATGATGCCATAAAACTAATTTTTTGCAGTCTGGTTACTTGCAGCCATTTCTACTGCGCATTAATGTCAAGAAAATGAGAAAGGAAAAGATACAGTTAATTACTTTGAAAGATTGTACCTAAGACATCTCATTTTGATGCATTATCCTGATAGCAACATTACATGGGCTACAAGTACCGTTTTACAAGGCTTTGACAAAACTGCCATCATGTAACATTGGCATCTTATTCAGGAAAGAATAGACACTTACAGTAGTTTCTGTTATTTAAATGAAAGTGTTTAAATTTTCACCTTGAAGACTGTCAAAGATGATGATCTGTTTAGAGTCCCAATGAGGACTGTCACAGACGATGATGATGCTACAGATAATGATGATCTGTTTAGAGTCACAGTGAGGACTGTCACAGACGATGATGATGCTACAGATAATGATGATCTGTTTAGAGTCACAGTGAGGACTGTCACAGACGATGATGATGCTACAGATAATGATGATCTGTTTAGAGTCACATTGAGGACTGTCACAGACGATGATGATGCTACAGATAATGATGATCTGTTTAGAGTCCCAGTGAGGACTGTCACAGACGATGATGATGCTACAGATAATGATGATCTGTTTAGAGTCCCAGTGAGGACTGTCACAGACGATGATGATGCTACAGATAATGATGATCTGTTTAGAGTCCCAGTGAGGACTGTCACAGACGATGATGATGCTACAGATAATGATGATCTGTTTAGAGTCCCAGTGAGGACTGTCACAGACGATGATGATGCTACAGATAATGATGATCTGTTTAGAGTCACAGTGAGGACTGTCACAGACGATGATGATGATGCTACAGATAATGATGATCTGTTTAGAGTCCCAGTGAGGACTGTCACAGACGATGATGATGATGCTACAGATAATGATGATCTGTTTAGAGTCCCAGTGAGGACTGTCACAGACGATGATGATGCTACAGATAATGATGATCTGTTTAGAGTCCCAGTGAGGACTGTCACAGACAATGATGATGCTACAGATAATGATGATCTGTTCAGAGTCCCAGTGAGGACTGTCACAGATGATGATGATGCTACAGATAATGATGATCTGTTTAGAGTCACAGTTAGGGATCTTTTGAGTACAATGATGATCTGTCTAGAATCAAATGCACAGAGTTGATGTGAGGACAATCACAGATAATGATCTCACAGATGATGATGTCACAGATAGTGATGATCTGTTCAGAGTCACGGTGAGGGATCTCACAGGTAATGAAGATTGGTGTATTAATGTGTGTAACAACATAAAATTATTTGATATACACTTGCCCGTATCTACTTCTTGATAATCATCATTAATCATTATAAACAGCAAAAATTTATGGTGAATATTTGAAATACATGTACTTAAAGATTAAGATTTAGATCATTATTTTACATAACCACATCACTTCTTGTTCACACAAATTTAAATGGTGTAAAAGGACTGCACTAAAATAACTATTACTTTCCAGACAATATACATAACTATCAATACTATCACCCTAAACGAGTCTAATTCCGTTCTTATTCTAAAATACTACACTATCTGCAGAACCACCAGCTGTTCTACTGTACAAAACATCTAAAGTACATTATGTTCTAATCAGACCAAATTTTACAAACAAAAGAATGACGTAGAAGACGCTATATTGGGCAGATTTAAATAGGTTTGTGGTATAAATAAGGTTCACAGCCATATAAATCACATTCCTGTTTGAATTATTAATAGGCATGTCTGTCTATCTGGTTTCATACCTGCAGTCTCTGTATTTAGCAATATAAGAGCACATATTTAACTCATCCATACATGAAAACTCTATATATGTAACTTTTGCATTTCTTTAAACCAGCACAAAGAAGATGGTTTAAAAACTGACTGACAACAATCTTATCTTTGACCTAAAGGAAGGACAACTAGTAACTAATAAAATAACATATCACTGGATGCCGCATTCATGACAGATGTCATCAGTCTGTTCAACACTATCAGTTTAATTATTTATGATAAAAACAATGTGCAAAATAATATCACACATTTATCTGGTTTTCATTGATTATTGAAAAATATTCTCTTTCTATCAGAATAAAAGTACTCAATCACTGCCAAATGAACAGATTTACAGTTGTAATGCAATTGCTATTTTGCTAGCATATTAATTTCACAACATAATATTTACAAAACAGTCTCCTGATCTTTTATTGTTTTGATGTTGTGTAAGGAACTTGATCCAAACAGTTCTTGAAAACTCGCCCGCTACAAGAGCAATGAGGAACGAAGTGCTGCCAATAAAAAACATCACAACTAAAATCTGTGAAGGATCAAACTTAACACCTGCAAATAAAAACTTCACACATTAGAAAATTACCTTGTTTTTATGAGCATTGACAGAAGCATATCTAACAGTGCCTCTGAAGCCTGCTGCTGCTCGTGGGGGTCGTACTTCACCTGTCGGGGTCGTGTACTGACGTGCTAGACCATAGTCTAACATAAACACCTTTTTTGTTTGGTTTTGTAACCGTCCCATGGAAAAGTTGGACTGAAAATAACAAGCAAATTAAATGACATAACTAAAACATTATACAGCTTTTTATCACATTTTATGACTAACATTTTAGTATAGTCTATACAAATTTATTTGGACTTGACTGTGAAAACAGCTTTCAGCTTGTATGTACTTTTGTGACTGCTGTACAGTCTTAACCTTAGTCTTACAGGCCTGGAATTTCAGTGCGACATATTGTCTTCTTATATATAAAAATCTTTTGATGGACCTGAAACCCAAACGTGATAGATGGACATAAGGATTCAACTTATTTCTATGTCCACCTTCTTTTCTTTGAAAAAGGCAAAGAATCATAAATTACTTCAGAAGATATGAATTAATAGCTTAGTACCTGGCCCTGTGTCCACAAAACAATTTAAGATTTCAAGTGAAAGACATCGGTATAATATTATAATAAACATACAGGTTTGATATCCCTATGCAGAAAGCCCACATCGTGTATTGCCTCAATGCCCTTCAAAATTTGAGAACCTAATCGCAGGGCAGTACTAAGTGTAAAGCATCCCTTTGGCTGACTGCGTCGTAATTCTGCCAAGTTTTTGCCTTGCAGTGACATGACAACGTAGTTGTAATATTCATTACGCCCACAGCCGATAAAACGACACACATGGTCTCGACCTGAAAAAGAAATTAAATGAATATTGAATAACTTCATACAAAATGCAAACATACTGAGAACTCATTAATACTGGAGGGGGACTAATTTTCTTGGATTTCTTGATTCAGTCAATCTACAAAATTTAACCCCAAGGAACAAATAAAATTGGAATTCATTTTCATGTAAAAGTTGAATTCCACAAATTTATATCCCTAGAAATATCCATTTTCACCAAAACCACAAGATTACATGCCCATGAAATTAAATGATTTTACAGTATTGTAATTCATTTAAGTGCCATTAACAAAAACACATCAATGTTTGGTTCTTCAACCTGCAGAATTTTACAGCCATCTGGCCACTGCTAACAATTATTAGGATAGGATGAAACATGTGTATATAACTGCATAATTTTATATTACAACAATTTTAATTGCACTTTATATTTATAGGACATTTTTTTCCTTCTCTTTTTTCATTGGGTTTTAACGTCACACCCACACAGTAATAGGGCATTATGGCGATGTTACAGCTTTCCATGGTTGAGAAAGACCCAGGTGCCCCTCCAGGCATTATGACATCACCTGGGTAGAACCATCGACCTTTCATGAGCCTGCCGGATGGCTTCCTCATACGAATTCTGCGCCCCAAGTGAGGCTAAAACCCGCATTGATGAGTTGCAAGTGATTTGAGGTCAGTGACTATAACCACTCTGCCACGGAAGCCCCGTTGGTCATTATCTAGGTATCTACAGAGGACCACCTAAACTGTTGCATCATATAATGTTTATGGCAGATATAAATTTTATGTTGACTATTACGATAACTTTTTGGAAATATGAACAGACCTTGGAGTTTCTTGAGGACAGCCACCTCCATTTTGAGGACTTGTTTTGGTTGTTTGGCGGACTCAAGTTTGAGGGCAACAGGTTCCTTGGTAACTGTGTCCAGTCCTTCATATATCTCACCAAACCCTCCGCCCCCTACCTTCCTCACCTGTCAGAGAAAATATATTTGTTATATCATCTAAACTTATCTAAACCAATACTGTTTTGCATTGAAACATACCTAACTCGTACATTTCATCAGGCATTTTTTTGCCTCTACTGGCTTAATTCAGCACACATCTACTGTAATGATAACTTATAATCTTTACTTGTTCAATACATTCATGGAGTAACTAAAAGTGGAATAAATTCAAATACCTTTATGTAGCTGTTTTATTCCTTGTTCTGTTATTGTAGATCGGGAAAAGTTATTTTAGAAAACACATATTATACTAGAGATAATCCTGGTGAAACACAGTATCCCTAATTTACATAGACAGAGCATTCTATTTTGATATAACCAGAATTTGACTAAAAAATGATACTTGGTATAAATGTTTTTGCAACATGTGCCACCATAGCCTCATACACACAACATATATATTTATAAAATATTTGTACAGTGCTTAGTGATTTGATATTCATTATTTATGGTTTTTATTTATTTCTGTTTGCAGCAAATGATCGCTCCCCAGTGTCCGCAACAATTGTTTTATTCCAACATGTTGAGATATATAGAGGTATTTGAGCAAAGGGACTTCGAATTCAACATAAGCAAAGTTTTAGTATGTTTAATGTGATTTAAACATTGTGAAAATCCATAATTATATTAAGAAGTGATTTTGTTGAGACTTGAAAATTTCTTTGAAATAACCACAATTTGGAGATAAGGCAGTCTGAGATACCAAATTTCCACTGTAATTTTAAAGCTGCATGCCTCCAGATCGTTCGACAAAAAAAATAAATTTTTTTTAGATATCTTGAAATAAATGCTATATTTCTTAAGAAGGCTTTAAAACTTAATTACTGACAAACTTTATGTTACGGAAACACATGAGAATTTGCTGTTTTTACCACTTTTTACAATGAAAATTGAAAAGCGTTTGTCACGCTTTTACTCCAGGTAAACTGTCTTGATTATAAATATCTATATTTTGAGGTCATTTTTCACTACTTCAGCTATAGCGCTATTGGTTACGAAGACGGGAAAATGTCTTTATTGCTGTGGCAGTCTGGAGTTCGATTCCCGACGCGGTCATCTTGATTTGGAATTTTTTAAATACTTTAGAAATAGTTTTGACTTAGACACACTGTGGGCGCACTTGATTTCATGTCCAGAACAGAATCCTGAAAAAATATCATTACCACAGAAGATAAACATACCACTTTCCATCTGTCTTTGACTACTTGACCGGCCTGCAAAAGATCTTCTGTTGTCATGGTTACTCTTGCAGGTCACGGTCCTGTCAACCAATCAAAATCTCACATTATGTCAGATAACCTCACTGCTAACCAATCAGTCATCTTCTTCCTTTCATCATTATACAGTCTGAAAACAAATATGACACATTATTAGTTAATTAACAAAACATGGCAATTTCCTTTTTTGTAGAAAAAAAATATGACAAATTACAACACCACTTTTCTGTGATTTGATATCAATTTGAATACAATTAAATAAAAACAAAAACTGCCGAACACCAAAAACGAGAGCAAATTATACAACTGATTCATATAATAAAAGATAGTTATGCAGAATCTGCACTAAATTTTCCAACCTGATGCTAGTAAATACCCGTAGTCTTTATGATCAATGAGACCAGTACTCATAAATTTCTCCAAACTAATTCCAGAATATTTTCATGTTGCTCACATAATACCAGGGACATTAAGAATTGCCTGATGTAAGCTGTTAAGCTGGCAGACTTTCTCCTGAAATATGGCACCTTGATCAATAGATATGTACACCCAGATGAGGGGTAACTAACCTCTATTATGAAGACCAGAATAATAAAAAAAGAAACAAATAAAATCTAATCAGACCTCAGCTATTAGCCAATAATCAATAACAAATTAAGTTATTCCCCAAAGTCTGTCCTGCACATTAATTATACAAAGCAGGCAAATAAATTACTTTGCAGACAAATTTGTGTTTTCCTACAAGGTCATTAATCAAGGACTAACTTTTGTTTGGTGAAAGCAAGTGCTAAGACAAAACAAGCAAGTTTGAAAAGAAATAATAGTCGTTCACAAGCTGGTTGCTTTTAGAAATTTAGTTCTTTTTCTTTTTTTGATCAATCAAACATGTAAACTACTATATAAGTTTCTTTAATGACACAGGACACACATATGACAGACAGGCAGTTGGACATTTTCAAATTTAGGCCCTATACTATGTCTACCACTTTGTCCTTAATATTGCTTATTATCTAAATTGAGCCAGAATAAGCTAGACATTTCCTATTTTACCATTTAGTCACCTAAATACTTTTCTGAAAGAGCAGACATGCATACTTAGGTACTATAGCAAATCTGTTTATCAAAATATCCTCTCTATAAAACATCTGTACATATAGTTCCTACAGTTACTGTGCTCTCCTCATCCAAGTAACAATTTATGTGCTTTGCCCTGCGTTTTAACATCTAATATCTTTATTAAATTTAACAATGAGCCCTCAATGTTTCTCCTGAATCCATAGTCTAACGAAGGTCTGAGAAAATGGCATCAATAAAGTCAGAATTGTTCCATGGAGTAATAACTTATGTTACTTCTACACTTGATAGAGAGAAACAAGCAATAAACAGAAGTGGAGCAATTTTATTGCAACAGCAAAGCTAATATTGGTCAACATATTGCAACCAATGGAATTTCTGTTGTAATGGTAACAAGAGCTGTCTGTTGACAGCGCATTCGACAAATCCAAGAATTAATATAAGTATGGTTTCTTAGTTATTTTTCAAAATTTAATGGTCTAGCTAAAAAGATGTGAGTAGAAAAGTTATTTCCTCTTGCCTACACATAGAGGCAGGGCCCACACTGGGCTGAAAAAAGTTGGAGCCACCTTTTTTCTCGGGAACGGTAGGGAGGGTGCTGGAGAGGTTTCCCTTCCTGCGGCGCGTTGAAAATTTTTGTTACTTCCCATAAGCAAATGGTGATATTCTAGCTATATAGGGGGACTTTTGACTGAAAGTGGGTATACCTCTAAAGCAAGTTTTGTATTTTAAAATGTTGTTGGATGCAACCTGTCTGAAATATTTTTCCATTACAGCTTCTTTTTGTTATGGGCCTACTATGTAAATGCATGGCCCGGGGCTGTGTTTTTGGTGCTTTGTGCTTCCGAGAAATCTACCCTGATACAGGATTACATTTCAAATCCATTCCTAACTTTTAAAGACATTCAAAAAAGTTGGCAAACACCTTTACTAATTACTTACTAAGATCACAGACACGGGTCCAGTGTATTTTTTTTTTTTATTAATATAAAAAAAAACAACCTTTTTTCACACAAATATGCTTTCTATGTTAGTCAAATGAAAAAAAAAAAAAGATGACAAAAATCCGGTCACAGTGTCGTGTATGATATTGTGACCAGATTTTTTGTCATCATTTTTTTTTTCATTTGACTAACATATAAAAAGTATATTTGTGTGAAAAAAAGGATTTTTATATTAAACAAAAAATACACTGGACCCGCGCCTGTGACTAAGATACTGTCTGACGGTGGCGACATCGTTAAAAAATTCATCAAACCATTCATTATTTTGCCGATTTATTTATTAATTATTTCATCATGGAAATTAAAGGCATCAATCATTTAATCTGCCGTAATGACAACAAAACAAAAAGATTATTTTAACCCGATAATCGGTTGCTGTTTATTACACATTGTTATATGTAAAGTAAATGCAAACTGGGTAGTACTATCCCGAAATAAGTTAATTTTATAAGGTAAAATTATCGGAACCAGTAAACTGTTTTTAACATAATTTCTCGGAGGTTACGATTTAGAACGTCTGAAACAAAATGGCGGTCCAAATTACGAACATTTTTTCATTTTCGCCACTCGCGATTTTTCTTCGCCACTTTCATCGCAGATTCGCCAAATGGCTCGAGTGGCGAACGACAGCGTGGGCCCTGAGAGGCCATGATGGAAAGCAAGTGTTCAAAGATTCAGAGCCATATATCAAACAGTCTGAACAAAATATGAATGGTACGCGAAACTTAAACTAATTTCTATGTCAAAAAAGGGCCATAACTAAGCCAAAGTCCTTGTCCTAGTTATGTAGTCTTGCCTACATCTTGAGACTATGATGGTAAACAAGTTGTCAAAGTTTCAAAGCCATACGTCAAACAATTTAGATAAAATATAGACTGGTACGAAAAACTTAACTGATTTCCAAGTTCAACAAGAGTGCCAGAATGTCACAATACGCCTGTCACAGCAAATTTCTTTACACTAGCACCTGTATTTGCAAATGGAATTTTAATTTTGTGGTTGTTTGGTAATTATTGAAATTCTTTTGTTTTCCTAAATCCAAAAAAAATCATAAAAACTCCTTACCAGGTAGAGATACCTTAAAATACACCTAAAATTTGAAAGTAACATCTATGCTGTGTATATGGTCTTGGTTTTTCCCTACGGTCAATTATAAAAAAGTTACAACATAAGTTATTTATAGTAACAACTAAGGGAAGTTAATCTTAAAAAAAAAACAAAAAAAACAAAACAAGAGGGCCATGAAGGCCCTGTATCGCTCACCTGACCTACTGGCCTAAAGATCAGCAAGATTAATATTCTGACCAAGTTTCATTAAGATATGGTCATAAATATGGCATGGCCTCTAAAGTGTTAAACAGCTTTTCCTTCGATTCGACCCAGTGACCTAGTTTTTGACCAGACATGACCCAGATTCGAACTTGACCTAAAGATTACCAAGGTTAACATTCTGACTAAGTTTTGTGAAGATACAGTCATAAATGTGGCCTCTAGAGTGTTAACAAGCTTTTCCTTTGATTTGACCTAGTGACCTAGTTCTTGACCCCACCTGACCCAGATTTGAACTTGACTTATAAATCATCAAGATTAACATTCTGACCAAGTTTCATTAAGATATGGTCATAAATGTGGCCTCTACAGTGTAAACTTGCTTTTCCTTTGATTTGACCTGGTGACCTAGTTTTTGATCCTACATGACCCAGATTCAAACTGGACCTTGACCGCCTCGATAGCCTAGTGGTAGAGCGTCCGCTTTGAGTGCGGGAGGTCGTGGGTTCGATCCCCGGCCGCGTCATACCAAAGACGTGAAAAATGGTACCAGTAGCTCCCTTGCTTGGCGCTCAGCATTAAAAGGGAAACTGGCCTCTTCTCTCATACCCTCGTGGCGATGGATACCATCAGGAATGAGGTGTCGAGAGTGATTAATATAAGTTGTAGAACTTCCGTCACAATCGACCTAAAATAAATTATGTATAAACTAAACTGGACCTTGAGATCTTCAAGATTAACATTCTGACCAAGTTTCATGAAGATACAGTCATAAATCTGGTCTCTACCGTGTTAACAAGCTTTTCCTTTGATTTGACCTGGTGACCTAGTTTCTGACCCTGGATGACCCAATATCGAACTCGTCCAAGACTTTATTGAGGGTAACATTCTGACCAAGTTTCATTAAGATTGGCCCAAGTTCTCTAGAGTGTTAACAAGCTTTTCCTTTGATTTGACCTGGTGACCTAGTTTTTGATCCCAGATGACCCAATATCGAACTCGTCCAAGATTTTATTGAGGGTAACATTCTGACCAAGTTTCATTAAGATTGGGCCAAAATTGTGACCTCTAGAATGTTAACAAGCTTTTCCTTTGATTTGACCTGGTGACCTAGTTTTTGACCCCAGATGACCCAATATCGAACTCGTCCAAGATTTTATTGAGGGTAACATTCTGACCAAGTTTCATTAAGTTTGGGCCAAAATTGTGACCTCTAGAGTGTTAACAGTCAAATTGTTGACAACGGACGACGACGGACACAGGGCGATCACTAAAGTTCACCTTTGAGCACTTCGTGCTCAGGTGAGCTAAAAATTGTAAGTCCACAAAAAATTCCTTACCAGGTAGAGATAGGTCAAAATAAACCTCAAAATTGGATGTAACATGCATGTTATACTACAGTAAAGTGGTCTTGATTTTTCCTAAGGCTAGTAATGAAAAAGTTACAATATAAGCTATTTATAGTAACAACAAAGGGAAATAATTCTAAAGAAGGGACCTGCACATGACACTTCGTCTCTTGATGGTGTACAATTGTGCCAAGTTACATCAAAATTCCTCCATGCATGAAGAAGAAATGCTTCGGACAAAGTCATTCTTGTATCTGACCTTTGGCCTCTAAGTTTGACCTTGACCTTAGACCTAGGGACCTGGTTCTTGCACATGACACTCTGTCTCGTGGTAGTGAACATTTGTGCCAAGTTATATCAAAATCTCTCCATGCATGAAGAAGAAATGCTCTGGACAAAGTTTTCATTCTTGTACCATTTGACCTCTAAGTGTGACCTTGACCTTAGACCTAGGGACCTGTTCTTGCGCAAGACACTCAGTCTCATGATGGTAAACAATTTTGCCAAGTTTCATCAAAATCCCTCCATGCACGAAGAAGATATGCTCTGGACAGTCATTCTTGAATTTGACCTTTGACCTCTAAGTGTGACCTTGACCTTACACCTAGGGACCTGGTTCTTGCCAAGTCCAAAATGGGCCATAATTCAGCCAAAATTCTTGACAGAGTTATGTTCTCTTGCCAACAGAATCTGATAGAGACTGTTATAGTAAACAAATGATCAAAGATTCAAAGCAACAGGTCAAATAGTTATGGCAAAACACTGACTTGTACAAAAACTGAACCAATAAGCAAGTCCAAAAAGGGCCATAGTTCAGCCAAAATACTTGACACAGTTATGTACGCTTGCCTACAGATAGAGACTGTTATATTAAACAAGTGATAAAAGTTTCAAAGCCATATGTCAGTTTACACAAAATATGAACTGGAAGGAAAAACTTAACCAAGATTTGTAAGTTAAAAGGGCCATAATTCACAGAGTTATGTACTCTGGCCTAAAACAGGACATGGTGATGGTACACAAGTGCTGAAAGTTTCAAAGCTATATGACTACAAAATGTGGGCTGGTACGAAAAACTTAACCTGTGATGCTGATGCCGATGCCTTGGTGAGTAGGATAGTTCTCCTTATTCTTCGAATAGTCGAGCTAAAAATTGTTGAATATCAAAACAAAATACAATGGTCTTGCAACCTGTTTACTTTCGAAAAAAAGGAAGTTTCATCATGAAAATGCTGAGTTAAATGCTTATAGGTGTTTAGTAAAGTTCTTGCAGGGATTTTTTTTTTGCTTTGTTGAGATTTCCAACTTTTCTCAGAAGTGTTTCTGTTATATAAAAGCAGTCAGTAATGTAAAAATGTTTCTATATTTCAAAGCAATACAAACTTTTTTTGTCTCAGTGAAACAAATATGAACTAGAGATTGTTTTCCATGAAAAACTTTGTCTCCCATCACTGTCACAAAATACGCCTGTCTAAATATTCAGTTACGTATCATAAAGGTAATAATGTTGATGCTGTATGCCTTGTTAACCCCAAAAAAGAGTAACAAGGAATCAAGGTATTTGTGAGGTTCCATGTGGGATGAAATTGACTATTGGATCAAAACTGTTTGAATGGACAAGGCTAATTTCACAGATTTTGAGTAATTGAAGGGCCATAATTCAAGAGTGCCTAAGGCGATTTTGGTGGTTATCGAAACTGGTCGAGATATTATGCCCAAAAACATTGCCACCAAGTTTGGTGAAGATCAGATGAAAACTTTTCGACTTAGAGAGCGACAAGGCTAAATTCGCAGTTTTTTGAGTAATTCAAGGGCCATAATCCAAGAGTGCCTGGGGCGATTTGGGTGGTTATTGAACTTGGCCGACATATTATGCCCACAAACATTGTCAGCAAGTTTGGTGAAGATCGGATGAAAACTGTTTGACTTAGAAAGCGGACATGCTTTTGGATGCCAACCGCCGCCCACCCATCCGCACGCCCGCCACAGGTGTTCACATAATATGCCCCGCTCTTTCAGAGACGGGCATATAAAAATAATCACCTTCTCTAAATAATTACTTTTAGTTTTAGACAAAATGTCACAATATCCTATGGAATCTATCAAACTTGAAATGATTCTCTTGAGGCAAACTTTAATGTAACACTGGCTTAAGGAAAGTAACCAAAACTGTTTGGTTCAACTTAAAATTTTGAGCGTCTTTCTTTATTAAGTTGAAAATTTTAATCTAATCTTCAAAAATCTGCACCAATCAATCATCCTGTCTAATTTTTCTCGGAAAGTTTGTAAGTAAAACATTCTATCTTAACAATCCGTCAAGCCTACATCTAACTGCACATTATCACTTTTCCAGACTGATGTATTTATTCTCAAAGCCCATTGAGGAGCATTATAAGGAGACATTCAGAATTTCAATGAATTTCAGGAGTTTTGGTGAAATAATATCACAATCCCTTGATAGATGGTTGAGTTATAGATGAGACAGGGGGAAAAAACCCCTATTGACCTTTTACTTCCAAGTGTGACCTTGACTTTATAGCTAAAGTCTTGATGTCGTCGCATTACAGAGAACATTTATGCCAAGTAATATCAAAACCCCTTGTTATGGAACGAACACAAAAGAGCTGACAGATAAGACAGAATAACTGATGGACAGAAAAGCACAATCCTGTAGTCCTGAAACTGGTATTCAACCTGTAGGGGTCTAAATAAGGTAAAGCTAATATGCTGATACACTAATCCACAGATCAGTTTACAAACTGAACTTTCTTTCATTAAAATCAAACAATAATTTCAGCATTTGTGCAGAATAGGATAGTGGTTATATCCTTGTCTGACTAGTTTTCAGGTTTTGTTGAGTAATTTAGATTTGTTTATAACCCATTCCATTAATCTTTGAAAGCACTCTACAGAAAGTAAAGAACCACAAGTCAGTATCTACATTACCAGTTAAAAGACAGTCAATTGCTGCAGGTCATGGAAAAATCCACAATTTGCATACACAATGATGATTGCAAGCTATGAAATGTAAGATTTCCAGGAGAATAAACGAGAAATCAATAAGTTACACTAACTTGTCTTAAATAATAATTGGTAAAATATCAAGTACTTGTTACACCATTTGCTGAAATATTCAGAATCTCAGAGCCACATTTTACAAGGGACATTTCATCTGATGAAATTATTTTGCTGAAGGAAAGGTATATCTGAGAACAGTATCGTCTACAGACTTTTATTGATGAAATTGTCATAATCAATACTGGAACAAAGATACGTCTTGTAAACAAGGAATACATAATACAGAATAGAGCATACAATAGCCAGTATCTATTGGTAGACTGGACAAAATCGTAACATCATCAATAAAAATTAAGTTTTCAAACATTTTTTTCTTTTTTATTGTTATTTAGAGACCTGACTAAAACTATCATATGCAAAATGAACAATGATCACTAGCTGAACAATAACAAAACTTAACATTGAATAACAGGAAGAACTAGTATTATAAAAATAAAGATGAACAACAGAATATATGACATTTTCCAACAAGTACACAAAATAGTCTGAGTAATGACCAATATTCCAAAAACAATTTGCACGCCAATATACTATATGCTATACGCAAATGTTCTATATGCTATAACTGTGACCTCCTGCACGTCATTATCACTCTGTATGTGGAAAAAAAGTGTTAATGTCCGTCTCTCTTAAGACTTTCAACTTCATTAACTGCTAAACTCATCTTACTCATCCTAAAAACCATTAAGTGACAAAAATAGAAGCAAGTCATAAAATTACTATTCTAAACCTATCCGTTTACAAGATTGGTGAGGATCAAACTAAACTTAGCTGCTGCAATCACTTCCATAACCCTGCACATGACCCTTGACTATAGACCAATGCAAACCTGACTTTCGTTTTCAAGTTTAGCCTGTTTACTTTCATTTTCTTTACTTCCAGGAAAAGCCGAAGGTTGTCTGACGTCACTTTCTGTGTCGTTAAAAACATGCGTATGCCATGCGAGATTGTACAAAAATGTGCCCGTTGTCCTAAGGATATGACCTTAATTAACAACTGGCCTGCTGAGACCTCAGTAACAACAAGAGTTGTCCGTAAGACAGCGCGCTTCACTATTCGGCAATTTGACAGTAAAATGAAATTATGTCTCAATAAGAGACCTCTACCTTAAAATTTAAGTATGAAAGGGGCATAATTTGGCCAAAAATACAAATCAGAGTTATGGGGATTGTTACCACACATGCAGATGATGCGGATAAAGCTACATTTTAAGTTTCAAGTCATTATCTTATATTGTACTAAAGTTATATCCATACATGTGATCTCCCGCGCGGGAGGGTCAAAATCCCGATTTTTTCACCTTGCCTCCCGTCTCCCGACAAAAACCATGTTTCTCCCGCTTTTCAAAAAAAAAAAAAAAAAAAAAAAGTATTATGACTGGGTTGATAAATACCGAGGAGTGCCAAACATGTTTGCACAGTAAATCAAAGTGTCACCGAGTGTTGTGTATTATACATGTTTGACACACATGTAGCTGGAGGAAAGAGTTGTTTTTCACAGGTGAATTATTAATTGTTTGTTTTGATAAGGGATTAGACAAGCAGGGCATTTTCCACCTGTCTCACGGGGCCGAATATCTGCCCGTTTTCATTGCCAATTAAGCTCCATCTTTTACCAATTTGAAGCAAAAAACTCCCAGTCATAAGAATTAATTCCCAACTGAAATGAATTTTGATTATTCAAAGAAAAATTCTGCTCGGTAGATCTAATAAAATCACATAAATAATTGTTGGAAAAACCAACCCATTACTATTTTTAGAACAGGAGTGTTATTTCCCCTTATGGAGTTACGCCATTTTCTTCCAATGTTTACCAAATTAATTTGCTATTTCATTGAAAATTGGATGAAAACACACACTCATTTATTTGATAACATCAATCTACATTATTTTGGTATTAAGGGTAAATACATGTTGATGCATTTCTGTCTTCTATTTTTCATGTCAAAATCATCAGTATTTTTATACGAAAGTGGGTGGGGTAAGGAATTTACATAATTTATGAGTTGTGTTCAGACCAATTTAGAGCTTCGTTTTTTTTTTTTAAGTCCTCGAGTAGAATACATGTTCACCTTCATTTCAGACCTAAATTGAGACTTTGTTTCTACAAATAATCTGTTAAGAAAGTTTAAAGTTAGAACAAGAGGGAGCTTCTGTAAGATACTTAGATAGCATGCTCGACTTCTCTCAGTGATTGACTCTGAATTAAAGCTTTGCAGTAAAAGGGGCAATTAAAGCTTTGCCAGTAAAAGGGGCATAATAGTAAATAGCTTTGAATGTAACAGAGATATTAGACATTATATAAAACTTTAACAAACAAAAAATGAAGTTAAAAAGTGGCATAACTCTGTCAAAATTCAAATCAAGAGTTATGAGGATTGTTTCTTCTGGTGTAGACTTATATACATTATTTTGTGGCCAAAAATGTTGGATTTTGTCTCTACGTTATGTGTCCGCGCGCTTAATTTATGTCGATAAAAAACCTCCAGTTTTGAGACCCCAACTCCAGCTGAAAAATGGCAAACCTCCAGTTTTGGGATTCTGAACTTATCACATGTATGGTTATATCCAGAAAGCAAAGACTGCCAAAACACTTTAAGTATGAAAGGAACGTTGAGCAGAGCTAAACAAAATGTCTTCCCATGTAAAGCAAAAAAAAAATTAAAACTAACTTTCATCTATATGGGCAAATATCATTAATACAATTATGAACAATATTTTTCCAAATCAGCAAATACTTGTTACATATGTACCATAGACACTCATGTATAATGCGCATTTTTTAGACCCCAGGACCACCCCCGAATCGTGTGTACCCATTATACACAGGTATATACAATTTTCCAGCTTCAAAACAAGTTTGTTTACGATTTTCGCCATTTTGGTAAAGGGAAACTACTTTCAGCACTAACTGTGTAGGCTAAAAATTACGATTGCCATTACGTTCCGTATTATCTTTATACGACACAGGACCACTGCTGGTATAAGGTATTAGATAATAGTAATTTATTTTTCCTTAAACAAAATTAATTTTATATTAATTCAATTGTATTTTGAAGAAAGAAATATCAAAAATTGTAAGTATTATAATACTAATAAAAGATTGACTATAATCTTTAACCGAGATCAAACTGTGAACAACAAAACTGACACAAGGCATGACACTAATAACAGTTACTGATAATTAATGATCATTTGATCTATGAAGTTTTAGAGATGGTAACAAAGGATGATCACACCTTTTGATATCAGTTTGAATTGAGAAGTTGATGTAATTTTTAAAGATGCCATTCCAAGATATTGAAAACAACTGCTTTCTACGTCTTCTGCTTCTATTGGATACTCGTCTGCAAATCCACTGAGTAGACATCATCGACGAGGTGCGGGTGTAGGAATTGTGCTCCATTTAAAACGCGACCTTACTTGACTCCAGTACACGGCGTCAGGCGTTCCAAGATAAAACTCTTTAAAAAAGTGAACTTTATACTATACAGGTGATATCTATTTACATTGTGACATGGGTGTCGACAGCTGTCTTGAAATTGTTCAGGCTGTCCACTGTTGTGATGTTAACTGGTAGATTGTTCCACTGGACCGCAGTTCATGGGAAGATGTTTATAAACTTCAAGTCTGCAGTGTCATAAATTTTACACAGTCTGTGTATCTTGTCGACAGACGTGGATGGTATTCAGCTGGAACTGCAACTAGGTTGTTAATAACTTTGTACATGAGGATTACGTCAGCACATTGTCGATGTTGTTCAAGTGTTGGCCATTTCAGATGTTGCAGGAGAGACGTTACACTTCCCGGGTTATTATAGTTAAAAGGCCGGTTCATTACAAAACATGCTGCATTCCTTTGTATTTGTTCAATCTGTTTTATGTTTGTTATTTGTTGGGGGTTCCATATTGTTGATGAGTATTCAAGTTTTGGTCTAACTAGTGGCAGATATGCTCTTTCTTTTAATTTGATAGGACAGTGTTTTAGGTTTCTTTTTATAAATCAAAGTGTTCTTGAAGCTGTTGATGTTTTTGAATCAATGTGATGGTTGTATTTCAAACTGTCTTATATTTTGATGCCAAGATATGGATGGTTTTTAACAACTTCTAGTATTTGATCTTTCATCTTGTACGGATATAAAGATTTATTTCTTTTATGTATATTCATAAAAAATATTTAAATTTAAGCAATAACGATATCCTGTTGGTTTTATTCTTAAGAAAACAAAAAATTGATAGTACAGCGAGACAGATTCCACTCTCCGCCGCGGGGTAATTTATTTATGGTGTTGTTGTAAATCCTACTTTCGTTTTCAATCTACCTCAAAATTGACCAAAAATATTTTTTCCCCAGGATTTTGGGCGCAAATCGGGAGTGGGCATTATACATGGATATTCTATGGTATTTAGATAAATACAAATGAAATTTTAGCAAAAAAACAAATCATGCAACTCCTAATCAATGGTTTTCACATAAAACAGTATTTGCAGAGAACAATCCTAGCCTAAAGAAATAATAAAATTTGATTAGTATCCATCAATGCCAGCCCAGTTTCATACATAAAGTCAATAAAACCTGATCAGAAGAAAAGCCACAGAAATCACTGACATTGCTCCGCTATTTGATAGATAACATTCCACAGAAATCTACCGATGTAATAAGTCTTCGCTTTTTTAAAGAAAAAAATACCCTATTCATCCTTGTTAAAGACCTTCACTTTATATATATAAAGGACACAAAGTCAGTCCAAGGAAGCAAAGACCTGTATGGTTTTACTGTTATATTATAATGTAACACCAAAGCCATAGAGGTCTTTGTTTCCTTGGTGTATTCACCACTCCATCTTGAAGAAAGAGACGATGGACTGCAAAGACCTGTGTTTTGCTGACCTGTACCATATTGCAAGGACTGTCTGTCATACCTGCCAAAATCATATTGATTTCACCAAGACCTTGATTAAGATTCTCTATTGAAATAAATAGCTCCAAAGTGGCTTTAATTCTAGTTTACAGCTAGGATGAACCAGACAAATTCAACATATTTTTACTTTTTTAATCTTTGAAAGGCAGGCATTTATAGTATTTAAGATTTAACTCGGGAAAACAAAAATGGTGACAACTTCATCTCATAGCTTTATTTCACATACTTTACAATAAATATGCATATATAGGTCAATTTTCACATTTACATGCACACTCTGCTCTTCCATGAGCTATAACATCTAGATAAATGTAGAATAATCATCACCTCAGTGCAGAAAGTTGGTAACTGCATTGACATATTGAAGCATTTATCTTGTTTTTGCGCTGTGGTGAAGATATGTCAGTATACCATTTGTGAGTTTCAATAAATCTCTATCATGGGAGAGAGAGGAAGCTGCTGATATCCATTTTAGAGTGAGAGCAATTCAACAGAATATTGTATGGATGTTAGATTGTAATACCATTGCTTCATGCAAATCCGTCATCCATCATAAAGCATTTAGATGCTGATACTTTCACAGCCAGGAATCAAGCAGTCTGGTTGGTTTGACAGACAATCTATGATTACTTCCATCAAAAATGTATGGTTGCATCCAAGGCAATTTTTCTAGAGATGAACTACTTAAAATCTGTATCTCTCTTTACCTACCCTCATATTTCATAATTGTGCAACAATAACAAGAGGGCCCTGAAGGCCCTGCATTAATGCTCACCTGACCCTAGTTTATACCCCAGATAACCTAGTCTCTAAATATGGGAGTTTATTTTACATGTTCATGACAGATATGTAGTTCTTCTTCTCTTCATTTCCATTCATTGTCATTTTTCACAGTGTAAAGTCATATTAAATTCCTTCATTTGATTTAAAGGTATTACTCTAAATATTTAAAATTTTAAAAAAAGTACAAAAGGAGACAACTGGACAAAGTTGATCCTATACAGCCTTGCACAAACAAAGTCTGGTGGTGGTATGATAAGAGCTCCTTCACAATACAGCAAAACAGGTGCAAACTTAAGCAAGACATTTCATATTAAAATAAAACTGGTATTTAAACATTACCTGTAACTCTCAATAATATCCGTATGAAAGCCAAATAAGTACTTAATTTGTATTCATAAAAAAATCCATAGAACTTTTCCATGGAACATTTACGACATATCTTTTGATTTTCCAACTATAACAGTACTGCAGCCATTGTAACTGATATATTGAACATCTATATGAAGTGACTGGGATCGAAAACATGGGAACTACGCAAGACAAGCATGGATCAATACCATCGTTCTTCAGTCTACGCAATACTCTTTATAGCAAGGCATGCATTCTGCATTCCATGTTGGTAAATGCATCTTTCACATATCACAGGATTATCATTCATCGTAACAAAGCCAGGCGCTTTAAATTCATGTCTCCCTCGGGAAATCAGATAGAACACTTTAAAATTTCTTACAAACACAAGGCAGTATCTATCATCTACAGAAGATGGAACTATTGATATTTATTGTGCAACAGAGATTCCACATAAAAACCTGTCTGCCATTATGCAAATTTTTAAAAAAATTAAAGAGACAATCAATGGTGACATTACTTGTTCTGCCACAGTGTTACAGAACATGTTTATATTCAAAGAGTATGCTGAGCTATTGCACTATTTGCTATTTTTTTTATCATTTTAAGAAGATGGATTTCTAATCAATACTTCTCAGTACTTCAAATTATATATAAAATCACATCTAGGATGTTGATAACTCAGAGAGATTATTTTTGATGATCTATGGTAAAAGATTTGTCTCAGCATTTATTTATTTTTATTAAAATTATTATAACAATAAAGTTAATGAAATGAACATAATTATATAAATATTCAGTGTCAGGACAAATATCTGTTACTTGCCATCACGGAACATGAAGGTAGGTTCTCATTTCACACAACTGATAAGTCTGTCCAAAATAAATCATTTTTATAACTATATAATTATCAGTTATTTTGCCCCAAAAAGCTGACTGTCATTTAGCAAACTAAACCGCATGCTTCTTGCTATTTTTTCCGAAAAACAGGACATATGCGATTGCATGTGCATCTGTACGTCCATCTGTCACACTTAATAACCATTCAAGGTATCAGCTTTAAACTTAACATACAATGTCATAAAATGACCTCAAAGGTCAAATTTGTCAGTCTTATTTTGCGTGCAGACCATACCTTAGTAACAGTTCAAGGTATTGACTTCAAATCTGGCAGATAATTAGGTGGGCAGATTATTAGGTGGAAATGAGATTTTGTGTAGAGCACATAAATAGGGTTAGTAAGTCAAAGGTCAAGGTAAAAAATGGACCTCAAATGTCAAATATATATGTATTATTTGTGTCCAGAGCATTATCTTAATAACTATTCAAGGTACTACCTTAAAACTTGACATAATTGAAGGTGGCAGTGAGAAAATGTGCACAGACCAAGAACCTAGTTGTTAGGTCACAGGTCAAGGTTGGAAATTGAGCCAAATGTCAAATCTGTCCCTAATTTTCACGTCCAGAGCATAACTTAAAAACCATTCGCTGTGCTGACTTCAAAGTTGGTTTATAGGTAGATGGCTGTGGGACAATGTGAAGAAAGAATGTACTGGTGCCAATGGGCCAAAGGCTTAAGTCACAAAGTTAACATATCTCAAGAGTCAAATCTGTCATTCATATTTTGTGTCTAGGGCACAACTATTCCAGAAACTTGGAATATAGGTTGATGGTGATGAGAACATTGGCTTGCATCTCAGCGTATTGTAGATTCAACAATTACAGTATATGCAAGTGAAATGACAGTACTTTAGAATGTAAAAGACTAAAAATTGACAGGCAAACTGCAGGAATATCTGTAACTATATCTTGTTCAGCTAAAACAAAATAAATCTGCATCATCCATCCACAAAATTAATACAAATGAGGGAATAAATTTAGCAGTAAAGCATTTTGTACAGTGCATATTTCAATTTCTATTACTTCCAGCAGAAAATGCTTGGTCATGATGATAATTAAAAAAACAAAAAAACTTGAGTTATCAATAAAGGAGATTTATACCCCAAAACATTACTTTGATATTTTGTGATCATGAACTTTGACCTCCGAGTGTCACCTTAACCTTGGACATAGCAATCTGGGTCATGAGGTCTGCCTGCCGATTTGATGAAGTAACTGACTGTTGCAAGTTTTATGAAAATCTTCCATGTCGTTTAGATATGGAGTACAAAGTTAAGCCATAGAATTAGAGCTTTGACCTCCAAGCGCAACCTTGACCACAGACCTATCAACCTGGGTTGTGCTCTCTGTATGCCGTCTTGATGAGGTAAAGAAATGATGCTAGTTTCATGAAATATGACAACATGGACCAGACACAAAGTTAACCTACTTGACCTTTCACCTCAAAGTGTGACCTCAACCTTAGACCTAGAGACCTGGGCTATGCTCTCTGCACATCTCTTAAAGAGGTTTTTTAACTCATGCAGGTTCTATAAAACTCTTCCGAGCGGTTAAGAAGATATGAAGCGAACATGATGGACAGACAGACGGACGGACAGACAAATGGACTGACAATCATGATCCCAATACAGCCACATTTACTTTGCATCTGGGGGTACAATGAAACAAAACAGTCAGCAGAATAACGAATGGACTGTTTCCTGGAGTAACAAACATTTAATATCTGTTCTCTACAATGACAAATTTCTACGACAAACTGTCTGGAAAAATATTAATCACAGATGAATAATAATTCCAGTATTTCTTCCCTTTACCAACTGGTCAATATGATGTATGACCATCTAAAGTGGAATATCTTAGTTGGGCAAGTAACCTAACTGCAATGCCCGTAATGAAGCTAAAACACAATCATAGTCTTTAGAAACACCTCAACAACATAGTCCTGCTTTTTTCTGTTTAAGATTGTACATACTGAAATAGAGATTGACATTACCTTAGTGGAGGACTACCAAACAAAGCTTTGTTTCTTCTCAGCACACTTCTTGTCTGTATACAGTAGTGTTTCTCACGCTGATTCTACAGGCAAACCTGAAAAAGAATAAACTATGTCTGAATGATATCCAAGATATTCCTAGAAAAACTCTTCTCCTTTTTGTATTTGAACAGGTTACATGCATCACATTTTGACACAGAAGATGCACTAAATCGCAAGATGTTTGAATTGAAGGAACATACTTATGTATTGTTCATGTAAATTTTCTATCAAGAATTTTGAAGAGACACAATGTAAATAATTTGCAATTATCCCAACTATTAAGCAGGTGTACTTCAAATATTTAAGTATCTTGAACAGAACAACTACATGTCATGGATCTATTAAAATATGCTTATGCATTTTGAAACAAACTTTGATATACCCACAAGAACTTATATAATCCAGTATGCAAACAAAACATTCTAAAATATTTTCTTTGTAAATTTCATTTCCCAATTTCATTATAGATATTTCTCACCCGTGTAAGATATATAAGGACTTAGTGGAAAAACAACATAAATATTATCTTATACTGATAAAGTCTAACAAATCACCTCTAAAGATCCATTACTCATAATAATGTGTCAGAATATTATGAATATGGAATACTATCTATATTAGGGAATGTTGGGAGTCTTTGATGCCAGTGATAATAACAACATAACTTTTAAACTGAAATGAATCATCCAGACAAAATGATTTAGTAAATCTAAAGTTATTTTCTTTATTGATTTCATATTTTTTTTCATATTCCAGATTGATTTCATAAATGTATTAAATGGAATTCATATATATCCATAATGTATCAAAATCACTATCAGTATGTCCAGTTTATGATTTCATCATGACTACAACAAAAACAATTTCAGAGACATGAAAATCAATTCAGAACAGATATTCATTCTGTTCTCGCATTCATTTCACATGTCATTTAATTAATAATGCAGGAAAACACTGATCAGAAAAAATGGTATGTGGATAACAATATACTTGTGTTTTCTAAGGTTTTGCATTCTCGACACACAGGTAAATATATAACGAGAAGGTCTGAGACCAGATAAATTGCTCAATACAGCCCGGATGGTTTAAGCCATTGATTACACTGTTGAATGTTTTGCCGCTATGATACATTTCCTATGCTATGATACATTTCCTACGTGTTGCATGGATACATTATATTAATATATACTAGATGGTGAATAAACCACTGTATATTATGTTCATAATTCTCTTACTTTTGTACACTACCATTTATTTTGTTTTGCTTATTTCATACTTATTTCAATGCTGTGAAGTTGGACTTTTACTAACAGTTAGTTCTCAGTATAGACCTTAATATGCAGGGGCAGCACTTTTCTTCAGCCCTAGACACTAACAGTAGTAACAGTATGCTGGATTTAACTTACGAGGTAGCAGATTGAATCAATGAGTGCACCGGTTTTCAACTTGAAAGATTACAATCCAAACAGTTTCTGTAAATATTGTCTTGCATCATAATCAATGGACCTCCATCCTGCTCTGCTACCTTCCTGCAATCGTTCTGGCATACATATATGGAGCCCCTAAATTTATGCTGTTTTTTCTACTTTCAACAAAACTTTTTTCCAGGCACAAAATATGTATGACACAGGGGCGGTGAAATCTGATTTCGACTTGCTTGTCCGTTTTTGTCAATTGCTGTATTGTACTTGACTGTATGAAAGTTATTTAGTAAATTCTGGTCAAATTTCACTTGTCCGTACAAGCTTTGGGACAACCTGGGCAATACGGACAATTGAATTTGCCACCCCTGCTGACAGAACCAACATCTGAAAACTGGAATATTTTTTCCATTGGAAACTGTTATTAGGATGCACTATGGTAAAATCTAACCTTGTACAGAGGCAGTATTTCCAATACATCCGGGTATCAGCTGGACATTACATAAATGACCAGTTTATGTCTATTGTTGACCATACCAAAGTTTCATTAAACATGCTTCTATTTCCATTAACTTTCATAAAACATGAAACGTGAAAATACCTAAAAAACAAGTTGTTTACCAGAGATTCCAGTTTTAGCTAGTATATTGATTTCCAATACCCAATATGATGGGAGTATGAACCAACAAGGTCCAGGTGACTCAACTTTACTTTATGCCACTTTGGGATAATTATGACTCAGGTAAATCACATAACTCTATCCATTTAGTACAATAAAGTCAGTTTCTCATCACTTAAACAAGAAAATAATCTGCTAAAGATATTCCAAGTGTAGGAAAAATGTTAATGGACAAGCACTTTCAATCATGAATTTCTACAGCCCTGCAACAATCATCCTGGGTAAGTGATTCAACCTATGGATAAAGATCTGTGTGTGAAAGATTTGACAACAACTTAAATATAGAAAAATGGTCAAATAGCATCGAAACTTTACCCAAGGTGCTGACACAGATGCTAACGCTGGGGTGAACAGGATAGCTCTCCATATACTTCACAACCTAGGCAAACATCACATACTAAATCATTTAAAGACTGTAGCCACTAAATGCACTTCCCTCTCTTATCTTCTTGATCTTCTTATATAGACTTCAAGCAAATGTCCACCTTTGAGAGGTACTAGTCTTGGCAAATACATACCTTTCAATGGAGGCAGAAAAGCCAGATACAGTAATTCTGACTACCAGTCAAAATCAAGTTTACTTCAGACTTAAATAATAACCTTTGAGGTTAATCAGACACACAAATTATATACCTCTCAAACTTCCTGACAACTTAATGACTGTAATTTCACCAGTTTATGTTGGAATCAATCTGTATGTAAAACAACATAATTAATACTTAAAAACAAAGTGTGGTCAACTTTTCTCTCTATTCTAACCAATGACCATTCAACTTTATAATTAAAAATAGACAGAAATAAGAAAGGACACATTTTTTCTTGGAATTCGACAACTGTAAGTTGAAAACAGACTGAAGAAAACAGCCAATCTTCTGATTGCTAAAAAACACCCTCCTCTCCTCATTAATTTAGACTCTAAACTGTCATGACAAGATTAAACATGGAGTCTTTTTTCTACATCTTCAATTTACTTTGACAAGATACAATAGTATTTATTACATTGAATTTTATATCTGAAACTGGCCTGCATTGCAAACAAAGTGTAAGGTAGTCCTAATGTGATGTAAAAAGACATGAAAGCTAAAATGCATTTAGGTTATTATTGAACTATTTCTGTTTAAGACGACATTACATCACTTCTTATCAAATATGCATGTGATGTTCCAACTATACATTATAGATTTTATTGAACATTACCAGTAAGATGTCAACAATGTCGTGATTTTTTATGGTAAATTCTCCTCTTCATGGTCAAACTAAATTATAATTCTTATAGCTGCCTTTTAATTGACTTCATAGGGAAGTGGCGGCCTAGTGGTTAAATTCATGGTGAGAGTGAGGCCAGCACGTTATAGACCAGTTTAACCCAAAACTGCCTATATTTCCTAGAAACTGATCATTCGAAAGCACTGCCTGTAATTTCAAAATTATTATTGTTTCCACAATGCTGGGTAATATATATGTTGCTTCCTGCATGTTTATTGTGTCTACATTTGTATACTTTGCAAGAACTACATATCTTCAAATCTTACACTTACTGGAAAGTAAAATCAGCCAATTTAGAAAATGCTGTTATGGATGTTTGCCTACGAGTTATGCTATTTTCTCAGCAAAGCTAAAGGATTTTGTCACACTGAGTCAAATTTATTGATCAAAAGCCTAATAGTAACAACAGAAAATAAGCACATTCTGACACAGTGATATATGACTTTCAAAAACGTTGGCACTGAGGTACCTCTTTTTAGCAGTCAAGGCCCTTAGGTGGTTCTGTGCCTTAATGCACTGTGGAAAGGCCTGATCCGCAAAATAAAATCATTGTTTAAGATTTAATTCATGGATTTTCAGCTCTAACATTGTATGTATTTATTCAAAGTCGGATGAAATAGAGAAATCTTGTCTTTTGACAGTGTGAATCTTTTCACTGTTTAAATCAGAAAAGCAAAACCTTTTCCCCCAACTTGTTTCCATTGTTCTTCATAACAAGAGGGTCATGATGACCTATATCACTCACCTGTTAAACTTAGCCTTGGAATCATCAAGATAAACATTCTTACCAAGTTTCATGAAGATAGGGTCATAAATATGGCCTCTAGAGTGTTAAGAAGCTTTTCCTTTGATTTGACCACTGACCTAGTTTTGGACCCCACATGAGTCACTGACCCAGTTTCGAACTTGGCCTAGAGATAAACATTCTCTGCAAGTTTGTATCAAATCAAAGCATAAATGAAACCTCTAAATGGCTGAAAGGGCCAAAATAGAAAATTTTCACGGGCAGGTAACTCCAGAACCCATGATGAAATCTTACCTGTTTTCGAAAGGAACTGAGATCTTACTGTGACTAAAGTTGTGTGTAAGTGTGGTTAAAATCGAATGTAAAATGTCACTTTTATCATGTTCACAAGGTAAAAATTAACAATTTTTTGCTCTTTCAGGGTCAATCAGGGGCCGTAACTCTGGAACCTATGATTGGATCTGACAGATTCATCATGGAATCCAAGATCTATTGTTGTGAAAGATATTTTGCAAGTTAGTATCAAATCAAACCATAAATGAAATCTCTATACAGCTGCAACAGCCAAAATAACAAATTTTGGCCCAATAAGGGGCAATAACTCTAGAACACATGATGGGATCTGGCCAGTTTTCAAAAGGAACTGAGATTATATTATGCCAATACAAGTTGTGTGCAAGTCTGTTTAAAACTGATTGCAAAATGTGATCTCTATCATGTCCGCAAGCCAAAATAGCAAATTTTGGCCCTTTAAGGTATTGGACCCACAACAGAGTACCTCCTTTTTGAAGAGAATTCAATTCCTACCATGGACATACTTTGACTGCAATTTTCAGGGGGGGAGGGGTGCGTAAGTTCAAGGCCCACTGGGACCAAAATTTTTTTTCTCCGCATTTTCTTTTTTTCTAGTATTAGTTTTTACTTCTGTCAAGACTTATTTATGGATGTATTGTACAAAAGTGGAAAATTTTCATTTTATAAGCGATTTCTTGCTGTTCAAAGTGAATTTACCTCTGAATCAGGAGGGGTAGAGTTAGACATCTTTAAAAATACTGAGTAACATGCGGTAAAAGTTCTCTATTTTGCCTTCATTCTTTAGATATTGTGGAAGAAATGCATAGGTTTTACTTCTGCCCCGAGGTTATTTTTGAATGAAGTGAGCAAAATTCAAAACAGACCCACAGGTTTCAACCTTAATTTTTCAATGCTGGAGTTAGAATTCTGTCTCATTAAATTAAAATTATGTTTACTTGATGCACCCTAGAAAAAATGATATTTATAGTTTTATTTTGTGTTTTATAATTGTTTAACAATAGTTTGATGTTTCTTTTATCAAAATTAATGCTGTAATGAATTATCTGCAAACGTTTTAGATAGTGTCCATCACATTGAAATTTGTCTCTACTTGAGCTGGAGGAAATACCATAAATTATACAAAATTTACAAAAAATGGCACGGTAAAAGTTGTTTAAAATTTGCAACACAGTGCGAAACATGGTCAACTTTAAGAATATACCAAGCAAATGCCATTTTTTTAAACACAACTATTAGGGGTCCAATACATTAAGGGGCCATAACTCTGGAACCCATGATGGGATTTGGCCAGTTGTGGAAAGGAACCGAAAGATATTATGCCAACACAAGTTGTGTGGAAGTTTGATTAAAACTGATTGCAAAATGTGGTCTCTATCGTGTTTACAAGAAATTGTGGACTGTCAGATGACAGACGATGGAGATCATAAAAGCTTTGATGGTGGAGGAAGACCCCAGGTGCCCCTCCGTGCATTATTTCGTTACAAGTGGGCACCTGGGTAGAACCACTGACCTTCCGTAAGCCAGCTGGATGGCTTCCTCACATGAAGAATTCCATGCCCAGAGTAAGGCTCGAACCCACATCAATGAGGAGCAAGTGATTTGAAGTCAGCGACCTTAACCACTTGGCCACGGAGGCCCTGATGTAATAATGTAAATTGCTGCAAATTACTGTACATTGTAGTAGAAAGAATCACGTTAAGGTGTATGGCGCAATGATAGCTCAGAATGTTGAAGTACACATGATGTATCAGGTTATTAAACTTTGCTCTGTACAATATAGAGATATATTTGGATGAGAACTCGGCTGAAAAGTCATAATTGGACAAGCCTATATTTATATTTACAGTATTGTACTGAACAATAATAAATAACTTTTTACTCTGTTTCTATTTTGAAAGAATAAAACAATTTAAACATGCCCAGTGGAATAGTCGAACAATGGCATCATGCAGATACTTTTATGGTCAACAGCTTTTGTCATTCATTTAACAATTGACATATAAGGAATCCTTAATAGCCAACTCAAAAACAAAGCTTTTTGAGGATAACAACGCTAGAGTATTTAACAGCCTTGTCTTTAAAGAAAGTTATGTGAATGAGTACAATTTATTATTAGTACAAATGTAGAGAAGGGGGGCATAATTTTGTAAAAATGGTTTTATGGAACCTGTACAGTGCATGTCAGATCATCACAGTGGACGAGTGTGTCAAGTTACAATTTGTTCCGGCTTACATGTATACAAAAATATAACAAACAATTGCTAAGTATTGCTAAGTATTGCCAAGTCCAAACTTCTTCAGCATATTTCTATTAAGTTGACATTAAAGCATGAAATTGTCCCACTAACCTTCTCTGAATGTATATCTTGTGTTTTGTTTTGGCAATTTTAATGTACTTGATGGTCAGCTGTATACTGAAACCAGTGTCGGGGTAGACGTTGATATTTCAATCTATCCCCTTGCACCTGTCTTGAAGATTTAGTCTCTTATTTAAAGGTTGTGTGTTATATTCAAAGAAGTCTAGAGGTCCAGTAATCAATATTCACTATTTTTAACTGACACATTGTCCTTGATGTGTTTTAGGGGGAAGACTTTGATGAGGAAAATGTGTGGGATTTTTTTGGATAGAGAAAAAACTACCGCTTCGTACGCTGTTGATCGCTCGTTGTGCGTAAATGGTTTGCAACTGGCTTTGAAGTAAGATTTTTCTGAAAGAGTTCACTTGCCCAAAAGACGGCCAACCATTTATAAAGAAATATTTTTTTGAAAAAAATTATGGACCTGGAAGCAATGCACATGTCAAAATACTCATAAAGACCATTCTAATGGCTCATTGTCATAGGGGCAAAAAAATTGCTGTTCCCTAAATATAACACTGGATGGCCTACACAATAACTAAAACCTACCCACATCAGGGATAGGTGAAGACTAACTGGTGGAAAAACATGTACAATGGATTTTTCTCATAGCTGTCTTGCAGGCTTAACAAAAAAATCAGTAAATGAACTGAAAAAATGTAAACTGACATAAAATGGCCATAAAGATAACAGAGACTAAACTGCTCTAAACACAATATTCACAGAAAATTAAAGTACTGAAAGTCTAGTGAAAGCTCAGATGTAAGAAATTTTAACTTACTGGATTAATAAGTGTTACAGTACTTGGTTAATATAAGCTTGATGAAACTGAGAGAGCACTGCTTCATTTGTTGTCCTGCTTTGCATGTGCTTGCTTTTTCTTTCTTTATAGATTTAGTTTACTGTGTAAATTTTCCGTTGCAATGTTCTTTCGCATTTGTTTTTATCGTTGCTTTTATGTACGTGCTTAAGACTGCTTCCCCTGTTGCCAGTCACTGATGCACTTTGTGCTTTTTTCTATTTGCCATAGAGAAGCCTATCTGTTGTCAGCTGGACCAGCACACTGGCTTGGCAAATTAGACATTCAAATGTCAGTAAGAGCCAAGTGATCTGGTTGCAGTAGAGACAGTGTACTGTTTGTTTGTTGATGTTTTAAACCTAGTATATTCATGTTTTAACCTTAACCTAATATGTGCTTTAAACTTAGTCTTTTATGTGCTTCCTTTTATATGATGTAGAGGAAGGTGTAAAGGGTTACACCAACCTTAGTAAATATGCTACCAGCATTCACTAAATCTTAAAATGCCTTTAAAAAATTCTTAAATTGCCCTTTCCTTGTCTTTTATATATAGCTGCTGCCAAAATTAGCACCTTCTTTTCAATAAACTCACTATGTAATGTATTTTATGTAGGTCATTTCCCTTTTACTTTTATACTTATTTGTTACAGGTTTGTGCTTATATGTGCTATGTATGTAAGTTTCTTTATAACCATTTAACCATGCCATTCTTAACCGCTGTCATTCAATTTATGTTTTAATATGCCTAACTTTCGCTTATCTTTCTTTTTAGTCACTTTATATTTGTTATTTCTGTTTTCTTTGTTTGTCCGGAAATAGCTCATGAGCCTCCGGTTCTAGGATTACGGAAGTTCCGTATTCCTAGACAACCCTATGAGGATAGGCTAGGATTACGGAAGTATTTTAAGAGGCATAAAGTATATGTTAGGACAAGCATAAATGATGTTGTAAACTTACTTATTTCACTTAATTTTTCATGCCTGCCTTATTTGCAACATGGTTTTAGGCGGGGGCGCTCTTGTGAAACGCAACTCATCGAATTTATTGACGACGTAACAAAAAATATGGATTCTGGTAAACAAACTGACGTCCTAGTTATGGACTTTTCGAAGGCATTCGACAAAGTTAGCCACAGCCTACTGATTAAAAAACTAGAACACTATGGTATTGATGGCAAGATTAATCGTTGGATACAAAGTTTCCTTAGTGGCAGGTCACAATCCGTGGTCGTAGAAGGGGTAACATCTGAAAGTATCAGTGTTGAATCTGGCGTCCCTCAGGGCTCGGTCCTGGGACCAAGCTTATTTTTATACTATATAAACGACATGCCCCAGGGCATAACATCTAAAGTCCGTTTGTTTGCTGACGATACAATAGCATATCTAACAGTGTCATCAAAATCAGATGCCCATACTCTACAGAAAGATCTTGATACTCTCGCCATCTGGGAAAACCGATGGAAAATGTCATTTCATCCGGAAAAATGCAATGTGATAACAATTTCTCGTAAACATCATCCAATTAAGTACAGTTACAAATTACATGGTCACACCTTGGAATCAGTGCAAGTTGTTCAGTATCTCGGAGTCTATATCACATCTGAGCTTAAATGGACTGAGCATATCGCAAAAATCTGTGCTAAAGCTAATGGAACTCTTGGATTTTTAAAGAGAAATTTAAACATTTCATCTACAAAAGTGAAAGAACAAGCATATAAAAGTCTGGTTCGTTCGAATATCGAATATGCCGCAACGGTATGGGATCCCTTCTTTCAGCAAGATATATCTAAACTCGAACAAGTTCAGAGGAGGGCGGCAAGATACGTATTGCATAGACACGGAAATCGATCTAGTGTGACCGAAATGTTAGACCACCTTGATTGGCAATCACTACAAGACCGCAGACGGGAGTCAAGACTTAATATGATGTTCAAAATTGTAAATGATATTGTAACCATCGATAAAAGAAATCGTCTAATTCCACCAACTCGACAAACAAGAGGAATGCAAGAACACTCGTATCAAATCCCACACTGCAACAACGATTATCGTAAAGAATCCTACTTCCCAAGGACGATCAGGGAATGGAATGGGTTACCTCCGGATATAGTGTCAGTGGGGACCCTGGAAACTTTCAAGTTCCAGGTGTCCAAGTACTTTGCCTAATCTCTGTAAGTTATTCTTATTTTTAACTTTCCTCTGTATATAGTATATCTTTTAACTCTGAACTTTTTCTGCGCATACTCCCAAAACGTCAGTGTAATCAATATGTTGATTGTGGACGTGAAACGGCAGAAGCAGAAGTATTATTTCGTGTTTTCTATCCGCCGATTTGGGTTAGTATAATCTTAATGGCGGCGCGCGGAAATATATTAGAAATATGAGTGTCAAAGTTAGATTAAAAAAAGAAAAATCTATACTTTGAATTTTATGATTTATAACCATATTGTATGTTATTAAATACCATTTGTGTTGACTTGATGAAAAAAAAAATGCAGGTATATACGAAACATAGATACTTCTATAATATTTCCGCGCACCGCCATTAAGATTATACTAACCCAAAACGGCCGATCGACAGCACAAAATATTTAGTGAAATTAAGTGAAATGAGTAAGTTTACAATGTCATTTATGCATGTCCTAACATAAATTTGCATGCCTCTTAAAATACTTCCGTAATCCTAGCCTATTCTCATAGGGTTGTCTAGGAATACGGAACTCCCGTAATCCTAGAACCGGAGGCTAGGATTACGGTACCGTAATCGTAGCCACTGCCATGTTTTTTGTTATACTTTATCCGGCGTAAAATAAAGATTCTTGTATCTTGTTACATGCGCGTTTGTAACTTTTGGTGAAAGTTCTCAAATCCATCAATGTATGGAAATATAATGTCTTTGCCATAAATCTTGCTTCTCGAGCTTGCTACTTATCATGATAAAAGAAGGAAAAAAGACAGATAGAGAGAAAGGCTTGGTTGCCAATGTGAGAAAACGTAAACAAAACCTTAAATGCAGGAAACCAATAAAACAAAACATCTATAACGACATACAAAAATATACATATACCTATTAGAATAAAAACACTCTTTTCTTTGGTAAAAATTCGGTATAGTTCGGTAATTCAGGAAAACTGTATTTTCAACATCTTTTCTGGTATGCGACTGGCACTTCCGGTACATAAATTTTAGACTGTCATTGTAAATTTTTACCATAATCGCGGGATTTTATAAGTTGTATGTAAACCAGACGGAATTCATTAAACGACAAAAACAGAACTATTCCAAACGTGAAAACCGGAACTAGTAAAAGCAAAATATTGCGGGAAATATTTAGTTGATATTGACATTATATAATGGATGATGACTATGCATTAGCTCTTCAACTTCAGTCAGATCTCTTTGAGGAAAATCAGAACTATTCAGAGAATAACAGTGTAGCCAACAACCATGGAAAAGAACCCCAATCTCTCATTGATCCTTACTGGGAAGTGACTGATCCAAATCCAGATGTTAGAGCCCTGTTTCTCCAGTTCAATGATCGTTTCTTCTGGGGAAGACTTGCTGGAATAGAAGTCCGCTGGAGTCCAAGAATGACATTGTAAAGTATACATTGCAGTGCATTGCCTTTTGCTTGGGGCACAATTAATTAATGCTTGTTCTTCAGATTATTTGTATCTTGGAAGAGTCTAAGACTGTCGTGCCGATTATTCTTATTTGCATGACGGTCTTGCCGATTAGTAATCCTTATCGGCACGACGGGTGTTTCGTTAGCATTTCTGTTTTTGGGGTAAGGTTAAAATAATTTGACGTTAGAACTGATTCTGAGACATTTTGGTGATAGTGCAGAATCCCTCACTTTATGTCAAAACCAGTAAAGACCTTTTCTGTGGTGAAAATAGATTTAGGTAAAAACACAATCAGGCAATATACTTAAATGATGAAATCGTAAAACAAAATAAAACTGAATCATTTTATGGTTTAAACATAACAGTAAAACACGTTAATAAAGCGTAAACACTATGTTTCATTTTGGCTACCTCACTGTATTTACACGTCCGCCATTGCACTCAGTACACGCTGATGGTGCGGTTGGTCATTATCGATCACGTGACATTAATCGGAGCCATGTAAAATTTGTGTAAACTTTAGGGTGTGTTGTTTAAAACAGTGACAAACTCGTGTTTTAGCCGTTTATTCACATAGACATCAATTGAATGGAAGGGAAAAATGGATATTCTTTCCAGTTATCTTAAAATTTCACTAATGTTTTTGATTTTAGTTAAAATGCTGTTTAAAAATCGCCGCTTCACCGCCTAGAATCGTCGCAGAAGGTTCACCACAGAAAAGGTCCTTCCTATGTTGTACATGGAGGAAAGATATTGACCTATGCAAAAATTATCACAATATTGTGACTGGCGTACAATTAGTTGGACTAGGGTAAGGTATATCTATTATAGCATCTAGCCTTACTCATTTGGCTTATCATCATCTTCAGGCAACCACGTCTCTTTATGGGTCTCTGTCGTTTATGTCTCATTGGCCGTGACAGTGATTCACTTTTAGCTTCAAAATTATTTATCTTTGTTTATCTTTGGCATATACTGTAGGGCCAAAAAAAAAAAAAGTATGTTTCCTGTGACATGCCAGATAAAAATAGGATAGGTAGGTTGATTTTTTTTTTTTTTTTTTTTAGAATACACATCTTTACAGTAGTGGAATTCCCTTGTCTTTGCTTTTGCCTATTGTCTTATCAATACATATATGTCTGTACTAGATGGTAGATGCTGTACACTTTAAACACACTGCTTTTTATATACCCTTTGGCTTTTAGTCAAATTTTTAAATACATGCCGTCAGAATGTTTCAACAGATGCACCTTTGGTTTTCCATTGGTTCAAGCCTAGCTTAAACTCATGATTTTTTATGTCAAGGCAGGGGTGTATTTTTTTTTTTCCACACCACCTGCCCTGCAGGACTACTAACCACTAAAATCTGCTTGCCCTTAGTGAACAGTCACTTGCCCTTATAATTGACATGTTTAGTATTGTCACTTTTATGAAAGGAGTATTATACAATAAGTAAATTTCAAATGTAACACTCAGTTGACAAATACTATTCTCTTGTACCCTACATTTCCTTTTTAAGGTGGCATATTTGTTCTTCTTAAACTTTCTTTTTACAGCAGACATTTTTATTTTTCTTTCCTGTATTTTTGTCAGCAGCACCAGCCAGTTGCTCTCCAAAATAACTGCAGCGATAGTAATAATAATTAAAGTCTATCCCCTCCCATATTTTCCTAAACTATTAGGACAGCATAAAGTATTTAGTTATTTTCATTTTCATTTTCTCAAGACTTATTTCCCGAAAATAATTATTTTGAAAAGTGTCCCCAAAATATAATAATTATCATCATCCACACACCCTTTGTGAAAGCGAAAAAAAAACCAATTATCGGAAATTATTCTGTTTATAAGCTAAGTAATTGGCCTTGTTTTCATCATTAATTAACACCCTCCAAAGAGCTAAAAGAAGTGTGTCGGTTTCATGGCATCTGAAGTGAAGATCAAAGCGGTATAGTTGCCAGAGATTGTCATGGCATTACGTCATGTTTTTGCGCCATGTGAAACATCACTGTTTGATCGTACCGCCTCGCTTCTTTAAATTGTTGAGAAGAAATCAATAAAAAAATTCTTCCTTATTTTTTTTAAAAGCCAATGTACAACATCACGAATGAACTGACAGGTAAATGTGTCAAACAATTATACCGGATATCCTACCTCTGTGACCTGTTTGCCCTCAAAGAATTTACATTTTTGTTAGAGAAGAATATCTTACGAAGTGTCATGTCAAAAATAATACTTGTACGAAAAGATTCTTTTAAAACTTAATTAAAAACCGCAACAACATCAGACTGTGTTATTCTAAAGCCACATTTCTATTTACATTCACGAGGTCACGTAACCTATTCTGCTGCGCTAACAGAAATCTGTTTGCGAAAAATTGTTTTACTCCATGTATTTAAATAGCTGCCGCTTTTTCATTATTTAAGATTTTTTTAATTCTGTTTTTTTATACTTTCTGTTCAAAATTTTTGGCCTGGTGACATGCCGGGGGTCTATACTCTACATAGCCAAAAATGCTATACTGTGCCTGAAAGGGCGGATGGACCCTTAAACTTAAAAAATACATACATGGGTTGAATTTAATCAATAATTTTAAATATAAAAGACTTAAATCTTCGAAAAATATGATGTGACAGGTGCGAGGAGATACCTACCCTGACACCGGTTTCAGTAACAGCAGACTGCCGATGTGACACTAAATCCCTTACAGAAGAAAAAGGCCTGCTGCGTACTCTTGCTGTGTACATACAGCATATATGATGCGTACATGATGTGTACTGAAATCAAGGGCTTTAAATAGTACGCAGGATATACACCGCACATACACCGATAGTACGTTTGTAGTACACTTTTGACATGCAAATGAGCTCTGCTGCGTACTACTTGCTGCGTACATGCTGTGGACTACATAGTACACAGGATGTACGCTGGAAAAATTTAGTATGCGGGAAATAGTACGCAGCATGTACGTGGCACATACACTTTTCACATGCAAATGAGCCTGCGGTGTACTACCCCTGTGGCGTACAAGCTGTGTACTCCTGCGGCGTACATGCTGTGTACTCCTGGTGCGTACATGCTGTGTACTCCTGGCCCGAGTCCTGCGGCGTACATGCTGTGTACTCCTGCTGCATACATGCTGTGTACTCTTGTGGCGAAACTGCTGTGATAATGTAAATTCCTTACCCCACCAACTTTCGTATGCAAATGCTGATCATTTGGACAGAAAAAAAGATAAGTGACATGCATCAATAAGTATTTACCCTTACCAAAATAATGTATATTGATGTTATCAAATAAATTAGTATGCTTTTCTTCATCCACTTTTCAATGAAATAAATCAATTTTTGTAGCATGTTATTTGGTAAACATTTGAAGAAAATGGCGTAACTGCATCAAGGGGAAACAACTTTAATGCAACTAAATATAAGTGTTATGATTTATTATAGACGATGTGTGCGTAGTATGTATTTATTTTGATTAAAATCCATCTGAGAACAATCTAGGACTGGAATTATATAAGCATTTATACACTTTTACGTCCGTAAAAAGTAGCGCACCAAAAAATTTTGGATTGATTTTTTCAAATGGGGCGAGCGCAGTTAGCCAAAAACATTCTGAAAATATACGAGCGGCAAATCCGATGAACAACTTTTTAATTTGGTGAGGCCTTAATGAGTTAACATAATGAGCATTAAAGCCTTTATAAAACATGATAGAATGGTGTTTTGCTTAAGAGTATTCAAATAACAGTGAGAGCTATTAATTCTTCTCAATCGGGCACTGTTGAGGCATTATCTTGGTAATTATTTCATGTATTACAAAATGTAATGCAACGAAGTTCAAATAAGGCTTTTCAATTATCCAAGTTAGAAAGCTCCAGGATTAATTCAAAATGAAAAAGAATATATTTTTACACTGCATGCAAGGTGCAGCTCAGAAATCACTAAGATGTAAGCTTCACAAATGAACATTGCAAATAGTTTGGCAAATTTTCATTGTTCAGAATACCGGTAATCTGAACTATTCTATGCTATTAAGATAAAAGTTACTCGGAAATCAAGTTCTTGCTTCCAAAAAAAAAAAAAAGTACAAATCCTTCCTGCATGAAGTGTACTTCAGACTTTTACCTAAAAAAATTCAAAGTATAAACACCAAAAGAAAATGAACAAGTCCCTCCCACATATATGAAGTTTACTTCAGACTTTAACTTATAAAAAAAAAACTAAGTATAAATGCCAAAAGAAATTGTACAAGTCTTTCCCGCGGATATGAAGTGTACTGCACAAATTTGAAAGTATCTGCGGTGTACATGCAGTGTACTATTTTCTTGTACAAGTCCCTCCTGCGTACATGCAGTGTACTCCTTAAATTTTCAGAGTCTGTGCTGCGTACTTGAAGTGTACTATTGACCTCCTGCGTACATGCTGTGTACTCATCGAAATAGTACGCGGCATGTACGCGGCATGCGGTGTATGTAAAATGTACTCCTCTGGCGTACTACTGTGTTCGCGGCATATACACAGCAAATACGCAGCATGTACGCCACAGAGGCTTGCTTCTGTAAGGGATTACAGAAAGACAAAAGCACAAAATTTACATTCATAAAATGTCAGCGAGGCAAGTTTATGCTTTAATGTCAACATAAATTCATTATCAGAGATGTAATCATCACAAATACTTTGTACATGTACCAGAAAACGTTCCCAATGGATTTTATAGGGGATTTCCTAACAGAAAAATGCAGAATAAGTTTGGACGTGACGGTCAAAAGTTATCACTCTGTCCCGAAACGTCGTATTATTGGGACTATTATAGCATCATGTTCACTGTTTAAGATACTACTACCTGTAGGACTCGGGCGGGGCGTATGTTCTCCGTGACTATTTGATAAACGACATTGTGTCTGAAATCATTAGTCCTCCACCTCTGATAATTCATGTGGGGAAGTTGGCAGTTACTTGCGGAGAACAGGTTTGTACTGGTACAGAACCCAGGAACACTGGTTAGGTTAACTGCCCGCTGTTACATGACTGAAATACTGTTGAAAAACGGCGCTAAACCCAAAACAAACAAACAAACAAACAAAACTACCTGTAGGATGATTTTGGGCTCTGTAGCAAAGACTAGGTCCTTTTTAAGCCCCTCTTCTTGCAGACATTTTTCCTGCAAGTTCTCCAAAAAAAATTTGGTAGATGTGTTGGTAACAGATAAAGAGTACTTAATTACAAACAGTCGTCCCATGACAACATACTGGTCTCAAAACTTGTACAGTATGTCTTCCTTTAACAATTTTGAAAGTCTGGATAGCGTCACCATGAATTCTACGATGAGCAAGCGTTGGTAAATTCAGTTCTATATGTAAGATTTTTAACAGAAGGCACTAATTTGGTAGCTGTTTTCTGCAGTCTTTCTTAACTATCTATGTCTTTTCTCAGATATGGATACCAAACAACATTAGCAAATGTGGTCTAACCAAGGCTGTATACAGTTTCAAGAATGCATACTTGTATATTAAATCGATATCTAGATTATAGACTTTAATTAGATGTTAAAACAACACCACAACAAATACCATTATTAGTAAAATTGATTGAAACAGCATTTCCAAAGGGCGGATAACTCTTTCAGTACTGGTGATCTATGACTTTAATTGCATATCTTTGTTTCTTATATGGTTGTCATTCAATATCCAAAGTTTGAAGAAATTCTATCATTGGGAAAAATTTCACCCATCTCATACATAGAGACAATAGCGTATGCCTTTAAGGGTCTGCCAGAGCTTAAAGTAGAAATACCTTTAAATGATTTCTTATCATGATTTGCCTGTTGGATCTTTATTGATCTTGGGTTTGTAGCATCAGTATAAGGTACTCTCCCAAATGTTTTCAAATGTGGTTGCATCGCCCCTTAAAGGGGCCACTGGAGCTAGAAATAGGAAAACCTTTAAACAACTTCTCATGAACTGCTTGATGGATCTTGGTCTGCATCATTATAAGGTCCTCTCCCAAATTTGTTCAAATGAGGACAACTTTTCATGTCACTGTTTGATGTATCTCCATCAAACTTGTATAGGTGGATGATCCAACATCTGCATTCAGCTTCAACGCTTTTACTTTAAACATTTTTTCAGAAACTACTTGTAAGAATTACACCAAACTTACCTAAAGCATTATGGCATGGACTTCTCTCAAGTTTATTTTAAATGGTATAGCTTGACCCATTTTAGGTGCTACCGGAGCTAAAACTAGCAAATCCTTTAGGCAACTTCTCATGAACCATGGATCATCACTAAACTTGGACTGTAGAATCCTTGTATGGAGCTGTCAAATTTCTCAAGTTAGTACCTGTTGTAGAAATGGTACTAAACATGTTTATTCAGAACTGAAAGTTAAATTAGGACAGTCAAGGTACATAACTAAGCAGTACTAACACTGCTATATGTAACATCCAAATGATACTACCTCAGTGATAAGAATGTGTGAAACAAAATTATAACAAAGTTTATGCTTGCATACCATGCTGAGATTTCCATTGTTTTCACTGGTTCTGGAAAACTCTTACCATCAGGGCTTTTTCTAGGGGTTTTGGGAAAAAGGCCCCTGGTCAGATTGGGAATTTTTGATGTGGTAAATTGTCAAAATTGGGAAAAAAGTATTTACAACTTGAGTAAATTGTGAGTTTTTAACATTTAATTAAATTAGTTTAAAACTTTATTTTCAAGTTTAATGGTAAGCATTCAAATGAATTACAAATCAGAAGTATCGCTTAATGAAATTTAGAGAATTTATTTTTCAGGACTGTTTTGTTTTTAATTTTAATGCATTTTGAGAAGATTTTACTTACAAAACATTCAGTGTTTTGGCAGGCTCATAGAAACAAGTTGGTTTTTCCAACATTTTGTGGGATTTCATTAGCGAACAAAACTTTCTTGGCAAGAATTCCCTTTGAATAATCAAAAATTGATTTCAGTTGGGATTTTCTTCTTTGGATTGGGAATGTTTTGCTTCAAATTGGGGAAAATAGAGCATATTTGGCATTAGGAATGAGGCCGATATACAATGTAAGGCCCCGTGAGAGAGGTGGAAAAAAGCCCTGACCATTTCCATAGGTGGGGGTCGGCTAGTAATTCTGATGCTGTATATATTTAATAACAAATTACGTTTATATGAAGTAGATTCATGCACTGAGTGATTTTTGAATTTTATGTAAAACCAGGTGAAAATCAAATATCTTGATAGTTCTACTTTGTTCCTTGATTCATAAAATATTATTTAATGCTCCAGATTAGCTACAATGCAGATGATAATAACAAAACTGGATTGCTGTTGCTTGTCTTTGAAATGTCACAAAATATTTCCTGTTCATGCATGTTGAATGTTGATTTTCCACACTTTGTTTATATACACTAACTGTAAGAAAATACTGCAATAATGAAGGTCCGTGGCTTGATTCATTCATACTATTATTTGCTGAATATGGAATGCCAGTAATAGATTCTGTCACAGGTTGTAGGTGCGGATGGGAATATCTGGCTCAAATAACTGTTTATACAGTAATCCTGAAGAACCTCATTACCACCTAAACAGTTACCCTTAAACTGGATTTTCCCATCTACCATGTTTACACCTGTAGCAAGTGAAAGAATCTTACTGGGTTCACCATCTACAAAACAGACCTTGGACAGTCATTTACTAGTGTAACAATTCAAATTATATTATTATTATTATTCCAGATTTATAATTAATTTCCTTCAGTTTTAGTTATGACCTTTAAGTATTTTCTTAAATTTCCACAGGTGTGCAGGAGTGTGTTGCTATGAAGGCCGCGGTGGATTGTGTTCTGTACGACTTAGTGTACCCTTGCTGAAACTGCGGCCGAGAAAAGATCTTATTGAAACTCTTCTTGTAAGTTAAGTTAGAAAATTCTGTTTTTAGCTCACATGTCACAAAGTGACAGTGTGAGCTTTTGTGATCGGGCAGCGTCTGTCCGTGCGTAAACTTTTGCTTGTGACCACTCTAGAGGTTACATTTTTCATGGGATCTATATGAAAGTTGGTCAGAATGTTCATCTTGATGATATCTAGGTCAAGTTTGAAACCGGGTCAACTGCGGTCAAAAACTAGGTCAGTAGGTCTAAAAATAGAAGTACCTTGTGACCTCTCTAGAGGCCATATTTTTCAATGGATCTTCATGAAAGTTAGAATGTTCACCTTGATGATATCTAGGTCAAGTTCGAAACTGGGTCACGTGCCATCAAAAACTAGGTCAGTAAGTCAAATAATAGAAAAACCTCGTGACCTCTCTAGAGGCCATATTTTTCATGGGATCTGTATGAAAGTTGGTCTGAATGTTCATCGTGATGATATGTAGGTCAAGTTTGAAACTGGGTCTCGTGCTGTCCCAAACTAGGTCAGTAGATCTAAAAATAGAAAAACCTTGTGACCTCTCTAGAGGCCATATTTTTCAATGTATCTTCATGAAAATTGGTCAGAATGTTCCATCTTGATGATATCTAGGTCAGATCCGAAACTGGGTCATGTGCGGTCCAAAACTAGGTCATTAGGTCTAAAAATAGAAAAACCTTGTGACCTCCCTAGAGGCCATATTTTTGAAAGGATCTTCATGAAAATTAGTCAGAATGTTTATCTTGATGATATCTAGGCCATGTCCGAAAGTTGGTCACGTGCGGTCAAAAACTAGGTCAGTAGGTCTAAAAATAGAAAAACCTTGTGACCTCCATAGAGGCCATATTTTTCAATGGATCTTCATGAAAATTGGTCAGAATGTTCATTTTCATGATATCTAGGTCAAGTTCGAAACTGGGTCACATGCGGTCAAAAACTTGGTCAGTAGGTCTAAAAGTAGAAAAACCTTGTGACCTCCCTTGAGGTCATATTTTTAAATGGATATTCATGAAAATTAGTCAGAATGTTCATTTTCATGATATCTAGGTCAAGTTCGAAACTGGGTCACGTGCTTTCAAAAACTAGGTCAGTAAGTCTAAAAATAGAAAAACTTTGTGACCTCTCTAGAGGCCATATTTTTAATGGATCTTCATGAAAATTAGTCAGAATGTTCACCTTGATGATATCTAGGTCAAGTTCGAAACTGGGTCACGTGCGGTCCAAAACTAGGTCATTAGGTCTAAAAATAGAAAAACCTTGTGACCTCTCTAGAGGCCATATTTTTCCATGGATCTTCATGAAAGTTGGTCTGAATGTTCACTTTGATGATATCTAGGTCAAATTCGAGAGTGGGTCACATGCGGTCAAAAACTAGGTCATTAGGTCTAAAAATAGAAAAACCTTGTGACCTCTCTAGAGGCCTTATTTTTCAATGAATCTTCATGAAAATTAGTCAGAATGTTCATCTTGATGATATCTAGGTCAAATTTGAAACTGGATCACGTGCTTTCAAAAACTAGGTCAGTAGGTATAAAAATAGAAAAACTTTGCGACCTCTCTAGAGGCCATATTTTTCAAGGATCTTCATGAAAATTGGTCAGAATGTTCACCTTGATGATATCTAGGTCAAGTTCGAAACTGGGTCACGTGCGGTCCAAAACTAGGTCATTAGGACTAAAAATAGGAAAAGCTTGTGACCTCTCTAGAGGCCATATTTTTCCATGGATCTTCATGAAAGTTGGTCTGAATGTTCACTTTGATAATATCTAGATCAAATTCGAAAGTGGGTCATATGCGGTCAAAAACTAGGTCATTAGGTCTAAAAATAGAAAAACCTTGTGACCTCTCTAGAGGCCTTATTTTTCAATGGATCTTCATGAAAATTAGTCAGAATGTTCACCTTGATGATATCTTGGTCAAGTTCGAAAGTGGATGACGTGTGGTCAAAAACTAGGTAATTAGGTCTAAAAATAGAAAAACCTTGTGACCTCTCTAGAGGCCATACTTTTCATGAGATCTTCATGAAAATTGGTCAGAATTTACACCTTGATGATATCTAGGTCAAGTTCGAAACTGGGTCACGTGCCTTTAAAAACTAGGTCCTTAGGTCAATTAATAGAAAAACCTTGTGACCTCTCTAGAGGCCGTACTTTTCTTGAGATCTTCATGAAAATTGATGAGAATGTTCACCTTGATGGTATCTAGGTCAAGTTCGAAACTGGGTCAAGTGCCTTAAAAAACTAGGTCATTAGGTCAGATAATAGAAAAGCCTTGTGACCTCTCTAGAGGCCATATTTTTCAATGGATCTTCATAAAACTTGGTCAGAATTTTTATCTCGATATCTAGGTCAAGTTCAAAACTGGGTCACATGAGCTCAAATACTAGGTCACTATGTCAAATAATAGAAAAAAACGACGTCATACTCAGTTCAAAACTGGGTCATGTGGGGACAGGTGAGCGATTCAGGACCATCATAGTCCTCTTGTTTTCATCATGCTTCAAGAGTGATTTTGTCAGTAAGTCTGTCAGAATTCATGTTTGGTCCATTATCTCATAAATTCCATGATTCAGAAGGATTTTTGATGAACCTTGGGTCAAAGGTTCACCTCATCAAGGTAATTTGTAGATTCTGTGTTTCATTTACTCTAACCTGAATATGCTAGGAGTTTTAACTTGAACCTACGGTTTTGTGTGAATGTTCTTTTAAATAAAAGTCTCCTAAATAGTTGTATGACTTACTAAATCTGGATTAAAAGTGTACATTTTCAAGATGGTATGCTGAACCAAAATACAAATCATGCCAAAGGCTGCCACGTTTACAGATTAACACGAAACAATACTGTTCTAAATGGCAATCAATTGTCACAGGATATTGTCTTCAGTCATTTCATTCCTTTCTATAACAGGGGCCCATAATCTTAAATGCATTATTTTCTCAAATTAAACAGGAAAAAATATCATAAATTCACGATAATTTTTGGTAACATTTTAGCATGTTCAGGCTGTTTTGAAGGTGTGTGCGGTACGTTTGGCACTGTTTGATTCCAGTGTGAAATAGAACAATTTATTTTAATCAAATCAAATTTAGCACTGTACACACCCTATAACGTGATAGCGCGACACCACCAGATAACGTGACACCAGATCGGATAACCCGACACTCTGCGGAGTTTGTTGTCGATTAGAAGTAAGTATTTTCAATTTTTTCTTTACACAATGTGAATCAATGAAAATCAGACTCTTACCAGGTTTCGATGATAGAAAGAGGCATCTAAAGGAATGTTTTCTGAATTGAAAAGACCACCAAATAATCATACAGAAGGCTAATCCACGGCCAGATTTTCATTGTTTTGGATATTGAACTGAGGATTTGTTCTCTTTTCTGAAGCAACAAGCTTGGCATTACCCGCAATAGAAAGCCAAACGTTCTCTCTCTTTGTCTGCCAAATATGCTGGCGAAATCTCCATTACTTTCGAAAATTCGAGGTGTTAAAGTCGGATGGGTAGACCAAAATTGTTCTGACACCACATAATTCCCAGGGAAGGTTCTTACTGACACCAACTTTTGAAGATTAGATGTTCTGTCTGACACCAGCATTTGATCATACTTTTTTTGGCCTTTATTTCGCTCGGTTTGCAGTATTTAATCGAATTTACGCATGTTTTCGGGTATGACGGGTCGTTAAATTCATTTTTAGCTCATCTGATTTTTTGAAAAAAAATGATGAGTTATTGTCATCACTTGAGCGGTTGTCGGCGTCGGCGTCGGCGTTGCCTGGTTAAGTTTTATGTTTAGGTCAGCTTTTCTCTTAAACTATCAAAGCTATTGCTTTGAAACTTGGAATACTTGTTCACCATCATAAGCTGACCCTGTATAGCAAGAAACATAACTCCATCTTGCTTTTTGCAAGATTTATGGCCCCTAAGTAGAACATATATTTTGAGGGGGTCTCAGGCGTCATTTTGATTCATTGTGCTGTTGGTGGAATCAAGACATTTGAATTGAAAAGACTGGCTGGCAGATTGGTTGCTATTTACAGTGACGGAGACCCATTATTAAAAAAATCTTATAGTCCAAAGGTCGTGTACAGAAAATTTAAAGACATTCTCTCCTCCAGAAAATCGAAAATGAATGTACTATCGTATTGCATACATGCTCTTGATACATTAAAACAGCTTGCTTGAATTGAAGCTGGCAATATTCATATAGACACTTTAGTTAAAATGTTAAGTTATTGCCAGTTTTCAATATTACAAATAATCTGCAGGCCCGTCAGAAGTATTGTAAAGTTGCGGGTGCTAATTATATAGCGGTCGATAGTTATAGCGGCTAATTCAACCGTTTTCGTATAATTTCTGTATATATCTATATATTCCACACATTAATAGCAATTAATATTTCAGGTTAATGGAAGAATAATGGATAACAGACAAAAGTACAGGTGTTATTACTGTGATGAAAGCTTTGATGATTTCAAAGTTACAATTGATCATTTAGTGCAAAATCACCCATCATACTGTATCAGATATCAAGAAATTGAACTGAATCCTGAAAATGGTTGAAATTCAAAGGTTTTATACCAGTATAAATTGAAACCACTGACTCTTTCTCGAATCGTGTTGTTGACGGAGTCGCGCAGTAAATGACCCTACTTTCTTTTTTCTCTCATCATTTGTCATATACACGCGATATTTAACCTGAAACGAGTCTTATTTTACTGAAAATACATTCTGCGAATGAAATAAGCCCCCATTTTACACGCAAAAGTGCCAAAAATAAAACAGTAAGTATTTTTTTATGTATACTACTTTCAACAACACCACGAAGGCACATTTTCGACCGAATTACGGTGAATTTCTACACTATAACCTAAACCCTTATTAGAAAAATGAATTTAACGACCCGTTATACCCGAAAACATGCGTAAATTCGATAAAATACTGCAAACCGAGCGAAATAAAGGCAAAAAAAAGTATGACCAAATGCTGGTGTCAGACAGAACATCTAATCTTCAAAAGTTGGTGTTAGTAAGAACCTTCCCTGGGAATTATGGGGTGTCAGACAGAATATTTTTGGTCTACCCATCCGACTTTAACACCTCGTATTTTCGAAAGTAATAGAGATTTCGCCGGGATATTTGGCAGACAAAGAGAGAGAATGTTTGGCTTTCTATTGCGGGTAATGCCAAGCTTGTTGCTTCAGAAAAGAGAAAAAAATCCTCAGTTCAATATCCAAAACAATGAAAATCTGGCCGTGGATTAGCCATCTGTATGATTATTTGGTGGTCTTTTCAATTCAGAAAACATTCCTTTAGATGCCTCTTTCTATCCTCGAAACCTGGTAAGAGTCTGCTTTTCATTGATTCACATTGTGTAAAGAAAAAATTGAAAATATTTACTTCTAATCGACAACAAACTCCGCAGAGTGTCGCGTTATCCGATCTGGTGTCACTTTATAGGGTGTGCTGTATAGGCATACAAACACTTAATAGGAAAATGGCGCGGAAAAAAATGGTAGTCATGTAATGGCGGGTTCCAATAGTCCTAATTTTTTTGCCCCCACTTTGAGGGGGGGCATATAGATTTGCTCTTGTCCGTCCGTCCATCCTTCCGAGAATGTTGTGTCACGCCTAGCTCCAAAAGTATTTGACATAGAGTCACAAAACTTTACAGGAATATTGGTCAGCATGTGTAGTTGTGCACCTGGGATTTCGCGTCCTGATTCATTCAGTCATGTAGAAGTTATGGCCCTGACTTTGTAAAAGTTGGTCATTTTAGTGTTGTGTCGCGCCTAGCTCCAAAAGTATATGACATAGAATCACAGAACTTTACAGGAATGTTGGTCAGCATGTGTAGTTATGCACCTGGGGTTTTGCATCCGGATTCATCCAGTCATGTAGGAGTTATGGCCCCTGACTTAGTAAAAAATTGGTCATTTTAATGTTGTGTCGCGCATAGCTCCAAAAGTATTTGACCTAGAGTCACCAAAGTTTACAGGAATGTTGTGCAGTTGTGCACCTGGGGTTTCGCGTCCGGATTCATTCAGTCTTGTAGGAGTTATAGCCCCTGACTTAAAAATTGGTCATTTTAATGTTGTGTCGTGTGTAGCTCCAAAAGTATTTGACCTAGAGTCACCAAAGTTTACAGGAATGTTGGTCAGCATGTGCAATTGTGCACCTGGGGTTTCGCGTCCGGATTCATTCAGTCGTGTTAGAGTTATGGCCCCTGACTTAGTTAAAAATTGGTCATTTTAATGTTGTGTTGCGCGTAGCTCCAAAAGTATTTGACCTAGAGTCACCAAAGTTTACAGGAAAGTTGGTCAGCATGAGCAGTTGTGCACCTGGGGTTTCGCATCTGGATTCATTCAGTATTGTAGGAGTTATGGCCCCTGACCTGGGAAAAAATTAGCATTTTAATGTCTTGTAGTGGGGGCATCTGTGTCCCCTGGACACATTTCTAGTTTTTGCTCTGTAGAGCTACTTTTAATCCCCCACCACAAGTGGTTGAGGGTTATAGGAATGGTCTCCGTCCCTCCTTCTGTCTGTCTGTAACACTTTCGTGTTGCTTCATATTTCCTAAACCCCATGAAGGATTTTCATGAAACTTGGGTCAGATGATCACCTCATCAAGACGATGTGCAGAACCCAGGAGCCAGCCTTGTTGGCTTAAGGTCAAGGTCACAACTCAAGGTCAAAGGTTTGAGCTTTGCATTTTGTGTCCGCTCTGTATATCCTAAACCCCTTGAAGGAATTTTATAAAACTTGGGTCAAATGATCACCTCATCAAGACGATGTGCAGAACCCATGATTCAGCCATGCCGGCTCAAGGTCAAGGTCACAACTTAGGGTGAAATGTTTGAGCATTCTATTTTTTGTGTCCGCTCTCTATCTCCTAAACCCCTTGAAGGATTTTCATCAAACTTGGGTCAAATGATCACCTCATCAAGGCGATGTGCAGAACTTATGAGTCAGCCATACCGGCTCAAGGTCAAGGTCACAACTGAAGGCCAAAGGTTTGAGCCTTCCATTTTGTGTCTGCTCTGTATCTCCTAATTCCCTTGAAGGATTCATATGAAACTTGGGTCAAATGATCGCCTCATCAAAACTATGTGCAGAACTTATGAGTCAGCCATGCCAGCTCAAGGTCAAGGTCACAACTTAGGGTAAAAGGTTTGAGCCGTCCATTTTGTGTCCACTCTGTATCTCCTAAACCCCTTGAAGGATTTTCATCAAACTTGGGTCAAATGATCACCTCATCAAGAACTTATGAGTTAGCCATGTCAACTCAAGGTCAAGGTCAAAGGTTTGAGCTCTGTATCTCCTAAACCCCTTGAAGGATTTTCATGAAACTTTGGTCAAATGATCACCTTATCAAGATGTTGCGCAGAATTCATGAGTCAGCCATGTCAGTTCAAGGTCCCCTTGATGGGATCAGAAACTAGGTCACTCGGTCAAATCATATGAAAAGCTTTTATACACTCTAGAGGCCACATTTTTTGCTCCAATCTTCCCGAAACTTTGTCAGAATGTTTGTTTTCATAAAATTTTGGACAAATTCGAATATGGGGTAAAAAAAACTAGGTCACTAGGTCAAATCAAAGAAAATGCTTGTTTACACTCAAGAGGTCACGTTTTTGGTCCAATCTTAATTAAATTTGGTCAGAATATTCGTCTCCATGAAATCACTAGGTAAAACATGCTTACACTGTTATGTTACGTTACTCAGGTTAGCGACCTAGCCATCTTGGTCCTCTTGTTTGTCTGAATAGGCCACATTATCAAATATCAAGATAATATGCAGAGCCTATGTTCCAACTGTATTTGCTCATATTCTAGATCACAAGGTCAAAGTTAAGGGCCTTCGATTTCATGTTTAACTATTTGGAGGATGTTCATAAGGCCATACCAAATTGATTAATAGTTCTTCGGAAAATTTTCAAAAAAAAATAGGAGCGGGCGAGCGAAATTTTTATTTTATTTTTTTTTTCTCAATTTTGATTTTTTCAGAGGCGGGTAGATTTTACATAGAGCGAGCGGGCTTTTTTTATTTTTTTTCCCCAGCTTGGACCTTTGAGGAGGCGGTTATGATTATACATAAAGTTAACATTTCTTTAGAAATAACACAGAAATCAAACATTTACAGTGTGGGTATCACAGTATATAGCTTTTCTATATGTTTTAAAGACTACATGAATGATTTTGCAAATAAATTCTTGCCAAAACTCACTGAATCACTTTTTTTTATTTTGTAATTATAATTACTAAGGGATGAGTGTCTTATTTTTAATTTTGATTTTTCTACATTAATCTGAAGGCGTGCCTATTTAACGGAACATGATGAGGAATATTTAAGACAAAACAGGCACATGTGTGGAATAACATTTCTTCTGAAACACAGTTAGATGGCTTTGACACATGAACAAATTTTTGCCCCTAGGTGAACTCCAACCCATAGAGGTGAGGGGAAGTAATAAACCACTTGACCAGTGAGACCAAAGGGAGTTGGGCAGACAGATGCTTTGACATTGCTCAAATCCCTTTGGAGTAATTTCTTAACAGATCAGGCTAACTTAAGTTTTTGTGGTAGAGATTCATTTCAGGCAAAAATGATAACAGACGGTCAAAGAATGATCCCAATATGGCCACCCTTAAAAGTGGTTTGTTGTGCTTTGACTGAACTAGAAATTTAGAGTTGGGGAGGTCTGTTTCTTTCAGTTTCTTTCGTTCAATCAATTTACAGCCAATTAATATATCCTGGCGTCTTGTGTACAAACAGGCAAAATTGGGGTTACAAAAGGACAGATTTTGTTAGAAATTATTTTCATATCAACACTACTTATTTGAAAAGCTAAACAATTTTTAAATTGACAAAATGCGTTTTGATAGAATATCTGACTGCTGTACTAAAAAAGTTACGTTCAAAAAGATTTGGGCTGAGACAATGTGATGGGTCGGTCAGGATCTGTGAACAAATATTTTTTAAGATAGTAGTTGGCCTCAGCTTTGGGCTCTAGATATAACATGCTGAACTAAACAACTGATAACAAATGGTTTCAAAACTTTATATCTGAACAATATTTCCAAATACTTTTAACTGCATCCCTGTGCACGTCTTACAAGTCGGGCTTCGTTCTTTTCACTGTATTGAACAAAAGTAGAATTTTTTTTTTATTATGTGCCTACTTCATTACCTACCAGCACATCGAAGGCCATGTGTGGCACTAGCACAGACACTCCAGATTTAAAACAAATGATGAACAACACCATAATTCCTGACTTTTTGAGTTTGGGACATCAGCTACATGTATTACGGACGTATGAAATCCGATCAATATCTCTTTGACGCATTAAAACGGCGATAAAACCTGTTTTGCCGTTATTATTCCGGACCGCGTAATCGGAAAAAAAACTTTTTTTTCGGAGATTTTTATGTACGTGCGGGCGGGTGATTTTTATTTTTTTTTCTCGGGAATGAAATTATTGATGCGGTAGTTCCGACGAACGACATATCAATTTGGTATGGCCTAAAATGAAGTTTACTGTTTACCTCATTGATGATTTTGCTGAACTACAATTTGAGCAGTTTATTCCATATCAGCTTTATATCTTGTAACTGACTGATTTATGTTGAATGTTCCCCTCGCTAAGACATCTGCAAAATCCATGTAACTAGTTTTTTTTCGGAGGGTTGGGGATCAGTTTTCATAGCATGATTACCTATCATCAGCAGATCATGAGATGACCTCTGTTGTTTAGGGATTCAAACTATCAGAAGATGGCCTCTATTGTGTTTGGTGTCCTTAGGTCACCAGCATACCCGAGACTGAAAATTACATGTCAGCTTACCTCATAATCATTTGGGGCATATGTACTTTACAAACAACTCTTGTTAGACCATGAACGACTGTTTATATATTAGTATTGTCAGTGTTTCTAACATTGATACATCACTAAATTAAATCAACAATGTATCTTCCAATTTCAGCATGAGATGATACATGCCTATCTTTTTGTCACAGACAACAACAAGGTAAGATTAATGGTTGTGTAAGTACATATTTAGCTCACTAGCATAATTTCAAAGGAGTGTCAGGAGAGTCAGTTTAAAATTAAATTAATTGATTTAGATCCATTCCATTCCTAAGACCAGTTTCAGGAGCTGTAGAATTGCATTTTTTGTCTGTCAGTCTGTAAGTCATAATTGTTCACAGGGAAACAATGTGCTATGTGTAACACACAGCCCAAGCTGATAGGTTAAGGTTATGGCTGGTCATGATGTCACTCATGTATGGGGAGATATATTGATTTTGTTTTATCAATCTGTCTGTCTGTCACAAAATTTTCTCTCCTCTGATACTCCTGGTAGGATTTAACCAAACCTTTTAAAAAGGTTAAGTACTATATTTCACTGTTTGTAATCTGGCACCATCATTTCTACACCAGTCCTATATGTGTTTGCATGGACTGTTTATATCTTAAGGATTTTGTTTTTATGGCTCAGATCAGAATTAAGTAAGTCCAGAGTTAAGTTTGACCACTTAGGTCAAAAAATCGGACACTAGGTCAGATCAAAGAAAGATATTAAGACTAAAGGCCAAATTTTACTTTGGAGGCCACATTTTCTTCTTGATACTCATAATCTTTTGTCAGCATGGTTTTTCTCCATGAAATTTTGGCTAAGTTCAAAATTTGATTACCTGAGTTCGAAAACTAGGTCACAAGGTTAAATCATAGAAAATACCTTGTTTCCACTTCAGATTGATCATCATAAATCCATGTCCATATGTTTCTCTGTATTGAATTTAGGTCAAGTTTGAAACTGGATTATTTAGGACGAAACTTGGTCACTACGTCAGACCATAGACTGTGCCTTGTTAATTATGTCTCCCCCAGGAGACATATTGTTTTTGCCCTGTCCGTCCGTCCGTCCGTCCTTCCGTCCGTCCGTACATCACACTTCATTTCCGAGCAATAACTGGAGAACCATTTGACCTAGAACCTTCAAACTTCATAGGGTTGTAGGGCTGCTGGAGTAGACGACCCCTATTGTTTTTGGGGTCACGCCGTCAAAGGTCAAGGTCACAGGGGCCTGAACATTGAAAACCATTTCCGATCAATAACTAGAGAACCACTTGACCCAGAATGTTGAAACTTCATAGGATGATTGTACATGCAAAGTAGATGACCCCTATCGATTTTGGGGTCACTCCATTAAAGGTCAAGGTCACAGGGGCCTGAACATGGAAAACCATTTCCGGTCAGTAACTTGAGAACCACTTAACCCAGAATGTTGAAACTTCATAGGATGATTGGTCATGAAGAGTAGATGACCCCTATCGATTTTGGGGTCATTCTGTCAAAGGTCAAGGTCACAGAGGCCCGAACATTGAAAACCATTTCCGGTCAGTAACTTGAGAACCACTTGACCCAGAATGTTGAAACTTCATAGGATGATTGGTCATGAAGAGTAGATGACCCCTATTGATTTTGGGGTCATTCTGTCAAACGTCAAGGTCACAGGGGTCTGAACATGGAAAACCATTTCCGATCAATAACTAGAGAACCACTTGACCCAGAATGTTGAAACTTCATAGGATAATTGTACATGCAAAGTAGATGACACCTATCGATTTTGGGGTCACTCCATTAAAGGTCAAGGTCACAGGGGCCTGAACATTGAAAACCATTTCCGGTCAGTAACTTGAGAACCACTTGACCCAGAATGTTGAAACTTCATAGGATGATTGGTCATGAAGAGTAGATGACCCCTATTGATTTTGGGGTCACTCCGTCAAAGGTCAAGGTCACAGGGGCCTGAACATTGAAAACCATTTCCGATCAATAACTAGAGAACCACTTCACCCAGAATGTTGAAACTTCATAGGATGATTGATCATGAACAGTAGATGACCCCTATTGATTTTGGGGTCACTCCGTCAAAGGTCAAGGTCACAGGGGCCTGAACATTGAAAACCATTTCCGATCAATAACTAGAGAACCACTTGACCCAGAATGTTGAAAGTTCATAGGATGATTGGTCATAAAGAGTAGATGACCCCTATTGATTTTGGGGTCACTCTATCAAAGGTCAAGGTCACAGGGGCCTGAACATGGAAAACCATTTCCGATCAATAACTAGAGAACCATTTGACCCAGAATGTTGAAACTTCATAGGATGATTGGACATGCAGAGTAGATGACCCCTATTTATTTTCAGGTCACTTGATCAAAGGTCAAGGTCACAGAAGCCTCAACAGTGACTTGAGAACCACTAGGCCAAGAGTGTTGAAATTTAGCGGGATGATTGGACATGCCAAATAGATGATCCCTATTGCAGCCAACGATCAGTGTCTCTGACTTTTGCTCCTGACCCCTATTGACTTCTTGCCTATAGGACTTTGCATTTGGGGAGACATGCGCTTTTTTACAAAAGCATTTTCTAGTTCTCAACATCTTTTCTACATCTTTAGGTTAAACATTAGTTTTCACAGTTTTTTTACCACATAGAATATCTGTGTACATCACTGAGTTTGCTAGTTTCCCCGGTGTGTGATGTCAAAGTTAAGGAAGAGACAATACCATACAACTAAATCTCTATTATAGTGGTTTCCCTTTGTAAGGTAATTAGGTGGAAATGAAACACTGAATGCTGAAGGTGAAATAACATGTATAATGGTTGTCTTTGGTATTGGGGAAATATTTTTTCAGTGAAAAATTTTTAGAATGAGGGGAAGAAAGTTGAGTAGTGTATCAAGTGAAATATTAAAAAACTAGAGTTAAAAGATAAGAAAAGTCAAGTTATTTATGTTTTATATTGAAGTTCTTTTTATTTTTTTACAGGATCATGATGGTCATGGGCCAGAGTTTCACAAACATATGTATAGAATAAACAAGGAGGCTGGTACTAATATTTCTGTAAGTATTCTTACATCCATTTCAATATAAAATGTCTTCAGCAAAATGCTGAAAGGCCAGTTTAAGGATATCCAATTGCTATCTTTCACTAAAATATTTTGTAGTTTGATATTTACTTCAAAAGTAGAAAAATCATCATCAGATGTATTTAATTTTACTAAATATACAAATTAATTGTGTATGTAGACCTTCATTCATAATAAATGTCATGCAGTAACAGTTGATTGTTTTAAAAAGCCTCCAGGTTTTTAGTGGATGTACACATTTATACTGTGTTTAGTTATATGTGTAAACAACGTGTACTGTTTTTAACTTAATGCATAGTACTGTCAATACAGATAAACTGATTTGTTTTATTATGCCCCCCTTCGAAGAAGGAGGGGTATATTGTTTGGCAGATGTCGGTCGGTCGGAATGTAGACCAATCCGTTTCCGGATGATAACTCAAGAACGCTTGGGCCTAGGATCATGAAAGTTAATAGGGAAGTTGGTCATCACCAGCAGATGACCCCAATTAATTTTGAGGTCTGTATGTCAAAGGTCAAGGTTACAGTGATGCTGAATAGTTAAACGGTTTCCGGATGATAACTCAAGAACACTTAGGCCTAGGGTCATGAAAATTTATAGGGAGGTTGGTCATGACCAGCAGATGACCCCTATTGATTTTGAGATCAGTATGTCAAAGGTCAAGGTCACAGTGACCAGGAACACGAAAATGGTTTTCGGGCAATAACTCAAGAACGTTTGGGCCTAGTGTCAGGAAAATTGATAGTGAGGTTGGTCATGACCCCTATTAATTTTTGAGGTCATTAGGTCAAAGGTCAAGGTCACATTGGCCAGGAACAGTTAAACAGTTTCTGATCATTTTGTCCAAAACCACAGGGCCTAGGGCTTGTAGCAAAATCTAATGGTCCTCTACCAGGATTGTTCAGATTATTTCCCTTGGATCAAATATGGCCCCACCCCGGAGGTCACATGGTTTATATAGAATTATATAGGAAAAAACTTTGAAAAACCTCGTCTAAAACCACAGGGCCTAGGGCTTTGATATTTTGTATATGACATCATCTAGTGGTCCTCTACTAAGATTGTTCAAATTATTCTCCTAGGGTCAAATATGGCCCCGCCCTGGGGGTCACATGGTTTATATAGACTTATATAGGGAAAAACTTTGAAAATCTTCTTGACCAAACCACAAAGACTAGGGCTTTGATATTTGTAATGTAGCATCATCTAGTGGTTCTCTACCAAGTTTGTTCAAATTATCCCTCTAGGGTCAAATATGGCCCCGCCCCAGAGGTCACATTGTACATTAAGACTTGTATAGGCAAAAAACTTGGAATCTTCATGTCCATAACCTACATCATTTAAATTTGGACCACATGTATAGTTTTGAGTGGCAAGATGAAGCTTGACATGAGTTGACCTTAATCTTGACCTAGTGACCAACTTTTCACATTTCTGTAGCTACAGCCTTCAAATTTGGACCACATGCATTGGTTTGTGTACCAAAACAAACTTTGACCTTATTATTGACCTAGTGACCTACTTTCACATTTTTGAAGCTACAGACTTCAAATTTGGACCACATGCTTAGTTTTGTGTTTCGAAATAAAATTTGACCTTGATTTTGACCTAGTGACCTACTTTCACACTTCTCAAACTACAGCCTTCAAATTTGAACCCCATGCATAGTTTTGTGTACCGAAATGAACTTTGATCTTGAGATTGACCTAGTGACCTACTTTCACATTTCTGAAGCTACAGCTTCAAATTTTGACCGCATGCATATTTTTGTGTTCTGAATTGAAATTTGACATTGAATTTTACCTATTACCTACTTCTACATTTCTCAAGCTACAGCCTCCAAATTTGAAGCACATGCATAGTTCTGTCTACTGAAATGAACTTTGACCTTGAAATTGATCTAGTGACCTACTTTCACATTTCTCAAGCCTCAGCTTTCGAATTTGGACCACATGCAGTGTTTTGTACCGATATGAAATTTGACCTTGATTTTGACCTTGAGCTAGTCTTGAAATTTGAAACTTTCAAAAATGGCTCAGTGGGCACTCTGTGATCTCGTTAGGTTAATAGGTTAAAGGTCAAGGTCAGATTGAACCAGAACGGCAGAACTTTTGTTTACAGTAAGCATATAATTTCTGTTCCTTGTGCAATTACTGAATGCATCAAGGGGGGCATTTCGTGTTCGACGAGTTCTTGTGTTTACATAAACTATATGTATTGTAGTATTTGTTCAGGTTTTCAAATATGAAATTTGTGGCTAGTATACCTTTAACTTTACTGCATTTCTTACAGTCATGAATTACTTTGACTACTGCCAAGAGATGGTTAATCTAACATGGAATTGAGACTAAACAGTGCTACTGAAATAAAACAAATGAGCCGCACCGTGAGAAAACCTACATAGTGCATTTGCACAGTCTGGTCAGGATCAATGCTGTTCGCTTTCAAAGCCTGTTGCAATTATAAGCGAACAACATGGATGCTGACCAGACTGCGGATCCGCGCAGGCTGGTCTGGATCCATGCTGGTCGCAAATGCACTATGTTGGTTTTCTCATGGTGCGACTCAGACAACTGCTTGCTTGATTATCAAGCTTTTTAATATACAGTGCAGATTATAGCATTGAATAGTTATCCTTTCGTATCTATTTTATTTAGGTCTATCACAATTTCCATGACGAGGTGGATTCATACAGACAGCATTGGTGGAGATGTGACGGTCCATGCAGATCTCGAAAACCTTATTTTGGCTATGTCAAACGATCTATGAATAGAGCACCTTCAAAGAATGATACATGGTGGGCGGAACATCAGCGTACATGTGGGGGTACTTACACAAAAGTCAAGGAACCTGAGGATTATGGAAAGAAGAAAGGAAAAAAGGATAAAGATGGAGAAGATGAAAAGAAAAAAGAAAAAGGTGTTTAAAAGGATTTCTTAACTATTGTTCCCTATAAGAGGGTATGCAACAATCACACTGCCCTTTGAATAAGGTTTTTTGTCTGTCTAAAACACTGTGTACCATCTATTACTTTAAAACATTTCAAGCGATTAGTATTTTGTTGGCTTAGAATTTGGATATAGGTAGTTGGCAATGAGATGATAAGAAAAGTGCAAAAACAAGGGTGGTAGGTTATAGATCAAGGCCACAAATGGAGCTCAAATGTCAAATCTGTCTTTCATATTTTGTGTTGGTGCGTAACTTAATAATGATTCTCTGTATTAACTTTAAACTCATGAATTAGTTAACATGTGTCTCCAACCCCTCCCCCACCCCCCAATTTTAGTTTCTTGTTCTAGAAGTAGTATCCAGTCAGTGCTACTGCAAATAATTTCCCACTCCTGAATTAGTTAACATGTGTGGAGTGGAAAATGACCAGCATGAATAAAAAGAGCAACCAATGAATAACTAGGTTTCTTTTAATCATGTGCTTGATTCACATATGAGACATTATGCTTGTCAGGGGGTGCCTTGGAACTTAGGTGTCAAAATACACATGATACTGTGTTTAGTACAGACACACAAATGTTGGTTGGAAAATGTTACATATATCTTTGTACTTTTGTTTTTCAAAGATACATTGATGTTCGGTATAATTAATTTTCATACTTGATCGCACAGGATGTACATTAATAATGATGACTTTGTGTAATGTCACAGCAATATCTGGTAATAGTCCCCTCTATATATGGAACAAATGATTATAATAAAGTTAAAAAATATGTTCATTTTAGTAACCCTTCCGAATGTTATAATAAAACATCTGTAAGTTTAAGACACTCTTAGGGGTGGTGGTTGCGGACTTCATTCCGTAGAGGGGACTATTACTGGATAATGCCAATGTCCCAACCCCACAACCCCGCAAGTCATGGACATCACGTTTGTTGTTGTACAGTAGTAAGTGTATTTATTATGCCTTCTTCAATTGTTGTGGGCCTCCTTTAATTTCAAAACTGAAGTAAATTGTGGTTCAGTTCATGAATTATTGACTTTGAATCTCGAATTGGATCGGCACAAAGCTAGTAATTCAAAGCCCTATTTGTAAGGGTCACCCTTAAATTGTGGTCAGGCAGGTGATATCAATTTGCAGAAATTACTTGTTATTACTGAGTACACATACTTATTTATCATCTTAAAAATTGAATGGGTAAGTTTTCCATATCGAAATGATATTAATTTACTTTTTCAGAAAAATCCTCAGTGAAGAGTATGGACATCAGGGTATTTGGTGGTGAAGGTAAAACTTTAGGAAATGCAACAAAGTCTAGTCAGCCAGCAAAGACAATACCAAAGTTTAGTAATCCAATACCTACGCCAAATAGTTCTTTAAATAAACCATCAAATTCTGTAGATAAACCAAAGCCATCTGCAACAGTCTCCAGATTAGATGACGCATCTCCAGCTTACATAGGAAAGAAATACATATCAAATGGTCATGTGACAGCCTTACCAGGGGCTAGAACTCCAGACAAAAAAGGTGTGTCAATGAATAAACCAGTGAGCCAAGGCGGATCAGCTGCATTTAAAAAGAGAATTATTAAATTGCCAGATTTTTCTGACTCGGATGATGACGATGACTTGCTTTTTCCTGTTCCATCAGGAAACTTGTCAAATACCACCATACATTCTAATGTTGGTGAAAGGACTGAAAATCCTTCGAAGGAACATTCTCCTTGGGTTAATTCAAATGTTAGTAATGTAAGCACAGACTGTGATACTACAAGTTCAAATGCGGGTGATTTTCATGACAGTAAAGCAGATGCAAGTGAGCATGTAACAGACAAGAGAGATGACAGAAGTGAATTGGATCAAAATAAATCAGTAGGTGCAGATAATGAAGCAGATGATGTGAGGGCTATGTTGAGAAAGGTTTGGGGACAAAAACAGTTTGGAAGTCAGCCAAGTAAAATGAAAGTGAAAGGAACATTTAAATCTGGAATTATAAATCCAGATGTATCAAATAATACTGGAAACAAGGAAATAAACTCAGCTCACAAAAGATTATCAGGTGATACAGGTTTTGGTGAACAAGCATCTAAAAGACAGAAAAGTGACAGTATTTATATACCAAATAATAGCTCAGATTTTGACAAGAACGTCCATTTAGAAAAGTCATCATCAAATAATAAAATTACCTCGCCCATTGATAAATTTCTCAAAAAGTCAGTGACAGAGCCTTCTAGTAGCAGAGATCAGACTGTTCCTACTAAATCAGGTTTACAGGACCAAACCTCAATGATAAGGGGAGGTAATTCTGAAATCAATCAAATAAATGATTCTACTGGAGATATGGCTGCATGCCCTGTGTGTAGCAAGTCGGTATCGACAGCTTCTATAAATGAACATTTAGACCTTTGTCTAACAATGCAAGCTATTTGAGTTCTTTAAAGCAATTTGCTGCAATTTTCAAACTCTTGTTTTTTTCCACTTGCAAAGTTATGGGTGTTTTTACATACAAGAATCATTTGCTGGACTTTTTTGTATGAATTTCTCAGGTATTTATTACGAAGAAAAAGTAACCAACTGTTCTGTTGTTTTACTTTTATGTTGTTTTTTTTTTACTTGAATAACTATAGATATATGTACATTCACTGTATTCTTTATAGATTTTTAAGAAATGGTTGGAATTTTTATTTATGTGAAATAAATTATTCATAAAATGTACTTAAACCTTCAGATAATTAGTTACATATGTATTATTACAAAGTTTATTTGGCATTGTCAGTCTCTCCAGTTTTGCACTATGTTATTGTCTGCATCTACTTATTGAAAGAAACCATAGTAAGATTGAATATATTCCAAGCTGTTAATTGAGTAATTACGGTTAATACATCAAGACTTGCCCTCATTGAGGCAGTTCCCAGAACGAGAACCAAGGTATGCGCATAATGCCTTTGAGAGATGAGCAGTCAGGTTAAAGGAGCAGAGTTTGAATTGAAGAACCAGCCAGAAAGAACCAGTTGGACTAAGGGAAGCTGGCAAACTGGCATTGTGTTAATTATTGCCATACATTGATATTTGGTTCTGTTTAGTGATTCTTATAGTGGGTGCATTTATAACGCAAGTTATACAGTGGCCAAAATGAGTGAAGTCTTGTGTTTGTCTAGACATGAACGTGAAATGTAGTGTTTGTCTGGACTGAACGATAAAGCCATGCATTTGATCTTCAAACATTATGTAAGAACTGGTTCTGGACAGATGTACTATATTCATTTTGGGTCACAGAGGCAGAGATTTAAACTATACAGGGGTGTAAAATATTTTTTCCTACCACTCGCCTTGCAGGACTAATAGCCAGTAAAATCTACTCGTCTTTAAGTGAACAGTCACTCGCCCTATTAAAATGACAACTATCTTAATAACTTCTGTTTGATACTACAGTGTAACTTCCGAAAACCGAACGACCTCCGGACCAATCTAAAAGTTCGGTTTTTGGAAGTTTCCGGAATTCAGAAGTTCGGAAGTTTTCAGGCAAAGTGGACATTATGCACTAGAGTTATGTTATCTTACACGCTGGATGAAGGAAATTATTATCCTTTTTAATTGTACAAATTTGTATAAAGTGATTCATTAATTGATTTAAGAATTATTGAATCAATATGTTACAAGCATTAAGGATAATCAATTACGTATAATAAATTTCCTTTTTTGTACATGTATATAAAACAATAATAGCATTTACTCAAACATTTTCCCCTTACATTTTACCATCTTTGAAAACCAGAGTTCATCAATATTTAATTGGTGTTGATAAAGCGTAGTTTAATCGATGTAACTAATTAATTAAAACATCTATCATTTTTTCATTCAAACATTACAAAAGTTTTCCACACGAAAGACATTTAATAAATCATTTTTATTTATTGAAAAGAAATTAAAGTAATCGCTGATTAATTCTTTACTTTTGCATCAAATGATCATTGTGATTATAATGTGTATCAAAGCAAATGTGTGCTGCTAATAGATAAACAAAAGAACATGTTGACATCTTGCCACGGGGGTTTTTAGATTAAAACAAGTTAAAGACAGACCGGCCAATATTTTGCTGTTCGGTTTTCGGAAGTCAATTTTAGTGTTAAAATATAAACGGTCCTTAAAAAATCGTCCGGTTTTCAGAATTCGGAAGTTCCGGTTTTCAGAAGTTAAAAATTTAAAGGAATAAGAAGGAAAAAAACGGGACTTTGAGTTTCGTGCGGTTTTCAAAGGTTTCCAGTTTTTAGAAGGTCCGGTTTTCAGAAGTTACACTGTATCACTTTTATGAAAGAAGTATTATGAATAGCAAACAAATTACAAATATAACACACAGTAGACAAATAATATTCTCTTGTTCACTACTTTTCCTTTTTAATCAAATTCATTTTGCTTATATTTTCTTTTCTCAGCAAGATGTTTTTCTTTCTACCGTTTTTAGCTCACCTGAGCACAACGTGCTCAAGGTGAGCTTTTGTGATCGCCCTGTGTCCGGCGTCGGCGTGGTCAACAATTTGAATGTTAACACTATAGGTCACAATTTTGGCCCAACCTTAATGAAACTTGGTCAGAATGTTACCCTCAATAAAATCTTGGACGAGTACGATATTGGGTCATCTGGGATCAAAAACTAGGTCACCAGGTCAAATCAAAGGAAAAGCTAGTTAACACTCTAGAGGCCAATTTAAGACTGTATCTTCATGAAACTTAATCAGAATGTTAATCTTGATGATCTTTAGGTAAACTTGAAATCTGGGTCAGGTGGGGTCAAAAACTAGGTCACCAGGTCAAATCAAAGGAAAAGCTAGTTAACACTCTAGAGGCCACATTCATGACCGTATCTTAATGAAACTTGGTCAGAATGTTAATCTTGATGATCTTTAGGTCAAGTTTAAATCTGGGTCAGGTGGGGTAAAAAACTAGGTCACCAGGTCAAATCAAATGTAAAGCTTGTTAACACTAGAGGCCACATTTATGACAATATCTCTATGAAACTTGGTCAGAATGTTAATCTTGATGATATTTAGGTCAAGTTCAAATCTTAGTCAAGTGGAGTCAGAAACTAGGTCACCAGGTCAAATCAAATGTAAAGCTTGTTAACACTCTAGAGGCCACATTTATGACTATATCTTAATGAAACTTGGTCAGACTGTTAATCTTGATGTTTTTAAGCCCCCGGTATCTACTGATGCGGGAGGCATATAGTGATCGTCCTGTCCGTTCGTTCGTCTTTACGAGGTTAACCAAATGGGACCGTTTCGTCTAGCATCAATACCCCTTACTAGAATGACTTGATACTAATGCAGATGTAACCTGTGACCATTCCTCATCTTCAGACATCACCTGACCTCAGTTTGACCTTGACCTTATTTTGGACATAAGTTGCTTTATATGGGCCATCTCTTGGTTAACCAAATGGGACCGTTTCGTCTAGCATCAATACCCCTTACAAGAATGAATTGATACTAATACAAATGTAACCTGTGACCATTCCTCATCTTCAAACATCACCAGACCTCAGTTTGACCATGACCTTGACCTCATTTTGGACTTAGGTTGCTTTATATGGGCCATCTCTTGGTTAACCAAATAGGACCGTTTCGTCTAGCATTAATACCGCTTACAAGAATGCGTTTATTGAACGCAGCTCCTTGTTTAGGTCAAGTTTAAATCTTGGTCAGGTGGGGTCAAAAAGTAGGTCACCAGGTCAAATCAAAGGAAAAGCTAGTTGACACTCTACAAGCCACGTTTATGACCGTATCTTAATGAAACTTGGTCTGAATGTTAATCTTGATGATCGTTAGGTCAAGTTTAAATCTTGGGTCAGATGGGGTCAAAAACTAGGTCACCAGGTCAAATCAAAGGAAAAGCTTGTTAACACACTAGGGGCCACATTTATGACTATGTCTTCATGAAACTTGGTCAGAATGTTAATCTTGATGATCCTTAGACCAAGTTGAAATCTGGGTCATGTGGGGTCAAAAACTAGGTCACCAGGTCAAATCAAAGGAAAAGCTAGTGAACACTATAGAGACCACCTTTATGACCATATCTTTATGAAACTTAGTCAGATTGTTAATCTTAATGATCTTAAGGTTAAGTTCCAATCTTGGTCAGGTGGGGTCAGAAACTAGGTCACATCAAAAGTAAAGCTTGTTAACAATCTAGAAGCCACATTTATGACTATATCTTCATGGAACTTGGTCAGAATGTTAATCTTGATGATCCTTAGGTAAACTTCGAACCTGGGTCATGTGCAGTCAAAAACTAGGTCACTAGGTCCAATTAAAGGAAAAACTAGTTAACACTCTAGGGGCCACATTTATGACCATATCTTAATGAAACTTGGTCAGAATGTTAATCTTGATGATCTTTAGGTCAATAGGTCAGGTGAGCAATACAGGGCCTTCATGGCCCGCTTGTTTACTTATAATTTCAGGTTAAAGTTTTGGTGCACTTTCACTCTATCTCAATTATTACTAAATGGATTTGATTCAAACTTAAAAATAGTTGTTCCACATCATCACCCACATCATGATATGGCACCAATATTTTATGAATTATGCACCCTTTTTGCTTAGAATTATACTTATTTAATGTTTTGATACATTTTTTCTTTATCTCTCTTATTACTTAATACTTCTGACACAGACTCTAGTTATATTGTCCAATATCTTCATCCACATTGGAGTCATTAAACACTCCAGTGAACATCGAAATAGTAGAGCGCGCTGTCTACTGTGACAGCTCTTGTTTTTGCCTGACTATTTGAAAACGCCTTCAGGTTTAACAGATGAATGTAACATAATGTACCCCATGACAAAATGTCATATCATCAAGTTACTCAATGAATTTGCTGTTTATTCATAGAAATGACCTTAGCTACAAAATTATTGAACAAAAAGCTGTTTTAAGCTTGTTGTGACGACTGTCACCAGAGCTTAATGCGATACCCCCTGAGTTGGCATTGTGCATAGACACCTTGAAAACGATTTTCAGCAAGTTTATATCTTAAGTTATTATTACAATTGATTGAAACTTCATACATGTCTTTTTTAGGATAACATTAACTGAATGACATAGGTTCTGTAACTGCTGCTTTAATTTTTATGAAAACTTTTATTTTCAGGATAAAATTTTAGAAACTACACATCAAAACTTAATAAACCTATGTACACTTCTTCCCATGGTAATACCAACTAAATGACATAGGTCAAGGTCACACTTAGAGGCCAAAGGTCAGATACAAGAATGACTTTGTCCGGAGCATTTCTTCTTCATGCATGGAGGGATTTTGATGTAACTTGGCACAAATGTTCACCATCATGTATCTGGTATCTGACCTTTGACCTCTGTGATCTTGACCTTAGAGCTAGGGATCTGGTTCTTGCGAAAGACACTCTGTCTCATGGTGGTGAACATTTGTGCCAAGTTACATCAAAATCCCTCCATCCATGAAGAAAAAATGCTCTGGACAAAGTTGTCATGCTTGTATCCTTTGACCTCTTAAGAACAATTGTGCCCAGTTACATCAAAATCCCTCCATGCACGAAGAAGAAATGCTCCGGACAACGTCATGATTGAATTTGACCTTTGATGTCTGTGTGACCTTGACCTTTGAGATAGGAACCTGGGGTTTGTGCAAGACACTCTGTCTCACTGAGGTTAACATTCATGCCAAATATAAACAAGATTGCTTCATGCATGTCAAAGTTATGGTCCGGACAAACAAATCCGGACAGACGCACGCACATGCACCGAACAGCCATTTGGACAACTATGTTTTCGCTTCCGCAAGCAGGCTCGACAAAAATGGATGGTTACAAAAGCAGAGGGACAGCATTTGAGTATTAGGTTTGTTCTTGACCTCGGGGTAGGCACAATGGAACTTTTGATTTTGTCTTTGAGTAAAACATTCAACCCGAGTTTCATATGCAAATTCAAAGGATCAAACTACTGGTTTGAGCTTGCCCAAATGTGGTTGGCCCATGGTTTCTGTAAGTCATCTTGAATTAATGGAACATTCACCAAAAGTTTCGTAAATCTTTATGAAGTCTAAGGACTCAAAATTCAGAAGTCATATGTTTGACCTTCATTTGATATCTTGACCTTGCTTTGGCAGGCACAACTGGTTTTGTTCAGTGTCCTGATGAGTGCAACATACAACCCAAGGTTCATGCATATCTATCAATGGGTGTAGAAGATATAGAACAGCCAAAAATGTCCAAGACACCAACTCTCACCTCTGTAATCTTGACCTAAAGCTGGCACAACTGGAATATGGGTTCTTTATGAATGCACTATTTAACTATCCTTCCAAGGGGTTTAGGAGATTCAGACTGTACACAAAATTCAAGTTTCGGAACATATGTTGTGATCATGACTGAATCAAAGCTTGGGGAGCATGGGTTGAGCATTCAACTGAAATTTAGGTTATATCCTTCTAGTGGTTAAGGAAATCTGGACTGGACACGAAAATCCAAGGTGCTATCATTTGACCTAAATTTGTAACCTTGAACACAAGTTCTTCAAGTTATACTGATAAGATTTAAATTCTACCCAGACCCTTCAATAATTTACATTCCAGGGGTTTAGAATATAAAGACCAGACACTTCTAACTGGATCATTTGTCAGACTGAAAGACAAAAATTGTGTTTTGATGGGGAATAATTTTTCAAATTGCAAATGCAGAAGGCAAGTAGTATTAAACTTAATTATGAAAAAAAATCTGAAGTATTTCAAAATAATTATATTATCAAAACATAAAACACTAATATTTCAAATTGTGTGATCACCAGTGCACATGATATTAAATAATACCTGAAAAATCAAAATGTAACAACTGATAAAATCAAAGAACAAAGGACTGCATAAAATAAGGAAACTAGAGACTATCGCATAATTGCTGGGTTGAATATCCACTGAGTGAATAAGATGAGCAGATATTGTCTAGATGAAGTTACGGTAACTTTGAAAATTTCTGTTCAAAATGAAACACACTAAATCCAAACACTTGAGTCTTTATATGTACCACTTTACGAAGCCAAGCCATACTGAAAGACTTCAGGTTCTGTTTCTGAAAAGAAAAAAAACAAAAAAACTTTTTTATTAGCAGGTTCCATAACATGTTTTGTCTCATAATACACTTTTTTTTCTTTAATTTTTTTTAAAACTATAAATTCCGGCTATTAAAAATTAGGTTTTTTCTTCACAATTTGACTTCTGAACAGTTCCAATATTCTGGGTATCAACTGTAAATATTTTTGATCTAGAAGCTGCAACTTGATCTAGGAGCTGCAACTTACATGTACAAACATGATATCTTGAAGGAGGGGTGTCAGACTTGTGCATTATTTAGTTATTGTGTGTACAGTGACCTACTCTGAAATCAGTAATATCTATTGGGATTAACTCTCAAAGAAAAAAAAGACAATTCCTATATATTTTCACTTCAGTCTATGAGACTAAATTTCATTGAAAAAAGAAAATTCCTAAATGTTTGTCTTTTAAACATCTAACAAAGGCAATGGCTGCAGATTAGAAGCTTTCCTTCCCCTGACTGCTGATGGGTAACCCGGTATACATTTCCTACCATGACTGCTGATGGGTGTACATTTCCTACCATGACTGTTGATGGGTGTACATTTCCTACCGTGACTGCTGATGGGTGTAAATTTCCTACCATGTCTGCTGATGGGTGTACATTTCCTACCGTGACTGCTGGTGGCTGTACATTTCCTACCGTGAATGCTGATGGGTGTACATTTCCACACCATGAATGCTGATGGGTGTACATTTCCTACCATGAATACTGAGGGGTGTGCATTTCCACACCATGACTGCTGATGGGTGTTGTTTCCTACCATGAATGCTGAGGGGTGTACATTTCCTGCCATGAATGCTGATGGGTGTATATTTCCACAGCATGAATGCTGATGGGTGTACATTTCCTACCATGACTGCTGATGGGTGTACATTTCCACACCATGAATGCTGATGGGTGTACATTTCCTACCATGAATGCTGATGGGTGTACATTTCCACACCATGAATGCTGATGGGTGTACATTTCCTACCATGAATGCTGATGGGTGTACATTTCCACACCATGACTGCTGATGGGTGTACATTTCCACACCATGAATACTGATGGGTGTACATTTCCTACCATGAATGCTGATGGGTGTACATTTCCACACCATGAATGCTGATGGGTGTACATTTCCTACCATGAATGCTGATGGGTGTACATTTCCACACCATGAATGCTGATGGGTGTACATTTCCTACCATGAATGCTGATGGGTGTACATTTCCACACCATGAATGCTGATGGGTGTACATTTCCTACCATGAATGCTGATGGGTGTACATTTCCTACCATGAATGCTGATGGGTGTACATTTCCACACCATGAATGCTGATGGGTGTACATTTCCTACCATGAATGCTGATGGGTGTACATTACCATACCATGACTGCTGATGGGTGTACATTTCCTACCAGGACTGCTGATATGCTGGTCTTTTCTTTATTCAAGAGATAATTACTGCTAATAAACACCTAACAAAGGCAATGGCTTGAAGATTAGAAGCTTTCCTACCCCTGTTGGTCATGACTGCTGATGGGTCTTCATTTCCTACCTGTTCTGTCTGCACCAACTTTTATTTTCAACCTGTTCTAAGCATTCCAGATCACTAATCTTTTTCACCCTAGCTCTAGGATTCCAAGGCTAGTCACCACACTCTCGGCACCAATGTAACAGAAGCGGAAAAATGTGCAGCCCGATACAGGACTCAAACCTGTGACCTTCTGCTTGCAAGTCAGATGCTCTACCAACTGAGCTAATCGGTATCATAGACTAATTATATACATTATATACAAACTGCTACAGTTGTTTTAATTTTCACGCCAACCCTAGATAACTTGAGAATTTTGTTTATCCCTTTGTGGTTTTGTGTGTTCAGTGTTTTATTCTAAGTAATTCTGCAGATGAGGCCTATTGTTTCCATATATCTTCAAAATAGTGCAAGACCGCCGATAGACATGCATATTTACAAACTTACCTTAGAACTATTTTTAACAATCAAAGGTCACGTTCTCTACAACTACACACCAGTAAAGACTTGTTAGATTTACCTTCCGTATATCAAACAAGATGTATCAAGACTGCTGGTTCTTTTCAGCGTTCTGCAGCATATCTGTAAGTTTCTTTTGTTCTTCCAACATTAACAGGTTTTGTTTCTTCTTCTCTTGTTTTTCCAACTCCATCTTTACACCTGTCTTTACATCCTAATAAAAGAATTACAAGAAATTATACAGCGTATCATCTTATATTATCAGTTTCACAATTGAGAAGTTAAGTTTCAAGTTTGGGAACTTCGAAGCTGATGAAAAATTTTATTAGGACATTTAAAAAAAATATGAACAGTAGAAATTTAGAATAATCTCTCATGTTCACAATGATTTATTTTACATAATGGCCGGTACTCTCTATATTCTTATGTACTGAGACTTTTGAAAGAAACAAGTAAAAAGTGGTAATTTTGCTTCCCAAACATGAAGCAAGTTACTAACTTTACTATCAAATTCCCCATTCTGGAAGTAGGGAAAAACCCATAGACTGTTTCCTAAACAGGAAGTTTCCACCAGTAAACTTCAAATTAAATCATTCCAGATATTATACTAATGTGTAACACCTGTGTAAAATCAAGGCGAAAAACGCTACTGCATGGTGATCATAAGTGTCATGAAGATCCATCAATGGATTACTTTGTTTCTGGGAATTTATGAATTTTAAAACAAAGGGAACTAGAAAATGCTTTTGTAAAAAAGCGCATGTCTCCCCCAATGCAAAGTCCTATAGGCAAGAAGTCAATAGGGGTCAGGAGCGAAAGTCAAAGAGACACTGATGGTTGACTGCAATAGGGATCATCTACTTGGCATGTCCAGTCATCCCGCTAAATTTCAACACTCTTGGCCTAGTGGTTCTCAAGTCACTGTTCAGGCTCCTGTGACCTTGACCTTTGATCAAGTGACCTCAAAATAATAGGGGTCATCTACTCTGCATGTCCAATCATCCTATTAAGTTTCAACATTGTAGGTCAAGTGGTTCTCAAGTTATTTCCAAAAAATGATTTTACATGAACAGGCCCCTGTGACCTTGACCTTTAATAGACTGACCCCAAAATCAATAGGGGTCATCTACTCTGCATGTTCAATTATCCTATGAAGTTTCAACATTCTGGGTCAAGTGGTTCTCTAGTTATTGATCAGAACTGGTTATCAATGTTCAGGCCTCTGTGACCTTGACCTTTAACGGAGTGACCCCAAAAACAATAGGGGTCATTTACTCTGCATGAACAATTCTCCTATGAAGTTTCAACATTCTGGGTCGAGAGGTTCTCAAGTTATTGATTGGAAATGGTTTTCCATGTTCAGGCCCCTGTGGCCTTGACCTTTAACAGAGTGACCCTAAAATCGTTAGGGGTCATCTACTCTGCATGACCAATCATCCTATGAAGTTTCATCATTCTGGGTCAAGTGGTTCTCAAGTTATTGACCGGAAATGGTTTTCAATGTTCAGGCCCCTGTGACCTTGACCTTTCACAGAGTGACCCTAAAATCGTTAGGGGTCATCTACTCTACATGACCAATCATCCTATTAAGTTTCAACATTCTGGGTCAAGTGGTTCTCAAGTTACTGACCGGAAATGGTTTTCAATGTTCAGGCCCCTGTGACCTTGACCTTTAATGGAGTGACCCCAAAATTGATAGGGGTCATCTACTTTGCATGTACAATCATCCTATGAAGTTTCAACATTCTGCGTCACGTGGTTCTCTAGTTATTGATCGGAAATGGTTTTCCATGTTCAGGCCCCTGTGACCTTGACCTTTGATGGAGTGACCCCAAAATCAATAGGGGTCATCTACTCTTCATGACCAATCATCCTATGAAGTTTCAACATTTTGGGTCAAGTGGTTCTCTAGTTATTGATCGGAAATGGTTTTCAATGTTCAGGCCCCTGTGACCTTGACCTTTGACGAAGTGACCCCAAAATCAATAGGGGTCATCTACTCTTCATGACCAATCATCCTATGAAGTTTCAACATTCTGGGTCAAGTGGTTCTCTAGTCATTGATCGGAAATGGTTTTCAATGTTCAGGCCCCTGTGACCTTGACCTTTGACGGAGTGACCCCAAAATCAATATGGGTCATCTACTCTTCATGGCCAATCATCCTATGAAGTTTCAACATTCTGGGTCAAGTGGTTCTCAAGTTATTGATCGGAAATGGTTTTCAATGTTCAGGCCCCTGTGACCTTGATCTTTGACTGAGTGACCCCAAAAACAATAGGGGTCGTCTACTCCAGCAGCCCTACAACCCTATGAAGTTTGAAGGTTCTAGGTCAAATGGTTCTCCAGTTATTGCTCGGAAATGAAGTGTGACGTACGGACGGACGGACAGGGCAAAAACAATATGTCTCCTGGGGGAGACATAAAAAAATAACTCTGCAGTTACTGAAGAGATATGCATGCATCACTGCCCTATAGTGATCTATAGTTGTGTTTAATTTCATGAAGATCCATCAATGGATTACTTTATTATGTGGGAATTTATGGACTCAAAGGGCAATAAATAAGTCTGATTAATGAAGAGATCCTGAAAAAAATTGTGCTTGTATCATGGCATACAAATTTCTATTAATGATTTCTAGAATTAGCAATGGTTTTTTCCCAGGATTAAAGAATTATAAATACTCCTGTTTCCTGTGACTTACCATATGTATTTAAAACAACGAAAAAATACGAGAACAAACTTTTAAAATTATCTCCCATTTTTAAAGATAAAATATAGTCTCCTAGCTCTTTGAAAATACCGTTCTCAATATTCATATTGATTACCGGGCCTTTAGCCAGCCCTGTACGGGTTGTCTAGAGGTCCGGACGTTTACACTCTGGGTCTAGAGGTCAGGTTTCCGACCCCTTGCCACAGCCTTACATAACACTGTCCACACTGTCTGTTACTAACAACGTATATTGGTTTAAAAAAAAGAACTGCAAAACAATGGAATCTTACATCTCGCTCTAACTGATGGACAACGTGTACGTATGAAATTATCCCGAAACAAGTAACAGCTGATGCTGCAAATGTTAACTTTGCTTTTGTTGACATTTTCCGCTGATTATTCTAGTAGAGTGATTTGCCCCTGAGTACTCTTTATGTCACGGCGAGCATCGGTTGGCAGATTTTGATACGTGAAACGGCATACGATCGTGATTATTAATCCTTTTTCCAAATATTCTATTGTACTATTTAATTGACCTGTCAAAAAATGTTCCCGGCTTTCATGTTAATCTTATATAGGCTCGAACAGAATATAATGAAAGCCGGGTCCATTTTTTGACAGGTCAAATAAATTGGACAATACATCTTCTTTTATACATAAAGAAATTTTCATCAAAATGTTATTTTACAGGTTGCCCGGAAGATCTTGGATATCGTGTGGGAGACGATATATAGGGAGATAGGTCACTAACTATTGAATATTTTCTCTTCACGAAATGCACAAAAAATGTTACATAGACTTTTGTTTAATGGCTTTTAATCGCATAATGTTTTTGGAAAATAATATAAAAAATTTCTATCAGCAGGGAACGATTTTCTATAGAATTCTGCGCTTAAAATCTTTATAGAATCGATTTTAATAACTATACTGTTTTTTTAATCAGTTTTTGCACGATCAACGGATTTTTTCCACAGATTTTGTATCTTATTTTAGTCAGCCTATATGTCTTATAAGCAAGGATTTCACAGAGAAAAATCCTTTTGGTCTTTTTAATCACAAACATAATCATTCATAACTTTATCATGACATCAGGGGTTCTAACTGACCAAGGAAAGGCGTGGTTGTATTTTTTTTTAAGTTCAATTCGGTTTATGTTAACAACTTTAAACTTATGGATATAAAAAGAATGTTACTTCAATATTGTCAACTTAATTCAGCTATAATAATTTTCATAATTTTTTGAACATTTGTTTGAGATGTGCACACATTCAGATGGGATTCTAACAGCCATTTTTTTACTGCTTTTCTTATATTGTAATGAACATCTGTAATAGGCTAAAAAAAAAAAAGAAACACACAAACAAACAAAAAGCAAACTAGAAACATGATGAAATAAAGCATGAACAATACACATCATGCATTGAAAACACACATTGTAGCAGTAGCAGTGGTATAAGTAGTAGTGTTCTACATTCGATGCAGGAAAATTACTTTCTTTCAACTCCATAGCACATATCTTCAAACCTTACAGTTGACAGCTATTACGTAATCGTTGATAAGCTACAAATAAGGTTGAAGTTGTTAACATTTTTGTTTTGGGATTGGGGCGCTTATACTGTAGTAGATCTTGGCATTTAAATACTTTTAATATACGTTATGTTTGTCAGGAGACAGCTCATGAGCTAATAGGTTCAACATGAGCTATTGCGTTCGCCCTGTGCCCGTCGTCCGTGGTCGTTCGTCGTCCGTCGTCAACAATTGAATGTTAACACTCTAGGGTTTACAACTTTGGCCCAGTTTCAATAACATTTGGCCAGAATATTACCCTCAATAAGATCTATGAAAGTTTTGTTACTTGGTCATCTGCAACCAAAAACTAGGCTATTGTGTCAATCAATAGGAAGACCTTATTTACACTAAATTTATATAAAACATAATATTACAGCCCTTTATATGCATGGGTTACTTATGTACCCTACATTCATTTAAAGGTATATTAGACCCAAATTCATTTTTGAAAATATAAAGAATTACTTCATGGTATCTATATATTCATAGAACTGATATATTTATGTTTATAAGCAGTACGGAACCAGTCCAAGCATAATAATTATAGCTATAAGCATGGTTAAGGTGTGTACTGTCATTAAGGAGGCTGGATGTGGTTTTTTAAAAACAATTGCTGTTATACATGTCATTTAATTATGAACACAGTTAATTGATATCTTAGGTGGAGTTAAATTTATTTACTGAGAATTTTTTACCTTTAAAGTTAATAACTAAAATGAAATATTTTTGTGAAAGATGCGCATTAATGTTTTTAAAAGTTATAGGAATCTTGACCAAGAAGAGTTTGTTTTTAACTTTAGTACTGAATTTACCATTTGTTCTTTTAACCCTGTGCCTCGTGAGATCTAGATTACTTTATACAACTGTCAGGAGACTTGCGCCTCCTCATTATCAGTATATTATATACTACTTGAATATAAATAGTTCTTGATTGTGCAGAATATTATGTTAAACTAGAATTTCATCGAGTCTGTGAGGAAATGAAGTCGTCCACTAAATGCTAGAGTTCTATGGCCAAATTAAGTACAAGTCAAATGGTTTATCGCGGCCAGAAATTTGTACAAACCGGACAGAAGTTGCGAAATTGTCATTAGTGCAGGAAAGAAGCGTTTACCATAATGTCTAATACTGGACAGGTATAGTGACATACGTTTAAGATATCATGCTTTCTGTTTATGCAGGTAAACTTGTGTTTGGTTAAATTTCAACAGAGCACAATTGTCTGAACAGTGTACAAACTCATTACTGTTTTTTTCAGGCAAGGGTGGAAAAAAAGTGGTAGACAATGAAAGCAGTAACATTTTTATTAAAAAAAAAATAAACAATGAGACAAAAATTTCCAACATCTTTGGACGATTCAAAAATCCCATGTAAACATACGATAAAGCCCGAAACGCGTGAAAATGTTCCGAATGTAAATCAGGTGAAGTAGGCGCTCTATGTATAGAGTTAGATTATGCGTCTTGATACTGTACCAGAGGGGTCGGTCAATTGTGGGTTATTGATTACACTGGGCGAGTCTACTTACTTACTACTTGAGGATGAAAAAAAAACGTGTTTTTTTAAATGTTGCTCTTAAACAAGGGTGGCGGTTGAACTACAAAAAGTACAACAACAGTTAATTCACAACAAATCGTACGGTATGTTTTATAATCAGTAGAAGCTAGTCGTATTTACGCTTATGAGACCTGTTTCACCCATAAGTAAAGAATTCACAGGTCCATCATGAAATATTTTCCCCAGCGCGCATATACTTCACCTATTCCATATGATCGCGGCCTCCAGGCGATCAATAAGAGTTTAAGATTCTGATATTTACTCAGTTGTATAATTTGGCTATTACATTTTAAAGCTAGACGACACAATGTTGGATAACTTTGCAGATTTACTGGAATATGATACATAAATTACATGAAATAAAATAGTTTAACATTTTAAGCTGGTAATTATCAATTTTGTAACGTAATGAATTGTACGTTTGGTTTCCACCTATGACAAATTAAGCAGGGTGGACTAGTCCGGGGATTGGATGGGAAAGGGCGCGTATTTCTCGACATCTGAGACACGAAAAGTAATTAAATGTTTTAGAAGCAAAGAAGCAATAGCAAACTGATACCAGATTTGGTTTTATTACGTCTGTTCATACGAGCTAATGAAATATGTGCCTCGTCATTTTCTCTATTAGAAAAAAGAGAAAGGAGTATGTTAACCGACAATAACCAGTTGACTTAAAATTCTCAAGAATTCATTTCCCATGGGCCATTTTTTGCGACACAATTCTTAGAACAATACAATTTTATTTCCAATTTTTAAAGATAACGAAAAGGACACGAACGGCGCAAAGTAAAGACAAGTTTCAAACGTTTAATAGTGCAGTCAGACCGATGCAATGAGGGTTGTGTTTTTCTTTGTTTATTCAATTATTGTCTGTGCATATGCAGAGGATATTGAGGAGAGACTGTCAAAATTGGAGGATGAACTGTCAACCCATAATGAAGGTCTAGGAAAAGTCTTAAAGTTAGAAGAAGCGGTCAGAAGATTAGAAGAAAATGTAAAGGCCCAAGCGAAGTTATAAATCAGCTAAACCATTCATGTGTCAGAGGAAAGAACGTGACCTCCCGGTCAACAAATACAGGTTAGATGTTTCAAAAGTAATAAGGTATCTGAGAGTTACTAGAAGCCGAACTAGAAAAAAAATCATATTCAGTGATTTTAAGTTGTTTATGGCAAGGAGAGTATTTACAAAGACTATATCCCATAAGCTAAATCGCATTTTGTGATATAAGCAGTTTTATCCGAAGAAAATTTATTTAAGATAGAAAATATACAGAAAAACACATACAATTTTTTTTGTCTTAACATTCAAGTGCATACTAAAAGTCTCTATTCACTGACAGAGATTAACAATATAATCACTCGAGGATTGATAATACTGCATGTATACAGACTTAGTGGCATTATATTAAATCTACTTTTGTTCCAATGGCTTGATTATAATAAGTGTTGGTGAAAAATATCCGACGTCTTTTTCTCTTAACCAACTGAAGATAACACGTTAATATCATTTTAGTTAAGAGAGTTGCAGAGACAGTCGCATTTACGGTGTTTATGGACAAAGATGCTCACCATATAGGTATTAACCAGCCGTTACCCTTCAATAACGTTCTGACTAATATTGGAGGAGGATATCACCCTATGACGTACATATTTACATGCCCACTGAGCGAACTGTATCTGTTTAGCTTTGCCATTGCTGAGTTTAGTGCACCTGTACGTCAGGTTACTGCTCGACTAGTCATTGACGGTCAAAATGTAGTTGATGCCATTGCTGACCCTTTTCATTCCGGTCATGATGTTCAGGGAACAAACACTGCTGTCATTCAGGCATCATATAATACTGAAATATATAAATGTTTGCCTTTTTTATCTGTACTCTTCGCTTCGAAGAAGAGGGTTATATTGTTTTATTCAGACTCGGTCTGGTTTGTCTGTCAGATGTCCTTAGACCATTTTGCTTGTTGCCCAGAAACAAAGATAAATATCAAACAGGGAATTCCACGTTCCAAAAACACAGTCTCTCCAAAATGAACTCACAGCATGCAGATGTGCATAAGTTACCAACACACACACACTCTCGCATACAAAGCAAACACATGAGGACAAAACGAACAAACAAAGGAACACTCTTACCCTGCTAAATTTCTATAATGAACTTGTCCATCTTTCAATTTGGACAGTACCATTAACTGTTGAAAGGGGTGCTTACCCAAAGTATACTGACTGAATGGCGAACAGTGCAGATCATGATCAGAATCCACGGATGTGCAGGCTGATCATGATCTACACTGGCCGCAAAGATAGAATCAGTCGTGTCCGGCATGGTAATATTGTTGTTTTTTTGTTTCGGGTTTAACGCCATTTTTCAACAGTATTTCAGTCATGTAACGGCGGGCAGTTAACCTAAACTATGTTCCTGGATTCTGTACCAGTACAAACCTGTTCTCCGCAAGTAACTGCCAACTTCCCCACATGAATTATCAGAGGTGGAGGACGAATAATTTCAGACACAATGTCTTTTATCAAATCGTCACGGAGAACAAACGCCCCGCCCAGGGATCGAACTCGCGACCCCGCGATCCGTAGACCATTGCTCTCCCTACTGAGCTAAGCGGGCGGGTTACTCCGGCATGGTAAGGGTAACTGAAAAATAAAGCAGCTATCATTAACAATAACAAAGTTTCTTTTGAAAAGTATCTATTCAAATACCTTGAAAATGTTAACTAGCCGTAAAGGTCCAAATCCTACCCTAGTCAAATTTAAACCCAGTCAGCATTACTTCCAAATTGCTCACACAATCCAAACTGAATTTAGTATATCCAGAGGCTGTACGTCCACCCTTTGATTTTTTTAATCCATAATCTTAATGAAATCCATAAAATGTCCAAACTGGTAAGAAATACAGGAAAGTTTTCCAATATAATCTGGAAAGTAGATCCCTCGGAAGCACCGAGAAACAGTGAAAATTGCAGACTCGGTTTGATTGATTCTGTTTATGAGCAGTAGTGGAAAATGCAACACTGCCCACGCCCCCAGGCACCAGCTTAAGCAGTATTCAATCTTCAAATGTAAATGAATTGAAATTAATGATCCCGAAGATCTATTTGGTCCTACCTGTTCTCAAACCGCTTCCTGATTAAAGCGTCGTGGAAAGTTCCGGTACTTTCATGTATCATCAAGAAGAAAAAAGATTCTTTAAAAAATCCAATTTTTAAATTAACATCAACACCCTGTTTATCAGTATTGTGATAACACCTTCTGGAAAACCATATAATATAAATAACTTATTGTAATGCATGATCTCAAAACTAGAGCAGGCTTTACCACTGGCACCAGATCAGAAAGAAAATGCCTCCGTACGTGTTATACCCTACCCCTAGGTATTCTATAAGAACCATGGTCATGAACGGGAAAGTGCACTAACCCGTTCCAATCGTACATTTCTCAACTTAAACGCGCAGTTCGGTGAATGGGTACCTAGTATATTGAACAAGCGATAATTTATCTTCCATCGTGCACCAGTCACATTGTCTCAATATTCCATATTGCTGAGATTATCAACATATTTTATGCTTTCGTCAACGTTACAGGAAAAACTAACTTGACCTTCCCTAATGAACATCCGGTCTAGAGGTCACGGCAGTGTGCACATGTTTGGCGATACGTAAACAAACAAAAACGGAATTTAAAAAAATCACAATTTTACACTAAAACTCGAAATGATGAATGAAATTCATCTTGTATATGATCTTTAATTTGAAATCGTACATTGGTCTGCATCTGTTCTGTTTATTTTATTCATTTTGCACATTTATGCTGCATTTTCACATTTTAGCGAACACTTGTAGTAAAATGACGTTTGACATACATTTTCACAACAGCCAATCAGAATGGTTTTGTAATCTAGAACGGAACTTCACCAGGGAAGTTCAAGCAAGTTTTTTGTGTAACGTTGAAATAACTATAAACTACGCGTTGTTTTTCTAAGATAAGATGTATTGAAAAAATGTGACCGGTACACAATGGAAGATAAATTACCACTTGTTTGATATCCATAGTACACATTTACCGCACTGCGTGTTTTAGGTATGAAATGCGCGATTGAAACGGGTTAGTATATTTTCCCGTTCATGACCATGGTTCTTATAGAATACCTAGGGGTAGGGTATAACACGTACGGAGGCATTGTCTTTCTGATCTGGTGCCAGTGGGCTTTACAGTAAACAATAAGTCATCAACGTAGAAAATAATGATAAAGTTCAGCAAAATGGGGAATGGAATGCATATAACATTAGAGAGTGTTTGGTCTCACAATGGTCACACATTGATTATCTGTGGTCAGTAGATGATCCCTGTAATTTTTGGTATATTAGGTCAAAGGTCAAAGTCACAATGACATTGAGACTGGAAACATCTTGGCATACAGTTATCAATTTTCATAGGATGATTGCCTGTGGTTAGTAAACGACCCCTATTACTTTGGGAATAAATAGGTCAAAGGTCAATGTCATGGTGATCATGAGATTGAAAATGGTTTCCTCTCAATACATAAAGAACGCTTTGGCCTGCAGCCGTCAAACTTCATAGTAGGATTGTGGTCATTTGATGAACCCTGTTGCTAGGTCAAAGATCAATGTCAATGTCATGGTGACCTTGAAATTGAAAATGGTTTCTGCTCAATAAGAAAAGAACGCTTTAGCCTACAGTTCTCAAACTTCATAAGTTGATCGCCTGTGGTAAGTAGATGAACCTTATGGATTTGGGAGTTGGTAGATCATAAGTCAAGGTTACAGTGATCTCAAGACTGAAAATGGTTTCCACGCAGTAAGAACCCTTTGTCCTACTGTATTCAAACTTCATAGAATGATTACCTGTGGTCAGTAGAGGACCTCTACTATTTAGTAAGTAGGTCAAAATTCACGGTCATAATGATCTTGAGACTTTAAATGGTTTCCCCAATAAGTATACATGTAGAAGGTTTTGACTTACAATTCTGAAACTTCGTAAGATGGTTGCCTGTGGCCTGTAAATGACCCCTACTGGCTTTTGGATCCATAAGTCAAAGGTCAAGGTCACAGTGACCTCGGGACTGGATTTGGTTTTCGCACCGTAAGTTAAGAACAATTGAGGCTACTGTCTTGAAACTTTACAGGGTGATTGCCTGTGGTCAGTTGACGACTTTTGTTGTTTTGGGTGTCAGAATATCCAAAAGTCAAGCTAAATGTGATCTGAAACTGGACTTAAAATGAAACAGGCCATCACTGGGGCATATCATATTTTTTACAACAGTTCCTTTTATATATTATTTTGCTTACGCATTGTTTTCTTTTTCATTCTTAAGATTGGTTTGTTCAAACAATTTTAACGTTGATCAGGTGATACCCGTTGCCGTTTGAACTACAAAGTATAGACTGAGACAAATCAACATTGGATAAAATACTTAGTTTAGTAAACATTAAAATAATACCTATACGATTAAGACTAATATCAATGGTCATGGGACATGCTGTGCCGAATATCGATAGTAATAATAGATATAATAATAATAACGTTTATGTATAAGGATAACACATTTGACTATAACCAGTCTAACAAATGGTCTTCTAAAGGCAAGGCCTTCCAAATTCATTCGCAACATAGGCAGGGAAATGAAAGACACGAATTGAAAAAGCGTTAGAAATTATATCTACGTGACATAAAATACTTGTATTAATAACAGAAACAGACTGTAGAAATCAGCAGTAATTTAAGTAAAATTGACAACATAACAAAAACTTTATCATTTAGTTATAAGACTTATATCGTCAGAATGTGATATTTGAAGATTTTTTTTTATAAATGTATCTCTTTGACTCAGGGCGAGTACATAACTCGTGTAAATTTCCCCCGTCTTTTCAAGTTTTCAGCACTGAACTTTGATATCGATGTTTTATTTAACTTTTCCTTTGAAAAGAGAACTTTCACTTGTCAGAGTTTTCGTATTTTCAGTTCTTATAGCGTATCCGGTATTCTCTCAATGTCCATGTACTGAAGATGAGTTTCTAGTCACATGTTCTCCAGGGTGATTTCAAATTCCACCCTGAGGTCGTTGAAAACGCGTGATAGAAATTGCTGATTTCCGCGCACATATGACATACCCACACTAACACTCTTGCCTTGTTTGCTATCCTGTCGTTCTCTCTTTTTGATATATGTAAAAGCACCAAGTTATGCAGGTCACATTACCGATAATCATGGTTGTTTGCTCAAGAAGACATTGTGACACATTCGAAAATTACACGAGGCAAATACTAGCTCTGAGTCAAAGAAACAAATACATAATGAATCTGTATGAATCTGAATGAGTATGAACTACATAATTAGATACATTAGTATCCAACACTTTTTATAAGTTGTTTTATGCCCTGCAAAAAGAAAAGCATATTATTTTCTTGAACAATGTTGTGTCATTATTAATATTTTACTGTCTTTGGAAATAAGAATAAAGATTTTGTTTATGTAATACTGCATTATATCAATATCGTACTGTGTTTTTTGTACCATTATTGTAGTTTACATGCCAATAACATGTTGTCCACGACGAGTTTACCAAACTTCAACCAATGGCAATGAAAATGTTATAGAACTGGGTTGGTGTTTCTTAAGTCGATATTGGCCAGAGGACCAAAGCTTTACCTCTCCTTTTGTTGCCAATATACATTTGAGGCACACTAGTCCTATATATAGAAACCTGACAAAACATGTGACTGATTAAAAAGATAAGAGTCATTGTTTGTTATCATTATAGGGAAAACTTTTGCGCTTCAGGTGAACAAAGGTCAAACAGTCTGGGTAGCTAATTATTTAAACGGCGATTCATACTACCGGTCAGAAATAACTTCCGTTATTGCACATTTACTGGAGTTCTTATACAACCGTCGTAAAAAAAGAAATAAATATTGAAAGAAATATTACGTTATGTATTCTAAGAGAATAGAGATGATCCTCTTAAGTTCATGTCGTGTGTCGTCCGTAGTGTTTTGGGTCGACAGATGACATGCGACATTACGCACGACGTGCGATAATACGACGCAACCCCAACACGATGATTAATGTCGGAATGTTGTGTCGTATTTTTCGCCCATCATATCGTGTGTCGTGTGTCGTGGGGCATTGTTGCTCGTCATGTTGTGTGTGTGTCGACAATAAAATATTTTAGGTCAATGCACGACATGCAATATGGCAAAACTATTGGAAAAGACCAGCGACACAATGCACACTAAGGCAACGCGACGCTGGACACACAATTCGACGGGCAACAATGCGACGTGACATAATGACATTAATGTCGCGCGTCGTGTCGCATCGTCGTGTGTCGTGCAGCGTGTTTTTCATGTTGTCATGTGTGGTATCGCATTTTATGCGTCGATCTAAAAGAATGTACAGTTCAACGCTGCGACATGACTCACGACAATGCAGCATTTACACACGATAATGCGACATGACATGCGGCACATTGTCTCGATGTTGTGTCGTGTTCTTACCCTTCGTATCATGTCGAGTGTGGAATAACATTGTTACATGTCATGTCAGGCATCTTTTCGTATTGCCGCACGTCAAATCGCATGTTGTGCGTCAACTTAGTAGACTAAACCACATGACGGGCGACATTTCGACACGACGCTCGACACAGAGTAAGACGGACAACAGTACGGCACGACATCGGGACATGAATGTCTTGCATCTTGATGGATTGCCGTGCGTCATGCCTTTAAAGATTTGGGGTTTTCCACTTTTTTATTTTATTATTACATCAGCGTTGTTTGTGCCGTGTGGCGGCCGTAAAATGTCTCCCCGTACCTTCAATCAGAGATGTTATAGTTCAGCACGACATTATGTTATGTTAGTGTTCTGTTTAACTTTTCAGCTTTTGGCTTGGGTGGTTCCAGTACTCCAGCTTTTAAAGCTTTGGGTATTATGTAATCACCCCATGGATATGGTGCCTGCTTTTTAATTTTGTCTTTTGGCTGTTTCTGTGATATGCAGGCTCCATAATCACAGATCCCCTCTCTAAATTCCAGTTTGTTTAGTCGTGCCCATTGTTTTCTCGTTTAGGGCAAAGACATTGTTTTTATATGGGGACCATACGCCGCTTTTTATGGAATTGCACTCTGTGCATCATTGAAGGTTCAATGTGCACCGCCGTATTCATACATCTGCGGATGTCTCTAAATTATATTCTGGTACTTAAACATGTGTAAATGTTGACTTGTGCTCAATCAGGGGCTAGAGGCCGTGGAGATAGCTTGCATTTCCACTACCATCCATGAACAGGTTTAATTAAACCGGTACTGCATTATTTTCGTTTATGTCGTGTTGGGCGACCTGTAGTTTTCCACTTTTTTTATTTTAATATACTTTCTGTTTGTCAGGAGACAGCTCGTGAGCTAATAAGCTCAACATGAGCTATTGCGTTCGCCCTGTGCCCGTCGTCCGTGGTCGTTCGTCGTCCGTCGTCAACAATGTGACTGTTAACACTCTAGGGTTTACAACATTGGCCCAGTTTCAATAAAATTTGGCCAGAATATTACCCTCTCAATAAGATCTACTAGTATATGAAAATTTTGTTACTTGGTCATCTGCAACCAAAAACTAGACTATTGTGTCAATCAATAGGAAGACCTTGTTTACACTAAATGTATATAAAACATAATATTACAGCCTTTTATATGCAGGGGTTACTTATGTACCCTACATTCATTCGAAGGTATATTTGGACCCAAATTTATTTTTGAAAATATGAAGAATTACTACATGGTATCTATATATTCATAGAACTGAGTACTAAACCAGTCCAAGCATAATCGTTATAGCTATAAGCATAGTTAAGGTGTGTACTGTCATTAAGGAAGCTGGATGTCTTTTTTTAAACAATTACTGTTATACATGTCATTTAATTGTGAATATAGCCCAACAAACACAGTTAATTGATATCTTAGGTGGAGTTAAATTTATTTACCTTTAAAATTAATAACTTATATGAAATATTTTTGTGAAAGATGCGCATTTATGTTTTTAAAAGTTATAGGAATCTTGACCAATAAGAGTTTGTTTTTAACTTTAGTACTGTATTTACCTTTTGTTCTTTAAACTCTGCGCCTTGTGAGATCTAGATTACTTTATACAACTGTCAGGAGACTTGCGCCTCCTCGTTATCAGTATATTATATACTACTTGAATATAATTAGTTCTTGATTGTGCAGAATATTATGTAAAACTAGAATTCCATCGAGTCTGTGAGGAAATGAAGTCGTCCACTAAATGCTAGAGTTCTATGGCCAAATTAAGTATAAGAGTTTAAGATTCTGATATTTACTCAATTTATGTCCATTTTCTGAAAGATGTATAATTTGGCTATTACACTTTAAAGGTAGACGACACAATGTTGGATAACTTTGCAGTTTTACTGGAATATGGAACATAAATTACATGAAATAAAATAGTTTAACTTTTTAAGCTGGTAATTATCAATTTTGTAACGTAATGAATTGAACGTTTGGTTTCCACCTTTGTCAAATTAAGCAGGGTTGACTTGTCCGGGGGTCGGATGGGAAAGGGCGCGTATTTCTCGACATCACCGGCGAACTCAGAACCGCAAATATGCAGCGAATTGAATGGATACCATGCTACCAAGTGGAAAATAAACACTTAGACACGAAAAGTAATTAAATGTTTTAGAAGCAAAGAAGCAATAGCAAACTGATAACAGACTTGGTTTTATTACGTCTGTTCATACGAGCTAATGAAATATGTGCCTCGTCATTTTCTCTATTAGAAAAAAGAGAAAGGAGTATATTAACCGACAATAATCAGTTGACTTAAAATTCTCAAGAATTCATTTCCCATGGGCCATTTTTTTTTGCTACACAATTCTGACAACAATACAATTTTATCTCCAAAAGATAACGGATAGGACAGGAACGGCACCAAGTAAAGACAAGTTCTAAAAGTTTAATAGTGCACTCAGACCGATGCAATGAGGTTTGTAATTTTCTTTGTTTATTCAATTATAGTCTGTGCATATGCAGAGGATATCGAGGAGAGACTGTCAAAATTGGAGGATGAACTGTCAACCCATAAGGAAGGTCTAGGAAAAGTCTTAAAGTTAGAGGAAGCGGTCAGAAGATTAGAAGAAAATGTGAAGGCCCAAGCCGAAGTTATAAAACGGCTAGACCATTCATGTGTCAGAGGACAGAACGTGACCTCCCGGTCAACAAATACAGGTTAGATGTTTAAAAATTAATAGAGTATCTAAGAGTTACTAGAAGCCGAACTAGAAAAAAAAATTATATTCAGTTATTTTAAAAGTTGTGTATGGCAAGGAGAGTATTTACAAAAACTGTCACATAAGCTAAATAGCATTTTGTGATATAAGCAGTTTTATCCGAAGAAATTTTATTTAAAATAGAAAATACATTTTGTATACAGAAAAACACACACAACTTTTTTTCAAGTGCACAATAAAGTCTCTATTCATTGACTAAGATTAACAATATCATCGCTCGAGGATTGATAATACTAAATACAGAGTTAAGTGTCATAATATTTATATCGACTTTTGTTCCAATGTCTTGGTTATAATAAGTGTTGATGAAAACTATCCGACGTCTTTTTCACTTAATAGTGAACTGTGACCAACTGAAGATAACACGTTTATATCGTTTTAGTTAAGAGAGTTGCAGAAACAGTCGCATTTACGGCGTTTATGGACAAAGACGCTTACCATATGGGTATTAACCAACCTTTACCCTTCAATAACGTTCTGACTAATATTGGAGGAGGATATCACCCTATGACGTACATATTTACGAGCCTTGTGAGCGGACTGTATCTGTTCAGCTTTGCCGTTGCTGAGTTAAGTGCACGTGAGATTACTACTCGACTAGTCATTGACGGACAAAATGTAGTTGACGCTATTGCTGACCCTTTTCACTCCGGTCAAGGTATTCAGGGAACAAACACTGCTGTCCTTCAGGTATTATAAAATACTGAAATGTACAAATGTTTGCCTATTTTATCCCCACTCTTCGCTTCGAAGAAGAGGGTTATATTGTTTTGTTCAGACTCGGTCTGTTGGTTTGTCTGTCGGGTATCTTTAGACCAGTTTGCTTGTTATTTAAATACTAAAAGTAACAGAAAAATAAACCAGCCATCTTTAACAATAACAAAGTTTATTTTGAAAAGCATCAACATATACCTTGAAAATGTTAACTAGCCGTAAATTACAATTATGATATACAAGAAAGGTCCAAATCCTGCCCTGATCAAATTTAAACTCAATCAGTATTAATTCCAAATTTCTCACACAATCCAAACTGAATTTAGTATATCCGGAGACTGTAAGTCCTCTCTTTGATTTTTTTAATTCCATAATCTTAATCTTAAAACCATATGATATAGATAACTTACTGACATACATGATGTCTCAAAACTAGAGTAGGCTTTACAGTAAACAATGTGTCATCAACTTAGAATATAATGGTTCAGCATAATGGGGAATGACATGTATTTAACATCAGAGAGTGTTTGGTCTCACAATCGTCACAAATTGATTACCTGCGGTCAGTAGATGATCCCTGTAATTTTTGGGTATTAGGTCAAAGGTCAAAGTCACAATAACCTTGAGACTTGAAAACATCTTGGCCTACAGTTATCAGTTTTCATAGGATGGTTGCCTGTAAACGTCAGTAAACGACCCCTATTACTTTGGGAATAAGCAGGTCAAAGGTCAATGGCATGGTGATCTTGAGATTGAAAATGGTTTCCTCTCAATACCTAAAGAACGCTTTGTCTTACAGTCGTCAAACTTCATAGTAGGATTGTGATCATTTGATGTACCCTGCTGCTAGGTCAAAGGTCAATGTCAATGTCATGGTGACGTTGAAACTGAAAATGGTTTCTGCTCAATAAGAAAAGAACGCTTTAGCCTACAGTTCTCAAACTTTATAGGATGATCGCCTGTGGTAAGTATATGAACCTTATGGTTTTGGGAGTCGGTAGATCGTAAGTCAAGGTTAACAGTGACCGCAAGACTGAAAATGGTTTCCGCTCAGTAAGAACCATTTGGCCTACTGCATTCAAACTTCATAGAAGATTACCTGTGGTCAGTAGGGGACCTCTGTTTTTGAGTCAGTAGGTCAAAGTTCGCGGTCACAGTGATCTTGAGACTTTAAATGGTTTCCCCCATAAGTACAGAAGGCCTGGTCTTAAAATTCTGAAATTTCGTAGGATGGTTGCCTGTGGCCTGTGAATGACCCCTACTGGTTTTGGGATCCGTAAATCAAAGGTCAGGGTCACAGTGACCTCGGGACTGGATATGTTCTTCGCACAGTAAGTTAAGAACAATTGGGGCTACTGTCTTGAAACTTTACAGGGTGATTACCTGTGGTCAGTTGATGACTTCCGTTGTTTTGGGTGTCAGAATATCAAAGGTCAAGGTCAAAGAGATCTGAAACCGGACTGAAAATGTGACAGGCCATCACTGGGGCAAATCATGTTTTTTATAAACAGCTCTTTTTATATTTTATTTTGCTTACGCTTTGTTTTCTTTTTCATTCTTAAGATTTGTTTGTATAAACAATTTTAACGTTGATCAGCTGATACCTGTTTTTGCCTGAACTACACAGTATAGATTGAGATAAAATCATCATTGAATAAAATACTTAATTTAGTAAACACTAAAATAATACTATCATGACGATTAAGACTAATATTAATGGTCATGGGACATGTTGTGCCGAATATCGATAATAATAATAGATATAATAGTAATAACGTTAAAGAATGAGGATAACGTATTTGACTATAACCAATCTAACAAATGGTCTTCTAAACGCAATGAATTCCAAATTCATGCGCAACATACAAGGCAGCGAAATGAAAGAGCGTTAGAAATTATATCTACGTGACATTAAATACTTGTATTAATAACAGAAACTGACTGTAAAAAACCTAACAGTAATTTAAGTAACAATGACAACTTAGCAAAAACTATATCATTTAGTTATAAGACCTATATCGTCAGAATGTGATATTTGAAGAAAATATATAAAAATTTGTGTCTTTGACTCCGGACGAGTAAATAACTCGTGTAATTTTCGTCAGTATTACACTGTCTCTTCAGCACTGAACTTTGACTATCACTGGTCATTTGGCTGGAAAAGGGGCTTGTATACTGGAGGTAACTCAGTCCATCGTGTTCAGGGATGCCCCCTCACAGTCGGAATATCGATGGCTTATTTAACTTTTCCTTTGAAAAGAGAACTTTCACTCGTCAGAGTTTTCGTATTTCAGCTTTTATAGTGTACCCGGTATTCTCTCAATGTCCATGTATTGCAGATGGGTTTTTGGTCATATGTTCTCCAGGATGATTCCAAATTCCACTCCAAGGTTCTTGAAACCGTAGGATAGAAATTCCTGATTTCCTCGCACATATGGTATACCCAAACTAACTTTCCTGCCTTGTTTGCTATCCTGTCGTTCCCTCTTTTTGATAGTATGTAAAAGCACCCAGTTATGCTGGCCACATTACCGATAATCATGGTTTGTTGCTCAAGAAGACATTGTGACATATTCGAAAATTACACAAGGCACACTCGCTTTAAGTCAAAGAAACAAATACATAATGAATCTGCCAGAGTGTGAACTACTTATTTAGATACATTAGTATCCAACACTTTTTATAAGTTGTTTTATGCCCTGTTGTGTCATTATTAATATTTTACTGCTTGTCTTTGGAAATAAGAATAATTTAATAAGATTTTGTTTATGTAATACTGCATTATATCAATATCGTACTGTGTTTTGACCATTATTGTAGTTTACATGCCATGTTGTCCACGACTGGTTTAACAAACTTCAACCAATGGCAATGAAAATGTTATAGAACAAGATTGGTGTTTCTTAAGTCGATATTGGCCAGAGGACCAAAGCTTTACCTCATCTTTTTTGCCAATGTAGACTTAAGGCACACACGTCCTATATAGAAACCGGGAAAAAACACCTGACTGATTAAAAAGATAAGAGTCATTGTTTGTTATCATTATAGTGAAATACTTTTTCGCTTCAGGTGAACAAAGGTCAAACAGTCTGGGTAGCTAATTATTTAAACGGCGATTCATACTACCGGTCAGAAAATAACTACCGTTATTGCACATTTACTGGAGTTCTTATACAACCGTCGTAAAAAAGAAATAAATATTGAAAGAAATATTGCGTTTTGTATTCTAATAGAGTAGGGATGATACAAAATCAAGAAGCCTCTTAAGCTCATGTCGTGTTTGGGTCGACAGACGACGCACGACGTGCGATAATACGACGCAAGCGCAACACAATGATTTATGTCGCGATGTTGTGTCGTATTGTTCGCTGATCATATCGTGTGTCGTGGTGCATTGTTGCTCGTCATGTTGTGTATCGACAATAAAATCTTTTAGGTCAATGTACGGCATGCATTGGAAACGACCAGCGACACAATGTACACCAATGCAATGCGACGCTGGACGCACAATACGATGTCGCGCGTCGTGTCGCATTGTCGTGTGTCGTGCCGCGTGTTTTGTTATATCGTCATGTGTGGTATCGCATTTTATGCGTCGACCTAATAGAATTTACAGTACAACGATGCCACATGTCGCACGACATCATACACAATAATGCGACATGACATGCGACACTATTGTCCCGATGTTGTGTCGTATTGTTACCCTTCATATCATGTCGAGTGTCGAGTAACATTGTTACATGTCGTGACAGGCATCGTTTCGTATTGCCGCACGTCAAACCGCATGTCGTGCGTCAACCTAGTAGAGTAGATATTCGACCAACAACACGATGGGCGACAATTCGACACGGCGCTCTAAACACAATTAGACGGGCAACAGTACGGCACGAGCTCGGGACATGAATGTCTTGCATCATGATGGATTGTCGTGCGCCATGTCGCGCCGTCAAGCGTCGTGTCGTATAGTTGCGTTTCGTTTCATGTGTCGTGTGGCACGTTTTACGTTGACCTAAACACGATGAACGACACATGGCAGGAGCTAAAGTGGATTAGGTACGAAATTGATGTTACCATTGGTTTCGATAAAGTGGCAAGTGCTCTGTACGTGACTAAACTTACCGACATGTTACAAAAGGTTTGCATGTATCAACACTTGTTTGTAATACCACGATGTGGATACGTACACCACGTATAGCCCAAAAATGATAAATAAACAAAATTGTCGTCGTTTTCTTCACCCTGGAGGCAAGATCTTGCTTTATCAATACATATCTAAAGTATCCACAAATGAGACAATTTTCTAAATTAATAACTGAATACATGTATTAAATTTGGCCCACGGCGTACTGTTTAACGCCATTAAAATACAATACATTTAAATATTTTACTTGAAATCCGAGATGATCACCTCAAAATTTGCAGTGTTTCAATGAATAAACGCCTTGAACAAATGAAAATAGTTTACGTTCAGTGGCCAAACTGTCCTTGTTGAAAAAACAGGCCTTGTAACTTTTTAATTTATTAAGATGTTCCCTTAAAATTGTTCGTACCTAACGATTGATCTTATATATGATATGCAGTCAGGTTTTTTGCCAGGCCATTCGACAAGTTTCAAGTTTTCAAGATTTAAAGTCATGGCCCTTTAAGGGCATAGGCCATTAACAATAACAAATAAGACAATACAGTATAAGACAACAAAATACAAAATACTGTGCAAGTATACTGCAAATAAAACACTAAGCAACCGCGAGGGACTCTCCACCAATACCCATGTGCCCCTATGACTCAAGCTAAATTCCTTCGTACAACCATCCAGAGAGGAACACAAGCACCAGAGAAAACAGAACCCCAGCAGATGCACAGCACTCCACAGTAAAATATGGAAATAACATAAAAAAATGAGCAAAATTTTTATATGATGGAGACTGAGAAGTGAAAAAGATTTTCTCTTTAAGTACAAAGTGGCATGATTTTCTTGCAAAATACTGCTAGCTTTAACAAAGTATTTCTATCTTCGCTGTTCACTAATTGTGAAAACTTTATGGCATTAGGATTTCTGAAATAATACTGGCTTTATACTTATTCCTATCAACGATAAAATGAGGATAGATCGTGAAACACATCACCCAAAAGTCCAGAGTCAAATAAATGACAATGTTTAGAGTTTCTTTCAATATTCATAAATCTGCCTTTCTCAATTGGTAATTTATTATCAATACATATAAATTTACAAAGTATATTCGGCATATCAAATGGCAAAATGTTCAGATATTTTTCAAACGTAAGACGGTTTACTAGTTAACTGATATATAATATATATATATATATATATATATATATATATATATATATATATATATATATATATATATATATATATATATATATATATATATATATATATATATATATAATCATATTTCCAAACGTAATTCTATTTGTAGTGTATTCTGCGACATAAGGAAAGCTTTCAATAGGTAATGGCATTTAAGGCTCATTTTAAAATTTAGACAATATGGATTAAATGAAATATAATAAACTGGAATACCAGTTATCTGCACAAGCGAAGCCAACGACATTACCGAGTCTGTTTCAAGTACATCTCGACTGTATGCTGACGAAAGTTCACTCGCCGTTAGTTCTGACAAGCTTGAATATATGGCATGATTTACACATGATATCAAATTGGGCTAAAATGACTAGTAAATTTTAATCCCCCTGAAACAGAAGTTATATTTTCTACTCTTGTCAAAAATAATATTGCCAGACCCGATGTACTTTTTGATAATGTTCAGCTCAATTATGTTCAAAATGGAGTTATATGATGATGGCACTTGGCGCACGTGTACACTGTTGTAGGGGATGAGAGGGGTGCGGTCTTGGAACGTGGCTGTTTCTTCAGAGCTTTGTCCTTGTTTTGATGTGCAGTACCACTTGTGTTTTTAAAACTCCATTAAACGATTATCTCAATAATTTGTTTTTGTGTGTAAAGGTTATCGTTTAGTGTGAAAATAGTCCATATTTTATGCTATGGATATTTGGAAATGTATGGTATCTTGATAACATGTTTTGCGCTGAGTTAGCCATACATCGAATCCATTCCTTTCTATTTAAAACAATGTTCACCATTTAAGTTGAAAATGTAGAATCAAAACGCTATCAAAGAGATAACTCATTTGCTTATTTATATTTATTTACATAAAAGAAGGAAAAGGGGTTTTATTGCTTGTTTTAATTGCTTTCATTATGCTATTCACAATCGAGCCTTTACTGTGTTATTATCTACTTTCATAATTAATCTTTGTCATAATTAGTTAAATTATTAAATGGCCCATTACTGGAAAATAATTTCTGTCAATCTTCTTTCTAAATGTCAAAAAGTCATATTGACAACATATACTAATTTATATTTTGTTGTGGTCAGACACTACAAGAAAGGATCTGACCAATGGTTCGATCCATCTCGCTCGGTGACCAATATTCCAAAATTACATGTGTTGGTTCTATTTTCATACCATACCACGCGTTTCATGGTTTACCAAACTGTAACTAAATATATTCTCAGAATCTAATTCTATTTTAGAAGAATGTAACAAGATTTGTACTGAAATATGATTATATTTTTTCATGTATTTAGAATACACGATAAAGCTGTTGGTCTACAATGGCTGAATAAGGACACCGGAAAACGAAGAAAATCGATATAATTCGTCCGACCGGATGTTAACGTCTGTATGATAGTAGTTGACCACATATACACTCTGTCCCTTGTTAACCTGTTTGAAGATAAGAGAACATATCAAAATGTCAGTAAGCGTAGAAATCTATAGATATGAGTAAACGGTAACATCCATCTAACGACACTAGACAGCAAATAGAATGTTCATAAAGTTTGTTTCAAATCCATTGATTTACAGCTTCTGTTTTAAAAAAAAACAATAGCAGAGCCGTGTGTTATTTTACGGTAAAACATTGTTGCGTTTACTGCAACGTTAAGTCTTACAATATTCATATCTTGTATAGGCATACTATGGAACCCCGGTGCGACATGCTTTTTATTTGCTTTCTGTTACATGCTTTTCGTGTTTTGCTCTTTGCATTTTACTTTTTTCTTTTTGCTATTGCCCGCGGATGGATATATTATTTATAATACAGTCCACTGCTAAACTTAAAGCCGCTGCTAGAGAGCGCGAGGCTTGTTGCCCATTTCATTACCTTTCATGAACAGAATCTGCTATTGTTTTGCTTGGTTGCATTCTGTGCCTACCAAGGAGGATCTTTTTATCGATTTTATTGCTTAAAACTTGCTTAACATAAATGATTCTATAGCTTTATGCAGATATGTACATTAAAAAATGCATGCAAAACGCAAAAAGCAACGCACAAATAGCAAAACCCATGAAGCAAAACACAAACAACAAAAAGCAAGAATCAAGACGCAAAAATACCAAAAATCAAAACGCTGAAAGAATAAAACATATCGTATCGTGATTTCGTAAAATGCAGACGATTCCACTGCTATAGAAATAAATTCAAATTATTACCAATTTTATATCTTTAAAACTGCTTTACGTTGATGTCTTTAAAGCTATAGGCAGGTATCAAAAAGTAAAATAGCAAAAGACAAATAGTAAAACGCAAGAGGCAAAAAAAAAGAGCAAACAGCAAAACGCAGAAAACAAATAGCAAACAGCAATAAGCATGTCGCACCGAGATTCCAGTTTAGTTGCTCTTCAATAATTTTGTACTGATGCACCTGTTTCAAATGTTTGCCAGAGTCATACACGGGAAACTTATCAAAATATCGTGGTTAAATACAAAAAAAATGCAAAAACAAACGTGGTATACAACAAGCCGTCTAAAAAACTGAAGTACTCAAGTGAATTTCTGTTGAATACGCAAAACTATGGTTTTATCTATATAGTCAAAGAGGATGTAATGAGTGCTTCTAAAATCAACTTTATCATTCATACATCCAGAGATTCATTAAAAGTTTGGAGAATCAAAATTTGTTTTTATATCACAGAAGTTAAAAATAAAACATTTTGGTTCTTTTTCTGGAAAATTCTCTTCGGAGCTAGCCCACAATGTTCACGATCATGAATACAGCTACAATTTTCGCAAACAACCATTTAGACCGTATACTGTTATACAATATACCTGTAAAACTGCAACGTTAACTGCCTGCTGATCGTGTCCAGCAGTAACAGGATCTGATATAGCATCGACGGTATTCTTCCCATCAAGGACCAGTTTGATATCAATTTCCGTCATTCCCAGCTGTGACACAACATAGCTAAACAAGTAGATGCCAGTAACCGGAGAGGTGAACACGTGAGTGTTTGTATTGAAGCTTCCGCCAATGTTTGTAACGACTTGGTTATAAGGTATGACTTGTTCAATGCCAATGTGTTGGATATCATGGTCTATGTACGCAGTAAAAGCTACCGCTTCCAGGATATTTTGTCGTTTTGCTGTAAGAGATATGTCACTTTTCAGCATGACAGTTTATACATAGGTTTTTGCATTTTTTGCGAAATATAACATCATAAGAGAGGAATATATTTTTTGAAAACGGAGTTAGGGTGCATTCATGCACTAGTAAAATATGTAGAGATTTTTTCTGAACTTTTCAGATAATGGTTTATCAAATCTTATGATTAGATTAAAGCTCACATTTCAATGGATCCCACCATGTAGTATTTGTGACCTCGTGTTTGAAATCATCTGTTGACCAAATATGCTCTTTAACATTTTGTAGTTCCGCTTGCTGATAAGTTAACTTTTCTTGCAACTTTTGGTTAGCCAGATCGCACGTGAATACTTTTTTTCTGGTAAGCGTCAATTTTCTGTTCGAGTTTTCGTCTATGATTTTCCTCGGTTTCAAGTCGTTTCTCCAGACTCAAAATCCGCGAGTATATATTTTTCTCGGAAATAGCGAAATTCATCATCAAATTGAAAATTAACACTGTCAAAAATGCCATTTTATTCCCAGTTTACACACTGACAATCCTAACGTTATAAAATAACACTAATAAATTTTGTTCTCGCCTGATTTCAGTTTATAAAGACCTTGATATAGAATCGTGGTTGTAGATACAATACAATCTGTACTGAACAGGATTGTAAATTGACCGCATTAAAAATCAAGAACAAAGATATGGAATTTTTTAGCTCACCTGAACACGAAGGTTCATTGGTCCGTTGTCCTTCCGTCCACAACTTCTTTAAAGAACATTTCCTCCTACACTACCAAGCAAATTTGAACCAAGCTTCACGGTGGTCCTCTTTCAGATTCCTTGAAATCAATATCATCCTAAATTCTGGTCGTCATACCAACCAGAAGGAAGAAAACATCAGAAATCTTCTCCTCAGAAAACACTCATCCATTTTCAAACTAATTTCGCAAAAAATGCTCCTTTTATTTTCTTTTTTAAAAAGAATGGTTAAAAACATAACTGCGAGTTGGGGATGAGGGGAAGGTTTCACTCTATGACAAGATGGAAAACTTTTATAAAAAATCTCTTTTCCGAAATCGCTAACTGATTTCAAAACAATTTCACACAAGTGTTTTTCGGGTGACTTACTACCAAATTCCTTCTTCTAGTCATTGTGATTTGTCTACATTTATGGCCACCAGGGAGGCAGGGCTAGTTTTATTTATATGTTAGTATGGAAAACTCTGAAATTCTTTATTGTATCTTTGATTGAGCGTATTGTCAAATACACTACCTGCCTGTAACGTAATCGACAATACAATTTGCATCCAGTAAGCAGACCAAAGTATGCCTGCTACGTTGATAACATCATGTAGATCTATATTACTAATATCCTTTAAATAAGTAGACAAGTAGTTGTAAAATGTTCGGACAATCTGATGATGTATACGAAGAGAACGAAGAAGTGTTGTTAGAAGTACGTGATGTGATCATTCTTGTTATCCTTTGTTGGAAAGAGCTTATATTTATTCAAAGAAGCTTTTTTGATGCTTTTTGCAGTATTTTAACGTTTTACAAGGCTAATAGAAATTAATTGATTATGAATTACAAGCGCTTAGATGTCATACTGTTTCTTCCGATATAACTAGTATATCATTATGGTGATCAAGTAGGAGGATAATGTCAGTGCAAAGCGTATAAAGTTGACCGTGATTACAAGCCATAGTATGTCTTGTTGACTAATCAGTCGAAAAAAATATGTTCAGTGCTAACTACGAGGGGTGTTCCGAACGTTATGATACTAGAAGAAAGCAGACCTTTCTATTGACCTTTCTATCTTGCACATGATTTCGATATATTAGTATAAAGTTATGAGGATGGTATCATGTCATTCAGATCACCCTTCGTATAATATTTGGGCTAAATATCAAGTTAATAGACGTTTGTGCTGCTGGTCACATTTATCCGCTTTTCCAACAATACGAACGTCTACGCTTTTTACTTAAGGATGCAGTTTAAAATTAGATTTTAAAGGAGCTATGAAGCAGTTTATTGGTGCTTTAAAGTTTGCAAAAGTATGCCTTATATTGAGGGCTTTATCAAAGTTTGGCAGGTAGGTAAGCCAAATATGAGAGACCACTATATCAAAGGTATCGTATATATTTATTGATCTATTTACTAAATAATCTGAGTACACCTTGCAGCGTATTTTACTGCAACACGAAGAAAATATACATCAATTGTCTAACGGCTCGGGGTAAGTTTTTGTAACTATTATTTTTGCAGATTCATAAATGTTTATGTTCTGTACGAATATATATATAAATATAACTTAGAAATGAAGTTGGACCTTTAAAATGCCTTGACGACAAATTAACGTGACAACACAGAATTGTATATTATACAGAATATCTAGATAAAATGAAATAACTTGTAATCCCAAACTGTATCCACTTGCAATAAACTTCAGCCTTTTAACAGTTTAAAAATACAAGTGTTGATATGACCAGTTCTTATTTTTGCGATCTTTAATGCTTTAAACTCATATTGAAGCGATAAGTTGATAGATTCTGTTTCTGCAACTGGGACATAGTTGGAAGAAGAGTAGTTAACCGGTTTAAACTTCCCAGCGGTGTTTTTTGCTACTGACCGTTCCAATGGCTTCCCCAGTGCGTCCATTAAAGTGTTTTTCCTCCTTGACTATTTTGCTCTCTCTCTCTCTCTCTCTCTCTCTCTCTCTCTCTATATATATATATATATATATATACATTGTATAGTGTATTCATCTATAATGTACGCAATCGTACATGCACACCTGAAAGGTTTTTTTTTAGGGAGATTGTGTTATTTTTAACCATTGTCATTGTATTTTTTCTAAATTGAATCTGTATGAACTGCAGTTCCAATTTATTAATATCCTGATCATATTTATCCGAACGTTTTAATCTGTTTGTGTAGCAACGTCTGCCTTCAAAACTGTCGGTAGTGCAGCAACTTGATTTTTCTTTATCCTCCCTGTGATTGACTGTATGGTATTATGTTGGGTGGCAAGGACCGGGTTGCTCTGTTCAATCTCGATCTTCTTCATTATGGCCCATGCCTTGAAAAATGCACACAATTTTTATTATAGTGATCATGACTGCTAGTTCGCATTATCGCACTACAAGATTTTAGCACAATATAGTATGTGCAAGTTAAACGAAGTTGCCACTTTATTTCTCGGCGATAGATGACCTTTTTGTGACGGTTCGCCGTAAAACCCAACTCATTCATTCTTTTGTTGCCACTTTATTTAGCAACTTAATATTATTTTTTTACAATCTGCCAGGAGATTACGACAGTCATATGTATAATAAATTCACGATGTACTGAAAAAAGGCTAGAACGTTGCAAGGAAAGAAAAGAAGTTGTGCTCTTCGACGGAATCATTATGATGTCCGAGTAATGGTAAAGGTACACTTTGGCGCTGTGTCTTCTGTTTCAGAGGCGATCAGGCTTCTGTGTAAAAAACATCATATGGAATGCGCTTCTCATACAAGTACATCATAACAAAGACACTGACTCAACCAGTTCTAATTTAATAGCTGTGGAACGTTGCATTAGTGCTATCTACATTATATACACAATCGCTGCAATATTTACAGCTGGACACAAAGAAAAGACAGCACCCGCTTTTTCATGAGATATTTGTTGCTACAGTTGGCCTAAGTATGCTGCCAGAATTAGTACTAAGGCGGCATTATAAGTTGCGAAATTTATGAATAGAGACTAAAGTTATAGTCGAAAACCTCACAGTCAAAATGTTTAATTAATTCGTAAAACACTAAATAAAAGGTAAAATTTCGTATGCAACAAGCAAGCAAGACAGGAAGCTTGAAGTAAAATACAACACTAATAGCAATCACGCACATAGCTAATGCACAATATCGTACCAATCCATACCTTTGGTCCAAAAATAATGAGAAGTGTAAATGTGGCATACACCTGTGGCTGTGCAAACTGGAATAATAGCATATAGTCTGGGCCAATAACTGAGATGAACAAACGCCTGAAACAAAAAATTTAGAAATAATGTATTTTATATCTTGCTTCCCCCATGTTTCCTGCATTTCTGTGAGTCTTTAGACGACACGTGCCGACCCGATGTATTTATCTGGTGAGTGAGTATCAGAAATGAATTTTGTTTAAACAAAATTGTTGCCGCATTATTGATTTAGTTATTGGTAAGATAACATTGTTACATGGTTTATTGATGACAAATAATATTATAATATTCTTACGGATTGAATAAAGGTGAAAATAAATAAATATGCTAACTCGGCTCTATATATTGTTCCGCACTATATGTATCCAACAACACAAATAGCTAATTAAAAACAATAAACATTAAGATGCTTAAAAAACACGTTTCGTATGGAATTAAAGAAACCTACGACATAAATGACATGACATTTCCAAGAATGATAGCATTGTAGACAGCCCAGGTAATATGTTTGCTCTCGTTGAAATGGGCTGGGGCTTTACGTACTGTAAAACATAGGTATACACCATACAACAGGAACACTATCTCAGCTGAAATGTAGATCGATAGTTTTCTTTTTATATACAAACTGAAACAGTACAAATCAATTCGTAATCGAAAGACAAATTGGGCAAACCAAACTGATGTTGATTAATGATCGTTTTATAGCCATACTCCCGGATACTCTCTAACATAAACTGTATAAGTGTATAAAGTTATAGATCTAGGTAACATTGAACAGAAGTGTTTTTATTGTATAAAGTTATCTATGTAATTCTATAAAGTATACCTCCAATCAAAGCATACTGCCACGGCCCAAACTCGCAAATAAAAAACTTCAGGTCCTCTGATGTTTTCAATGTTTCGATTTTAGGTGGCTGGCTAGCGTTCCAAGCACTCAGGACAGCGACCACAAGCAGAAGAAGCAGACAAAATCGTTGTAAAAGTATCTTATCCGGTAGCCGTACCCGCTTGTGTGTTCCGACAGTGAATATCATAGAAATTCTAAAAAAATAATTTGAAAAGGACAATTTACAGTTTTTTTTTGTACCAGGAAAATATTCAAGCGTTTTCCTTTAGAACAAAATCATATGAGCCGTGCCATAGTGGGGTTTGCGACCAGCATGAATCCTGACCAGACTGTGCGGAGAAACCGTTAGCGAACAGCATGGATCCTGACCAGACTGCGCGGATGCATGTTGGTCGCAAACCCACTATGCTGGTTTTCTCATGGCACGGCTCATATACAGCTGAAATTTGATATCTCAAACTCGCTTATCTCAAAATCCTGGATATCACAAAGACATTTCTAAGTCCCGCGTCAAAAACCGTGACGTGCATAAAATATCATTTTAGTCGAACTTCGGTTATCTCGAAGTAAATATGAGATACCGAGCCCCAACTGTATCTAGTACATGTGTATAAGTATTGCAATAAAGCTACTATATTGGTCGTTTATTTCACTGTTTTAATGTGAAATCTATAAACAAGATTGGGGTAACCGACCGTCGATGTTATAGCCAATTTAATAATTTTATTATTTTTCTATGTTCTGTATCAGCATCGATTAAATTAAAGTGAAATTATACAGGCAATGATGTATGATTTCTAATTATTTTCTTATTTTATCGATTTTTTGTATCCGATTACATAGTATATTTGGTGAAAAGCAATTTTTATCTGATTAGAATGAAAGGTTTTAAATATGCCATCGTTTAATTAGCTATAACCTATAGCTTAATGTAGTTATCTTATATTTTGTCTTCATTAAGAATATCTTAACGACTGGTAATGACAGACACCATTGCCTTATGAAACACGACTTAAATAGAAATTGTTTGCTATATATATGTAGGTAATTAGAAAGAGGTGTTCACGCAAATGATGACCTTGGTCATCATGAGGACAAAGAACAGTATATTAGAGAAACACTTCTCCAATAGCTTTTAAGGTAGAAACATTTAGATGGTTTTAAATTAGTCACGCATTACAACATTTTTTGGTAAAATAATCTCTTTTGCAAATGGTCACAAGTTTAAGTCGAGACCCTGCACATTTATTATGCAGATGGACAGAGGAAGACTGCATACGGTTTGGTCTTTGATTGCGTTCTACAAGACAGGTGGTGGACTGAATGGTCATCAGTCGGACTGAACTGCTGTGATATATCGTTTTCTTCAAGCCCCTAATGGTGTTTCAGTTGTTTGCTAAGGCTAACTCACTGAGTACATATGTGTGGGTACACGGTTCTCTAAGCCTTTAAAAGAATTTTATGCGAGCATGTTTGTGGTTTGCATATCGTGTCTTTTGTCATCATTACATGGGTTTGGCTTTCACCTTGAGGAATTTTGTTTCATTTACATTATAATTAAGCTTTTGAACGTACCATTAACCTATTTATTCTCACCACAGAACGTTCAAAGATGGTACCAAAGGTGTCCCTTTCGTCTTTATCATATAGTTACTCTGTTATAGGGTTTTGGTTTGAATGGGGCTGGGATGATTTGGGTGGTGAGTGGGTAGGGGGCTACGTGGATAGAAGGCTACGTGTTTTGGAACGTGGGTTTTCATACAGGATATATTTCCTTATTTTTCTATTGACGAAGCATATCGTGGTCGCATATAATTCAAACCATTAGTTCACTAGCTATAAAACAAAGCTTAATATCTTGTTGTACGCAGCCAAGATATTTCGATTTTTTTATTCCGCGTATGTCATGCGTACCTCCATGTCTTCAAGACGAGAGAGCCATACATAACGAAGAAACCCAGGTGACGTGGCCAAATACGGATGCTGCATGTTGTGATAGAACTTTCTGGATAATGCAGGAAAAACTGTATAGAAAAAAATAGTTAAAGGATAAAAGTGCATGCCTATTTTCTATTGGTCAGTGTTTGATGAACACAGGTTGTTTTATGAACACAGGTAAAGAAAGAAATATTTACTATGGTATCAATTACCTTTCTGACAGTGTTATACCTGATAAAAGCAAAACACTGTAAGAACTGACATAAATGTTAGAAAAGTATATCTTTTATATGTACAGTAAGTTTTGAACTGAAATGCCGTTATTCATTTACATGGCCAATTACACATTATTTTATAGATTGTCACATTTACATAATCTAATTATATACCAAAACAAATCATCGTTTCCAAAATTTAAGAAATCTTCGGAAGTTACAGGCTATATCAGGCTTTAAAAGTACGAAAAACATAATTTTATGACAACGGGTAATGAAGCTTCTTCAGACCATTCTAACAGATAAGAGTTGTATAAATATCGTGATACATGTATTTCATCCTCGTTATATCACGTGACCAGTACAATTGTACCTGAGTACAAATCAGCACGCCTCCAAGGCACATGAGTTCAAGGAAAATTGGACTTGCTGACTTCATTACCTGAAACGAAAACATATAATCTGTAAAACGTCTTAAGAAGCTTATGATGATACAAACATACCTTTCATAACAGTGTTTTAGTGCAAATAGCTTACGTTGTAACCAGTTTTACTTGTTTTGTGTGTGCAAGTCACCTAGTTAAGCTCCTAGACTATGAAATATCATTTTTTAATTTTTTGTTTTTAAAATTGTGAATGTAGCCAGTATATATCAAATGTCCAATATCATGATAATAATATTACCATTTCATTTCTGTATAAATACGTTCCTACAGCAATACCAACTATTCCCGCAATTAGCTTATGTAGCTTCAGTGCTGACCTTACCGTTTCATTTCTGTATAAATACGTTCCTTCAGCAATACCAACTATCCTCGCAATTAGTTTTTGTAGCTTCAGTGCTGAACTTACCATTTCATTTCTGTATAAATACGTTCCTATATATATAGCAGTACCAACTATTCCCGCAATTAGCTTTTGTAGCTTCAGTGCTGAACTTACCATTTCATTTCTGTATAAATACGTTAGTCGTTCCTACAGCAATACCAACTATTCCCGCAATTAACTTTTGTAGCTTCAGTGCTGAACTTACCATTTCATTTCTGTATAAGTACGTTTCTACAGCAGTACCAACTATTCCCACATTTAGCTTTTGTAGTTTCAGTGCTGAACTTACCAATTCAATTCTGTATAAATACGTTCCTAAAGCAATACCAACTATTCCCGCAATTAGCTTTTGTAGCTTCAGTGCTGAACTTACCGTTTCATTTCTGTATAAATACGTCCCTACAGCAATACCAACTATTCCCGCAATTAGCTTTTGTAGCTTCAGTGCTGAACTTACCATTTCATTTCTGTATAAATACGTTCCTATATATATATAGCAGTACCAACTATTCCCGCAATTAGCTTTTGTAGCTTCAGTGCTGAACTTACCGTTTCATTTCTGTATAAATACGTTCCTACAGCAATACCAACTATTCCCACATTTAGCTTTTGTAGCTTCAGTGCTGAACTTACCGTTTCATTTCTGTATAAATACGTTCCTACAGCAATACCAACTATTCCCGCAATTAGCTTTTGTAGCTTCAGTGCTGAACTTACCATTTCATTTCTGTATAAATACGTTCCTACAGCAATACCAACTATTCCCGCAATTAGCTTTTGTAGCTTCAGTGCTGAACTTACCATTTCATTTCTGTATAAATACGTTCCTACAGCAATACCAACTATTCCCGCAATTAGCTTTTGTAGCTTCAGTGCTGAACTTACCATTTCATTTCTGTATAAATACGTTCCTACAGCAATACCAACTATTCCCACATTTAGCTTTTGTAGCTTCAGTGCTGAACTTACCGTTTCATTTCTGTATAAATACGTATATATAGCAGTACCAACTATTCCCGCAATTAGCTTTTGTAGCTTCAGTGCTGAACTTACCGTTTCATTTCTGTATAAATACGTTCCTACAGCAATACCAACTATTCCCACATTTAGCTTTTGTAGCTTCAGTGCTGAACTTACCGTTTCATTTCTGTATAAATACGTTCCTACAGCAATACCAACTATTCCCGCAATTAGCTTTTGTAGCTTCAGTGCTGAACTTACCATTTCATTTCTGTATAAATACGTTCCTACAGCAATACCAACTATTCCCGCAATTAGCTTTTGTAGCTTCAGTGCTGAACTTACCATTTCATTTCTGTATAAATACGTTCCTACAGCAATACCAACTATTCCCGCATTTAGCTTTTGTAGGTTCAGTACTGAACTTACCGTTTCATTTCTGTATAAATACGTTCCTACAGCAATACCAACTATTCCCGCAATTAGCTTTTGTAGCTTCAGTGCTGAACTTACCGTTTCATTTCTGTATAAATACGTTCCTACAGCATTACCAACTATTCCCACATTTAGCTTTTGTAGCTTCAGTGCTGAACTTACCGTTTCATTTCTATATAAATAAGTTCCTACAGCAATACCAACTATTCCCACATTTAGCTTTTGTAGCTTCAGTGCTGAACTTACCGTTTCATTTCTGTATAAATACGTTCCTACAGCAATACCAACTATTCCCGCGACAGCCAGTAGATTTAAAATCAAAAGTGAAATCATCAGTGCCTCGTTACGCTGATGTAAACATGGGGAATCGTCGATACACGTGTCACATCCGGCTGAGCACGCAACACAACGGAACATTCCTGCGTCTAACGAGTCATTTGAAAACCTTGTCCAGTTCTCGATCTCCTCTCCTCTATAGGCTCGAATGTCAGAATTAAGTCTCGGGAAGAAGAACCCATCGTTACATACACAGCGATATGCACCAGGCATAAATCCCATACCTGTCACAGGAACACACTGTAATAAATAAACATGATAATTGTAAGTTATTTTTATCAAGCAATTTCTTGTTTTATTTGTGTTGGGTTTAATGTCAACTTTCCAGCATTTTATGATGGAGGAAGATCCAAGGTGCCCCTCCGAGACATGGTTGAACACCTGAGTAAAACCACCGACTTCCCGCACTTCAGCTGAATGGCTACCTAACAAGTAATAATTCTACGCATCAAACGAGGTTTCGACTCCACAGCAGTGAGTGGCAAGTGATTCAAAATTAGGGACCTTTACTACTTGGATTTGTTTAATAATCTGATCAGGATAAATACTCAAAATCTACTTTGCATCACTGCTGCCGTTGTGCAAAATCTGATATGCATGTGTGTGTGTCGTTATCTAAAATTTACGTATATTTTAAATCATTCTTTTTTTAATGTGATTCAGACATGCATACTTTATCTTTCATTTGCGTCCGGGCTTTCAATTCTTTATTAATGTTTTTTTTTCCGTCAAAATATCGAAACATTACTAGGAGAATTGTTCTCCTTTCAGTTCATGTTTAACCGATATGGCTGTAAATATGTCAGTGCGATAAATGAGCGTCTGTAAGTCTTCTTCTGAAAACAAATTTCTGTTGTAGAGAATGAAATGTTTACCGTGGTTGTAGGCTGACACTTGTGTGTTCCACGGAATACATCTAGACCGGATGTTGACTTTGAATCATCACTATCGCACTGATTAATGTCGATATTTGTCAGTTCTATATCTATTGTAGCTACACCTCTATAGAAGAAGGAAAATCTTGTATTTCCAATTTCGGGCCCTCTTGGGCATGAACATTTTGATATATACACAAAGTTTCAAAAGAGATATCACTAACACTATATAGGAGGAGGAAAATGATGTTTTATAAACTACTGGAAACATTGATCAGAAAATTGATCGAGGATTTTTTTTCAGAAGTTCCATTGTTTAAATAAGATTTTTTTTTCATTTAATCTGATATCTTACTCTACACACGGTGACAGTAATACAGACGTTTTGTCCGTGATAAACAGATATGGTTTTAAAAGGATGTTTACGTATTTTCCAAGACATGAAGAGGTAATTAACTTATGATTTTACTCTGTTTGCAAAAGTCTTTGTCACTCTGTGAATTAGCCTTAAACTTTGCAATATAACCGTAGTAACTAATTGAAATCAACAGATTGTTATCTCAGATAGAAATGCGCAGTTTTATGAAAGGCAATGCTGGTTGATTTTAAATAATCTAAAATATATCTTATTATGGAAAATCTAATGTCACATAAAGGTATAACTTTCCCTATGCGCATTGTGTGTCGTATTTTTGATAAAATCTCTTTTGAATTATGATACATTCATGTTCAATTAAGCTCCTCCATACATGAGACAAATCCATGCTAATCAGTCTTATCACAGGTAAATCAGAGGAAGAAAGAATATTACAAATATCTCTTGAGTACTGGCAATGCAATCGTCTTCAGCAATTACGGCTGAATTAATTCACGAGAGTGCATGATGCCAAGACAGAGTGATTGCAATTATAGAAGGAAACTGATATTGTCAGTTTTTAATCTTTCAGTTGTACTGATTGAAGACAGATAAAAGAAACTGATGGTAAGTTTTATTTTTCAGCTGGTTAAAATAGCACTAAACTCCATTTATTTGACGTTTCCTTATATAGATGCCAAATTACTGAATGGGCAAAAGTTTGTATTAATCGTGGTATATTCATCGCAGTATATTAATCGCGGTATATTCATCACAGTATATTAATCGTGATATATTTATTGCGGTATTTTTGGTACTTACTGAAAAATAGCTACTCCATCTTTTAGTTTTAATATAGGCGCTGAGTAGGTAACCATCCATATTTCTCCACCCCCGCAGTTATAGTAAGGATTGGTCCAATGCCCATCAGCTAGAGACGCTACAGGATACACTTCCTCTACTTCAGGAAGTAGGTTGTCACCTTCCCTTTGGAAAACATTGGTGTTTCTATCATATTTATATTTACAATATCTTGCACAAAGCGACTTTTTCTGTAATTCTGTTTCTGTCAGTCAAGTTCATGTCATTTGTTTTAGTTCGACTGAAGCTCAGTTTCAGTTTTATTTATCGTTCATCAACGCAACAAATTATATTAACAATAGAGCATGAACAACAATAGATACAGATTTACAAACATACTACAGGCAATTAACCTTTACCCTGCTAAATTTCTATGAACTTGTCCATTTTTCAGTTTGGACAGTACCATTAACTGTTAAAAGGGGTGTTTACCAAAAAGATACTGAATGAATAGCGAACAGTGCAGATCATGATCAGATTGCACGCATGTGCAGGCTGATCTTGTCTGCACTGATCGCAAAGGCAGAATCACAGAATCACTTGCCACCAGCAGGCTAAGGGTTAAACTTTCACTTTTATTAAGACTTGAAATAACGACTGTAGTTCCATGTATACGGTCACAGTGTTAAATAATCAAAGCACTGAAAGTACTGGAGGATCGATTGTCTCTGAACAACACAATTGTACACATTATGTGTAAATATCAGGGGAACCTTTAGTGTACAAATGCACACAAAGTTTGACATTAAACCATACTTGTGAACTTCACTTTTGATATAGGAACGGACGGCTTGCCTTTTGCATTCAGTAATCATATTTCACCATCCTATGACCTATCACAGCAGTATCTTGAATGGTAATCGAGAAGTAGATTTTAACAAAACTGAACTGAAAATTCAAAGCTTGCACAACAGGTAATATTAAGTTAAATGTACGTTTTGTGAAATCAATTCAGTATTTATTTATTGTCTGTAAACAATATTATTGTTGAATATAACAATACAATCATATTAAGGCTGATCACTACCAAATAGAATGTAAGCCTCCGCAGGTCTAGTCACAAGTAGTCCAAATATAAATAGTACTAATCTTTTTTCCTTTCCTAGTGCATTTTCTCGGCAGCAACGTGCTTACTTTTACCCTACCGCGTTTCAGTATGTATCACTTTGATCGCATGCTAGATAAAAATGGCGGCGTAAGAATTTAATGTCACGAAAAGAGAAATTGAAAGAAGCGAAAAGTAGTAAATTCAGCGGGTTGTATTTAACAAACTGTAGTTTTCTTATATAAAAGTTAACACCCCCTTTTCTTTTTGTTTTTCTAAAGTAGCGATCTAGTTCTTTATGGGAATATAAGTCTCTGAAAATCTGATATGCTAGAAAATGTCGAGAAACCGTTATGAAGTGAGTGGATTTTATATGAAATAAAGAACAGCTGGATTTAGTGGTGTTCAGCCTATGAGGGGCAATACATGTTATTTTCTGAAACCCCTCGAAAATGAATGGAAATGCCATTAATGTATTCTTTATAGTGTAAAACGGTAACAAATGGCTGAAAACGCTTAGATTTCTTGTGTTTTTGGAATTTAGATAGAATTTTCGACCAGGTGGCACTATTTTGGTTCGTTTTAGGACCTAGTAAATGTCTTTTCTCGCATTTTAGCACTTCAGTTGTCTAAATAATATTGAAATTAGCATGTTTCTGAATGAAAATGACAAACATCGTAACGATTAAATGAATGTTAAATGTAAATTCCACGAATAAGGTAAAATTAATTGAACTTTTGCTTGCACAGGACTAAATTCTGCATATTTTTGGGGATGGGGGTGACCTGTAATGAATTGTCATTTCTCTACATTTTCTCAATATTTTGCACCAAAACAAAGCAGAATCATTGTGAAATAGGTGTACCTTGAGAATGAATGCAAATTCATGGAAAAAATCAAACAAAAATTTTCTCTTATTATAAGGCTGATCACTACCAAATAGAATGTAAGCCTCCGCAGGTCTAGTCACAAGTAGTCCAAATATAAATAGTACTAATCTTTTTTCCTTTCCTAGTGCATTTTCTCGGCAGCAACGTGCTTACTTTTACCCTACCGCGTTTCAGTATGTATCACTTTGCATTCTAATGAAATCGGCATGTTCCTATCGCATACTAGATAAAAATGGCGGCGTAAGAATTTAATGTCACGAAAAGAGAAATTGAAAGAAGCGAAAAGTAGTAAATTCAGCGGGTTGTATTTAATGAACTGTAGTTTTCTTATATAAAAGTTAACACCCCCTTTTCTTTTTGTTTTTCTAAAGTAGCGATCTAGTTCTTTATGGGAATATAAGTCTCTGAAAATCTGATATGCTAGAAAATGTCGAGAAACCGTTATGAAGTGAGTGGATTTTATATGAAATAAAGCACAGCTGGATTTAGTGGTGTTCAGCCTTAAAGCTATGTATATTGTATAGCTTTTGATTTTGGTATATTATGGGTGGGTGTTACACTATAATTTTTACATTTCCTTTTTAGTCACTTTTTATGCCGAGCAGGACTGGTTTTTATCCAGTCTACATTTATTTTTATACCAGTAGTAAAATACTCTCCACTGGGACTTGAACCCAGACCTCTTCCTACATGGTGTAAGAAGCATTCTTACATTGAAATATGAAGAGGATTTAGCAAAATGTTGTTATATCAGCAGAATTCAAAACAAATGTATACACATAGGAATGCCTGCATGTATTTTCCTTCATCTATTTTATTTCAAGAAATTGAAAATCATGAGATTAATCCAAAATTAAATTCTTCAACCAAATGCAAGTTTAAGAAATTACCTATGTAATTATATGAAATAGGATGAGAATTCTTCATAAATACTTTTAGGTCTGTTGTGCAGCATTTTTTAAACCTATAGTTCTCTTGTAAAACTAGAAATACTTCAGTCACACCTGTAAAATTCACTAAAATTGAGTTGTAAGAACATACAAATTGGACACTGTCTGTTTTTGGCAATCAGGAACATAAAGCAAAAGCACTTAACTGCAGTGCCACCTGCAAAATCAAAGGTGAACATTCATTCCAAGTTACATCAAAATCCAACCATGCATGAAGAAGAACTTCAATTTGAAATTTGATCCCCAACTGTGACCTTGACCTTTGAGATAGGAACATGGGGTTTATGCATGTCACATCTTCTCACTTGGATAAACATTCATGCTAAATATAAACAAGATGCATGTAGAAGTTATGCTCCGGACAAAATCGGACGGACGCACAGACGCACACACAAACACCTACTCCCCAAAATGATGACTAAGTCCAGCTAGTCGAGCTCATCGCAGGCAACTCATTTCTGTTGTTCAGAAGCTTATTGTTTCTTTTATATTTTTGCTTAATCTGGAATTTACACATGTTCAGTTAAAGTTTACTCAGGAACCAATGCTTTTCTAAAATCTTGTTTCAAATCAAAATTTTGTTTGCACATAAGTATCAATATCTTTAGTAAATAACAGGTATCAGTAAGTTTATTCATTAAGAGAGCCGCGTCATGAGAAAACCAACATAGTGGCTTTCCGACCAGCACGAATCCTAACCAGACTCAGGGCGGGCTGGTTTGGATAAGTGATGGTTGCAAATGAACTATGTTGGTTTTCTCATGTTGTGGCTCAAGAAATCTTTTACTGGACGGCTACAAAATCCCCTGGCTAGGCATCAAGTTACCGGACAGCTAGACACTTCCTTTCATATTTGCCGAATTTGCCATTGTATTTTCACCATTATGTTTCCTGTAACTTTCCACATAAATGGACAAGAAAAAAAGTAGGAGAGCAAACTTTTGAAATCATCGCCCGATTTTATATAGGAATGGGACGATTCCTTGGTTAATTGGATCCGATTTGATTACTAGGTGAAACCGGATTCAATTTTGCAAAACCGCTAATCGCTCTCAAACAAATTAAAAATCAAGAATAGTACTTTATACAATTCATTTCTTTGACAAGCAAATAGACCCGCAATATATATTTCTGCTAAAACACAGTGAACATAGTCAATAGTCAATAATTTGCTTGTCATGATATATTTAAAATAAAATACACCAAAATATGGCTTATTAATTATCACATTGCTTGCAAACTATAAAGTCCGGAAGTTCCTAATGTAATCAGCTGCTGGATGTACCTTGACACAGTCATCAGGAAAGAGAACAGCATTTTAAATATGAAGGCCGATTAAACAAATCGGTTTGATTTCATACAAATAATTAATCGGTTTCAATATTTTGAAATCCTCCCAGCCCTAATTTTAAAGATAAAATATATGTCTCTCAGTATTCATATTGTCCTGTACGTGTTGTCTAGAAGTTCGGTTTTTAGCCCCCTAATAAGTTTAATATTTTTTGTACCAATGACAATTCATCTTTGTTATTTTTTCTCTTACTGTGATAATGTCTGAATACTGAATATGAGACATTACATGTATACATTTCTTTCAGATTTTTAGATTTTAACAATTTTTTCAATGGATTTTCAAAGGTAAAACAGTTTTGAAATATTTACAGTTTTCATATTTTAGTATTCAATTTTTTTAATTACATGTAACACCAATAGCGGCAATGTGATGTTCAAAATTTTAGAAAACCAGTCGTTAAGTGTTTATAAATAATCCATTTTATTCGAAATACATGTGTAAAGTAAAAATTGACGAATGAATTGCTTGGTTTATATTTAGCTTTCAATTCATCAAAAAGATATTTCTAAATTTGTGTTTTATGGATGAAAGTTTATGCGGTTAGAAAAAACATAACACGGACGTTCGGCAATCAATGTTTTATCATTTCTAAAAGAAAATAACAATAGATTTGTATACAAACATGATCTTATTCGTTTTCGACTGATAAATTGGTAATCTATCCGAGACGTTGAAAAATGTACATTGGTATGTATTCTGTGACAGTATGAGTTTCATACAATATTTTGTTTACATATAAGTTCTGATATTTTAAGTAAATAACAGTTAAAACTAGATAAAAAACGAAATAAAAACGAGATACTTCCGCATCATTGCATGTTAGCGCGTTATTTTATTTCAAAGCGTTTGCCAACTTGATCAATTGTGATCAAATCAACAGACGCTTACCTTCATGAAGTACTATAAAACAGACGGTACGCCTGGCCCTAATAAACCGAATCGAGTCCATTTTTCAAACAACAACTGTTGATTTGCCAGACAGTTCCAGTCATAAGTTCATTCCTTCCCCATGTAGAAAATACTAATAACAATAAAAAACACCATTATCATTGTAAACAAACATCCGAAATTAATCTAATTTCAAAGCGTTTGCCCACTTAATTAATAGTGATCAACAGACGCTTACGAGATCTCATTCAGTAGTCACGGGATGTTGGCAAGATTTGTTCTATATGCCTTTCAAGTTGCCGATCTATTTATTTTTATAGCTCTTTATTGCTTTAGTAAATAAGGCATGGAGTGTGACTTGTTGTAATTATCAGAATTATAAGTGATACATTTACAAAAATCGTGATAACAACTAGTCATCTCAATATAGGAAATATTTATGCCAAGTAATTTTAAAATCCCTTCATCAATGGCAGAGTTATGGGCCGGACAAGAAACACACTGACCATGTTAACTATTAACCTCTAAGAGTGAACTTCACCTTAGAGCTAGGGGTCTAGATCTTGCGCAGGACACGTCGTCTCATTGTGGAGAACATTTATGCCGAGTAATTTCAAAATCCCTTCATCAGTGGCAGATTTATGGACCGGACACAAAACATACCCTGTTAACTTTTGACTTCTAAGTGTGACCTTGATCTTTGAGCTAAGGGTCTGGGCCCATACCCAGAAATCTAAGCCAATTTGCTGGCTTATTGGCGAAATTGTCTCCCTTGAAAACAGGTTATCGGGTGTATCGATTAGCCATTATCGGTCAATTTACGCCTATTGAAATATAGGAGAAAAACTTTAACACATCAAATGACATCAAAAGCATCATCTGACAATATTTATTAAGTTATTGAAGTAATCTGCAATATTTGCACTTTCTTTCAATATAATTTTTAATAAAATAAAATATGATCTTCTTGCTTCCCGAAGCGTTTGAAATAAGTAACTAATTTTGATCCCGAGTCCCATTGATTTCTGTAGGAAATGACAGATTTTAAGCTTTACATGGTCTTTTAGAATGATTTATTCTTATATTTATAATCATCTCACAACATTTATTAAGTTATTGAAGTAAACTAGAAAAGTTAATCTTTCTTTCAATGAGTTTATTTTTAAATTACTTTTATGTCTTCTTGCTTCCCTAAACGTTTGAATATCACTGATTTTACTAATTTGGAAAATTTTGCCCGCCACAGTACACGTGTACTGATGACACCGGATAAACTGAATTAGATAGACATGTGTGTCAATCTAATTCCGTGTTTAATGTCATTACTTTGCCAGATTAAATAAAAATAAAGTTATTTCAAATTACGTGTTTAAATAAAAATATTCCATTTTTTAATTCATTTAATACCATTTTCACAACTAGAATTATTTATTGCATTAAAACGTATTAACATAAAGTGGATTAACATATAGAACTACATGTTCATATTTAAACTTGAATATTGTACATGTAAATATAACAAGTCCATTGGGTCGGGTGTAAATTTCATGTTTCTTGTTTGTAAGTATTATAATATTGTTGTTAAAAATTTCTTATCTTATCTTTTTGTAATGATTATATATGTATGATAAAGTCAAATAACGTGTTTGACAATAAGTTAACCGAATGCTGACATATTTCTGTTTATTACCGTTACTAACTGGATTAGTGTCTGTTTGTCTGACATGCCCCGCGGCCTAAAGGGACAATTATTACGGCTCTTGCATAAACGCTTTAATGTTAAAATCTAAATTATGGACATGGAGTTATAAATTTTGATAATTTATCTTACAGTTCAAAATCCAAATTCACATTATTGTAAAGTAAAATGCATTTATAGGCCACGGATCCGTAATATTAAAAAAAAAATTAAATTGAAAAGACACATTTTCAAGGAGACCCGAAATACACATATATTTCGCCCTCATAAAAATATTTTAAAAATTAAAGGGACTATCCTCCAGATCGTTCGACAAAAAGAAAAAATACTTTTATAAATATCTGGATATAAATGCTATATTTCTTAAGAAGGCTTTAAAACTTAATTACTGACAAAGTTTAACTATATATTACGGGAATACTTGAGAATTTGCTGTTTTTCTACTTTATATGATGAAAATCGAAAAGCGATTGTAACGCTTTACTCAAGGTAAACTGTCTCGATTATAAGAAAATCTATATTTTGAAGTCATAATTCACTTATTCCGTTATAGCGCTATTGGTTTCGACGAAATATTTTAGACACAAAAACACATCTTCTAGTATTAACAAACTTCAATTTGAGAGAATGATTATTTTTAGCCAAATCTGGAGGTCATTAAATACATATTTTAAAAATACGTTGAGTAATGGGAATTATATGCTTCCTGACAATTTTTAAACAAATTCCAGATTATCATTCAAAATCACCACTTTGAAGAAATAAGAATGTTATGTATATCAGGTAATAAACATGTACGTTGATCTAATTCCGTCTTTGTCAAATTTGGTTAAAACTGTTATTTTAAATTACATGTTTGAATAAAAATATTTAAATTTCAAAAATTATTTTTTGATTAATTAACTTTTGATTTATGATTCACATATATTTTGCCCTTAAAAGATATAACCAAAAGTTTAAATACATATCTAAAATGGGAATATCCTTCCCGGCTCTCAATTTTGAAACAAAAACCCGATTATCATTCAAAATCACCAATTTGAGGAATACACTGCAAATTGCCTCGGGCAAGGTATAAACTCCGCTTGTGTAAAAAGTTTCACAATGTTGTCGCAATACCCCTAATTAACCAAACCAGTGTAAGGCCAAGATTATCAAGATAAGAGAGGTTAACAAAAGTCGATACTCGCGTTAAGATGGTGTAAAGGGAAACAACCAAATTTAACCGATCTGGCTTAATAATCAAGGGACAATACTCTTCAAAACACGGTCTCATTTCTGGACATGTTAACTTTTGACTTCTAAGTGTGACCTTGATCTTGGAGCTAGGGGTCTGGGCCTTACTTATGACATGTCGTCTTATTATGGTAAACATTTTTGCAAAGTTATTTCAAAATCTCTTCATGGATGGCAGAGTTATGGACCGTACACGAAACAGACCCTGTTAACGTTTGACTTCTAAGTGTGACCTTGACCTTAGAGCAAGGTGTCTGGGTCTTGCGCATGACAAGTCATCTCATTATGGTGAACAATTACGCCAAGTTATTTTAAAATCCCTTTATGGATGGCAGAGTTAACAGCCCGGACAAGAATTTACACGGACGCACGGGTACACGCACGCACGCACACACACACACGTACGGACTGACAGTGCGATTTTAATATGCCCACCTCAGGGGGGCATAAGAACGAAGGCGGCAAATTTTCGCCCTGGCGAACCCCTGTTGCACTCAATGAAAAAAGTCGTTAGACCCTGATTACTTTTCACACATGATTTAGCTTTGTCATATATATTAAAATACTTAACCGTCTATATTATGTCCATAATGTTCTGCTTACAGAATCAAAAGCTTTTCTTTAGTCCACAAAAGCATAATATAATTTCTTAAGTTTATATAGACCTATTATACCGGTGCCCGAGAGAAGTTGCGATCATGACCGCCGCAGGGTTGAGCGACTCACATCATATGGGCGCCAAACAAACTAGTAATTGGAAATATTAAGCCTGTGAGGATACTACAGGTTTTGTCTAAAAGAAATTACTGGCATTAAAAAAAATAGGCTCCTCCGTGGCCGTGTGGTTAAGGTCACCGACTTCAAATCACTTGCCCCTCACCGATGTGGGTTCCAGCCTCACTCGGGGCGTTGAATTCTTCATGTGAGGAAGTCATCCAGCTGGCTTACGGAGGGTCGGTTGTTCTACCTTGGTACCTGCCCGTAATGAAATAATGCAACGAGGAGCATCTGGGGTCTTTCTCTACCGTCAAAGCTGGAAAGTCGTGTGGTGACCATATGGCCTATAAATGTGTCGGTTCGACGTTTAACCCAGCCAACAAAAACAAAACTGGCAAAAAGCTTTCAGTTAAACCAGCCTGTGTAACCATATGTGTTGTAGACTAGAAAATCAGTCGGGTAGACATTCATAGAAAAGAGACACACTTCTCTGATGAAACAGATAAAGATTTGCAATATTGATACTAATATAAGTTATTGTTTTTTTAGATTCAATGCTAGGACTATCTTGGAGGCGAGATGAGAGAAGTTCTTCTCTTTCACGGTTATTTATCGTAAATATAGTGCCTTTGCCTTTTCGCTTATTCACAATTAGTCTCCTTTTCAGATAACAAAATTCCAATTTAGATAAATTTCTTAGAAGTTTCTGTTTTCAAGTTTTCTTTTCTCCGCTTTCCACCAACCAGCCTCCAGTACAATTTTCTGTCATACAACCTTTTACATATGTTAAGATTTTACCTGTTTGATGTATGGACGTCGTCCATTAGTCAATTCTATGTTCTATTAGTTTCTAGTGTTTTAAATTGTTTACTTATTTACATATTTGTTTTTAAATAGATCTGTTCGGCATTTCGCGTGCAGACGTTTGGTTGAGACTGTTTTCCGTTCATAGAAGAAATTAACTTCAAAAGCATTGAAAATATAATATAGAAAGGAAGTGCTCTTTATTTCCTTGTAGCAATAAAATTCATATTGCATTTACGCGATAATAAAATGTCATGATAAACATAATGAAAAGGTAAAATTTCCGTGCCTACGAGATCTTATTGTTATTTGATAGATTTTAAAATCGTTATAACGAGAAAAATACCATAAGAAGCAATTTTTTAAGAAACGAGTACATGTACATACCTATATTGAATGCCGTCTGTCGACATGGTTATATTTGTCTTGTCTTTGACCTTGACACTATTGTACCATTCTCTATCCGGATCAAGGTAGTAATAATTGACAGAAAGGTCATGGGATCGAACTGTGTTATTACTCTTGTAGGCAAATGGCGCAAACAGCTCGTATTTACTGTAAGAAAAATTATATACAAACATAGATAAACATATGGGAAAAGATTCTTTTGAAGTATATAAGACAGTCAAGCAACATAATAGCAGACGCAATTTGATTGAGTCTGTTCCTAAGAGGTAATGAAATTTGCAACACTCCCACGCCCCCTAGCACCGGCTTAAAAGTGGAATTCTATTACTGTAAAAAAGAATGTACTCCATGGTCCGAACGTAAACAGAACAACACTGAGTCCAAGTATGGGTTGTAGATTTTATTTGAATAGATTAGATTTAGTCGTGCCAAGTAATTTTCGTATTGAAAGTACAAAGCTGCAAAATGTGGAGCAAGGTTTCTGAACAAATGCATACATTTAATAAAGATGGAGATATCTATTAGAAAAGCGGAAATACTGAAACTGATTGTAAATGCACACAAAGTGATAACAGCATGGTTTCTGACTACTTAAGTAAGGTATTTCCGAATGTCTAGGATGTAACAATTCAATGCTAATTATGAAATAAGCGAATTGAAATATTTTCTGGAAGGTTTCTTTCTTCTTAGATATTATTATGGAAAAACTGTCGGTCAACATGAGACGGTATTGATGGTCATTGTTATTGTTTAATATTGATTTTTGTTTCAAATTCCGGTAAGGTCGGAAATATATTTTTGGCTTACAGAAATGACACATTTATCATGATTTTGCAAGAAGAAAAGGCTTGTCACTTAGACTTTGATCTTTTCGAAAATACTGTAAAATGTTTGTTTTTTTTCAATAACAGACTATTGTGGATATCTTCTTTTTCAATACCGTATTTTTATAAAGCAAAGACAATTTATATTGTAATATACGCATGGACTCCATTCAATAAAATGTTCGAAAATTCTATTCACGAATGCCAATATTAACATTTAAAAATGTTTTAACGACGCCAGTATTGACTTTTATCTAGAATAAAAATGAGAAAAACGACTTAATCCAACACTAATAACAGTGGAAAAGCGTGATTTTCTATCATGTCCTTATTTCTTTCTATTCTTCCCACAGATCTTTTGGCAGCATGGAATGCAATCAAGGAAAATGATAGCAGACACGGTTTGATTGAGTCTGTTCATGTCAAGCCTTTAAAAACGCAGCCTCCACAAACCCAAACCGTACAGTAATGTATATACGAAATACATAGCCAAAACCAAACAAACAGATGAGTACAAAACAAACAAAAAAGGAACAAGGTAGGGTACCGCACTGTAACAGTCAGTTGCAAAAATACCAACGGGGAGAAGTTTCTAAAATAACAGTCTGAATCCCTACCACATGATGGGACAATGGAAACGGTTTCTAAAGGATGTAAAAACATTCTGTAGTAAATCTAATTACCGTAGAATGAAACCCCATAACATGCTGCATGGAATACACCCCGATCTAAATGATTGGAACTTACATTAAAATCCCTTTCAAAAGAACACTTAACACTCTTCGACATGAAAATAGCAACTATCTGTCGGAAAACTTCATTTGCGAACATAAAAGCACTGATTTTGTATAGGAATTACACAATCGAAAAATCTGTTATGTTGTTTAACTTTCTGCTGGCAGTAATACAAACAAAGAAAACAAGGACGAAAAACTGCCATAATAATTTGAAGTGAGTAGTTTGTGAAGCCAACATTGACTTAATTCATAAAGATATTTCCGCTGAAAGTTACGCAGGACTTTTAAACATTGCAGGAAATCGTTTAAGGACTTGATATGTCAAAAAAAATATATGATAGATTCTCTCAACCGGATCTATCCATGAACTGTGTGATGTACGACTGTGTGCTGTGAGTGTGTTTAAATATAGTATAGCCTATATGTAAACGATATCCACAACGAATAGCAGTAGAAGAAATCCTTACGAGCTTTATATTTTGATTCATTATTGTTCAAATATGCAGAACCCATAAATATAGTTACTAATATTCACCTGTTATATTTATGACGACCAAAAGTGGAATCAAGCCTGAAAGATAATTCTTGCTTCGATTATATTCTAGTGTCCATGACATCCACTTAACAATTTGATTTCTGTTTCAGTGTCAATGTCCTAATTACTTATTTTCGTCAAACTGCTTGAATATTATAGATTCAAAACTCTGTTGTTTTTAAGGACCGACCGTTTGATATTATTGGGGAGAGGTGCGGGTGATTGATTTTACACATTAAACAAATGGGGCCCCCAAATCACTGAGAAATGATTGTCCCGTGACATACATACATACATATTTAATACTGCCTTTACAGTAGTGTCCTAGGCGGTCCAAAATCTGGTTCTGTACATGCTTTTTAACAGTTTAATTCATCATGTTGATAATTTAAAAAAAGGAGATTATATCTCCTGATACATTGCAAATAAGCTAGGGCTATTTTACAGTTATTCATTTATTTCAAGGGAAGCATGTCCCCACCATCTTCAGACCTGAGCGTCTAGTTTTGCCTGGGTATTATTCTTATATTTACAAATACATATACATATATTTCTAGCAGACTTTGTAAAATAGCTGACTGTATATGACAGCGTTCATTATTGTGATTCCTATTTTTGAAAAAAAAAAAAACGGAAAAGAAAAAGAGAATGTCTTTGGTTTACTCTAAAAGCAATTCTGAAAACTAAATTCTGATTTTCATTTTATCTCGAAGAAAAATATATCAGCCACGGCAAAACTTTATGTGGTCGGCCTCTTAAACAATGTATAAACCTTCTGTTTGTTACATACTAGTATATTTGCAGCACAGTGTTATCAATTTTCTGTGGCTGGTTATGAACTGTAACAATTTTCACAAGGTCAAGATGAAATCTCAATAACCATTTGTCAAAAGATCATGTCATGATTAAATGCTAAATTCTAGTAGATAAAATCTCCGAGTTCCCCCATAGATTGCTTTTCGATTAAATATTGGCTTGGTTAAACACCTTCTTATGGATTTTGATTAGTACTCTATGTCTCAATTATCTTTCTTTTGAGATCATCAACATTTGGTCATCCGTTTAGATATTATTATTATGATCGCTTAGCAATATCTTATGATAACTCTGTAGATTTTGACAATAATCAAAAACAGCAGCCTTTGTTATATACAGTATTTAAAGACACATCCGACGGTTTCCTATATGTATATAGGCTAAAATTTTCCTACGGACAGAATTTCTTTAAACTTTGTGTACTGACTGAAAATCAAGTTTGAAAACGGAAAAATGTATTAAAAATTGATCTTGAATTATCTGCCCTTGAAAATCAGAAAATCCAATTTTCAAGGGCAGATAATTCAAGATTATGATAAGGAAACTGCGCATTTTAATTTAAATTTCTGTTTTAGTCATCATTTGCATTCAGTATACAAATTTTAAAGCAATACCAGCACTATGAGGTATCATTTTGTCATGTTCATAGTCAAGGACAATTGCCGCGGTATCTATATTGACATGGGGCAAAATTTTCTTACGGGCAGAATTTCTTCTTTAATCTGGGTTTACTGACAGAATCAAATCAAAAACAGAAATATAAAACAAAGCAAATCATAGGTACCCAGACTTTGTCATGAATTGTCTGCCATTGAAAGTCGGAAAATACTGAAAAATCTATTTTCAATGGAATATAATTCAAGATCAAGCACCGGTACCTATGATTTTTAATACATATTTCCGCTTTAAACTTGATTCTCAGTCAGTACACAAATTTTAAAGAAATTATGTCCATAGGAAAATTGTTGCCTATATACATATAGGAAATTGTCAGATGTGTCTTTAACAGAAATTGTTGGGTTATAATAATTTTTTATACCTATATGAAGAGTTTTTGGTTTCTTACACTGGGTGTCGGTTTATTATATTTATCTATTTACCATACTTTTATACAACAGAAGGCATGTAATGTAAAACACAAAAATGCTCTTGTATATAAATATATAAATGCAATTCTTTCAGGACAGTGAAAGCCTGACAATAAGTTATTTTCATATGAAAGCCATCCCCAAGTCTTTCATAACGCTGAAAAAAAAATCAAAATCGGACCACTATTGAAAAAGATATGGCAGTTTGAAATTTAAGAAAATTGCTGATCATGGAGGTAGCCATTTTGTGTTTATGACGTCATTTACAAACTGCTGAATTCTTTATTTAGCGAATAACTTTTTAAATAGATTAATTTTGTACGTTGCTTGAGTGTAAGATATAAAACATAGTAATTTCTTTTATTATAGTTGGAACAAATAGAGAAATTATTTTACAGAAATAAGTAAATACAGTTCAAATATGTGTCTAGAAATTTAATTAATCCGCCATTTTGATTTTAGTTGCCATGGAAAAAATGGCCGCCATTTATAATCAAATATTTAAATGCTCATAACTTTCTTATTTTTAAGTCGATTTTGAAAATTCTTTCACTTCTTTAAATGATTAAAAAAATCCCATCAGGATGTGCCATGTTCCTCCCCGAAAAACGGCCATGTTGCCTTCTTCGTGCTGTAAGCCTCTTTTATCTACTGGTATTACACTGTATGTACACTTCATCGTGACACAAATGACTCGTTCTTTTCCTCTGAATTATGAAGGCCCTAGACACTTATACTGTGGTGTTCTCCCGATCAAGGAAAAGGAAGACAGTTATTGATCTACGCATAAGGTAGTAGCGAGTTAAAATCGCAAAGTTATATGTAATTTACATGACCCGCCGCTTAGCACTTTGAGCGCCCTTCCTCTATTCCACCCATTAGCTATAAAATCTCATTTTTTTGTAGAAATTATAATTTTGTTTTAATTGTAGAAATATTTAGCGAGATACTCGGTTAATATTATAACAGATTCAATATGTATACACAAGCGTCAAATTATTTCATTCGTCGCCTGTAATATTGCATTAACGTTAAATGTTTGTTTGCAACAATTTTTGTTGCCGTGGATAATCAAGTGAAACCAAATACTAGAATATTGGTAGACCTATCTTGTTACATTCCTCAATTAATGACATGATGAAGGAAATAATTAACAGACATTAATTTGTTTTCTTCGAAGGAAAATCCGATGGGAATATTATATTCCCTGTATTTACAATTTATTGTCTTTTGTGGGTGATGTTTTTTTTTACTAATTTCACTGCTATGACAATTATTATTTGCGAAAGTGGGAGAAACGTGCCAAAGATACCGTAATTCCACCTAGGCATTAGGTCCGTTTAAACTAGGCTTTACATTTACTCTCAAACAATTTGTTAACAAAATGGCCTATTGTAGCAAAAAAGGGACAAATAAATTAAATCCCCCGCTTGTGTGTGTAATATTGAAACATATGGCCCACCTGTATACGCCTTTCTCAAATGCAAGTGCAGATCCAAAAATAAGCGAATCTCCGTGCACATTGTTTCTGACCATTAGAAAGAAGAAGTCATCTGTCAATGAGTCTAGAGATCCATTGTTTCTTTCGAGAACTTTCGATAACAAATTCGCAGTCCTGAAAGTATAAAAAGTCATGTTATGTCGTTTTAAACTTTTTTTGAATAATTCTCAGGTAATTAGCATTAACAATCAATTCATTGGAATTTCGGCCTCACACATATTTAGAACTGGTAACTGTGAGAGAAACGTGCAAAAGATCCCATAGACTGGCATCAGTCGTTAGAGTCATTGAATGTAAAGCACCTAGCACCTGGCCATAAAATCAATCCTCTCTGATACCACTTTCTAACAAGAAATATCTTTAAAAAAGATGGTCGGCGAATTGTAATAAAGAAAGAAGTTTATGAATTTTTCATCTAACATTCATCTTTCATCTAACATTTTTCAAATTGCAAAACTAAACTCCGCACTTTAACAATTTAAATGGTTCTCTTTTAATTTTTCGCAAAGGTTTCGTAGGGTTGCAATTTTGTTTCGTTTATCCTTAGACGAATAATTACAGCAGTAGTTTGATGAAGATTCATGAAGCGGTTCATGAGAATAGGTCATTAAACGTGTTTATAGTTTTAGCAAAATTGGTCCCTATCCCCATTTGTAACAAAATAGCAGGAGACCTTACGATATTGTTACACATCAAGTTTGATAAAAATCCATTACATTTTAATGGTTAATGCGAAGAAAGGCATATCTACTTTTAGCTATAGTGGTCCCTAATAGGGCCCAAGTTCCTATATAAATAAATTTGGAAGAGGACCTTATAATGATGCTCCAGACCAAGTATGACAAAGATCCACCAAGCTGTTCATGAGACGCTGTATAAAGGCATTTCTAGTTTTGGCTCTAGCAGCCCCTAAAAGGGGTCAAATGTCCCAGCTGAACAAAGTTGGCTGCGGGCCTAATAAAGATGCTACAAATCAAGTTTGATTAGAATACATGAGAAAAATCAATTAAAGGATTTTTTTATTTATTATTTTTATTTATTTCTAAAATAGGCCAACTGATCCCGCTTTAACATATTCGCTATTCATGAATCTTTGGACAATGACGTAACATCTATAAAAAAGTGAAGGTCAAGCAAAACATACAATTGTAATTATTTCAATATTTCTGTTTCATAAGCAAAGTTTGACCGTAGTCATATCACATAGATAAAGTGTATGCAGCGTACCTTCATTTCAGTGTAATGAGATTCAGTCATTATATAGCATATATATAATGAAACAGATTTCAACTGAGTTCAATATTTGCATACCATACTAAAGAAAAATATTCATACATAATAAATCAGTTAAATAATTTATAACAAATATATCAAAGCAAACAAGTACTCATTTTAATATGCAATCTGAATAAGTCACAAAAGCAAGAAACCTTTTCATATACAGACGACAATTGTAACAAGGAAAATCTTTTAAAAAGCACTTCTCTACATAAAAGACTCTTATCACACCCTTATTCATGTGATACGCAGACCGTATTCAGCTCTTTCTTTAATTTGATATATGTTGGTATTCGAACAGGTTTTTATTATATTTATTAAACTTACTTATCATTTTGAGATATATCAATATTCTTGCTAAATATACTGAGCCAAAGTTAGCTTTAAAACTGTGAACAGCGCCGTTTAGGATAAACGATTTGTCTACATTTCACTCAGCGTAGCACAATCAACAGAGTGAAAGAAATTGACACTCTCGTCCAATCAGGCAGAGTGTTGCATAAATCTTCCATTTTGATAAATTATCTATAGGAGAGATCGTGTTTGTATACAAATTCTATTTTTAGAACTGATAAGACAGTGATCGAGTGGGCAGAAGCCGACCGTCCATGTTTTTTGTAAACAGTGATGTTTTTCTAACGGTCTAAACTTTCTTAAAACACAAATTACATAAATAATTTTTTGATCAATGGAAAGGTTATAAAACAAGCAATTTATTGATTACTTTTAATTGTTATTTCGAAATAAAATGGATTAATTATGAACGCTTAACTTACACTGTTTTTCTAAAGGTTGTGAAAATCACTACGCCGCTTTTAAAATTATATGTCATTTAAAACGGTTATTCATTGAAAAAAGATATTTGGATACAAAAATATGAAGATTGTTAGTATTTCAAATCTTTTTGAATTTTGAAAATCCATAAATGAGCAAAAAAGTTATTAAAAATTAAAAATTCTGATTCAATACGCAAACGGTGTTAAAATCATTTGTTTTGCCAACCACCAGATAAACAGATGTTAACGCGTGACGTCACGGCGATCTCTCCTATAATGCGTTATCAAGTAGTTTGATTTGCAAACTGAAGTCACGTGGCATAGGTAACGAAAACGAATTTAGACGGCGTCGCCGAAAAAAAATTAAGATATCTCTTGCCTCTGTCTCTAACGACTGGACAAATGCGATTCTGAACCGGACAGATTTCATACTCGCTAGTAATCACCATCTCATTAAGATCATTGCAAGCGTGTTCATGATGTAATGTAACCTTTGGCTGACTGCCCCAAGAGTTCAATAAGCAGTGCTTTGCTTTTATGACTTGGTGAGTAAGGTAGAGAGAGAAATCAATTTTCACTAATTGTAAAAGATCCCAGTAAGTATAAATAAATTACAATTTAAATTTGAAAATGTATAAATTACATCAAAATACTGTCAATTTAATTCTATTTATGAATTGTTTGAATCCTTGATAAGAAAAAACAGTGGGAAGAGATTTGAAATTGAAAAAAATTTTTTTTTTTTCAAGATACCTTCAAATCATTTTTGTGAATGAATTAAATTCATTTTATTCAATACACCGCCAAAGTTTTTTTACTTATGTCAGAGGGTAGATTAATCTCTGCAATAAGTCACAAAATTATGTTATAACACTTCACAGACAGATGAAAATGTAATGTACAATAATATGTAATTTATCCCCAATCAAATAACATACATACAAAAGTGCACCAATTAAATGTTGAATTCCTGTTGAGATAAGCCACAGTAAATGGGTGGGTGCAGGGGTCACAGAAAGAGGAAAAGGGGATTTTGTAATGGACCTGTGGACATATTTTTTAATATAAAGGGAAATGTAGGTTATAGACTGATGTCTACCCATGTCGGATACAATGCCTGGAAGTGCACATAGGATCTTCCTCTGCATTAAATGTCACCATTACAATTATGACATACACCGTTTCAGGTAAAATTTCATACAACTTGTATTTCCATGTCCTTGTTTTAACTGACCACAGAAATGGTTATGCCATAATAGTTATTTGAATTTTTAAATTGCGCAGAACGTCTGGCTACAAAAAAATTGTTCTTTTGTAAATCGAATTAATTAGTAAATCGTAAGTAGTATAATGCACAGTTTAAACTTTAAGTAGTTTTAAAAGTCCATAATAATTTGTTATGAGACGTTAATTATTTTTATTAACTGTTACAGGCAGAATTTGTTAATGGCAGCCTTGACTGTTATGATGCATCAATTTTCTTTTTTTGAAAAAGTAATTTTCATTTGTAATGATTTCTTAAAGTCAAACTAGCGATTTCTAAAGCAATTTTAATAATATTATATTGAAAACATAAACTCCTGACTCCTGTCATATTTTCTACAGTAATGTAAACAAATAAAAAGAAACATTTCGAAAGATGTGAATGTTAAAAAAAGTTCTGCAGCAGCTATTCAGCAACTATAAATGTCTAACCAATTACTTCAGTTCTGCATGAAAAAGGCTTGCCTTTCTTTCAATTCTAGAGAAAAATCAAACATCTGGTACAGGTCATTTGAAATAGTTTATTCAATTAATCTTGTTGCCGGTCAGTTTGTGGTGGCTATTGACAGGTGCTACTAATGGCTCTTCATGATGTTATATAACCTCAGAATCGCATTCTATAAGTCTGCTGAGATGAGCCTAGAGAGAAAATGTTTTTCTGAGTAAATAATTTAGTGTCAGTGTGAAGAAATTAATATCATTACAGACTATTTGATCTCAACAGACTTTGTAAGTCTAAAGATCCCGTTATTCCACCTAACCAGTGGTGTGACCAGTATTTGAATTATTCTAAAAGGGCACTTCCATGTTAACACCACATATTTTACTGCCATATATATGCAACTTACCTCATGGAATCAACTTGAGACAATTTCGAGGGCTCAGAGCGAAACTAGTCTATCTGCTTCTATCTTTATATACACTTAGACTAGTTTCGCTCATAGCCCTCGATTTATGAAAAGTCGTCAATGAATATTGCTATAGTTGATATTTTGGAAAGTGCGAGTAAATCCTACAGTTTTATATGTAGTATTTACAATGGCTAATAAAAACGTTACAGAAAATAAATAAGTTTTGATGTATCTTTGAGAAAATACAATACTATTGTAAACTACTCGCCGTTTGGGGGCTAGTTTTAACCAGTTTTAAATATCGGAGTAATTGACTGCATCCTTTATCATGACATATTAACACTCCATAGAAATTCTTGTCTTTGTTATTTTTAGATACACTGCGATCAATTAACAGTCCTACACGTTAACTCTGAAATCTATAAAAGCAGAAAATAAAGGTAGCGATTTCACAAGTTATATATACCTAATAGCAGGGTCCGCATATTGATCCCAGGCGGTCACATCGAACTGTAGAGGTAGCACGTCCCCTATTACCAGATCTCCGCAGTTACTCGCCTGAAGTTGGAACACGTAGTGGAGAGCCTGTTCTATCGTCTCATCATCCGTTAGTACTGAAAAATGGAAACAACATCGATATTGAATAAGCTAATAATGCCAAATGTGAGCAAAGTGATTTGGATATAAAATTCATATCTGTTTCCATATTCTTGCAAAACAAATATATTTACTGCTATCATAAGTGGGAACAGAATTTAATGCGTATTTTGTGGGAGAACAACTATCTGGGGGAGTATGTGCAATAAATATAGTTTCATTAAATTAAACATTGTACAAGTCCCTAATGTCTGTTTTAAGGTAATGTAATCAGGTAATGTAATCAAGAAGATAAGTGATTTGATAAATCTGACCTAAAACGGAAACAAAAAGCAACAACAACAAAAAAGAGCAAAAGCAAAAACAAAAGTCCCGGTAAGTCGTAACTGTCCTAGAAATCTTGAAAGTTGGACATATTCAGAGAACTACAAATCCTGAAAGTTTAAAGGGGAGCGGCGATCTAGTGGTTAAGGTGTCGGCCGCTTAACCTGGAGGACATGGGTTTGAACCCCACTGGTGTCAAGGCCATGCCTTATCATATTACACCAGTACTGGGTTTTCCAAGAAGCGAACTCAAGAGTGATTCAGGTAAGCTGTAAACATTCATCATAGTCGATCTAAAATAAATTAGTATACATTAAATCCTAAAACTTGGCTATATTTCAGAAGAACTATCCTAGAAGTCTTAAAAGTTGAACATATTTCATGAGAACTGTTTTATAAGTCTTGAAAGCAGAACATTTTTCATCAGAAAATCATAGAAATCTTGAAAATTAGACATGTTTCACCAGTACTATCCTTTACATCTTGAAAATTGTACATATTTCATTAGAACTATCGTAGAAATCTTGGATTTTGCACATTTTTCATCAGAACTATCCTTTAAATCAAGGCTTGGAAAGTTGTACATAGTTCATCTGAACTAGCTCAGAAATCTTGGATTTTGCACATTTTTCATCAGAACTATCCTTTAAATCTTAGAAAGTTGTACATATTTCATTAGAACTATCGTAAAAATCTTGGATTTTGTGCTCATTTTTCATCAGCCCTATCCTTTACACCTTGGAAATTGTACATATTTCATTAGAACTATCGTAAAAATCTTGGATTTTGCATATTTTTGATCAGAACTATCCTTTAAATCTTAGAAAATTGTACATATTCCATTAGAGCTATCGTAAAAACATGGATTTTGAAAATTTCTCATTAGAACTATCATTTAAATCTTGGAAAGTTGTACATATTTCATATGAACTAGCTTAGAAATCTTGGATTTTGTCCTTTTTTTATCAGAACTATCATTAAAATATGGAAAGATGTACATTTGTCATCTTAACTATCTTAGAAATCTGGGAAATTGCACATATTTCATTAGAAGTATCCTATAAAAATTGTACAATTATGTGAAGCTCAAATATCTACAATCTCCATAATATTATTATGATTTCGTGAAATATTCAATGTTTTACGAATAAACACAAACATCCATCAGCCTACTCAAAGAGGCAAAACATTCTAAGCAAAGGTTTGATGCACTCCTAACACATTCTAAAACTATAGTATCTCACATTTCCCTAACTTTATTACCAAATTTAGCAAAAAAAATCAATCTTTCTTATCCTTTTCCCCCCTTTATTTTCTTTCTGTTTACCATTTAACATACATATGGCTGACGGAAATGAAAATTGGCGATTTCATCCATGCACATACATGTATATCGAACTATTTTCAATGTTTTCTTCTTACGGCAGTTGTGAATATTCTAGATTTAGAAATAGACAAAAATATATAAAATATCTTATGACTTACTTTCTAAAGAAATTCCGTTCAAGCTACTAAATAAATATATCATTAAACTTAGCTGAAACATTTTCCACAATTTCAGCGCAAATTTTTCATAATACAACTGTCTTTAGTGAGCGCAATGTTGCCTTCTACTAATATCAGAAACCAATCACGAGACAGCTCTGAGAGAAACGCTGACGATTAATTGGTTATCCGAGTGACTTTCTTATGGCGAAAAAAAAAAGATTACTTGACTGTTATATTAATAAACTACTCGGCGACAGAGACGGCCGCACTATCTTGCCGACGATGTTAAGGATGAGGTCGACTAGTTTGAGCTTCCTGAAACTCGTGTGTGTTTCACTGTGATAACACTATATCAGCATTTTTATTTTTATAATTAAGCAGTATTGTCCTGTGTTGTTCATTTTATCTTAGAAATTACAAAGATTATCATGTACTTATAGCATATGTTTATCATGCTGATAACTTCGTCGTGTTGTACGTCTTCGTCATTCTGACTGGACTAATTTTCCCATTGCGTGTCGGGTTTTATTAGTATGGGGTGGATGGTCCGGCGTCCGTCGTCCATCGTCCACATTTTTACTTAAACACCTCTCCTCTAAAACTAGTCAGAATAACACGAAATTTGGTTTGTAGCATCCTGGTGAGGTCCTCTATCAAGTTTATTCAAATGGAGGCACTTGGCCTCTTTTAGGGGCTGCTGGAGCTAAAAATAGAACTTTAAACGACTTCTTTTTATGAACTGCTTGATGGATCTTCATCAAACTTGGTCTGTATCATCATTTTAAGGTCCTCTCACAAGTTTATTTCAAATGACGGCACTTGGCCTCTTTTAGGGGCCGCAAGAGCTAAAAATAGAAAAACCTTTAAACGACTTCTTTTCATGAACTGCTTGGTGGATCTTCATCAAACTTGGTCTATTAAGTCTATTATAAGGTTCTCTTCCAAGTGTTTTCAGTGGGGGGGGGGGGGGGGGGCTCTCGGACCCTTTTAGGGGCCGCTAGAGCTGAACATAGAACAAATCCTTTAAACGACTTCTTCTCATGAACCGCTCGATGGATCTTCATCAAACTTGGTCTGTAGCATCATTATAAGGTCCTCTCTCAAGTTTGTTCAAATGGGGGCACTTGGTCCCTTTAAGGGGCCGCTAGAGCTAAAAATAGAAATATGTTTAAACGACTTTAAACATGAACCGCTGAATTGATCTTCATCAAACTTAGTCTTTAGCATCATTATATCAATTGTGTTCAAATGGGGGCACTTGGTCCTTCTTAGGGGCCACTAGAGCTAAAAAATAGAAATATGTTTAATCGACTTCTTTTATGAACTGCTTGATTGATCTTCATCAAACTTAATCTCAAACTTAATCTGTAGCATCGTTATATGGTCCTCTCCCAAGTTTGTTCAAATGTGGACACTTGGCCACTTTTGAGGGCTGCTAGAGCTTAAAATAGAAAAATCTTTAAACGACTTCTTCTCATGAACCGCCTAATGGATCTTCATCAAACTTGGTCTGTATCATTATTATAAGGTCCTCTCACATTTTGTTTTCAAATGGGGACACTTGGTCGCTTTTAGGTGCCGCTAGAGCTAGAAATAGAAATAGAGGATATTTGTTTGTTTTAGTGTAAGATCGAAATATATTTCACGGAGTGAACACTATAATGCAATATTTTCACGAGTGGCGCAGTCACGAGTGAAAATGTAAATTATGGTGTTCACGAATGAAATATATTTCGATCTTACATTGAAACAAACAAATTTTCTATTTATTTTTTGCATTTTTAATGTTTTTTAACCAAATTATATTCAGTTTGTCCGCGCAACTTCACGTGCATCACATCAAAACGACATAATGTCGTGACGTCAGGATGCCTTTGTAGAAAAAACTATAAATAGTTCTATAACGTTTCCTTATTTCTTTTACATTTCGTCATGATACAATGTAAATGTTTATGGTTCTTTTGTAATCCGTATCATTGCGAATTCAAATGTAGATCCGTACCAGTGAAAAATAAAAATGATATTTTCACTGTTTCAAACAGTGAAAATATCCATTTTATTTCACTGATAAATTTCAGTATTTCACAGAAGAGCATAAAATAAATATGTTTTTACGACTTCTTATCATGAACCGCTTGATTGATCTTATCACACTTGGTCTGTAGCATCTTTTTATGGTCCTCCCCAAAGCTTGTTCAAATGAGGGCACTTGGCCCCTTTTCGGGGCCGCTAGAGCTAAAAATAGAAAAACCTTTAAACGACTTCTTTGAAACGACTGCATTGAGCCCGTTTGGATAGATCTACATGGTATTTGATTTATGTATCCAAAAAGTTTCTATACACAAACGACCAAATTAGTCATTAACAATATCAAATGGTACAAACGGAAAATCATGAATTGAATGTGATGCACCAAAACGTAAGAAGGGTTATTTGTATCTAAGAAGTTTTTCTTAATTTTCATATGAACTTTTGTATTATTTTGATCCGATGCTTCTTTACATTATACGTCACGTTATTGCTGAATTATGTATGTACTATGTGGATTTCTAACACGACCAGATTTGTATTCCTATTAAACATAGAAGGCTCAAAACTGTGTATAATTATTCAACATTCAACTAAGTCTCTAAAAAGCCGATTACAAGTAACCCAGAACAAAGTTATCCTATTTATGCTTAATATACCATCCAGGACCAATATTATGTGTGATATGTTGGAAGAAGTCAAATTCTTAAGGGTCGAAAATAGGGCTAAACAATTACGACTGAATCATGTTTATGATATTTTTCTCATGGCATTGCTCCAAAATATCTTAATCAAAACTTTTACAAAGTTTTATCAATTCACAAGCGCACCAGAATTAGTAAATTTAACTTTGTTGTTCCAAAAGTCAAATGTTTTAGTGCTGATACTTTTTATTTCAATCCAATTTAAGATTGGAATAATCTTCACGAGTTTATTAAAGCGAAAACAAATAAGCACAGCTTTAAACAGGAAGTGACGAAACATTTATTCAAGTGTGCACATCTAAGAGAAACTTCTGATACTATTTTGTACTGAGACATTCCTGAAGATGAATATCTGTATTTTCTTTTGTTTTAGTTTTAAATATTGAAATCATTACTGTGATTATATTCAGCACATACGTTTTTTGATAACGTTGTGTTTTTCACTTAAACACGAATTCTTTTACCAATTTTTAATGATCACACATTTTAATAGTAAAGATAATGATTGAAAATTATAATCTATCTAATGGGACCCCATTGGAAATAAGTGATTAGTTTTACTTTGATAGGTCATCCCAGGTGTTAAGATCATATCTTATTCTATGTCATAAATTATAAAATATACTTGACCTAATTTTTCATGTATTAATTAGCATATCTATTTCAAAATTTTTATAAAATTCTATTCAAAGCATTTTAATTTATATTGGTCATTGTATACATGTATTTTTACTGTATAAGTTATATATAATGTTTTATGATCTTATGCCTGAATAAATTTGAATTGAATTGAATTGAACATTTCATTTTTCTGACGTCACAATTATTAAGTCGTAGCGTTAGACGGCATAGCGGCGTGCTGGAAAAGAAATCAACAGAAATCAGGCACATATTTGATAGATATTGTCAAGGACGTACATAATAACCATTGATAACGTGTTAGAATAGAAATAATATATCTCAAACATTGATTTGCTCATGATTAAAATCATCATTTGTCATTGCTGCGCCCTCGTGATATAATTCATTCGCATCTAAACTCCAAATAATTATTTCATTCAATGACAAGTCACTGTTTGGGATATATTATTTCTTAAATATCAGCCACGACGTTGCGTGTATTATACTGCTGTCTGTACGTAACGTACTATGACGTTATATCCGTTCTTTATCATTATTATTCCCTCAAGAAGGCATGTAGCCGAAACGTTGGAATATTAGTAATTGTAAATTGACTGCGTGTTTGGTTCTTTATCCACTATATTAAATAATACTATGTTAATTGCTATCACTGAATAATGATTGATATCAACAAAAGTTGCCGTATGATTTCAAAACTTTATGGCCTTTCTGATAGCTCAAAATCTTATTGCAGCAGTAAACATACACCTTTATTCCAGTTCAAATTTGCCAGTAGCTATGTTAGTAACGTTGCCTGCGCTTTGAATCAAATAATACACAATGGGTCGTAAACTTTGATTGATCCTAAGATCTACCAAAATGTATTTTGCTGAATATGAGTCTGTGCCTTTCTGTTGCCTTATTTATTTAAGAATGCAGGCCCGTGAGTATATTCGGTCTGTATTCTTAATTCACATATCCTTTCCGCGGCCGTAACGTAATCGTCTGACGGCTACTTTCATTTTCTTTACTTCCGGAAAAGCTGAAGGTCGTCTGACGTCATCCAGTTTCTATGTTGCCACGAGATTGTATAAAAATGTGCCGGCTGTCCTACAGATATTTTTTTTCTAAAAATGAGTGTTTTTTAACATTTTTAAAACGTTTGCACGAAAACAGACGTTTGAGACAAAAATAGCTATAAAAATGTATTTAAAGAAATATGTATATCCTTTTCGCGGCCGTAACGCAATAAAGCGTATAAGCGTCTGATGGCCCTGACACGCTTACGTAGAATCATTATTTATTATACGAAAATCATTTTGAAAATATTTCTGAAATGTCTAGGTCTGCAGCTCTCAAATAAGGAAATATCTAACATTCAAGCATATACAGACACTTTTAGACAACATTAAAAAAGGCCCTTTCGAACTATATAACAAAGTTAAAAAATATCTCCATTATCCCTTGCTCCCGGTTACGGACCCCTGTGGGATTTGTATTTATTCCGAGTTCAAATATTTTTCGTAGATGAAAAGCTAACATGTCGTGCTAAACCCAGGTATTTTCAAATCTTTAGAATGTGCTGAAAATTGACTCACCATTAGCAAAAATAAAAGTCCACGCGCATACATTTAGACCGGGTGACCCCAGCGCGTGAGCCCTGACTATAGACCAATACAAATGCAATTGTAATGCATATTACTTTATATTTGTATAAAAAAGCACAGCATATGCGTGGATGTCGTCATATCTAAGTGACCGCTACAAAACTGTGTGCGTTGATGGTGGCCGACGTTTGTATTGGTGGAATAGAGTGTGCTCCCAAGGGATCAGTACTGGATCCCAAGAGCTACATTATGTACGCTAAACCTGTGGGTGATATATGTAGACGTCACGAACACATCATTTCTACATCGACGACATGTCCCCAAAGCCAATAGAAGCTATGACTAAAGGTGACGCATTGCGCCACATTGAGGGTTGTCTCGCTGAAATCGTCTCATGGTCACATTACAACATGCTGAAACTCAATGCTGATAAAACAGAAGTAATGTTGTTTACATGAAAGCATAACTCCAAGCACACTGTATAGACGTACGTTACAGTGAACAGTGAATCTGTGATAAAATTAATAAAATATATTAGGAATCATGGTGTAATATTAGATTCCAATATGGATATGGTACAATAAACCAATTTTGTGTGCCAAGTTGAATAACAATTGCGCAGAATAGGTCACATCAGACGGTAACTTACCTCGACGTCACAAAGTCCCTCGTCAATTACCTGATTAACTCACGATTAGCCTAATATAATGCCTTGTTAAGTGGTATTCTTAACACCACACTGGACAAATTGACTGCAACATGTACTATTAATAGCTGTAAAAATTGTTTAACTTTTTTCCTAGTTTTCCTAGGTCTATTAGTGTCTTAAAGGTTCGACAGCCATGGTTTTGTCGAAGCTATAGAATCATCGTTAACAAGTAATCCTACATCTATTCTAATGTATCTGTAAACAGACAAGTTCCTTTTCTCAGCATTATAAAAGCGTCAGCGTTTGAATCATAGCTTTGACTAGTGTGTTAATGAATGTGCGAGAAGATAATGGTTTCCTGTTTTTCCTTGAACGTTATCTTTGTTGTCACTGACGCCCTAAATAGAACACCATATTTTAGTGAATCGGAAGTGACATGGTAAAAAACTCAACCAAGACTTAGCTGTTAATACTATATACTTGTAAATGCAATTACCGACATACGTGAATAATGTTTTAAATTGATACCATTGTACAATAACTTACGTGCAAATTATCAAAGGAAAGCGATGATCATTTGTGAAATATAATTATAAAAAATTGTTCGTGGTAGTTTAGTTTATTGGTATGCTTTCCCCTTGAACATTAAAACGTCTTTGTAACATTTTCATTAATATTCATAAATATGTGAATTCGATTCATGATTAACATAAAAATATTGCTCATGAAAGGCCAATGTCTCATCTCCATTTTTATACCATTTGTTTTTTTTTTTTTTTTTTGTTTTTACGGAAAAGTGTATTATGGTACAGAAAGTTATAACAAAATACAAAAGCTTGACGAATCCTACGTGGTAAGTACCATATTTCGGTCATTTTTGGAGAATTCATCATCATGGTTTTCAGTATGAGTTGACTGAAGTCATTGAGTGGAAAACATTGTCATACAATCATAATACCAGTATTTGTAACAGCAGTATTTATAGTGGTACTTGAACTACCTTATATATGATGGTTCAAATAAATACATAACTGTTTTAGATATTTGTATAGAGTGCAACACTTTGTGAAATTAAGAATTAGATATGAATTTGTGACAAACGCAAAATCTGTGATGTATGTAATATTATCCCATTTGTGACATATACCTTCATCCGCATATTAGTCCAGACATATTGGTTATAGTTGACTGTATTCAAGAAGACACATATGAAAACGCCTCATATCATTAATCAAGAGGGTCATGATGACCCTGGATCGTTCACCTGAGTAATATAACCTATATGTTTCAAATGTCAAACTGATGATAAAATCTTAAGAAAGTCAGTAGGTCACATTCATGGTCAATGAAATTCAGTTTTACGATTTGTGAGCAAAAATGTGTATGTCATCAAAATTTCCAGGCTGTATCTTAAAAAACAAGGAAGTAGGTCATTAGGTCAAGGTCACAGTCAAGTGACATCATATTACTTGGGGTCAACAGGTAATAATAATTAAACAGTCTTGGAAATAGGATCAAATGATTTTTTAAGTATTTTTCCTATATAACTCACAAAAAAAAAACTAGGTCGTATGGTTTCAGACAAGAAGATTTTTAAAGCTTTTTCCTATATAAGTCTATATAAAATTTGGGACCCCCAGGGCCGGGCCTCTTTTCACCCCAGGGGTACAATTTGAACAATTTTGGCAGAGAACCATAAGACAATGCAACAACCAAATATCAAAGGTCTAAGTGTTGTGGTTTCAGACAAGAAGATTTTTAGATTTATTTTCTTATATAAGTCTATGTAAAACTTGGTACCCCCGGGGCGGGGCCATATTTGACCCTAGGGAAATAATTTGAACAATCTTGGTAGAAGACTACTAGATGATGCTACATACTAAATATCAAAGCCCTAGGCCATGTGGTTTTGGACGAGAAGATTTTCAAAGTTTTCCCCATATAAGTCTATATAAACCATGTGACCCCCGGGGCAGGGCCATATTTGACCCTAGGGAGATAATTTGAACAATCTTGTTAGAGGACCACTAGATGATGCTACATACCAAATATCAAAGCCCTAGGTCCTGTGGTTTTGGACAAGAAGATTTTTAAAGTTTTTCCTTTCGGTTGCCATGGCAACCAGAGTTCTGCATGGAATTCAGTTCTTTGAACAATTTTGAAAGGGGCCACCCAAGGATTATTTCTGTGAAGTTTGGTGTAATTCTGCCCAGTGGTTTTCAAGAAGAAGATTGTTTTAGAAATTGTTGACGCACGACGGACGACGGACATCAAGCGGTCAGAATAGCTCACCTTGTCACTTCGTGACAGGTGAGCTAAAGATAGATGGCTAGTAACTGTTTGCTGGCTGGCAGGCTGTCTGGCTAGATAATTCTTGCATTTCTTGATGAGAAGAGCGGAATATATAATAGAGTTATTATAATAGTAGTTTGATCTGGGATGCTATATTCGCTCGAGTAGATTTTACCAGAGGCGCGCAATACATTATATACTTTCAACATTTTGTTTGTTGTTTTGTTATCAAACAAAATACTGAGTGTAGTTTTGTGTGTTCTAGTTATAGGACTGTCAGGTCATACAGATTAAATGAAAGAAGTCCGGCAAAATACACTACAAAAGGTACAATACGGGATTCTTATCTGTCTGTTCGTGTTTACTTGTGAAATACAAGCCGTATTGTTTTACAGAATTTACGTATATAGGTATATAATGAATTATAATACAAGCATAATGTACGACATTTACAAGAAAATATATAAAAGAAATAAGACATTAAATAAACAGACACTATGATAACATAGGAATGGTGCATTTAACATTATTCTTTTGTTTGGGTTGACCTCACACCGACACGTACAGTTATAGATCATACGGTGACATTCCAGTTTTTCAATGTGGCGCCAGACCACAGGTTCTCTACCTTGCATAGTTTCAGGTGGGCACCTGGTAAAACTACCATTTTCCCGTAAACCAGCTAGACGGCTTCCTGACATTAAAGGATTCTACGTCCCAAGCGCGGTTTTGAACCTACAGCGATGAAGGGCATGTGATAGAGATAGTACCTAACATTTTAGATTTTACAAAAACAATTAAAAAATAATGATGTGATTTGAGGTCAGCGACCTTAATTAAGAGAAAGATATATTCAAGCACCTTAGTCCCATTTGTTGTTGCATAAAAGATTATCAGATTGGTAGAAACAACCATACTTTTTAATCAAATTTGAAGAGTCACTGAAGAAACAGAATTTGATATGACAATAAGGTGGGTATATGTTTATGAGAGTATCATAACGCCTCTTTTCCTGGATATACAAAATAAACATTCTACATTGTACGAGTATGAAACATCAAATGTTTGAAACAGACAAGGGTAACATTAAACTGTAAAGGGACTGAACATCAGACAAACGATGATTCTCAAATCATTCAGGTCAGAACGTTTCGAACTTTTCCCAAACACTTTAATTGAAAAACGCTAAAATATCGAACGGGATCTAACAAGGTTTGATAAACATCACGGGTATATTTAAATTACAATTAAATTTCAAAATCAAATCTGAATTCAAATAGACAAATTACCGTAGCTTATAATAACTCTAGCCCTGAAGATGCAGATCTTCTTGAGAACTGCAGTATGAATAATGTATTAACGTTTTTTTGCGTAATGTTTAGGAAAATTAAATCCTCTTGTCTCCTAGTACGGATTGTCTAAGTTATCTCCCGACAAATAATGTTAGTTTGTCCAAGTTGCTCTGCCAATAGAGATGCTGCAGAGATGCTCAATTTCGTTCAAATCTGGCCATTCTATTTCACATACAGTTGTCGCAACAATTGTATGTATTAAATCTAATGGCGAACTGTAAGACGGTTATAAGTTGAATACAACAGTTTTAAGATATCAAATTCTCGCTTCGCTCACGGTCGTTCGAAATTAATATCGCTCAACTTATAACCTATACTTGAAACTCAGCTCTACCGCATCTTCAGCTGTGTTACATTATGTAAATACTTGAAATATATATTTTCAGCAGTATATCATCCAAAAAATTGTAAGCAAGTACGGATCTTAAAATTCACAATTATATTTATATGGTTTTCTACACTCATCTTTCATTTTCATCAAATTCATCCAAAATGGCTACATACGTCAGGGCATCGATGATCATTTTTCTTTGTATTTGTGGCTATGCCAAACAAGAGGACGACTTTCTCGAGGCGATATCACAATTAGAACTCTTTGTTAAAGACGTAAGACGCGAAATGTTTGAAGTCAGAAACGAAATTGAATCTAAACTCTATGACGTGAAAAGGAAAGAGATCAACTTCTTACAATACTATTTCGAACTAAAGAAACAAAGTTCTAAAAAGATAGAAAGAGCTGTTGAAGAATCAGAGAAAAAAGTTGAAAATTTGATTCTGGATTTAAAACACAATAGCAGAGATTTGAGACTAAAGGTTAATCAGCTTGAAATGATAAACAACAGAGAGATTGGAAATGAATTATCACTTGCTGGTAAGTAATTTTTAAACAAATATATATACATTGCTTAGCATAGAAATATTTTATATACAGGCAAACCTGTCTGTTAGGTCCACCCTTAGGAAATAGAATATATTATTGGTCGAAAGGTTATCCCTTAACCTAGGTACAAATACAGTGCAAGATGAAACTGTGGCTTATGTAAACATGCTCGTTAATACAGTTTTATCTATAGATCAGTGACACGTACGTAGTAGTTTGCTGGTGTGATCACGGCACAGACGAATTAAAATTAAATAGATCATGGCGAAAAGTCTCATTGTTAACAAATTCTGTGTTCGCGAGAGTGCCCAAAATGTTAACTTCACAATGCAGTTTCTCTGTTAAAAGCAATGACTTATAATCATAATAGTGTTGCAAAACGAATTTTAAACCACGTTTGACCAAGTGTTCCGACACGAAATTAATTTTGTAACTTATGTTTTTGTACTAGATTCTTATACTCTAGGACAGTCAATTTAACATCTAGCGGTAACTCGCTCGACTGTCAACTTAGAAGTCCGAGGTTCGAATCCCGGTCCAGGCACTGAAAATTACTGAGATGACTCTATTCGCAAAGAGCTAGGCTAAGATTTCTTTCTCTCTAATCTGAGGGCTTTATCTGGTCAGATCGCTCTGTTTCTGTACTACTATACTAGAAAAGGATGAATGTGTGGCCCTGCGCGGCTTCTTTTGCGTTATGCACAGCGCGTTTTAACGTGTTTGTCCTGAAAAAGGTGCTATATAAACTATTATAATATATTTAGATTAGAGTTTTTGCTATGTCCGACTTTGCATAATCAAAAGGTGGAAAGCAACACGGGAAAGTTGCTGTAGATACAGGTTTATTAATACTGGTAAAGGCTAAGAAAAATCTAATTAATTTCATTTAAAAGTTTTACGCGACAATTAATGCCCGCGATATTTCAATCAAAAGTTACAATAGCAGGAGAATTATAACTAGGCTTGCATTTGCATGATGGGACATAAATAGAAGATAATGATATCTCTGTTCTTATTGCTAACATAACATTATTCCATAGAGTTTTAGCAAAACTACTGTGAACATCTGGCATGATGACATTTTGAATTTTGCAACTAAGAACAACTCTTTAATAAAGTTGAATATAAATAATTATTCTGTATATGAAAATTTCTAGATTTTGGCTTTGGTTAAAATACTCAGTCCAGTACAATCTTGTTACTATTTATATTAGGGTATACACTATTACCGTATGTGCAATTACAATAATATTTATAGAGTTTTATTTGCTTTAAAATACAATTTACATATTTATGCGTAAATATAGTTCTATACATACCATTTAAAATAGTTTATTTAGCTAAACACGGTATGATTGTGGACTACCAGTAAACTCGAGAGGTTTGTGTATCAAATGGCTATTGCTTGTGACTGTAGCTCTACATACACAGTAACGTTCTCTATCATATACCTATAAAATTCTTGTATTACAAGTAAATATGAACAGGCTGATAAAAAAATTACATGTACCTATTGTATTTAGTATCCATGGCCAGACAGAGTTCTAAAAATCTTCATTCAGTTCTATTTTAACATCAGCAGACAAACATTTCATTCGAATACAAGAAAAAAAGTGAAGTTTTATAATAAAAGGGTCATTATAACCTAGCTAGATCTGGGATATTGTATTCGGCTCTCGTGGATTTTATGATGAGGATTTCCTACATTTGACAAAAAGTATCTAACGATAAAATATTTTAGTAAAGATATGCTTTAGGTATATCTATTTTACTTTCTGGATAATTTATTTCATTTGTCACGTTTCCCAGTTGTTTAGCGCTACTCTGTATTACGTGTTATAAAGAAGAAGAAGAAAAAGTTTTATTCAGGTTTCCACATATACAAATACATATTTGAACTAGGCCCAAATGGTCCATGGTCAAACGTTATATACACTATGCCATAATATTCAACATGGCGGACAAAAGATTTAGACAAAATAACCTTAAGTTCAATATAAGCAAATGGAGAGACATGTGGTACTATGACAATTTGGAGATGTAATAATAAGTATTATATACTATGGGGTTAATTATCTAAATTTAACTATGATCATTCTGAGTTAAAGATGAACACTGTATCTCCAGTTACTTACATTGAATATATATATATCAACTATATTAATCTATACACATACACATAAGATATCTTATACTACACTAACTAAATGTATATACAAACCACAGATTCATATAGACAAGCATATGATCTACGTTCTTGTATGGTTATGAATGCATAAAGTATGTCTGTAGATAATTTCACGTAACCACGCATGTACTTATAAGCAAATATTACATTAGTGTTTAGTGTTGTATATACCTTTTTATAACATGTTTGACGTCGCGGGAGTGTAATAAAGTCATTGAATAAAATGATATTCTAACACGATCCGATTCATTTTCCTATTAAACAAAGAAGGCAGAAAACAGTGAATTATACTACAACAAATCACTGTTATGACGTCACAGTTATTACGTAATGGCGTCAAACGGCATAGCGGCGCGCTGGAAAAGAAACCGATTGAAAACGGGCAAATTTTTAATGAATGTCGTCAAGGATATACTTAAAAATCCTAGGTAACGTGTTAGAATCGAAATAATATATCTCATTTAGTGATTTGCTCTTGAATAAATCATTGTTTGTCATTCAGATGCGTTTTATTATATCACTCGGGCTGCGCCTTCATGATATAATTCCTTCGCATCTGAACTCCAAACAATGATTTATTCAACGACAAATCACTGGATGAGATATATTATTTCTTAAATAAACTAGTGTAATGTAGGGTTAACGCACGTTTTTTTGTGTAACAATATCTGCAGAATCCCAAGGGATTGGTTGGTGCACGAGGGATTCAGCGGATGTTGTTTCACGGAAAAACGTGTGTTATTGCTATTCTTGCATAAAACACAACTAAAATGTTGGAAATATCGAAAAAAACACGACTATTCAGCTGACATTAGCCGATCGAAGTCGGCCGTTTCAGGTTGTTATGGACACATGTTTTATTTATGCATTTCCAGGGCCTATAGAAACAGTGCATATTTCATACATGTCGAACGGACATTCTTGATGTGGTAATTTCTTTAAAAAAATTATGTAAAATAAGTATGACTCCCCCTTTTTCCGAGATATGGGTAGGAACTTTAGCTTTAGACTAAGGCTCGGAATTATGAGAAAAGGGCATAATTACACAATTTGCAGGTGAGGTGCCGACAGAACACAATTCTGCTTGGTTTAAAGTAATAGTCTGTCCCTTACGCTTTTTAAATGTAAACATTATCGTTTAATAGAAATTGGTATCGAGACCTATATTCTTCATATCGTTAAAAATGAAATCTCTAGGCATATAACGTAGAAAATTTTGCTTTGCACCCCACCCCATCGCGAACAAAGTTTGATAAACACAAACATTTGAACTTTTCCAACATCGAAATAATCAACTTAGATTGGATTTATAAACTCAAACATGGTTGGTGAGATCTACAAATAAATTGAAAAATATATAATAAATACCTTCTGTTCATCAAATGTTCATTAACTATGGAAAAATTCTTCAAACTTAACGCTTCGTCATGTTTATGCTTTACATTACACACCATCACTACATCAGCAGACTGCATAGATGTGTAAAGTAGACACAAACATTTTTTTTAAAGTTTTAGTGTAAGATTTAAAGTTAGCATGTCAACTTTCTCGACATTGTATTTTTGTAAATGTTGTTTGCCTATCATTTTCAGGGATTAAATCGCGGCGTGTAAACTTACTTTGAGTCAAATACGCGTAATAATACAATAATAAGGAACGTCCATGCAGTCGCGTATCAAGAGAGGTAGCACTTATTACAAGTTAAAGTAAAGTTAGGTTGAAAAATTTTTAATAAAAATGCAGATGAAAAAATTTCATAAATCTCGGACCTTTCGACTCGGCCAAAATTGATTCGGGAGCCATAATTTGCTTACGTTGGACCCGCAACAGCATATTCAAAACGTTTACCAACAGCGCGTGCTCACGAGAATCTCCTTGTTTGTACACGATTTTTCCCTGTTTGTGAATGCCCGAAATCGGCAAAAAACAAAGGTTTTAATGCAAGAATGTAGGAATAATACACGTTTTTTTGTGTATAAACATCTGCAGAAGCCCGCGGGATTGTTTGTGACCGAGACCGAAGGTCGAGGTCACAAACGTATCCCAAGGACTTCTGCAGACGTTAATACACAAAACAAACGTGTATTGTCGCTATTCTTGCATTAAAAATATTTTACGACGATTTATGTATTGTTTTCATATGTGATGACTTGACGATTCCGGTACATTTTTTATTTACCATTCCTGTTGTTCTTGGAAACGGTAAACATGTTTTAAATATCCGTATCCAGGGCCCGGAAATAAACAACACTACCAAAAGCACATCCTGAAGGTTTTAAGTGATTTTTTTATCTCTCATTATTACAAACATAAAATTACCAATAATTGTTCATATCATTTCACAATTTGGTGGACTCGATCACAAATTCAAGAATAATAACTTTGCATTCGAGTTATATTGAGTATGGACACGCAGTCGGAGTACGGATAAGTACGAACGTAGTGTCAAGTTTCCAAGCTGTTTATACAAATTCTTCGAGAAATTAGATAAAAACATACCGACCGATACTTACCAAAGTCATAAATATAATACTAAAAAACCAACAATAGCACATGTTCCACGCGATACTTATTTATTCACAGTTATTTACAATAACTGAACAGACGCTTTGTAAAGGGAGTGAACTCTAAGAGAAGCTAGTGCGTACATTGGTTGGGGCAGTACGTTTGCGGTTGGAAACAGATACAGCTTAACATACTATGAATTACATTGTGTCTATAATGCTACAAGATGAGATTGTTAAGGAAGAAACAAGACGCAGATGCCAAATATCAGTGTGCGTAAAAATACATACATATATCCCTGGCAAAGCATTTCAAAAATAAAAATCATGTATTAACAGCACGTGCATTGCCTTGTTTGCACACGATTTTTCTTCTTTTCTTCCGTTTATACAACAACTTACAACTTTATATTTTATTAAAGTGTCACATGTAAAACATCCATAGCATTTTTACATAATGTATAAAACAGTCACGTTAAAACAGTTTTACATCCAGCCATTACTGACTTATGAGACACTAAAACAGTATAAAACATGTATTTGTACATCAAGATGTTTCATTTGGAAGAATCCATATTGTTGACCATCATTTACCCCAAGGCGCCCATGCCACCACCACAAAAGCAGTGACGTAACCAGAGCATCGACGGGCAAATCAAACTCAACAGCATCGAAACTATCCATTGACCTAACAGTGATCTTCCCATATAAAAAAGTAAAAAGTTTTCTATATACATGGGCGGATCCAGTGAAAAAAGTAGTTTTTATGCAAGAATAAAGCTTTGACGACGTCGACGTCATTTATAGTATAGGAGACGTTGATCAGATTGATTTGTTTATATAGTAAAAGAAAGTCGAATTTTTAATGTTTCGACAAGAAAGGCGAACATGTGATAAATAGAATATTACATTTGTGACTTTCCATATTGAATTTATTAAACTCGTTGAATAAAATTAATAAAATGCTCGGCACAGCCTTGTATTTTATTATTTTATTCAACTCGTTTAATAAATTCAATATGAAAAGACGCTCATGTAATATCCTATATAATATATATACATGTACATATACTAGTTTCCTTTTGCAGCACAGGCGTTCCATACTGCTTAACATAAATAAAGCATCGACTCTATCAGTTTCTTATTGTATTATATAGGTGCCTTATCTCAAAGGCTTTAAAGATATGCAAAGCAAGATTTCTAATAGTAGCAGTGTTTTTGTTATTCATCAGTTCGACAGTTTTATACATACTAGGCCTGACCCGATAGTATTTCTGTATGTACTTTTGCCTAATTTGGTTATACAGATGACATTCGAAAAGGAAATGAAACTCGTCCTCTAGCACATTACATTCAATGTATCGTCTCTGATTACGTTCAATATTGCTCTATCTGCCTGTTTCAACATTAAACCTACAGGCTGACAATTAATTTCGATAACGCTAGTCTACACTTTTGTATATTAACTTGCGTAATATAAGACTGTAATTCGAAAGAACTAAAAGATCTGTAAAACACGATTGACGATTCATTAATTCTACTTTGCCAGTCTTGTGCAAACACATCTCTAACTCTCAATTTAAATAAACTTAGAAACTGGTTGTTATCACCAACACTTTGCGCCAACCAAACATGGTAAAAATCCTAATTTATTTAACATTTCCTTAACTAGTGACGCCCAGTTTGTTTGTTTTTTTGGATAAGTTTAAATGTCATTTAACATTGTCTGATATGCCAAACATACATATTTACGATCACTACATCCTTCAACTTTCAACCAAAATTGTACAATAGATACGAATCTCTGACTATGAAGGTCAGTTCTTCCAACTTCACCATATATCAAGTCGTTTTGGGTCGTTGTTCTTACACCAAGTGCAGATTTACAATACATAGTGGAAGCCATCCAGCTGGCTTACGGAAGGTCGGTGGTTCTACCCAGGTGCCCGCTCATAATGAAATAATGCACGGAGGGGCACCTGGGGTCTTCCTCCACCATTAAAGCTGGAAAGTCGCAAAATGACCTATCATGTGTCATAATAATGACATGACATGTTAAATAAAAAAAAAAGAACAATACATGGTATGAGTTCTTTCAACTGATTTGGCATGTGCGAAACCCCAGACTTCTGATCCATAAAATAAAATTGACTTGACCAATTTATCTAATAAATCTAACCTATGTTCAACTGAAATGTTTACAACACTATATAGACAACTCTTAAGCTTAAAAATTGCCTTTAAAGCTTTGCCTGACAATGTTTTATGTGCTTCAGCAAAGGATCCTCCAGACGTAAACACAATTCCCAGATATGAATATTTAGATAAAATTTCTATTGGATTACCGTCATAGTAAAACTTTAGGTTATTAGGCAATCGTCAACCCTTTCTAAAAATAACGACTTTGGTTTTTGTTCCATTTACACTTAATTTCCGTCTGTTACAATAATCTCTTAAAACATTTAGGTTATTCTGTAATTCTTCAGTTGTATTAGCAAAAATCACAATATCATTTGCATATATGAGTAAAAATAGTTAAAAAAACTTCCAAGATTTATTCCATCTGCACCTTTAATATACAGCTTTTCTTCTAAATCATTAAGGTACATAGCAAAGATAAAAGGACTGAGACATCCGCCTTGTCTCACGCCAAGCAAGCTCAAAAAATCACCAGTTTCATTGTTTAGCTTACCTCTAGAACGAATTTGACGATACATAGATTTGATTACCTCAAAAAGCTTTCCTCTTATACCTAGCTTATACAACTTGTACCAAATATTGGGTCGTACTAAATAATCAAACGCCTTAGAATAATCAACAAATAAACAGAACAATTGTTTATTTTGGTTAATTACATGGTTTATAATACCATGTAAAACAAAAATATTATCAGTTGTGCTCATATGTATGGTATTTAACACTCTACTTTAATTTCAGATTAAATAGTAGACCGGACCTTATGCTTTTATCATCATTTGGAATAATTTTCATTATAAGCAACCAGTACATATTACTATAGTTTATAAACGAAAATGGATTGTTATTTTATTTGCAGGTGCACGGAATGTCCTAGCTATTTCATTCAGAGCAAGTGTTCCAGAAAAAACGCAATTCGGAGGCGTGGAAAAAATTATATTTACCAAAATATTGGAGAACGCTGGACAAGGTTATTTCTTGCCTACCTAGCGGGGAAAGTATACATTTATCCGAGCACGCGCCGGGGATAGATATTCCTGTCTTTCCCTAGGGAAAAACCTTGTCTAAAATAGCGTGCACTAAGGTGAAGTCACATAGTACTGGTACCATTGTGACGTCATAAACTTTATAAATAATATCGGGAAATACCCAAACCTATTTGTCTCCACGATCTATTTTGAACATGATAGGCAAGAAAAATGATCTTACATGTCTGCCTGTGTAAGACAGCTGTTTTCCCTACCCTCGGGACAGCATGGATAAAAAAAAACCTCGCTAAGGCTCGGTTTTCCATTCCACACTGTCCCTCGGGTAGGGAAAATCCCGTCTTACACAGGCAGGCATGTAAGATCCTTATAGACAATGAAACTGGTATTTTGACAGCTCCTTTCACAGGGACATATTTATTCACATTTTACTTGTGTGAAGGAGGAAATTATGTTGATTTGGCAATAATGAAGAACACAGATGTATATAGCTGGGCAAGGTTCTTTCCTTATCATTCTTCCTGCTCGAATTTGGATTTTATAACAACCATGGAGCCGAGAGACACAGCATATGTGAAACATATTTCCTCGTGGGATTATCCGGTTATAAACGACAGAAACGAACTTTCAATTATATTCTCTGGTGTGCTGATTTCATAACAAAATTTGCTGGTCTTACATTTGAAAAGTAAATAAAATGTAAAATGTTTCCTCCTCAATTTACTTTAGTTGATTAATATGTTTGATTGACAGTATGAAATCAAAAACGTCTAAATTTTATCCAGTTAAATAAAGGTGGCTATGTGTTATATATATTATACTACGAGGGGCGTTCAATATGTAATGTTACTCCGTATGTAGTTTCGTAACCGCTGTTTATTTTTAAATGCGGTTTGCGGCACATTATAGAGCAATTTATTGGGAACACAATGCAATATAAATTATAAAAATCAGCAAGTTCGAAGTTAAAATATAATCATTTAAGTGAGGTGTGTTCAGGTATACTGGACCATAATTATAATCTAGGTTTGTCCTGGGCATCCAGAATCTCAGAAAAATAGAATAACTTGTAAAATCACAAAATTCTATCATTTTTCTATGAGGTACAGCAGCTTGTGATGCGTTTGTGTTTGTTTTAAACTATCTATTGCATTTTTAATTTTACAACACAACTAAAAAAATCTAAACTTGAGGTTTATTCCATCTAGAATGGGTGTTGAGAGCGATTAATCAAAGTTGCAAGAACTAGTTTCGCAATAGAGAATTAAGATACTAATATCAACTTAAAATACAATATTTTTTTAAACGATGATTATCACGCCTGACAAAATTGCAGATAGATCTACTTATTGTACTCACCTTATCACTTTTTGAGTAAAAATATACACACTCAAGTTAAAACTGCTATAAACTTTTTTATTTTAGTTTTCATATGTTTTTGTGAAGATCATGATTTATTTTATCTGTTTAAACTGAAAATTGATCTATATATATAGTTCTAGTTGTTGAATAGTAGAATCAAGGAATTGCTTATTACAATCTCAATACTTTGGACATAAAATTGTCTAGTACACCCGAGTACACCTCACTCAAATGATTATATTTTTGCTTTGAATCTACCATTTTTTATAGTTTATATAACATTGTGTTGCCAATAAATTGTTCTATAATGTGCCGAAAACCGCATCTAAAAATAACATGCGGTTACGGAACTACATACGGAGTAACATTACATATTGAACGTCCCTCGTATTAAACTGTTACACTTTACATATTACTACTTGCTTTATTGAAAATTTGTAAGGATTTTCTGTAAAAAAAAACAACTTTTAATACACATTTTACATACACAGGAGTAAAAACGCATCTCTTTCACATAATTATGTTATGAATAAATAACAAAATCTGAAATACTGTTGAAAATGGCGTTAAATCAAAACACATTCACATATGTTTTAAATAAATAAGAAAATCTGAAATAGTGTTGAAAATGGCGTTAAACCAAAAACCATGAAAGGTTTGTTTCCTGTTTAGAAAAGGACTGCTCTCGTAATTATTTGTAATTTAACTTTGAACATAATTTATGGATGATCTTCTTTTAATTACTTTTCATTTTAATCTTTTACCAATATATTTTCATGTATGTATGTATGTATGTATGTATGTATGTATGTTTTCTTTATGTTTTTGTAAAGCACTTTTGAACGTACATATTTTGTATGAAAAGGGTGATATATAAGTTAGGTATAATAATCATATCATTTCACAATTTATTCATTTTACTAAAACCTGTATTTTAAGAAGAATAAAAGTTTCAAGTGTAAAGTTATTCTTAAGAAACTGACCCTTGACCTGGGTGTGTCTGCATAAAAAGATAATATGCATGGTTGAGCATGTCAAAACTATGAATGAATATAAGAAAACGAGACCGACTAAGATCATCCACAACAAGGCAGTCTGAAAGACAGCTAAATCCCCCGCCACTGCTATGGATAGTGAAAGGGTAAAACTCTGACTTTAGCTGTGACCTTGACCTTGAACTGACATGGCTGACTCATTTTGAGGTGATCATTTGACCAAAGTTTCATGAAAATCCTTCAAGGGGTTTAGGAGATACAGAGCTGAAACCTTTGACCTTCAGTTGTGACCTTGACCTTGAGTTGACATGGCTGACTCATGAGTTCTTGATGAGGTGATCATTTGACCCAAGTTTGATTAAAATCCTTCAAGGAGTTAAGGAGATACAGAGTGGACACCAAATGGAAGGCTCAAACCTTCGACCCTTAGTTGTGACCTTGACCTTGAGCTGGCATGGTTGACTCATAAGTTCTGCACATCGTTCTGATGAGGTAATCATTTGACCCAAGTTTTATCAAATTCCTTCAAGGGGTTTAGGAGATATAGAGCGGACATAAAATGGAAGGCTCAAACCTTTGACCATAAGTTGTGACCTTGACCTTGAGCCGGCATGACTGACTCATAGGTTCTGCACATCGTCTTGATGAGGGGATCATTAGACCCAAGTTTTATAAAATTCCTTCAAGGGGTTTAAGAGATATAAAGCGGAGACAAAATGGAAGGCTCAAACCTTTGACCTTGAGTTGTGACCTAGAACTTAAGCAGGCATGGCTGACTCATGGGTTCTGCACATCGTCTTGATGAGGTGATCATTTGACCCAAGTTTTATAAAATTCCTTCAAAGGGTTTAGGAGATATAGAGCGGATACAAAATGGCAGGCTCAAACCTTTGACCTTGAGTTGTGACCTTGACCTTGAACTTACAAGGCTGACTCACGGGTTCTGCACATCGTCTTGATGAGGTGATCATTTGACCCAAGTTTTATAAAATTCCTTCAAAGGGTTTAGGAGATATAGAGCGGATACAAAATGGCAGGCTCAAACCTTTGACCTTGAGTTGTGACCTTGACCTTGAACTTACAAGGCTGACTCACGGGTTCTGCACATCGTCTTGATGAGGTGATCATTTGACCCAAGTTTCATGAAAATCCTTCTTGAGGTTTAGGAGATATGGACCGGACACGATTTTGTTACGGACGGACGGACGGAAGGACAGACGGACGGAAGGACGGACGCAGACCATTCCTATAATCCCTCCGCCACGGCGGGGATTAAAAAACGAGTAAAATAATTGAGCATGATCTTAGAGAACAATATTTGTAGAATATAGCCAGGAAGATAATAAAACAGTTTCAAGGCTGTTTTATTTCTATCTATATGTATATCGTTCAGCTGGACTTCTATGTCGTGTTATTGTTCAGCAAGAACATTTCCGTCTGGGTGATTCCAGTACTCCCGCTTTCACCATAGCTTTGGGTATTATATAATCACTCTTTAAATATGGTGCCTGCTTTTTTAATTTTGTCTTTTGGCAGTTCCTGTGATAGGCAGGCTCCCTAACCGCAGAAACTCTTTCTAAATTCCAGCTTGTTTAGTTCTGCCCATTGTTTTCTCGTTTAGGGCAAACTTATTACTTTAACTGGAGACCATACGCCACTTTTCGTGGAATTATACACTAGTGTAGCATTGAAGGTTTCATGTGCACCGACGTATGAACACATCTGTGGATTTCTCTAAACTGTTTTTTCGTTTTTACTTTTAGCATGTGTAAATGTTGAGTTCTGTTCAACCCGGGGCTAGAGGTCATGGACGGTAGCATGCATTTCAACTACCGTCCATGGACAGGCTCAGTCAAACCAATCCTGCAACATTTTTAACCAGATTTTCAACGAAAACCTGAGTTATTAGATTGGGGTATGTCGTTGGTCGGGCGGGCGGGCGGCGGCGTCAAACTGGTGTTTCCGGTCAATAACTTTTGTTTCGGTAAAGATATTTGAATAAAACTTGGTATGTATGTAGCTTATATCAAGACAAAGGCTGGGATTGATTTTGGGGTTTCAGGGGTCAAGGTCAAGGTCACTGTTTCTTAAAATAGAAAAAGGGTTTCCGGTCAATAACTTAACTTAGGAATGAGCTATCATGATGAAACTTGGTGTACAGAAAACTTATATAAAGTTGTAGCTTGGAATTGATTTTGGGATTTCTGGGATCAAGGTCAAGGTCATTGTTACTAAAAATAGGGTTAGGGTTAGGTTAGGGTTAGGGTTAGGGTTGTGCTTTAAAGTGGTGCACTGTGATTCAGTATACTTTTTTTTCATAAGAAAAGTGTTGAAAACCTGGTTTCGTGGCATTGCCGCGTTTCTTGTCGTTTTTGTTGTGTTGAGCGACCTGTGGAGTTTCCACTTTTTATTGTTTATATAGTTAGTCACCCAGTCTAAGCGAAATCCTTCAAAAATGTCAGCAGTCTACTAACAAACCGAATTCATAGTAACGATTTATTTTATAATCAGCAAATAATTAATTGTATTTTGAAGTACTGAAGCTTGAATTAACCCCGGCTTAACTGTAAAGCATAATATTATCGCAATAGGGATCCCCTACAGAGCAATATACTTTTCATTTTACACCTCGACATATCATTTGCATCAGCAGGTTTATATATATATTAAAAAAGAGAGTTATTCTTTCGCTAAATTATCGGCCACCAGATTGTTGTTTTTGTTTTTGTTTTCGGGTTTCAATGATATGTAATACAAAGCAGCCCGAAAAAAGAAAAACAAGGATCAATATTAAACCGGGAATGTCTCCTCCAAACGAAACTCACAGCACGCAAATGTGCACACTGCCAACACGCACTAATGCATGAAGACACAAAGAACAAATAAGCCCGCCCACTTAGCTCAGTAGGTAGAGCGTTGGTCATGAGTTCGATCCTCGGGCGGGGCGTATGTTCTCCGTGACTATTTGATAAACGATATTGTGTCTGAAATCATTAGTCCTCCACCTCTGATTCATGTGGGGTAGTTGGCAGTTTCTTGCGGAGAACAGGTTTGTACTGGTACAGAATCCAGGAGCACTGGTTAGGTTAACTGCCCGCAGTTATATGACTGAAACACTGTTGAAAAACGGCGTTAAACCCAACAAACAAACCGAAAAGAACAAATAAAGAAATACAATTGGGCACCGCCTTGGAACGGTCAGTGGTAAAAACACAAGTCCGGAGGTGTAACCGGTTTATGGTGCGCCACCAACTTCACTCTTACCGCCACCATGTTCCAAGTTCACAGGAAGTGTAAATAAAAGTAATCCCCGCCAACTAAATATTTAATACACACAATGGAAACAAAAGGCATGACATGTGTAAACTTATATAAATAGCAAATCTTAAGAACCAAAAACGTATGTACTCAATGCCTTTGTAGAAGACAGAGCATCAAGAGAAGCACACTTATAGGTCCTACGAAACAGTTCCATTCTGGCGGAATTTAAAAACTATTTTTCACAGAGTCCTCCCATACCACATATCCTAAGAAAGATAGGATTTTCTGAAACGTTTGAATGTTCAAGTGGAAAGCATCCCGCAAATAATTTTATAGTTGTACCGGCATACCGGCGTTATTTTATGAATCATCCTCAACGCTTTCCTTTGTTAATTTGCACGTAAATCATTGTACAATGATACCCACCTAAAACATTATTCCTGTATGTCAGTTTTTGCATTTACAAGAGTAAAGATCATTGTTGATATTTTTTTCACCCGTGACGTCACTTCCTATTCATTAAGATATGGTGGTCTATTTAGGGCGTCAGTGAAAACAAAGATACCGTACTAGGAAACCATTATCTCGCACATTCATTAAAACACTGGTCAAAGTTATGATTCAAAAGTTGACGCTTTTATCTTACTGGGAAAAGGATCTTGTCTGTGAAAACAAGCCTCAGATTTGTTAACATTTTTGAAATATTTTAAAGGCTAGGGATCGATCCTTATCTTCCTTTTTGCCACATTTAAGGTAAAGCAGTTTCTTTATGACTGGAGTAAACTGGATAGCTACACATCTTTTATATTGTGCTGCTGTAAAAATCCATTCTTCAGTTTCAGAATTATACAGAATAAAATAATCATTTCATAAACATGTCATTGCATATAAATATATTTGCAAGCAATCTGACTAAAGTACATCTCCTATTACGCTACGCATAGGATCTGAAAACGACCTATTCATTGCCTCGTTCTGACGGCCCTTTCACTAGCCAATCAGAGCCTAGCTTACAACATCTTGCAAATCTACCTCTAGCATTGACTTTTGATATTTACAATTCTTATGTCGTAATGTATCAGATAGCCGGTTAGCTCAGTCGGTAGGCCACTTGCTTTGTAAGCGAGGGGTCCCGGGTTCGAGTCCTGGAATGACTGCATATCTTTCTTACTCTTTGACAATCGAACAAGTCGCCTGATTGGATAACATAAAAATAGCAATAATGGAAATCCAAAATATACAGAAGACGAATGTGAATGGGTCGTTCTCAGATCTTCGTTTAGAAGATCAAGTACTTTAGTCAGATTGATTTGCAAGAACACCAATCAAGATTTGCAAAGTAGTAGACTGGCGTCAGCCATTAGAGTCCTTCGAAAATATTTATACCATAACATTCTCTTTATTAGCACTTTCTGGAAAAAATTACAATTCAATATCTCTTACCTCTGAAAATAAGATGAGCCTAGAGAGAAAATGGTCTTCTAAGAGTAAATATTTCATATGAACAATATTCCGGTACAAGATGACAGAAACTAAGGAACAATTTTCAAGTATGATAGCGAAACGTTTTCAGAGCGTGTTGTCATGTTGATATTACAATGAACGTAATCAATATATTACAAGTAAACGTACACTAAACTCCAAACAATGATTTTATTCAATTACGAGTCACTGTTTTGGATATATTATTTCTTAAATATCGCGTATTGTACTGCTGTCTGCTTCCCGCAATTTTCATGTGACCAACTATGACGTTATACCCGTTGTTTATCACTATTATTCCCTGAAGAAAGCTTGTAGCATAAACGATGGAATAATAGTAAATTGTAAAAAATGACTGCGTGTTTTATTTTATATATATACACTACATTACATAATATTATGTTATTTACTATTAATATCAACAAAAGTTGCCATATGATTCCAAAACTTTATGGCCTTTCTGATAGCTCAAAAACTCATTGCAGCAGTAATCGTACACCTTCATTCCAGTTCAAATTTGCCAGTAGCTCTGTTAGTTTTGTTGCCTGTGCTTTGAATCAGATAATACACAATGGTACGCACGTATTACTTTTATATTTGTTTAACTTAAAGATTTGAGATTTTTTAAAAGTGTATTTTTGAGTTCCTACATTGTTTCGGCCTCACAAACTAAGCACACGCATGGGTGTCGAGTGTATATCAAAATCCCCTTGATCAAAATCCCCTCCACTAAAAAATGACTGGGTGTTACAAAATCCCCTTCGCACATTTGCAGGGGGTATCATAATTCCCTCTGTGATTAACATTATAGATATATAGATATCAGTGCTCCAAATTATATTATGTTTGCTAAAGGCATTGTATTTACGTGCTTTATGCAATAGACTTTTTAAGTTGTATATGAACTTGATGAAAGAAGTAAAAATCACAGAGGGGATTATGATAGCCCCTGCAAAAGTACGAAGGGGATTTTGTAACACCCTGTCATTTTTCAGTGGAGGGGATTTTGATCAAGGGGATTTTGATTGTCTCCCATGGGTGTCATCATATCTTGATGACCGCTACATAGGGATACATATAATAAGTCATTGAACAGACACTAAGATTGTGCACAATCTCAGGCGGGCACCTGGTAAAACTACCAACTTTCCGTAAACTAGCTAGACGGCTTCCTGACATTAAAGGATTCTACGTCCCAAGCGCGGTTTCGAACCTACAGTAATGAGTGGCACATGTTTACAGATATAAAAAATCTCATGTCTTCAAATAACAAAGAAATTATACATACACAGATTATCATAAAGCCTCCTTTCCTGGATATACAAGATAAGCATTCTGCATTGTACATGTATGAAACACCAAATATTTCAGACAAGCGTAACATTCAAGTGTAAAGGGACAGAACATCAGACAAATAATGCGTCTCAAATTTTTCAGTTTAAAAAGTTTCAAACTTTTACCAAACGCTTTAATTGGAAAATGCCATTAATAGGGATCTTACCAGGTTTGATCGACATTGTTATGGGTATATTTAGATAACAAATAAATTTCAGAACAAAATTTGAAATACACTATATATATTTTCGTAGCTTATAATAACTCTAGCCCTGGGGATGCAATTATATAATAGTAATATTTATTGATAAAGTTCAGTAAAGTGAACTGTAGTATGAATAGTTCGTTAAAGGCAAAGAAAATCTCCTATATAAGTGACCCCCCCCCGCGTATACCAGACACTTTAATCCCCAATAAACAGAATCCTGTCTGGTCCAGTCTGATAAGAGTCCATAAAACCCCTGTAGACTTGACATGTAGCCTAATTATTGTCAGAAGAAGAGATGTCAGAGGATCATAAATTTTATTGATATGTACAGATAAATTGGTTATTTCCTGTGTTTTGCATTTTATTGATTGAAATGCATTTTTTTTTTCAGAATATACACAAACTTATTTTAATTGAAAATATACTAATTTTGATTGCTCAAGTCATGTTGAGTAATGTGCTGACCAATCAGATTATAATTCTTACAGCATGCAAAGCAATTCTCACCCTTTTTAGAAAACTCACGCCTTTTTCATAAAAAATGAAATAATTATTTAAAACTTAATAAGAGAAATGATAAGTTTTTTTATTCAATTATTATGATATTTTTATCTTAGTAAAAATAATAAAAACAGAAATATTGGTCATTGCTGGATTTTATTAGAAATTAAAGAAGCGTTGTTCGATCTAACAGACTTACATATGGGCACAATATTGATAAACAGAATGTTTGGCTTGAGACCTTTCTAATGACACACTATGAAATGTGAAATGTGTTATGTGAACTGACTTATAAGAAAACTTCATTAATTGCATAAAATTATGATTATAGTATAAGATCTGTGATTTGGGAATATACAATTCCCCTTGTGTGGCGTAAATACAGTTTATTTTCTTTATAATAAAATCCAACGATAAAGAGAAATACACATAGTTCATTATATATAAAAGCTAGGTTCCTGAATGCATTTTCTTTTATTTTTCAATAAAAAAAAAGCAAATAAGTAAAAAAACACTGTTGTATCTTATCATTTTGTTTGATTAGCACTAATTTAATCAGACTTTCTGAACTCGTTATAAAGGTGAGAACTGGTTTGCTAAAAAGGTGAGAAATACCGCCTATAATTTATGTACTGCACAGTAGCTATACAGTTTTCGCCCATCAAATAATGTTGAAACTCAACTCGATCGCATCTTCAGCTGGGTTACAATATGTAAATATTTCTTCTCGTATTTAATAACAGTATATCATCGGATAAACTGTAACCAAATACTGATCTTTAGATACACAATTGTATTCGTATTTTGTCTACACACATCTTCTTTCATTTTCAAATTCATCGAAAATGGCTACATACGTCAGGGCATCGCTGATTATTTTCCTTTGTGTTTGTGGTTTTACCAAACAAGATGACGATCTTCTCGAGGCGATATCACAACTAGAACTCTTTGTTAAAGATGTTAGACGCGAAATGTTTGAAGTCAGAAATGAAATTGAATCTAAACTCCATGACTTGAAAAGGAAAGAGATCGACTTCTTACAATACTATTTCGGACTAAAGAAACAAAGTCCTAAAAAGATAGAAAGAGCTGTTGAAGAATCAGAGAAAAAAGTTGAGAATTTGATTCTTGATCTAAAACACAATCGCAGGGATTTGAGACTAAAGGTTAATCAGCTAGAAATAATAAACAACAGAGGACTTGGAAATGAATTATCACTAGCAGGTGAGTAATTTTATAAAAATACATATACATTGCTTAGCATTGATATATTTTATATAGAGGCAAACCTGCCTGTCAAGACCACCTTTGGAAAAAAATATTATTGGTCGAAAGGTTATCCCTTATCCTATGTACAAATACAGTGCAAGATGAAACTGTGGCTTATGTAAACATGTTATATAAATGTGATTTATTCGAAGATGGTCGTTAATACTGTTTTCGCTATAAATCAGTGATACGTAGCTAGTAGTTTGCTGGCGTGATCACGGCACAGACGCACGGTGCATATCCATCTTTGCGAAATCTGCTATATCGGCGTTTTCATTTCGTCGGTACCGGCGATTCTTTGTTATAAGGTAGCAGGGTACACTTCGAATTTTGGCCCCGTCAATATTTGTAATAATTAGAACTTTGTGATTTTGGATGTCTGTAAAATAAGGTGAGAAATAATGATTATTAATTCTTTAGAAACTTTATACAGCGGATAAAATTCTGATGTCAGTTGTAAAACTAACTGCTGGTAGCTTTGTATGAATCAATGAGACACCTTTTCGCGGAAAAATTCAAATCACGGAAGGGTTCTGTGCTTGTTGATTGATACTCAGGAAAGTTTTCGCTGTTTTGTGAAAACACGAGCTGGATGGGCCCCATTCCGTTTATAGCCTGATGTTCAGTAAGGACTATAAAATTGAGAAATGCAATAAAATTGGGCATTGTTTTTGCAGCGGGATCATTGCAGGCTGTTCAAAAAGTGCAAAATTGATGATTTTGGCATGCTATTTTTTCATGGATGGTGTAAACCTTTCGTTTTGATAACTTTCTATATCCTTGTATGATAATCCTGATCTTGCCATTAATTAAAAGCACAAAACATGCACGCAATTTATAAAATGGCCACTCTGATTCTGCACATAAGGGAAGTGCAATATTGCGACTCGCTACATGTAAGACTGTCCGTGCCCAAAATTTTCGAATCTAAGTGTACCCTGCTACCTAAACAATGTCCAGGTCGGTAGAGGAGGCGAAAAATCGATCGAGCTGCCCTCCATGATCGTTGGTATACTGCTCAAAAATAAGTAGAGCACGGCACATTAGAATGTTTTACTATGTATTATAGTGTTCACTTTTTAATTATCAGCGATTTTGTTCGCAAACTCGATGAAATTAGTTGATGGTGTACTGACATGGAACATTAACCCCACCTTTTCCACAGTCTTTAACGAGTTTGTGCTTTGAAATCACACATTATCAAGTGCACTTTTTCAATATTCTTCCACAAAAGACTGACAAATAGGCCGAAATGAAAATGGAATTATTAAAAAAGCCCTTACTTTCGGTTTTCTCGGGGCACCGGCGGTCTCTCTGCACACCTGCTTTTGATGTACAGACAGGCTCTATGCTAATGACTATCTTGACACATTTATACCTTAATTAATTTGGTGTGTAGATCTGACTTTCTGTTAATGTCTACCTTCACGCCTTATTTCAAAACGTCCAAAAAAAAACAAGCTGAAAATGAGTTTACTATCGACCCATAATAAGATTTACGTTGAAGTGACAATTACTCTATTTAGACTCTATATAACTATAGTTCATAAACGAAAATGGATCGTTCTTTTATTTGCAGGTTCACGGTATGTCCCAGATGTTTCATTCAGAGCAAGTGTTCCAGAAAAAACGCGGTTCCGCGGCGTGGAAAAAATTATATTTTCTAAACCTTTGGAGAACACTGGACACGGTTATGACAATGAAACTGGTATTTTCACAGCTCCTTTCACAGGGACATATTTATTCACTTTTCACATTTGTCAAGGAGGAAATTACATTGATTTAGCAATAATGAAGATCACACATGTATTAAGTTGGGCAAGGTTTTTTCCTTACTATTTCTCCTGCCATAATTTGGATTTGATAACAACCATGGAACCGGGAGACAAAGTATATGTGCAACATATTTCCTCGTGGGATTACTCGGTTATATACGACAGAAACGAACTTTCAACATTATTCTCTGGTGTGCTGATTTCATAACAAATTGGCTGGTGTAACATTTGAAAAATAAATAAATTGCACATTCCATTAGTTGATTAATATGTTTGAAAATATGAAATAAAAAAAACGTTTAAATTTTATCCTATTAAATAAAGATGGTTATATATTATATATATATTATATAAAACTGTTACTCTTTACTTTATGACTACTTGCTATATTGAAGCTTTGTACTTTTTTCTATAAAAATACACATTTTACATACACAGAAATAAAGTTATCATCTCACAATTTATTAATTTTGCTAAAGCCCGTAGTTTAAGAAAAGTGAAAGTTTCAAGTTATTCTTAAGAAACTGGCCCCTGACCTGGGTGTGTTTGCATACAAAGTGAGTGCAAAATAATATAATAATAATGCATGGTTTAGCATGATAAAACTATGAATGAATATAAGACAATCAGACCGACTAAGATCATACTAAAGATAAATTAGTGCTGATACTACAGTACTGACTGAAGGTGAATTATGTTTGTACGTGTATGAAAAGAATCCATTCCAAAAAATGGCACAAGCGCTAACATCGCTTTGATAGTTAGAATCCCAATACATATAGGATTTGTTTCGGCTAACCATATCATCAATATGATACTGCGATTTATTCGACGCCGCCCAGGAGGCAGCGTCGAGTATATGGGATACAATTTTATTTCGGACCCTGTAAAGATGGTAATGAATAGTTTTGGAGTGATAAACTGAACACAGTGAATAGTTTTTAAAATGACCAACGACAATGCACAATAAATTTTAGAGAATAAACAAAAAATGGCAAAAAGAAAACATAAAAAATGTATGTAATGCAACTTATTATGTGATATAAAACATTGTTATCTGTCTTTCCTCTCCTTATTTGTAGAGCAGAAAAGATTTTTTTTTATTTACAATTTCGTCAAAATGTTGATCCGATTTATTGATATGGGAGGTTACTCTGTAAGTCAAGTTTTCTATTTCTGACCTTAGCATGACCTACTTACCTATCTCATTTTCTATTAATAGAACACACCGCAGATATACCGCAACATGTGAATTGCGGACAAGTGAGCATTCATGTATTTTACAATACCATTTCAGTAACTTCGAAGAGAATACTAAAAAATAAAAATACGGAAAATTACACTTTGCCTGCATAAAATTCATTGTAAAACGTATTAACAAATGAAGGAATCAATAAGCATATATATGTTGAAATGAACGAAGGAAGTGCCGCTGTTAACTTATTTTTAACCTTTTGTCTTATTTACGGTTCAACGAGGACTTCAAGTTAATCGTTCGTCCGAAAAAAAAAATGAATTCTATGATATTCCAAAAGTATACAAGAAAGATTCACGCTTTGTGACTAGGGGCAATATAGAGATTACTCATGTTACATGGACAAAGTTTTGGTGTTTTGGCAACGGAAACAGTAAAATGCTGTGTATAATCTGCATTCTGAAATCTATAATGTAGGTTACTAAGGTCTATGAAACTTCATCAATGAATAGAAAACACTCATTACAATACATGATAATAAAAACAATGGTTTCTATGAACCACAACTTTGAAATAATTATCTTTTAACATATAACCTCATTTTCCAACAAACTGCATTCCTTTGTAACTTCATACACACGCTCCTGCATATAAGATTTCACAGGTGCTGGCCTTAGTGAAATAATAATTTTAATTTTGTATGTAAAGGGACCACCTACTCGAAATGTCAATGTCATTGCAAGCAGAGGATTTGTATTGCATGGTAATACTTTTCTATCATGTTTATTCTTCATGTTTTAAACAGTTTATCACATATATTGTTTCATGTGCTAATGTTGATAATTTGTAGCCGGTCAGTCTAATAAAGTAGTGATTAGGTGATTTCTCATATTGCAATAAACGTACTTCAGACACAATACTTGGCGGCGTCTTTGATGCTTGCATCAATGAATTTCCTTGTTGATATTTACAGATATGGCCCCAAAGTACAATTAATTTCCCATAGGGTTACATACAAATATATCAATGCAAGGCTTTGACACAATGTTCTGAAGACAAATGCAAATACCTTCTCTTTAGAAATCTATCCAAGAGAAACACAAAAATCACTTTGAAGTGACCTGTTGACCTGCTACTTTTCTCCTCACATCTGTCAGAATGAATACTGTATTGCATTTTTACAAAGTGAAGCGGTCCAGCCTACTTTTTGTACAAATCCGCAGACAGTCATTTGCACAAGAAACCATGATTTTCCAGTTTTTTTTACCCCATCAGATCTATAAAATTAGGCTACTTTCAGAAGCTCAGAATATCTATTTACAATCAAATCCATCATGAAATGAGGGACCTCTTTTCTCTCGGATACACTTCCTTTAGTTGGATAACGAAGGGCAGGTAACTGTACCTTGTAACCATATACATCCAAATCCTCTGCATAGTAAGGCATGTAGCCGATAGCTATTCGTAGTAAATTACTGCGCCATTGGTATATATTCGAAGTCAGTCTGTTGAACTATTTTTACTGGGTATGTGTACTTCTAAGTTTGTGATCCAGTCCACGGCTGCCTCAAAGGTGGTGACAGAGTAGGCTGTAACGATAATGAAGACAGAGTTGGTAAGAACTACATTGTACAACGGATAGATACGAAACAGATGTGAGGCAGTCTATTCCAGATTAAATTCGGTCCAGGTACATAGAGAAGGTGATTTTGATAAATCACCTTTCAACTAGTAAAAAAGTTCAACATGATCTTCTAGAACAAGATTTGTAAAATAATCAGTCGGAAAGATAATAAAACAGTTTATATATAGTTAGTCACCTAGTCTCTTTCGGAAAGATAATAAAACAGTTTAGTTAATCACCAAGTCTCTTTCCGCCTCTTTCACAGGTAATAAAAACGTGAAATCCTTCCAAAAAGTCAACACTTTGCTAACAAATCGAATTCATGCTGTAACGATTTATTATATAATCAACAAATAATTACTTATTGTCTTTGGACGTACTGAAGCTTGAATTAACTCTGCGATTTTAAGAATAATAGTGTCAAAATTGGGATCCTTTGCAGAGCAATAAACAACTTTTCTAATTCATTTTACATCGCTAAATATCGTTTGCATACAACAAGTTAACTTTATAGTGTATCATTGCTATCCAAAAAAGTAAATTACCTCTTTCGCAAATTTTCGGCCACAAGATTGTTGTTTTTGTTTTTGGCAGTTCGGGTTTCAATGATATATAATACAAAGCGGACCAACAAACAAGGATAAGTTTCAAACAGGGAATACCAAGTTCCAAACACGCAGCCTCCTCAAAACGAAACTCACAGCACGCAAATGTGCACACTGCCAACACGCACTAACACACGAGGACACAAAGAACAAATAAAGGAAGACAGTGGGGCACCGTCTTGGAACGGTCAGTGGCAAAAACACCAGTCACGAGCTTTAGCCGGTTTAAAAGTAATCGCCGCAAGGTACACGCAATGGAAACAAAAGGCATGGCCTGTGTATAATTGTCTGGGAAAGCAAGCCTCAGTTTTGTTAACATTTTTTGAAATATTTTAAAAGGTAGGGATCCTTATCTTCCTTTTTGCCACATTTAATGTATAACAGTTTCTTTATTGTTGGAGTAAACTCGATAGCTACATATCTTGTATATGGTTCAAGTTACATCGACACAACTTTAGGCCATATTGCGACTTTCCAGTCTTGTATACTTAAAAACTACTAGTGACAATTTTGCAAGTATAAAACAATACAGTATGTCACAAATACAAGTCGCATGTTGCTAGAGGTGAGCCGAAATTGGCAAATGATCCTAACAACTGCAAGACAGCTCTTCCTATTCAAAGAAATAAAAGTGAATTATTTATTCAAAATTATTTATCTTTCGCACTTTTATTCACCAACATGCAGAAAATGTAGAAACAGGTACAAACGTGATCTAAAACAAAGTAAGGAATACAAGGATAGTAATTATGATGTGTTTTTGTTATTCCATGATGTACAGTCACTAGACACCATAGACATAATTCGTGACATGAATATAAAATGCCTGAACTGGAACAAATTTGCATGCTAACAGGGACATGATGGATGCATTTCACCAAATAAATAAACGACATATATGCATTGGCGGGCACAGGTTTTTCAATCAGCTCACCTGAGTTTTAGCCTGGAGTATCTATACGAATTTTGAATTTATATTCATCGGTGATTTCGATTCCTTTGTTTTTTGCATGATTCCCGTACAGTTCCTCGTACAATTCATATATTTAATACAAATACATACCTGTATATATAAACGTTGTAAACACCACTAGAATTTATTCTTTCCAAAAAGCCAGCGATGTTTCCTAAAAGTTATCACCATTGCTGATCATCGCATCTACCGCCGTATACCCACAGAAATGATCAAGTAAGACGTGCAACTATCACAGCTCATTAATACTGTTTAACCAACGGAAATTACCCATATTTGGAGGTCCGCATAGACCCGTAAATAACTGAAATGTATTCAACTTAAATATATGTAATATGAATTTATTCTGTTTTGTTAACGATACAAACCCCTAGTGCATTATCGTGACACGGTACGAAACAGCTTATTAAGACCGTTTTAGGCAAACAGTTCAGTCCACCTTTTATTATTTTATTCATCGCGCCCACGGGCGCAGATTATCTATGATGTTTTTTTGCGAGTGCAGTTCAGTGTATGTCGTAAATGACGATTTTTTCCTTTCGATTTGCGAAATTTCTAATTTTTATTTTCTATGTCTGATCTGGCCCATAATAATGGCATCTGATCTAACAACACAAACGAGAAAAAGTACTTCCACTAGAAAAAAAGACGCAGAAAAGAAATCAATTTTAAAGTATCCTTGCTCTATTATCTCAATGTAGGTTTCTTACAGGCTGACCTTTAGCAATATCAGATTAATGGTCTTTCTTGATCAGTCAATAATTAGGTTTACTAAATACAACAATAAAAATACTGCTCACGCTACAAAGGCACTGTGTTTTCTCCAGCATTCATGAAGCTCCATCAGACTGTTTGTTGCCTAGGGTCTACAACAAAGACACCAGTATCGATATCTCCTGTTCTATCAGTACTAAGCACACTGCTTTGTTTGCCTCGGAGTTTCCTTTTGCTGCATCTTGCAACAATTTTCGTACATGTTTAACAAGATGCTGCATAAGTCACAAATGGAAAGAGGCGATTTGGTATCGTGCTATACAGTAATTTGTTCAAATATTAGAACTGTAATTTTTAATAAAAGGTTTGAACGTGCAGTGTTCTTGTTCAAACGTGTCGAAAAACGGACCGGACTGTTTACATTGTCTCATAGACATGTTTTACCTTGTTTATTGCATACTAGTTGTTTTAAAAATATTATCGTTCTTTCGTTAAGACATTGATATACGTATTCTTTATTGGCACACTTTAAAGTTAAATACTAGTAACTCATGGGCGATGAATGGACAAAACTGATCGGTCGTGGCTGTCGGACGTTGATCTAATTTATAAAGGTGTTCCGCAGATTTTGCTTGGGTTGAAACCATAAGATTTCACATATGCTTTGCTTTATAGGTGCACGTGAGCGTCCTATACCTCTTTCGGATATCTTGTTATCCGTTAAACATTTATTTATTCAAGTTCATTTTAACTTAATCTAGTCAGTATCATACTTCACCATGCAGAGCATTCTCCTAATTGTTTTCATCTTTGTAGTTAACTGTAGATCTGAGCCGCATTGCTCAAAGTTTCATTACGAGGAACAATTGCTAGGAAAGATGATTAAGACGGAAATTCTTGTTGAAAATATGAAGAAACAAATGGATGATATCCAAAATCAAGTGAGCGAATCGCTTGCAAATCTAAAAGAGAAGACAAATGCCTGGAAATCTGAAATTAAAACAATGCAAGAGGACAGTAAAGCCAAACTAGCTGAAATGAGTGAGAAAGCAAGCAGTGAGCTTGACAAAAGTATACAACGTATAGAGGATCTCAAAGGTAAACAAACTTTAAATCATAATAATCCTACTTTTTAGATGTAGTTAAAAACTTGATTATTTTGTGTAACTAGCTGCAATCATTTAAGTATAAATGCATAAATCTTTAATTACTTGAAACGGGTCGCCAAGTTGCAGACTTGTAAACATTTTCTTTTATCATTTTTCGCTCCGATTAATGCATTCTTACATTCATTTGAGGAAACAAAATAGGCTCGATACCCTTAATAAAAGAATACAACTCATTATTAATGTGCACCAAATTTTGTTAACTTGCATGAAAAATGTAAAATAGAATCAAAGCCTTTCGTTCATTTTGGTTGTTGACCGTTCCAAGGCGCTTATTATTATATGTTATGTATATTAACTTGTTTTGGTGGTGTTACTTTCCTTATTTCGCTCCCCCTCCCTCTCCTTTCAATATGAGTGAAAGTTAGGAACCCACCATATACTGGCTGGAGCTCCCAAGTGGTTTCTTCCTGAGCGGTGTCCTACTTGTCTGTTTGTTTTGCTTTTTTTTATGAATGAGTTTGTGCGTGCGTGGATTTCCCTGATGGATATTTATCCTTGCTATTTCTATTTACCCCGACATCCATCGATTTCATAACATTCTGATGCATTTGCTTTCTTGCAATTTCCTGTCCATGTTCATACTGCTGTGGTTTGAGATCTAAGGTGATTGCGTTTGTGTGCGTAGATTTCCCTGTTGAATATTTATCCTTGCTATTTCTATTTACCCCGACACCATCAATTTCATAACATTCTGATGCATTTGCTTTCTTGCAATTTCCTGTCCATGTTCATACTGCTGTGGTTTGAGGTCTAAGGTGATTGCGTTTGTGTGCGTGGATTTCCCTGTTGAATATTTATCCTTGCTATTTCTATTTACCCCGAGACCATCAATTTCATAACATTCTGATGCATTTGCTTTCTTGCAATTTCCTGTCCATGTTCACACTGCTGTAGTTTGAGGTCTAAGGTGATTGCGTTTGTGTACGTGGCTTTCCCTGTGGAATATTTATCCTTGCTATTTCTATTTACCCAGACACTCCTTCATTTTTATAACATTCTGCTGCATTTGCCTTCTTGAAATTTTTTGTTGTTCGGGTATCTCTTCAAAAAGTGTTTATGATTGAACAAAAATTCATTAACTCCGTTAAATCTTTATTACACATCCTCCGGTTACTTTCGGAAACATTTTGTCTCAATACCTCTTCATATAAATGTATCAATTACAATAAGAACAATTAGCAACAATCATTCTGTCGTATCTATTATATGCAAAGACTTGTTGTTTTAATACCTCATTGAAACGTATTGTTGCAATAATAAAATAACTTAATATTTGCAAAATTTCTCCTTCAACATGTGAACATGTGTGCTATGAAAGGAGACCAACTTTCAGTGAGACATTGTCACGAGGAAACTTATGAAAAATTGACACTGACATTTCATGGAACTTATTTCTAAAAATAACACAGAAAGTTTTGCCATTGGAAACGGATTAATTGTCGAATCTGACAAATCCATTTAGATCTATATATTTATTTGATCCTCATATTTTTCAGATTACTGTCTTTTCATCACCGTTTTTAGCTCACCTGAGCACAAAGTGCTCGGGGTGAGCTATTGTGATCGCTCACCGTCCGTCCGTCCGTCCACACTTTCCTTTAAACAACATCTCCTCCTAAACCACTAGGCAAATTTTGATCCAAACTTCACAGGAATGTTCCTTGGGTGAAGCTCTACAAAAATTGTTCAAAGAATTGAATCCCATGCAGAACTCTGGTTGCCATGGCAACCGAAAGGAAAATTTTTAAAAATCTTCTTCTCAAAAACCAGAAACCCTAGAGATTAGATATTTGGTGTGAAACATTGCCTAGTGAATCTCTACCAAATGTATTCAAATCATGACCCCGGGGTCAGAATTGACCCCGCCCCAGGGGTCACTTGATTTAACATAGGAAAATCTTAAAAAATCTTCTTCTCAAAAACCAGAAGCCTAGAGCTTAGATATTTGACATGTAGCATTGCCTAGTGGACTTCTACTAAAGTTGTTCAAATCATGAACCTGGGTTCAAAATTGACCCCGCCCTAGAGGTCACTTGATTTTACATAGATTTCTATAAAAAATTAAAAAATAAACCAGAAGGCCTTGAGCTTAGATATTTGACATGTAGCATTGCCTAGTGGACCTCTACAAAAAAATTTCAAATCATGACCCCCGGGGTCAAAATTGACCCCGCCCCCCGCTCCAGCCCCAGGAGTCACTTGATTTTATATAGGAAAATCTTCAAAAAAAATTCTAAAAAAAACCAGAAGGCCTAGATCTTAGATATTTGACATGTAGCATTGCCTAGTGAACCTCTACAAAATTTGTTCAAATCATGACCCCCTGGGTCAAAATTGACCCCGCCCCAGGGGTCACTTGATTTTATATAGGAAAATCTTCAAACATTTTCTAAAAATAAACCAGAAGGCCTAGGTCTTAGATATTTGACATGTAGCATTGCCTAGTAGACTTCTACAAAATTTGTTCAAATCATTACCCCCAGGGTCAAATTGACCCCGCCCCATTGGGTTACTTGATTGTACATAGAAAAATCTTCAAAATTTTCTAAAAATAAACCAGAAAGCCTAGAGCTTAGATATTTGACATGTAGCATTGCCTAGTGGACCTCTACAAAATTTATTCAAATCATGACCCCCGTGGTCAAAATTGACCCCACCCCAGGGGTCACTTGATTTTATATAGGAAAATCTTCAAAAAATTCTAAAAATAAACCAGAAGGCCTAGATCTTAGATATTTGACATGTAGCATTGCCTAGTAGACTTCTAAAAAATTTATTCAAATCATGATCCCCGGGGTCAAATTGACCCCGCCCCATGGGGTTACTTGATTGTACATAGAAAAATCATCAAAATTTTCTAAAAATAAACCAGAAGGCCTAGAGTTTAGATTTTTGACATGAAGCATTACCTAGTGGACCTCTACAAAATTTGTTCAAATTTTGACACCCTGGGTCAAATTGACCCAGTCCCAGGGGTTACTTGATTGTACATAAGGAAATCTTCATAAATTTGCTAAAAATAAACCAGAAGGCCGAGATCTTAGATGTTTGATATGAAACATTGCCTAGTAGACTTCTACAAACTTTGTTCAAATCATGAACCCCGGGGTAAAATTGGCCCCGCCCCAGGGGTTACTTGATTGTACATCGGAAAATCTTCCAAAATATTTCTAAAAATCATCAGTTTGACATTTGAAACATGTAGCTCATATTACTCAGGTGAGCGATCCAGGGTCATCATGACCCACTTGTAATATTTTATTTCAGTGGGAGTAGTATCGCCCAATGTTGCCTTTAATGTCAAAGAAGTCACAGTAAATAGCGTGGGAACTGGTAGTACTATCGTGTTCAAAGACACAATCCTAAACCTCGGCGGGGCTTACAGTCCCGACACTGGAGAATTCACAGCTCCGTACGGAGGCATTTACCTGTTCACTGTTCAGTTATGTATAGACGGTAGTAAATATATCGATTATGGATTGGTTGTTGATGAAGTCTATATGAATACAGCGAGGTATCAGGACAACTATCATGCTGTTCGTTGCTATGGTTCAGCTACAACAGTCTATGTGAAGCCGGGTGGCAAAGTTTGGGTCAAAGTCATCAGCCGGACAGCACGCGGAAACATTTTGTTTGACAGCAGTTCAAACTACTGGAATACATTCTCAGGAGTTCTCATTCGTGCTGATTAATAATATTTCTGAAATACAATCAGAATATGTGGTTATCTACATATATCTCATGTTTTATAACTAAGTTTATAACTCACTCTACTGTTCTTTGTATGTGTTCAATCCATCCATTTCAATTTCTTCCTCATAGAACGATATTTTAGAAGCATAGAAGGCAGCAAAACAAAACAGCCTGGTCATCTTAACTTTTAGTGTTGACCACTTATTCCAACGTAAACATTTTGTGTGGAATAAGTAGTATGTAAGGAAATGAAACACAGAAAAAAGTCCTCAAAATTACCATGGCACATTTTTCAGATACCGGTATTGCATCTGGAATTCTAATTAGCGACTAGTACGTGTTGTAGCCGTTACTGTGTACCATATTGTTCAACTACTAGCATACTATAGCATAAATATTTGTTTTGAATATCAGAATAAAAGGATATCTTAAAGGGTACTAGCACGTACTGGTAGGCGCAAAGCGTTTGGATGTCGAAATTCAGAATATATGTGTCAAAATTTAGAAATTTAGAATATAAGGTTTCTTACCTAATTAATACATACATATTTCTAAACCAAACTCGTCGGCATCTGAAGTAAAAGGGGTTGAACACTAAATATATTTATCTCAAAGTCAGAAACAAGAAAAACAATCGCAGGGGATTTATGAAACAAATTTTTTTAACAATGTTACTGTAGATAATATTTACTTGAAATTCATAAACAGTATAGATTGCTTCTTAAATTGCTTTATAATGTAATGCATGCATGTGAATAGAGAAATGATACAAGTATGTCATTTAATTGATTTTCTTTAACATAAATTTGCAATACTTTGTTAAATTAACATCTAAAGGAAGCTGCTCTTAAATATCGCCTAATTTTTAGAGTTTGGCTTGAAGACTTTTTTCCTGTATTGCATAAGTAACTCAAGATTATAAGTTATCAGTCAAATTTTATGTTGGAATTAGTTTAAGGTTCTGACATTATTTCTAGTAATAAACGGTCTAAATGGCAGACTCGGTTTTATTGAGTCTGTTTATAGTAGTAATTGAAAGTATAGCACCCAAAGTTTCCTCCCAGACCGGCTAAAGCGGTATAACATTGCATTGCATAGACTCCGTGGTCCCAAAAGACAACACTGGGTGTAGAAAAGGTTTCACGGCATATTTTCTTTAAAATTCCAGCCAACTGTTCTGAAGAACATTTTCGTTCGAGTAAGCTTTGGTTAAATCTTGACACGCGGTTCAAGACTAGAACCTGATCAGACTGAAATCGTTATTGCACCTTCACAATCCTGGCAACATGGCCATTTGAAACATGGCCATTTGGGGTTTCATATGTATATTTGAATTCCTACCAACACGGGATGCTTTCAGCCAAATGCGAATTAATTCCATCAAATAATTCTCATGTCGCTTCAAAGAAATATCTTATCTTTAAAGTGCCATCCAGGACCCAATGTAGCTAAAAATCATTATTTTTACAATTTTGAATTCCCAACACTAAAGGATGACTTCAGCAAATTTTTGTTGATTTCCATTTAGCAGTTCAAACCAAGAAATTGTTACCTTAAGCGTATTGCTCCCATGAAAGGTATGTGCCAATTAGATTTGAAGTTTATTTTGAAATACCGATAGAGAAATGGGCGGACGGGTGATGCACGCCATAAAACTAATATCTAACCTCGGTTCTACTGCTGTGTGTTAGAAGTCGTCTCATACATTCTATGACATAACTATTACGAAATAACTGCATGTACTAAGAAATATAGATAAGGAGCCACATACTTAGGAATTTTATACAGGACTTCCATGAAAATTATTATGAAGTTACGAGCCTTCTTTTGTGACTTTTTGAAACAGGCGGAGATCATAAAATGATTAAAGTTATAATTATGGTTTCCAGTTTTGACTTATTTTAAAAGGTTATGACATGTCAGTAACAACATATTATATGCCAAGTTTCAAAAATATATAATCGCTCTTTATAAGTTATTTGTTAAGTGTGTACGTTGCTGAATTGGTCATATAATGACATTAGTTTTGCCACAATATGAAATACTTCGGTTTGGGAAAAAAACTAACAGGTTGTCAGGTAGTTATGTTTTTACAATCTAACTGGTAAGGTTCACATACTTTTAAAATGTACACAGCACTGCTTGCAAAATAATACATACCTTATTTATATATTGTTTAGTGATCAGACAGATATAAACTAACACAGTGTAGACATCAAGGACAACTTTTGAGACATCTTTAGGGTGACACATGAACTGTTGTGAACCCAGGTATCTGTAACAAAATACTCAGCCTATTCATTTGTATGCAATTTGAAGCCATAGTTTGAATAATGTGACATATATACTTTAGTGTAAGTTGAAACAAAATACTTTATCACGACAAAACCAATATTCATTTTAACAGTTTGTTGAATTTTCGAAACGCGGTCGACAAAATGGCGGCTGAGATAAAATTATTTTTATGCGTCATATTAATTTTCTTTACTTTAAAATGTGTCCGGACTTTAAATAATGATAATAATGATGCTGATGTTGCTGAGAGATTGCTAATACTTGAAGACTTACTAGCTGAAATGGAAAACATCGTGCTGGAAACAGATGTTAAAGTATCCGAAGCTTTAGACAAACTTGATGACAGTAAAGACACGTTGATGCGGGATGTTTCCCGTTTACAAAATACAGCTGCGAAACATGCGAGAAAAAGTTACAAGAAGAGTAGAAAAGACGTGAAGAAGGAACTTAGCTATGACAGCACCATTTTGAAAGAAATGATTCAAACCGTGGAAAATATCAATACAAATAAAATTGTTGGAGACAGAAGTGATGAGATAGTAGAAGATACCAGTTCTTCGGAAATTATATCTAACCAAACTCAAGGAACTCTGGACAGTGAAATTGTGCAATCAGAAGGTATGCATTATCAAAAGACATCAGTCGTTAGAATCTTGTCAAATAAACATATCTGCCATAATATCCTCTTAGATATAGCACATTCTGAAAAAAAAATATCTCTTATCTCTGGTGAGCCTAGAGAGAAAATGGTTTTCTAAGAAAATAAACTTTATTACAGATTATTTGATTTCAACAAAGTTAATAAGTGTAATGTAACCTTAGAAATAATGAATTTTTAGATATAAAATGTTCGTTTTAGCTACACTTGATACACGCAATTTACAACGTCCGTTTCATCTGTTCAGGAAATAGCTAAAATACATTATGTAACAAGTGAATAATCAAAACAATGACAGAAGGATGACTTGTCTGAATTGCAATGTTCGGTATGTGGTCACGGATATATCAATCCAATAAAATTATGTTTAACAGATGCTTTATTCTCCCGGAAAATTTTCGAGGGTGGTGTTGGTCACATTGTTGCCAACTTGTCCTTCGTCCGTCACGAAATCTTTGTCCGGATAACTTCGCCAACAGTTTTTAAAGAATGTTTTGCTCATACTTACAGAAATGTGTCACTGTGAAATGAACTTGCGCGTCTTGTCAGGACTTGAATGTACCATGTCAAGTTTACGTGTTATGGCCCTATGAGATTTTATAGAACGCTGTGTATTGTCATTATTGTGCAATACTAATGTGAGGCTTGTCCGAATAAATCCTACTACAGTTTTTAAGGGATGTGGCCCAACGTACAGTGAACTTCTACATGTTGTCAGGCCGTGAATGTTCTGTGCCCTGTTTAAAAGTTACTGCCTTTAAATTTTTACTAAATGCTGTGTATTGACCAATACTGATATAAGTCTTGTCCGGTTCAAGAGATTAGGTCCAAACTTACAGAAATGTATCACTTTGATGTCTGGTTCAGGAGTTATGACCCTTTGAAATTTTACTAAATGCTGTATTTCGCTATACAGATAGTCTAATAACGTATTCAAGAACCTAGCCTAACCAACAGAAATACAGCGAACTGACGCATATTGTCAGGATATCCATGTACTACCATATACCACAGTATAAACGCTCCCTTCTCTCTAATCAACACCCCTTCCTGCCTTTTTTTTTTCATAAAACTTACATACCTGTACTTTCGTACACATATATATTGTTAGGTTATGCATGTACTACTTTATATCCATTACAAACGGCCCTTTCCACCTAATAAACGAGCTCATCCCCTAATATTTGACCAAAAAAAATATTACTATTTCATATTTTCAGTATATGCATATAATACAGTACATCCCATATATAAATCCTATAATAGGCCACATTAACACTTCTGGCAAATCATCAATTGATCGCTAGCGTGATTCACTCATGGATTTGCCAGTAGTCCCGGTATAGTTTTAATATACCCGTGTAAACGTACAAAAAATAACATCCTATGCTTCAGTAACTATTAATTTCAAGAAAGATAACTTTCTTTTAAATGTTTTAAGCCTCAATATTTCACATCCTGTAATCAAATTTTGTTGCACTTACATGTATATTAGGGGAGCATGTATCAGGTTACTGATAGCTCTTGATTCTTTTAATACAGAGGAAGGTTGCAAGACCCTAATTTCACCAAAAAAAAACCAACAAAAACTTAAGTAATTAATTAGTTCAGAATGTTAGTTTAAAATCGTGCTGTTGCTTAAGTTATTGTTACTTTAAGTAAATAAATGTTGTTGTTCTTTTCTATAACAATGTATTTATAGCTAAATTATACAAAGGTTTGTATTTTGATGTATGAAATAGTTATATACGGTTGTGATATAAATGAAAGAGTCAACATTGAAGACGCATGAAGGGCAAAAACGAGCATTTAAAATAACAGACTTAGCTAAGCACATTACGTAAGTTTTTCTTCGTGAAATTGGGGTCAGGATTCTGTATACATCACTTAAAATAAAATGTATTTATATCAAATGACTAGGGGCTTTTAAACATGTAAGCTTATAGTTAATCCTTGTATTTGAACTTATTTTCAGATATGTCTGAATCACGTATTATGTTTAAGGCCACAATGTTGACGGAACAACAATACCATCCAGGTGATACGATTATTTTTCCAAAAACAATCAACAACTTCGGAGAAGGGTATGACTCGGACTACGGAATATTTGTAACACCTCGGAGAGGGACATATTACTTCACGGTTCAACTACATTTGTACGGTGGTAGAGGTGTCGACGTTGGAGTATTTGTTGGTGATGAATGCATCACCTGGACAAAAATGACCCCATATCATGACTCCTGCAATAACTTAGCGGCGATTACAAGATTAAATGTCGGTGATGTGGTTTACGTGAAACAGTTGTCAGATCCGTGGGGAAAAGTATTCAAATCACTGAAGTCAGACCTCTGGAACACATTTTCGGGTGTTTTAATTAGATAGTGATATACAGTATTTGACCGGCTGGTTTCATCGGAAACGGCACAAGTGAAATAAAATGTGATTTTTTTCATTTTTCAAAAGATAGTTTACTATGTGTAATGATAACATTTCATCCAGGAGAAAGAGCATCTAAGTATCAGCAAATTGAGCAAAACACGCATTTTCCATATTAAAAATATCTAATGTATTGTTAAATTCCCGGTACCAAACCAGAAAGAAAATGTCATTATACAGGCTATGAAATGCCCAAAGGTATACTATAAAAACTAAAAAAAAATCTAAATAAAGCAATAGATCAAATATGACATCGCTCTTTCACGGCGCCTGTAGGCATAAATACAAATGGCTTGTCTTCTTTATTCTACCTTTCCACGCCTGAAGCACACGCCACGTCCCATTTTAAATGTCTGTAATTTACATTCACTTGAAGAATAATGTCTGTGCTGAACAAAAATCTAAAGAGAAGGTCGGGTCAAATCTGATGCAAGAAAAAATAAGTTTAGTTTCAAGTTTATTTTTCACATCAAGGCATATAATATGAACGTGATGACAACACATACTATTAATAAACAGTGTAAAGACAATGCTCAGTGTACAGACAACAATGCGACATGCTACACAGTTAAATAGTGTTGGATTATAAAATTCTTTCACTGGTTATAGGTGCAGATGGGAATTTCCGGCCTCGAGGGTAACTATTTAGGCGGTAACGAGGTTCCTACCGAGTTACCGCCTGAACAGTTACCCGAGAGCCGGATATTCACATCTGCACCTATAACCAGTAAAAGAATCTTTTTCTTGCATACCGATATCAAGGAAAAATAGAAAAAAAACCGGTCGAACGCTTTTCTTTTTTGAACTATTTCTTATAGCAGCGTATTTAAATAAAGCGCGGGAAAATAACGTCCGTAAACAGGAAAGACGTCATGACGTTTCAAAACAAATAACAATGTTTAGTTCCGGTTTTGTTTTATCAGTTGCAACGTAACGTTGTGAATTTTTGATGAAATAACGTGTTTTGAATCGAGAAATATACTATCAGGAACAAAGAGGAACTGTCAAGGTACTGGATTTTTATTCCTATTTTCGAAATAAAATATAAATTACTACATAAATCTTCTACATATATGTAGTTCGTAATACGTCATTTAAAGCACGAGAGTCATCTTACATCCCGGGGTGTAAGATGGAATTTTTCCAACACCGGTAAAAATACCGGAAATCCCCGTCTGGTATGCAAGAAATGGTGCCTGCTTTTTAATTTTGTCTTTTGGCAGTTTCTGTGATATGCAGGCTCCATAACCACAGATCCCCTCTCTAAATTCTGTTTAGTTCTGCCTATTGTTTTCTTGTTTAGGACACAGCCATTATTTTATCTGGGGACCATACGCCGCTTTTCATGGAACTGTACTCTGTGCATCATCAAAGGATCCATGTGCACCGCCGAATGAATACATCTGAGAATGTCTCTAAATTACATTCTGGTACTTATAACATGTGTAAATGATGAGTTCTGCTCAACCCGGGGCTAGAGGGCGTGGACGTTAGCTTGCACTTCCACTTTTGTTGTAGCTTCGGAGAAAAAGATTTTAAATTTTGATAGCTGAAAACATATTTTTAACCAAAGTGACCCACTTGTTCCATGAACCGGAACCATTTGAACAACTGTGAAAGAGGCTTCACATAGATCATTTGTGTAAAGTTTCATCAAAATCCATTCTGTGGATTTGGAGGAGTGTCGTTTAAAAAGTTGATGAAAAATGACACGCCCTCTGGCGGCAATAGTTTTTGACGACTCAGAATAATTTGAACTAACTTGGTAGAAGGTCACACAAGGACAATTTGTGTGAAATTATTTTAAAATCGGGCTAGCAGTTTCATACAGGAAGATTTTATATATGGAAAAGTGACCACGCCTCCTAGCAGACATGTTTTTTGAAGAATCGGAATAATTTTAACAGTCTTGGTAGAGGCAGACATGTTTTTTGAAGAATCGGAATAATTTTAACAGTCTTGGTAGAGAGTGACACAAGGACCATTTGTGTAAAACTATTTTGAAACAGGGTCAGCAGTTTCACACAAGAAGATTTTTAAATTTTCACTTTATACATATAGGGAAGAGTGACCATGCCCCCTGGCGGCCAAGATTTTTGACGAATCGGTATAATGTGAACATCTTGGTAGAAGGTGACATAAGGACCGTGTGTGTGAAATTATTTTATAATCGGACCAGCGATTTAGGAGAAGATGTCGTTTGAAGATATTTCTATTTTTAGCTCTGGTGGTCCCTTTGTGCAACCAAGCGAAACCGTTTGAACAACTTTGGTAGAGGACCACCCAAGAATTATCCGGGCCAAGTTTCATAAAAGTCCATTCAGTGGTTTTGGAGGAGATTTTGTTTAAACAATTGTTGACGACGGACGGACGACCAGACGCACGCACGCACGTACACAGGACGGACGACGGGCACAGCGTGATCACAATAGCTCACCATGAGCACATTGTGCTCAGGTGACCTAATGATAATTTATCATGAACTTTTTTCGACTGACGTTAAAAACATCACATTTAAAGAGATAGTGGAATTCATCTAGTTCTACATTTTCAAAGAGTTATAGATAAATTATTTGGCAAAATATCCAAATACTCTTCAAAACAATTTCCTTTTAATGCATGCGATACACGAAGCATTAAGGAGGGTTATCAACAGAAGTATTCCAATATTGTGCAAAGTGATCTTGCAATCTAGCCTTAATCTGTGATTCAAAATACTTCAAGCTATTAACTTTTTTATTGATATAATATTCAGACCAACCGAGTTCGTCAAGTCTAGTCTTAACAAAAGATATCCAAGGAGACGTATGTATATTGTTCTTATGCAAATTATACAGAACAGTTTTATAGAATATTTTACAATCTTTATCATCTTTAGCATTTAATACTTTGTTCCAATAACATGCCGGTAATACTCTAGATTTGGTTTGTAGATTGGTTTAATACCTTACTCGCCGTATTTTGCACAATAAGGTGTGGATGGTTTCAAGTTCAAAATAAATTTACAAGTCTTTAGCTGGAACTGCTCGAAAACGTTGAGATTTTCAACACCCCAGACCTCACTACCATACAACAGAACTGGTGCAATCATGGCAGCGAATAAGTGTAACTGTATAGAGATAGGAAGATTGAGTTATCAAACAAAACCACACTGTAAATCAGCTAAAAATGAGACGCCAAATTTGGAGCAGGTGTACGTCATAAGTTTCCGTGACAAATTCTGTCATACTATTTATTTATCATTTAAGAAAAGCTACCTTAATGTCAAGCATAGATCTTTCATTTGATTTTAGCAAAAGACTACAAAGAAAATATGATAAATAGCTATGCAGAGCAAAACAAATAGAACTATTTGAATCTGTCACTTTTCCCACCATTTTCATATACAGTGTCTGTATATTGACGTTTTTAATGAAAGTATGCATGGTTTTTCATATTAGAGTCATGAAATGAAAAAGATCTTCGTGTAGTTTATCGTCAATTCTAACACGACCCGAGTCAAGATATTTTAGGCGCGTGGCAGATGAGAGTGTGAAATTTATCTTCAAACAGCAAAGTTATGACGGATAGAGGGCGAACTTTGTTCCGTTAAAAAGAAGGTAAGATACAAGGTCTTGGTCCCATTCCAGCTAGTGTTACAGCCACATAAGATTATCAGGGCTAGAGGTCTGTAGAACACCGGAGATTAGACTTAAGTGTCATGATGTTTTATAAAATGCACCATAATATTGCAGCGATCAGCCTTCAATCTTGCATACTTGTAAACACCTGTCAGGCATCACTAAGACAGCTACAAGGTACCTCTGATTATCGCATGGACTCGTTTTTCCGAAAATGCATCACCCTTTGGATCCAGCTTCCCAGTAACATCACAATTCTACCTGACTTTGACCAGTTCAAGCAGGCAGTGTTGAAGATTCAATATTTGTCCCGTGTCCGACGTTTTTACTCTATTCCAACCTAATCAACATTTTATTAGTTGATCTGGATTACTTTCATTCAGATGTCACTGTACCTGACAATATTTCTCACAAGGGTCTTTAGGTAGGAGATCTTGTTTTCTTAACATAAAAGGGTTCTTACAGATGATGCTGGGGCCAGGGGTCCGATCACCTGATCTCTAGAAAACCCATATATGGACTGTTTGGAGGTCCAATAATCAAAATGAATACTGAGAGTAATATTTTATAAGTTTTTAATATATACATATAGGGAAAAATGACCACGCCCCCCTGACAACCATGTTTTTTGAAGAATCGGAATAATTTGAACAGTCTTTGTAAAGCGTCACACAAGGACCATTTGTATAAAATTATTTTAAAATCGGGCCAGCAGTTTCACACAAGAAGATTTTTAAAGTTTCCACTATACATATAGGGAACAGTGACCACACCCCCTGGTGGCCATGTTTTTTGAAGAATCGGAATAATTTAAACAATTTTGGTACAGGGTCATACAAGGACCATTCGTGTTAAACTATTTTAAAATAGGGCCAATTAACAGTTTCACACACGATTTTTTTTTTTAATTTTCCACTATATACATATAAGGAAAAGAGACCACACCCCCTGGCGTCCATGTTTTTTGGCGAATCGGTATAATTTGAACATTCTTGGTAAAAGGTGACATAAAGACCATTTGTGTGAAATTATTTCTTAATCGGACCAGTGGTTTAGGAGGAGATGTCGTTTGAAGATTTTTCTATTTTTAGAGGAGATGTCGTTTAAACACAACTGTTGACGACGGACGGACGACCAGACGGATGCACGCACGGACGCACGACGGACACAACGTAGCACTTCCTGCTCAGGTGAGCTAATAATAATTTATCATTAACGTTTTTAGATTGACGTTAAATACGTCACATTCAAAGAGATAGTGGAATTCATCTAGTTCTACATTTGCAAAGAGTTTGAGATAAATTATTTGGCAAAATATCCAAATACATTGTACTCTTCAAAATAATGTCCTTTTTATACATGCGATACACGAAGCATTTAGAGAGTTATCAACAGAGATATTCCAAGAAGACGTATGTATATTGTTCTTATGCAACTTATACAGAACAGTTTTGTGTGTATAGGTTATAGATTATTTATTGAAATTCTAATGCAATTAAATTTACCGAAACAGAGCGCAGCGTTAGAGTTATCAAACAAAACCACACTGTAAAATCAGCTAAAAATGAGACGCCAAATTTGGAGCAGGTGTACGTCCTAAGTTTCCATTACAAACTCTGTAATGCTATCATTTCATTCAAGAAAAGCTACCTTAATGTCAAGCATAGATCTTTCAAGTGATTTCAGTAAAAAAAGAAACTCGATGAAAATAAGAAAAATACTAGTAACTATACAGAGCAAAACAAATAGAACTATTTGAATCTTTCATTTTTCCCGCTATTTTCCTATACAGTGTCTGTACAATGATGGCTTTAATGAAAATATACATGAATCATAAAATAACCAAGGGCTTCGTGTGGTTTATCGTCAATTCTAACACGGTCCGAGTCAAGATATTTTAGGCGCGTGGTGAATGAGAGTGTGAAATTTACCTTCGAACAGCAAAGTTATGCCGGATAGAGGGCGGTAAAAAACAGGTAAGATACGAGGCCTTGGTCCCGTCCCAGCTAGTGTTACAGCCACACAAGGTGTTCAGGGCTGGAGGTCTGTAGAACACCACAAACACCTATCAGGCATCACTAAGACAGCTACAAGGTACCTCTGAGTATCACATGGACTCGTTTTTCCCACATTGTATCGCCATTTGGTAACATCACAACCCTACCTGACCTTGACCAGTTCAAGCAGGCAGTGTTGAAGATTCAATATTTGTCCCGTGTCCGACGTTTGCACCTTTTACTTTTTACTCTATTCTCACCTAACATTTTATTAGCTGACTGGATTACTTTCATTCAAATGTCACTGTACCTTTGTTTGTTTGTTTTGGGTTTAACGCCATTTTTCAACAGTATTTCAGTCATGTAACGGCGGACAGTTAACCTTACCAGTGTTCCTGGATTCTGTACCAGTACAAACCTGTTCTCAGCAAGTAACTGCCAACTTCCCCATATGAATTATCAGAGGTGGAGGACGAATGATTTCAGACACAATGTCTTTTATCAAATCGTCACGGAGAACATACGCCCCGCCCGGGGATCGAACTCGCGACCCCGCGATCCGTAGACCAACGCTCTCCCTACTGAGCTAAGCGGTCGGGTTACAATATTTCTTACAAGGGTCTTTTTATTACCTTCATCCTTTATACTAACATTTCCGACGTATACCTAGTCCTGCCTGAGGGGCTGGCAATATGCAGAGTTTGGTAGTTAGGTAGGTAGATCTTGTTTTCTTAATATAAAATGGTTTTATAGATGTGGCAGGGGCCAGAGGTCCGATCACCGGATCTCTAGAAAACCTGTATATGGGCTATTTGGAGGACCGGTAATCAAAATGAATACTGAAAATGATATTTGCAGTGTGTATACCATGATTAGCAAAAGTAAAACACAAGGGATGATTTCAAAAATTAAAAAGCATGTCGTCGTCCGTCGTGAACAGCTTTACTGTTGACACTCTAGACATTGCAATATTGGCCCAGAAGTAATGAAACTTTGTCAGTTTGTTACCCTCATTAACATCTTTGAAGAATTTGAAACTGGGCGACCTAAAAACTAGGTAACTATGTCAATTAAAAGAAAACATTGTTTACAATCTAGTGGCCTTGCTTTCTTCTTGATCTTCATAAACTTTGTCAGAATGTGTGTCTCTATGAAATCTAGATGAATTTATTATCACAATAGATTCCATTTTAGTCGTAAGATGCCTGCATCACAAGCAGTTTTAGTGGACATGAATGACGTCATATTTCAGGGTTGCTAATTTCACATGTAATGTATGATTAAAGTACTTTACTGGGACCTCGATTTGAAATTAAATCCACATGTACGTTAGTAGCTCGAACTCGATCACTCTCCTTGGTTCCCTAGCATAGACCACTGTATACATGCGCTTTTTCTATAGATCCTTGCTTATAGTAACACCTAAGTATTTGGACTGGTCTGCTGATTTAAGTAAGGTATTGTGTAGCCTGTAGGGGTAAAGGATAGGTTTTCTCTTCCTATGTATCCTTAGGATCTCACACTTATCAGGATTGAACTCCATGGCCAAATCCTGTTCCTGTTCCCATAACTCTAATAAGTGCAGGTCATGCTGTAAGCTTTCTGCTGAAGACTGAGATGAGATGGTAAGGTAGACAATAGTGTCATCAGCGAAAAGGTCATTACCAGTCAGTCTTAAACAACTTTGTGAATTCAACCTCTTTGAAAGTGACAAATTTCAACAAGTTAATAAAATGTCTGACATTGAAATAACTGTAGAAGGTGTTTTGAAAATGCTCAAAAATGGTATAGTTCCAGAGGACTGGAAAACTGCTATTGTTGTACCTGTATACAAAAAGGGTCCTAAATATAAAGACAGCAACTATCAACCAATTTCTTTGACTTGCATAGCTTCCAAACTAATGGAGCATATCATGGTCTCAAACATCATGCGCCATCTCGACAACAACAATCTTCTCACACCTTTCCAACATGGCTTCCGTTCTAAACATAGCTGTGAGACTCAACTTCTATCCTTCACACAGGAAATTTTTGACAATCTCCAATCTGGAAAACAAACAGATCTCATTGTAATGGATTTCTAGAAAGCTTTCGACAAAGTCGATCATCAACTTCTTCTCTATAACCTTATGAAACTTGGCATCAACAAAACATCTCTATCCTGGATTCAATCTTTCCTTAGTAATCATTCTTAGTCTGTAGTAGTAGTAGTTGAAGGCTCACACTCTGATTCTTTGCCAGTTCTTTCAGGGGTTCCCCAAGGTTCAGTGTTGGGTTGGGTAATATAAAGGTAAGAACTATGATTTATTTCAATGCAACCTTTACATACGGATGCAGTATTTGGGGTAGGCCATATCTTTATCTGGTAATTTGATTGGCTCCGGGCAAACCGGAAGTCATAGATACGTGGAAGGCATCAACATGGCCGACACTTTGCCGAAAGATATGCAATCTTTGCAAATAAATGAAAGTAACGATGCAAATACGACAGAGAACAAAGCTGCGTCAAGTCATGAAGATTGGGGGTTTCCTTTAAGTGACTTGTATAAAATGGCATTGCATTTTTATAAAGGTATTTGAAGAAACTGTAATAATAATTTCAAGCTAAGCATGAAAATCAACTTCCGGTCAAATGTCAAACGAAACTGATGAAAAATAGTATATAAAATAGGTACTGCTATGACATGGGAAGTGGGCACCTGAAAGTATCTTAGTACACAGACATTAGGGCATGTTTTCAGGTATGTCACGCTAAGTGCCCCCATTCATGCACAAATTTAAGCTAAAAAGTAGGGGTGGGCGATATACCGCGGTAGACCGGTTATTGCGATGTTTTTTTCCGACGATACGATATTGCGATATGATTTTGGAATACCGGTTATTGTATAACATTAAGTAACACTAACGTAAACCAAGAAGATCCACAAAAAAATCCTTTTCTTGCCAGCACGATTCAACTTTGTTTTCATTTTTCTCCTTTCATTTCCGGTGCAGGTAGCAGACTGGTTTACAGCTATTTTACGGACCCAATTCCACATAATAAAACCAATAAGAAAATTTAGATAAATATAATTTTGTATTTGTCAGCGACTCATTAGTAATTTATCTATCAACTAGAATTTATTATTCATACAACAGCTATACCACTTTCCTCGTTTATAATCGTTGAATTGAGCAACCTGTGTTATATGATTGTATCCGTAAACCGAATGTAGTGCCGCACAATAAACTAAATAATATTTTGATGCAGTCTACTTTCGCTTTTGAATATTCGGTAATACTCCCCATAATCTAGTCAAAACTTTTTATTTTTTTGTTTACTGGTATTTTTATTTATTGAGAAGGTCGAGTAAACACTCGTGTTGTTGATACTAGTCATTTTACTCATTTTTAATTGAATAAATTTGAAAAAAAACAGTATGATTCGTCATGTTTTTGTTCATTAAATAACTGGTACAATATATCGCAGTATATTGCAATATCCACATACAATATTGCAATATATCGCAATACCGATTTTCGTGGCAATACCCACCCCTACTAAAAAGTATAATATATGGAAGTGTTTAAGGGCCTAGTATCCTGGCGTCATGCATGTGTTCTCGACAGTCTAACAAAAACAGGCATACTTAAAAAATAAATAAGATAAACTCATCTTTCAAATCACCATTTCCTCAAAATTTTACCCCTTCCTGATCATCCTGCTTTAAAAAATACACAATTCTATTTTCGTTGAGTTCACAGTAGCAGATTTTATCAGTGACCTACTTTCTAGTTCCAGGAAGCACCTGTCATGTATTCCCGAGCTACATTTAGAAACTGATATTTTTACCATTTCTGTTAAAATCACTGTTGTGAAACTGTATCACTGCAAAAAGTATATAATTTGGAAATATCACCTGTTTTAAAAAATTGGAATTTTACATTTATTTTTGAATATTTCTAAATTAAAACAATGGGTATGCACAAATGATATGGTTGCCCAGCAACTTATCTGACAATTGAAATAATTCGAAAACCCCAAATTGCTACATATTTTTCAAAACCTACCCATATCAATATCAAAAGGCTATAGCCTGAACTTCTTATAAAAGTTAACACTTTTCTTCTAAAATATTTCCTTTACAGATAGTCCTGATTTATATCTGAGAAAATAAATATGTGTTTCAGTTCTTTCACGTAACGCCTATTGCTACTTTACGCAGTCCACATCTCTTACAGTGGAAATCAGGCAGATTGATGTCATCAAGGTTTATTTTGACTGACTTCCGGTGCAGAAATTTTGATAGCAGTAATGATGCTTGACGGAAGATTTATGGATATATACAAACTTTTAAACCATGTTAAAAGTTACATTAAGATTTTCTAGCTTTATTACATAATTTGAAATCAGACTGAAACTGTGTTGCTTTGACTTGAGGTAAACTGTTTATTTTTTTTATTTTTAAAACAGCAGACACAATGTTTACACTCGTGTGTATTTACTTGTGAGGATTATGTTGCATGCAAAAATATACAGGCCATTTCCATAATAGCTCGAGAATACATGTATGTCGAGAACATATGACGTCGGGATAGGGGTCCAGTGTCCGACAAATTTATAATCTTACTGGTAGCCCAGCATTTTTTTGTAGTTGCCGAAAAATTAATACCACGAAAGTATAAAATTGCTCTATCCGAAACCAACTTACTGAGATGTGAGAATCAAAGGGGTCTGAAACAATGTTTGGTTAAAAATTTAAAAACATCAAAATAAACCTGTGTGTTTGTTTCCAGTTCCGCAGACACATTCCTGTCATATAAGTCTAGGTTTTTTTGGAAAAGGGCCCCTGGTCAAATTTGGAATTTTTTCACATGGTGAATTGTCAAAATTATTCATATTAGTTTAAAACTTTATTTTCAAGTTTTATGGTAAGCATTCAGATGCATTAAAAAATCTTAAGTATCTCGAGGTGAAATTTAGAGAATTTTTTTTCCAAGTTGCTGGTTCTAGACAGACCTTGCAAAAAATAACTACTACTTTGTCCTGTTCAAACTTTTGTTCACACTCAGTAAGTTTCCACGCCAATAACAACTTCATTTTCCAAACAGTATCTAGAGTGAGTGTGCATTGGAGGGGAAAAATCGGGTCGCGAAAATAGGTGACATTTGATTTTAATGGTGTAAAAACTATCTGTCATCATGCTTCCGTTGCTTTATTCAATAAATGGTAATGTATTTATGTGTTCTAAGATGTTTTTACGTACAAAACATACAATTTTCTGGCAGAGTCATGTATTTAATTTTTGCCGAGGTGCAGACGGTCATGTCGCTAAAAATAGAAACGAGCTGGTTTTTCCAGTATTTTTTTGGATTTCATTAGCGGACAAAACAATCAAAATTGGATATAAGTTGGGATTTATGGTCAGTTGTTGTTTATTGCAAGCTATAATCGAGGAAACAACCAGATGTTGATTTTGTAAAATATACAATGACCGGGCTACTAAAGCTTTAAATTTATGGTTGCCCGGTGGGCTTACGTCGGGATTTTTTTGGTAGCCCGACGAAAATTTCTGGTAGCCCGCGGGCTCCGGGCAATGGATTTGTCGGACACTGGGGTCCAATAACTGGACCTCTAGTACCAAAGTCTAGAGGTCTGGTAATCAATCTACATGTACTATTATGTACTGTATTCCTAGTGTATAAGGTAATTGCTGGTAAAGGTTATAATTAGTTGTCATGAAGTAGCAACAACCACAGGAAAGATAACTCTTGCAAACACCTGATTCACGATTTCCAAAAAATGTGACTCCAAAAAAATTTAAACGCTTACAATCGCTTCTGAAACCAAAGAGCTATAAAAATTAATAGATTGGCAACATGAAAGGCATATAGAGCAGATCTCGCCAACATCCCGTGACAACTGAATGAGATCTTGTTAACTGGAAGTGACGCGTTCTCCACGCGCCATTTTGTATGCGAAAGCAATTATTCATCGGTAAATTATCACCGTATGCACCACGCTTCTTTTGATGGTAAGAAACGTGTACTCTGTGTCTTAACACTATTTCACATTAACCTTTAGCCTGCTAAATTTCTAAAATGAACTGGTCCATCATTCAATTTGGGCAGTACCATTTATTATTCGAAGGGGTGTTCACTGAAAATTTACTATCTGAATAGCGAACAGTGCAGACCATGATCAGACTGCACGGATGTGCAGGCTGATCTTGATCTGCACTGGTCGCAAAGGCAGTATCGCTTGCCGCCAGCAGGCAAAAGGTTAAACTAATGTTGTTTTAAAAGCTAACATGTATTTTAAATGTTGTTTTAAAGGTACAAATTTTAACTCAATGCTCGCCGATGTTTGTTTTTACTAAGATAACGCCGATTCACGCTCTGACACGAGATCACGCGAGATTACAGTCAGTTGTCATTCTGTGTATTTTATACTTCTTTGTTGAAACTTAGCTTGAAACTTGAGAATTTTTGAAACTTGAAACTTGAGAATTTTCTTAAATGCCTATTTCAACACACAAAGCATCTTCAGTGGCGTTGTACACTCATGCATTAAAAACAGTAAAAACAGTTCATCAGTATTAACACAAAGTCTTGATTTGCTTCAATGTAATTGCTGTAGTATGAATTTTAGAACAATGAATAGTAGTCTTTGAAGAAATGAGTTTTCAACTGCTTTTTGAAGATTTTAACTGATTCACTTTGTCTGAGATTTAATGGCAGTTCGTTCCAAAGTTTTGGCCCAACCGTACTGAAGCTTCTGTCACTGAATGTTTTTTTCTTGTTATAAGGGACAACGTAGCATCCTACTGATGATTCTGACGATTTTGATTGCATACATGCCATATTTTCAGACAGTCAATAAGGGAGATTTGCCTCAACATGGCTTTTTAGCTCACCTGAGCACGAAGTGCTCAAAGGTGAGCTTTAGTGATCACCCTGTGTCCGGCGTCCGTCGTCGTCCGTCGTCCGTCCGTCCGTCCGTCCGTCCGTCGTCAACAATTTGACTGTTAACACTCTAGAGGTCACATTTTTGACCCAATCTTAATGAAACTTGGTCAGAATGTTACCCTCAATAAAATCTTGGACGAGTTCGATATTGGGTCATCTGGGATCAAAAACTAGGTCATCAGGTCAAATCAAAGGAACAGCTTGTTAACACTCTAGAGGTCACATTTTTGGCCCAATCTTAATAAAACTTGGTCAGAATGTTACCCTCAATAAAATCTTGGATGAGTTCGATATTAAGTCATCTGGGGTCAAAAACTAGGTCATCAGGTCAAATCAAAGGAAAAGCTTGTTAACACTCTAGAGGTCACAATTTTGGCCCAATCTTAATGAAACTTGGTCAGGATGTTACCCTCAATAAAATCTTGGACGAGTTCGATATTGGGTCATCTGGGGTCAAAAACTAGGTCACCAGGTCAAATCAAAGAAAAAGCTTGTTAACACTCTAGAGGTCACATTTTTGGCCCAATCTTAATGAAACTTGGTCAGAATGTTACCCTTAATAAAATCTTGGACGATTTCGATATTTGGTTATCTGGGATCATAAACTAGGTCACCAGGTCAAATCAAATGAAAAGCTTGTTAACACTGTTAAGCCGCATTTATGACTGTATCTTCATGAAACTTGGTCAGATTGTTAATATTGATGATCTTAAGGTCCAGTTTGAATCTGGGTCATGTAGGCTAAAAAACTAGGTCACCAAGCCAAATTAAATGAAAAGCTAGTTTACACTAGAGACCACATTTATGACCATACCTTAATGAAACTTGGTCAAATCTTGATGATCTATAGCTCAAGTTCAAATCTGGGTTAGGTGGGGTCAAAAACTAGGTCACTAGGTCATATCAAAGGAAAAGCTTGTTAACACTCTAGAGGCCACATTTATGACTATATCTTCATGAAACTTAGTCAGAATGTTAAACTTGATGATCTTTAGGGCAATTTTGAATCTGGGTCATGTCGGGTCAAAAACTAGGTCAACGGGTCAAATCAAAGGAAAAGCTAATTAACACTGTAGAGGCCACGTTTATGACCATATCTTAATGAAACTTGGTCAGAATGTTAATCTTGATAATCTTTAGGTCAAGTTTAAATCTGGGTCAGATGGAGTCAAAAACTAGGTCACTAGGTCATATCAAAGGAAAAGCTTGTTAACACTCTAGAGGCCACATTTTTGACTATATCTTCATGAAACTTAGTCAGAATGTTAAACTTGATGGTCTTTAGGTCAAGTTCGAATCTGGGTCATGTCGGGTCAAAAAGTAGGTCACGGGGGTCAAATAAAAGGAATAGTTAGTTAACACTTTAGAGGCCACATTTATGACCATATCTTAATGAAACTTGGTCAGAATGTTAATCTTGATGATCTATAGGTCAAGTTTAAATCTGGGTCAGGTGTGTTAAAAAACTAGGTCACTAGGTCAAATCAAAGGAAAAGCTTGTTAAGACTCTAGAGGCCAGATTTATGACTGTATCTTCATGAAACTTAATCAGAATGTTAATCTTGATGATCTTTAGGTCAAGTTCGAATCTGGGTCATGTGGGGTCAAAAACTAGGTCACCGGGTCAAATCAAAGGAAAAGCTAGTTAACACTTTAGAGGCTACATTTATGACCATATCTTAATGAAACTTGGTCAGAATGTTGATCTTGATGATCTTTAGGTCAATAGGTCAGGTGAGCGATACAGGGCCTTCATGGCCCTCTTGTTTTAAGGGAGATTTGGGTAAAAATAAGGGAGACTTTTATATGCTCATTTTTACGCGCTAAATAGCTGTTTTCATGAAAAAATCATCAAGTTTTCTATATTGAATTGATGAGTGGAGCCAACAGTTGTGTAAAGAATGCATGATTATTACTTACAGCACTTTACTTAATCCAAGGAAATTCAGAATTCCATGAAAGATTGAACCAGGAAATTGTTTTTGCTTTATGTGTTGATGCTTTTGCATCTGGAGAGAGTGATATTTTTGACATGTTTAAGCATACAATACTCAAAAGATTACGGAGATATCATGTCAAAACAGTCTTTTAAGGGCAGTCATTTCTTTTCAGAAATGCAGTTGTTAAAACAAAAATGAAAGTCGTTAAATTCTTTTGCTGGATTGTCCATATTTAGATTAAAACTACATGTATTTAAACTGGGAATTCTTCTCCCATTAATTATTGCAACATGACAATATCACAAAGGAATGGCAGTCAGTTCTTTGGGCAGTATGAATTGCAATTTATTTCATAAAATTCACTTATCCGAATTCATGTTTGTCCGAAATTCTGTGTAGTCTGACATTTAACTTGCCAATATTTGTTAAATCTTGGTTGTTTTTTTTTTTTTGCATGCTGTACAAGTATTTAATTTGAGAAGCATAAACTCGGTGTTAGCACTAACCTGTCTCATCTTCTGATGGCTCGATAAATATTGAGGTCAGTCTTGATCTTGATCTTGATTTCGAAGCCTTCCGGCCGCAATAACTCATCGTTATCGTCTCGATCTCCGGTAAATATGTCTTACAATGTAAATGTCTCTCAGGTAGTGTTTTGAAATTAAAACTTTTACATTTAAGCATTTATATGGAGTCCGGTTGTGTTATCGGCCAGAACTGATTTAACAAACCTCTTTGACCTATCAATATATTGGGTAAGTTCGTTTAATATAACGGGTCTTATGTCTTTCCATGGGTCGTCTTCTCCTGAACTAAGTAACAATTTGAGATCCAGATTACATATACCAGTTCTGAGATGCAAATTTGTTTTCATTATCTCTCTGTGATTCTCAATAATTGGGCATTCCAGAAGGTAATGTTCTACTGATTCTGGGTCACCACATTCACAATGAGGGTTACTGTCCAGTCCAACCTTGTGTCTATGCTCTTTTAAATTGCAGTGGCCATTCTGTAATTGTATAAGAATTCTGTACTTTTGCTGTAATCCATTTGCTTCAGTTTTACTTTTGGCTTCAAGTCATACAATGGCTTTCCCTTTCCTGATGTATCCCATCTTCTTTGCCACAACATTGCAATTGTTTCCTTGGCTGCCTTCTTTACATCCCCTTGAGTGATGGGTTCTTGTGACTCTCCTTTCATTTCTTCAGCCTGTAGTGCAGCTTCCTTAGCTAGTCTGTCAGCTATTTCATTTCCAGCAATTGCGGCATGCCCTGGTGACCAATCAAGTTTTATAGTGGTTCCACCCTTTTCAGATGCTTTCCAGATACTTTTAACTTCTTGAACAGCCTTAATATGTAACTTGTTTTCCCATCCTAATGTCAAAATCCCAATTACTGTCTGACTGTCTGAAAACATGTGTAATGAAGGTATTCTGTATTTTGTTTGCTCCTTTACAATGAATTCTAATGTGATCTTGATAGCTATAAGCTCACCAAGGAGAATTGAAGCCATTTTAGAAACTGGCTGCTTTAATTCCATCCGTTCACCACTTGATAAAAAAACACAAGATCCTGCACCACATGGACCAGGATTTCCTCTGCATGATCCGTCAGTAAAAGCTATAGCAGCATCTGGGTTTATGTCATGTAATTGCTGGTTGATGGCTTGTCTAGCTTGTATTTGTTGTTCAGCTGTTCTGTTCTTTGATGAACCTAGGTTGTTCCAGTATGTTGGACGGCGTCTACTTGGTTGGAGGAATTCTAAGTAGGACAGCTCAGGCTCTATGCATCTGGTATTAGTTTCAGTGAGTGTTTCCATTTCAGATACTTGCATTAACATTTTTCCTACGGGTGTTGATGAAATGTCATTGACCTTTTTCTCTTCTCTACATTTATCTAGATATTGTTTCAAAGGGTGGTTTAAGCCTTTTGCCATTAATTTAGTGCACTCTCTTATTGCTAATTCTGTCCTTCGCAAATCTAATGGTGGTACTCCGAACTGTATTTCGCAGCTGCTTGTGCCCATTGCTCCCAAACAAATCATCAGACCTTTTCGCTGGACATTTTCTAATATTTGTACTGAAGTACTTGTTTGCCAAACTGATGACGCGTACTCTAGATAAGGAACAATTAGACTTTGATATAGTTTCATCATATTCTGTGGTGACACCTTTTCTGATTTTGCTACACATGACAGTAATCCAAGTGCTCTTAATGCTTTTGTTTCTGTATATTGTACATGTTGATTGAAGGTGAGCTTTTCATCTAGTACAACCCCAAGATGAAAGTACACTTTGGCAGGTTGCTGTAAAATGATGTAATTTTAAGACTGGTTTACATATTGTTTTGCAAACTACAGATCAGCGACTTTGATGTAATTGAACCAGTCTAAAATCTTGCATGAACATGTTACAATTGCCTACGGGTAAGGTTATTGTTTGCAGATGGTGACAGTAGGTGGAAAGACAATTAATGCCTCAGGCGTGTATCTCTCGATAAACAAGCTAGGGATTTAATAAGACAATTATCAAAATTTTGTTTGAAGAGTATTTCCGGGCTACTCGATACTGAATTTCAAGTTTTTTCTAAAGGTCCACATTGGGTCCAAGATACGATTTTTCGACAGATGACTCTTTTCTGAATTTATTTTTTATGGGAGGTTTTCATGTCCCAGCGGGAGACTGGGAGATATACTGAAAATACGGGAGAAAAAGACTCCTGGTGGGAGGTATGGCATGTATGTTATTGTGTTGCATAGAAGGTATCATAAATACAATGGGAGAGTATGGAGATTGGAAATTATATACTGTTTTCCAAAGTGAACGTACCATGTATTTGAATGGGGCTGAAATTTTATTTTCATTTACTGATTTACTGAATGGCTGCATAAACTCTCCAAAGAAATTAGGGAAATCTTCCTTTATAATAGATAAATAATTCATATTAAAATAAATCAAATACATACAGGATAAAATAGGCAATTAGCTGTGGTCACTTTTGATAAAAAAAACTGAAAAATTTGTTATATGTCAAAATCTAGGAGGGGTTGCTACTAGAACATGACTTTTAACACCCAATAACACTTTATCAGTAAATTTTATGTTCAAAAACACAATTGATTTGTCTTTCATACACATATATAAGAGTTCAAAAACATAATTTTCATCTTGTAATCAAAACCAACAAAGAAGTGGTGGTTGTTGCTACATAAAGTTGCCGTTATTACATTTTTTTGTAAATATTTTATCGCAAATAAAATACACAGAATGGCAATAGGAGATAATCTCGCGTAAGCTCATGTCACCGTGTTATCTTATTGAAGCGTTTGCTGATTTGATCACTCGTGATCAAATGAACGGACGCTTATTTAAGTATTACACTGGCGATACGGCACGTAATAAACCGAACTGGGTCCAGTTTTCAAACGACAACTGTTGATTTCTCAGACTTCCTATCATTAATTCATTCCTTCCCCATGTAAAAAATACTAATAACATTTAAAAAACACCATCATTATAAACAAACGAACTGATAGAAAGTTTTTCACGACACAAGTTTTTATTCTGCTGTTTCATACACCGGTAAAATGAGATCTCATTCAGTTCCCATGTGAAGTTGGCGAGATTTGCTCTATACGCCTTTCAAGTTGCCAACCTATTTATTTTTATAGCTCTTTGATCTCACTCGAGTTCGAGGCATATCTATTGAATATGAAATTTTAACAGCGATTTCCTGTAGTCACCGTTATTTATTTACTCAAGTAGTGAAACAAATTCAGCAATTCATGAGCACAATCCATGTCTTAAATACTAAAAAAATATTAAGTTTATTATTTTAATTCATCAGTGTCAAGAAAAAACAAGAACTTGATAAAAGCCTCCGATTACGGCGTATATAATGCTGTTTATTATTTAACGAATTATATTTTTATTTTTTGATTAAAGAATTATAAATAGATTCTACTTGTTTCCTGTCACTTACAATGCATTTAAAATGATGAGAAAAACACGAGAGCAAACATTTGAAATCATCTTCAGGTTTTAAAGATAAAATATAGTCTCCTCTTTGTAAATATCGTTCTCAGTATTCATATTGATTACCAGTCCTCTAGCCAGCCCTGTAGGGGTTGTTTAAGGTCCGGTTATCAGACCCCTAGCCATTGCCAAGAAGTATTGTCATACCCCAGAATTTTATGCTCGCCATTTTTGTTTGACCTCTTTTTCATTTAATTGGCATTTCCGATGACAAAGTTACAGTGGTTTGACAGAAAAAACATCATGGTTCATTTCACCAATAAACAATCTCAAAAGTTCTGGATTTGAAGATCTTTATCAACTTTATTTTACTTTGTACATGATTTTTAAGGCTTTTTACTAATGAAAATTTTTATCCATTATAAAAATGTGCATGTGGATGCTTCAGTTAGAAAAATGATAAAAATCTTGTTTTATGTCTGCAGTGCACTTCCGATGCTGTCGAAGTCACATCACTGCCATGTGGCATCTGTAGTCGTATTATCTTGTGCACTGTTTTGGAAGGTGTGCACATTATGTATCAATGCATTCATGTTATGCACTTAAAAAAATGTTTACTTGCCAAGTAGGCTGCGAACACTGGGTCCATCTAAAGTTTCATACCAAAATAAATGTGACAAATTCCTCTGAAAACACTGCAGTCCAGAACAATGAAACAAAAAAACATCAGACAGTGTCTATTATTTATAAAGCACAGTGATTATTTATGTTCTTAGCCACTTATGTTCATGAATGTATAAATGTTTTCAGATTTATTTATCATTTGGTCTAAATAATGATTAACTACTTGCACCTGATGTTGTTTCAAGTTTTACTGCAGCATCCATGACAGTTATGGTGTAGCACATGACTTACAGTGATTGGACAAATATTTAAGCCAATCAAATGCTTCGTAACAAGTATCATGTAAGATGCGTCGAATTACGTGTGTTAGAAAAAATTATGGCAGGCCACACTAGTTGTTGTTAACTTTTGATTTCTGACAGTCGGTTGTTTAGAGAAAGATGTTGCTGGTAGGCTTCAGTGTATAAAATGTAACTGCTCATGCAGCATCATAGAGAGACACATATATTGCTGTATGTTAAACGGCAGCCATGTTGCCTCTAATGTGCGAAAAATATTACAAACTCTATAGTGGCACAGATAAATTTTAAGAGACTATATTACAACAGTCCTCACTAAAATCTTAAAATTTTCCCTAGAAAAGATTGGAAAAGTGCAGTTGTTGCTCCCATATATAAGAAAGGTTCAAAGTCCAAGGCCAGTAACCACAGGCCAATCTCTCACACCTGCATTGCTTCCAGAATCATTGAGCACATTTTGGTTTGGAACATTATGGCACAATATGATGAGAATGACCTGCCAGTACCAGCATCGCTTTCTTTCTAAACATAGATATGAAACTCAACATATCAACTTCACACAAGAGGTCTTTGACAACTTTGAAGTAATGAACAAACTGATGTTACTGTTATGGATTGTAGTAAGGCATTTGGCAAGGTTGGTCATGGTTAACTAATACACAGACTTGAACAGCTGGGAGTGCACCCTCTGGCTTCATGCTGGATAAAGTCGTTCTTAAAGGACCAAACTCAATGTGTCATAGTAGACAGCTCTGCACTTCAGCTACTCTACCTGTCCTATCTGGGGTTCCTTAACCCATGTCTCAGGGTTTCAGAAATCTTCAAAGTTTTTGTCTGGTAGCCCGAACATTTCAGTTTATTTGGCAGTGACTGTTTTGTTTTATTTGCTAAGCACTTGTATACTACAGTTGGATGGTATGCTTAAATTAATACAGGTTTTCATAATTTTAGCCATACATTTATGTTGTTCTATTTCTCTAAAATAGCAATTATCAGTAAGCATTCTCCGTTTTTCATTTTAGAAGGTAGAGCTATATCATAAAAGGAATGTCAACTTGCAAATTACTAAGGGCAGTATGGATTGCAATATATCTTTATAAAATCTTTTAAGTGGACAGATTATTCTGTCTGATTTGATTCTTAACCTCTTTTAATAAATAAATAAATTGGGGTAGCGAAAATATGTGACGAACGAAAATAAGGCAGTCAAGACTAGCATTATTTATAAAATGATAATTTATAACTTATTTTCTATGACCAGAGTTAATTTTTACCAACTTACAGATAATTAACAGATTCTTGCCCAAGAATTTCTTTGGGGAAAAAGTTAAACATTCAGTATTTATATATTTTAAAAATATCAGTTTCCTTACAAATGTGATTATTCATAGTCTATAATGGCAATTGTTTTGACCTTGTAATATAAGAACTTTTAAAAAGGTTTTAAAAAGGGAGATAAATCAAGAAGTAAGCAAGGTAGTAGTCATTTTGCAGATGTCTGATTTACTGGTTATTATTTGCCTAAAGTCAAAATCTTTATTCGCAGTTTGAAACAGTAATGCATTGTTTGTAACTCACCAGTTTTGTTTAAAACAATATTTGATAGGTAGGTTGTATTTTTTAGCTCGACTATTCAAAGAATAGTAGAGCTATTGGACTCACCCATGTGTCGGCGTCCGCGTCCCAATTTGGTTATTAGGTTTTGTATGTAAGCTGGTATCTCAGTAACCACTTGTGGGAGTGGATTGAAACTTCCCACACTTATTCACTATGATAAACTGACCTACATTGCGCAGGTTCCATAACTCTATTTTGCTTTTTTACAAAATTATGCCCCTTTTTCGACTTAGAAATTCTTGGTTAAGGTTTTGTATGTAAGCTGGTATCTCAGTAACCACTTGTGGGAATGGATTGAAACTTCACACACTTATTCACTGTGATAAACTGACCTACATTGCACAGGTTTCATAACTCTATTTTGCATTTTTACAAAATTATGTCCCCTTTTCAACTAAGAAATTCTTGGTTAAGGTTTTGTATGTAAGCTGGTATCTCATTAACCACTTGTGGGAATGGATTGAAACTTCACACACTTATTCACTTTGATAAACTGACCTACATTGCGCAGGTTCCATAACTCTATTTTGCTTTTTTACAAAATAATGTCCCCTTTTCGACTTAGAAATTCTTGGTTAAGGTTTTGTATGTAAGCTGGTATCTCAGTACCCACTAATGAGAATGGATTGAAACTTCACACACTTGTTCACTGTCATGATCTGACATGCACTGTGTAGGTCCCATAACTCTACTTTGCAATTTTTTCAAAATTATGCCCCTTTTTCGACTTAGCAGTTTTTGGTTAAGTTTTTGTATGTAAGCTGGTATTTCAGTATCCACTTATGGGAAAGGATTGAAACTTAACACACGTGTTCACTTTATGAGCTGATAAGCTCTGTGAAGGTTCCATAACCCTTTTTCCCATTTTTACAAAATTATGCCCCTTTTTATCGACTTTTGTATTCATTCAATTGACAAGGCTGTTGAATAGTCGAGCGTTGCTGTCCCCCGACAGCTCTTGTTTTTTTTAGGTTGTAATTTTAGTATCTTTGTATAATGATAAGGGTCTGATATAAATAATTCAGGGATAAATAATTCAGGGATAAATTTGATTAGGTTTTCTTGCTACGTGTAAAGCTGTATTGTACAAACACTATAATGCGCTAAACTTTGATATGTCAGGTTCTTATTGATATAGAAAGTTAAAAATACAAGTATGAAGTTGCAAAACACTACTGGTAAAACATATACTACATGTATATATATATACCTCATGTTTGTATCATGTATGATGCACTGGGTGAATAAATTTGATTTGATTTGATTTGATTTGAATGGATTATGGACAAAATCCATGTCATTTAATGAAGTGTTTTGTTATAATAAGTAAAAACCTCAAGATCAGTATATTTGCTTTTCTTTTCACTACTAGCTAGCAGCATAATATAGAGATGGTACCTACCCAAGTAAATCTAAGGGGAACAACTCTGAATTGACTAGTAAACTGAAGCTAACATAAAACACTGGACAAAAGTGAAAGAAAAATCAGATGGGTCCTTTTTCCAACAACTGATCAGGCAGTCAAAATATGACCTACATTTGTTTAAATCTCATTGTATTCAATATACAATATGCACACTTTTCGCATGGCTTACACTGACAGTTATTTTATAAGCTGTAGTGAGGCCCTGATAGAAAGTTTAGTAATGCATGAAGATAATGTAAAATGTAAAATAATGCATAAATTCCTCTAAAGAAAATTTACAAAATTAAGAAATGTTATTAAGTTCTGATCTTATAGTCAAAGTCATTTATTGTTCTCAATGGTGATACACTGGTTTACACAAAATTTATATATTAAAATGTAAAATTTATATATCCAACAATGAGAAATAACAAAAAAGAGTTAAACTGGTATCACTTTTGAGTAACAAAGTAGCTAGATTGCATATATTTATCACTTCAATGAACCATAAATATATTTAGAAAACTGGTGCACTTAGCTATCATTTCACTCTGAAAAAAATATGTAAAGATGAATTTAAATTATTTAGGTACCATCTCTACATAATATCTTATCAATTATTCCTGTACTGATTTTGCTCCCACATAATCATCCCCTACCCCCATTACCCCCCACCTCTAAAAGGTGAAGGAGGATATGGTAATGGTCGTATTTGATTCCCTCTGCCTGTTACACTTTTTGTCCAGAGTATAACTTCAAAATTACTGTAGAGATTTTGTTAAAATTTCAGGTAATAACAGAGGCCATTAAGAGGAAATGCTGTGTACAAGAAATATAACCACCTTGCTTACCTCTTGAATTATACAACTAACACATAACCCTTTTATATGGAGCATAACTCAAAAACTATTGAAAGGATATGTTAAAACTATTAAAACTTCACACTAAGACAGAGGGCATTTAGAGGAAGAGCTTTGTATAAAAACCATAACTCTACCTTTCTGTGCCCCCACCCCAAAAGAAAAAATGGCAGGGGGGGTGGGGCACTTAGATTGGCCCTTGCCAGTGCATGCGACCATTTGTCTGAATTTAAGAGCCTCTTTGTATGTTTGAAAAATTGCTATATATTACTTAATTTGGAGAGATATACCTTTGATGTGACCAAGGATGGTTTTCATGATTAAACTAAAAGCCATGACTGCCATTATGCTAGGTGCTTGTAAGTGTATAGATGACTACGAAAATTATCTGGTCTGGAACTATACAATTTCAGAGTAACATCACACATCATCCTTGGGGAAACAATGTACCAAAATAGTTGAATCATATGGGTTTGTTCAATGAAATTTTGTTGAACTGGGGCCATCTTGACCCTCTTTGTTAGTAAATGTTGAATATATAACTCCTCAGAATGAGACAGTTTTCTCTATATTTGGTAAAAACGGCAAGTAGGAGAGTTTTATGGGCACCTGTCTATAATAGCCTGGATCAAGATTGTTGAAGAGTTGTCTTTCCTGTTATTGCTACTAATAGTGAAACTCTTTTAACTTCTTATAGTTTCCTTTTAATATAGAATTCCTTAATATTGTAAAGGTCTTCCTAAATCACTTTGGAGAAATAGGGCTAGGCCCTCTTACACTGGAGTTTTGCATCCCTTTCTGGAAAAAGAAACTATTCAACAGACTAGAATGGTAGATGTAAAAAGTCATATTTTTAATTTTGAGAAAGAAGTAAAGAAGGGTATAGCAGTCTTGTAAACTTTGTCTTTACAGATCAAGATGGCAAAGGTCTGCACCTGTCATACAGAGATAAGTTGAGGATGGTGGCATTGACAAAACAAGCTTCACATGGTAAATTCACACCTGATGCTTCACCAGCTGTTGGCTTTCTTGATGTGGTTGGCAATGACAGAAAGTAAGATTCAGCTCTTTTATTCATCAAGTTAAGTAATTGATATCTATATTAACTCCCACAAAGAATGCAGTCAGTAGCTGAAATGTGTCTTTTACAGTGGTTATTGTCCTCTTCCATTTTTGAAGAAAAACGGGGGACATGGAAATTGGTTGTGACTGTCCCTCCATCTCACTTTACGCTACAGTCAATCAAGGGATTTTGAAATTAGGTTGTACAAAAATTAATGTTCTCCATAATAAGAGGATACCAAGACCCCTACCATTAAGGTCAAGGCCACACTTGGAGGTCAAAAATTAAAGGGGTCTGTTTTGTGTTTGGTCCCTTACTCTGCCATTCATCAAGGGTTTTCAAAATTGTTTGGCACAAATGTTCCTTATAATAAGTTGACATATTGTGCACAAGATCCAGTGCACTGTCTCAAAGGTCAAGGGCACATTGTCTTGGAGGTAACGGATTTTAAGTCATTTTTCTTGTCTGGTTAATAATTTTTCTATGCATGGAATATTCAAGTAACAAGGCACAAACAGTCACCATGACAGAACAGAACAGAACAGAAGTTTATTTTTGCTCTAAGGCCACCGGCCCATGCAAACATATTTACAAAACAACAAAATACAAGGCATATGCACATTCATGTACAGGGTAAAAGAAAATGACATATACAAAGTAACAGAAACTGACCAATTTCATACACAAAGTAACAGAAACTGACATATATCATATACAAAGTAACAGAAACTGACATATATCATGTATAAATAATATATTAAAGTTTTAGTAACTAAACATTAGACTTCCGTTTCTCAAAAGCATAATATAAGAAAGTAGCAATGGACCTTATCAAAGTTTCATTTTTTGTTGACATCAGAATATTAAATTTGTTATGTGTTGGACTACAGTAGTATTTTTTAGGTAAATACATCATTCTTAATTCCGAGTAAAATTCACAACAAAGTAAAAAATGGAACTCATCTTCTATAATATTCTTATCACATTTTCTACACAATCTATTTTCTATTTCTATTTTTCTATGTCGACCAGTTTCAATCTCAAGATCGTGAGAACCTATTCTAAAATTTGTGTACATAAACCTAAATTTTTTGATGTCTAATATATCTAAATATTTTTCATATGAGAAATCTTCTTTGAACATCATATAAAACGACAATTTTTTATTTGAACTAACTGATACATGCCATTCTTGTAGGTAAATATCTTTTAATCTATTTATAAATGTTAATAAAAAGTGTTTTTCTGAATCAACTGATTGGTTTTCCCAAACATATCCAAAACCATGTTTTTGCAGATTATCTCTTACAGCAGATACCCAGTTTTTGTGGCCACTTATATCATCATTATACATCATTAGATAACACATCTTAACTAATCTACTGTTTGGCATTTTTAAAATTTTTAACCAATATTTTAAACATCGTTTACATGATTCAATATACAAAGGATATCTGCCACAATCACCAAGTACCGCACCATTAGATGAATTTTGCCTAGAACACATAAAACGTTTGCAGGCATAATACTGGACACGCTCAAGTTCTTCAAATTTATTTATACCCCAAATTTCGGCTCCATAAAGTAACTGAGGGCATATTTTAGTGTCAAACAGTTTGAAAAATACTGTTTTCTTTAACTGGCCGCAATCATGTAAAGACTTTAAAATTGATACAAGAACTCTCTTTCCTTTAATACATAAGTCATGCACCATACTGCTCATAGAAAGTTGTCTTGTAAAAGTTAAGCCAACATAACTAAAAGCATTTACAACCTCAAGAAATTTGTTTTTATACATCCATTTTTCATTTTTAGCAAGTGCACCACCATTTTTAAAAACAACAATTTTTGTTTTATTTTCATTCACTTTAAGTTTGTATGTGTCACAGAAATTAGATAAAATATTTAATTGCTTTTGCAAACCAGTAACAGTATCAGATAATAGGGCAATATCATCCGCAAACATCAATGATAACACCATGACAAAACAATATATCTAACAAAAGGCCCATGATTTAGCTTGACTATTCGAAATTTTCTGGTAGTAGGGCAATGGTGGTTACTTTTTGCTGGTGTCTGCATCTGTGTTGCAGAAGTTTCGCATGTAAGCAGTTTTCTCAGAAACTACCTAGCCAAATACTTTCAAACTTCTCTAGCTTTTATTTTGTTAAAATAATACTACATTTTAATAGAAATTCTGTTAAAGATTTGCATGTTTCTTAGAAACTACTTGACCAAATGTTTTCAGATTCTACACACATCTTATGCATCAAGAGGTGAACTCATATATAGCAGGTTTCAACCCTTTACATTAATTTGAAGAGGACTTTGTATTGGCTGGCAATGTTGCATAAAAAATGTGCCTTGAAGGGGGATGCTGTAATTTATAGTATAATGATACAGTGTACATGCAAAGACTGAAATTAAGATATAATCATTGATCATTGTGTCTAGCAAATAGATAGCATTAAAATTTCTCAGTTTTACAAACATTGTCAATTACCTTTATTGTTGATATAGGTAGTTAAATGTATGTTGTCAAGCTCAAAATTATTTTTAAAGCATTTTGCTGTTATTGACTATCTTACCTTAATTTTGTGTTGCAGACAGATGTGGATATCCCTAGGTGATATGTCTAAAGATGGTGCTATGGGAGAGTTTGTAAAGATGCTAGACAGTCTATGTCCACAGTTCAAACCTCATATACAGGCACAGAAGGCTGAAATAGAGGAACAAGAAAAGAGAAGGTTTGTTCTGTCATTGAAAAAATATGGTCATACTATGGAACTGGGTTATCTGTCGCAGGCTCTTTAGTCAGAAAGTATAATAGCTACAGCTTTCAAGCTCAGTAGGGAGAGCGCCGATCTATGGATCGCGGGGTCGGGAGTTCTATCCTCGGGCGGGCTGTATGTTCTTTGTGACGATTTGATAAAAGACATTGTGTTTGAAATTATTCTTCCTCCACCTCTGATTCATATGGGGAAGTTTGCAGTTACATGCGGAGAACAGGTTTGTACTGGTACAGAATCCAGGAACACGGGTTAGTTTAACTACCTGCTGTTAAATAACTGAAATACTGTTGAGAAACGGCATTAAACCGAAAACAAACAAACATCTTTTAAGCTTTACAGAATGATAAAGCACCATTGGAGGAGGTCAAAGGGACTTTTCTTAATTTTTGGTATTCTTTTTGTTTCCTGGCTCTGAGTCACAAAGTATAATAGCTGAAGCTTTTAAATGTTACAGGATGACTAAACAACACATAAGGAGGATCCCTTTGTTTTTAGGGGTCAGTAGGTCAAAGGTCGTCACAGTACCCTTGGGACTGAAACTTGTTTCCAGTCTGTAAAGCCATAATAAATTAATTTCTAGGCTATCATCCCTTCCTGCCACCTAAGTTTTATGTCTCCCCAATCTTTTTTTTTTTTTTTGAAAAAAAAAGGGGGAAAATGGAACGAAAAATGCAGGAGAAAAAAGAGACATTTCAGAAAACCACTCTGTTACTGATTTGCTGGATCTAACAGTAGAACCTTACAAGTTCAAAAGTTTTGATGTTTATTTATCTAGTGGAAAGTAAGGTATTTTCCTAGAAAATGTTTTATAACTGTAGACTTGTAATGAGGCTCGCCTTTCAACTTTGCCAGTGATTTATGGCGTTTTGCCTTGCCATCTAATTGTAGCCATCAAAAAATTGTGGTTCATGTTGTAAATTTCTGATTTGTCTTCAGGGGAGACAGACTAGAATACCAGTTGGAAATAATTTATTGCAGATGTTCTGTTTATATTGATTTTTGTTAGAGAAGAGTTTTGAAAAGTGAAGGAAAGAATCTTCTTTCGCAGTTTTATGTTTGTTATTCTCCACTGCAGGTGTAAGAAATAAGTTGCATCTTACTTGCACATTTGGTTTATACTCAATTTTTGTGAAAACTTCAAGTTTATATGAACGACTCTTGAGGAGGCTTTCTTGATATCCAGGACTGGTGTCATATGAGAGGTTGTCTTCTTTACCCCAGTGGGGCTGGAACCCACAACCCACATATTGAGCATCTGACACCTTATCCACTAGACCACTGCTCTCCTAAACACATTTGGGCCTGTTTAAAGTATGTAGAGGCCAAAGCATCGACTAATACTGACTGATGGATTAGCATTATGTTCTACTTGGGTCACAATCAAGAAAAATGCAAGTATCTCATATGTCAGTTTTCATTTGTTATTGTATGGTATAAATTTGTTTGGAGATATATTGATTTTGTCTTGTCTTGTCTGTCTGTCACACAAGTGTGTTCGGACTATCCTCTGAAACAACTGGTGGGATTTCAACCAAACCCCAACAAAACTATGCCCAGATATTGCAGATCCATTCTTCCTGCCATTTAAATGAATCAAGCACTTTTCTTTCAAAAGCATTCTCGGAGTAAAAGAGGTTTTTAGTTGAGTTATGGTAGTAAGGAAATCCCATCCTTGGTTTTAGTAAGTCCAAATATTTGTAGATTCGTATTTTTTTTAACTCACCAGAGCCAAAGGCTCAGGTTGAGCTATTCTGATCACTCACTGTCCGTCGTCAATCGTCCGTCGTCCGTTGTCCTTCCGTAAACTTTTACTTTAAACGACATCTCCTGATAAACCACTAGGCCAATTTATCCAAACTTCACAGGAATGTTCCTTGGGTGAAGCTCTACAAAAATTGTTCAAAGAATTGAATTCCATGCAGAACTCTGGTTGCCATGGCAACTGAAAGGAAAAACTTTAAAAATCTTCTTCTCAAAAACCAGAAGCCCTAGAGCTTAGATATTTGGTGTGAAGCATTGCCTAGTGGACCTCTACCAAATTTGTTCAAATCATGACCCCAGGGTCAAAATTGACCCCGCCCCAGGGGTCACTTGATTTTACATAGGAAAATCTTAAAAAATCTTCTTCTCAAAAACCAGAAGACCTTAGATATTTCACATGTAGCATTGCCTAGTGGACCTCTACAAAATTTGTTCAGATCATGACCCCCGGGGTCAAAATTGACCCTGCCTCAGGGGTCACTTGATTTTACATAGGAAAATCTTCAAAAAATTTCTAAAAATAAACCTGAAGGCCTAGATCTTAAGATATTTGACTTGTAGCATTGCCTAGTAGACTTCTACAAAATTTGTTCAAATCATGACCCCCGGGGTCAAATTGACCCCGCCCCATGGGGTTACTTGATTGTACATAGAAAAATCTTCAAAATTTTCTAAAAATAAACTAGAAGGCCTAGAGCTTAGATATTTCACATGTAGCATTGCCTAGTGGACCTCTACAAAATTTGTTCAAATCATGACCCCCAGGGCCAAAATTGACCCCGCCTCAGGGGTCACTTGATTTTACATAGGAAAATCTTCAAAAAATTTCTAAAAATAAACCAGAAGGCCTAGATTTTAGGTATTTGACATGTAGCATTGCCTAGTAGACTTCTACAAAAAAATTTCAAATCATGACCCCCGGGGTCAAATTGACCCCACCTCATGGGGTTACTTGATTGTACATAGAAAAATCTTCAAAATTTTCTAAAAATAAACTAGAAGGCCTAGAGCTTAGATATTTCACATGTAGTATTGCCTAGTGGGCCTCTACAAATTGACCCTGCCCCAGGGGTTACTTGATTGTACAAAGGGAAATCTTCATAAATTTGCTAAAAATAAACCAGAAGGCCTAAATCTTAGATATTTGATATGTGACATTGCCTAGTAGACTTCTACAAACTTTGTTCAAATCATGACCCCCGGGGTAAAATTGGCCCCGCCCCAGGGGTTACTTGATTGTACATCGGAAAATCTTCCAAAAAATTTCTAAAAATCATCAGTTTGACATTTGAAACATGTAGCTCATATTACTCAGGTGAGGGATCCAGGGTCATCATGACCCTCTTGTTTATAAAATCTCAACCTTGGTTAGGATTTCTATCTTGCATGGTACTCCTTGTTACTGATTACAGAAGTGAGCGAGACATATTGATTTATCTGTCTGTCACAAAGTTTGGCCATGTAACTCCACCGACACCACTAAGCATATTCAAACCTAACTTCATAAAAGTAATAATTGTCAAGCCTACTTGTGCATATTGTTGGCATGTTCCGATTTTTTGTGATTTTCAGCTGAGTTATGGGCGTCTTAATGGGCAGATTTCCACTAATATAATAGGTAAGGATAGAAGCACAGAGCACTAAAAACACAGCCTCAGAGCCAAGCATTTGCAAAGTAGGCCCACAACAACAAGAAAACTAAACCTAAACCTTACAGGAGTGATCAGTGCCAAGCCATATTGTGCATATTATCGGCATGTTCTGGTTCACTGATTTTCAGCAGATTATGACCCTTGATTTTGTGTAAATAACAGTGTTTACACTACTTAACCAGAGTTCTGCCGAGGATTTCAGCATGATTGGCCCATGGCCCATCTACCCTGAAAACATGGGGCCATTCTGAAACTTTTGGGGCCATTCAAAAAGAACCAATTTTACATTAAAAAGACTTTACATTTCTTATGCATTTAAGAAGTGTATTTTTTTTTTAAATGTAAAATTATACACAAAGTTCATGCCATTTATTCTGTTTTCCTTATAACTTAACCATGTATACTCAACCAATAACTTCTTCTGAAAGCTCTGTTGTCAGATGTTTTACTCTTACTTTTTCGCTCTACTCAAATTACTTGACTGGGTGGGGGTCGGATCATTCTGTGATTCTGGGGTTGTTGTTTAATGTTCAGCGACATATGTAGTTGAATCGTCGCTTTTGTTCAATGTATCATTTCTATTTGTATCTTTCCCCAGTGTAACTAAAGTCTGGTTTATTTTCTTAGAGGCAGGAGGACTGAAAAATTTGTGTAAAATCGCTTTTCCTTTCGGTGCGGCCGCCATTTTGATACAATCATGGTGCAATTATCAGGACATTATTTTTTCAAATCCGTCACAGTGATCTCCCCTGGAGGTATGTCTATCTACCGTGAAAGACCGGCAAACTAGCGATTGTTATCGGGTTCGAGTTTCAGATTTTCTGGCGCGCCAAAGGCCCACCGACGCGAAATTTGCTGCGCCATTCATATTTTTTTCGCGCCAATGGCGCAAAAACGCAGCCTCAGCAGAACTCTGCTTAACATATACTATTGGGGTCACACACACATATCCCCTCCCCCCATACACACACCCACCCCCAAGAAAAAAATGGAAAGAAAAAAAACTCTTTTAGTTTCTTGTGCCTAAGTAAGTATTCCATTACTATGCCCGCACACCCAATCTGAAAAAAAAATCTTTAAATTTTTCTTCCGCCTCCTCTGATCTAGAACTTTGGGTGTACATTGTGTCACATTTTGGAGCTCTTGTTAGCTCGACTATTCAAAGAATAGTCTAGCTATTTTACTCACCCTGGCATCGGCATCACACCTTGGTTAAAGTTTTGCATGCAAGTACATACAGCTATCATTTAAAGGCATATAGCTTTGAAACTTATTTTTTCTTTTTCTAGGTCAATTACCAACCTCACTGGGTCAAATTCCATAACTCTTGACATGTATTTTGAGCAAATTATACCCCCTTTTGGACTTAGAAAATCCTGGTTAAAGTTTTACATGCAAGTTACTGTCTCCAAAACTAATGCAGATATTGAATTGAAACTTCACATGTGTCTTCGGGGTTATAAAACTAGTTGATAGCATCAAGTCCCATAACTCTGACCTGCATTTTGGCCAAATTATGCCCCCTTTTGGACTTAGAAAATCCTGGTTGATGTTTTGCGTGCAAGTACATACAGCTATTACTAAAAGGTATAAAGATTTGAAACTTATTTTTTTTCTTTTTCTAGATCAATTACCAACCTCACTGGGTCAAGTCCCATAACTCTGACATGTATTTTGGGAAATTTATGTCCCCTTTTGGACTTTCTGGTTAAAGTTTTACATGCAAGTTACTATCTCCAAAACTAATGCAGATATTGAATTGAAACTTCTCATGTGTCTGCCGGGTTATAAAACTAGTTGATAGCATCAAGTTCTATAACTCTGACATGCATTTTGGTCAAATTATGTCCCCTTTGAACTTAAATCTCTTTTGATATTTTAACATTTTGGGTAATATTTTCCTGCTTCTGGGACAATATTTCGAATAGTCGAGCATTGGCAGTCTTACGGACAGCTCTTGTTTTGAAAGTTTTAATTGAATCGTGTTAAGGTTTTGGTGGAGCATTACCCAGAAATTAGTTTTATTATGTTTACCAAACAGCTATTATTAAACCTTTGCCTTTTTCAGGAAAGAGGAGGAAGAAGAAAGAAGAAAAGAGGAAGAGGAGAAAGAGAGAAAGTTACTGGAGGACGAGGCCCAAAGACAGTTACAGATGGAGAAACAGAGGCAGTTAGAACAAGAGTAAGTAGTCTGTGCTGTTTCTTTAACAAACATGTTGAATTCATGTAAAAGTGTTTGTTCTTGTTGTCACTTATTGTATGTGGAGTAACTTCAGTGATTGTTCTGTTCTTTCTTGCACACCGGACTGGCTTTTCCAGTGATTTTATCCATGCCGGCAAAACCGATCTGGCACCCCCAATGCCAGATGGCTCTCGAGCTGTTATGACAACTAGCGATTCATGCATTGAATATGTAACATACGAAAAAAATCAGGTACCTCGGTAGTTTCTCTCCGTTCCTTATAGTATATTTCTCGATTCAAAATACGTTATTTTATGGTAAGAACATACCTTTACGCTACAAACGATAAAACTAAAGGGGAACTTCGTTATTGAGCGTCACTGAAACGTCATGACATCACTTCTGCTAACGGACATTAATTTCTCGCGCTTTGTGTACATACTCTACTACAAGAAAGAGTGCATTTCTGTTTGCTTTATTTATTTTATTTTTTTTTTATAAAATACGGTATGCAAAAAGAAAATCTGTCAGAATAAAATGCTTATATGTATACGCTATGCAAGAAAAAATATCAATGATGTGTTTAGAATCTATAGAAATATCCATCCCTCAGCCACCTGCGCATGGGCGGTAACTCGGCTAGCCTCGTTACCGCCCAATGCGCAGGTGCCCTTGGGACGGATATTTCTATCTGATTCTTAAACACATGACAGATATTATTAATCTGATTATTGCTTGGTTAACTACTGATTTATGTATTTCTGTATGTTTGTTTTAATGTAATTTAAATTATAGATTTCTACAGGGGTACAGCAGCATATCTTTTTACTTTGCATGTATGTTTGAAATGCATGTGATGATTGCCTGTTTTCAGTCCAGCTCTGCAAGAAACTGACAAGTATGTATGTTACTGAGGGAAACCAATGCATGCTTGCATAGTACTTAGTAGTTATAGGTAGTTCCAGTTTTGCTTGTTTTAGGAACTTGCCATTTTCATCATCAGTTATATATGCCATGTCTTAGAGGTGAAATGAGCCAATACTGATAATATGTTTAAGTTAAATTCATTTCACACTCTTTGATGTACCTTTGGGACAGAAGTATTGAATAAGGCGTGGGAACTATATATGTAATAGCAACACTTAAAACAGGGACAATCCATCTCTTTATTTTTTATTCATGTTCAGTTTACCTGAGTACAAATTGCACCCGCCTGAATACCAAGTGTTTATGGCCAGCTGTTGTGGTAACGCTTTGTCTGTCTTCCATTGTTGCCATGCCTCGAAAACAATTTTACCATTTACATTCTAGAGGTCACAGTTTTGGACTAGCCTTCATGAAACTTGGTCAGAATATGTACTTCAGCAAAATCATTTTTGTGTTTTTAACTGGCTTATGTGGGGTGGGGGAGGGCGGGGTGGGGTCAGTAGATCAGATCTAGGAAAAAACTTGTTTACAAGCAGTAAGCCATATTTTCTAGCAGATTGATATGAAATCTGGTGAGAATGTATCCCAGTATGAAATCTAGATCAAGTTTGAAACTAGGTTATTAGGGGTCAAGGAAAAAAGGTCACTAGGTCAAATAAAGGAAAAGCTTTGTTTGTAGGATGTAAGCCATATTTTCTAGCTGATTGATATGAAACCTAGTCAGAGTGTAAAACTATGCTATGAAATGTAAGTTAAGTTGTCATCTGGGATAAAAAAAACCAGGCCAAGCTAACCCTTGATCTGTATGAAACCTGGTCAGAACATTTTATGTCTATTCAATCTAGGTCTAACTGGAAACTAGGTCATCTGTGGTAAAAAACTAGACCACTGATTTAAATCAAAGAAAAACTATATTAACAGTCAAAAGGTCATATTTTCTACATGAGACTATATGAAACTTGGTCAGAATTTTGACATTTAATTTTCAAAAAGCCACACTGTTTGACGTAAAGAAATCTAGTCTTAGTATAAACTTGTGTCAGTTGAGGTCATAGACAGGGTCATTAAGTCAAATCATAATAAAAAATCTTGCTTACGTATTAGAGGCCACATTTTTATGCCCCCCTACGAAGAAGGAGGGGAATATTGTGGTGCAGATGTCGTCTGTCGGTCGATCTGTCAGTCGTTTGTAGACCAATCGGTTTCTGGATGATAACTCAAGAACGCTTGGGCCTAGGAGCATTAAAATTGATAGGGAGGTTGGTCATGACCAGCAGATGATCCCTATTGATTTTGAGGTCAGTAGGTCAAAGGTCAAAGTCACAGTGATCTGGAACAGTTAACGGTTTCCGGATGATAACCCACAAGAACGCTTTGGCCTAGAATCATGAAAGTTAATAGGGAGGTTGGTCATGACCAGCAAATGACCCCTATTGATTTTTAGGTCAGTAGATCAAAGGTCAAGGTCACAGTGACCTGAAACAGTTAAACCTTTTCTGGACAATAACTTAAGTACGCTTGGGCCTAGGATCATGAAACTTGATAGGGAGGTTTATCATGACCAGCGGATGACCCTATTGATTTTGAGGTTTGTAGGTCAAAGGTCACATTGACGCAGAACTGTAGAACTTTTTTTTGCCAAATAACTAGATAATGCTTTGGTTTAAGATCACATTTGATACAGAGGTCACTTATGACTGGTAAATGACCCATAATTATTGATTTAAGGTCAAAATGTCAAATGTCCATTACACAGTGACCAAATCATTTCTGTTCCTTGAGCAGTTACTGAAAGCATCAAAGGGCGGCATTTCGTGTTCTATGAGCTCTTGTATTTTTTGTCTCCATGAAACCTTGTCAGAATGTTTGTCTTATAAAGTGTAGGTCAGATTTGAAACTTCGTCATCTAGGGTCAAAAACTAGGGTACCAACCAGATTTGCATAAAGCCTGGCCAAAATCTAGGTCATATTAGATACTAGGTCATCTGTGTTAAGAACTAGGACAGTTTAATGATACAGGTGGCCCTCTTGTTTTACTTTGGGTTATATTTAAGAAATTGGGAGATATTTTAACTTTTGCTAACCTTTGTATGTGATTTGCTAACAATTTCAAGTGTCACTGAAAAAGTTGATTGATCAATCAATGAAATATCACAGTTGTTTTTTTGTTTGTTTTTGTACCAGCTGTTGACACACAGTTTTACAAAGACATGTAGCTTTCTGTTAATTGCATTTCTTTGTTTTCTGGGACGATCAGTTTGTAGAAAAATCGTACTTGTTTTTATTGTCACTCTTAATCTTAGGGTTAATGCGTATAGATACAGCTACTGTTTTCTCAAAAGATAAAATTGTTGATGAAAATATTGATGTCTGTATGAGATGTAACCTTTAGAGACATAAAGATGATGGAAATATTGATGTCTGTATGAGACATAACCTTTAGAGACATAAAGATGATTGAAATATTGATGTCTGTATGAGCTGTAACCTTTTTAGAGACATAAAGATGATGGAAATATTGATGTCTGTATGAGACTTAACTTTTAGAGACATAAAGATGATGAAAACATTGATGTCTGTATGAGACTTAACTTTTTTAGAGACATAAAGATGACGAAAATATTGATGTCTGTATGAGACATAACCTTTAGAGACATAAATTAGTTACCAAGTACATTTTGAAGTTTGACAGTTCTTGGGATGTTTCATATTGTGCACTGTTATTTGTATGTTGATATAACTTCTGGTCTTGATCATTGTTTTAATTATGTATGCCTGTGTTAAAAGAAAAGGGGTTATATTGTTTTGCACATTGTCCGCTTGATCAGTCAGTTTGTTTGTTTGTAAATTGATAGACCATTTGGTTTCTGATAAATAACTGAGACCACTAAGTCTTGTTCTCACAGTGGTTTCATAGGATGATTGTCTGTGGTCAGTAGATGACCCCTATTATTTTTAGGATCAAAGGTCAAGGTTACACTGGTATGAGACTGAAAATGGTTTCTGCTCAATAACTAAAGAAGGCTCTCTGCCTATTGTAGTCAAACTTCTTAGTGGATGTCAAAATGTGCTTAAAATGGGCCTAAAAGTTTGTGTCACACATATCTCAAGAAGTATTTTACCTAGAATAGTTAAACCTTTTAGGATTGTTGTAGGGCATGTGAAGTTTTGCACCTGGCTATTTGTTTGGGACTTCACTGAAAGTGGGAGAACCAGTGTCAGTAAGGGAAACTTCCCGTTCTTGAAGTCAACCACTGGGTTTTTCCCTACTTCCTGAACGGGAAACTTGATACTAAATATAGTAACTTGCTTCCCGTTTCTGACTTGTTAGCTCACCTGTCACATAGTGACAAGGTGAGCTTTTGTGATCACCCTTCGTCCGTGGTCTGTGCATCTGTGCGTGCGTGCGTCAACAATTTCTTGTCTGCACGATAGTGGTTTCATTTATGATTTTATTTTAACCAAACTTGCACACAACTTGTATCACCACAAGATCACGGTTCCTTTCTTTAACTGGCCAGATCCCATTATGGGTTCCAGAGTTATGGCCCCTGAAAAGGCCAAAATTAGCTATTTTGACCTTGTCTGCACAATAGCAGCTTTATTATGTCTCCCCCAGGAGACATATTGTTTTTGCCCTGTCCGTCCGTCCTTCCGTCCGTCCGTCCGTCCGTACGTACGTCCGTACGTACGTCACACTTCATTTCCGAGCAATAACTAGAGAACCATTTGACCTAGAACCTTCAAACTTCATAGGGTTGTAGGGCTGCTGGAGTAGACGACCCCTATTGTTTTTGGGGTCATTCCGTCAAAGGTCAAGGTCACAGGGGCCTGAACATTGAAAACCATTTCCGATCAATAACTAGAGAACCACTTAACCCAGAATGATGAAAGTTTATAGGATGATTGGTCATGCACAGTAGATGACCCCTAACGATTTTAGGGTCACTCTGTTAAAGGTCAAGGCCACAGGGGCCTGAGCATGGAAAACCATTTCCGATCAATAACTTGAGAACCTCTCGTCCCAGAATGTTGAAACTTCATAGGATGATTGGTCATGAAGAGTAGATGACCCCTATTGATTTTGGGGTCACTCCGTCAAAGGTCAAGGTCACAGGGGCCTGAACATTGAAAACCATTTCCGATCAATAACTAGAGAACCACTTGACCCAGAATGTTGAAACTTCATAGGATGATTGGTCATGAAGAGTAGATGACCCCTATTGATTTTGGGGTCACTCCGTCAAAGGTCAAGGTCACAGGGGCCTGAACATTGAAAACCATTTCCGATCAATAACTAGAGAACCACTTGAACCAGAATGTTGAAACTTCATAGGATGATTGATCATGAAGAGTAGATGACCCCTATCGATTTTGGGGTCACTCTGTGAAAGGTCAAGGTCACAGGGGCCCGAACATTGAAAACTATTTCCTGTCAGTAACTTGAGAACCACTTGACCCAGAATGATGAAACTTTATAGGATGATTGGTCATGCACAGTAGATGACCCCTAACGATTTTAGGGTCACTCTGTTAAAGGTCAAGGCCACAGGGGCCTGAACATGGAAAACCATTTCCAATCAATAACTTGAGAACCTCTCGACCCAGAATGTTGAAACTTCATAGGATGATTGTTCATGCAGAATAAATGACCCCTATTGTTTTTGGGGTCACTCCATTAAAGGTCAAGGTCACAGGGGCCTGAACATTGATAACCAGTTCCGATCAATAACTTGAGAACCACTTGACCCAGAATGTTGAAACTTCATAGGATGATTGAACATGCAGAGTAGATGACCCCTATTGATTTTGGGGTCAGTCTATCAAAGGTCAAGGTCACAGTGGCCTGTTCATGTAAAATCATTTTTTGGAAATAACTTGAGAACCACTTGACCTACAATGTTGAAACTTAATAGGATGATTGGACATGCAATGTAGATGACCCCTATTTATTTTGAGGTCACTTGATGAAAGGTCAAGGTCACAGGAGCCTGAACAGTGACTTTAGAACCACTAGGCCAAGAGTGTTGAAATTTAGCGTGATGACAGGACATGCCAAGTAGATGATCCCTATTGCAGCCAACCATCAGTGTCTCTTTGACTTTCGCTCCTGACCCCTATTGACTTCTTGCCTATAGGACTTTGCATTGGGGGAGACATGCGCTTTTTTACAAAAGCATTTTCTAGTTTATGATTTGGTTTTTACCAAACTGGCACACAACGTTTATCACCATAAGATCTTGGTTCCTTTCTTGAACTGGCCAGATTCCATTATGGGTTCCAGAGTTATGGCCCCTGAAATGGCCAGAATTAGCTATTTTGACCTTGTCTGCACAATAGCAGCTTCATTTATTATTTTATTTTAACCAAACTTGCACACAACTTGTATCACCATAAGATCTTGGTTCCTTTCTTGAACTGGCGAGATTCCATTATGGGTTCCAGAGTTATGGCCCCTGAAAGGGCCAGAATTAGCTATTTTGACCTTGTCTGCACAATAGCAGCTTCGTTTATGATTTGAATTTAATCAAACTTGCACAAAACTTGTGTCACCATAAGATCTCGTTTCCTTTCTTGAACCGGCCAGATCCCTTAAGGGGGTCCAGAGTTATGGCCCCTGAAAGGGCCAAAATTAGCTTTTTTGACCTTGTCTGTACAATAGCAGCTTCATTTATGACTTGATTTTAACCAAACTTGCACACAACTTGTATCACCACAAGATCTTTCTTCCTTTCTTGAACTGGCCAGATTCCAACATGGGTTCCAGAGTTATGGCCCCTTTAAGGTCCAGAATCGGCTATTTTGGCTTTTGCAGCCATATAGAGACTTCATTTATGGTTTTATTTGATACAAACTTCCAAAATATCTTCAACAACAATAAATCTTGGATTCCATGACAAATCAGATCCAGTCGTAGGTTCCAGAGTTATTTTATATCTGATTACCTCCCCTGATTGTAATCAAAATGGATTTATATCAGTAAGTACTTATAGGACTTATTTGAAATTTCATTATTGTTATTAGTTGGACTGAGACAATCAAGGTAGATAACTATGGACTGATTTTATGTCAAATTACCTTCCTTTATTTCAAATTAAAATGGGTATATCTGCGTAACTAATGAAGATACTGATCTGAAATTTCATTTATGCCAACAGATTTATTTGTCAGATCCTTCTTTTGTTCACTTACAATATTTTTTTTTTAATTACTTCCTTTTACGTTACTATAAATAGCTTATTTTAGTAACTTTTTTATTATTGGCCATAGGGAAAAACCGAGACCACTTTTCTGTGGTACAACATGGATGGTACCTCCAATTTTTAGGTGTATTTTGACATATCTATACCTTTTATAAATTGTTTTTTCTTTTTGGTTAAATTTCTTCCCTTAGTTGTTCCTGTCCTTTGGATTTAGATATTTTTTCTGAGGACCTTCTTGTCCTCAAGTGCAGTGATAACAGGTGAGCGATATAGGGCCATCATGACCCTCTTGTTTCATTCAAATGGCCCAGTGCATAAGAATATGCATGGTATCATTAAATAAAATACAACATTGTAAACTTGAGAAATATGTCTAAATTTCTACCGTTCAAATTGTTTTTAATTATCCTAATAAAAATTATATTCAACTTTGAAATTATTTAATTTCAAAATTTCCCAAATTGGAAACTTAACTTCCCGATCGGGCAGCTCATCATATAGATTTATATTGAATTGCTTGTCTTTTATAGAGTACTTAAGTTGCACAAATAATACTAATAAAACACTTCTTAAAATTGCCCTGCTTGATGACTGCTAAAACAAATTAACATTTCCAAATGCTTCAGCATTATTTTTGTGACAAATAGGCTGTTTATACTCGTACACATGCAGTTCTTGTTTTAAATGTTATGTTGCTTAAAATCATACGGGCACAAAACGATTTTATGCAATAGTATGCATCATTAAAAGCTTCATATGGACCTGTACAAAAACCTGAAAAAAAAAAAAAAGAATTTTCTGATTACTTCTGACTGAATGCAATTCAATGTAAATGTACATATCTGTGTTTCCCGATTTGGAAGTAATGTTTCCTGTTCGGGAAGGATTGAAATTAATAAATTAAAAAGTTAAATAAAATTTCTGTTATGACATTTAAAGAAAATCTGAACAGTAGAAATTTAGATAAAGTATCCGAGTTTAACTTGGCATATTTCATTTAACGACACCATGTATACTCTTATGCACTGGGCATTTCGATGGAAACAAGTCAAAAAATGATGATTTTGCTTCCTGAACGGGAAACAAGTTACTATATTTAGTAACAAGTTTCCCCTTCGGGAAGTAGGGAAAAACCATAAATTGATTTCCCGAACGGGAAGTTTCCCCTACTGAGTGTCCAATGGCATATTTAGCTCACAAAAAATTGTTCTATATATATTATACTAAATATTAGTTGAAGATAAAATTCTTGATACAACAGTTCTTTGTGATTTGTTTTGTTTTTCTTGCAAATGAAACCATTCAAAGTGTTTGGAGTAAATCATTTGTATAAGTTTGACTTTTTATATCTCTGACCAATGTTACTTACATCCATCAGTGCAGTGAAGTTTGTGTTATATTCTGTATGGTTAAACGTCTGGGACATTCTGACCACATTATTATGTTTGCATGGGGATTTTTAACACACTATGTAGACTCATTCTGCACAGAGAAGTATGTCACATGAATATCAAAGTCCCCTTTCCATGCCTAAATATATGGATTGATTTTGAAATAGTTTAGTACTAATGATCAGTGAAAGGCAATATGGTAAGCATGACCTTGATACTTGTCTTCAAGGTCAAAGATACAAAGAGAGGTCAAAGACATTAAGCTCTTTGCTGTAACTGCTTTTTAGTATGTTTAATATAGCAGTATTTTATGTTGATTTATGAACAATTGCTTAATTGTGATACCAGCTTTAATTGATTGCAAGGACATTTGAACATAGCTACCATTGTCATGTGACACTGGCAGACAATTGTTTGGTAATACCTTTTTAGATTTGACTGCTACTTTTTGTTCACAGTGCTAAAGATTGTTCAAAAATATAATTATTATAGCTGTAGATAATATTAGAATATAAAATTACAAAATGTCTATGTTCTAAATTATGTTAGCTTAAGTATATATCTATTTGTCAGTTTATTTTATGTTAATTGATGGAATACTGTGTTTTATCATTGTCTGCTGATATGGCTTTGGTGATCCCCTTACTCTTATCTTTGGTGTAAAGGTGTAGTCACATTATATAGTATATTTTTTATTCAGATAATGTTTTTGGAGGAAAATGGTATTATGCCCCCGAAGGGAGGCATATTGTTTTTGAACCGTCTGTCTGTCGGTCTGTCAGTCTGTCGGTCTGTCCGCAATTTTCGTGTCCGGTTCATATCTTTGTCATCCATGGATGGATTTTCAAATAACTTGGCATGAATATGTACCACAGTAAGACGACATGTCGCGCGCAAGACCCAGGTCCGTAGCTCAAAGGTCAAGGTCAAACTTAGACGTTAAAGGTCATTTTTCATGATAGTGCATTCGTGTCCGGTCCATATCTTTGTCATCCATGGATGGATTTTCAAATAACTTGGCATGAATGTGTACCACAGTAAGACGACGTGTCGCGCGCAAGACCCAGGTCCGTAGCTCAAAGGTCAAGGTCACACTTAGATGTTAAAGGTCGTTTTTCATGATAGTGCATTCATGTCCGGTCCATATCTTTGTCATCCATGGATGGATTTTCAAATAACTTGGCATGAATGTGTACCACAGTAAGACGACGTGTCACGCGCAAGACCCGGGTCCGTAGCTCAAAGGCAGGGGTCACGCTGTCGATCGCCACTTGAGCCATTTGCGACAAAAAATTAAAAGTGGCTCCGAAGTTTTCTAACAGGCGAAAATGGCCCGAAGCTATGTCTGTCTGCAAAGCTACGAATATTGCCAGTTTTACGAACCAAAAGGTGTGAAAAAGCGATAATCTGTGTAGACAAACAAGATCCGTTATTGAGAAAGGGAGGGAGACAATTTGCAAATTTTTTATTTCATCAGGCAGTTAATTCACGATTATTAGATTATTGAATAACAAACTGGATAATTTTAAATTATAATCATCATTTTGTGCGCTTGATACGATTTTATTAGCAATCGGCCGTTAGACGATCTATAGCAAATTTTCTATGATTGCGGAGGGTTAGTTTTGGGCAAAAACAAATAAAAAATGCTTTAGATAAGCAGAAATTGTAAGTTTTGAATAGCTATGATGAAAGAAAAGCAATGAAACATTGGTATTTTATCAAATATTTAATTCTAACTTACGTTTTCCGTATTTGTCACCAGTTTTCGCGACCGTGATTTTCGGATATTTCTGTCATTTCTGACGAGATTTTTTAGTGCAATCTTAATAAAAAGCCGATAAAAAGTCTACATTTAAGAAAAATGTGACAACTGTTGCAAAAAGAGCACTTATTTTGAAGTATTTTTCTAGAATAAAACCTGCAAAGGCATCGAACCCCACCCACTTATAGGCAATGTGCAAAATAAGACACTGCTTAAACAATTTTTTAGCTCACCTGTCACAAAGTGAAAAGGTGAGCTTTTGTGATCGCGCGGTGTCCGTCGTCCGTCGTCCGTGCGTGCGTGCGTCCGTCCGTAAACTTTTGCTTGTGACCACTCTAGAGGTCACATTTTTTATGGGATCTTTATGAAAGTTGGTCAGAATGTTCATCTTGATGATATCTAGGTCAAGTTCGAAACTGGGTCACATGCCTTCAAAAACTAGGTCAGTAGGTCTAAAAATAGAAAAACCTTGTGACCTCTCTAGAGGCCATATATATCACAAGATCTTCATGAAAATTGGTCAGAATGTTCACCTTGATGATATCTAGGTCAAGTTCGAAACTGGGTCACGTGGGGTCAAAAACTAGGTCAGTAGGTGTAAAAATAGAAAAACCTTGTGACCTCTCTAGAGGCCAAATTTTTCATGAGATCTTCATGAATATTGGTCAGAATGTTCACCTTGATGATATCTAGGTCAAGTTCGAAACTGGGTCACGTGGGGTCAAAAACTAGGTCATTAGGTCTAAAAATAGTAAAACCTTGTGACCTCTCTAGAGGCCATATTTCTCATTGGATCTTCATGAAAATTGTTCAGAATGTTCACCTCGATGATATCTAGGTCAAGTTCGAAACTGGGTCACGTGAGGTTAAAAACTAGGTCAGTAGATCTAAAAATAGAAAAACCTTGTGACCTCTCTAGAGGCCATATTTTTCATGAGATCTTCATGAATATTGGTCAGAATGTTCACCTTGATGATATCTAGGTCAAGTTCGAAACTGGGTCACGTGGGGTTAAAAACTAGGTCAGTAGGTCTAAAAATAGAAAAACCTTGTGACCTCTCTAGAGGTCATATTTTTCATGAGATCTTCATGAATATTGGTCAGAATGTTCACCTTGATGATATCTAGGTCAAGTTTGAAACTGGGTCATGTGGGATTAAAAACTAGGTCAGTAGGTCTAAAAATAGAAAAACCTTGTGACCTCTCTAGAGGCCATATTTCTCAATGGATCTTCATGAAAATTGGTCAGAATGTTCACCTTGATGACATCTAGGTCAAGTTTGAAACTTGGTCATGTGCAGTCAAAAACTAGGTCAGTAGATCTAAAAATAGAAAAACCTTGTGACCTCTCTAGAGATCATATTTTTCAATGGATCTTCATGAAAATTGGTCAGAATGTTTACCTTGATGATATCTAGGTTAATTTTGAAACTGGGTCACGTGAGGTTAAAAACTAGGTCAGTAGATCTAAAAATAGAAAAACCTTGTGACCTCTCTAGAGGCCATATTTTTCATGAGATCTTCATGAATTTTGGCCAGAATGTTCACCTTGATGATATCTAGGTCAGGTTCGAAACTGGGTCACGTGGGGTCAAAAACTAGGTCAGTAGATCTAAAAATAGAAAAACATTGTGACCTCTCTAGAGGCCATATTTTTCATGAGATCTTCATGAATGTTGGTCAGAATGTTCACCTTGATGATATCTAGGTCAGGTTCGAAACTGGGTCACGTGGGGTCAGAAACTAGGTCAGTAGGTCTAAAAATAGAAAAACCTTGTGACCTCTCTAGAGGCCATATTTCTCAATGGATCTTCATGAAAATTGTTGAGAATGTTCAGTTTGATGATATCTAGGTCAGGTTCGTAACTGGGTCATGTGCGGTCTAAAACTAGGGCAGTACATCGAAAAATAGAAAAACCTTGTGACCTCTCTAGAGGCCATATTTTTTACAAGATCTTCATGTAAATTTGTGAGAATGTGCATCTTGATGATATCTAGGTCAAGTTTAAAAGTGGGTCACGTGCCTTCAAAAACTAGGTCATTAGGTCAAATAATAGAAAAACCTTGTGACCTCTCTAGAGGCCATATTTTTCAATGGATTTTCATGAAAATTGGTCAGAATTTTTTATCTTGATGATATCTAGGTCATGTGCTCAAAAACCAGGTCACTATGTCAAATAATAGAAATAACGACGTCATACTCAGTTCAACACTGAGTCATGTGGGGATAGGTGAGCGATTCAGGACCATCATGGTCCTCTTGTTTCTTTTTTGACATCTTTATTTTAAATGTGATTTTCAGAATTTTTTATTAAATGGCAGATGTTTATAAAAATGATTATTTTAGAAGTTAACAAAAATTGATATTCTAAATAGCTTTTTAAAGGGTTATTAGGAAATATGTATCCTGACTTAAATGAATATAAATCTTTACATGTCAAAGGCTAAATGAGCCACGCCATGAGAAAACCAACATAGTGCGTTTGTGACCAGCATGGATCGATAATAACTACATTAATTTCTTGAGTGGTTTGAGTACTTTGGTACATATAATGTAGTCTTACAAGAATGTCAATGCTAAGCGCTTCGCCGTTGTTGGCCTCATAATTTTATCTTCGGAAAAAGCAGTGGCTCAGAGAAAAAAATTCCCAGTGTGACCTCTGCAAAGGTCAAGGTCACACTTAGACGTTAAAGGTCATATTTCATGATAGTGCATTGATGGGCGTGTCCGGTCCATATCTTTGTCATTCATGCATGGATTTTAAAATTATTGGACATGAATGTGTACCACAGTAAGACGACGTGTCGCGCGCAAGACCCAGGTCCGTAAGTCAAAGGTCCTAAACTCTAACATCGGCCATAACTATTCATTCAAAGTTCCATCGGGGGCATGTGTTATCCTATGGAGACAGCTCTTGTTTTTAGCTCGACTATTCGAAGAATAGTCTAGCTATTCTACTCACCCTGGCGTCGGCGTCGGCGTCGGCGTCACACCTTGGTTAAGTTTTTGCATGCAAGTACATACAGCTATCATTTAAAGGCATATAGCTTTGAAACTTATTTATTCTTTTTCTAGGTCAATTACCAACCTCTCTGGGTCAAGTCCCATAACTCTGACATGTATTTTGAGCAAATTATGCCCCCTTTTGGACTTAGAAAATTTTGGTTAAAGTTTTACATGCAAGTTACTATCTCCAAAACTAATGCAGATATTGAATTGAAACTTCACATGTGTCTTCGGGTTATAAAACTAGTTGATAGCACCAAGTCCCATAACTCTGACCTTCATTTTGGCCAAATTATGCCCCCTTTTGGACTTAGAAAATTCTGGTTAAAGTTTTGCGTGCAAGTACATACAGCTATTACTAAAAGGCATATAGATTTGAAACTTATTTTTTCTTTTTCTAGATCAATTACCTACCTCACTGGGTCAAGCCCCATAACTCTGACATGTATTTTGGCCAAATTATGCCCCTTTTGGACTTAGAAAATTCTGGTTAAAGTTTTGCGTGCAAGTACATACAGCTATTACTAAAAGGCATATAGATTTGAAACTTATTTTTTCTTTTTCTAGATCAATTACCTACCTCACTGGGTCAAGTCCCTTAACTCTGACATATATTTTGAGCAAATTATGCCCCTTTTGGACTTAGAAAATTCTGGTTAAAGTTTTACATGCAAGTTACTATCTCCAAAACTAATGCAGATATTGAATTGAAACTTCACATGTGTCTTCGGGGTTATAAAACTAGTTGATAGCACCAAGTCCCATAACTCTGACCTTCATTTTGGCCAAATTATGCCCCCTTTTGGACTTAGAAAATTCTGGTTAAAGTTTTGCGTGCAAGTATACAGTATTACTAAAAGGCAATAGCTTTGAAACTTATTTATTCTTTTTCAAGGTCAAATTACCAACCTCATGGGTCAAGTCCATAACTCTTACATGTATTTTGAGCAAATTATGCCCCCTTTTGGACTTAGAAAATTCTGGTTAAAGTTTACATGCAAGTACTATCCCAAAACTAAAAGATAATTGAAACTTATTTTCTTGGTTATAAGACTATTAAACTTCAAGTCCATAACTCTAAATGTATTTTGGCAAATTATGCCCCTTTGGACTTGAAAATCTGTTAAATTTAACATCTAGTTGATAACATTTCAAATTTCCTCTGTCAAACTCTGATATGTATTTTGGTCAATTTGCCTTCGAACTTAACCTTTGAATTAACTTGTAATAATTCTGCTCTTGACATATTCGAATAGTGACTTGCGCTTGGACCTTTGTTTATTATTTGGTAGATAGTTTTGTTTATTTAGTATTTAAATGAAAAGGAACTTTACACCATGTTTGTCTTTTTAACATCACAAGACATCTGATGCCATTTCTGTTTGTGTGCTTCAGATCTACATTTACAGAGAAATGAAATTAAAATCCTAAGACCAGAGTTATCACCATTTTGAAAAATGTATTTAGGGCCAAATTGTCTAGGACTCATGAAACTTTATGGGAATGTTGTTCAGCATTCCAATGACTATCACCCCCAACACAGGGTAACATGACAGACTACTTAGTTTTGCATTATCAACACTTAATATATGACCATACTATATAACAAGAAGTAGGAACACTAGAATCTTGTGAACAAACATCTATTTCAATATGACGTAGTAAAAAAAAAACAAAAGAAAACAGTGAAACCACACATCCTTACCTGTTTTCTTTGCCATATTTTTCTAAGTATTTTCTGAAGTTTGGAAATTAGGGTTTAATCAGTTTCTAAATTGTAGAAAAAAATTGTTCTAAACATGAAAAACTACCGTCAAGTCAGTGTTGTATGCTGTGAAGAGATTGTATTTATTTCATTTTCACATGCAATATTGTCTTAAATTGATTATTGATTTAAAAGAAAGAAACATTGCCTTATCACTTATATTCTGTAACATTTTGAGCTTGTCTAAAAAAATATGTACCAAGGTATTGTTGTTAAATGATTGTCAGTACACTTTTGGCATGGGTTAAGATTCTAAATGGGCTAGAGCTTTGAAACTTTGTACATAATTTATTATGTTCATCATTACGTTAGTATATAGGCCAAGAATGTAACAAGAATCGTAACTCTTACATGTTGTCGAAATTATTGATCATCTTGTATTTCTATGTTAAAATATTTGTTTCCTTTAACTTGAATACTAAGAAGCTTTGTATACATTTTATGATTTCCAAAACAGAAAAATTTAGTCAAGTACTGTAGCTGAGACTTTCACATTTCGTTGGAAATGGTGGTCTTTTTTAACTTAACTCATGTTTCGTGGTAAAGATTTCTGTTTAGATCCACTTTTCATGACAAATGAAAGAGTTGTAGGACTGATAATATATTCAGTAAGTTAATAAATTGGCCAATAACCATAACTCTTGTCTGTCATATTACCTGATGTGAATCCCTCATAAAATGACTTTAATCATCTGTGTGCTGTGCTGTTGTTTATTCCTTCAGTATATTATAGGTTAGAGGGGATGAGGCTTCTAATTTTGTCCATATTTACCAAAAGTAGTTAAGAAAATTATCACCCTGCTGTTAGGTTTATGGACTGTAAATCAGTGCTATTAACAGGACAATTATAGGATGAGCATTGATTTGTTGTTGTCTTCTGATACTGCCTAACTGTAAACATGTGTGCCTAACTGTTTAATGTTGCCTAACTATTGATCAGTATTGGTTTTGTAGAGAAGTTGTCATTGATTTTGTGATCCTTGCAGAAAACAGATACGAGCGGCTCTCAATCAGCAGACAGCTCAACAGTTTAAACAATACGCAGAACAACAGTGTCCGGGAAATATCAAACAGGTTGGATTTTTTATTTCTTTTGTCTTTTGTTAATATTTCAGGTATGCATATGTACTAAAATTTAGGTTTACTTATTTGAGTCTTTGCTTAAATAGATATGATACCACTGTGTGTATCAATTGATTATTGCTATCAAGTAAAGGTAATTCACTTAGCTAAATGTCATATTTGACACAAAACATTGTATCGGAATTTGCTGTATTGTCATGGAAAAATATGAATAAAAGACAGCTGGTGTCACTGTAATGCAAATCCATTAGCTGATGTACTTTTTGTGCCCCCCCCCCATGAGTGGTGGGGGCATATAGATTTGGTCTTGTCCGTGCGTCCGTCTGTGTGTCCGTCCGTCCGAAGTTCGTGACGCGCCTAGCTCGAAAAGTATTTGATATAAATTGATGAAACCTTGCATGAGTCTTTATCATGATATGAACTTGCGCACCTCCTACTTTTCATCTGGCTCCGCCCCCTATTTTCAGAGTTATGGCCCCTGAAATAGTCAAAAATGCACATTTTCACCTTGTGACACGCCTAGCTCAAAAAGTATTTGATATAGATTCATGAAACCTTGCATGAGTCTTAATCATGATATGAACTTGCGCACCTCCTATTTTTCATTTGGCTCCGCCCCCTATTTTCAGAGTTATGGCCCCTGAAATAGTCAAAAATGCAAATTTTTACCTTGTGACATGCCTAGCTCAAAAAGTATTTGATATAGATTCATGAAACCTTGCATGAGTCTTAATCATGATATGAAGTTGTGCACCTCCTATTTTTCGTCTGGCTCCTCCCCCTATTTTCAGAGTTATGGCCCCTGAAATAGTCAAAAATGCACATTTTCACCTTGTGACATGCCTAGCTCAAAAAGTATTTGATATAAATTCATGAAACCTTGCATGAGTCTTAATCATGATGTGAATTTACGCACCTCCTATTTTTCATTTGGGTCTGCCCCCTATTTTTAGAGTTATGGCCCCTGAAATAGTCAAAAATGTACATTTTCACTTTGTGACGCACCTAGCTCAAAAAGTATTTAATATAAATGGTTGAAAACTTGCATAAGTCTTAATCATGATATAAACTTGCACACCTCTAATTTTTTGGCTGGCTCCACCCCCTATTTTTAAAGTTATGGCCCCTGAAATAGCAAAAAATTGCACTTTTTCACCTAATTATGTGCCTAGCTCAAAAAGTATTTAATGTAAATTCAGAAAACCTTGCTGGAGTCTTTATTGTGATGTGACCTTGCACACTTGGCATTCTTCTTAAGAATCTTAGCTCTTATTACAGAGTTATGGCCCTTGAAATAGGCAAAATAGTGGATTCTTTGTTTGTGATGCACATAGCTCAAAAAGTATATGGCCTAGAATAATGAATCCTTTTCATAAAATGTTTGTTGAGGCTATACCCTCAAACTGAGACTACAAACATTTGAATTATTGCCCCTAATTTGTGACAAATGTACCAGTGGGGGGCACACCCTGTGTCCTACAGACACATTCTAGTTTTACCATAATTTCATTTCATAAGGATATTTGTTATTCTGATCTGTTTCTCAGAAACTATGGATATTAAATATGTATTAGACCCCTGAAGTACAGTTTTGTCCAGATCACACTGGATAAAACCTCAGTTGCTTTTCTAGAGTAGAACTGTGCATTTGCCAAACATACTTGGCATTTTATTGTTCTAGAAATATTTACTTTCGGAATAAATCTCTAACGTTTCTTCAAACTTTTTTTTTTTAATTTGTTTATTCTCCAACTCACTATATTTATACGAGAACCTACCTCGCTTATACAGGGATCATCCTACAAGGCGATTTGAGCGATATTGTCGCTGTAAAGTCGGCTACTTCGCCTAATTATCGCCTCCAGGCGAAATCTGAATCGCCGAGTTTTTCTGAGTGTTGTAATCTGTTTATTTAAAGTTGTAATGTTTTACAACTTGCTGCATATTCTAGATTAAATTACCGATAAATCCATAGTCAACCCCGCCTACTCGGCTGTCAAACTTCAGCCAATCGTATCGTTAATATCCCACAGTGTTAATAATATGTAAGCCACCGCCATTTTGAAAGTTTTCAATCGGCGTGTAAAAAGCTGATAAACTTAACGAGTGCATGATCTTATGCATCAGTTGTATATTATTTATTGATTTTATTAAAACTTACTTCAAAAAATATTTCAAATACGGCCAATTTCTGTTAATGAATTGCCTGGGCGCTGTTGATAAAAAAAATACGATTCCGCGGACGTCTCAACTGCCGTTCAAAATTATTGTAAAAAGATCGCCAATATCTACGAGTTCGGTATTATTTTGATGAAGATAATAAATATACCAATTAGATGTATAAATCTGAACAAGTTGATGCAAGAATCAGGCATTATTAAAGCACAAGAATCGAAACATGAATGAAAATTTTCATGGCATTTCGATTGTGCACCTGATAAACTTACGAGTTTCGGACCTGTAAATTTCGGATAAAAATTTTAAGGCGACTTTTTCATAGCTAAGTTAATACTTTATTTAGAAATTCATGAAAACAATAATGCAATAATCAATTTCCTTAAATAATTATTGTTTATAAGTTATAGCAAGACCCACAGAAAGTGGAAATATATAATTATAGGCAGGAAACTGAATACTTTGTTGAATCTTCTCCTTAAATTCCTCGATTTCTCCCTAAATTCTGCGGGGAGAGAAGTCACTTCTCCCTAAAATTTTGATCTAGGATGATCCCTGTTATAGTGATTACAAATTGTCCCAGAAATTTTCTTTTTTCTGGGTACTCCAGAATCTACCTTGATTTATCTAAAGTGCATTTATTTTAAGTGCATTTGCATACAAGCCATTTTTAGGCTTGCTCTAGAAATTTACTCTAGAGCGAAGGAACCTACCCTTCAGAATTATATAAACCTTATGCAACACTAGCGTAAATAGTTACATGCACTTACACCTATAAAACTAATTGTAGAAAAGGCTATAATAAATCGGAACCCACATAAAGTACAGATATTTGATATATACTTAAAATATCTCATACAACTTAGGATTCAGATTTTATAGCAACTGAAGAAGACCTTCGGGTCGAAAGCGCTTTTGTGTCAGGATATTGTTTTCTAGGGAAAAGCAGTCAATCCTACTTGATTTTTAAGTGTAGAAACTAACCCAGGCTGGGGGTGTATGGTACACTTTTTACTGACTTTAAACCGCAAATATATTTAAAACTCATTCAGTGAGAACCAGCTTGTCTTATACGATTAATAATACATCATATTCTACCCATATAGCTCTTTAGCTAGGGACTACGTGTGAGTGGTATGTCTAATTTTAATCACACACGTAAAACACTTGGGGTGAGATTAAACCCCGTGGGGCAACCCCAAACTGGGCACGGGACCCTCATGAGGCATTTTGAACTACCAACTGTGGTTGGACACTCGCAAACCCCCATACTATGTTCACAGGAAAACTGTGTCCCCAGTCCTGAGCACCATTCTGTCCTTTGTTCACAGAAAATTTATGTCATAGTTCAGAGGACAATACTGTCCTTTGTTCGCAGAAAACCTGTGTCCCCAGTCTTGTGGACTATACAATCCTTAGTTCAAAGAAAAACTTGTCCCAGTCCAGAGCACTATATTGTCATTAGTTTACAGAAATTCTGTGTCATAGTCCAGAGCACTATACTGTCCTTAGTTCAAAGAAAAACTTTGTCCCAGTCCAGCTTACCATTATGTCCTTAGTTCACATAGTTGATAATGTCATAGTTCAGAGGACAATACTGTCCTTAGTTCACAGAAAACCTGTGTCCCCAGTCCAGTGGACAATACTGTCCTTCACAGAAAATCTGTGTCCAAGTCCAGGGAACCATACTGTCCTTAGTTCACAGAAAAACTGTGTCCCAAGTCGAAAGAACAATGCTGTCCTTAGTTCACAGAAAAACTGTGTCCCCAGTCCAGTGAACCATACTGTCCTTAGTTCACAGAAAAACTGTGCCCCAGTTCAGTGAACCATACTGTCCTTAGTTCACAGAAAAACTGTGTCCCCAGTCCAGTGAACCATACTGTCCTTAGTTTACAGAAAATCTGTGTCCAAGTTCAGTGAACCATACTGTCCTTAGTTCACAGAAAAACTGTGTCCCAGTCCAGAGAACCATGCTGTCCTTAGTTCACAGAAAAACTGTGTCCCAGTCCAGAGAACCATGTTGTCCTTAGTTCACAGAAAAACTGTGTCCCCAGTCCAGTGAACCATACTGTCCTTAGTTCACAGAAAATCTGTGTCCCCATTCCAGAGCACTATACTGTCCAAAGTTCACAGAAAATCTGTGTCCCAGTCCAGAGGACCATCCGGAATTTGTAGAAAATTCTGTCTCGAGTCCAGAGAACCATCATGTGTCCTTAGTCCACAGTTCATGAAGTCTCTCTTTTTCTAGGCACTGTACTTTCCCAAATCTGAATTTATTCAAAATACTCAATAATTTCTGATATGAATTTCCGGAGAGAACTTTGTATTAGCTGGCTGTATGATTTGTGAAAAATGGCCATAGGTGGGACATTGGTATTAAACTGTTAAAAATTTCTTGTTATATAGAAATTTTGTGAAAGTTTTGCTTGTAAGCATGTTTATCAGAAATTGCTTGATCAGGTATTTTCAAACACAGGATTAGTTTCGTAACTCGTAATAAAAATAGTGGCCCTTTTCATCTGAGAAGTTCTGGTAAAGTTTTGGTGTTAGTAGGTTCGACCTAAGAGCCCCATTTACTGGCTGTGTTTATTGGCAGACATTTACTGAACCTGTCTGTTGGCAAATTACAGTCAACATTGTATTAAGAGACCACTCAAGGGACTGCTAAGAAGTGGTCTCTTAATGGAATGGTCTCTTAATGAATTTCAGTCAGATGGAAAAAAAGTTATTTTTAACTGTTAATGTAACTGTATTTATTATGAACGTACATGTATGGTTTAAAAATCTGTTTTAACATCGTGAACACTTTTCTAAGTCCATAAGCCTTGAAAATTATGGCTAGATTGTTTGTCAGTTCGACTGATACAAAGGTTAATTGCATTTAGTCACGTAAAAAAAAGTACTCGCTAATTACACAGATGAAGAAATGCCCGGTAGAATTTTGGTACCCGGTCGCTTAATAGATACTTTTGTCGAATAGTTTACCTGTCGGGACTACATTAATGTGGTGGCTAGTCGTTTAATAAAAAAGTCGTTTAATGGAATGAATTTATGTACTGAAAACGTTCCGGAGGGATTTTGACCGGTCGTTTAAGACAAAAATCGCTTAATAGAGGTGGTCGCAAGTACGATGTCGACTGTATATGGATCACACAATTCCAGACAAAATAGGCTTCTACTTTTGGATATTTAGGATGGGAAAATTAGTTAAATCATGAGAATGACTTGGTAGCTGTCTGTTTGAAGAGATTGCCACTAGGTTTACATACCATTTAAGTTTATAAATGGAAAATTGTCAAGTAATTCAATGTTGTTTGAGGTATAATAAGGACCACACAGATTAATCTTTTAGACACCAAGCAGTCACCAAAATTAGATAAACAATCCAAGATGTACTCTAAAATTATAAAAGAAGGCCATAAGTATATTGTTAAGTGTTGAACAGAACTGACTATTGGAAGGTCAATGGTAATAGCAATGGGTCGGCTGTATTCAAATATGCCTTGGATTATTAACTTGAAAGTGGGTGTCAGCAGACTTGTTTCTTTCTGAAATTTTACAAACAGCTCTTTGTTGTTGTTTTTTAACCATGTCTCTTTTGCTGTCCAAGGTGAATTTTAGGGATTTTGGTAGCATTTGTTTAAATGCCCTCAGAAGTTTAATTTGTAGCTGTGTTCACTCTTTATGACAGTTCCTTTTTAATAAATTAAAAAAAAATATGGAAAAAATGCCTACCTATCTACCCTATTTTTTAGAGTGGGGTGGAGGGGTGGAGGGGGGTTGTATTGTTTCTAACATTGTAGTAATGCAGTACTTTTAGTGCACACTGCCTGGATGTATTGCTGTACTTAGATGCAATTTTTGATATGCTATTGGAACACATGAGAACATAAACTGACAAAGTCAGATCATGACAGGAAATAAAGTGACTGCCTCAAGTATGTGAATCCACCACTATCAGCTCATATGTTATGAGAAATATATGACAAAGTTATGCACATACTTTGGGTAACATAGAGATATTTTACATTGCACTATAAACTGTTAGCGGTAGTTTGTTATTTTTGAATAACCCTGGTGCAGATGGTGTTCATAGTCCATCTGTTTCCATGATCAAGAAAAGTTTTTCAAATTATTGACTGCTTCAGAAATCGGACAGCTAGTCATGATTTAATTAACTTCTGTCTGAAGTGTGCTGAACTTTTTCAATAGTTGTAATGTCTATTTAAATAGAGAACTTTGAAGTTGAAAGTGCAGTGAACATTGACTTGTGGCCATAAACATCAGACTTTCACCCTACAACTCTTTGAAGCTTCTCTGAAATGCTATAATACTGAGCATAAATTCTATCTTCACTAGTTTTCACTGCATTTTTACCTTGCCTGTTTTTCAAAATAGTAGAGCTGTAACAGTTGCTGTCACCCTTTTGTCCCAAATCACAGAAGTTTTGCATGTAAGCAAGTTCCTCTACAACTACTGGGCCTACACACATATGTATTCAGCATCATTAGATGATTTCACAGGACAAGTTACCTAACTAGCTTTTATTGGAACACTGGAGGGGACTATAGGAATGCCCTCTGTCCTTCTGTCTAACCATATGTAAGACATGGTTTGGAGTATATAAATTAAACATAGTAGAACTGCTGTAGAGAATACCACCCTCCAAGTTTCAGTCAGATTGTCTGAGTAAGACAAGTTTTATGTGTGTATATTTCATAGATAGTGTTCTTATTCCATTTTCTGACTGACTGGCGGCAGTCATTTCTCAGACATGGTTTAATGGATTTCAATAAAACATTGTAGGAATGTTAACTGCTATAGGTAAATGGGTCCCCACAAGTTTCAGTCAGATTGGTTATGGAAGACAAGTATTATTGCCCCTTGTTATTCAAATCACTCTGCGTCCGTGGTCCGTCGTCCTTTCGTTCGTCCGTCCGTCCTTCCGTTAACAATTTCTCGTTATCGCATCTCCTCAGAAACTACCAGGAGGATTTTGACCAAACTTTGTCAGAATGATGTATTGGTACCCTAGTTGTGTCCCCCTGAAAATCAGACTGGTTCAACAATTTTTTAGTAAGTTATGGCCCTTTGTTTACTTCCATAATTTACATAGATTTATATAGGGAAAAACTTTAAAAATCTTCTTGTCCAAAACCACAGAGCCTAGGGCTTTGATATTTGGTATGAAGCATCATCTAGTGGTCCTCTACCAAGATGATTCAAATTATTTCCTTGGGGTCTAATATGGCCCCGCCCGGGGGGTCACATGGTTTATATAGACTTGTATAGGGAAAAACTTTGAAAAACCTCTTGTCCAAAACCACAGGGCCTAGGGCTTTGATATTTGTAATGTAGCATCATCTAGTGGTTCTCTACCAAGTTTGTTAAAATTATCCCCCTATGGTCAAATATGGCCCCGCCCTTGGGGTCACATGGTTCATATAGACTTATATAGGGAAAAGCTTTTAAAAACTTCTTGTCAATAACCTACAACATTCAAATTTGGACCACATGTATGGTTTTGAGTGGCAAGATGAACCTTGACATGAGTTGACCTTTATTTTGACCTAATGACCACCTACTTTCACATTTCTGTAGCTACAACCTTCAAATTTGGACCACATGCATAGTTTTGTGCACTGAAAAAACTTTGACCTTGACATTGACCTAGTGACCTACTTCCACATTTTTGAAGGTACAGGCTTCAAATTTGGACCACATGCATAGTTTCGTGTTCTGAAATGAAATTTGATCTTGATTTTGACCCAGTGACCTACTTTCACATTTCTCAAGCTACAGCCTTGAAATTAGGACCACATACATGGTTTTATATACCGAAATAAACTTTGACCTTTACATTGACCTGGTGACCTACTTTCACATTTTTGAAGGTACAGGCTTCAAATTTGGACCACATGCATAGTTCTGTATTCCGAAATAAAATTTGACCTTGATTTTGACCTAGTGACCTACTTTCACATTTCTCAAGCTACAGCCTTCAAATTTGGACCACATGCATAGTTCTGTATTCCAAAATATAATTTGACTTTGATTTTGACCTAGTGACCTACTTTCACATTTCTCAAGCTACAGCCTTCAAATTTGGACCACATGCATGGTTTTGTGTACCGAAACAAACGTTGACCTTTACATTGACCTAGTGACCTACTTTCAAATTTTTGAAGGTATAGGCTTCAAATTTGGACCATATGCATAGTTTTGTATTCCGAAATAAAATTTGACCTTGATTTTGACCTAGTGACCTACTTTCACATTTCTCAAGCTACAGCCTTCAAATTTGGACCACTTGCATAGTTTTGTGTACGGAAATGAACTTCAACCTTAAGATTGACCTAGTGACCTACTTTCAAATTTGTGTAGCTACAGGCTTCAAATTTAGACCACATGCATAGGATTGTGTACCGAAACAAACTGACCTTGACATTGACCTAGTGACCTACTTTCACATTTTTGAAGGTACATGCTTCAAATTTGGACCACATGCATAGATTTGTGTTCTGAAGTGAAATTTGACCTTGATTTTGACCTAGTGACCTACTTTCACATTTCTCAAGCTACAGCCTTCAAATTTGGACCACTTGCATAGTTTTGTGTACCGAAATAAACTTTGACCTTAAGATTGACCTAGTGACCTACTTTCAAATTTCTCAAACTACAGCCTTCAGACTTGATGCACATGCATAGTTTTGTGTACAAAGAACTTTGTCCTTGAAATTGATCTAGTGACCTACTTTCACATTTCTCAAACTACAGCCTTCAAACTTGATGCACATGCATAGTTTAGTGTACAAAGAACTTTGTCCTTGAAATTGATCTAGTGACCTACTTTCACATTTCTCAGGCTACAGCTTTCGAATTTAGACCACATGCACAGTGTTGTGTACGGAAATGAAATTTGACCTTGAGCTAGTCGGTAAGTCTTGAAATTTGGAACACACAAAAATGGCACATTGGTGGGCGCAAAGATCACTCTGTGATCTCTTGTAAATTATAGATATATAATGTTTTTATTCCACTTCCTGTCTTTTTGAGTGGTATCTCAGACATGAAACTGCATGGCATAAAAGACTACCGTAAAGTCCTTGCAGTCATGGCATAAAAGACTACTGTAAGCCCTTGTAGTCATGGCATAAAAGACTACACAGTAAAGTCCTTGCAGTTACAACATAAAAAACTTTTCAGTAAAGTCCCTGCAGTTATGGCATAAAAAACTTCCCAGTTAAATCCTTGCAGTTACTACATAAAAAACCTTGCAGTTACGGCATAAAAAGCCTTGGAGTTCCTGCATGATAAACCTTGCAGATACTGCATAAAAAACCTTGCAGTTACTGCATAAAAAACCTTGCAGTTATGGCATAAAAAACCTTGCAGTTACTGCTTAATAAACCTTGCAGTTACGGCATAAAAAACCTTGCAGTTACTGCATAAAAAACCTTGCAGTTACGGCATAAAAAACCTTGCAGTTATGGCATAAAAGACTATACAGAAAAGTACTTGCATTTATGGTTTGAATGGCTATACAGTCAAGTTCTTGCAGTTGCAGCATGAACGTTGCATCAATCCATAATATGAAATGGTGCTAATTCTATTCTTTAATCTTTATAAGCAGAAATTCTCAAATTATCTGAATGAAATAGCAGCTCTAGGCAAAGCATAGAATTCTGTACAAACGAAATTAAATAACTCCACTGTATTTGATATCTTGTGCACTTGGTGGAAAAGTGACAAATTGCATTTTCCTGCGGGAAATTCAATACATGATTCAAATACTTTTCCTGGAAGCATTTGAAGTGTTTTTAAAAAGCAGTGCATTTTGCAGAATCATCAATTTTGTTACATGGTAGTCATTTTAGACACAGGGCAGTCAAGTGTTTGTACCAGAGTTTTTATAGATACTGAGAAGAATTTTCCCAACATTATATTTGACATGGTAATATAATGATGTGCTTGACTTTGAAATTTGATTTTAATGAATTGCATTTTCCATGAATCAGCTTTTCTTGAGAATTTGAAAATAATGTTTGAATGTTGTGTGTATATTGCTGAGTCATAGGAATTATTGAATGTTATAAATACTACTTTTTTAAAACATAAGTGTTTAAAATAACTACAGTTGGTTCATTTCCTTGAGCAACTAAGACTCTCTAGATTGGAAGCATATGTGTCCAGAGGAGAGTAGGGGATCAAAACAATTGACCCTCAATGTTGAGGCGTTATATTCTCAGCTATAGGAAGTTTATGGAGAGATATCTTACTCATCCAAGCATCTGTGTCAACAACTTGGTTGAAGTTTTGAAGCACTTTATGTCAGTTGTTACTTGACGGAAGTGCTTCAAAGTTAAAAGAAATATTTGTCATCATAACCTGCATAATATGACACAATTGCCATAACTCTTGCATCAGTATATCATGAATTACACCCTCTTTTAACCTACACAATGTTCACTCACACAGAAAAGAGAGAAAACAAAACAGTTCACCCCCCACCCCCCTCCTAAGTTTTGTACAAAAACAAGGGAGAAAAAAAACTGACCAGTCATTATCTCGACTGTACAAAGTATGTGGAAAGCTATCGTACTCACCCTGGCGTAGATGTTTGTGTCCACACCGTGGTTAAAAATTTTTATTCACTTTCACGACGTTTGGTGGTATATATATGAGTGAGCTTGTCTGTCTGTCGGTCTGTTGGTTTTCATGGTTTCTGGACAATAACTCATGAAAGGCTTAACAGATTTAATTAAATTATGGTACACGGGTGTAACATCATAAAATACAGGTCAATTTGACTTTGCCTACAAACCATCATTTTTAGCTCATCTGATTTTTTTATGAGTTATTGTCATCACTTGATCGGTGTCTGGTGTCTGCGTCAGCGTTGCCTGGTTAAGTTTCATGTTTAGGTCAGCTTTTCTCCTAAACAATCAACACTATTGCTTTAAAACTTGCAACTCTTGTTTACCATCAACAGCTCAGTCTGTACAGCAAGAAACATAACTCCATCCTGCTTTTTTGCAAGAATTATGGCCCCTTTTGAACTTAGAAAATATCACATTTCTTGGTTAAGTTTTGCGTTTAGGTCAACTTTTCTCCTTAACGATCAAAGCTATTGCTTTAAAACTTTCAGCAGTTATTTGCCATTAAAAGCTGACTCTGCACAGCAAGTACCTTAACTCTACATTTTTAGCTCGACTATTCATAGAATAGTGAGCTATTGCACTCGCCCATGCGTCGGCGTCCGCGTCGGCGTCCGCGTCCGCGTCCCGATTTTGGTTAAGGTTTTGTATGTAAGCTGGTATCTCAGTAACCACTTGTGGGAATGGATTGAAACTTCACACACTTATTCACTGTGACAAACTGACTTACACTGCACAGGTTCCATAACTCTATTTTGCTTTTTTACAAAATTATGCCCCTTTTTCGACTTAGAAATTTTTGGTTAAGGTTTTGTATGTAAGCTGGTAACTCAGTAACCACTTGTGGGAATGGATTGAAACTTCACACACTTATTCACTGTGATGAACTGATCTACACTGCACAGGTTCCATAACTCTATTTTGCTTTTTTACAAAATTATGCCCCTTTTTCGACTTAGAAATTTTTGGTTAAGGTTTTGTATGTAAGCTGGTAACTCAGTAACCACTTGTGGGAATGGATTGAAACTTCACACACTTATTCACTGTGATGAACTGATCTACACTGCACAGGTTCCATAACTCTATTTTGCTTTTTTACAAAATTATGCCCCTTTTTCGACTTAGAAATTTTTGGTTAAGGTTTTGTATGTAAGCTTGTATCTCAGTACTTATTAATGGGAATGGATTGAAACTTCACATACTTGTTCACTATCATGATCTGACATGCACTAAGCAAGTCCCATAACTCTACTCTCTTTTTTTTCAAAATTATGCCCCTTTTTCGACTTAGCAGTTTTTGGTTAAATGTTTGTATGTAATCTGATATCTCAGTATCCACTAATTGGAATGGATTGAAACTTCACACACTTGTTCACTGTCATGATCTAACATGCACTGTGAAGGTCCCATAATTCTACTTGGCATTTTTACAAAATTATGCCCCTTTGACTTAGCAGTTTTTTGTTAAGTTTTTGTATGTAAGCTGGTATCTCAGTATCCACAAATTGGAAAGGATTGAAACTTCACACACTTGTTCACTGTCATGATATGACATGCAGTACAGAGGTTCAATACCTCTACTTTGCATTTTACAAAATTATGCCCCTTTTTCAACTTTTGTATTCATTCAATTGACAAGGCTGTTGAATAGTCGAGCGTTGCTGTCCTCCGACAGCTCTTGTTTTACAAGAATTATGGCCCCTTTTGGACTTAGAAAATCAGATTTTTTGGTGAAGTTTTGTGTTTAGGTCAGCTTTTCTCCTAAACTATCAAAGCTATTGCTTTAAAACTTGCAACACTTGTACACCATCAGCAAGAAACATAACTCCACTTTGACGTAGTTATGGCCCCTTTCCAACTTAAAATTTGCCAAACTCATGGTTTCCAGATAATAACTAAATAAAGGCTGGACAGATTTAATAATTTTTGGTACACAGGTGTAATATTATAAAATACAGGTCAAGTTCGACTTCGGCTACAAACCACTAATTTTTTCACGTAGTTATGGCCCCTTTCCGTCTTAAAATTTGCCAAACTCGTGGTTTCCGGACAATAACTCATATTTAAATAGATTTTGGTCTAATCTTTGACAAACACTTGTTTCATTTTGAGCTCGACTATTCATAGAATAGTAGAGCTATTGGACTCGCCCATGCGTCGGCGTCCGCGTCAGCGTCCGCGTCCCGATTTGGTTAAGTTTTTGTATGTAAGCTGGTATCTCAGCAACCACTGGTCGGAATGGATTGAAACTTCACACACTTATTCACTGTGATAAACTGACTTACATTGCACAGGTTCCATAACTCTATTTTGCTTTTTTACAAAATTATGCCCCTTTTTCGACTTAGAATTTTTTGGTTAAGGTTTTGTATGTAAGCTGGTATCTCAGTACTCACTAATGGGAATGGATTGAAACTTCACACACTTGTTCACTGTCATGATCTGACATGCCCAAAGCAGGTCCCATAACTTTATTTTGCTTTTTAGCTCACCTGTCACATAGTGACAAGGTGAGCTTTTGTGATCACACAGCGTCCGTCGTCCGTCGTCCGTCCGTCCGTCCGTCCGTCAGTCCGTAAACTTTTGCTTGTGACCACTCTAGAGGTCACATTTTTTGTGGGATCTTTATGAAAGTTGGTCAGAATGTTCATATTGATGATATCTAGGTCAAGTTCGAAACTGGGTCACGTGCCATCAAAAACTAGGTCAGTAGGTCTAAAAATAGAAAAACCTTGTGACCTCTCTAGAGGCCATATATTTCACAAGATCTTCATGAAAATTGGTCAGAATGTTCATCTTGATGATTTCTAGGTCAAGTTCGAAACTGGGTCACGTGTAATCAAAAACTAGGTCAGTAGGTCTAAAAATAGAAAAACCTTGTGACCTCTCTAGAGGCCATATATTTCATAAGACCTTCATGAAAATTGGTCAGAACGTTCACCTTCATGATATCTAGGTCAAGTTCGAAAGTGGGTCACGTGCCATCAAAAACTAGGTCAGTAGGTCAAATAATAGAAAAACCTTGTGACCTCTCTAAAGGCCATATTTTTCATGGGATCTGTATGAAAGTTGGTCTGAATGTTCATCTTGATGATATCTAGGTCAAGTTCGAAAGTGGGTCACGTGCGGTCAAAAACTAGGTCAGTAGGTCTAAAAATAGAAAAACCTTGTGACCTCTCTAGAGGCCATATATTTCATGAGATCTTCATGAAAATTGGTCAGAATGTTCGCCTTGATGATATCTAGGTCAAATTCGAAAGTGGGTCAAGTGCCGTCAAAAACTAGGTCAGTAGGTCAAATAATAGAAAAACCTTGTGACCTCTCTAAAGGCCATATTTTTCATGGGATCTGTATGAACGTTAGTCTGAATGTTCATCTTGATGATATCTAGGTCAAGTTCGAAAGTGGGTCACGTGCGGTCAAAAACTAGGTCAGTAGGTCAAATAATAGAAAAACCTTGTGACCTCTCTAGAGGCCATACTTTTGAATGGTTCTCCATAAAACTTGGTCAGAATGTTCATCTTGATGATATCTAGGTCAAGTTTGAAACTGGGTCAACTGCGGTCAAAAAACTAGGTCAGTAGGTCTAAAATTAGAAAAATCTTTTGACTTCTCTAGAGGCCATATTTTTCAATGGATCTTCATGAAAATTGATCTGAGTGTTCACCTTGATGATATCTAGGTCAGTTTCGAAACTGGGTCTTGTGCGGTCAAAAACTAGGCTAGTAGGTATAAAAATAGAAAAACCTTATGACCTCTCTAGAGGCCATATTTTTCATGAGATCTTCATGAAAATTAGTGAGAATGTTCACCTTGATGATATCTAGTTAAAGTTCAAAACAGGCTCATGTACCTTCGAAAACTAGGTCAATAGGTCAAATAATAGAAAAACCTTGTGACCTCTCTAGAGACCATATTTTTCAATGGATCTTCATGAAAATTGGTCATAATTTTTATCTTGATAATATCTAGGTCAAGTTCAAAACTGGGTCACATGAGCTCAAAAACTAGGTCACTATGTCAAATAATAGAAAAAACGACGTCATACTCAAAACTGGGTCATGTCGGAAGAGGTGAGCGATTCAGGACCATCATGGTCCTCTTGTTTTAAATGGATACTCATGAAAATTAGTCAGAATGTTCATTTTGATGATATCTAGGTTGAGTTCGAAACTGGGTCTCGTGCTTTCAAAAACTAGGTCAGTAGGTCTAAAAATAGAAAAACCTTGTGATCTCTCTAGAGGCCATATTTTTCAATGGATCTTCATGAAAATTAGTCAGAATGTTCACCTTGATGATATCTAGGTCAAGTTCGAAACTGGGTCACTTGCGGTCCAAAACTAGGTCATTAGGTCTAAAAAAAAAAAACCTTGTGACCTTTCTAGAGGCCATATTTTTCCATGGATCTTCATGAAAGTTGGTCTGAATGTTCACTTTGATGATATCTAGGTCAAGTTCGAAAGTGGGTCACATGCGGTCAAAAACTAGGTCATTAGGTCTAAAAATAGAAAAAAAAACTTGTGACCTCTCTAGAGGCCTTATTTTTCAATGGATCTTCATGAAAATTAGTCAGATTGTTCACCTTGATGATATGTTGGTCAAGTTCTAAAGTGGATGACGTAGGGTCAAAAACTAGGTCATTAGGTCTAAAAATAGAAAAACCTTGTGACCTCTCTAGAGGCCATACTTTTCATGAGATCTTCATGAAAATTGGTGAGAATGTTCACCTTGATGGTATCTAGGTCAAGTTCGAAACTGGGTCAAGTGCCTTCAAAAACTAGGTCATTAGGTCAGATAATAGAAAAACCTTGTGACCTCTCTAGAGGCCATATTTTTCAATGGATCTTCATGAAACTTGGTCAGAATTTTTATCTCGATATCTAGGTCAAGTTCAAAACTGGGTCACATGAGCTCAAATACTAGGTCACTATGTCAAATAATAGAAAAAAATGACATCATACTCACTTCAAAACTGGGTCATGTGGGGACAGGTGAGCGATTCAGGACCATCATGGTCCTCTTGTTTACAAAATTATGCCCCTTTTTCAACATAGAAATTTTTGGTTAAGTTTTTGTATGTAAGCTGGTATCTCAGTATCCACTAATGGGAAAGGATTGAAACTTCACACACTAGTTCACTGTCATGAGCTGATAAGCACTATGCAGGTTCCATAACCCTATTTTACTTTTTTACTAAATTATGCCCCTTTTTCGACTTTCTTATTCATTCAAGCGACAAGGCTGTTAAATAGTCGAGCGTTGCTGTCCTCCGACAGCTCTTGTTTTCACCTTCAAGTTAAACAACTTAAATTGCACCTTCTTGTGGCCATTTCTTTCTTACAGTTGCCATACTTCTGTGACAAGGCGGTGTTGTGGGGGTATTATTCGTCACTCCTGTGATGGTTTGTATTGGGAAGAAATAGTTAAACTCAAAGTTTCAGTTACCATTTTGTTCTCATTACAGCAAGAAGAGTTGATAGGTCAGTTACAAGAGCAACATTTTCAGCAGTACATGCAGCAAGTATATCAGCAGCAACTGCTTCATCAGCAACAACAGTATCAGCAGCTACAGGCCATGCAAGCGGCACAAAAGACTGGACAAACTGAAGCTCCGCAAACCAATGAACAAACTCCACCCACAAATATCCAAACTCCACCCACAAATGCTCTGCCCTCTGTACCAAATGGCCCTGTAGCACCACCTATAAAAACAGAGACTTCACAAAACAGCACAGAAGATGGTAAAGCAGTGGAAGAAGGTATATAAGTGTTTTATGTTGTCTTTTAGGTAGACTGTATGTTGTGCTTCATGCTATAATAGGATGACCGTAGTTAAGTTCTGTGTCTCATTTACAACTTAGGCAAGTTGATGGATTTTGATTTTGAAAGAATGGATTCAAAGTTGCTCAGATGCACAACTTTACCTGAATACAATTTGCTTCAAACTTTTAGTCATACATTTTTCATGTGAAAATGGTCTGTACTAAAACTTTGCTATTTAGAGGCTGGTGCAGTATGGGGGTTACCACTCTAGAGGTCACAATTTGGGCCCATCTTAATGAAACTTGGTCAGAATGTTACCCTCAATAAAGTCTTGGACAAGTTTGATATTGGGTCAGGTGGGGTCAAAAACTAGGTCACCAGGTCAGATCAAAGGAAAAGCTTGTTAACACTGTAGAGGCCACATTTATGACTGTATCTTCATGAAACTTGGTCAGAATGTTAATCTTGATGATCTCAAGGTCCAGCTTGAATCTGGGTAATGTGGGATCAAAAACAAGGTCACCAGATCGAATTAAAAGAAAAACTAGTTTACACTTTAGAGGCCACATTTATACCATATCTTAATGAAACTTGGTCAGAATGTTAATCTTGATGGTCTTTAGGTCAGTATGTCAGGTGAGCGATACAGGGCCTTCATGGCCCTCTTGTTTCTCATTGGCAGTACTCTTTTTTAGCTCATCTGATTTTTTGAAAAAAAAAAAGAGTTATTGTCATCACTTGAGCGGTTGTCGGCGTCGGCGTTGCCTGGTTAAGTTTTATGTTTAGGTCAGCTTTTCTCCTAAACTATCAAAGCTATTGCTTTGAAACTTGGAATACTTGTTCACCATCATAAGCTGACCCTGTATAGCAAGAAACATAACTCCATCTTGCTTTTTGCAAGATTTATGGCCCCTTTTGTACTTAGAAAATATCTGATTTCTTGGTTAAGTTTTATGTTTAGGTCAACTTTTCTCCTAAACTATCAAAGCTATTGCTTTGAAACTTGGAATACTTGTTTACCATCATAAGCAGACCCTGTACATCAAGAAACATAACTCCATCTTGCTTTTTGCAAGAATTATTGCCCCTTTTGGACTTAGAAAATCAGTTTTCTTGGTTAAGTTTTATGTTTAGGTCAGCTTTTATCCTAAACTATCAAAGCTTTTGCTTTAAAACTTGCAACACTTGTTCACCATCGTAAGCTGACCCTGTACATCAAGAAACATAACTCCATCCTGCTTTTTGCAAGATTTATGGCCCCTTTTGGACTTAGAAAATATCAGATTTCTTGGTTAAGTTTTATGTTTAGGTGAACTTTTTCTCTTAAACTATCAAAGCTATTGCTTTGAAACTTGCAACACTTGTTCACCATCATAAGCTGACCCTGTACAGCAAGCAACATAACTCCATCCTGCTTTTTGCAATAATTATTGCCCCTTTTGGACTTAGAAAATCATTTTCTTGGTTGAGTATTATGTTTAAGTATACTTTTCTCATAAACTATCAAAGCTATTGCTTTAAAACTTGCAACAGTTTTTCACCATCATAAGTGGACACTGTACATCAAGAAACATAACTCTATCCTGCTTTTTGCAAGAATGATGGCCCTTTTTAGACTTAGAAAATCATGGGTAGGACAATATTTCTATTATACAAAAAAAATCAGATGAGCGTCAGCACCCGCAAGGCGGTGCTCTTGTTTTTCTCATTGGCAGTGCTCTTGATTCTCATTGGCATTATACTATTGTTTCTTGTTGGCAGCACTCTTGTTTCTCGTTGGCTCATGTTTCTCATTGGCAGTGCTCTTGTTTCTCGTTTATGCTCTTGGTTCTTGTTAGCAGTACTTTCAAAGAATGATAAAATGTTGCTTGTTTTGCTAGTACACTGGGACCCCGTTACAACGCTGTCGTCGGGGTCCAAGGTTCGAGAGCCGCGGATCTAGCGGGGTTAAATTTATAACGCGGGTTGATCGTATCAGCGGTATATGCAATACCCCACCCACCGGTAACGTATTTTGGACGCTGTTTTATGTTAATAAGAAATAAGAATCGAATAAACGGGACATTTATTTACCTTAAATGCTACTGAAAAATACATTAAAAGAATTATACCGCTGTGTCATCTTCTCATTTTGTCGTGATTATAAAAGAAAATTTGATTTGTGTATCCCGGAAGTAATCATATATAACGCTGTGTGAGGAATGCGCGGTCGTGAGAATTACATATGCACCGCAATTGCACTGGGGGTTTATGTAACTAAAAGAGAAACGCGGACAGTCTTAAAAAAAATAATTTTGAATAGATTTACATGAAGGAAATCGATAAATAAGATAGAAATTTTTTTAATCAGCGTCGTTGATATACGATATTAAAAAGGGAGCACATTCTCAGTAAGGCTTTCAGTGCCTCGAATCTTCGTTATTTATGATGAATTGAGTGTGATGATTATGAAAAACGGCTGCAGTTTATTACAAAATTCGATTTTTTATTCACTCAAGTGATCTCGTCATCTGCTTAATTGGTGCAAACTTAAACAGTTTGATAGTTGACTGACCAATGTTACACGCTTGTTATGCAAACAATCTAATATTGACACGGTACTGATTGCATAATTGTCACATGTCTACATGTATTGAAACTTAAACAAAGGCGATAAGCAAACAAGTAAGCTAGCAGACGATTATTGATTTTTGTGACAGTTGTCATGGAAAGGTGTTAAAGTACACAGGTACTTGTAGTTTTAACGCTGGTTATGATCAAATTAAGTAACATCCGCGGATTTTTTTTTTTTTTTTTTTTTTTTTTTTTTTTTTTTTTTACCCTCTAAAATTTGGGCGCCAAGGCCATACAGCGTTAAACCGAGGACCGCGGTATATCGAGAAGCGTTATAACGGGTTTCGAGTGTACTGTACATCAAAATGGACAGCAGAAATCATTTTGTAATCTTCCCAAAGCTACAGGTAATTGAAGCAATAACTCTTCAAGACTGTCATGAAAGATTATTCTTTCTCTCTATGATAGGCAGTGTTCTGTGGCGCTGTTGGTCATGCCGTGATGTGATTGTCAATCAGGCATTAAATGAAATGGCCAGCATGCGGAGAATTTTTCATTAGCACAATATCCTTATTCAATAAATCTAGCATATTTGATTTCTTAAATGGTGGTCTCTAGACGACATTGTTTTTGATGTTTGCTAATCATGGGTTATGGAGGCAGTTATTCCTTGAACAAGAAGAGTGATTTCCATTTATTCTATTTATATTAGATGTTGATCTTCAGGCTGAGCCAAGATAATGTCATCTTATATTGGAAGATGCATTGTCTGTAGTTATCTTAAATTGGGATATTGATTCAAAGTTGTCACAGAATTTGTTTAAAAGTTCCTTTTTTTCTATAAATCCAAGAGGTCTTCCTACTGTTCAACTGAAATTGTAAAAAAATTCTGATTTCTGACTTAGTTTTATAAGGTCTAAAGAAGGGATCCTATATATTTGCATTCTGCTGATAATATATCTTCTGTATTTGGTAGTTTGGAAATACTATGTAATGAAATATAATGTGAGAATACCTATAGAAAGGGGATTATGTTATTTCATTCGAAACAACCCCTTTCTGTAACATTTTACATTGAAACACAATAAAATCCTTGTAAAAAAGCAAATAGTCTGACAATATGAAGATACCAATATTTAGGCCTTTTTTCCGCAAGATCAAAGGTTTTTAGCTTGGCTATTTGAAGAATAAGGAGGGCTGTTGTACTTACCCAGGTTAAGTTTTATTGCAAGCTTCTCAGTTTCATTATGTCTTCTTAATTGCTACCCCAATTATCATCAAACTTAAAGAGTTGGTAAGGGGTAGACATCTTAGTTTAGGGTCAGATGTGTTAAAGATCAAGGTCACTAGGGTCAGATGTCTTATCCCCACTTCTAACCCCTACCCTCATTACCTTTGCCCCCTTTCCCACCAATTATACCCCCTAACTCCCCCTACCCCTTCAGAGTTTTTTTAGCTCACCTGTCACAAAGTGACAAGGTGAGCTTTTGTGATCGCGCAGTGTCCGTCGTCCGTCCGTGCGTGCGTGCGTGCAGCCGTAAACTTTTGCTTGTGACCACTCTAGAGGTCACATTTTTCATGGGATCTTTATGAAAGTTGGTCAGAATGTTCATCTTGATGATATCTAGGTCAAGTTCGAAACTGGGTCATGTGCCTTCAAAAACTAGGTCAGTAGGTCTAAAAATAGAAAAACCTTGTGACCTCTCTAGAGGCCATATATTTCACAAGATCTTCATGAAAATTGGTCAGAATGTTCACCTTGATGATATCTAGGTCAAGTTCGAAACTGGGTCACATGCCATCAAAAACTAGGTCAGTAGGTCTAAAAATAGAAAAACCTTGTGACCTCTCTAGAGGCCATATATTTCACAAGATCTTCATGAAAATTGGTCAGAACGTTCACCTTGATGATATCTAGGTCAAGTTCGAAACTGGGTCACATGCCATCAAAAACTAGGTCAGTAGGTCAAATAATAGAAAAACCTTGTGACCTCTCTAAAGGCCATATTTTTCATGGGATCTGTATGAAAGTTGGTCTGAGTATTCATCTTGATGATATCTAGGTCAAGTTCGAAACTGGGTCACGTGTGGTCAAAAACTAGGTCAGTAGGTCTAAAAATAGAAAAACCTTGTGACCTCTCTAGAGGCCATATATTTCATGAGATCTTCATGAAAATTGGTCAGAATGTTTAACTTGATGATATCTAGGTCAAGTTCAAAAGTGGGTCACGTGCCGTCAAAAACTAGGTCAGTAGGTCAAATAATAGAAAAACCTTACGACCTCTCTAGAGGTCATATTTTTCATGGGATCTGTATGAAAGTTGGTCTGACTGTTCATCTTGATGATATCTAGGTCAAGTTCGAAAGTGGGTCACGTGCCTTCAAAAACTAGGTCAGTAGGTCAAATAATAGAAAAACCTTGTGACCTCTCTAAAGGCCATATTTTTCATGGGATCTGTATGAAAATTGGTCTGAATGTTCATCTTGATGATATCTAGGTCAGGTTCGAAACTGGGTCAACTGCGGTCAAAAACTAGGTCAGTAGGTCTAAAAATAGAAAAACTTTGTGACCTCTCTAGAGGCCATAGTTGTGAATGGATCTTCATGAATATTGGTCAGAATGTTCATCTTGATGATATCTAGGTCAAGTTTGAAACTGGGTCACGTGCCTTAAAAAACTAGGTCAGTAGGTCAAATAATAAAAAAAACCTTGTGACCTCTCTTGAGGCCATACTTTTCAATGGATCTGTATGAAAGTTGGTCTGAATGTTCATCTTGATGATATCTAGGTCAAATTTGAAACCGGGTCACGTGCGGTCAAAAACTAGGCCAGTAGGTATGAAAATAGAAAAACCTTGTGACCTCTCTAGAGGCCATATTTTTCATGAGATCTTCATGAAAATTAGTGAGAATGTTCACCTTGATGATATCTAGGTAAAGTTCAAAACAGGGTCACGTACCTTTGAAAACTAGGTCAATAGGTCAAATAATAGAAAAACCTTGTCACCTCTCTAGAGACCATATTTTTCAATGGATCTTCCTGAAAATTGGTTAGAATTTTTATCTTGATAATACCTAGATCAAGTTCAAAACTAGGTCACTATGTCAAATAATAGAAAAAACGACGTCATACTCAAAACTGGGTCATGTTGGAAGAGGTGAGCGATTCAGGACCATCATGGTCCTCTTGTTTCCATTTCTCACAATTAATTTAAATCATGTATCTTTTATGGATTTCTCAGTATCTCTTTTACCATCAACTTCTTTATCCCCCCACCCCCACACTCCCAGCATTTTAGTTTTCATTCCTCACACTAATAGATAATTCATTATTTCATACATTCCCATCCTACACCCACTGCCTTAACCATTCCCCCTACCTCCATTCACCAAACAAAAAATTGATATAGTAATACTATATTTTTGTACATTTCTTAAGCATATTTTTTTATACGCCCTTATTATGTTATACGCCCGGTGTCCGTCTGTCCATCTGACCGAAATGAAAGAGAGGGCCATCTAACAGTAAAGAGAACAAAAGAGAACAATAGCTTCAATCCGTTGACAATAGAATAAAGGGCTAGGTCCCCCTATTCAAACAAAAGAAAATAACAAAAGAAATGGCCCCCTCTTTCATTTTGGCCGTCTGTCCGTCCTTTAGCAATTTCGTGTCTGCTCTGTAACTCTTGAACCCCTTGAAGGATTTCAAAGAAACTTGACACAAATGTTCACCACACCGAGACGACATGCAGAGCGCATGTTTTTTATGTCTCGCTTCAAGGTCAAGGTCACACTTAGGGGTCAAAGGTCATATCAGTTTGTTTCGTGTCCACTCTGTAACTCTTGAACTGCATGAAGGATTTCAAAGAAACTTGGCACAAATGTTCACGACACTGAGACGACATGCAGAGCGCATGTTTTGGATGACTTGCTTTAACGTCAAGGTCACACTTAGGGGTCAGAGGTCATATATTACTTTGCTTTGTGTATATTGCTCTGTATTGCAGTGCTCTTGTTTTTATTTGGCAGATCCCTTTTTTGTTCACTTACAATAAAAAAAATTTGAATTACTTCCCTATGTTACTATAAATAGCTTATTTTGAAACTTTATTATTGGCCGTAGGGAAAAACTGAGACCACTTTTCTGTGGTACAACATGGATGGTACCTCCAATTTTAAGGTGTATTTTGACATACCTGTACCTGGTAAGGATTTTTTTGTGGACTTAGAATTTTTATACGCCCGTTTGAAAAACGGGAATTATTATGGGAACGCCCCTGGTGGGTGGGCGGGCGGGCGGGCGGGCGGGCGGCGTCCACAGACTTTGTCCGGAGCATATCTTCTACATGCATGAAAGGATTTTGATGAAACTTGGCACAGTTGTTCACCATCATGAGACGGAGTGTCATGCGCAAGAACTAGGTCTAAGGTCAAGGTCACACTTAGAGATCAAAGGTCAAATTCAAGAATGACTTTGTCCAGACCATATCTTCTTCATGCATAGAGGGATTTTGATGAAAGTTGGCACAATTGTTTATCATCATGAGACGGAGTGTCATGCGCAAGAACCAGGTCCCTAGGTCTAAGGTCAAGGCCACACTTAGAGGTCAAAGGATACAAGGATGAAAACGTTGTCCGGAGCATTTCTTCTTCATGCATAGAGGGATTTTGATATAATTTGGCACAAATGTTCACCACCACAGGACGTAGTGTCATGCGGAAGAACCAGGTCACTAGGTCTAAGGTCAAGGTCACACTTAGAGGCCAAAGGTCAGATACAAGAATGACTGTCCGAAGCATTTCTTCTTCATGCATGGAGGGATTTTCATGTAACTTGACACAATTTAACACCATCATGAGACAGTGTCATGCGCAGTTCCCTTCTTTAGAATTAATTCCCTTTGTTGTTACTATAAATAGCTTATATTGTAACTTTTTCATTACTAGTCGTAGGGAAAAATCAAGACCACTTTTCTGTAGTACAACATGCATGCTACATCCAATTTTGAGGTGTATTTTGACCAGTCTCTACGTGGTAAAGATTTTTTTTTTTTTTTTAAGATTAACTTCCCTTAGTTGTTACTATAAATAACTTATATTGTAACTTTTTATACGCCCGTTTGAAAAACGGGACGTATTATGGGAACGCCCCTGGCGGGTGGATGGGCGGGCGGGCGGCGTCCACAGACCTTGTCCGGAGCATATCTTCTACATGCATGGAGGGATTTTGATGAAACTTGGCACAGTTGTTCACCATCATGAGACGGAGTGTCATACGCAAGAACCAGGTCCCTAGGTCTAAGGTCAAGGTCAAGGTCACACTTAGAGGTCAAAGGTCAAATTCAAGTATGACTTTGTCCGGAGCATATCTTCTTCATGCATAGAGGGATTTTGATGAAAGTTGGCACAATTGTTTATCATCATGAGACGGAGTGTCATGCGCTAGAACCAGGTCCCTAGGTCTAAGGTCAAGGTCACACTTAGAGGTCAAAGGATACAAGAATGAAAACTTTGTCCAGAGCATATCTTCTTCATGCATAGAGGGATTTTGATGAAAGTTGGCACAATTGTTCCTCATCATGAGACGGAGTGTCATGCGCAAGAACCAGGTCCCTAGGTCTAAGGTCAAGGTCACACTTAGAGGTCAAAGGATACAAGAATGAAAACTTTGTCCGGAGCATTTCTTCTTCATGCATGGAGAGATTTTGATATAACTTGGTATAAATGTTCACCACCACAAGACGGAGTGTCATGCGCAAGAACCAGGTCCCTAGGTCTAAGGTCAAGGTCACATTTAGAGGTCAAAGGTCAAATTCAAGTATGACTTTGTCCGGAGCATATCTTCTTCATGCATAGAGGGATTTTGATGAAAGTTGGCACAATTGTTTATCATCATGAGACGGAGTGTCATGCGCAAGAACCAGGTCCCTAGGTCTAAGGTCAAGGTCACACTTAGAGGTCAAAGGATACAAGAATGAAAACTTTGTCCGGAGCATACCTTCTTCATGCATAGAGGGATTTTGATGAAAGTTGGCACAATTGTTCTTCATCATGAGACGGAGTGTCATGCACAAGAACCAGGTCCCTAGGTCTAAGGTCAAGGTCACACTTAGAGGTCAAAGGATACAAGAATGAAAACTTTGTCCGGAGCATTTCTTCTTCATGCATGGAGGGATTTTGATATAACTTGGTATAAATGTTCACCACCACAAGACGGAGTGTCATGCGCAAGAACCAGGTCCCTAGGTCTAAGGTCAAGGTCACACTTAGAGGCCAAAGGTCAGATACAAGAATGACTGTCCGATGCATTTCTTCTTCATGCATAGAGGGATTTTGATGTAACTTGGCACAATTATACACCATCATGAGACGAAGTGTCATGCGCAGTTCCCTTCTTTAGAATTACTTCCCTTTGTTGTTACTGTAAATAGCTTATATTGTAACTTTTTCATTACTAGATGTAGGGAAAAATCGAGGCCACTTTTCTGTAGTACAACATGCATGTTACATCCAATTTTGAGGTGTATTTTGACCAATTTCTACCTGGTAAGGATTTTTGTGTGGACTTGAAAAAAAAATTTTTTGTATTAAATTTTTTTTTTTTTTTTTTTTTTTTTTTTAAAGATTAACTTCCCTTAGTTGTTACTATAAATAACTTATATTGTAACTTTTTTATAATTGACCGTAGGGAAAAACCAAGACCACTTTTCTGTGGTACAACATAGTTCTTACTTTCTAATTTTAGGTGTATTTTAAGGTATCTCTACCTGGTAAGGAGTTTTTTTGTGGACTTAGAAAAACAAAAGAATTACAATGATTACTAAACAACCACAAAATTAAAATTACATCTGCAAATACAGGTGCTAGAGTAAATAAATTTGCTGTGACGGGCGTATATTGTGACATTCTGGCACTCTTGTTTATAATTGACTGTAGGGAAAAACCAAGACCACTTTTCTGTAGTACAACATAGATGTTACTTTCCAATTTTAGGTGTATTTTAAGGTATCTCTACCTGGTAAGGAGTTTTTTTGTGGACTTAGAAAAACAAAACACTTACAGTTATTACTAAACAACCACAAAATTAAAATTCCATTTGCAAATACAGGTGCTAGAGTAAAGAAATTTGGTGTGAAGGACGTATATTGTGACATTCTTGCACTCTTGTTTTTAGCTCACCTGTCACAAGGTGAGCTTTTGTGATCGCGCGGTGTCCTTCGTCCGTCCGTGCGTGCGTCCGTCCGTAAACTTTTGCTTGTGACCACTCAAGAGGTCACATTTTTCATGGGATCTTTATGAAAGTTGGTCTGAATGTTCATCTTGATGATATCTAGATCAAGTTCGAAACTGGGTCACGTTCCATCAGGTCTAAGAATAGAAAAACCTTGTGACCTCTCTAGAGGTCATATATTTCACAAGATCTTCATGAAAATTGGTCAGAATGTTCACCTTGATGATATCTAGGTCAAGTTCGAAAGTGGGTCACGTGCTATCAAAAACTAGGTCAGTAGGTCTAAAAATAGAAAAACCTTGTGACCTCTCTAGAGGCCATATATTTCACAAGATCTTCATGAAAATTGGTCTGAACGTTCACCTTGATGATATCTAGGTCGAGTTCGAAACTGGGTCACGTGCCGTCAAAAACTAGGTCAGTAGGTCAAATAATAAAAAAACCTTGTGACCTCTCTAAAGGCCATATTTTTCATGGGATCTGTATGAAAGTTGGTCAGAATGGTAATCTTGATGATATCTAGGTCAGGTTCGAAACTGGGTCACATGCCATCAAAAACTAGGTCAGTAGGTCTAAAAATAGAAAACCTTGTGACCTCTCTAGAGGTCATATATTTCACAAGATCTTCATGAAAACTGGTCAGAATGTTCACCTTGATGATATCTAGGTCAAGTTCAAAACTGGGTCACGTGCCATCAAAAACTAGGTCAGTAGGTCTAAAAATAGAAAAACCTTGTGACCTCTCTAGAGGCCATATATTACAAGATCTTCATGAAAATTGGTCAGAACGTTCACCTTGATGATATCTAGGTCAAGTTCAAAACTGGGTCACGTGCCATCAAAAACTAGGTCAGTAGGTCAAATAATAGAAAAACCTTGTGACCTCTCTATAGACCATATTTTTCATGGGATCTGTATGAAAGTTGGTCTGAATGTTCATCTTGATGATATCTAGGTCAAGTTCGAAACTGGGTCAAGTGCGGTCAAAAACTAGGTCAGTAGGTCTAAAAATAGAAAAACCTTGTGACCTCTCTAGAGGCCATATATTTCATGAGATCTTCATGAAAATTGGTCAGAATGTTCATCTTGATGGTATCTAGGTCAAGTTCGAAAGTGGGTGACGTGCCTTCAAAAACTAGGTTAGTAGGTCAAATAATAGAAAAACCTTGTGTCCTCTCTAGAGGCCATATTTTTCATGGGATCTGTATGAAAGTTGGTCTGAATGTTCATCTTGATGATATCTAGGTCAAGTTAGAAAGTGGATCACGTGCCTTAAAAAACTAGGTCAGTAGGTCAAATAATAGAAAAACCTTGTGACCTCTCTAGAGGCCATATTTTTCATGGGATCTGTATGAATATTGGTCTGAATGTTCATCTTGATGATATCTAGGTCAAGTTCGAAACAGGGTCATTTGCAGACAAAAACTAGGTCAGTAGGTCTAAAAATAGAAAAACCTTGTGACCTCTCTAGAGGCCATACTTGTGAATGGATCTCCATAAAAATTGGTCAGAATGTTCACCTTGGTGATATCTAGGTCAAGTTTGAAACTGGGTCACGTGCTTTAAAAAAACTAGGTCAGTAGGGTCAAATAATGAAAAAACATTGTGACCTCTCTAGAGGCCATACTTTTCATGGGAACTGTATGAAAGTTGGTCTGAATGTTCATCTTGATGATATCTAGGTCAAGTTTGAAACTGGGTCAACTGCAGTCAAAAACAAGGTCAGTAGGTCTAAAATTATTAAAATCTTTTGACCTCTCTAGAGGCCATATTTTTCAATGGATCTTCATGAAAATTGATCTGAATGTTCACCTTGATGATATCTAGGTCAGTTTCGAAACTGGGTCACATGCGGTCAAAAACTAGGCCAGTAGGTATTAAAATAGAAAAACCTTGTGACCTCTCTAGAGGCTATATTTTTCATGAGATTTTCATGAAAATTAGTGAGAATGTTCACCTTGATGATATCTAGGTAAAGTTCAAAACAGGGTCACGTACCTTCGAAAACTAGGTCAGTAGGTCAAATAATAGAAAAACCTTGTGACCTCTGTAGAGACCATATTTTTCAATGGATCTTCATGAAAATTGGTCAGAATTTTTATCTTGATAATATCTAGGTCAAGTTCAAAACTGGGTCACATGAGCTCAAAAACTAGGTCACTATATCAAATAATAAAAAAAACGACGTCATACTCAAAACTGGGTCATGTGGGAAGAGGTGAGCGATTCAGGACCATCATGGTCCTCTTGTTTTTAAATTTCTTCCCTTTGTTCTTCCTGTCCTTTGGGCTTCAACAGTCAAGTTCTTTAAATTTTGCTCCCATCCTCTGATGTAACCCTTCGGGCATAAATTGCCCCGCTTGGCGGAGCTCTTGTTATATTGTTTATCTATACTGGTATCTTATATCTATACTTGTATATATCTATACTGGTACCTAATATCTATACTGGTATCTAATATGCCCTGATCCCCTCCTCCCTCACTCCCTCTAAAAAATATTTTTTGTGTATTTCTCACACTTGATATCCGTGATACACCTGCTGTACACTAACATATCTTACCCTTCATCTCCATTACTGCAACCATCCACCCCCCACCACACAAGATTTTTTTTACATTGCTCACTTTACTTAAATCATGATAATGATATCTTGGTAAGCATTTTTAGGTTGTCTTTCTTGAAAAATATCTACAATTTATGATACACTTTTTCTTCTGCAAGCCTGCCCGCTTAGGTTAATAGGGAGAGCGCAGATCTACGGATCACGGGATCGTGAGGTCGATCCCCAGGCGTGGGTGTATTTTCTCCGTGACAATTTGATGAAAGACATTGTGTCTGAAATCATTCATCCTCCACCTCAGATTCATGTGGGGAAGTTGACAGTTACTTGCAGAGAACAGGTTTGTACTGGTACAGAGTCCAGGAACACTGATTAGGTTAACTGGCCGCTGTTACATAACTGAAATACTGTTGAAAATACAAAACAAACAAACAAACTTTCTTCTGCATTGGCGTTGGTTAAGATTTTTGTTTAGGTCCACTTTATCTTATAAACCGTAACAATTAAGCACATGTAAGTGAGTATGTTGGACAAGAACCATAACTCTTCCTTGGATTTTATCAGAATTATGACCCTTTTTGTCAAGTCCACTCATAGTTGTCCAAATGGCATTTTGGTGTATGTGTGTGCGTTCGTGCATGCGTCCGTGCATCTGTCCAGATTTGTTTGTCTGGACCATAACTTTGACATGCATGGAGCAATCTTGTTTATATTGGCATGGATGTTAACCCCATTGAGACGGAATGTCATGCGCAAACCCCAGGTTCCTGTCTCAAAGGTCAAGGTCACAGTTGGAGGTCAAAGGTCATGTCAGATCTTGTACGGCCCTTAACTTTGACATGTATTGAGGAATCTTGTTTATATTTGGCATGAATGTTAACCTCAGTAAGACAGAGTGTCATGTGCAAACCCCAGGTTCTTATTTCAAAGGTCAAGGTCACAATTGGAGGTCAAAGGTCATGTCAGGTCTTGTCCGGCCCATAACTTTGACATGCATTGAGGAATCTTGTTTAGAATTGGCATGAATGGTTAACTCAATGAGACGGACTCTATCTCAAAGGTCAAGGTCACAGTAAGGAGTCAAAGGGCTGGCTCAACATGTTGCCCGTGGGCATCTAGTTTTACTTAGAAAATTGGAATTTTTTGGTTTAAATTTTTGTTTTTGTCCACTTTACTTCAATACTATAAGAGCAATAGCATTGAAAATTTGCAGTTAAGTTAGTAAGTAGGGTAAGAACCATAATTCTGATGCATTTTGTCAAAATTATGGCACTTTCTGTACTTAGAAAATCAAACATTTTTGGTTAAATTCTTAGTTTGACTATTTGAAGAATAGGTAGAACTGTTGGACTTACTCGTGCATCGTTGTTGTCATCCTGATTTGGTTTAGTTTTTGTATGTAAGCTGGTATCTCAGTAACCACTTGTGGGAATGGATTAAAACTTCACACACGTATTCACTGTGATAAACTGACTTACATTGCACAGGTTCCATAACTCTATTTTGCTTTTTTACAAACTTATGCCCCTTATTCGACTTCGTCATAAGTTGAATATGTTGGCCAAGAACCTCAACTCTTTGTAAGAATTAAAGCCATTTAAGAACTTAGAATATTTGAATTTCTTGGTTAACATTTTTGTGTAGGTTAACTTTTCATACTGTGTAAGAGCTGTAGCGTTTTCTTTATTATCACTAAATTAGTTAGTAGGTAAAGTACTATAACAGTCTTTTGCATTTTGTGGAATTATGGCCCCTTTTTACTTGGAAAATAGATGCTTATTTTTGTTAAGGGTCACTTTTCTTGAATATTAGAGCTTTGAAACTACAGTGTATACATTTTGTCATCAATAATTGAGTAAAGTCAAGAACCATAACTCTTTTCTTGCATGTTGCCTTACATCAAGCAGCTACAGACAAGAGTCTGCTCTTGTTGAATTGTTAAGCACATTGTCTCTCACACAGCTCGTGTTTATGATAAAACCTGGTTTGTTAGTGTTATGTTATGAATCATGTAAAAAAAACAACATCACTGTATCATGCAAATAATGAAAGATTGTTTCAGCTGTTGCCTCTGTGACCCTGCCAAAGATTGAGCCAGCAAGACTGTGGGTTACTAAACAGATAAATGATTTTAAGGATGACATGCGGAGAAATAAGGACAATATGATACATATTGGTTCCCTAGCAACAGCCACTGTGAGTGGAGCATGGGCTATATAGATGTCTGTTGTATAAATGGGTATCTGTCATCATGTTTATCAGTTTCATTCTCAGAACTGCTAGATTTACTTTAAAGACATTCAGATGAACCACTTACCAAGTGTGGCTGACAAAACTGTGGTGACTGATTTCCCAAGTTGGTGATTACCTACTACTCCTAATTTCCTTCTGATGGCGGGTTTCCTGGAGAATTAGAACCAACTTCAATAAGGATTGCAAAATGAACTCTCTAGATAGCAAAAACACAATATGATCTACTGAAGGTTTTCATGTTTATAATTTTAGGGAAGTAAAACTAATTTGTAATTTAGTAATTTTGTTGCAAGAAGCTCAGATCTGAGGATGAAATAGATAGACATTTAGCCGACAGCAGTTGTATATGAGCCGTGCCATGAGAAAACCAACATAATGGGTTTGCGACCAGCAAGGATCCAGACCAGCCTGCGCATCCGCGCAGTCTGGTCAGGATCCATGCTGTTCGCTAGTAGTTTCTCCAATTCCAATAGGCTTTAAAAGCGAACAGCATGGAGCCTGACCAGACTGCGCGGATGCGCAGGCTGGTCTGGATCCATGCTGGTCGCAAACCCACTATGTTGGTTTTCTCATGGCATGGCTCATATAATTTTCTGTCAAGATCAAATCAGAATGGAATTACTATGTGACAGATATTGCATTACATTAATTGTTTACAAAATGAAGAGATTGATTTTATGTGTATTACATTAAATGGATACAGAGAAATAGAATTTTTCTGATTGAAGTAGAAAATGAGTGAACTAGAAAACTGTCGGTACTATGATTTTCCCAGTATTGTAGGAAAGCTTTAAGAATTGTAAACTGTATAGCTCACAGAACCAGAAAAATGAAGAAAATTGTCGCACTAAGCAAATTGATGTGCAAAATTTGTTTGAATATTAGGTTACATAATGAGCCATCTAGGTGCATGTTAGAGAAAGTATACCTAGACACTCTCTGTAATAGAATCTCATGGTTTGAGATAAGTAAATAGTTTCGGTTTTGTAAATTTCAGTCTTGCAAAGTTAGGTCATTAGGTCAGAATTTTGTAAACAAGAAGGTTTTTATTATGACAGAACTAGAATGAACAAAATTTGCTGGTAATGTCTTATGGAAACAGTTTGCTGTTACAGCAGGTTCAACTGACAGCTAGGTGTTTCAGGTCAGATCTTGCGAGGAACAGACTCACTTCAGGTCTGTGATGAACTTTTTCAAGCTTTTCCTTTTTCAGTCGTTTTCTCATTTTGTTTTGGTATCATCAGCATTTCTTCTTGTTGCATTTACAGCAAACAAGCTGTTCCCTATGCCATTAAAATTTGTAAGAACTGTAAATGACAGAAAGTTACATACAATTGTTTTCCCTGATGTAACAGATGTTACATATTTAGTTAAATTGATATGTAACCCTAATAGTTTTCATTTTTGATCCAAGTGTTGTGCTTGATTTTTAGTTTGTTAAATGTAGTGTATTTGTTGTGTTGTAGAGGATGAATTACCTCCCATTGCTGCAGCCTCTATGTGGACGAGAAAAGACGTAAAAGAATTTAAGGAGTCTTTAAAAAAGGACAAGGATTCTGTGATAAAAGTAGGCTCGGGAGAAACAGTTACTGTAAGTCTTCTGTTGATACTTAGAAAAGAATGTAGGACTGGAACGATTTCATGATTTTGAAACTGGATAATCACTTACATGAAATTGAATCAAACCGGTTAATCGGCTGCCAGTACAAAAGTACTCCTTTTTTTCTTCTCTGACGACCTTGTCTAGGTACTTCCGGCAGCTGACTTCAAATTCATTATTAACTTACAAACTTGATTGTTTGTTAGCTGTCATAAGTCATATTTTGCTGAATTTTATCATTCAACTTTGTTGAAATATCAAGACGCGCAAATCAGGGACTACTCGTGTAAAAATAAAGATTATACATTGTAGGATGCTTATTGTTTGAGGGCAATTTTTGGTTTTGACATGTTCAGGAAATCCATGAAAATTAATCCCCAATGAATTTAAATGATTTTACAGTAACATGCTCAATTTGAGTGATTTTAATAAATTTCTTCCTTTTAATTGAAAAAGTAGATGTTGGGGCTGTGGGGAATAAAATGGAAAATTCTAAGCTGATTTGAGGAGAAATTTGAAATTTCAGTTTTCAGAAGTTGAATTTTGATAATGTATTTAAGTATACTGTAGGTATTGTATACAGTATTTTAAAAATTTAAGAGGTAAACACAGGTAAACAGGAAGGTTTATTGAAGCCAGATCCCTGTATGTTTGTATTTTGTTATGTAGTTTTGTCATTATTCAACCCAACATTTTTATACGCTGATTTTAATTTGTAGTTAGTATCATTATTTATAAATAAGCTTGCTTTTAATGTATTACTTATAAATGATGCAAAAATTAAAAAAATAATTTACATACTATTAGATTGTAATGTAGGATGATGTATCTTTGAAGTAATATACAATTCAAGATGTTTGTTTGTTTTTCTAAAACATTTTGTAAATACGTCTTTAAAACACATAATAGAAAGAATGTATCGAATAGTATTTATGATGATGACATTACAGGTTCGTGTTCCTACTCATGAGGATGGTTCATGTTTATTTTGGGAATTTGCTACGGACTATTATGACATAGGTTTTGGTGTATTCTTTGAATGGACTATAGCTCCCAGTAATACAGTCAGTGTTCATGTCAGTGAATCAAGTGATGAGGAAGAGCTGGAAGAAGAAGGTAAAAATACTCCTTGCACCTCCATTCAGATTAAGTTAAGGTAGTTCTGCACGTTTAAAAAACTGGAAGTGATGGTGTAACGTCATTTATCCAGAAAGCACCATAGCTTTTTTATTTGCTGAATTTTCTAAGTATATTCTGAAGTTTTGAAAACTGAGTTTAATCAAATTCTACATTGAAGAAAAAATTTCGAACCAAACATGCTGAACTACCTTAAAGAGCGCATAGCAAAGGAATTGTCTGGGTTCATTTTTGAAATAAAACTAAACTACAGTTTCTTTATGTTATTTATGTTTACTGTATTTTTGAATTGTAATTGCTTATGAAAATTTGACAACTTCTGTTAACATAACTTACTGTGTTCAAGGTTATGAAACTGAGTTTGGACACCAGACTGAGAATGTGGTTTTGTCATTGGTCATTGTCAAGACTGAGTTTGGGCACCAGTCTCAGAATGTGGTTTTGTCATTGGTCAGTGTCGAGACTGAGTTTGGGCACCAGTCTGAGAACGTGGTTTTGTCATTGGTCAGTGTCGAGACTGAGTTTGGGCACCAGTCACAGAACGTGGTTTTGTCATTGGTCAGTGTCAAGACTCAGTTTGGGCACCAGTCTCAGAACGTGGTTTTGTCATTGGTCAGTGTCAAGACTGAGTTTGGGCACCAGTCTCAGAACGTGGTTTTGTCATTGGTCAATGTCAAGACTGAGTTTGGGCACCAGTCTGAGAACGTGGTTTTGTCATTGGTCAGTGTCAAGACTGAGTTTGGGCACCAGTCTGAGAACGTGGTTTTGTCATTGGTCAGTGTCAAGACTGAGTTTGGGCACCAGTCTGAGAATGCGGTTTTGTCATTGGTCATTGTCAAGACTGAGTTTGGGCACCAGTCTCAGAACGTGGTTTTGTCATTGGTCATTGTCAAGACTGAGTTTGGGCACCAGTCTCAGAATGTGGTTTTGTCATTGGTCAGTGTCAAGACTGAGTTTGGGCACCAGTCTGAGAATGTGGTTTTGTCATTGGTCAGTGTCAAGACTGAGTTTGGGCACCAGTCTGAGAACGTGGTTTTGTCATTGGTCAGTGTCAAGACTGAGTTTGGGCACCAGTCTGAGAACGTGGTTTTGTCATTGGTCAGTGTCAAGACTGAGTTTGGGCACCAGTCTGAGAACGCGGTTTTGTCATTGGTCAGTGTCAAGACTGAGTTTGGGCACCAGTCTCAGAACGCGGTTTTGTCATTGGTCAGTGTCAAGACTGAGTTTGGGCACCAGTCTGAGGACGTGGCTTTGTCATTGGTCAGTGTCAAGACTGAACTCAGTCTCAGCTAGTGTTCAGAGACTGGTCAACAATTTAAGCTTTATAACCTAGTACACATGATTTCAAGTTCTTTGGACTAATTTTGAGTTATTCATAAAAAAAAAATTCTGTATCATCATAACATATCTTCTTTGATAAATAACTGCACTCAGTCACCTTAAGTATGAATGTCAACACAGTTACACATACTCTTGTCAATTGTATGGAATTTTAATTTTTTTTATTTTGGATTTTACAGAAGGGAAAGCTAATGACGTAGAGAAGGGAGGTGACAAGAGAGATGATAGACCTCCTGTAGACGAAATCATTCCAGTGTACCGCCGAGATTGTCACGAGGAAGTGTATTGTGGGAGTCACGCTTACCCGGGACGCGGAGTGTACTTACTTAAATTTGACAATTCTTATTCATTATGGCGGTCAAAGACTTTATATTACAGGGTGTATTATAGCCGGTGAAGTTTATTTTATCTAAAAAGAGAATTGTTAATATTGTAAGCTGTTTATATTTAAATGATTATACATGTAGTGTGTTAAACAATATTGTGGTGTACAAACAATGGGCTAATAGCATTTATGATAAATGCCTTGAAAGTGTATCTGCAAGTTGGGCAATAGTAATACACGGTTTCCATAGCAACTGTAGATGTAGAATGTTAATGCTGAACAAATTTTATAACCATCACTTTTTTGATCATTAGATCTTCCTGTCGTCAGACAGTTCAGATATTGTGTTTTAAAACTACAAATTTGTAAAGTATTTATTTGTGTAAATTCTCACTTCCTCAGTTCTGAATGAATATTCAACTTAAGTTTACTTTCCTGATTTCAACTGTCCTATGACAAAAATATCAAATTTTGATTTTGTGTGACATCATAGATGATGTCAAAATATAAAATAGAAAACATAAGGCAAACTGCTAGGGAGCATATGAATTGCTCCAGTGAGCCCAGGTGCTCGAGCTGTCGATGCACGAGTGAACGGTGTTTCACTGTAGAAAAAATGTCGAAACTGTTGGGATACATTTCATAAAAACCATTTTTCCTTGTCATCAACATGAACAACCTCATTTTACTGTTTAGTACAATCATAGGAATGGAATGGAGGGTGATGTTGAATTTCAAGTTGAGTAACTGACTGCTTACATTTACTGAATGTACATTATATTGGTGTCATTGTTCATGTTACATGTCATATGAGAGACACAATGTTATTGTTTTTGTTAAAAAGTTCTGAGAAAATGACAATGTTATTTGATGTGTGTTCTTTCATGTTCTTAAGATAAAATAGTGTTATTTGTGTTCAGATATTCCTAGCATAAATACAGTATCTATTTAAAACACTATTTTTATGCTTCTTACATATATTAGATGAGATAGTGTCTGGATCAGGGAACTTATTCATCAACGTTTTAAGTCTGAAATGTAGATTTGAGCTTTAAAATGCCATATTTTCTTTTCCACTGTCATTGATGAATTAGCACAGGTTATAACTGAACTTTGCATAATTGTTCATTCTGCAGTTACTTAAAGCTCAGCGAAATTGCATTAGTATAAATTGGCAATAAACAGAATAATAGCAAATTGAATATTTGGCATTCTTATATTTCAGACTTTAAATGTTGATAAATACGGGCCCAAACACCAAAAAAATATGGTTTAACTTGCAACATTTGACCAAAATAATTATTTAAGATGGCTGTTTCTTTTTTCATTCCAATTACTTTTCACTTATCTTGCGGAGAATGACTATATTCTATTTTAAGTCCCCATAGAATGTTTAAAAAATTTGCTCAATAATCACCTTTTTTTGGAAAATCCACTTTGAATAAAACTTTTTCACAAAGTATGTTTTCTTATATATTTAAGTCACATGACCATTAATATTTATAATTAGGAAGAAAATTGTTCATCCTACCTAAATCTCAGCATGGATTTGTCAAAAAAAAAAGTTAAAAAAAACATTGTATAACTCCTAATATAGATGTTTCTGAGAAGCTGTATTTTCATTGTAGAATTTGTGACAGTGATAGAATTACTGGCATTTAATGCTTCATCTTTATCTTGCCTTGAGTATATGATTATGATTGTTTTTGTGTATATATAATAATGGTTAAGATATATGGGTGTTCATTGTGTTTTTACTTGAAAATCAGTTTGTTTTCAAAGATCATGTTAAATCTACTATAAACTGGATGTGCTGCGGGAGAATAAACTTTTGCTGAAAATTAGCATGTACAGAAGTGTTGGAGATTTCTTCCACTTGTTTCTGATCAAATACCATACCCTAAGTACCAATGTATAATATGCACCCATGTATCACAGTGGGCAATAATGTAGTTTTAATTTGTTCTGTAACAAGTTACTTGAAAGGGACATGCCTTCAGGTATCCTCCCATTGTTTTTAAACAGAAATGTTTACAATATATTTATTATCAATATTATTGTAAGTTGATTTTTTTATGACTTTGATATAAAGTGAACTAAATTTCTACTGTGTTACATGAAAATTTCAGTGTGTAACTTACAAGGTAGATACTAATTTCTTCTGTTTTACATCATGTTTTACTGTGTGTCAGATGCATTTTGTACATATTATAATAATTAACACTGTAAAAGTTCTTTTAAAATTTTGGAAGATTTGATGGCAAGTCCCTTTAATGTGGTCAAATTGAAGAAAGTAGGATGTTTAGAATAGAAAGGTTGCTGTAATGGCTGTAGACATTGTTTCTAATCTTACATAAAATTAAAAACCTAATAGTTAGGGTATGAAGTTTATATTGCTCATAGAGACGTGCCTTCTATACGTTTTGCCATATATAATCTAAACTATATATCAGATAGAAAATGTGCACATTAAATTGAATATAAAGTATGGTCTCTTCTGACTTTAATTGTTGAATATCACATTGTTAGAAAATGTGATGGATGTTTCAGCAACATGAAAAAAATGTTTGAAAGTACATTCATACTTATACATTGCATAAATTTATTGTTTGGTTGGAATGGTCAGTAAGGTGTATCTAGCTGTAATATTGTTATAGCTTTGAAGTTATGTATTTGTCTTCCTGTCTATAATCTTTAAACTTCCAGGTGAGCAGTGTAAAGAAACTGGATGGTTCTCTTCTATTACTTATTTTGTTACACTTAAAACATAGCAATTAAGTACATTATCATTGCTACCTGTATAACTTCCTAGTTTTTATAAAAGTTTAATAAAAATGTATGCTCTATCACTAGATGTAGTGTTTAGTGTATTGCTTAACTATAGAAAATGTATTTCTGTATGTTTTTGTGGGGCTGGATTGTGATTTGTTTGGATAGAACTACAACACAATGAATATCTTAGTAAAATGATCTTCATCTATCCATTTGGTGTTAGTACAATAAATCTTTGGTCTTCCAAAATGGAACTTAAACATTATTTTCACTCCAGAAGTGGCACAGGTACTTTACTTATGTAACATACTTGACGTTCTTCCTGGCAGTGTAGGTCAAGGTCATACTAAAGTCAAACCAAGGTCATACTGAATACAAGCCAAGGTCTTACTGAATACAAACCAAGGTCTTACTGAATACAAGCCAAGGTCTTACTGAATACAAACCAAGGTCTTACTGAATACAAGTAAGGTTGAAGTATTTTGATGGTAATTGGCTTAAATGTCCACCTTATTTAGACCAATGTGTGGAGATTCATTGGTGAGATTATGTACAGAACCGTCTTGACTCTGGGTCTAAGGCTTTGTACTAAAAGTTGTGCTCAGAGTCAGATGCTCATGTTTAGAGACTGTTCTGCCCAGGGATGTAATTGTGCATATTATTTTGCTATCTAGCCCTGGCATAGACATTCTCCTAACAGAACAGTACTCTGAGCATTTTACCTAAGGTCCAAAACACTGTTGGTCAGTAGTGTTGACTACTAGCCGACAAGCCATTCAGTAAGTGTTTTATTACATGGCGTCAGGTATTAATTTTCATAGGTTTATTTTCAAACTTTTGGTTTATTTGACCAGCACTTATGTTGAATATAGACCTTTTGTATAGCACAAACTATGGACTGTCAGTTTATAAAGCATTATGTAATGGACGTATTTTACAACTATTCATATAAACTGTTAACCAACAATGGTATTTTGAGACTTATTAAGTAACTGGTGTGCAGACCTGGGTCTGGAGACAGATATATCAATGTGGAGAATTACTGCAACATGCATATATTCTTTTATGACCGTAAAATACTTTGCACTTCTGATGACATTTTTCAAAGACATTTTCACTAAAGTTTATTGTTTGCTTTGCATGTTTAACAAGTGAGAAGTAACTTTATTTTGAGTAGCAGTAATAACTACTCTGCTTGATTTATAAAAACTTAGAAAGTATATTGTAGAAAATGTTAGAAACTTACATTTATATATCGATTTCATAGATGTAGAAAAGGGTTGTACATATATGGCCTTGTACATAAATATGTTCATCTATCTGTAATTGTATTAGACACTGAGAAATCCATTAACATGTAGCAGTTGTTGGAAACATGATGGCAGTTTAACATTGTTTAACTGGTGTTCAACATTTTTACTGTGACAATTCAGAAAATTCACAATGACAACTTCTACACAGTGTGATCAAACTCACAATATAAGTTTTTTGTTGTCTTTGGTAAATTGGTATAGCTCTGTTTTAAGGTATTAACATGTTGCAGGAGAAATGTTTTATCACCATGGAAGCCAACCATAATAGTTCAAATGTGAGACCGTTTAGATGGTATCATTTTAATGCACATCAGTTTCAGGTTACAAATAATTGATGCTTAATTTCAAGGATAGTTCATCTTATTCTAAATATTGATGTATTTTGAAAATTATAACAATTTTTGTCTTTTACAGCTCTTGTGAAATTTATGCTTTTTAAATATGTTGTAATTGAAAGAAAACTGACTATAGAACTATTATTGTAAAGAATAAACTAACTATAAGGGGAAAAAAAGGATTTTTTATATAAATATTTATTCTGAAATTTTGAGCAAGAGAAGCTATGTGTTATATTGCTATTATGTCTTCAGCTTAAACCTTCATGTCAAACTCTGTCCAGCGGTATTTGCATAGATTGTCAAAATCTATTTGATAAAAAAAATTATAGACTTTGGATTTTTAGCTCACCTGAGCACGAAGTGCTCAAAGGTGAGCTTTAGTGATCACCCTGTGTCGGCGTCCGTCGTCGTCCGTCGTCCGTCCGTCCGTCCGTCCGTCCGTCGTCAACAATTTGACTGTTAACACTCTAGAGGTCACATTTTTGACCCAATCTTAATGAAACTTGGTCAGAATGTTACCCTAAATAAAATCTTGGACGAGTTCGATATTGGGTCATCTGGGATCAAAAACTAGGTCATCAGGTCAAATTAAAGGAAAAGCTTGTTAACACTCTAGAGGTCACATTTTTGGCCCAATCTTAATGAAACTTGGTCAGAATGTTACCCTCAATAAAATCTTGGATGAGTTCGATATTAAGTCATCTGGGGTCAAAAAACTAGGTCATCAGGTCAAATCAAAGGAAAAGCTTGTTAACACTCTAGAGGTCACAATTTTGGCCCAATCTTAATGAAACTTGGTCAGGATGTTACCCTCAATAAAATCTTGGACGAGTTCGATATTGGGTCATCTGGGGTCAAAAACTAGGTCACCAGGTCAAATCAAAGAAAAAGCTTGTTAACACTATAGAGGTCACATTTTTGGCCCAATCTTAATGAAACTTGGTCAGAATGTTACCCTTAATAAAATCTTGGACGAGTTCGATATTTGGTTATCTGGGATCATAAACTAGGTCACCAGGTCAAATCAAAGGAAAAGCTTGTTAACACTGTTGAAGCTGCATTTATGACTGTATCTTCATGAAACTTGGTCAGATTGTTAATATTGATGATCTTAAGGTCCAGTTTGAATCTGGGTCATGTAGGATAAAAAACTAGGTCACCAAGCCAAATCAAATGAAAAGCTAGTTTACACTAGAGGCCACATTTATGACCATACCTTAATGAAACTTGGTCAAATCTTGATGATCTATAGCTCAAGTTCAAATCTGGGTTAGGTGGGGTCAAAAACTAGGTCACTAGGTCATATCAAAGGAAAAGCTTGTTAACACTCTAGAGGCCACATTTATGACTATATCTTCATGAAACTTAGTCAGAATGTTAAACTTGATGATCTTTAGGGCAATTTTGAATCTGGGTCATGTCGGGTCAAAAACTAGGTCACCGGGTCAAATCAAAGGAAAAGCTAATTAACACTGTAGAGGCCACGTTTATGACCATATCTTAATGAAACTTGGTCAGAATGTTAATCTTGATAATCTTTAGGTCAAGTTTAAATCTGGGTCAGATGGAGTCAAAAACTAGGTCACTAGGTCATATCAAAGGAAAAGCTTGTTAACACTCTAGAGGCCACATTTTTGACTTATCTTCATGAAACTTAGTCAGAATGTTAAACTTGATGGTCTTTAGGTCAAGTTCGAATCTGGGTCATGTCGGGTCAAAAACTAGGTCACGGGGGTCAAATAAAAGGAATAGTTAGTTAACACTTTAGAGAGGCCACATTTATGACCATATCTTAATGAAACTTGGTCAGAATGTTAATCTTGATGATCTATAGGTCAAGTTTAAATCTGGGTCAGGTGTGTTAAAAAACTAGGTCACTAGGTCAAATCAAAGGAAAAGCTTGTTAAGACTCTAGAGGCCAGATTTATGACTGTATCTTCATGAAACTTAATCAGAATGTTAATCTTGATGATCTTTAGGTCAAGTTCGAATCTGGGTCATGTGGGGGCAAAAACTAGGTCACCGGGTCAAATCAAAGGAAAAGCTAGTTAAACCCCCAACTGCCATATAAAAGCCACAAGATGGTGCCGGGGCAGGTTTTTATATAAATTATGCATGTTTCACATCAGAGAGCCCTTTTTCAAAATTTTAAATAAACCACTGAATAAAAAGTTATGAAAAATTGCATAAATACACATTGAAATATTCTTTATCAATTGGTGTTTTTATTTTTTAAAACAAAAAATGTTGAAGTATAGTTTCAAAAAATTATTTAAACCTAACTGCCAAAAATTTGAATTTGCCGGGAGGAGCTAATGAGGTCATGAACTCTAGAGGAACAGAGAATGTAAACAATTCCCACGTGGTTAATTTTATCAACAAACCTGATCGTCAGAAGGCTTCGTATCAATGGAATTAACACCTAGCTAGAGTGCATTGCAAAACTTCTCCAGAAAGTAATTTTGAATTTTTAAACCAAATAGAATATCATAGTCATTTCTACAGTTATATTTTATATGTCATATCATAAAAATGTTTTAAAGAAATAGGGAACTACTAATTACAGACATACAGTGATAAATATAATTTCAAATAGCTTATCATTTTTATTAGTCCTTATCACAGCTGCAGCACTTGCTAATTTGTGTTTATTGTTCTGCATCCCAGACTTAAAGTTTATTATTTCTACATTTATTGCTAGGTTATCTCCATTAATGGACCAGCCAACAATGACAGAATTTTAGTTAAATGAATGTTTGATTTTGAGTTTCATTGTTAAATTTACATAAACAAGATTAAAAATCAGGAATGCTAGTCTTGACTCAATTTTTCATAGGATTGATACTGATATGGATGCACAATATGGATAATAATAGTTTTTTACCATCAAAACATGCAAACTAGTTCAAATTTCTTCTTCAACTGACCATTGTTTACATTTGCCTGTGAATCATTTAAAGTGAGCTATTTTTAGCTAACAGACAGCCTAGAGTAGCGTTGTTATTTGATAGGCTCCTCCTACAAAACTTACTGCCAGGGTAGTAAAAGTTGGGGCTTTAACACTTTAGAGGCTACATTTATGACCATATCTTAATGAAACTTGGTCAGAATGTTGATCTTGATGATCTTTAGGTCAATAGGTCAGGTGAGCGATACAGGGCCTTCATGGCCCTCTTGTTTTCATTTGTCGATTAAATTAAATATGTTACATTATTTTATGATTTTAAAGTATTTAACAATCTGCCTATTTGAATATATGTGCACATTTTTAAAATAAAGTGATTTTGTCAAACTGTGCAAAAATTACAAATTGGAATTTCCATTTTGTTGGGCATTGATAACAAATGCTTCAGATGTGCTGATACTATAGTAATTGTAAGTTCATTGGCAACAGCATGTGTTGACAGTATGTTGCTAAATTGCAGGCTGTATGGATGCCACCTTGAAAACTGATTGACATTTAGCTTGTGGATGTAAAATAATTATTGGAAAGATTTATGAATTTTGTTATGAAATATAGACATCAATCATTACCTGCGTCTAGTACTAGAAAGTCAAGGACTTATTTTCAGACTAATGTATTCTCACCTCTGCAGTTAACTGAGTTATTGCAAACTGTTTTAAATTTTCTAGCATACACTATCACTGAATGTATATATATATAGAAAGTTCTCTGCAAAAAGCAAAGCTTGATATGCATAAACTTTTCCTGTCTTTCTTTAATTTGCTGCTGTTTCACACAACTGTTACAGTGAAATTATATATAATTATTGCAAGTTTTGCTTTTCCAATCTTAGGAGAAATTGCACTTATTTTGAATAGAAAGAAAAAGCAGTGATTTTATAAAATTTCAATAGTTTCCTTAAATCACATGTGGCTTTTATAGAAATAATACTTATGAAAAGTTCTAGCTCAGATGAAGTTTTTTCTGGATTAATTATGTTCTAGCATCTGTGACTTAACCGATTTCTTCGTTTGTATGTTTATCACTGGTTTTTTTCCCAATTTACATCACACTTTCCTAAGAGACTGCTATTTACACCATTCCAGGTTATCATGAAAATTTAAACTGAAAATACGGAAATTGATTTTGAAGTAGAATCAGATTTGAAGAAATTTATTCTTACTCTGTTGATGTTTATAGAAGGAAGTGGCTAGGGGTCCGGTAACCGTATTTCCAGACCCGGAGTCTAGAGGTCCGGCAGTCAACATACATGCACTATTCTGTATTGTGTTTCCAGTGTATAAGGTAATTGCTAGGAAAAGCTGTGGTTAGTTGTCATAGATTTGCCGTTATTACATGTTTTGTTTTTTTGTAAGTATTTTATTTATAAATAGCTTTCACTCGAGTTAGAGGCACATTGAATATGAAATTTTAACCAAACGATTTCCTTTAGTCACTCTTATTTATGCAAGCACTAACACAACCAATTTATGAGCACAATCCATGTCTAAAAGCATTAAGCTTATTATTTTAATTTTTCAGTCCCGAGAAAAAACACAGATTTTATAAAAACTTGCATTCCGGCGGTCAAAGTATTAATTACTAGTAATTTATCGAATTGGCGATCGTGTTTTCCTTGGGATTTAAGAATTACAAATACATCTGTTTCCAGTCTTTTGCAATGTATTTTAAATGACAGAAAAAAATGAAAGCAAACTTTTGATATCATCTCCTTTTTTCATAGTTAAATGATCGCTTCCTCTTTCTAAATACCATTCTTCGTATTTATATTGATTACCGAACTTCTAGACTGCGGGTCTACAGGTCTGGCTACCAGACCCCTAGCCACTGCCTTTATAGAAACTCTTTACTCTGTAATATACTATGTTCTTGTGTCTTGTTTGTCATTTCTGAGTATTATTGTTTCATTTTAGAAAAATGTTATTGAATAATTGTGGATAATAAATGTTTATTTATACATGAAAAATAAAGAGCTATGTCATTACCATTTTGATCTTTGTGTTACAACTGTGGCAGCTGTTTTTCTAGATTCACTCTAGGCTGACCACCACTAAATCTGGTTGTTCTTTCTTTCTTATAAAACCAACTGATTTAATAATGTTTTTTTGACATTTACTAGCGTATTTGATTTTCAGAGACTTATATTCCAAAACAACAATTGTATTGCCACTATAGAGAAAGTAAATGGATGGGAACTTTTTAGCTCACTTGAGCCAAAGGCTCATGGTGAGCTATTGTGACCACTCAATGTCCGGCGTCCAGCCGTCAACATTTCTTAAAAAAAATCTTCTTCTTGAAACCCACTGGGCAGAATTACACCAAACTTCACAGGAATGATCCTTGGGTGGCCCCCTTTCAAAATTGTTCAAAGAATTGAATTCCATGCAGAACTCTGGTTGCCATGGCAACCGAAAGGAAAAACTTTAAAAAATCTTCTTGTCCAAAACCACAGGGCCTAGGGCTTTGATATCTGGTGTGTAGCGTCAACTAGTGGTCCTCTACCAAAATTGTTCAAATTATACCCCTAGGGTCAAATATGGCCCCGCCCCAGGGGTCACATGGTTTATATAGACTTATATAGGGAAAACTTTGAAAATCTTCTTATACAAAACCACATGGCCAAGGGCTTTGATATTTGGTATGTAGCATCATCTAGTGGTCCTCTACCAAGATTGTTCAAATTATCCCCCTAGGGTCAAATATGGCCCCGCCCCGGGGGTCACATGGTTTATATAGAGTTATATAGGGAAAACTTTAAAAATCTTCTTGTACAAAACCACATAGCCTTTGATATTTGGTATGTAGCATCAACTAGTGGTCCTCTACCAAGATTGCTCAAATTATCCCCCTAGGGTCAAATATGGCCCCGCCCCGAGGGTCACATGGTTTATATAGAGTTATATAGGGAAAACTTTGAAAATCTTCTTGTACAAAACCACATGGCCTAAGGCTTTGATATTTGGTATGTAGCATCATCTAGTGGTCCTCTACCAAGATTGTTCAAATTATCGCACTAGGGTTAAATACGGCCCCGCCCCGGGGGTCACATTGTTTATATCCTTACCGCAGCCTTAACGTACTAAAACGTATTAGCGTCTGATGGCCCTTTCACGCTTCCGTAGAAACAACATTTATTACACGAAACTTATTTTGAAAATATTTCTGAAATGTCTACGTCTGCAGCTCTCAAATACGGTTATATCTTATATCTGAGGCATATACTGATGCTCTCAGACAACATCAAAAATGACATTTTGAGCGATTTGATGAAGTTCCAAAATTATCAGTGTACCCTTGGTCTGTTACAGACCCCTGTGGGATTTCTGTTTATCCAGAGCTCAAATATTTTTTCATAGATTAAAAGCTGACATGCTGTACTAAAGCCCAGGTAATTTCAATTCATAATAAAGTGCTGAAAATTGGCTCCCCAATAGCAAAAAAAAAAAATAATAGAAGTCCACGTGCATACATTTAGACGGGGTGATCCCTGTGCGTGACCCCTGACTATCTACGAATCAAAATGTGGCTTTCGTTTTCAAGTTTAGCATTTCTACTTTCATTTTATTTACTTCCGGAAATAGCTGAAGGTCAAGTGACGTCATTTTCTGTATTGTCAAAAACATACATATGCCTGGCGAGATTGCATAAATATGTGCTGGCCGTCCTAAGGTTATTAGAGAAATCATTTTTTATCTAAAAATCAGTGCTTTTTCGACATTTTTTAACACGTCTGTACGAAAACTGACGTTTGAGACAAAAATGGCTAAACTGAAATGCATTTTAGGAAATCTGTTTATTAGAGAAATCATTTTTTATCTAAAAATCAGTGCTTTTTCGACATTTTTTAACACGTCTGTACGAAAACTGACGTTTGAGACAAAAATGGCTAAACTGAAATGCATTTTAGGAAATCTGTATATTAGAGAAATCATTTTTTATCTAAAAATCAGTGCTTTTTCGACATTTTTTAACCCGTCTGTACGAAAATTGACGTTTGAGACAAAAATGGCTAAACTGAAATGCATTTTAGGAAATGTGTATATCCTTTCCGCAGCCTTAACGTACTAAAACCTTATTAGCGTCTGATGGCCCTTTCACGCTTCTGTAGAAACAACATTTATTACACGAAACTTATTTTGAAAATATTTCTGAAATGTCTACGTCTGCAGCTCTCAAATATGGTTATATCTTACATCTGAGGACTATACTGACACTCTTAGACAACATCAAAAATGACATTTTGAGCGATTTGATGAAGTTCCAAAATTATCAATGTACCCTTGGTCTGTTACAGACCCCTGTGGGATTTCTGTTTATCCAGAGCTCAAATATTTTTTCATAGATTAAAAGCTGACATGCTGTACTAAAGCCCAGGTAATTTCAATTCGTAATAAATTGCTGAAAATCGGCTCCCCAATAGCAAAAAAAAAAAATAAATAAATAAAAGAAGTCCAAGCGCATACATTTAGACGGGGTGACCCCTGCGCGTGACCCCTGACTATCTACAAATCAAAATGTGGCTTTCGTTTTCAAGTTTAGCATTTGTATTTTCATTTTATTTACTTCTGGAAATAGCTGAAGGTCGAGTGACGTCATTTTCTGTGTTGTCAAAAACATACATATGCCTGGCGAGATTGCATAAATATGTGCTGGCCGTCCTAAGGTTATAGAGTTATATAAGGAAAACTTAAAAAATCTTCTTGTACAAAACCACATGGCCTAGGGATTTGATATTTGGTATGTAGCATCATCTACTAGTCCTCTACCAAGATTGTTCAAATTATCCCCCTAGGGTCAAATATGGCCCCGCCCCGGGGGTCACATGGTTTATATAGAGTTATATAGGGAAAACTTTAAAAATCTTCTTGTACAAAACCACATGGCCTAGGGCTTTGATATTTGGTATGAAGCATCATCTAGTGGTCCTCTACCAAGATTGCTCAAATTATTCCCCTAGGGTCAAATATGGCCCCGCCCCGAGGGTCACGTGGTTTATATAGAGTTATATAGGGAAAACTTTGAAAATCTTCTTGTACAAAACCACATGGCCTAGGGCTTTGATATTTGGTATGTAGCATCATCTAGTGGTCTTCTACCAAGATTGTTCAAATTATCCCCCTACGGTCAAATGTGGCCCTGCCACAGGGGTAGCAAGTTTTACATAGACATATAGGAAATAGGAAAAAAAGTTTAAAAATCTTCTTGTCTGAAACCACAACTCTTAGACCTTTGATATTTGGTTTGTAGCATTGTCTTATGGTCCTCAACCAAAATTGTTCAAATTGTAGCCCTGGGGTGAAAAGAGGCCCTGCCCTGGGGGTCCCAAGTTTTATATAAACTTATATAGGAAAAAGCTTTAATAATCTTCTTGTCAGAAACCATACAACCTAGGCTTTTGATATCTGGTATGATGCATTGTCTAGTATTCCTCTACCAAAATTGTTCAAATTATGCCCCTGGGGTTAAAAGAGGCCCCGCCCTGGGGTCACTTAGTTATTATGTGAGTTATATAGGAAAAATACTCTGATCCTATTTCCAAGACTTTAATTATAATTACCTGATGACCCCAAGTAATATGATGTCACTTGATTGTGACCTTGACCTACTGACCTACTTTCTTGTTTTTTAAGATACAGCCTTGAAATACATGTATTGATGACTTACACAGTTTTGCACACAAATCGTAAAACTGAATTTCATTGACCATGAATATTACCTACTGACTTAATAAAAAAAATTCATCCCCGTGTATCAATGCTTTACATTATGTATCAATGCTTCACATTGGGCACGTGAAAGAACCAAACGAACTGCTTTAGTTCATTTGTATCTCAAACTTTCTTCACTGAAATTTAACAAAGGCGAGTGAAATGTTGGGCGGACCCAAATGTTTACGCGTAGACTGAAATGAACGCGACTGTGACTGAAATCATTTCACAGTCGCGCAAATTATTTGTGAGCCGTTCGACTTAACAATATTTCCAGATTTTTTCTTAATATTTTATCATCAGTTTGACATTTGAATCATGTAGCTCATATTACTCAGGTGAGTGATCCAGGGTCATCATGACCCTCTTGTTTATAAGAATGCTATAATTCATTATATAGAATCCTCTTAATTTACTCCTTTTCGCTTCTTTCGGTATCTCTTGTTTAAGACACAAAGTTCTTACGCAGCCATTTTATTTGGCATATGATAGGAAAATGCTGATTTTTACACATACTGAAATGCTGTGGAGTTAAAGAAAACACATTGCTATTGAGAAAGGGCATGAGGAACGTAAGAAAGATCAGGACTGTTTACATTTAGACTTTTTGTACTAAACCTGCATAGGCTAACATATGATTTGGCAGAGATTAACCTCTGTAGGATTTATATAAGCAAACTACTTTGTACAAAATCATGCTATGCCTTCCTTTGAAGAAGAGAGGGTATATTGTTTTGCCCCTGCCGGTCTGTAGACAATGTTGCTTCATATCAATACCTGGAGGATGCTTAGGCCTGCAAAAGTCTAACTTCATTGGAAGGTTTTCAATGGTCAGTAGATTACCCCTGTCATTTTGGGGCAAGTTTGACCTCGGGCGTGAGCCCACAGTAGTCAAACTTCTTTGCCTGTGGTCAGTAGATGACCCCTGTTACTTGGATTGGCAGATTGAAGATCAAGGTCAGAGTGACCTTTGGACTGAATATTGATTTCATTTGATACCTTAAGAATATTTTGGCCTACAGTTGTCAAACTGCATAGGATAATTGCCTGTAAACAGCAAACAACCCACATTTTGTCTAAGGTTAAAGTGACAGTGACCTTGAGCCTGAATATAGTCATTATCTCTAGCACTCTCGGGCCTACAACTCTGAAGGTCATGGATGACATTCAGTTGATGAACCCAAATGTTTGGGTTTTAAGGCCAAGGTCACAGTAACCTTTTCAGATTCATAACTGGAAAAGGCATTGACTTGTGGCCTTCAAACAAAATATGATGATTTCCTTTGGTCAGAGTTTTTTGGGACATTTGGTTGTAGTCCTACTTCACTCTCCAACGGCTCTGCGGACATCTATAAATAAGACCTTACTTAACATTTATTTTCATTTTTGTGTCAGTCGGTTGCAATGCCTCTACATCTGTATGATACGTTAGACTGTCATCACTGACCATGATTTAACGGTGCGCAAAGAATCAGACATAGAGGATATTACATGAGTGTCTTTTCATATTGAATTTATTAAACTCGTTGAATAAAATTGATGAAATGCTCGGCAGCCGAGCATTTCATCAATTTTATTCAACGAGTTTAATAAATTCAATATGGAAAGTCACAAATGTAATATTCTTTTTATCAAATGTTAAGTCTTTCCTATCAAAACATCAAATATTCACCTTTCTTTTACTATATAAACAAGTCAACTTGACCAACGTTTCCAATACTATAAACGACGTCAACGTCAAAGCTTTATTACACTAGTGTATTATCATTTTTATTTAATGGCTTTATTACACTCCCGCGACGTCAAACATGTGATAAAAGAAACAAAGTCATGATAAAAACAGTAAAGACAGAAAATAGTACGGTCAAGAGTGGGTGCATAAAAGATAAAAGTATGATACAAAGTGTGAATATGCATCTACTACATCCCATCAGAGTGACCAGTCCGGCTTGCGTGGCACTACCAGGACACAAGGTCCCGCCAGCAGTGCTCCCTCATCATCTGAGACGCAACAGACAGGCATGTAGATCCCCTTAGAAGGGCTGGGCAGACAGCTCCCTCTTGAATGATGCCAAAGAAGGAGCCTCAGTGACGCTGGTTGGAAGTCTGTTCCACACAGGAATGGCTCTGGGGAAAAAGCTGTACTTGAAGTAGCCGTTAGAGGGTGATTTATGCTTGAACTTATGTTTGTGTAATGCTCTTGTCCGTGAATCTGCAGGTTTCAGATACTGTGACAATGGTATGTCAACAAGGTCATTAACTATCTTGTACAGCATAATGAGTTGCGCATTCTTTCTTCTGTTTTCCAGTGAGTCCCAATTTAGATGTTATAACATGTCTGTCACACTACTGGTGTTTCTGTAGCGGATTATAACAAAGCGCGCTGCTCTTCTCTGGACCATTTCGACCTGGTCTCTGGCCTTTTGTGTGGGGACTCCATACTGTACAGCAGTACTCCAAGTTAGAACGCACCAAGATGTAATAGGCGTTGGTTTTGGTTTCTTCGGTAGCCTTTGATAGGTTCCTTCTGAGAAAGCCAAGCATGTTATTGGCCTTCTTGGTTACGCCGTTGATGACAGATGTGTTGGTTCCAGCATATTAAAAGTGAAACGTAAATGATAAAATAATGAATGTTGAAGGCAACTAATACCCAAAAGGGGAGTTAAACAATCAGCTTAGATAGGTAAAATGAGCCTGTACGCCTCTAATATTTGGATTAATTACGTTAGAGGAAAAGATCACAGCATACTGTAACTAACTAAAGCGCTTTCAAAATATAAAGATCCTGTTTATCAAAAAATGTATTCTTTCCTCATTTTGGATATTTGAAGGGCAAAAACTCTTTCAGACATAATTGGAATTATTCAGCAGAGTAGCTGTTTTTGCAAGAGCACCTGTTTTATAGGCGGCGCTTTACACTTGACAGCACAGTGTCACTACAGAAGCTTTTGGCGCTAATGGCTATTTTGTCCTAATAGGTAGGTGATATTTATGATTAAAAAGTTGTTTGCAATATCGTATATGTTGCAAGATTCATTGAATTTGAATTTTAATATGTATTGTTGCAGTTGGAAAACTTTTCACAACTTTATCTTCCTAAAGCAAATTTGACAAATGTGTGTCAATTAATAACGCACCTTATATTGTTTTGAATTTATTTTGTAATTAAAAAGTAATTAAAAAAGAGCGAAAGAGTCTAGAGGGTGTTTGAAATATCGTCAGATTATATAAATTAATGAAATGCCATGTCTATTTAATGCTGTCATTTAACTAGATGAAAATTTAAGAGTATAAACAGTTGGCAAGTTGTAGCACGTTGTTAATGTTCAGTGAATACCAATCGTATTATACAATTTATATTGGCTCCAGGATATATTATATTTAGGTTAGGGGAGTTATACAGTATAGTGAAAAGGTAATCTGATAAATTGTAACATGGATTCTTCTCAAATTTAAAAGTAAGCTACATGTATCAGAATTATGGAGTTGTGTACTGTATATAAAACTGAGATCATATAGAGCGCTTATGAATTAGTCTGAGTCATTAATAATAATATACAATTTATTAATTTGCTTTCTCTCTTTGATAATGCAACTCAAATACGATAGTATTTATTTTGTCATAAAAGAGGCGTAAGCATCATTTAACTTTTTAGTCATTAAAGATTATCAATTTGTTTTTGAATTCCTTAAAAAAATTTAGTTAATGATGTAGCTCTGATTCCTTGCTGCTGAGGGCTTTCCTGGTTTCAAATAGTAACTGTGTTAGTGCTCTGATTTGACCCATTTCAGTGTTGTTTTTTTCTTCAGTTCTTGGGGAATGGTGACAGGGCCTGAGGGGGGAGGGGAGGGGGGGGGAGCGGAATTGTGCCGTAATGAAAATAACTTTTGTCATAAATGTGTTACACTCCAGAAGAAAATTACTTCAAAAATCATTTTCATGCATTTTAAATGATATGGTTTGCATATGAAGATTTAGTCATAGAAATGTGGGGAGTTTTTGTCAAAAATTTGGGTGGGGGGACATACTCTTTTGAGAGGGGAATGGGGCCATATAACATTGCATTTTGTACACAGATATTTGGCAAAACGTTACAACATACAGGTAAATCATTCCAAAAATTATCTTGATGTTTCTGTGACAACTTTTTTTGCTATAGGTTTTAATAAAACCAGATGATGATAGTCGGGGCCGGGATGGAACCTCTGCTGTTAAATATCCAGAAGAAGCAAACATAAAGCCTCCTGAAGTTGTAAAAACATTTTACAACGGTTGGTACATAAAGTTCAAATAAAGATTGAACATCATAAATGGCATGTTATTATTATGAATTTCGCTTGAAACAGGGAAATCTGATAATTGATAATCACACTCCTTCTTTTCTCAATACATTTACACATTCTTAGTTCTGTACAATTATGTTCTTTAATAAATTTTCATTTACCCTATAAGGACAGTTGGTTTAGTAATTACAATTGATACTGTTGTCTAACTTGGTTCCAAAACTTTGCTATTTCATTTTGCCATAAAATTTATTGATTACAAAATATTGAGCAATTTAAATGATATCTTAACTGTGGAAAGTCTTGCCGCTCTGTGTTTACATTTTGTAAGATTTAAGTAGAATTTATTTTGATAAGAAAGTGCAAGTTTAAAAGCTTTGAACTAAAATATATATCTCTTGTGACATATTTGAAGAAACTTTTGCTTACTGGATTGATAAAGTGAATTGTAGACCAAAGAATGTTATCTTACAGAAACCTGACAATTTCATTCCTTTTGAAATACCTCTGGTACAGGAATAAGCTGTAAAAGTCATGTTTATAAGCTGTAAAATGTCAAATTGAATTTCTTTCAACAGAGACTTTGAGACCTGCTTGGTAGTTTTAATCAAAGATAAATGAAACAAAAAACAAGTCTCTGAAATCATTTTACATAGTTTAATGTAAATGTGCAAACAATGCAAACTTGTGTAAATTAAATGATAAGAAATAAGGGTATTATCATTTAAAAAGGTTCAGTAAATTACTTGATATTAAAGGTGGTTAAAAGATTCTGGTTAAACTTAATGTTCACTGAATGCTTAATTCGTGTTCTGTTTTCACTGGAGATATTTTCAAATTGAATTGTCCTATCCTGGTTGCCCAATAAGACATAGTTGTCTTAGCATAAGAATGAATTTTATAAATGTACTTAGGAATGATATATTTTTCAAAGAGTTGCATTAACAACTATTTACTTAGCACAAGTTGAGAAGAAAAGTAAAGTTATTATAAAGTAAAATGGGTATATTTGTACCTCGGATAAAATAAATCTCAAACAGAAAGTACCAAAAGTGGAAAATGTCAAAAATGTTGTATTAATGTGATTGACCGCCTTTAAAGTTGTGTTAACATTTTCATAAATTGTGATACTTGTTTATTTCCTACATTTAAAATTATGCCTCCAATTATTAGTGTATCATTTTGCACTTTGCCTTCCATGATTAGCTCTCTTCAGTATTTGAACAAGGCCAGTTAAGACAAAAGAAGCACACTTCAACCATATATAAAATAAGGATTGTGAGCTCTTGGTAAATAAATAGGATGATTGTACTGTACTGAAATGGCCAGTTTTAGTTGACACAATTTATGATCCTTTAAATGAAGTTTCTTTGAGGCAAAGATGGGAAAATGCATCAGAAATAGTGAACCCATGGTTGTTTGTACACCACTAAACAGCTGCAAACTAGGAGGGACCACATTGAAGCGGACAGTGTCAAAATGTAAAAACAATTTAACAATTTTGTATCATTACCCTGACTGTTTAGTCGCCAGGTCTTTTAACATTTGCTGAACATATTCTATGTTAGGACCTCCCTTGCTAGGACCAGTGTCCAAGGCATTCTGTTGGAATTCCAGTTTGCATTAAAATGCTATCTGCTTTTCTTGCTTTCATAACTATATAGGTATTTATGGAATTTCATAATTATACAGCCTGCTATGTGTGTTATATCTACCTTATGTGAGCAAGATAATTAAAATGTTAAAAATCAATATTGAATATGAAATTCATTCTGTTCTAAATATTGATGTGAGTTATTTCTCTTGCAATGCAAAGTGCAGCTGTCGGAGTAAACAAAACAAAAATTAGAAGCATAGAACACCGCCAAGCAAAACGTAGCATACTAGGTTTGAGTCTGTTCATGGGTGGCAAACATAACACCTCCTACCACTGGCACAACTCTTTAATTATCCAATTCTATAATGTTCTTTTGATACCAAAGGACTAAAAAGTAGATACTGAGTCCTGGTAAGTGGCGGCATATGGCACCTAATGTCTGCAGTGAGAAAGAAACAGTTTTTTTCCCCCCATATTGTTACGAGTTCCTTATTCATTTATTAAAATTAAGAAGCAACACCAAAGTTGAACAAAAATTACAAAAATAGTTATACTGTTTCACAAATTACGATATACTCTAAATATGCAGTGCATGAGCCAATTACAATATGCTCTAAATGTGCAGTGCATGAGCCACCTGTGCCTGTAATGTATGTAATGCACTTCATTTTTTATATAGATTATACATCAGTAACAAAGCGAGTATGCATTTCCTCCTTGCAAGTGGGCGATTATGATGAATAGAAAATAAAAGGCGTTTCACTTAAAACAACATAAACAATTATATGGTTATGAAACATGTTTTCTCAATTAGTTTTCATTGTAGTTTTAAAGAAATCAACATGATTAAATAAGTTCAAAAGACTAATTGGAAATACTTCAAAACGACTGCAAGGATGCAAGGAAAATCCACTTGTACCAGAGCTCATATAGAGGCCCTGTCATGCTGATATAGCTGGCTTGTAAAAAAAAACACAGATAATAGGCCAATATAACTTCCCTCTTGATCTCACTCTGTACCAGGAAAAAAGAAAAAAGCTTCATAAAGCTTTCACCCACAATATTACATCTATACCAGTATGTTTTCTTACTCTCTTCCTTTTGGTCTTTTGGATGCATTAGACAGCTACAAAATTTTGTCCTAATGTTTTTAGGGCAACATCCTGGACTATCTTATAATTATTCTCTATAGTAATCGAGACATATTGCAGTATCAATAAAAGGATGGAAACAACAATAAAACCATACTCTGGATATTTACAAATTATTGAATAATATTATTTTTCAAGATAACAGATTTAAGCACAATAAAACCATATTGATTAATTTACACCTGAAAGAAAATTGATCAATTCTGAGTGCAGGATCTAAAGTTTGAGGTATTTATTTTCCAGGAATTAGCAAAACTAGTTATGTTAAATAATACTTTGAAGGAAGTGAATGATGACACCTGATGTGTTACAGTTGGGGTTTCATTAGGTGTGAGGTGGAAGTTGCAAAATAGAGGGGGCTGTAGAGACCCTTCCATCTAGTAGGCTTCCAGCCTGTATCCCCCCCCCCCCCCCCCCACGCACCTGACCCTTAATGAAACCCTTGTTGATGCAAGTTTATCTGGTTGTCTCACATTTTACAGGGTTTTTTCAAGCTAATTTGGGAACATAGCCTATACCCACAAAATTGGGAATTTTGATGTTTAATTGTTCCAAATTGGGAAATATTCAGTCCCATAGGATATTGTAAGGATGTGTTTAAGCACTTTCTCATACACTTGTTTCACATTGTACAACCTCTTTAACATACTTCCATTACAAAATTGTCCATAATTTGGTCAATGTTTGTGCAATTTTGATGAAATTTTTTTCATAATGTAGTTTGGGAATTTTTGCACTCATTTTGGGAAAAATATATACTTTTTGGCATTGGGAATATAGCCGAAAAACGGCTATAAAAACGGCCGAAAAAAAAAAACACTGTTTTTGTTCAACAAAAACAAAATTTATGGGAGGAGGTAGGGATGAGGGCATCAAGCCTCATGATTGTTAATATTAGCATGTGAAGTTGTGCATCTTTGGTTTTAATAAGCCCGAACACAGTTATAGCCTGTGACTTAGTCAAAATAATGCTTCATCCATAAAGGCCTAAAAAGTTTGTGTTGCATATATCTCAAAAAGTGTTTGAGCTGGAGTCATGAAAACATTTATATAGGGATATATATTATTCAGTAATACTTTGTGAATTTGTGCACCTGGTCTTTTGTTTGGGATTTCACTCTACAAGACAAGAGTTGTGGCCCTTGACTTAGCCAGAAATATGCATTAAGGGCCTAACAGTTTGTGTTGCACATATCTCAGAAAGTATTTAACCTAGTCTCCTGAAACATAGGACTGCTGTTGGGCATGTGAAGTTGTGTACCTGGAGTTTTATTTGGTATTTATCATCTACCCCATCCGACCGCCACCCCACCGCCACCCTTGAAAAAAATGTTTTCACTCTATCAGTTTGTTTTATTTTATGTTTGTTGATGATGTTTCGTATTATCGATATCTCCAACCCGTATCGCTGATGACTCGCACCCCCTCTCCCCTATGACCACCCAATATAATATAAATGTTTAATTGTCTTGCATTGTCAACAAGTAATATAATGATGGTGCTGTTGCAGGAAGTGAGGAGTCCAGTATTTTTAAACCAATGGACAAACTTCTAGTTGATGGTTCATTGGAACCTGTATGGATGTTTGGGGAAGACAGTGCCAATAAACGTTGCAAAAGTTGTTTTTGAAAAAAGGCTCAAAATCATTATGGCTATAAAAATTAAATTGTTTACTTCAACAACTGAAAACACTGTAACGGAAAAGGACAAATCAATTTAAATATAATACGTTTTATGTTATGCTAAAATGATAATCTTTATATTGAATGATCTATGTATTAAATTGTGTTGACTGAAATTTTTCACGAGTTGGAATGCTATTTCTTCTATTGTATATTTGATTTTTGAATGATATATCACCTATTTATGCCCCTTATAATGATCTATTTTCTATTTTTCAAAAATGACGCTTAGAAGTGAATAGCTATTTAGTAGTTTAATCAACCAAAATACCTGCCGTTTTAAGTCAGATTGAAAATTTGGCCGCCTTTCAAATGTTTTATCAAATTCTGTTAGGTCTGAATTGAGTATTATGAATAGTTTGCATTATGTATAAAACTTTGTTTAATTTACTCGATAACTTAAGTCAAACATACCAATATTGCCTAATGAGGTTTGAAATATTCTAATCATTCTTGAAAAATGCCAGAGAACGAAAAATGTTACACGTGCATTCTACAAAGTGTAAAATCTTTAAATGATATTTGATAATTACACCAGTAAAAAAAATGTAGTACATATTACACAGTCTGGTAGGTGGATAATGATTTACGCGGCAAAGTGAACACTGGTTGCCTCCGAAAGCCCGCCTGTTTTTTAAGAGCGTAAATTGAAGTATTTGCATAATATGCATATATCGCTAGGAAAAATGCATGAATAGGTTTTTTCGTAGCTGGTGAAATATTTTAAGTTGAATGTTCAGCTTGAAGTCATTTGTCATTCTGTTTGAATTATAGAGTGGATTTAATCTTTGAACATTTTAGCAAACACAGAAGGTATGAAGTGTTTTACCAGTGGTGTAGTTCTCTTGTACTTTCTCTTTCATGTGTTGTGAAAAAACAGTAAACAATAATTATTATTAATGTGTAAAATGTTATGGAAGTTAGAGAAGGTATTTAGGACCAATAAGATTTGTAAAATGATTATTTGTTATCATCTAGTGGTTGTATAATTTAATGTTCTCTTTTCATTGAAAGATGAAATATTGATTAAGCAAAATATTGGGAATGTGAAGTGTTTTGTACACAGTGATTTACGCATGAACGTTGAAGTGCACAAATTTTCTTTTTCTTTCAGGACGCCATGAGGAAAAAAGGAATGTGACATTAATGTTTTGCATGTTACATTGAGTGTAGTGTGTTTTGGACATTTCACAATGATAATTTGATAACAGCTAACTGTGCAGAGTGTAGAAAACAACAACAAACAACAGAATGAGTCGACAGAGCCCGGGCATCAGCCCAGCAAGTTCAATGAGCTCTTTGTCGGGTAGCCTGACTCCACGGGACAGCACTGGCCCACTGTCCCCGTCGATTCAGGGTGCCCAAGGAGGGGGGAAGAAAGGCGGCGGTGGCATACAGAAGCAGATTCAGCAGTTACAAGGTAAGTTCTCGAAGTATGATACTGTTTAAATCCCATTTCTGAGCACACTTTTGAAGTTCTTTGGTGAAGTGATTATGAAATACATTAACATAATATATCAAACATTTCTAACTGCTGTCATGTGGTTCTCATTTGTCTCCTGCAATATTGAGTTGCAAAGGCCTGAAGCTGTTTTCTATGTTGTAACCTTGAAATTTACATTGCACGGTTATATAAATTATAGACATAAAAAGAAAATTGATAGCAGTTTTATTGAATTCTTTATAAATTCTGAATAGTGGTTTTGGAGCAAATATTAATAAACATTATTTATTTTACAAGTGCTGCATTTTGCAACAGTAGGTGGGCAGTTTGTGTGCATTTTGTATAATGCATTATAAATCTGATTTCATGCAAGACTGTTGTAAACAATTTCTGCATTTACCTAATTAAGATTATCATACAGCTGAGCCAGTTCAGTAATATTTAACTTCACTTCAGATCATTGCAATCAGTATTAAATCTTTATATATATTTTTCCCACCTTTTCCATGTGAGTTATCACAGCTAAATTCGCCCACAGTCATTAATGTATCTGGCTGTTCTGCAAGAAAAACTAATTTGTTTAAATGTCCATTACTAAAACCCGAACGAGTATTATATGAAAACCAGAGTTTGTAGCTGAGACTTCCTATTTACTGAAAATATGGCCCACTGCATCGGATCTGACCAAATAGTCATGAATATGTTCAAGAATAACTAACAAATAAACAAAAAATGTTGCCTATGTCAAACCGAAAGTATGTTTTCCGTCTGCTTACGAACCCGTGGAGCATCTTCGGATTTTTCGGAAGAATCCTCCGAAACGAGGCTATAATTTATAAATAGATGCAAAATATATTATATGCCCAAACGATAACGTGATTTTTACAAACTTAGCACATGGTATTCAACAATTTTGTAACTCACAAAACCTTCATGAAAAACATTCTTATAATACAGGTAATAAACAGCTATACTACAAGTTTGCTGGAGGACAATTCAGGCCCTTCCCGAATAAAAGTGTTTTAACAACTTCGTCTGCAAACTTTTTCAGTTTATCTCTTTTCAGTATAGTTTTAAGAATATAAATGAATAACTGTCTTACACTGCCGAAAACAAAATGTGATTGATATTTACCTAAATACACTGATTTATGTACATATGGCTAAATTAATTCAATAAAATTTAAGACATTAAAAACATTGTCTTGGCCTAATATAATTATGTCACTTTCAATTTTAAACATAAATTTAGTACATTTCTTATTTTTCATGCAAGTCGTGTATAATTACCATCATGGAAATACAGTTATTTTGTCGCGCGTCTTTAAACGGATATTCGTTTGAAAAAATTTTAAAATCATGTGATCCCGAAGAATTTCCGACCGATTACGGAAAAACGATAAACATGAAAGTAGGACAAAATGACCCCCCATGTCAGTCTAAGAAAATACAGGAACAATCATTTGTTTCTCTGTTCTTGTGTTGATTTCAAGGGAATATTGCACGGCTATCATGATGTTTAGTACTATATTACAGAATGTGTAGTCTTTTTTTAGCCCACCATCATCAGATGGTGGGCTATTCAAATCACTCTGCGTCCGTGGTCTGTCGTCCTTCCGTCCATTAACAATTTCTCGTTATCACATCTCCTCAGAAACTACCTGGAGGATTTTGACCAAACTTTGTCAGAATGATGTATTGGTACCCTAGTTGTGTCCCCCTGAAAATCAGACTGGTTCAACAATTTTTGAGTGAGTTCTGGCCCTTTGTTTATTTCTATAATTTACATAGAATTATATAGGGAAAAACTTTGAAAATCTTCTTGTCCAAAACCACAGAGCCTAGGGCTTTGATATTTGGTATGAAGCATCATCTAGTGGTCCTCTACCAAGATGATTCAAATTATTTCCCTGGGGTCTAATATGGCCCCGCCCCGGGGGTCACATGGTTTATATAGACTTATATAGGGAAAAACTTTGAAAAACCTCTTGTCCAAACACACAGGGCCTGAGGCTTTGATATTTTGTATGTGAGATTATCTAGTGGTCTTCTACTAAGATTGTTCAAATTACCACCCTAGGGTCAAATATGGCCCCGCCCTGGGGGTCACATGGGATACATAGACTTACATAGGGAAAAACTTTGAAAATCTTCTTGTCCAAACCACAAAACCTAGGGCTTTGATATTTGTAATGTAGCATTATCCACTGGTTCTCTACCAAGTCTGTTCAAATTATTCCTCTAGGGTCAAATATGGCCCCGCCCTGGGGGTCACATGGTTCATATAGACTTGTATAGGGAAAAGCTTTTAAAATATTCTTGTCAATAACCTACAACATTCAAATTTGGACCACATGTATGGTTTTGAGTGGCAAGATGAACTTTGACATGAGTTGACCTTGATTTTGACCTAGTGACCTACTTTCACATTTCTGTAGCTACAGCCTTCAAATTTGGACCGCCTGCATAGTTTTGTGCACCGAAAAAAACCTTGACATTGACCTAGTGACCTACTTTCACATTTTTGAAGGTACAGGCTTCAAATTTGGACCACATGCATAGTTTTGTGTACCAAAACAAACTTTGACCTTGACATTGACCTAGTGACTTACTTTCACATTTTTGAAGGTACAGGCTTCAAATTTGGACCACATGCATAGTTCGGTGTTCCGAAATAAAATTTGACCTTGATTTTGACCTATTGACCTATATTCACATTTCTCAAGCTACAGCTTTCAAATTTGGACCACTTGCATTGTTTTGTGTACCGAAATGAACTTTGACCTTAAGATTGACCTAGTGACCTACTTTCACATTTCTGTAGCTACAGGCTTCAAATTTAGACCACATGCATAGGATTGTGTACTGAAACAAACTTTGACCTTGACATTGACCTAGTGATCTACTTTCACATTTTTGAAGGTACAGACTTCAGATTTGAACCACATGCATAGATATGTGTTCTGAAATGAAATTTGACCTTGATTTTGACCTAGTGACCTACTTTCACATTTCTCAAACTACAGCCTTCAAGTTTGATGGACATGCAGTTTTCTGTACAAAGAACTTTATCCTTGAAATTTATCTAGTGACCTACTTTCACATTTTTAGCCCACCATCATCAGATGGTGGGCTATTAAAATCACTCTGCGTCCGTGGTCCGTCCGTCCGTCCGTTAACAATTTCTCGTTATCACATCTCCTCAGAAACTACTGGGGGGATTTTGACCAAACTTTGTCAGAATGATGTATTGGTACCCTAGTTGTGTCCCCCTGAAAATCAGACTGGTTCAACAATTTATGAGTGAGTTATGGCCCTTTGTTTATTTCTATATTTTACATAGATTTATATAGGGAAAAACTTTGAAAACCTTCTTATCCAAAACCACAGAGCCTAGGGCTTTGATATTTGGTTTGAAGCATCATCTAGTGGTCCTCTACCAAGATGATTCAAATTATTTCTATGGGGTCAAATATGGCCCCGCCTTGGGGGTCACATAGTTTATATAGACTTATATAGGGAAAAACTTTGAATAACCCCTTGTCCAAAACCACAGGGCCTAGGGCTTTGATATTTTGTATGTGACATCATCTAGTGGTCTTCAACTAAGATTATTCATATTATACCCCTAGGGACAAATATGGCCCCGCCCTGGGGGTCATATGGTTTACATAGACTTATTTACGGAAAAACTTTGAAAATCTTCTTGTCCAAACCACAAAGCCTAAGGCTTTGATACTTGTAATGTAGCATCATCTAGTGGTTCTCTACCAAGTTTGTTCAAATTATCGCCCTAGGGTCAAAAATGGCCCCGCCCCAGGGGTCACATGGTTCATATAGACTTATATAGGGAAAAGCTTTTAAAATGTTCTTGTCAATAACTACAACATTCAAATTTGGACCACATGTATATTTTTGAGTGGCAAGATGAACCTTGACATCAGTTGACCTTGATTTTGACCTAGTGACCTACTTTCACATTTCTGTAGCTACATCCTTCAAATTTGGACCACATGTATATTTTTGAGTGGCAAGATGAACCTTGACATGAGTTGACCTTGATTTTGATCTAGTGACCTACTTTCACATTTCTCAAGCTACAGCCTTCAAATTTGGACCACATGCATAGTTTTGTGCACTGGTAAAAACTTTGACCTTAATTTTGACCTAGTGACCTACTTTCACATTTTTGAAGGTACAGGCTTCAAATTTGGACCATATGCATAGTTCCGTGTTTCAAAATGAAATTTGACATTGATTTTGACCTAGTGACCTACTTTCACATTTCTCAAGCTACAGCCTTCAAATTTGGACCACATGCATAGTTTTGTGTACAGAAAAAAACCTTGATCTTCACATTGACCTAGTGACCTACTTTCACATTTTTAAGGTACAGGCTTCAAATTTGGACCACATGCATAGTTTCGTATTCTGAAATAAAATTTGACCTTGATTTTGACCTAGTGACCTACTTTTACATTTCTCAAGCTATAGCCTTCAAATTTGGACCACATGCATAGTTTTGTATACCGAAATGAACTTTGACCTTAAGATTGACCTAGTGACCTACTTTCACATTTCTGTAGCTACAGGCTTCAAATTTAGACCACATGCATAGGATTGTGTACCGAAACAAATTTTGACCTTGACATTGACCTAGTGACCTACTTCCACATTTCTCAAGCTACAGCTTTCGAATTTGGACCACATGCACAGTGTTGTGTACGGAAATGAAATTTGACCTTGAGGTAGTCAGTAAGTCTTGAAATTCGGAACATTCAAAAATGGCACATTGGTGGGCGCCAAGATCACTCTGTGATCTCTTGTTCAAGCTACAGCTTTCAAATTTGGACCACATGCACAGTGTTGTGTACTGAAATGGAATTTGACCTTGAGCTAGTCAATAAGTCTTGAAATTTGGAACACTCAAAAATGGCACATTGGTGGGTGCCAAGATCACTCTGTGATCTCTTGTTAAGATTTATGTCTATTCATTTGTCTTTATTTTGTACCTTTAAATGTTTAGCTCTGTATCAATGTAATAGTATGTTTCTCATTTTTAAATAGGCCTGTAAACTTGTGTGATAATTTATGTCTTATTGAAAGGATTCAGTTCTTCCTCCTTGTGTTTTTTTTTTTTTGACATTTTCTTATAATACTTGTATCAGTCAGATAAAAGACCAGCTTAGTATTGTTGAAACAAATCCATGTTAGTAGACTGTTTAAATCTTCTATCTACAATGTACCTAATATGTTTAATTTGCTACCATCCAAACTGTCAAGATTTTGAATTTTATGACTCTTTTAATGTTAAAGTCTTCATACTGAATTTCATTAGAATGTGAAATAAGATACAGATAGGCCTTCATCTTAAACATAAAAACCATTGTGTTTCAAAAATGGATATTTTTTTCTGCAATTTCGGCTCTTTCACAGCATGGGGTTTTTCAAATGACAGAAGATTTTAGAAAACCATTAGATATAATTTTGACAACACAAATGTTTAATTCACTATTAGCCTTGAACGTTTTTAAGAATTATTCGGTCAATTACTTTGATACAGTGTAATCAAATTATTGAAAATATCTGAACTTTTATATTTATATCGGAATTTAAACATGTACCTCAAACTACTTTTCATTCACTGATAGCAGTAAAGGAACGTTTATCCATAGATCGATATAGGGTATCAAAAGTAATTAACAGTATCGCCTTTAGAATTGGATTTAAAAACTTGTCTGAATTTGTTGTCGAAGCAATTTTTTTCTCTTCCGTAGACCTGAATGTCCCATTGTTGGTGTGTTTAATGTAATATGTAAGCTTATATTTATGTTAGGATTTAGTCACTGCGGTACTTAAATATCTTTCAATATTGCTGGCCGTAACAGGTCATCTAAGTAAGCGTATTAAATTCATGAAAAAGTGCAGTAGCTTATGTAAAAGATCAACGAAAATATTCAAACGCGTAGAATGCATTTTTCATGTATGTTGTCCTGTATTGCCTCAACAGGGAAATTAAAGGCGTTTATGTTGAATACATAATGAGTCAAATATTAATATGTAGAGTAGTAGGTACAGATGATTATTTGAACTTCAAGAATACCAAATGATTTCTACTGCCACTTGAAGACCCTGACCTTTTTCCACATTATATTTACTTTACATAGCAGTTTGAGATTTCTTCAGGAGTGTTGATCTGAAACTTGTTTGATTTATTTTTGAAAAAGTAAATCCTACCATGATCTAGAATTTCATTGAACCATTATCACCTTTATGAAAAAATCTTGTAGACAAAGACACTTGAAGGTAGCCTAACAGCCACAGCTTATTTGATTTTGCGATCCATTTTCTCTGTTTATTTTAGCATTTTGTAGTTGCCATTCTTTAAACATCTGTCACAACAGAAATGTTAAATAAAAAGATAGATAATATTGATCAATTGCTTGTCACTGCTTTTGGTTCAAGCTTTGCTGTGCAGACAAAAGTGCTCACATGTGAGGAAGCTGCTGATTATGCAAAGATTTTTTGCTCAACCCTGACACACATGCTTGATACAGGTAGTGTTCCTCAGCTGGCATCTTGGGTCTTCTTCCTCCACCCAGTCTTGAAGGTTCCAGATCCATACCGTAGTCATTGGCTTGTATTGGTGCATGAATGTAGATAATTGATTGCATTAAAGGAGATTGAGGAACCAGGAAGTTGAGGATTAGACAAGAAAGCAAACAGAAGGCAGTGACCTGGAATAACCTGGTGATTTATTGAAGCAATTTGTCTACCAGTCACCTCACACTGCAGGCTCCACTGTTTACTGAACCTATATGATTGATATATCACATATGTGAACATGGCAGTAATAGACACAAGATTCCACCACTTTAATGTCTGAAACACTTTCCTTACAATAAACACCAAGTTGTTTGAATTGCTTCTGTTCTACAGCTGGAGAATTCATTCCTGTTGTTTAATGACATTAAGCAAAATAATCCACAAAAATATGTAACATGTACTACTGGATTGATGGGAGGAAACTGAGAGTTTTTTTATTTTTTATGTTTCTGGCACTGCCATTAATGAATTAAAAAAAATTCTGATCTTCAAAGGAAAAAAGTCACAACAGAAACTTCTTAATCTGGTAAAGACAATTATTAGATTATTACTGGGACACTGAAGGTGATTGTATTGTTTCCAGCAAAATTGATGTTCCGTTAACAAACTTTACATCTGCAGTTTTCACTATTGTATACAGTTTTGTAATCAACACTTGCATGAAGTTTTGTGGAATCGTGTATATGGTTAAGCTCATTACACTCAGCTCAGTACACTGGTTTAGCTCAGACTATTATGAAGGTCACAAGATTGATATCTAGATGATTTTATTTAAATTCATGAAGTTTATTCAACAAAGTTGAATTCATCATCATAGCATTTAACATAAATACAAATACATACATGAAAATAGAGAAGCAGTTATTGAGTTAATGTCATTCTTTGATCTACTGGAACAAACAGATATTTATCTCTCCATGCTGTACTTTGTTCTTGCAGAATTAATTCTTTTGATGATTTTTGTTTTCCACTTGTGTTGTATGCTTATGCATTGAATATGGAAAGAAGTTAAGAATGTTTTAGCGTATATTCATTCATATCAACATTTAAGTGTTCGTTATTTATTTTATTTCTTTAAGTCCTGCTGTTAAGCATATTTATTTTGTCCAGTATCTTTCTAGGAAACAGTGAAATTTTTGACTGATGCCAACAAATTTTTCATACTTTTACCATGGCTGACATATGATGATTGTTACCATATTGATCAGGTAGCCAGAAATGCTGGATTATCTCCCTGGTCCAGCAGGGACCTGCTGCTGTTTGTAATTATGTTGACTGATTGGGTAGGCTATCTGACAGATAATCTTATACCCCCTCTTTCTATAATGATGAATTGGCTGGTAATTGTGGAGTGTTAAGTTGTCAAAAGAAAATCTTTAAATAAATAAGTAAAATTTTATTTATAACATGACATACCAATTATTCTGTCTCAAGGGGAAGTAAGTACTGGTGTGGTGACTTCAGGAGAATCCCCGGACATCCACAGTTCAGCCTGCAGTCAATATTACACTAAGTTTTCTAAGATTGCATAAAGTATATCCATAATTTGGGCCAGTTATTAGAAAAAGAAGCAGTTTCACTCTATGTTTCCTGTTGTTAGCTCGACTATTCGAAGAATAGTCTAGCTATTCTACTCACCCTGGCGTCGGCGTCGGCGTCGGCGTCGGCGTCGGCGTCGGCGTCACACCTTGGTTAAGTTTTTGCATGCAAGTACATACAGCCATCAGTGAAAGGCATATAGCTTTGAAACTTATTTCTTCTTTTTCTAGGTCAATTACCAACCTCTCTGGGTCAAGTCCCATAACTCTGACATGTATTTTGAGCAAATTATGCCCCCTTTTGGACTTAGAAAATTTTGGTTAAAGTTTTACATGCAAGTTACTATCTCCAAAACTAATGCAGATATTGATTTGAAACTTCACATGTGTCTTCGGGGTTATAAAACTAGTTGATAGCAGCAAGTCCCATAACTCTGACTTTCATTTTGGCCAAATTATGCCCCCTTTTGGACTTAGAAAATTCTGGTTAAAGTTTTGCGTGCAAGTACATACAACTATTTCTAAAAGGCATATAGATTTAAAACTTATTTTTTCTTTTTCTAGATCAATTACCAACCTCACTGGGTCAAGTCCCATAACTATGACATGTTATTTGAGCAGATTATGCCCCCTTTTAGACTTAGAAAATTTTGGTTAAAGTTTTACATGCAAGTTACTATCTCCAAAACTAATGCAGATATTGATTTGAAACTTCACATGTGTCTTCGGGGTTATAAAACTAGTTGATAGCAGCAAGTCCCATAACTCTGACTTTCATTTTGGCCAAATTATGCCCCCTTTTGGACTTAGAAAATTCTGGTTAAAGTTTTGCGTGCAAGTACATACAACTATTTCTAAAAGGCATATAGATTTAAAACTTATTTTTTCTTTTTCTAGATCAATTACCAACCTCACTGGGTCAAGTCCCATAACTCTGACATGTTTTTTAGCTCGACTATTCGAAGAATAGTCTAGCTATTCTACTCACCCTGGCGTCGGCGTCGGCGTCGGCGTCACACCTTGGTTAAGTTTTTGCATGCAAGTACATACAGCTATCATTTAAAGGCATATAGCTTTGAAACTTATTTATTCTTTTTCTAGGTCAATTACCAACCTCACTGGGTCAAGTTCCATAACTCTAACATGTATTTTGAGCAAATTATGCCCCCTTTTGGACTTAGAAAATTCTGGTTAAAGTTTTACATGCAAGTTACTATCTCCAAAACTAATGCAGATATTGAATTGAAACTTCACATGTGTCTTCGGGGTTATAAAACTAGTTGATAGCACCAAGTCCCATAACTCTGACCTTCATTTTGGCCAAATTATGCCCCCTTTTGGACTTAGAAAATTCTGGTTAAAGTTTTGCGTGCAAGTACATACAGCTATTACTAAAAGGCATATAGATTTGAAACTTATTTTTTCTTTTTCTAGATCAATTACCTACCTCACTGGGTCAAGTCCCATAACTCTGGCATGTATTTTGGCCAAATTATGCCCCCTTTTGGACTTAGAAAATTCTGGTTAAAGTTTTGCGTGCAAGTACATACAGCTATTACTAAAAGGCATATAGATTTTAAACTTATTTTTTCTTTTTCTAGATCAATTACCTACCTCACTGGGTCAAGTCCCATAACTCTGGCATGTATTTTGGCCAAATTATGCCCCCTTTTGGACTTAGAAAATTCTGGTTAAAGTTTTGCGTGCAAGTACATACAGCTATTACTAAAAGGCATATAGATTTGGAACTTATTTATTCTTTTTCTAGATCAATTACCTACCTCACTGGGTCAAGTTCCATAACTCTTAACATGTATTTTGAGCAAATTATGCCCCCTTTTGGACTTAGAAAATTCTGGTTAAAGTTTTACATGCAAGTTACTATCCCCAAAACTAATGCAGATATTGAATTGAAACTTAACATGTTTCTTCGGGGTTATAAAACTAGTTGATAGCATCAAGTCCCATAACTCTGATATGTCCCCTTTTGAACTTAAAACTCTTTTGATATTTAACATTTTGGGTAATAATTTCCAGCTTCTGTGACAATATTTCGAATAGTCGAGCTTGGCTGTCTTATGGACAGCTCTTGTTTTATGGGAAATCCCCAGAGAAACCTGTTGATTACTGAGAAATATGCCACATCATCTCTGGAATTAACCCAAATAATTACCTGTCTCTTATTATTACATACAATGTGCAGGGAAAGTACAAGATTACATCTTTCATCACTTTCATATCTTGCCTATGATGCAGACTCCAGTTATTAAATGAATGTATCTAGCCTTTATAATATTAATTTTACCACCGTTTAAAAACTTCAGTGGAATATGAAAATGAAAGAAAACTGCCTTGAGTAAGAGATGATGAAATAGTTTTGAAGTTGAATGTTGATGAAGGGTAGCTTTTATATAATGAGGAAAACAGATCAAGTTCTAGCAAACATGATGTTATCCATCTCTCTAAAGTGGAGCTGTCTCTGAGTAAACATGAAGAAATGTACTCCACCCAGTTCATGGCTTAGATAGCTCAGAAAAGTGGAGAATGTTCAAGGGCATGGCCAGATGTTAATGAGAAATTGAATATGAAAGTAGGAAATGCACATATTACTCAGTTTTGTAAACAAGAGGGGTGGGAGTTGTTCACTTTAATAGGTCTGAAAAGCAACATACCTGTAATATCTTTGTCCAGTAAACACTTATTTTGATTTAGCATTGTACATTAATTCTTCATCCAGAATATTTTTCATAATTCTGTTTTTTTAACAGCAGGATTTAGTAAATAAACAATATAGTAATAATTGTGTATAGGATAGTTTTGATATGTTGATTGTTTCTGGAAATGACAGTAATTTTCTGCACTCTTTAATCATTATGCAGTCTGCAATTTTAAGATTAGATTACAATACAGTTACTTGTGTGGTTGATGTTTTATTGACTGGGGTTGAAACAGTGAGAGATTGTTATCAATCATTTATTGATGTGTGTATACATGCAAACTGGATTTTCAGTTAAACAATAATTTTTAGTTTAACTTGAGGGACATCATCATACATACCCCAATTTGATTCAATTCAAACGTTTAAGGTGTATAAACTCTTTAGTTCCCATGTCACAGACCATTGACCACTGGTGGAAGAGGACAACTTTGACCATTAACCACTGGTTAAGGCATCAGTTCTGCCAGGAACTAAACTTGACCATTGACCACTGACGGAAGAGAACAAACTTGACCATTTACATATATTACCCTCGTTACTGGAGGCGTAACCACACACTAGCTTATAATTATATGGTTTTATGCTTGAACAACTGTTATAATACTGCTTATTTCTGACCTTGAAATTAGCTTACATTTTCATGTCTGTAAAGTTCAAATCCTAAAATAAAATATGTGTTCTGTTCTGTTCTGTTCTGATCATTTACAACTAGTTGATCAGGAAGTAAATAACACCCTTTTAATGTTGTATGGACTATCCATTAATCAAGAAATGTGCAAGCTGGTTATAACTTAATGTATCCGTTCAAAAATGTAATTCTTAGTGCATTCAGTATGATTAACTGGCGTTAAATATTTGTACGAGTAAATTGTAAAATTTGGTTTAGGTCGGAATTTAAAATGATTTCAAACTCTTCAGTCACTTTTCTGTATTTTTTTGCTTTAATATTCTGTTTGTTTCTGGTCAGTCATGTTCGATCGTCCTGAGATTTTTCGAAGAACACTGAAGATAAAGCACCAGCAATTATAGACTTAAATTAGTGCCCAGTTTTAAGGTGTATGTCTACCTTTATGAGCAAGTCTTTTGCAAGAAAACAGAATGCATTTTGTGGAGATTTTGACCAAATTCTTTGAAAATACTTTTGTTTTGATTAAATTAAGTACCGTAACAAATGATATAACATCTATTTGACCGTAGCAGACCTGAATGCATCCCAATACACTCTGATTGAAGCAAATACAAACAATATACATTAAAGTTATCAGTATATAAAGTGATGGAGAATTTCACAAAAATGACTTAAGTCCTAAATGAGAAAAAACACATACATAATATTATATCAAAATTTATGACAGAAAAAAAAATTATAACAGAATTTTTTGGCAAGGCATAGTTTAAAGTAAATGACAAGACCTTGCACAGGGTGGAAAAACTGAAGATTCTTGTACTTAAAGTCATGTTTACACACCAGTTATGAAGTCAAGAATTTATTTGGATCATTTTAAAATATTTATCTGCACTTGAACCAGGCAGTTTTTCATTTATGTAGCAAACTATCTGGGATAGGATATAGACCAGAGCAGAAAACGGGATTAGCCCCGATATTGAACATAGATCTATTGATTTTAATAGAACTTTCTCTTCTAATGATGTTACGCCTTGTATGTGTCTTTTGAGATAGATGAAAGAATCTGCTTAGAAGTTCAAAAGAAATTAATATTGTATTAATTCAAAGCAGTCGGCTATAGTTGACATGTTTTGCAGATAATCGGAGGGTTAAATGTGAAGAGAAAAAATTACCATTTCATATTTTATTGCCTTCTGTTCTATGTCTTGTGTATTGATTGGATATTAAAGGAATTGACAAGATTTTAATTTTGATGTCTTTATCCCTATAAACATAAAGAATTTGAGCAAACTGCACTATGATAAACTCTTAAATAGAATGTAAGAATTCAATAAAAGATTAATGGACTTTTGATAAATAATTGAAGAAAATTTGGCAAAAGACTAGCAGTTATCTCAGTATTACATATTTTGTTTACAAGATATTTTTAGTCACTGAAAATGTTCAAAAAAATTATTTTAAAAAGTGACCCGGTAATGTAAAAGGATTTTGACAATTTTTATTTCTCTGCTTTACACATAAAAGTAAACAATAGCACAAAATTTACAAATTTTATCACAAGTAATTTTCTAAACTACTTAAAAAAATCAATTGTGAAAGAATAAAAGTTAATTGAGCGTATTTGATTATAGTGTAAGAGAAACTGAATAGGGTTTTGTTCAATTTAAGATATACAACAACTGAACATGTTTTATTCATCATTTATTCTATCCAGGTTGTTTATTAATGGAAAAAAGGAACGTGCTCTGTCACGTTTAAATTTATAATTATGTTTAGAGGGATCATCGATTTGAAAATATTTGTTTTACGTAATAATTTATTGACCAGATTTCACAGTTTAGATCTAAGTCAGTATAAGAGGACATAATTTATTATAGATTATAACTTACAGAGATTTAAGTACATTCACTGTATACTATTGCAGCTTAAAGTATTGAAATGTAATTGATATGATACTGTAGCAATTTACTTTGAGGTGAAATTTAATACACAAAATTCCTAAGAGTTTGAAAGGTCGTTTATTTTAATTACACGCTAAAGAATATGGTAATTGTTTCCTGTGTTTTGAAGTTTAATTCCAAATATGGGTGTATCAGTTATCTTTGAACCCAGATAGTTATAAGTACAATTTAATTTGGTCAAAAGAAATCCAATTTTTATTTGGTTCACCATGATTCCAGGTGGATAGAAAGGGCAGTTTACAGGTTCTTCTGTCCCAAATCACACAGATTTCCCCAACAGTTGACAAATAATACATCAGGATCTTTATTCCCTAACTATAGCGGCAGATCACTACCAAATCAAAAGTAAGCCTCCGCTGGTCTAGTCACAAGTAGTCCAAATATAAATAGTGCTAATCTTTCTCCCTTTCCTCATGCCCTTTCTCAACAGCATCGTGTTTTCTTTTACTCTACCACGTTTCAGTATGTATAGGTAGCAGGGGTGTAAAATTCCACTCGCCCGCTCGCATTGGCGAGTTAAAATCTGGATAGGACGAGTGGATCTCGCTGTATACTCGACCGATTGGGCGAGTGGTTTTTACGTCGTAGCTTTAATGAAATTCAGAAATTACATCTTGAAAAACGTCAACAAACTTTAAGATAGTTCAGTTGCTACTGGAATTTACCCCTGAATCATAAAGATATCAAAACGTCAGGCCGGTAATTTTCCATTCCGAGAGCACGTGCGACCTGTCAAATTTACATCTCCGTTACCTTTGTTTATCAACACGTACACAAAAAACGCGCGTAGTGCATTCATTTTTTAACATTATCGCTTCAGTTTTTCAACATCGCTTGAGAAGTAATACAATTTCAATTCTACTAAGATTTCAATAAAATAGCGACGGAAATGTAAGCAAATTTGTATGAAAACGGTCGAATTTTCATATAATCATTTGTTAAATTTCAAACAGCGCGATCTTAATTACTGATTTCTTTCTAAGTGAAAATAATTGATACATACTATGGGCATAAAATTCTGACTTTTGACCAGAAAGAACAAAAGACAGAATTAAAAAATCTTGAATAATGAAAAAGCTGCAGTAATTTATATACATTGAGTAAAACGATTTTTTTGGTAAAAAGGTTTCTGTTAGTGCGGCGGAATAGGGTACGTGACCTCGTGAACGTAAATAGAAATGTGGTTTTAAAATAAAAAAAATGATGTTGCTGCGTTTTTAAATAAGTTTTAAATGAATCTTTGTAGATCAACAGTCATGTATTTTTTTTTTATAAAATATTCTTCTCAAACGATAATGTAAATTCCTTGAGGGCAAATAGGTCACATGGCACGAAAACTATATGACGTAATGCCCTGACAATCTCGTGCAACAATACCGCTTTGATCTCCACTTCAGATGTCATGATACCGACACACTTCTTTTAGCTCTTTGAGAGGATGTTAATTGATGATGAAAACAGGCCAATTACTTAGTTTATCGACAGAATAATTACCGATGATCGTCATCTTTTTTTTTCGCTTTCAAGACGGGTAGGTGTATGATGATTATTGTGTCCATATTTTTAGGACACTTTTCAAAATAATTATTTTTCGGGAAATACGTCTTGAGAAAATGAAAATAACTGATGTTTAATACTTTCCTGACACTTTGGGAAACTACGGTAGGGGTTAGACTGTGATTATTTTTACTGTCAATGCAGTTATTATGGAGAGCAACTTGATGGTGGAGATGACAAAATTAGTGAAAGAAAAATGTTTGGTTTGAAAAGGAAATTTAAGAGTAACAAAAATGAATAATAAAAAGGAAACATAGTGTACGAGCTATGTGTTATGTTTGAAATTTTCTTGTATATAATACTCCTTCCATAAAACATGACAGTATTAAAAAATTAGGGCGAGTGACTGTCCACTGAGGGCGAGTAGATTTTACTAGCTACTAGTCCTGCAGGGCGAGTGGTGTGAAAAAGAATTTTACACCCCTGGGTAGCATTCTGCTGAAATGGGCACGTTCCTGTCGCATGCTAGGTAAATATGGCAGCGTATGAATTTAATGTCTCGAAAAGAGAAATTGAAAGAAGCAAAAAGGAGTAAATTCAGCGGGTTGTATTTAACGAACTGTAGTTTTCTTATATAAAAGTTAACACCCCAATTTCTGTTTGTTTTTATAAAGTAGCAATATAGTTCTTTATGGGAATATAGGAGGCAGTAAACAGTTTTCTGAGCTTCTCGGCCTAGAGTCGCCTACCTAACTTTCAAAACCTCACACAAAAGTCTGTAACCACACACCTGAAATAAAGATATTGCAACATTAACATCACTGTATGTCTATCGTTACAAACCATCTGCAATACATCTCTAATATCTAGTTTTCTGTTTACAAGACCTGAATTTTGTGCTCTCCGGGTCGCGGAAACTGATGACGAAAAAAGCTAAATTTGCCAATTTTTCAGTCGCTGCAGAAAATTCCCTGAAAATGATAGCCCCAATTGCTACACTGTTCCATACTCCAGTAATATTGTAAAATCTGAAAATAAGCTGAAATATATGGGCCATCCGTATCATTTTTTCACTATTCCACTTTTCCTGAGGCCCCTGCTAAAATGACAACCCCACTTTAAGCTAGCTCAGAGGAAGCATGTATACGCTCCTGCAAGTCATTACGTCATACTATCAAGATCAAGGCTACTCAACTGATTTTCTTTAAATAAGTGAAACTCAATTCTAGCTGCTGAAACTTCAATTCTAGCAATTATTATTATTTAGAAGTTCAAATATGCACTTCATTCCGTAAATTGCCTCTTATTTGTAAATTTCACCCCGGCCAATTCGACACTAACAGCTGAAAACTGTTTACTGCCTCCTATAAGTCTCTGAAAATCTGATATGCTAGAAAAAGGCTAAAAACCGTTATAAAGTATGTGGATTTTATATGAAATAAAGAACAGCCAGATTTAGTGATGTTCAGTTGAGAGTTGATGTAAGGGAGCTAACCCAAAAATTAAAACTGACCAAGGGAAAGAATACAAATTATCAAAATTAGTCTAATAAGTTGTATTTACCTCCCTTGTATTGAAGTTTTTGCATAAATAAATTAAGTTTTAAGGTCAATTAATGGATTTTATACTCTTTATAATTATCATAAGCACCTAAATACATTAAAATCTTGTAGTATTTAGAGCTGATCTTTCTTAAGGAAATGCTCTTTTATTTATGGTTTACCAAGCATTGTAGGAATTTAATTTGAAATGACACTTCATTAATACTGCTGATACTTGCAGAAATATTTCATACTAAGATCAGGGTAGCACTTTTTTCACATTAATAGGATTACATAAATAAACTTCTGTTTGGTCGAAGTTTTCTAACCACGATTAGTAATGTGTCATTTGGCAGTTACTTGCGGTTAGTACTGGTATACAATCTAGAAACACTGGTTAGGTTAACTGTAGGCCGTTACATTATTGAAATATTGTAGAACAGTAGCACAATACCAAAGACAAAAACTCAAGTTGAATTCAGGACTGTCAAAATGTCAATTTGTATGTTTTCTGTCCATTTCAGTGCTAAAGGTGCAGTCTTGCACATGAAAGTCAAATAATCAAAGGTCATTCTGTATTTGGTTCTAAATGTCTATGGTGTATATCATAATCTCAGCTCTTGAAGCAAAGGGAAATAATTGCAAAAAGTGAAGAGGTGTTGCCTCCATTGCTAACAAAAACAAAAAACTGGAAGTGGCAGTGTCTTAGCTTAGACTGGGAACATTTTCTTATTTTCCGAAAACCAAAATGATTTGAGATACCACTATTTTTGCATCATTTTGACTGGTTGTGTAAAGGTCATCTAAACTTGGAAAGGATATAAAATTCCTTAGGTTTGAACAAGCATTGCTGGCTTGTTGACAGCAGATTTAAGATTATCTTTGTCTTTTATAGAAGTATTTCTACATGGTCTAATATATTGATTAAGATATAGATCCTCCATTTAAATGGATCAGCTCTTTAAAAGTATCCCTGTGTGTGATATTAATCACATTGTAAAAATCACTCAATCGATTGATTCATGTTCAATTATACCTAGATGCCTAAGTTGTTACATAGTAATGTTAGAGTGGCCCGCAATCAATAAATATATATAATAAGAAAATCTAACTTGTCAGAACCCGTTTCTCGAAAATTTAAGTCTTGTATATGACCTAGTTTCATCTAAATATACATCATTCTGAATATTTTAAATTACTTGCTGTCAAAGATCTATATTGAAATTCGTAAAATTTGGTCATTGAAGATGGTGTGAAGATTTTATTGTAGATTTTTATTGCTTGAAGGAAAGTTCTTGGTCTTGTCTTACAGTTTGCCATGGTAAACTTACTAAACTAGGCTTTACATATCATAAACTGTTTTCATACACTGAATGTCATGTTGAGATTTTACAATACTTTAATAATTGTTTGAATGAAATTAAGGTTCTGCATTCCCTAGCACTTGTTTCAATAGACCAGGAGTAAAAGTTCATAACTGTTTTCCTGGATTTCCAATCAGTTTTACTTAAAATTGTTTTCTTTGAACATTTAATATTCTTTGTCAAAATTTCTTAATGAACATGGTATATTAAGGATCAGTCTAGAAACCTATTCAAAATATGTAACTTGTCTCACATTATCCAGATAAATATGTGAATATCTGCATACTGGTCTCCCTTTAATGTAGAGACCACTGCCATCAGGCTGTTATGGAATCAGTATTTTTCATTGATTGAGTTATATTATTGTGACTGACTGTAGATATATTTTGAGTATTATATTTTTTGTGAAATAATGAACTTGCATTTTATGACTTTTAGAACCCATTTCCTGGTTATCGTTAATTTTCTTGACCAATTTTGTCAGCCATTAATATCAAGTGTCCATAATTGGCACTGTCCTCGTACAACTTGGTCAAATCAAGTTTGACTGTTTTGGTTTGTGTTTAATCATGGTTGCCCAAATGCACATTTTGTAGTAGTAATCTTTGCAACAGTGATTAATGTACTGCTAGGGGAGGTAACTGCTGTGGGAAGTTTGATTATCTGGATAGAATACGTCATTAAACCAACATTTCTTGTTTTTGGTCCTCTGATTCAGAATATTGCTGATAGTTCTAGATGTCCTACCTGATGCTCAGTACATGATGTAAGTATATAGATTGGACATTCTAGATCGTTACTTTTTTTTTCTGTCCACACTTTTCTTCAGATGACATCACTTCTGAAACTACTGGTCAGCATTGCACCACAATTGGTCTTTAGCATCCAGTGGCATGGTCCTCTATTAAGAAGGAACAAATGAGTCAGATTGGTCCCTTTTGGGAGCCACCAGAGCTAAAATTAGAAAACCTTTAAATGACTTCTTCTCATGAACCACTAGATAGATCTTCATGAAACTTGCTCTGTAGCATTATTATAAGGTCTTCTCCCAAGATTGTTCAAATGGGGGCCACTAGAGGTAAAAATAGAATTTTTCTCATGAACTGCTGGATGGATCTTCATCAGACTTGATCTACAGAATGTTTATAAAGTGCTGTCCTAAGTTTTTTCAAGTTAGTGCACTTGGCTCCTTTTAAGTGCCACTAGAGCTTGATATGGAAAGACCTTTAAACAGCTTCTGCTCATGATCTGTGGATGGATCTTCTTGGTCTGTAGCATCATTTGAAGGTCCTTTTACAAAATGGTGGAGCTTGGCTCCTATTAGGGCCACAGAACTAAAAAATAGAAAAAACTCTATATAACTACTTCTCAGGAACCACCAAATGGATCGTAATTAAACTTGAGGTCTTCTAGATCAGTTTATTCGTATGAGGCTACATGGCACCTTTTATGGTCTGCAAGATCTAAAAAAGAAATATTGTCAACTTCTCATGAACAGCTTGGAGTTTCACCAAACTTTGTCTGTAGAATCCTTGTAAAGTCCTCTCCTAAAGTTTTTCAAAAGAGGGCACTCGGGGCCCCATTTTTAGGGGCCACTAGATCTAAATTTAGAAATACCTTTTAACTTTTTCTCTGTATGAACTGCTGGATGCATTTTTATCAATTTTGGTCTATAGCATCATTATAAGATCCTCTCCCAGTTTTAGATCAACACATTTTCTTACTATATGATGTGCTGACATGCATTTTATAGGTTTCATAACTCTGTTTTCCATTTTTAGCTCACCTGTCACATAGTGACAAGGTGAGCTTTTGTGATCACGCAGCGTCCGTTGTCCGTGCGTGTGTCTGTCCGTGCGTCCGTAAACTTTTGCTTGTGACCACTCTAGAGGTCACATTTTTTGTGGGATCTTTATGAAAGTTGGTCAGAATGTTCATCTTGATGATATCTAGGTCTAATTCGAAACTGGGTCACGTGCCCTCAAAAACTAGGTCAGTAGGTCTAAAAATAGAAAAACCTTGTGACCTCTCTAGAGGCCATATATTTCACAAGATCTTCATGAAAATTGGTCAGAATGTTCACATTGATGATATCTAGGTCAGCTTCGAAACTGGGTCATGTGCCGTCAAAAGCTAGGTCAGTAGGTCAAATAATAGAAAAACCTTGTGACCTCTCTAGAGGCCATATATTTCACAAGATCTTCATGAAAATTGGTCAGAATGTTCACTTTGATGATATCTAGGTCAGCTTCGAAACTGGGTCATTGCCGTCAAAAAGCTAGGTCAGTAGGTCAAAAATAGAAAAACCTTGTGACCTCTCTAGAGGCCATATTTTCATGGATCTTATGAAAGTTGGTCAGAATGTTCATCTTGATGATATCTAGGCAAGTTCGAAACTGGGTCACTTGCGGTCAAAAACTAGGTCAGTAGGTCTAAAAATAGAAAAACCTTGTGACCTCTCTAGAGGCCATATATTTCATGAGATCTTCATGAAAATTGGTCAGAATGTTCACCTTGATGATATCTAGGTCAAGTTCGAAAGTGGGTCACGTGCCTTCAAAAACTAGGTCAGTAGGTCAAATAATAGAAAAACCTTGTAACCTGTGTAGAGGCCATATTTTTCGTCGGATCTGTATGAAAGTTGGTCTGAATGTTCATCTTGATGATATCTAGGTCAAATTTGAAAGTGGGTCACGTGCTCAAAAACTAGGTCAGTAGGTCAAAAATAGAAAAACCTTGTGACCTCTCTAAGGCCATATTTTCATGGATCTGTATGAAAGTTAGTCTGAATGTTCATCTTGATGATATCTAGGTCAAGTTCGAAAAGGGTCATGTGCGGTCAATCAATACAGTAGGTCTAAAAATAAAAAACCTTGTGACCTCTCTAGAGGCCATACTTTGTATGGATCTCCATGAAATTGGTCGAGTGTTCATCTTGATGATATCTAGGTCAAGTTCGAAAGTGGGTCATGTGCCATCAAAAGAGTAGGTCGTCAAATAATGAAAAAACGCTGTGACCTCTCTAGAGGCAATATTTTTCATGGGATCTGTATGAAAGTTGGTCTGAGTGTTCATCTTGATGATATCTAGGTCAAGTTTGAAACTGGGTCAACTGCGGTCAAAAACTAGGTCAGTAGGTCTAAAATTATTAAAATCTTTTGACCTCTCTAGAGGCCATATTTTTCAATGGATCTTCATGAAAATTGATCTGAATGTTCACCTTGATAATATCTAGGTCACTTTCGAAACTGGGTCACGTGGGGTCAAAAACTAGGCCAGTAGGTATAAAAATAGAAAAACCTTGTGACCTCTCTAGAGGCCATATTTTTCATGAGATCTTCATGAAAATTAGTGAGAATGTTCACCTTGATGATATCTAGGTAAAGTTCAAAACAGGGTCACGTACCTTTGAAAACTAGGTCAATAGGTCAAATAATAGAAGAAAAACCTTGTGACCTCTCTAGAGACCATATTTTTCAATGGATCTTCATGAAAATTGGTCAGAATTTTTATCTTGATAATATCTAGGTCAAGTTCAAAACTGGGTCACATGAGCTCAAAAACTAGGTCACTATGTCAAATAATAGAAAAAAACGACGTCATACTCAAAACTGGGTCATGTGGGAAGAGGTGAGCGATTCAGGACCATCATGGTCCTCTTGTTTCAAAATTGTGCCCCTGTTTGGACTTTCATATTCATTCAGTTGACAAAGCTGTTGAATAGTTGGAGCGTTGCTGTCCTCTGGAGTATATATTGCACACTCTCTAGACTGTTTAAGCTTTCGAGTTCAGGCGAGTGGTCTAGGGCCATCATGGCTCTCTTGTTCTGAACTTAGTTACCTACAGAGTAAAAAAATACAAGATTATGCCGGTATCTCTCTTTAATTCCTTTGCATTGAATAAAAAAATATTTGCATTGATAATTCTCAGGTGGCCTCCACTCAGGCATTGGAAATTGTTTACATTAAAACATACCTTGCTCCCTGGAAAATAAGATATATAAAAACTGGTTATACAGTTCATGGTCATAACAAAGTTTGTGATTGAGTTGAAGATTTTAGTACTCACTTATCGAATATTTAAAGATCGTTACATCTGAAGTGGATACATTGAAATGATAAATAAACAAACAGAAACATGTATATACTGGAACTTTTAAATTTTTCTACCCAGTTTTAAATGAAGATAGATTAAGATTATCTCTTGCAGTATGTGAATATATTCATTACATTGAAGGTTGAAGGAATATGGTCATATAGACCGATTTATTTACTCAAGTTATGGACTCTGAAATTGAATGAGGTTTTATTGAACATTTGCATGTTGTGGTAGATTGGTATTAATGGTAGAATCGGAACTTTCCTTATTTAATGTAAATAGCTAGTGTTGATTCGGCAGGTTTTGACATCCTCTCAACATTTAAATTTTTGTGTTAAATAACATTCACTGTACGTAGATATCTTAAAAGTGGACACTGTGTCTTTGATACGAAGCTTTAAGGCTGGAGACTGTTGACAGAGACGGTTTGAAGTACGGACTTTTACATGTTGAGGATGTTTATTTGCATTTTAAAGATATCTTCAATATAAGAAAGTAAAATCAAAGGACCTATATTGTTTGAAACTGATATTAATGTGCATGAGTGTTGAAATTTTGGAAGAAACAACATGAAATGTTACTACTAATGTGAAAGAATTAACAGTTCTGTTCAGATTATAGGATTTCAAGGGAAAATGTTAAACAGTGGTTTATTGGATCTCATTTATTTTAGACTTGATCAGTGATTAAATATGACATGTTAATAGCAGGCATTTATCAGTTATCAGTAACATTGTTGTTGCTTGAGTCAAAAGCTCCTGCTTCTTGAAATTACAGAGGCTTAAATGCTATAGAAAATCAAGAATGCCCATATGGTATCTTTTACTCTAAAAAAGTTCTCTAGCATTTGGACATTTAGAATTGAATAACGGTAGAGTAATTCGAAATTAAATTGAAAATAAAAGTGAACACCTTCAGCAAAAATTGGCATAGATTCAAACATATTGTTTACATTTAAGATGTTTTACAATTTGTCAATTTACTGATAAATTTATTTTCAATACCTGAGATTCAAAAATATTTTATATTACAGTTTTTATTGTGTAGAAGGTGACCTAAAAAAATAAAAAGTCTTTTTCACAATTTGTATATTTATGTTTTTCACACTTAATTCATCGAGTTAATCTGCCATAAGTGTCCTAAAGCGTTGCACCAAAATCGTACCTGTTTGATAAATACATTAAAGTTTTGAATTGTCGTTAAATTTTTTAGCTGTTGAAGTGAACAAAAACTGCTTATACGACTTAAGTTAATGATATGCAAAACAATGCCAAAAGTTACATACAAAATCTGGATCAAAAGAAGTAAAAAAAAAATGTTTCTGACCTGAGAAAAACACTTCAGAAGTTTTAATCATGTTAAAATACTGAAATGTTTAACAAAGCTAAGTAAGGTTAACTGATCTTTTTTAAATAAAATATTAATATCTTACTATGGAAGTGTTTGCTTGAAATAGAAAGCGAAAAAAATATACAAATATGGATGGAGGAAAGAAGAGTTTTTATTGCAAGTGATGACTTTAATGGTATGACCGCTGAAGCCATTGAATAGTTGTTTATAATCACCCGCGTAATTTCCAGGAAACATCTTGGGAAATTTTTGTCAACTTCAGCGAATTGTAATCCATTTTTGCTGAAGTGCTGTGGACAAAATGTGCGTAGAGTGGATGAAATCAATGGACCTAAAAGTTAATTATGGTGTCATTCCGCCAATACTATTACAAAGTGACAGTGTTGTCGTAAGTTTGGGGATGGATTTTTAAATGTTTTCGGTGATTGTCAGATGCACACGACCTCCCAGTGGTCGGAGCAGAACAAATCTCTTATAACAGAATAATGTAATTTTGGCTGTACACGCAAATATTCTGGATTATTGACCACTGAGCATTAAAGCCGTCTAAACAGCGTCAGGCTTAAATTACTCGGAAAAAAATTCTCAGATGAGCAATGAATAAGTCATGTTCTTTGTGTTCTTGAAGCAACGAGTGACAAATGACGGGAAACTTGATGGACAGGAAGTGTAACAAGGGAAAAAACTGAAAACAAAAAACATCAATATTCAGTAATGGAGATATAAAAATGTTACTGTATACTAGCTATGCCCATTTCTGAGGGCATTTTATATGGAGAAGTGTGGTATTAAATAAGGACAGAGATGAACTATTTGGAATTAGTTCCCAATCTGTGTTTCCCTGGAGAAATTAAGGAGTAACGTTTTCTGAGTGGACACATTCTAAGAATGCATGCATGTGCACTTTATGTGCTGATGATTAGATTTTTGAGCTATGAACCTTCGCTGGGGAAAACTCGAAAAATTAATGCTTCCAACATCTGTTTGGAAATTTTTGTATAAAATTGACTGATAACTAATTCTATAGTATAAGAAAAAATGTGTACACTGTTTATTTGCAAATTATTGGAAATTAATGATAACGACATGATAAAAGTGAAAATGTTGCTATAAATGTGAAAAGAGAGATATTTGTCACGATTTAAAATAGCATACACTTTACTACAATTTCTATACAAGATAAAAGAAATACATTTGTGCAATAATTTGAGAGAAGTCTAACTTTAGTAAGAAAGGGATTTGATGTTTAAATTTTTTTTCACTGAAAAAATGGAGCTAATTTAAGGAAGGTGTTCCAGAGTTAACGTGCAATAGTTTCATTTAATTGCAATATGTAAGAAGATATACCTCAAACTTAGTCTTGATCTCAGTATTAATTGTAAATACATACAAAGTTTTATGCATCTATGTAAATAAATTTTGATTCTGGGTGATTCAGAGATTTAAAAGTATCACAGACAGCTGCTTTATATTTTGTAATAAACAAAGTGGTATGTTCTGGTCATTTTTGGAGGAAAGTTTTGTTCCAAATTACATTTGACTACATGTTGAGGAATGTGCCAAGTTTGATTTAGAATGGTAGACATTATATGTAAAAAGGGACGATATTTCAGAAGAGGCGATCTTATAGCAATACAGGAATATAGAGGTAAGAAACAGATGTGTAGAAAATCAGATTTATATTTTATAGAATTAGCTATGGTAACATTTCATGATAAAATTGATGTACCCCTCCTGCTTAGCTCATTAGGGAGAGCACAGATCTACATCTTCATCTCGCTGGGTGTTGAGTTTGATTCCTGGGCGAGGGGTATGTCCATGTCCATGATGAGTTGATAAAAGACATTGTGTCTGAAATCATTTGTCCTTCACCTGTGATTCATGTGGGGAAGTTGGCACTTACTTCTGGAGAACAGATTTGTACTTGTACAGAATCCAGGAACACTGGTTAGGTTAACTGCCCACCGTTACATAACTGAAATACTGTTGAAAAATGGCATTAAACAAACCAGGAAGCAAACAAACAAAACAAGAATAAAACTTGAAATATTCTAGATCAAGTGTTGAATATCTTTTTGGTCAGCAATACGATAACTCATTACTTTAAAAGTGCGTGTCAAATGTTCAGTATTGAATAGAATTATGAACATTTGCCATTCTTGAACATTTTGTTAAAAAAATAGCAAAATAATATGTAATTCCCAAAATGGAATCAATTTTGTCTAATATTGTCTATATATACCTGCAGGGCTTCGGAAATTTGCCGGTTTGTCGGTTTTGGACCGATTTTTGACTTTTCAGACCGATTCGTGAAGTGAAAAAATGAAAAAAATCGGTCCCGTAAAAATGGAGAAAAGTATAAATTTCGGTCTGATATCTCAATACACCATCACCTGCCAAGTAGGAAATTGTTGGTCGCACCTTCAGATAATCAATAAACGTGTCAATCGGTCTGATTGTCACTTTGATAATCGGTCCGTAATTAGCGCGTGATGCAATCAGTGCTCGCGCGGCACATCCTTTCATGTTTGCAGACAGCCGACTGCGGGGTATTTAACATTTTTGACTGGTTTCCTAACGTTTCTGACTGGATCCAAATCATTTCGACGGGGATCCACTTCTTTTATTTAGGATCCGACGGATGGTTTATTTCAAAAGGCTATGTTTGATCACGGTAACAAACAAATGGTCGCTGCATTTAATCAAAGAGCTATAATTGTACGTTATAGGTCTTCGATTTAATGAGACATCACACAGAAAACCGATAAAAATAATTTTTATAATTACTTGATTTGAAAAAATTACATGATTCATTTGTTGGGGCTCCAGTTGAAACAAATGCAGAAAATCGTCTTTGCAACCCGACTGTACAAAAAAGAAAAAAAATGGACGGGCAACCACGAATGATAAAGAAAACCGGTCTTTTAAAAAACGTTTCAAAATGAAATTTTGTTTACATCAGAAGAGAACATATAACTTTATAAAATGTAGTTGCTTGCTGAAGTACAACGTAAGTGAAATGAAATATCCGTGGCCAACCCGCGTGACGTTTTGGTACTATACATGCAGGAAATTCGATCTCATCGTTCAAATAACGTACACATTCGGTCCGTGGCAGAGTATTCTGTAAATACTGAGGCTGTTTAGCAGAGAATATGTGTCGTGTAACTCACTTTGACGCATTGTATTTTATAGAATTCCGTCAAAGAATGAGGAAACATCACAAAGTATCTGCCGTGTATACGGTATCGAAGTCACGTGCGTTGGCTTTTAGACTAGTTACGCACATGGTGTCAATGCCTCGTATTATCTCGGAAAAACATCGAAATTTAAACAAAGTAACGATCACACATAACACTGAATAACTGTCTTCATTGTATGGTAACGCGCGGTGACTGGTAACTCAGTTTTAATGCATGACATGCTTATTTCTTTACCCTATCACGTTTTACAAAATATGTAATATTGGGAATGTGGTGGGTGGGGTAGCGCCGATGTCAGGATTTTCGTTTCGGACCGATTGAGTTATCAAAATTTCCGGAGCCCTGTATACCTGATTCATAAGATTCCACATTCACAGGCTATTTTTGTAGGAATCAGTCAACATTTTAAAAGCTGTGTTACACTGATTCCATCTGAAAGACAAATTGTGTATATATCCTTTGATATTTAAACTTTATCTGAACTATGAATTGAGTTATTTCCCCTAGCTAAAATTGAAAAAAGGTTATTACATTTTCTTTTATTTCTTATGGTAAAGTAATTTAAGCATGTTTCTAGGCAGTATGAAAAAGAGATGATGCATCTTATATAATAATGAGTGTTCAACTTAAAAGCTACATGATGACTTAAAATAAATTAAAGTACTAAAATGCTGCAGGAGTCTTTGTTTGGTTTGATCAATAAAATAAAAAACTTTTGGGGATAAAAAGTACATGATATCTTTTTCATTTAAAATATTTGTTAAAAGGTAATTTACAAAGAATGTGGAAATAAAATAAGAGTTTGCTTGATGTTTTAAGTTTACTGAAATTTATGTACATGTGAATTGTGACATATATACTGATTCTTACGCATGAGAATTGTTTCTCTTGACTATCCTGATCCAGCCAATTATATTCATCTAAATTATGGAGATATTCCAAAATTGGTTACAGTCATTGCCTGAAACCTCAGTGAGATTTTATTGTTACTATTTAATTACACGCTGGCTTTGGTTCCAGCAAATATTTCAAGCAGAATCAATCTCGGAGAACTGGCCTTAATTAGGCGACTATAACTTAATAAGATCTTATGAGAAAAAAGCTTCAAGAGATATGTTTATAAAACTATCTAACAATATCAGAATCTTTTTGAGATGAAGAGATTTCTTATATTATTAATTTTAATTTAATAAGATTAGGGAGTAGACCCCTAGTGTCTTTGGGGGTCATTCCATTAAAGGTCAAGGTCACACGGGCCTGAACATGGAAACCCATTTCCGATCCATAACTTGAGAACCACTTGACCCAGAATGTTGAAACTGGACATGCAGAGCAGATGACCCCTATTTTCTTTGATGTCACTTCATCAAAGGTCAAGGTCACAGGGGCCTGAAATTGGAAACCTGTTTCTAATCAATAACTTGAGAACCACTTGACCCAGAATGTTGAAACTTCATAGGATGATTGGACATGTAGAGCAGATGACCCCTATTGATTTTGGGGTCACTCTGTCAAAGGTCAAGGTCGCGGGCCAGAACATGGAAAACCATTTCCAATCCATAACTTGAGAACCATTTGACCCAGAACGTTGAAACTTCATGAAATGATTGGACATGCCCAGTAGATAATCCCTGTTGCATTTCAGTCACTAAGCCAACAATCAGTGTCTATTTGATTTTCTTTCCTGTCCCCTATTGACTTCTTGCCTATTATTACTATGCTTGGGGATGCGCTTTTCTACAAAGGCATCTTCTAGTAGGTTTCAGTTTTGTTTTGATAATCTGGGCTTGTATTTGACTATGAGACAAAAATACGGCCCTGGATATTGGTTATGAGTTGTCGATCTGTGCAAACATAGCTAACTTTTGAAGTTTGGTATTAAAATGTTCTCAGTCGGGGTAAAGAATTTAACAGCATGTTAAGATATAGGTAAAAAACTGCTTGTGAAGGTATGATTGAAAGATGACATAGACTTATGTTTGTTGTCCTGATCTTTATTTATCACCTTACAAGTGCGATGAAAAATTGCTGTCTGCATTGATTTAGGGTGGGCTTGAGTTTGTTTGGACCCTGTCTGCCTTATCAAGATTATCATGTCATAATCGCATATATTGATGAATATTATGGTACGCAGATTTGTTAAAATTTATGTGAAAAAAAAACAGCACAGATTTTGTTTTGTTTCATAACGAACAAAAAAGGTTAAAGGAACATACCTACATCAAATTTGGAATAACTCAGTAATGGCGAGTCTATTCTTAAGTAAGTACTATGGTTATGTTTTCAGTGATAATGAAGACATCCTTATACTATGTTCTAAAAACAATATTTAGCATTGTTTGTATTTTCTAGTATCTTAAACTAAAATACCAAACTTTATATACAAAAATTTGTTTAATTTACCAATGTTATGTAACTCCTGCAAAACTGTGATGTGTCAACTACCTTAAAATTTTGGTTATAAGAGATGCATTCATGATAAATATTTAGTATTACAAGTATCAGCTAAAGAGATTAGCAACAAAAAAAAATGCATTTTAGTATTTTGTTTCTCCTGAAGAGCTGTATTTTCACAGGAACAGTATTTTAAAACTGTACCTTCAGTAGCCTGGTAGAGTCATTACTCTCGGTGTTCATTGTTTGGTCAGTGTGCAGTTTGGTCAGCTGAATGATGTATGCGTTATTTGTCTTATTCCTATGAGGTCCTTTTCCTCAAATCAGAACAAAAATGCCAGAAATTTGCACATTTGATGAATTGTCAGAAACACCATCTGGCTGCATCACCAACATTACAGACTAAAGATAATATACCATGCGGATGAAAACTTAAATTTTTTAGTGTTTAAAATGGATTTCTTTTTTGTAAAACATTAAATTTAAGGAGACAAGGCATTGTTTTGTTTGAACTGTTGGTATAATAATGTGTGATAGAGGCTTCATCTAAATGATAATTGTACTATAGGTTCTTGTTAAAAATGAAATTTGATAAAAATGGTCAATAACTAAAAGCTATGTAGTGTTGTCAATATTTTAGACAGCAGGGATCAGTCATTCAGAGATAGGACAAACAGATGCATGATATCAAAAGGGCAGATGTTGGAGACATGGACATAGATAGCTTAGTAGGTGTTACAGCTCCAAACAACCTGTTACAATGACTGACACACACAAGCTCTTCCTCTGACAGTTATACATTGTGGCCTTGTCAAAGTTTCACCCACATCATGGTAGTGATGATCAAAAACTGCTAATACTAATTATGTATTTTAATTTTTGAGGTTTCAGTGGTTTAATGCAAGGGAAACCACTTATAAAGTAATAAAACTCATCATAACTTAGTTACCTCCCTTGGTTAAAAAATGATATTTGAACAATTCTTTTTTATTTAAATTCTTTATTTGTTTAAGTGATGTACTTACAGTTAGTTATAAAATTAGTTGTGAAAATCTGTTTTATTGAAAATGTTCTTCATCACCATTCTGTCCTTGTGACTGAAACATGCTTGAAAAGCAATATTTTTAAAATTGAAAGTCAAATTTTATACATAATTTGTAGTTTCAGTAACAACAAAATGCTGTTCCAGGTATAATGAAACATGGTATTATTACAATATTTATAAAGCAGGCCAATACCATAGAACCCGGACCATAGTGAAAACACAGTTGTTCATTAACAACTTGTAATATTGACTAAAATTTTCATACCCAGTCGAAATTGACAGTTTATTACCATGGTAATTCATGGTTTACCATGGTAGTTCATGGTCATGGGACAATGGTTTACCAAGGTCCACAACCATGGTCGACCGTGGTTATTACTGACTATCAAAAATATAAATATGAATTTGAAAGGGTTGTGAAAATACATGACAATTGCAGTCTATTTCTATTTTTGCAAGTCAGTCATTTATTTGTCATAAAATTGCTAAGATGACAACAAATTATAGTCAGAATATGAAAGTTTACCTTTGAATGTGTCTATAAATGCCGGAAAAATATTCTATATAACTAGGAAAACTTTTGGAGCCAAAATGCAGTCGGGCATTTTTGGTGCATTGTAAAACTTGATAAGCGTGAAAATTACTAACATGACCATGGTAGTCCATGGTCAACCATGGTTGAAAAAAGTTGACCACGGTAGACTGTGGTCAAACTGTTGATCTTCTTTTCTGACCATGGTCGACCATGGCCAATCTTGTCACACCATGGTTGACCAACCATGGTCATCATTTTGCCTGGGTTATACATATAAGGAATTGTTTCCTATTGTTAATAAGGAGTGAATCTATTTAAATTTTAATTTAATTTTATGAAATATGATCCTTGGAAATCAAAGTATTAAATGGAGCCAATCATGAGAAGAGATTTATTGAGCAGTTTAGGAGATTTGCATATTAAACATTTGGTCAACACAGTTGATTGGAAACTGTTGATCTAAGCAGATAAACTAATACAGGGACAAAAGGGTTATTAATATGTATGGTCATACCCTTTGGTGAAGTATTTACATGTTTATTGATCTTTATGCTTCATTGATGGTGATTTATAGTGCATTTGGTGTCAGAAAAAAATTTCTTTAGCATTTCAGTGTCCTGAAGTGGACCTTTTTTTTTCCGAAGAAAAATTGCTGACTCAGCTTCTACCTTTGCTTTTAGATAAGTAAAATCTTAGTCTGTATACTGACCCTGCTTAACTCACAGGAGATGCCCCTTAAAGCTGTTCAAATTTTGTGCAGTTGTGCCCCTTTTCTTCTCAAAACATAAGGGAATTTACCGATAAAATAGAAATTTAGAAAAATATTCTTAAATAATTAAAGAGGATTATCTAGTTGGCAGCCAGACTTATAAAATCTGTTTATTACAAGAGAGTTTTGTATAGGTAAACAATGCATAACATAACATGACGTCCATAATCTTTGTAGCAATGCTTTAACTATTACCAATCAAAATAGTGCAGGTTTTTGCTAAAAATATCCCTGTTAAATAAAATAACATTAAGCAATAAATTTAATATGTAATCAGAAATTATATCTGAAATTTTAAAGAAATGGACAGTTCAGACTAAGGAGCTAAAATGTATTGCCTTGCCATTCAAACAGGTCACTGAGAAGGTCAAACTTGTACAAAATATGCCGAAGCATTTTCAGTTTCATTTCTTTATTACTTCTGTCATAAAATTCGTTTAAATCAAGTGTCATCAAACTTAATTTATTGTAGTATATGTTAGTTAACATGATGCTATCAGCATCTCGATGTCAACTTCCTCCACTCAAGTGTCATTGAAGTAACACCTTGAGTGGACGTAAACCCGTGATATATCGCCTTTATTTCCATGCTTGTAACATCAATGACATCTTGTTATAACAAATAATCATTACCTGTCCAATACAATGCTTCAATTAATTCTACCTAGGTAATGTCAACAAAGTATCGTAGAGAATAATAAGATCAACCAATCAGAAAATAGATAACAAAGTTTGATTCAACACTATTGTTAACCATATATGTGGATGAATACGTTAACAGTGGCGGGGAACCTATATGTAAAGATTTAATTTATTGATCCTGATTGGTGCGGTATGGGGTAGAGTAACGGATTATGTGTGATCATCGTCATTCCTGGGGGATCGAGGGAGGCGTGAGCAACAATGTCTACTGTCTCGTCAATAACTTACACAATCATGTTATTAATATTTAATTAACTTCGATTATTTTCGTAGATGTACATAAATGCCTCAAGATCAGATAACTTTCATTTGTATCACTTGTTAATTTATTTTATGTAACTGTCAAATTACATTTCCGGAAATTTGTGACTCACTTGGAGTAGACTACAAGAATGGATTACTTTCGGTTTCTGGTTTCCGTGGAAACTTGTGCTATAAAATTCCTACAGGAAATATCTATTTTTGGAAATCATTAGCGCAGGAAAGATGATGTGAAGAGAATCAAATATGGCAAATTATCAGAATGTAACGTATCAAACAAGGGTATTCGCTGAGCGAGTCCTTACTCTTAAAGGTAAGAAAAAGTCTCTCAGGTGCCAAGTAACAGATTTTAGTGAATGCAAGCAATTTTGTCATGCATAATATATATGCATAGACATAAATGTTATATGCAAATAATGATATTTGATTTCATTCATCATCATTAATAATGATTTCAGGTTATACGTGGCTGTTTTTTGCTCCTGAAGGAAGTAGTTTATAAGGAGGGTTTTTGTTGAGGTCTTAAGAAAAGTGACTGGAAGAACTATTGATCAGTGACTGTTTGACTGATGCCTTATGTGTGATAGAACCTGTAATTTTAGGATTTTGTGTATTTTCTACAAAAAAAGAAGCACTTCGTTTTTTCAGAACTGATATGTTAGCTAAGATTCTCAGTTTGCTATGCTGAGATTTCTTGTTTTCCAAAACGTTCCATTAAAAGTTTTTTTGAGAGCAGTTATCATTTTTGCAACATAAATGGTAACAGTGTGTAAAACTGATTGTAACGTTTGTTTTCATTAAAAAATAAATGTTGTCCTTTTCACCCAAAAATACATAGTTTAACCTAAGGGTCTGTTATATTTATGACAAGTTCAGTGTGAAATTATTTCTCCTCTAATCTCAAATGTCCCACTGTCAATAAAACTCATTCAAGCATTTTGTTGATCATAGTAAAAGTAAAAATATCCTTCAAATATTTTGACAATCATATCTTCAAATGGTTCATTAAGGTTACTGTAGTGTATCATGAAAAATGTATGAATGACAGTTATCTATTACCTGACAAATTAACATAATGCCCAATTATACAGTAAATGACTTGTAATATATTTAAGTCCCTAAAATTTAGTGGTGTTTTTGTAAATTTGAACCTATTTTCTATCAGTTGTAGTGAAAGTTCCAAGAAGTTCTTGGGTTTACTAGACTTGGTGATTGCTTGCAGGATTTCGGACTAGTGTTCACCCCTTGATACTGTGGTCAAATTACACTATCAACTTGATTTGAACCTTTAACTTTAGGATCGGGAGTCTGACACTGTACCTTACACCACTACCGTATTTTGGTGCGTATAGGTCGCACTTTTTCTACCCATTTTGCTGCCTGAAAAAGTTCCTGCGACCTATACCACAGAACATTGCCAGCAGTTGTTTTTTTTCGGGCCAATTTTCTGACCGTAGCTCTCGCAAAATTACGTGCATCTGTTACGAACGAACAAAATGGATAAAAAATATCAGTATCAGTGGCTTTTCAACCATTAGCGGTTACTTTCAATAAAATATATCGTAAATAACCCATACAGACTATTAAAATTACGAATGACTTTAATTCAAAGATGTTTTTGCAGTCTGAATTACGTTTGTTTCTACTTTCGTTTTACTGAACGCCATTGACATGTACTCCGGGTTGGATAAAATCCGGACAGATCCGTCCTCCATTCCAAACATTGTTTATACTAATTCTTAGCGTATTAAAAAACTTGAAAGATAATTTTTTACTTTTGATTTTTAAATAAAAGAAGAAAATCCAAAAAGAGATATTTTGTTAATCTTTTTACTCAGAATCAAAAGAACGCGGTTAATTACATGACACGGAAAGTTGTTATAATTGCTGTGCAAACAATTCACACTTAAACTTGCATGATAACAGAATGTGAACGCAAACCGTCTGCTGCCAATTAGTGTCAAAAAGCCGCTTTTCTTTGATGTAGTCTGTTACCGATACTACTGTTGGTACGAAACGGTTGGGAACAAAAATAACACTGTCCGATTTCCACCAATCAGGTTCTGATAATAATTCAGTCCGCGGCATCAATATGGCTGCCGCCATAACTTTTTTACCGGTAAATATTAAATATTGCTGGGGAAAAAATCCGAAATTTAACTGCGACTAATACGCTAGAAATTAAATTTTCCGACCATTTCCAGAGCAAAAATTAGATGCGGACTATACATTACCCGACCTATACACACCAAAATACAGTAATTAATCCCAAAAATAAAATAAAAAAAGTTAGATATTATAGAGTTAAAACTGGCCTCCAGATCGTATGACAACAAAAAAAAAAGAAGAAATTGGTTAGGTAAAAGGAGCTTTGAAACTTAATAACTGACAGACTATCTATTATGGAAACCATGAGAATTAGTTGTTTTTACTAATTTTTACATTGAAAATTGAAAAGTGTTTGTAATTCTTTACTCAAGGTTAACTGCCTTAATTATAAATATCTATATTTAGCTATGGTTAACTATTCCTCCTTGGTCAAGACCGCGGGAAAGTTTTTATTGTCATGGCGGCCCGGGGTTCGATTCCTGACTCGGGCATCTTTTTTTCCCTTTATTTAGCAAAAACTCATATCCCAATGTACATAACATGACCATCCAAAATCAGTTCTAAAGAAAGATCGTTTTTAGCCAAAATCTGGAGGTCAGTGCCTTTAATAGAAGTAAAAGCACGGTAGTTTGTTTTATGCAGGGGTACTGCACAGTTGGAGGTGTTATGAAGTTTCAAAACCTCTTGTGTGTACTTCTCGGTTACAAGTGGTGTTTTAACCTCTTTAATGGCTTAACTGGTTTGTCTTAAACCTTACTGATATTATAAATAGTTTTGGTATCATTGTTTTATCTAACAAAATTTAAACTAAATTTAAATAGACATAAAGAAATGATAGAACAATAGTATTCAACTGCAATGATTATTTATGATGATTAATCCTGTTGTAACTTGGTCTCTATTCAAATCAATGCTTTTTAAAAGACACACACATATATACTAAAACCAGTACAACATTCTAAATATCTTCCAAGAATAGATAAATCTGTGGTCAGGACAAGCCTTACACAAATACCCTAAGTCCATGCAGATTACTATGCACTAGTTTTACACAAAATACTCCAGCCCAATGTGAAATGCACTAGTCCAACATCTATTTTATGCACCAACTCAGTGCTGATTGACATCCTGTGTTAGGCTACATGTCCAACACCTACTTTGTAGCTGATAGTCAGTGTGAAGTGCACTAGCCCAGCATTTTCTTTATGCACTAACTCAGTGCTGATTTACATGCTCTAGCCCAACATTAATTTTACTTCATGCACTTTACTGATTTTTATGCTTCAGACAACTGTGAAGTGCATAAGCCCAGCATTTTCTTTCTGCACTAACTTGATGCTGAATTTAATGCTCTAGCCAAACACAGGAAGCACATAATAAAAATGCCCAGCATTTACTTAATGCACTAACTCAGTGCTGATAGTAACGCATAACTTTCTACATGCTCTATCTCAGTACTGTTAAAAGTGTACTTATTGCACTAGCATACTGCTGCTAAGTCATGCAGCTAGCTGAAGTCATGATTAAGCCCAATGTAGGAACTGCTCTAGAGCCCATTAGGCCAGCATTTTTTTATTTTCTGGTTTACGGGAGATTTTTCAAAAAGTTTGGGTCGGGGGGGGGGGGGGGGGGACAAATAAAAATAAAAATCCCAATTTTGAGGAGTCGACCAAATAAATAAAAATAAAACGTCCAAAAGGATGCAATTTTTTTATTTTTTGTACACCACAGAAAACAAAAGCTTGCAAGCTTAAATTGCATACACACTCACAAATGAACTATTCTGAACTGGTTTATATCTCATCATCTCAGTATACTGTTGTTTTCTTATGAATAATGCCATTTTCAAAGTCACCAAGGATATGTATTATTTGTGTTTTTGTATGTATCTATTTTATAGTAAAAATAGACTTATGGAAACATTTTTCATAATAAAATATACAGATACCACAGTTGACATATCATAAGAACTTTGCATAATGTTTATTATATATATTATAAACATGAATAAAAACTGCTATTAAAATGGGGATATGCAAGGACTACTTTAGGTCTTCATACTGCATACATGCATATTAATTGGCCATAGATGCAAAGTCTTAAAAGACAGGCATTGTCATACTAGAAAGCCAAAATTACGAATTGATAAAAATTATAAATGCACACTGGCTTTAAAATTAAACTGGTTACGTTTCAGTGGCTTGAATATTGTTTTATGTTCTGCCGATTGTCAGTGCCATCTGTATTGTATGACAAGCCAAAAACAATCTGAATTTTGGTTCAGCTAAAATGTGTACAAAGTACATGAAGTAACAACCTTATCGGTTGATGTTCAAACAACAGTATCGGAGATTATAAGACTCCTTACTGAGATGGGACTTGGACTTAGTAAGTTAGGAGTCCGAAAAAAACATTTATTACTGGATATGTCATTATGTGTTCCTAAGTGTCGAAGGCACAATTGTGACATATCGTGTCTGAATGTTTGTCCCAAACATACTTTCAAAGAGTCTTCTTACAGATTTTATCGGTATACTTCAAGTGAACAGGACTCATGAGAATATTGCTGGGAGTTTCATGTTTGATAATTATCTTTTGAGTTACAGTACCTGGCTAGAACTTTAGTCAAATTAATTTGACGCGATCCTAGGAAATATTGCGATAATCTTTTCATATGGGCAATTAATATCTCCACTCGGATTTGATCGCCTGTCAAACATATTATACAACCATTAATCTGACTGTCCAATTATTTTGACTACATGTACATGTAGTTTGAATTTTTTATCACATGTATCTTTGTCAAGCATTTGCCGGGACATGTGTCATTTTACATTGAAATTGCACTTTGTTTTGAACAGAACTACTGAAAATTGTGGTATTAGTTATTTTTTCTTCTCTAACCGAAAGACTTCAAACTCAAAGTAAAAAAAAATGTGTTTAGCAAGTTGATACTCACTTTTGCTCTTCCATTCTGTCATTTCTTTGGTTTCTTTCCTTTTTAGTTCATCTGATTTTTTGAAAAAAAATGATGAGTTATTGTCATCACTTGAGCGGTTGTCGGCGTCGGCGTCGGCGTTGCCTGGTTAAGTTTTATGTTTAGGTCAGCTTTTCTCCTAAACTATCAAAGCTATTGCTTTGAAACTTGGAATACTTGTTCACCATCATAAGCTGACCCTGTATAGCAAGAAACATAACTCCATCTTGCTTTTTGCAAGATTTATGGCCCCTTTTGTACTTAGAAAATATCAGATTTCTTGGTTAAGTTTTATGTTTAGGTCAACTTTTCTCCTAAACTATCAAAGCTTTTGCTTTGAAACTTGGAATACTTGTTCACCATCATAAGCAGACCCTGTACATCAAGAAACATAACTCCATCTTGCTTTTTGCAAGAATTATTGCCCCTTTTGGACTTAGAAAATCAGTTTTCTTGGTTAAGTTTTATGTTTAGGTCAGTTTTTATCCTAAACTATCAAAGCTATTCCTTTAAAACTTGCAACACTTGTTCACCATCATAAGCTGACCCTGTACAGCAAGAAACATAACTCCATCCTGCTTTTTGCAAGATTTATGGCCCCTTTTGGACTTAGAAAATATCAGATTTCTTGGTTAAGTTTTATGTTTAGGTCAACTTTTTCTCTTAAACTATCAAAGCTATTGCTTTAAAACTTGCAACTCTTGTTCACCATCATAAGCTGACCCTGTACAGCAAGCAACATAACTCCATCCTGCATTTTGCAATAATTATTGCCCCTTTTGGACTTAAAAATTTATTTTCTTGGTTGAATATTATGTTTAAGTCAACTTTTCTCATAAACTATCAAAGCTATTGCTTTAAAACTTGCAACAGTTTTTCACCATCATAAGTGGACACTGTACATCAAGAAACATAACTCTATCCTGCTTTTTGCAAGAGTGATGGCCCTTTTTAGACTTAGAAAATCATGGGTAGGACAATATTTCTATTATACAAAAAAAATCAGATGAGCGTCAGCACCCGCAAGGCGGTGCTCTTGTTATCAATTGTGGTATTTTTCTGACAGTCCCACATGAATTTGATCGTTGTCCAATTATAATATACAGACAACAAATCTCATACATGTGATACGCCAGATTTTTCAACATCTGGACAGCGTTGATAGTGAACTGAAGGTCATTTTTCGTATGTGATTATTCCTAATGTTGAGCTTTAGGTGCTGTAATTTCTACTCAGATCCAGTTTCTTTACAATACTTGTTATCTCTGCAAACTTATTCCAAAGATTATTGTCTGTTAACTTGCATATTTTTCCAATTTAATTTCACACAGTTTACATTCATGCAGGCTGCCATTTTTCATGCGTCTGTTGATCCTGATTAAAAACCTCTACCTTACAGTTAAACTTTTATTTTTGGCAGCAGCGATTATGGACGGTCGGCGGGTAAAATGAAAATAAAAGTACTGAAAATTACTTTTATTTTTATTTTGTTTTGTCAAAAAATAGGGTCGGCGCTCCCGTAAACCAGAAAATTAAAAAATGCTTGCCTTATTTACAAACACATACTGTAGTATGCTCTAACTCCCTGCTGATAGCTGTTATGGTTGGATGCAGGATACAGGCACTCTGTGGAACATATGAAGTGATTTATAATACTGATGACAGAACATCAGCAGTGAGCTGTAAGCAAACTTACCTGATATGTAATTTATTACTTGAAGAAGCACATCAACAAAAGACATGCATGCCTCATTAAAAGAGAGTAATTTCTCCTATCAACTCCTAGAGAACTGTGGCAAAACCATGGTCTTCTATGTTCTTCCCTTGTAACATCCATCAACAAGGTCACACTTCAGAGAAAACTCAGGCTCACATTCTGTTGAATTTTTCTGACTGGCATTTTTAATTTCCTCCATTTTATAGATTTGACTCTGTAGAGCAGCTGAGGTTGTTTAAAGGCCAATTAACCCAGGACATGTCAGTCACATGTGTGGCAGGAAAAAAGTTCTTGCCAGTTTTTTAATAAACGAACGCTTTGGTATATGCCCCGCCACGTTAGCTGCAAATAAAAAAGATAAATTTCCAATTTATTATGATTTTCTATTGTGGCCTCAGGGATCATCCTAGGTCAAAATTTTAGGGAGAAGTGACTTCTTCTCGACAGAATTTAGGGAGAAGTCAAGAAATTTAAGAAGATTTTGCCTAGTATTTAGTTTCGCGTCTATATATCTACTTTCGATGGGTCTTGCTGTAACTTGTAAACAGTAATAATTTAAGGAAATTGAATACTGCATTATTATTATCATGAATTTCTAAATAAAGTACAAACTGAGCTTTGGAAAAAGTCACCTTTAAATTTTTATCCGAAATTTACACATCCGAAACTCGTAAATTTATCAGGTGCACGATCGAAACTCCATGAAAATTTTCATTCATGTTTCGATTCTCATGCTTTAATAATGCCTGATTCTTGCATCAACTTGTTCAGATTTATACATTTAATTGATTTATTTATTAATCTTTTCGAAAACAGTAATATTTTGTACGGCAGTTCAGACATCCGCGGATTCGTTTTTCATCCACAGCGCCGGGCAATTCATTTACATTAATTGGCCATATTTGAAATAAATTTTGAAGTAATTTATAATAAAATCAAGAAATAATAAACAATTGATGCGTAAGATCATGTTGAAGGAAAGTAAGTCTGCACTCATCAAGTTTATCGGCTGTTTACACGCCGATTGAAAATTTTCAAAATGGCGATGGCTTACAATATTATTGATAACTACAGTTAGATATTAACACTACGATTGGTTGAAGTTTGACAAGCGAGTAGGCGGGGTTGACCATGGATTTATCAGTAATTTAATCTAGTGTAGTACGATGTGTGTGCATCAAGTTTTACAACTTTAAGTAAACACTCGAAAAAAATTAGGCGATTCGGATTTCGCACAGAGGCGATAATTAGGCGATGTGGCCGACTTTACACAGCGACAATATCGCTTAAATCGCCCTGTAGGATGATCCCTGGGCCTGTTTCAAATAAGTTAGCAAAATATTTCTTGCAGTATGTTTCTACCTTTACTGGTATTAACCCAAATTTCCAATGTTAACCCGATTTTATATCATGAAAATTTATGAATTACCACTTTGCCTATCTCCAAAGACAGGCGCACATTGGTATACGCCAGATAGACCCAAGCAGTGCCAGGAAGCCAAACGAAAATCTAGCTGGTTGCCTGCGGCGAAACGTCGTATTCCGCAGAGGTGAAACGAATTGGTCCTAATTGAAATTCTTTCTTTGCATTAGAATTAAGAATATTCTGTGTAAGTGTTGTCATTTTTAGCTCGACTATTCGAAGAATAGTCTAGCTATTCTACTCACCCTGGCGTCGGCGTCGGCGTCGGCGTCGGCGTCAGCGTCACACCTTGGTTAAGTTTTTGCATGCAAGTACATACAGCTATCATTTAAAGGCATATAGCTTTGAAACTTATTTATTCTTTTTCTAGGTCAATTACCAACCTCACTGGGTCAAGTTCCATAACTCTAACATGTATTTTGAGCAAATTATGCCCCCTTTTGGACTTAGAAAATTCTGGTTAAAGTTTTACATGCAAGTTACTATCTCCAAAACTAATGCAGATATTGAATTGAAACTTCACATGTGTCTTCGGGGTTATAAAACTAGTTGATAGCACCAAGTCCCATAACTCTGACCTTCATTTTGGCCAAATTATGCCCCCTTTTGGACTTAGAAAATTCTGGTTAAAGTTTTGCGTGCAAGTACATACAGCTATTACTAAAAGGCATATAGATTTGAAACTTATTTTTTCTTTTTCTAGATCAATTACCTACCTCACTGGGTCAAGTCCCATAACTCTGGCATGTATTTTGGCCAAATTATGCCCCCTTTTGGACTTAGAAAATTCTGGTTAAAGTTTTGCGTGCAAGTACATACAGCTATTACTAAAAGGCATATAGATTTGAAACTTATTTTTTCTTTTTCTAGATCAATTACCTACCTCACTGGGTCAAGTCCCATAACTCTGGCATGTATTTTGGCCAAATTATGCCCCCTTTTGGACTTAGAAAATTCTGGTTAAAGTTTTGCGTGCAAGTACATACAGCTATTACTAAAAGGCATATAGATTTGGAACTTATTTATTCTTTTTCTAGATCAATTACCTACCTCACTGGGTCAAGTTCCATAACTCTTAACATGTATTTTGAGCAAATTATGCCCCCTTTTGGACTTAGAAAATTCTGGTTAAAGTTTTACATGCAAGTTACTATCCCCAAAACTAATGCAGATATTGAATTGAAACTTAACATGTTTCTTCGGGGTTATAAAACTAGTTGATAGCATCAAGTCCCATAACTCTGATATGTCCCCTTTTGAACTTAAAACTCTTTTGATATTTAACATTTTGGGTAATAATTTCCAGCTTCTGTGACAATATTTCGAATAGTCGAGCTTGGCTGTCTTATGGACAGCTCTTGTATCTTTGGGAGCTGTAATTGATACTTCATCAGAAGCTCCAAGAGGGGGGGGATTGGTCCAGAGCAGTTAAACTGGATGAAGAAATAAGTGTTTACTTTAGATTGATAAAAGTGTTAGATAGTTAATTTGTACATGTGATTATCACTACTTTCTATCTACCACAGTAGGAGGATAAAATCTCACATAATTAAGCAATTACTGATGTAGTAGAAAGTATAGGCCAGCTTCCCTGCAAGAGGTCAGTTTGATCAGGTTGTACAAACAATACATTGATTACTTACTAATAGTTTTTCATATTCTCTCCTTTAATAAGTAAGTAAAGATGCTGATTTATATACTGACTGGTTGGAAGAGATCCTTTGAAGATTCAGCCCTGACCTCTCCTCCTCCTCACCCCACCTCCTGGGTTTGCAGAGCAGGTAGATGACAAGACATTGCATTGAAAGGGCGCAAATTCAGTCCAAGTGAGAGGCAGATATTCATCAATGATATTTTGAAAGAAGATGATAATATCTTATAAAGTCATTCTTTCTTCACCATTGATTTGTGTAGATAAGTTGTCAGTAAGCTACTTACAGGGAAAACATCAAGGCAACGTAACTGGAACAAGGATGAAAAATGGAGTAAAACACCAAGAAGCAAACAAATCTTTCAAAATTCTGTGTGAAAGCTGAAAACTTATCCTCTGATGTGAGCGTCAACTTTGTAATGAAGTTGTCTTCATACTAGTCTTTATTCTGTATCAAATATAATTATATTATACATACATCAGCATTAAAAAGGAAACATTCATAGTAATTATGTACAAAAGATCCACTATTAATTATATAGAAATTTAAAGATTTTCTACTTTTGGGTCAAAACATCTCAGTCTAAGATGTTACAGTCTAAAATTGCACTATTGTAGATTTCTGGAAGACATTAGCAAGTCAGTAGAGGCTGATAAGCCTTTGGCTTTTGCTCTAAGGTCTACAGGTAGAAGCATCAACTATATATATTATCACCTTCATATTAAGATGCATGGACCAATGCTACTGTGACATAATAATGGATTATTTTTACTTATATTTAAATTCTGGATGAAATGGTGTACTCTCAGAGAAGATGTAGGTAGCTTTTATATGTTCTCAATTTTATATAGACTCAATAAATTTTGAGTACAATTTAAATAATTAAGATCTGAATATTAATGTCTAAATATGTTATTGTTTCAATGTTCTCAAGTTTTATCTTTTCCTATTAACTTTAATCAGTATGAATCCAAAGCTTGCATGTTAAGTGGGCTATAGTATCAGATAATAATGTTTAAATATGGAATATTGATATTTAGTGTCAAGGAAAACATTACAAAAATATTGACTTCGTAAAAATAATTCAATTATTGGTGGCTTCTTTTCAAGAAACAAACTGCCAGTATTTTTCGAAAATTAATATAATAGATTAGAAAATTTAAAAAAGACTTCCCGTTCAGCATAACATCTCTGTTACAAATGACAAAAAATTATTTTGATATAGCAAGAAGATTGTGTATGGCACTTCTGTTGCAAAAGTTTCAGACTGCTTTAGATATGCCCCTGTGAAAAAGGTTCATGAACTTCATGAACAAATTCATGAAATAGTTCATGAATAAATATTCATGAGAGTCAAAATTTATGTTTCATGAATTTCGATATTCCTGAACTTGTTCATGAATTAAAAATAATACATGGACAAGTTCATGAATATTGAAATTCATGAAACATAAATTTTGATTCTCATGAATATTTATTCATGAAGAAGTTCATGAATATCAAAATTCATGAAACAAAAATTTTGATTTTCATGAATTTTAATTCATGGACAAGTTCATGAATATTGAAATTCATGAAACATAAATTTTGATTTTCATGAATTTTTATTCATGAACTACTTCAGGGTCGTGAAAACTTGTGACATTTTAAAAGGATTTTATAGTTTTTAAAATGAACGATTTATGACAACACCATAATTACTTACTTGATATTCAGTATACTCATGTTCCTTTTAAACCATTCCTAACTGTAGTATGATAAATATTTCCTTCTTATTTGCTGCACAAACTTCTCAAAAATTGCTGAATCACATGTGCAAAAAAATTCCCAGCATGCAACAAAATAATGGAAACTGATCATGTGACAGTATGAATTTAATGTTCATGAACATTCACGAACAGTTCATTGAACTTATTCATTATTGTAAAAGGTAATAAAACTTAATTCATTATTGTAAAAGGTAATAAACCTAAGTTTTATGTTTAATGAATGAACAGTTCAGAAACTCACAATTGGGTTCAAGATATAGTACTGAACTAGAAAAAGGTTTTGAATTTTAGTACTTAATGAACCTGTGTTCATGAACAATTTTGGTTCTTAGTCTAATAGCAACAGTAACTGTTCAGGAACTGGTAAAGTTCTGTAAGTTATTGAACTTTTGCAGTTTTTGAACCAATAGTCAAGAACCATCATTGTTCTAGAACCACAGTCTAAGAACTGTTATGCTGGTTCAGGAACAGTTCTTTAAGTTCTTCAGAAGTTCTTGAATGTTCAAGAACTTAATACTAGTTCTAGAAAATCTTTTACAGGGGAATACCATAACCCTGTAGTTCCTGAATCACAATTTGAATCATTATCTGAATTTCATTTTCAAGTTCATGAATTTCTTAAATTATTTAATGGATTTTCTGAAATGTTCATGAACTACATTTACAAGTTCATGAAATGAAAGTAATATTCTTGAACTTGAGAGTTCATGAATTTAAGTAAGTGAACTTTTCCTTGTAGTTCATGAACTTTTTTGATAATTGATAATTCATGAATTCTTACAAATTCATGAAGTTCATGAACCTATTTCACAGGGGTGAACTGATAGTTTTATCAAATGTTGAATCATTATAATAAATATACATTTTCTGAAAACAGGACTTTGTCTTGTTAAAAATAATCCAGTGTATTAGTTTAAAATGGGGTACAAGTGCAAGTTATTGAGCAAATGTCCATATTCACAGGTATTTCAAGTAGCAGATAATAGCTGCACCATAGAAACGGTGGAATCTGAACTTGTTCATCAAAGACATTTATATCTTTATGTCCTTACATGGGTGTAATTCTTATATTGGGTCTTTGGATTATTGATCCCTGATCAACATGATTGGCATGTGAATAATTAATGCTTATTTCGTATGATCATCTTGGGGATAGTAGGTCAATTTAGTTCCTCTCTGATGTCACGGTTTTCATTTTCTGAACATGTATGTGCTAGCAATATTTTGTTAAGAAATGTGAAGCCCTCTTAATCTTTCCTTGCCCTCAGGGTTTCTACTGTAAGTCCTCAGGATTTCTATTGTAAGCCTTCAGGGTTTCTACTTTAAGTCCTTGGAATTTCTTCTTTAAACCCTCATATTTCTTATTTAATATTTCTTATGGTATTGTACTAAAAGTCCACAGGGGTTTTGTTGAAAGCTGCCTGAACTTTTCAGACTTCAGTAACCCAGATTGAGCATTTCTTAGGTTTGGTCACTGATGGGTGTGAAATTAAGATAGAAATTAAGGAAGCCCCTGCAATTAGATAATTCAATTAGGCATTGACATGTTGTATTTACTTACATCAATTTGTTCTATTTTGACACTGATTGGGTGTAAAATCATCCATACATCACCAGTGTAACTATAAAATTGACATGTAATGTAAAGTTAATTAGATCTTGTCCAGTTTTTATAGCTAATTACCAGTAATCAAAGAGCTCCTGGTCAGTCCAACTGTATCAGTTTTCCAGCTTCAGATCTTCTTTATCTATACACCATCCCCCTTGGATATACTGCTTCTAATTTATAAACATCAGATTAAAGTTCATTGGTAATTATATCTTTAGATAGTCATAAGAAAGCATTATCATCTCTTTTTCATCAGTATTTAAAAAAGCACTTTCTGTCATTAACAGGTGAAGAGATCACATTCTTGCACCTCCAGTCTACATTTTAAAACTGATGAAAGTGATATTTTACTGAAATTTTAATTCAGTTTAGATTTTCATTCAAATTACCAGATTGAGAAATTTGTGTGGCACAATATGTAAATGAATTACACTAATCCTGGAAATATTAAGATTATATGAAAGGAAGGTTACTGGGACAGCCCTTGAAGGGATTATCCATGTATTTGTTAACACATTGTACCAATGTGTTTTACATATTAAGTCAGAGGTTAACATACCAGTCACAACTTTCAGCCAAATTCAAAGAAAAATACAAAGAAGAGCAAACAAACCAGAGAGATGATTAACTTGCCAATGTTTTCATGTTTCAGTGGCTCCAAATTTTGCTCTGAAAATACTATGAAAAATTATTACACCTTTTTTTGGATGCTGTTAATAAACTGCCATTCTTCGACTACCAAGACAATGAACCAAATATCTGTGTGTTAGAGACTATTCTAGATAGCATAGCAAAACTAACGCTGACATGCATTAAAATTTAATATAACTACCATCTACATCACAACACAATGTAAATGTGTTTTGTTTGATTATATAACTCTCTAAATTGTTAAATATTCATAGTCAGGTTCCATGCATGAACACTTTCAATATTGATTCCAGAACATTTCAATAGAATTGACAGTTTGAAATGGGAGACATAAAATGTATCTTGCTAATTAATCTGAATTAATCATGTTTGGTTTTGAACAGTTTTGTAACTGTGCAACCTGTATAGAGTGTACCCCACTGGGAGGACACAACTATTTTTGTTGGTTTGCAGGGGGGTTAACTTACAAGGAATTGTATCTAATAGGAAAGAAAATATCTGTCTTTAGAAAGAGGTAATCACTTCTTGGAGGTGTCTCTAAGAAAGAGGTAATCATTTCTTGGAGATGTCATTAGAAAGAGGTAATCTCTTCTTGGAGGTGTAATCACTTCTTGGAGGTGTCTTTAGAAAGAGGTAATCACTTCTTGGTGGTGTCTTTAGAAAGTGGTAATCACTTCTTGGGGGTGTCTTTAGAAAGAGGTAATCACTTCTTGTAGGTGTCTTTAGAAAGTGGTAATCACTTCTTCGGGGTGTTTTTAGAAAGAAGTAATCACTCCTTGGGGGTGTCTTTAGAAAGAGGTAATCACTTCTTGGGGTGTCTTTAGAAAGTGGTAATCAGTTCTTGGGGGTGTCTGTAGAAAGTGGTAATCACTTCTTGGGGGTGTCTTTAGAAAGAGTTAATCACTTCTTGGGGGTGTCTTTAGAAAGAGGTAATCACTTCTTGGGGGTGTCTTTAGAAAGTGGTAATCACTTCTTGGGGGTGTCTTTAGAAAGTGGTAATCACTTCTTGGGGGTGTCTTTAGAAATCTTGGGGTGTCTTTAGAAAGAGGTAATCACTTCTTGGGGTGTCTAGAAAGAGGTAATCACTTCTTGGGGTGTCTTTAGAAAGAGGTTATCATTTCTTGGAGGTGTCTTTAGAAAGAGGTAATCACTTCTTGGGGGTGTCTTTAGAAAGAGGTAATCACTTCTTTGGGGTGTCTTTAGAAAGAGGTAATCCCTTCTTGGGGGTGTCTTTAGAAAGAGGTAACACTTCTTGGGGGTGTCTTTAGAAAGAGGTAACACTTCTTGGGGGGTCTTTATCAGAGGTTAGACTGTAGAACCAGAAGTCTTGCTTCCAGAGTTTTTCTGTATTAAAAAAATAAAGCAAGTTTCTTTAAACATAAATATTTTTAAAAACTATTGGGAGGATTTTCAAATATTCTTCCTGTCTTCTTTTGTGACAGCAGTAAGTATGAAATACTTCATTAAGCTGCTTATACCTGCTGAGGAATGGATTTTATCTGACACAGTGGCTGTAGGGTTGTTTTGACATAATTATGGTTTGTACATGCAATACTGTACTTAACTGTGGTCCCCTAGGGACCACTGTTGCAGAAGACCCTGAGTCTATTTATAAAATTATTAAGTTTTATTGAGTTTCATCCTAATTTAAATTTTTCCACTCTATTAACCTTAATTAAACCTGATATGCTTTTGAGACCAGTGCAGAGCAAGATCAGCTTGCACATCCAAGATCTGCATTGTTTGCTATTCAGTCTGTAAATTGTCATTGAACACCCCTTTAAATAATAAATGTTACTGCACAAATTAAATGGTGGACCAGTCCATTTTAGAAATTTAGCTTGCTAAAGGGTTAAGCTATTCTTCCAATTTTGTTTGCAGATGTAAGGATCAGAAAAGGTTATTGACCAGTATTTTTGCAGATTAACAGCTTTCAATGACTGGTTCTCTGTTCTGACATATTAAAGTGCTAGCACACTTCACAATGTCCATAAAGTGTCAATTCAGCTAGCAGTGTTTGGTCTTGATTGATTCCAATATTTAATTTGAAGGTCAGTGCACTAATGGAAATGTATTGAACTGTTTTTGCCTTGTCCTGAGTTTTCTTTCATCAGTAGATATTTCTGCTGCTGTCTCTCTGTGGTCACTAGAGTATGTTTACTGTCTGTTTTGTTGTAGAGATCCATACAGTACAACATACACAAATTTTAGACCCCTAATATAATGACTTTTTTTTATGAAATTCTTCTCATATGATGGAGTCAAGTGCATCAATCTCTTTGTGACAGAGCAAAATACTTCAGTGGTATTAGCTACCTTTTATATTTGCATATGATTCTGCAGCTAATATGGAACATAAACTATCATTTTTGCCTTGGGGTATATGCATATTGCAGTTTGAGTGAGACTGGACTGAGAGCTAATATTAACCTTTTAGCCTGCTGGCAGCAACTGATCTTGCCTTTGCGACCAGTACAGACCAAGATCAGCCTGCACATCCGTGCAGGCTGATCATGGTCTGCACTGTTCGCTATTCAGTCAGTAAATTTTCAGTGAACACCCCTTTGAATAATAAGTGGTATTTCCCAAATTGAATGATGGAACTGTCCATTTTAGAAATTTAGCAGGGTAAAGGTTAAGATTACCTCTGACCTTTGTGTGATTTGCCTGTGCTCACCAGAAGGTTCTTTTCACAAGAATCTTTATCAGTTGTTAATTACCTTTGAGATCTAAACAATATAACATTACTGGCTGTTTGGTCTACAAGAGGTCATAAATATTGTTTATATCAGGTAGATTGGGTGGGCAGGCTTTAGTAATCTCTACATCAGGATATTAATGTGTCTTAAAAACATTTTTATGTATAAATGTTCTTAGATTCCTATGTTGCTATAGATCTGAGAGTTGTTACTGTTCTGATAGTCAGTTGATGACAACCTTGATGTTTTTGTCTGGCAAAACACTAAAATTAACATAGATCTGTATCCAATAGAAGCTTGAATACAAATGTTCCATAGTTTTAGTCAGTGAAATGTTCAAGGTCATTTAGATCTTTCAGAATATCACTTTTTCCATATGAAAAAAACAAAAACTTTTTCATTAATTTAAATATTGCTGATGCTCGGTACAACCTACAGTCTTAGTCCTATCCATAGAAAATACATACGCTACATGCTGATTGATGGTACTGTGATGGTTTTTATTATTATATAATTACATTAAGGAAAATCAATGCAGTAATGAGATTGATGACAGTGAGATCACACAGGGTTGTCATAGTGATATGACAATCACACTGTGCTGCTTGATCAAAAAATGATAAAATAGCAATGTCAGTCCTTTGATTTCAAACCTGAAATGTTTCCTAGAATGCTATCTGATATCATTTGGTATGCAACGACCAAGTTCTAAAACCAAGTGATCAGACACTGCAGGACAGCTGTCCTGGAGTGCTTGCTGATTGAAGAAGTCTTGATTTGTTATTTATTGTAATATTGTACTTTGTATATTTTCAGATGAACAAGAAAGAGTACAGAAAAAGACATTCACAAACTGGATGAACTCATATCTCAAACAGGTAAGAAATAAAGGTGTGCACAGTGGTGCACAGTTGTGGACTGAGTGGTGCACAGTTGTGGACTGAGTGGTGCACAGTTGTGGACTGAGTGGTGCAGGGGTAGATGTGTTGGACTGTTGATCATAAGTTTGCTGTTTGGAATCTCAGTGAAACTGAAATTTGACATTGGTCTCAAGAATCATTTGCTAAGGTCCCACTACTAGTCAGGAATCAATGAACATTGTTAACACTCCCAACAGTATCTACTTATAGTAAATAGTTCTAGCAAAACTGTTTGCTGGGCTTATAAGCTAAGCTAGTCAGTTTGCAAGTATCTGGCATTGTGACATAACTGTTAACAGTTGATTTCTTCAGAAATTATGTTGGAATACTCCAAAAATTGTAGAATTATTTCAATTTTGATTTGGAGACTTGGAGCAGCTTTCCAGAGGCAGATCACTTGCAGGTAGTCTTTATGATAATAAAATGGTATAATGAGGAAAGTGTGCAAGGCTTGATAAGCCCAACAGTAATAATAGACACCATGCTACTTTCATCTCTCCCAGATGTGATCTCTGGGGTGTTTTGAATATACATCACTCAGTTTAATTAAAGTTTTCATATACTTCATAGCAAGAAATCATTATATCCAGGATAAACTTGTTATTTAACTGGTAGACTCTTAAAAAGTGTATTTCATATAAATTAACAACTGCAAATAGCTTTATATAACATGGATTGCATCTTAAATGAACTGTAAGTGTTTTATAACCCAGGTGATATTTATTTATGCATGACATTAATTAAGATGAATAGTGTTACTTGGCCCCAGATTTCTAAAATTGAAACTTAAGTTGCCCAACTCTAAACATTAATTGATTTATTTCCTACATTGATATGTTTCATTACACTGAGTGAAAAGGTAAGAACAACTTCATCTTGCAACAGCTGAGGGTCTGTGTTGTGCACTGGGGTTGCTTTTTGAAAGGCTAGCAGGTTTTAATGATAAAAGTATATTATATTTCAAAAAAACAACAATTACTAAATTATAACAGTATACACTTAACTACATGGTTAGCTAAACAGTTTAAATGTACATTACTGCCAGTAACTGGAAGTTTTTTGAATGAACAATTTGTTACTGCATGGCATTTAATAATGAATGTAGCTCTATATACACAATTTATTTCACATATTTTAGTCAAGTTAAAAACATTTGATTTTTAAGTAAATATCTAAAGATAAAATATTTAGGTGAAAGATGGACATTAGATATCTTTAATACACAATTTGCAGATGATGAATAATGCCTACTCTTATAGAAAGTCAATTTCTGCCACACAATATTGATTTAATTGACAATGGTATTGTAATGTTAATATTTGTTTTATTGTAAATATAATATTTTCCTAGTCAATTACCATAACTTGTTTTGGAACACAGGGGTTGAGTGGTACAACCTTTACATCTGTCCATTAAATAAAAGCAGAACAGATTGTTATCTCTGAATTGTACATTAATTTTGCCTGTTGGCAATAAAGATGTAAGCTGATCAAAGGAGTTGAAGTATTAAAATGTCATTGAAGGTGTTACATATAACACCCTAGGTGGTGGTCACCTACCACAGGCTCAGCACTGTCTATCTCGCTAAGACATAATATTATGCTGCTCACTCATATCTTAATTAACTCACCTGCTTTACAATTATGCATTTCCTTATAGGGAAATTAAATATTAGTAGTGTTTTTTCTTGGCATGTTCTAAAAATCATATATTCATTATTATGAGAAACTGTCCCTTTTTAGGTCTTATTCAATTAAATCCTATTGTATTTTCTTATGTTTTCAGAAAAGTCCTCCTTTGAAAGTTGAGAATCTGTTTGAAGACATTAAAGATGGCGTGGTATTACTATCACTTCTTGAGGTCCTTTCCGGAGAAAAACTTGTAAGTATTTCATCAGATATTCAAAAACATGAACTTAATGTATGTTATATTAGCATTCTGAAAACAGTGTTGTGTTATAATTAAAAATGATTAGAAACCCCACTTCGCACTCCTTTATAATTCTGAAAGTGTTTGTAATGAGTGACAATTTTTATAGAAATATTAAAAAAACTAGAAACATCACAGAAAAACGACCCCAATGGTGAGAAAAAAAAATGTGCACTACATCAGCTAAGTATTGTGGGACTTAAAACAGAGATGTATCCAGATACATCAGAAAGACCACAGGAAATATGGGATATATATAGATGGAAAACTCCTGAAATATCTGGTATTTCTCAGTATGATAATTGAATCAAATATATTGACTTTCTATGTAATATTTCATCATTAACTGGTCAGTGCTTTCATTTTGACCTCCTTGGTCAGGTAAATATTTAAGAAAAGATTGGCAGAGATTCATCAAAGGGGTAAATCTGTCATGTAAACAATTTGTAGGTAAGAAGCCATTCAATTAAAGGTACCTGTTCCAGATTATATGAATGTCATTTTTTCTTCATCAGAAGCAAGCATTTAATCATAATTGACAGATAATTAAATCTTCTGTGACTCTGAATTTCAATTTTTTAGAATAAATGTGAGAAAGTATTTTATAAAGTAGGATGAAACTCAATCCCATCTCACTGTCATGATCAACAGTGCTTTAAATCCAGAAGTAATAACATTTGATTCCTAAGGCATTCAGCCATTTTGAGTTCATTAAGGGATTTGCAAAAAAAAGTTCCTGCATTTATTTGTCATATATTTTGTTGTTGAACACAGATAGTAAAGGGACAAATCTACCTTCTAGATTTCGAAAATCAACCTTTAAGTGCATAATATAAAACCATAGTTGATTATTTACATATCACCCCAGGTTCTTATAACTTACGCTACAAAAACTTGTGTGGCTACTTGGATGTTTGCAGATTTCCAGTCTGTTTGACATAAGAATACTTAATGAGATCTGAGGGCGCTGTACAAATATTTAAACAGTACTGGTGTCCTGCAAAGAAAAAAAAGCTTCAACAGGCATTTGATGATCAAATTGAAATTACTGATTACATTACACACTATCAAAGTAAACATTGAAATTTAACTGCAAAGTGAAATGTCTTTTTCACAAATCTTAATCCTTATCATGCTAAACATGATTGATTTTGCCTTTGCGACCAGTGTATATCATGTTCAGCCTGCACATCTGTGCAGTCTGGTCAAGATCTGCACTGTTTGCCATTCAATCAGTATATTTTAGGTAAGCACCCCTTTTAATGGCACTATCCAAATTGAAAATGGACAAGTTCATTATAGAAATTTAGCAGGGTAAGGGTTAAGCATTCATTTTCATTATAAAGGCACTGGTGTAATATTGAGAATAAATAGAAATGGGCTGTGTTAAATTGTGCTGCCTAAGGAAACCATTAGATAAAACACATAAAACACTGGTTGTGGCTAGCCTTTTCAGCCTCATTGGCTCATGTTATGATCAAGTAGTGAATGAGTAAATAAACAATTTTATGGTTGAATACTCCGGTGGGAAATTTCTGTTACATATTATTCATATTATTTTAACCATGTAAGTGTTTAACAGAAACCTTAAGAAGACCACAAACATTATAGCCCAATTATCGAGATCAAACAGAAAAATCCAATTATGGTACGTTTGCCAATATATGCAATGACTTATTGATATCCCTCCAAAATTTCAAACCTGTCCGAACATGCAACCAGTTTTACCTCTAAATTGACCAATTTCATATGCAAGTAGACAAAATGCCTAGCTGTTAATTATGTCTGACGTATAATTTTGATATTTCATCTTTTGACCCTGTATTAGTCCTACTGTAGGTAAGATATCAAGATGGACTTATATAGAAACGGTAGCATAAGAGTTTCACATTCCAAGATCGTATATTTCAATTGTAGTATTTGGATGGCATCCAAATTTTACATGATTTTTGCTGATAATATACTGTACCTGCAGGTAAATAAGAATTTTTCAAAGGACATTAGAATGTCACTTGATGTAATAAATTGGTTTGAAGGTTTTATAGGCTACCTGTTTTAAGTATCTCCTCAGCTGAAGAGCTCTTTAAGTGTAGATTTTCTACAAATAGCAACTTCTCCCTGTACGTGCAATGTATTTTCAGTCTAAAAGAAACAGGAAGATCTTTAACAAAAAATCTGTTTAGAACTGATCAAATGAAAAAAATTTCTACGTCCATTGTAGACTTAAACCAGGGTTTGAAACCAAGGCCAGCCTATAAAGCTACCGCAGTGTGGTGCAGGCTAGTTTTGTTTGATTGCTTACACTGACTTTCAGCCATTCATTCCTAAAAAAAAAAAACAGCAGCAATTTGTGTTCCAGTTACAATATTGCTGTTGAAAAACAGTGTTTAAAACTGTTATAAGACAAACATGATACAATATTACTTTACAGAAATGATTGTTCTATGATATTTTACATAATATATTGTCTGTCAGAAGATGTTACAAGCTTTTCAGAAATTTTACTGAGGTTATTTTATGATTACAGCCAATGGAACGAGGGAAGTTGAAGCGTGTCCACTATGTTAGTAACCTCTCAACGGCACTGAAATTCCTAGAAAGTAAAAAGGTAAATTGATAGCTATACATATTTCCAAACAATTTCATTTTTAGCTCATCTGATTTTTTGAAAAAAAATGATGAGTTATTGTCATCACTTGAGCGGTTGTCGGCGTCGGCGTCGGCGTTGCCTGGTTAAGTTTTATGTTTAGGTCAGCTTTTCTCCTAAACTATCAAAGCTATTGCTTTGAAACTTGGAATACTTGTTCACCATCATAAGCTGACCCTGTATAGCAAGAAACATAACTCCATCTTGCTTTTTGCAAGATTTATGGCCCCTTTTGTACTTAGAAAATATCAGATTTCTTGGTTAAGTTTTATGTTTAGGTCAACTTTTCTCCTAAACTATCAAAGCTATTGCTTTGAAACTTGGAATACTTGTTCACCATCATAAGCAGACCCTGTACATCAAGAAACATAACTCCATCTTGCTTTTTGCAAGATTTATTGCCCCTTTTGGACTTAGAAAATCAGTTTTCTTGGTTAAGTTTTATGTTTAGGCCAGCTTTTGTCCTAAACTATCAAGGCTATTGCTTTAAAACTTACAACACTTGTTCACCATCATAAATTGACCCTGTACAGCAAGAAACATAACTCCATCCTGCTTTTTGCAAGATTTATGGCCCCTTTTGGACTTAGAAAATATCAGATTTCTTGGTTAAGTTTTATGTTTAGGTCAACTTTTTCTCTTAAACTATCAAAGCTATTGCTTTGAAACTTGCAACACTTGTTGACCATCATAAGCTGACCCTGTACAGCAAGCAACATAATTCCATCCTGCTTTTTGCAATAATTATTGCCCTTTTTGGACTTAGAAAATAATTTTCTTGGTTGAGTATTATGTTTAAGTCAACTTTTCTCATAAACTATCAAAGCTATTGCTTTAAAACTTGCAACGGTTTTTCACCATCATAAGTAGACACTGAACATCAAGAAACATAACTCTAACCTGCTTTTTGCAAGAATGATGGCCCTTTTTAGACTTAGAAAATCATGGGTAGGACAATATTTCTATTACACAAAAAAAATCAGATGAGCGTCAGCACCCGCAAGGCGGTGCTCTTGTAATTACATTTGAAATTCAGATGAAATCTTCCATCTTCAAGCCACAGTTATTGCGTGATCAAGCTTAAGTATGATTTTGACTGGCTCAGAATACAACTTATCAAATAGTAATCTACTTCATTTCATACTTATTTAACAAGTAATTTACCAATGAATTAGGGAAGCTGCAATTTTTTAACTGTTAGTTAATTTTGATAGAGTGGGAAATGCGGATGTCACAGAGAGGTAAAGTTTTGTAGAGCATTTATTGTTAAAATAATGTCACCCATCATATGGTGTGCTGCCATTTTATCTCATTCTTGAAAAGGTTCCATGTAGTTTTTTAAAAATGGTTCTTTTCTTTCTTAGTTATTCAACTTTCCTTTTGTAGTGGATTTGATTAAAATTGATTATTTCAACAAAATGATAATTGTATTTAATATACAAGCATGCTTTGAGTTTTAAAATGCACTTTTTCTGGTTATAATACTCTATGACATTTTACAGAAATAACTATTATGATATGCCTCATAAAACTGAAAGGAAAAATATGTATAATTGAAACCTATAATTTGATCTTTTTTTGAAACATTTGACCTTGTGTATATTTCAGATCAAACTTGTAAATATCAATGTGTCGGACATAGCAGACGGCAAAGCTTCCATTGTACTCGGTCTCATCTGGACCATCATTCTCTATTTCCAGGTATAAAATTTATGCACTCATTCTATACCATGTTACACTCATTCTATACCATGTTACACTCATTCTGTACCATGTTACACTCATTCTATACTATGTTACACTCATTCTATACCATGATATATGTAATGTCCTTAGACTTATATTTTCCCATTATCATGTGTAATCTTGTGACACCACATAGCTAGCTATACTATATTTTGTTCAGATTGAATGTTTGAACATTTTCCTCTAGGAACCAGTTGGCAGGCTTTAGTAATTAACATTTTTATGCAGTCATCGATTTAAGATCTAACAAACACTAAATTTTAGAGAACAGTCACTTTTGATAATATTTGCATAATAATTATCACTAAGGTGAATATGAAGAAAAAGAAAGTAAAAATGTTAACTGAAGTTAAAGAATAGAACAGAATTAAACATTTATCAAAAATGATATTCAGTTGAAGCTCAGGGGAAATAATGATGTGAATTCAACTTCTCATTTGATGCAAGATACTTGTGAATGAAATTAATTTCAAACTGATATCATATATATTGAAAACTTTTTATCCAATCCATTCTTTAGTTTTATAATATCATGCTAGTGCATTTCTTCATCTATATAATTTTGATATTTGGCAATCTGAATTAAGAAAGGAGAAAGGGTATGTTTGGAAAGTCCGTCTGCTGGAAAAGTATGTTTTGATCAAATTTTACTTTTATCATTTGCTGATAGATGCATGATCTTTCTTTACGATGCAGCTTAGACGGCAGCTAAATGTGTACACGGATGTTTTCAATTTTATCCTTTTATAGATCCAGACTCTGCCTGAGTACTTTGATAGTTTGAATCGAGTTTTAATGGTAAATTACATTGCATCATGACCCCTGTCCTTGTTCAGCATGTAGAAATGATGTCTTTGATCATTAGAAAAATTGTTTTAAACTTAAATGCATGATGTCGGATCAAAAGAAGTCCTTGGTAGACATGTTTAAGGAGAGAAAAAGTAAAATTTTTGTATGTTGCAGCATCCTCATTGTGCATGTTGAAGCAGTGTAAATAAGCATGTTCAGAAGTTCTACATGTATATGAGCCTTTGCCATGAGAAAATCAGCATAGTGGCTTTACGACCAGCATGGATCCAGACCAGCCTGCGCATCCGCATGTCTGGTCAGGATCCATGCTGTTCGCTTTCAAAGCCTATTGCAATTAGAGAAACTGTTAGCGGATGCGCAGGCTGGTCTGGATCCATGCTGGTCGCAAAGCCAATATGTTGGTTTTATCATGGCACGGCTCATATTGTTTTGTGTAAGATGACAAGATAATACTGGTTTAGTTTTATTCAAAGCTGACTGTTTACAGTCTAAAGTTTGTTTTTATTATTTTTTTGTTTAGAAACTACTTTTAGTTGAAACTACCCAAGTGTTGGTACATTTGCAGTGACATTCTCTGGTTCACTTGGTCTTATTATTTATGATAATTTCTATGAAGTTACTTTCAGGCTTCAAAGAATACTAAATAGATATTGCATGCTGCAGTAAAGTGAAACAATTATAAAAATGTTAATGTGAAAGGCATGACAAATTGATGTTGTTTTTTAGATTTGGTTGAATATGAATTGTGTATAAGTGGTTTAGATACCGCATAACTAACAAGATACTTAACGGTAAAGTAGGAAATGTAACAGTGTATGTCCTTGGTGTAACAGTTCGTTCTGTGTCTCAACAATATGGTCTTTTGTCATATGAGAATTACAAGAATAAGAGACAAAATTTGACAACTACATTTTGTTTTCTCCTGTAGAATACCCCTCTGTATGATGTCCCCAGTTTAATGTCCTTTGTATAATTTCTCAAAAGTTGAATATATTATTTTCCGAGTAGGGATTGTGAATAATTCAAGCTTATTTGTTAAGAACAATATCATTCATAGAAGCCAAGATAAAACAAGACATTTTTCTTCCTTCAGATTGAGGAGACAATGGTAGCACAATCATCACAGAATGTCGAGGGTGAACAGAGGCCCCTGTCTGCCCTCGATAAATTCCGCATGAATGCCAAGAAGGCCCTCCTGGCCTGGACAGAAAATGCAATTACAAAGTAAGTTATTGTTCATTATAACCATAAAATACACTAATGTATAGATTATGAAGCAGTTTAAAGTTATGTGACTTGATGGAACTATTCAACTAGATCTTTGCAACAGTTTTCTCAATATTCAGCAACTTTTTGAGCGCCCAACAGAGGTCAGTGTAACTTATACATAGTCTTAAATAGAACTACGGTATGTTTGATTATCACTGACAAACCAACAATTAAGAAAGTAAGGAAATAAAAAGACTTTATAATGTAATTCTTGATTTAAAGACATGATCATTATATTAATGGTTTCTTTGTATTATTTTTAGACGTTACGGTATTGAGATAAAAGACTTTGGGAAGAGTTGGCGAGACGGTTTGGCTTTCAATGCTATAGTTCACACAATTCGACCAGACTTGGTAGACATGGAGGCTGTTAAACGACAAAGTGCTAGAGTGAACCTCGAGAACGCTTTCTCTACTGCAGAAAACCATCTCGGCATTGCACGTCTTATTGATCCAGAAGGTAATATAGTTATTAAAAAATGGCAATACCAAAACTATAATGTTATTTATATACTGAAAGATGTTTTTTATATACATAAAAAGTTATTGAAATTTGTTATATATACATAAAAAGTAATTGAAATTTTTATCATAGCAGATGGGTTACTCTTGGTCTGTAAAAGAATTCCCGATTGAGATAGTGCTTTTCCCTTTCAGATGTTGATGTAGCAAAGCCAGACGAGAAATCCGTGATGACGTACGTTGCTCAATTTTTAAAGGCATATCCTGAAGCAGGAGAGGACCCAGCCGTGAGTACCATATTAATGTTGTTATCAAACTTTTCAATGTTCTTTCTATGTCAGCTGAAAATGTATGCATTTATATTCTACTGATGTATTTTCAGTGAGAAAACTAGTGTTGAATATTAGATGTTATTCATGCCCAAGTACTAAATTAGCTGTTTTCAGCAGTTTTAAAAACATTGTACATACATTGTTCTGGAAATAGAAAACTTGCAACTTTGTTTACATCAGTCCTAAAGTGTTTTCATTGTGGAGCACATAATAGACATGTGCGATTTTAAGTTCCATTTAGTTATTGCAGTAATTTACACACTGAAGAAAATTTAGTTTGGTGTATTAAGTGTAAGAAGATCAGATTTGCAAGAAGTTACCATACAATGTTACCAAATTTATTTTACTTGCATAGTTACGTAAGAAGATTAAAACACCAGCAGAACAAGAGATGGCAGATTATCAGGACTTGATGACCTGGTGCACGACAGAGGCGGAGGAGGTGTTACAGATAGTGGAACAGCCAGTCACTGATAGACAACAGGAATATATGGTACGTCTTCCAGCAAGCATTTAAGATCTGCTATAACCTTGACAAATCAATACCTGTAACTTTTTGCTTTGATGACCAAGATGTAATTTTGATTAAACAAATTCCAGCCTAGAATTATGTGAATGGGGAAAAGGTTTTGCTCCATTATATAGTATAGTAAGTGAAGATACTTAGAATGTGAGTGGCTGTATGAGCAAAATTGTAGCAGTGTGTCTCTAAACCCAACTAAAAATTTTCATTTTATTTTTTTGACAGTTGTGAATAGTTTGCAGAAAACACATTATTGATTTGTTTAAATAAAGGAATATCAGTAATAGACCTACAGTGGAACTTTCATTTGTTCAATCTTTAATGAGGAATTACTTGATACAGATTACCTGTGCTACAGAATTATAATCTATACTTTGTTTCTTGTCCAGGATTACTTAGCTTTCAAAGCAGAAGTTGATAGAAGAGGAAATGTATATAAAAAACTTGAAGAAAAAGTGAAATCAGGAAAAGCTGTAAGAATTACACCAGAACAATTTGCACCTCTTGAAGAGGTCTGGAAAAAAGTAGTTCGGCAAACGAGACTTTGGTTGTGGAAACTTGATGCCAGTTTACCAGGAAAATTGGGTAAATTTGGCGATTGGTTAAACCAGGCGGAAGAAATTCTTGAACAGGAGGAAGATTTGTTGGAAAATCCTGAAGAAATGGCCACACAACTTGGAACTATTTTACAGGAACATAAGGCAAGTCTAAATATCAGATAAGTTCATAGTTACTTTAAATGCTTAGAGAAAAAATTCTGAGTTAGATATTAGAGATTATTGAAGTTAAGACTCTTACTTGTAATTTTGCTTAAAAGTAAATTTAAAATATTCATTAGTGTAGCTTAAGCTGTCAACATGCTGCAGGTCTTACAGGAAAAAAATGTTAAGAATTAACTCTGTGAACAGTAATGTGTATGCTATCAGGAAAAGAGGATTTATTTCTCTTTTTCTTATCTTTGTAAGTCAAATATAGTCATTTTTGAGTCAAGTACTAAAGCATACTTGCTTATTTAATTTAGGAAAAATATCTTGCATTGCTAATGTTTTGTCCAGTTGTTTGAATTATGAGAAATGTGATATGCTGTTTTTAGCCGAGTGACTGGGGATATTATACAAACGGACACTCTTTCTTTTGTTTTGACGATGAGGTGAGAGCTGTAGTGGTTTACAGAGGTTTTACGGCTGTCCTCACTACTTCTGTTTCAATTAGATCACTCATTTCTATTATTTTAGGACAGTAGGATGGTGGTCTTTCTTGGGATCTGAGAAATTTTAGGCAGTTTCAGAAAATAAGTGCTCAACACTGATTAAAAATTGTTCTGAAATAGTTATTTTTGGTTGTTAGAAATTCAATGGGGTCAAGATGTATGCATGAATTTTGTTAAGACTTAGTTTTCTTGATAGATTTCTGGATAGCATTTCTTGTCTCTCAAACTAGTTAATTTTGAAAATTTAAGAACTTCTAAAATCTGTAGTTTGGGTCATGTTAACATCCTTTTTAGCACATTTTAGTTTTGCATGTTTCATACTATAAATTTATGTCAAAAACAATAAGCCACAATGATCATATATGTATTTTACAATCACAGTTATACTTGTATCAATGTGTATCACAAACTGTTTTTAAGCCCATGTTTGTTGTTCAAAATGAATCTACATAACTTTGTATGCATCTTATTTGCCTATGTACAAGTTTCTGGTAAAGTCTGCACAAGTAAATTTACAACTTTCTTCACCAACTGAAAGTCAAACTCATATTTTTAGTGGGCTATTAAAACACCTTTATCCCACAGCACCAAGCAGAAAATACAATGTATAGTTACCAGTACAGTAAACATTCTTAATTAGACCCATTCTTTTTAGTGTGCTAGTTTGTAGTTTAGTACAAAAATGTGATGATGAAATCGTTCTTGAATAAAGAAGATAATATATTCTTTTATGTATTTTCCAGAAATTCTTTAAAGAATTGGAACCAAATAGACAATTTTTCATGCAAGTGAAGCGTGCAGGTCGGTATGAGGGCGAGTTCCTCCCGCCACCACAGATAGAAAACCTATACCAGAGACTGCAGGTAGTGGTTGCCATGGCACCAAAACGTGAAAGACGACTCGAGTACGAGGAAATGAAATACCAACTCCTTGCATACCTTGTAGCATCAGAAAACAAATTGAAAATTTGGACAGTGAAATATGGTCGCCAGGAGAGTGTGGAGGAGTTGCTTGCTGATTATAAAGTAAGGTTTTACCTCAATCTGTTCTGTGTATGACTGGTGTAATACTTTTCTGATAAAGCTAAACTTGTGTTAAGGACTACCTGTGATAAGAGACCACATAAAAGACTATAAGTTTAATGTCATATTTAAACATTTGCATTTTAATTTAATATGTGAACCTGCAAATGAAGTAGAATATTTTTGGCTTTCCCTAGTATTGTAGTTATGAAAGGATGTTATAAAATGAATACCTATTACATAAATATAATGAAAACTTTAAAAATGCTGAAAACCATATATTTTGTTTGAATACTTTTCAAAAACTTGTAAGTGTAAATTGTTTTATGAAAATATTGTCTGTATTAAATTTGCTAGAACTTGATGCTAGAAACATACCTTGCATTGAAACTATTTATGTTTTCTTTGTAGGACTTTGTACATAATGGAAACTTATTCAAGAACTATGACAAAACTTATGACACCTGTAAGAAACATGCAGATGCATACAGAAAAGCTAAAATTGACAAAGAGGAAGTAGAGAGAATATCTAATTACTTTGATGAAGTAAATGGTCGATGGAAGAAAGTTTCTGTGGAGATTAAAAGTGTACAGTCAATGTTAGAGGAAGTGATAGATTGCTGGAGGAAATACAATGCTTGTGTAGATGTATTAACAGTGTGGTTGAACGATGGCGAGAAAATCATGTCTAGATCTACTGAAGAAAAACAGGTAAGCATTGAGAATTGTGTAAAGATTTACAAACTGGTTACATTTTTTTTTGTTAAATAAAATGTGGTCTGTCTAAAAATAAACATCCTGTGCAGGTAGTTGAATAATATTAATATATTTGGAATAAATCTGTAAGAGATATATTACTTACTACATATCTTCTAATATTTTTATGTATTTTCAGTAAATTTCATTTAGAACCTTGTTAAATGAGTGGAATCCTTTCTTATTTAATGTTCCTGCAACAGCACAGAGTGATAAGATGGAAAATTTGACAATTGCATTAATAATTTGCACTTTTCCTTTTTGCAGCAATTTTTCTCTGACCTCCCAGACTTTGAAGAGAAACACAAAATCCTCAACGAGGCAGGAAACTTCCTCATAGAAACAACAGAGGAACCTGTTGCTGTGGAAATCAAGCAGACGTTACTGATGATCAACCGGAGATTTAAGGACCTCGTTGACCAGTTCCAACATTTCAAGCAGGTAGAGGTTGTTGGAAAGGCAAGGAAAGAGTACAATGATGGTCTGCTCCGGTTAACTCAGTGGCTTAAGGAAGCAGAGGAACTCGTTGCACGAGAAGTTCCGTGCAAACATGCGGTGCTGAAGGATTATCTCAATGAAATCGATGTAAGTAAATAAAGAAATTGCAGATTTTTTCTTATGGTTATTATTTTGTAAAATGTTGTATTTTACACCGAGATGGTGTCATTTCTAATTTTTATGTTATTGCAAAAAAATTAATCAAGAAAAAAGACATTGATATGCTTATGCCTAATCGTTTTCTGTGAATTTTCTTATGTAGTACATAAGTTACAAACAAATTCAATGTTTGTGAACATTTCAGAAATATGGTGCTCAAATTCCCTCAATAGAAAATGACTTCAAAGTAACGACAAAAACAGCTCAATCTCTGGTCAAAGAAAGCTCACAAGATGTTGTCACGGAGATGTTACAGTCACTCAATATTCAAAAAGAGGTGCTAGTTAGACTGCGCAAAGAAATTCCTGACCGAGTGAAACATTTGAAGGCTGTGTTACCAAATATAGAATCTCTCGAGACTGGACTTACAGATCTGAATAAATGGTTGGATAATGGAGAAGCTCTCCTTCAGTCACACAAACTGGATGGTACCCAGGAAGAGACAGAACAAAGGCTTGAAAAACATAAGGTATTTGGAACCAGACACAGCTAGAATGTAATAGTAGATAACTTTAGAACCAGTCAGTTTTGGGAATCAGACACACATTGTCATGGAAGCACTTGGCATGCTTTTGTATAGACAAGACAGAAAAAAATGTAGCTGGTTACTTTATGTATTGTACAGATTAATCAGTATTTCTCAGATTTTTTATAGCGTATTAGGTTACAAATATCAATTATTGATTTCCTGTGTTTCAGGCCTTCTTCTCTGAGATTACATACCAGAAATCCATTGTTGAAAGTAAAAACAAGGTATACCAGAAGGTGAACACATCAAAACCCAAGTTAAAAAATGTTGACTTTGCAGTGATTGACCAACCTGTAGAAGAAATGAACCAAAGATTCCAGGTAAGTGATAATGTGCCTGATAATACAACAAATCTAGCTTGTTTCAATTGTACAAGATGTATTGCAGAGGGCTGTTTATTCAGTTTTAGGGGAACAGAGTTCAAAGATTGTTTCATCAGCTAATAAAATGGGTTGTGTAGAATAAGATTTGTTCAGTATGTAAGTAATTATTGAAGACCTCGCCAAAGTATTAAGTCAAGATTGTAAATCATTTTACTCATTGGTATCAGACAGAATAGAAAAAACAGCACACACGGAAGTGCACATTAATATAGTTTTTGAAAAATAGTGTAAAATACTTCTGCCCAAATTTTGTTGTTTTTTTTTTACATTAGACAGTATCCCATGCTCTCCAAGTTTCCATAAAAAAAAACATGCAACCATGTACATGGTTTATGTAAAATAAAGTTTATGCAATGAAGACTTACTCAAATAATTACCACTTTCGTTAAGGCTTGATGTGATACATTTATAGGAAGTTGTGTGTTCAAGAAATAACTTGTAATTGTGAAGATTATTGTTAACTTTGCTAGGAAGATTTACGACGTAAAATCAGTGAAAGCGTACAAAATAAACAGCCCTCTTTGATTGTAATACTGTACAGCAGTCTATAGTTCTGATCATATTGCATCCATGCATGTAAATAATCCACAAACAATGCTTGATGCATGATCATGACATAATGGGATCATATCTCGTTACAACTGTTGACTTAAAATGTATCGTCATTGCTTCTTAGACTTTAGTTCTAGGCCACAATGTGCTCGTTTTATTAAAATGTTTGAACCAATCACATTTAAGTTAACCTAACTGCTATGACACCTGCTGTGTTTTGTTTATGCTAATTCTTTTATGCTTCTTTTATAGTAGAGTAGAATTTAACCAATCAATTGAAAGCTATTAAAATTTTTATCAAATTGGAGGTAGGTGGTAACAGGTCATTCAGGTCATTGGCTGTGGATTTATTTGAAATTTTCAAGTAGTTGAGCCTTTGGCACTTTGGTAATATTCAGTTTGCAAAAGGAGAAAAAACGACACAAAAACATTTCAGATGTGTGTAACAAAAGCCAAAGATTGGGAAAAGAAGCTGGATAATTTATCCCGGCTTTGGCGGGTCTTACATCAAAAACAGCACACCCTTGAGGCTTGGCTTGATCAGGCGCAGGCTGTTCTTGAAGATACTGAAGATGACTATGAGAGTATTATACGTAAACATAAAGCCTTCTTTGTGCGTGTAGATGAACGCATGTTGCAGGATTACCTGCATGCATGTCAAGACATTCTTGTCGTCCTGGAGGAGGAAGATCGGCCGGCTCTAACCGAGTCAATGGAAAATATTCAACAACGTTGGGAGGTAAGACTGCTGTTTGTCTCTGCTCGCCTGATGAGCATCTGACCTACTTGATGCCACACCCACCTCTGGGTTTCTAAGGTTTCTCTACTTTCTCTGCATTTTTTTCTGCATGAGCTTTCCATTTGGAACAAAGCCTATCAATTTTGGTATCTGTTACACAGCTCATTTATGTTTCCCATTATTCTAAGTGTGATGTAATACTGAGAATTGTATAGATAGGTCTTGTAAGTACGCGCCTATTTCGAAGAACGGAAGTTCGCCAGCGGGGATAAATGATCAAGTTAGTCAGAGGTCAGGTGAGTGAAGCGTGCCTTCTGATTGGTTGCTATTTATAGCTTAGACTTTGGTTTTATGCTAGCCAAGCTTGCAACCACCATATATATATATATCCAGTACAGATAAAATTCTGTCAAGATGTAGGTTTTTTTTCTTTGTAATTAAAAAGTAGAAAATATACCCAGAAGCTTTTTACAGTTTGGTAGATGTATTTTATTTCACAGTCCTCAAAAATTTAGAATAGTTACCTTTTGGTCTAGGCAACTTGAATAGATAAGAACATGTTTAATATTCAGTAGTCGGGCAAGAATGTTTTCATTGTAAGACAACTTTACTTCATCATTACTAGCATTACTGTCTAACCCAGACGGCCTTAATTTTGTCAAAGCTCTTATGTGATACAGGTGTTAATAAGTTAGTGGAAACTTGGACAAAAACAGTAAAATTGTTCAGTCATTCATTTCAGTAAGACCTTTAATTATGAACTCAACTGTGTTGGATTATTACTTGATAATGATTTTGACAAACTAAAGGTTTACTGTCTTCATGAAGTCTGTAGTTATCTGAGAGTCATTTTAAGAACTATTTTCCAAATATTAGTGAAATTGGTTAATTTATAGTTGAAAGTTGAACTGTTTTACCCAGTTTGAGCATTGCTTACTCTCAGTATGAGCTTAATCTTTAGCTTACTTACATTTCTGCTTTTTGGTTTGTTACCTTGCTGTATATCTTAGTTCTTTGCTGTTCTATTTTCATAATATTATATATAATCTGTATTATTCATTTTGAGCTTGGAAATGAAGCAGGTATTTTTTAGATACCAGAATGCATGAAAGAAAGTGTATGAACTGTTCGGTTTTATTGATGCTAATAATAGAACTTGTTTCTCAAGATATAGAATTTAGAAATTTCAGTTTGTATCTTTTCTGTATAAAGTTGCATGCTTTCATTCATTTGTGATTAAGCTGACTGTACACTAGAACATGAGAGTGCAGCCAGTGCAGATTGTATTCGGTTAAAACTTGGTCTTAATTGATTGGTAGTGTACATAAATGTTACATCATAATGTTCTAAGCGGAGATGTAGAACATATTGTCAAGGAAGTAGATACATCAGAAATACTTGATAATTCATACTTAAAAAAATGAAAAATCTAAACAGTTTTCTCATATAGTGGAATTGGGACTTGTAATATGTAGCCGTAGCAAGCGAATACAGAGTGTTCATGTATCTTGTGTATATTTCAGCAAAGCCAAACAGTAGCTCCAATAAAACTGATCAAACTAGAGTTTGCCGTTCAGGAAGAGAAATTCCTCAGTCTAGTCGAGAATGCAGAGAAGACTATAAATGAGCAACGTCAGAAACTTCAGCGGAGAGAAAATGTCAAGGAAACATTACAAAAACACAAGGTATTTTACACTTCATGTATTAGAACAGAACACTTATAATAACAGAATAAAGTTTCAACAAGGAACTCAGACAAATACAATAGCTTTTCTCTAAGGCAACAATTTTAGTTCCTTAAAAGAGTTTCAGAACCTATTGTCAATTTTTCATAGCTTAGAGCAGTTGATTAGTTGAAAACCAACTGGTCTGTTATTTTTTGTAACATCAGTTGTGTTTTACCATTTATGGAATATTGAAGGATTACACAGAAATGTTGATGAAAACTATAGGAAAACTTGGTGTAAGTTTTAGATCAGGTAAATACATAGTTTCTTTCTTTTCTTCAACAGCAAATGTTCCACCAGGGTGACTTCCAGAAGACGTGTTTGAAGTGTTTAGACACTATGGATAACCTGTCAAAAGACTTGGTACGTCATGACAGCAGAGATAACACATTGAGGGACCAGTATGATATCCATATAGAACGTTGGAACAAACTCAAGGAAGCCATGGATGCTACACTGTTGTCATTGAAACAGTTACCAGAGAGATGGAAGGAATACAATGCCAAGTATGTAGTTTAAAAACTTTGGTCAGTTCTTGAATAATTCAGCTGTGTTTAATTTTAGAGTTGTATTTAGTCATACAGATGTGATTAAATAGTCCTGTTTCTTAATTGTCTTACAATTTCTAGTTCATTTCACTGAGAAATTCTGTCATACAGATTTAATAGATAAACCTGTTTCTTAACTGTCTTACAATTTCTAGTTCATTTCACTGAGAAATTCTGTCATACAGATTTAATAGATACTCCTGTTTCTTAACTGTCTTACAATTTCTAGTTCATTTCACTGAGAAATTCTGTCATACAGATTTAATAGATAGTCCTGTTTCTTAACTGTCTTACAATTTCTAGTTCATTTCATGGAGAAATTCTGTCATACAGATGTGATTAGATAGTCCTATTTCTTAACTGTCTTACAATTTCTATTTCATTTCAAAGAGAAATTTTGTCATACAGATTTAATAGATAGTCCTGTTTCTTAACTGTCTTACAATTTCTAGTTCATTTCACGGAGAAATTCTATCATTTGTATGAGATATAACAAGAATACAACATTGGACAGAAGCAGTTTTTACTTGATAGTACAAAAAGGTGCCTTTTCATTACTTCATGAACTAATTTGGCTGATCTTTAAAACTTCAGTCTCTTATGCCTATACATGTAGTTGACATTAATCTTTATTGTTTCTTACTAAACCTGTGCCTGCTTGATTTCAGACTTGGAGAATTTGTTGGATTTGTGGAACAAATTGAAGATCTGCAGAAGAAGTTACAGAAGGAAGATCTTACCAATGAGGAATACAAAGATCTCCAAGCTCAGTTCCAGGTAAATACAATATTCTCTCTCTTACACCAGTATATACTTCATATTTCTATGTTTCATGGGGATATGAAATTGTGGATTTCTACTTTGAACTTGAATGAGAAATTTACTTGTTTGACAGGACTAAATTTTGTGGATTGACTCAACTCCATGAAATCCATGAAAATTAGCCCCAAACCCTGCTTAATTTCTGTAATGAACTTGTCCATTGTTCAATTTGGACAGTACTATTAACCGTTAATGATAATGAATGGTGAACAGTGCTGATCATGATCAGACTGTACAGACGTGCAGGCTGATTATGATCTGCACTGGCCACAAAGGCAGATTCAGTCGTGTCCAGCATGATAAGGGTTAGTCCCCTACAAATATTAATAGTTTCGCAGTGTTGGAATTACCTTTTGAAATCTGTTAGTTATCCCATAAAGCTTACATATCTACAACCAAAATAACATACCAGGAAATGTGACTTCGTTGTAGCTATACTTATCTTAGCTAAAATCAGTACAAGATGGGATATAATGATTAAACAAATTTTCATTTTTATAGTCATTCAGTGTTTCTAGCTTTCAAAATGCTCCCATTTATCTTAAACAGAAAGCCTTGAAGAACATGAATAAGGCAGGTGAGGACGCCAAATGGCTGAAGAACAACCTAGAAGAACTTCTTGCTGACTCGGACGATACAGATGCTCAACGTGAACGCAGAAAACTCGAAGACATGATGGCGAGATTCAACAACTTGATACCAAATATGGAGAAGACCAATGATAAATCAGCAGTATTTTCAAAGGCGTATGATTTCCGTGACGGGATGGCTAAGCGGTCAAGCTGGCTTGATGACGCTCAGAAGCAAGTCATGGATCAGCCGTTCATTGATGGCCTCGAGGATGCTCGTACTTATCTACATGAACATGAGGTCAGTTTTAAATTGTTACAGGTATACTACCTGTGTACCTAATAATTTTCTTTATATAGATTTTAGTCTAAATGGTAACATACATGCTGTTCGAATTTTTTGTCAGAGTGAAACTAAACCAAGCTCTGTAAGTCTAGTTATTCATTAAATATTATAATGATGGATTTTTTATCAGCATTGAGTACTTTTTCCATTAAATTTTGTTAACTTTTTGTTACAGAATTTGATGGGTAAATTGGATGCAGAGAGGGCATCAATCATGGCTGATATTGAGGCGGGCAAACGTTTACAGAGAGATCGCAATGCTCCGTCATTTATTGCCAAAAATATCCAGGATCTTGAGCGAAAACTGAAAGATACAAATGAACTGGCTAAAGCTAAGCATACAAAATTAAAGGTGAGTTGACTTTCTGTCTTTATTGAGAAATTGTCTGCTGAATTTGTCTGCCCCCTTATATAAACAACAAAGTGGTTTTTTTTTTATCAATAGGGATCATAAGTATTGAAATAAATACTCATCATTCGAAAGTTTTCTGTATTGTATGTTTTCATTTAATAGCCTCATGGTACTTCGGGTAACATAAAACTGATTGGAAACTATTGTAACAAATTTTTGACCTTCCATGCTATACTTTAGTTGAACTTTAGTTTAAAAAGGGAGTTTATGTGAGGGAGAATATAAGATATAAAAAAAGATAATTACAAGTCTTGCTTTCTTTGAAATTTCAGAAAAATGTTGGTGACTGGGGTATGAAAATGAGAAAAATGGTCAGTACCTGAAGAAAGCGAGCGAGCTGAGAACACCTTCAACACGCAGGCCTGCAAGAAGACTATACTACTAAAGGTGTCGTTTTTTATTTTTATTGAATGCCTGTTTATAGATCGTGGGCTGAGCGCGAAACTATTGTAACTGTATATAAATAAAGAACAAGATACAATAGTTTCGCGCTCAGCCCTCAAGATGTAGAAGAACTTTGTAAGAGGTTTGGTTCTAAATCTTATATGGGGCAGAACACCAGTGTTTTTCCTCTTATTACAAGAAGCTAAGGAAGTAGTGATTTGTTCTTGTTGCGATTTATTAAGAGTTTTTGAATTTCTCTTTTTTGTTACCTAGGAGTTGCAGCAGACATTAAACAAATTGAAAGGCAGCTTAAATGAGGTCCAGAAACTGAACGCCTTGCTCTGTGAGGGTGCGAGTCGAGAGAGACGAGGCCCGTTGAAGGGAGAAATGACAGATATAGACAAGAGACTTGATAATGTGTCTGTTCGTCTGAATGCCAAGTTGGCAGATCTTGAAGCAACCATTGCTAAATGGACAGAATATTACAAACGTCTTACCCATTTCTGTGACTGGTTGAATGAGAAAGAGGAAAAACTAAATGAAGTCTATGAAAATAAAACAAGCACACCAGAAGATCAGCTTGAGCAAGCAAAGGTGAGTGCTAATATTTTACACAATACATATTTAATCTCTCGTAGTGAGAGGAAAAACCTCACCTTAATTGTTAAAAAAAATCATGGTTGTGGCAAGTCCTATACATGTAATAAATTACTTTCTCTTGAGCAACAGTCTTAACAGTCTTGTTATGCCAAAAACATTTGTGGAGATTTCTGGTGTTCTATTGATGTTTCTCTATGCTATTCTTTCCTTGAAATGTTGGAACATTGCCTATACATAGTATACAAAGCAACATGTATTCTGAAACATAGAGAATTTTACTTGTAGTGTTAATGATTATCTTTTAACTTAATACCTTAAATTATAAATACAAGCTTACAAAATAACATCATTTGACTTATCCATTATTTGACATTTTTAGAAATATTTTTATTTTTGTTTTCAGGAAATTTCCACTGAAGTTTATGAAAACCATATCACCCTGGAAAATCTTGAGAAAGATGCACGAGGTCTGTCACAGAACTTCAGATCTCGAGAAACTGCTGCTCTCAAATCTAAGCTTTCTACTGTAAGACGTCAGTGGGAGAGTCTCTGTGCAAGGGCAAAGGACCGTAGCTCTGCCCTCTCAGGCAGTGTGGCACACTGGCAGATGTACCAGAATCTGGCACAGGATTTGATGCCATGGATCCTGAAAGCAGAGAAATACTGTGCCACAGAACTTCCTAAATGTGCTAGCATGGAAGAGGCCAAAGAACTTTATGATTTACATCAGGTAAATTGTCATCTTGTTTTCCTTTTGAAAAAAACTACCTCATTTGAAGTAAAGCACATTTTCACTTTCAAGTACTAATCATTATTGGTAAAGATTAATACTTAAAAATAAACAATAACTTTGAAATTTTTTTCTTTGTCCGTTGCAGTTTGCAGAAGCATTGTCAAAATGTTGGAAGTAACAAAATACAGATCTTTAAAATTGAGATTAATTTTCAGTGTAAAGTTTTGATTGAATTGTAAGCTAACCTTTCTATTCTATTGTTCCAGATCATGTTACATTTTGTACTAAATTCCAGAAAATCTCTGAAAAATATAATGATTATCTTTCCAGGGATTCTTACATGAATGTGAAGCAAATCTCCCAATATTTGAGAAAATGACCACAGAGGCTGGCTATATCCTTGACCAACCAAACATGCAGAAAGAGCTTGAGACCCTGCAGAGGCGCTGGAATGATGTGATTTCGGCCTCAGAGGAGCGAAGTCATAGAGTGGACAAGATGCAGGGAGCCTGGGTGGCATATAACCAGGAAGCTAACAACATTGAAGAAATTCTTGAGAAGTTTGAGAATCGCCTGGCCCAGGAACCAAACATTAATTCCACAGACCCTCAGGTCTTGGAACATGAACTCGCTCTCTGCAAGGTAAAGAATTTTTTAAACCCTTTTCTTTTTGCAGTTATACATTACACATATTTCCAAAAAAATAAAGGTAAAATTGTCAATACTTTTCTGGTTTTTTAAATCTCAAAAGTTTACAATTAAAGATTCACCTTTTAACTGTGAAACATAGTTTATGAATTTGATCTGTTTCAGACATTACAAGAAGAGGTGAGAAGCCAGCAGCCCCACTTGAACGCCTTACACCGTCAGTTTGAGCAGGTGAAACAACACGCGACTCCAGATGGAATACGTGACCTGAAAGACAGACAGGACAGTGTGAAGGCAAAGTGGGATAAGGTCACAGCAGATACCACCGAGCGACAGAACATGCTCAATGGTGCTCTCAGACATAGACAAAACTTTCTCGGCAGACTCGGTGAATTTGAGAAATGGATTAAAAAGACACAAAGGAAATTGGACACTGGTAGTGAGATATATTCCGACGAAGTCGGTGAAACTATGCAGAAGCTTAAAGCTCTGAAGCGTGAATGTGATGAAAATGAACCGGCATTTAATGCCTTATGTGATGAATTTAAAGAACTTATAGCTAACTGTAATGATGATGAGGCAGCTATACTGAGAGATAGGTTTGACAGGGTGATGGGAGGATACACTAAAATAGACGATTTGTTGAAAAATCGGGAAGAATTGTGCGAGAAATGGGATGAATACCAAACTTCTCATAAAGATGCTCAAGCTAAACTGAAAACACTTCAAAATAAGTTAGCATCACCTAATATTAAAGAGGAAGAAGTTGCTAAAATAAATGCTGAAGTGAAAGCTCTCAGAGAAGATATGGGACAATGGATGAATGAAGCAGACTCATTAGATGAGCTCATGGCAACTTCACAGTTAACTATTAAAGATCGTGCAACTCAAAGAACTTTACACTTTGGCTCAGAATTACAAGCACTTGACTCAATGTGTGACTCTGTATTATTTAACTCCAAGCAAAAACAAGAACATCTTGGTGAACTTGCTCAGTTGTGGGCAGAATTTGAGTCAAAACAAGCAGAACTTGTTGATAAACTAGGTGATGTTGGTGAAAGAATTGGAACAGCAGCTGTTGATAAATCTAGTCTCCAAGGTGTGAAAGATCTTGTAGAGAAATTGACTGGGATTTTGTATGTAAAATTTCTTCTATGTAAGTGTTTACTGTCATTGTACACAATAACCACTGATGCTTACCAGATATTGAGATATATAAAATTGTGCCTGAGATCTTTAACTTGGTTCATGATCAAGTAACAATTATATTGCTGAAATCACTGTTTTGCTAATGAGAAATTCAGACTCGAGATACAGCTTTTAGCCCTTCAGTTTCAAGTTAATCAAGTCTGAGTTCATAGTCTGACAATTGTGTGGAAGCCCCAAAATTGATATTTACTTTAAAAAGCTGATAATTTGGCCTCATTCATTCTCTATTATGGCTTTCATAGGACACAGAGATGATGTTTGCACAACCTGATATGAGAACTCAGAGAACTGGTCGTCAGAAATGCGGCGATCAAGAAATTCTGTGTACATGGCCTACAAGTGATGAGTCCTGGATGGTGCACGCTGCGACAACCCAGTATTACACTGTAGCAATCTTGGCACATTACATGACCTGAACAGGGGCCGACACTGGATTGTACTCTCTTGTAGAGCCGATATGGGCCTTTACATAACTGGTAAGAAGCCAGATCACATAAGGTAGAGCTACATTAAATTACTCTAAAGAAACAATTTGTAATAATTTCAATTAGGCTTAGGAAATGATGTTAAACATTGCAAGAGCAACATTTCGATAATCTAATTCAGTATTTTAAATTTCTGGATTACTTATAATTGCAGTTTTCAGAAATTCATTTTTTTGCTTCACAAAACCTTCACATGAATATTAGATAAAATTCATTTGGTGTACATTGGTTTATTGTTGCTCCATTCAGAATGCTGAGTTTGAGCTGCATGCCAACCAGTCACAGCTTGACCAGATGAATGCTAGAGGTCTTCAGTTACTGGAAGAACTCAAGCATGTACCAAACTTTGACATTTCCGTACTTGAACAAGATCTCGACAACACCAATCATCAATGGGAAACATCAAATGCTGCCATAGATGAGCACAAACAGAACCTAGAAGCACAACTTGTCTGCTGGGACCAGGTGCAGTCTGGGAAAGAGGAACTGGAATCATGGGTGAACACCATGGTTACCAGGCTGGACGACAGTCTCCAAAACTTTGACGATGCCGTCAGTGTCGAAGCCTGTCTTGTAAAATTCAAGGTGAGTGTGACTATTAAGAAGTTATTAACTAATAAGATAACTGATCATGAGAGATATTTTTACCAGAAGGAAGGTACTTTTTCAGAATCTTAGTATCTGGAAATGAATTGAAGACACGGTTTTGAAATGCTTTTTTGGTTAAGGTTAAAGTCCGAGTAGATAACTAGCAGATTTTTTTTTCATTTCAGATAAACTTGAAGCTTAAGTTAGAAAAATTATTATTAAATTGTTCTTGATTTATGAAACAGGAGGAGGCTCCATACTTCCAAGAAGTCCTGAACGAGATGAGCCAGAAAATTGATGATCTCAAAGCAATGAATCGTGATGAAGACATTCCACAACTTGTTGCTGAGCAAAAAGAAATCCAGGAACAATTTGATAAAGCCACAAAACTAGCAAATCAGCTTGAAGGTGTGATGGCTAACTTTACTGATGAGAGAGAAAACTTACAGAAGGAGATTGAGGCTGAGTCTGAATGGTTGAATGAGATGAAGGACAGACTCGGAAAATGTGATGACGTTTCAGGAACAGATGATGACATTATTCAGAGGCTTGAAAATTGCAAGGTTTGTGGTTTAATTTCAAAATTTAACACTCTTTGATGTGTTATAGGTACATGTATTAATGAATATTTTGCCATATTGCCATGTCATTGCAATAACATTATCAGTATGAACACATTGTTAATTTTCAATCATAGTGATTTTAAAATATAACGTTTTCAACTTCTTTTAAAAATGTAAAGCTAGTTAATCTTTGAAGAACTATACCTGTCGAATTAACTGAAAAAATGTACTGAAAGAAACATGCTCTAAATTATAAGGGGACAATAGTGACAATAAGATAATCTTCTTGATGCAAGTAAATGTCTACATGTATGCATATTAACATTAAATTTTGTTCATAATCTTACTTTATAGGAGCTTGAAGCAGAAATGGCAGAACATAAGAAGAGAGTTGCTGCTCTGATGGACAAAGCTGAAGCCATGCAGGCCAAGTTCCCATCTGCCGAGACTTCGAACCTCGCCAAGGATGCTGCTGTACTGAAGAAGAAGTTTGATTCTGTGGTGAACCGTGGTGACAAGATAGAGGACATGTTACAAGGTACACTAGAACAGCACTGTCATGATGCTCAGCAACAACAACAGAGGTGGTTGAATGCTGCCCTCGAGAAAGTGGCATGGTGCGGAGATATTGCAGGAGATAGATACAGTGTAGAGGCCAAACTTGCTACCATTAAGGTAATATAGTCTTTCTTTTTATTTTTCTTTTCTTTTCTGACCATAACACTTAGAGATAATTGTTTTAAATGGATAGTCCAGAAGAATGTAATTTTTGATAGAAAATATTTTGATCAGTTAAGTTTCTCAAAACAAAACACAATACAGTATTATCAATTTTGTAATGAAGTGTACGCAGAATTTGCCTAAAATGGTTCGTTCAGGCAAAAAAATGGATGCCTTACTGTTTTTTCAAAAGCTTGCATTTGAATGATTAATAATTCTCAGTTAACAAGTTCCAGTGATTAACAAAATTTCATTATTCTTGACAGGACCTTATAAATGGTGCTAGTGAAGGAGAACAGAAGAAGAATCTCGCAGCAGAGAAACTTGAGGCCCTTAAAGCTGTCTTACCCAAACAGAAACAAGCTGAGCTGGAACGCCAGAAGAAACAGGCAGAGGCAGATTGGCAACAGCTTGTTAAAGCCATGCAGGATACAGAGTTAGTAGCCTATCTTGTTTCTGTGGATACTATTTTGAGATGTTACTTGCATAAGTTGTCAAGATGTCATTATTTTGTGATATAATATTAGAAACTTGATGTTTACTTCTTCATACTTTTTGAAAATGTCTGGATTCAAAGGCAGTGTTTGATATGTAGGTAATATATGGTTGGAATTTAATTTAATCTTATCTGGAAATCTTTTCAGATATTTAAGAAGTAATATATTTATATTCTTACTAATTCTTTAATCTGTTACAGACACAAGCTGGAATCTTCCATTGACCAATGGCAGGCCTATGACAAGGAGTATGATACGTTGTCTCAGTGGTTGAAGGACACAGAAACTCGTGTACGTAACGAGGCAAACCTCAAACCAGATCTACCCAGCAAGATTGAACAGTATGAACAATTTAAGGTAACCATATTTCACACTTGCTTACATTCACTTACATACTTTGTGCTACCAGTAGGAGAATTCATTGAATGTATTGTTAAATTTTTCTTAAAATTGAATACTTAGTTTTGCTTGAATACATTTAAGACAATATGAAAGATTGATGGAACTTTGCAACAATCAGAATTTCACTTTTAGAATAAAAAGTCTGTTCATTTTTTGTAATCTTAAAGAATGTGTTGTATTTCAGGCTCTTGCTCAAGATGTTGTAGAACATCAGCCAGACTTTGAGAATGTACGTGATTCTGCTCAGGGTATTAGTAGGTCAACCGGAGATGGTAGAACCGCTTCATATGCTGGACAACTGCTGTCCAGATATCAGACCCTAGCTGCCTCTGTACAGGTACACCTTCTTTTATAGCTCTCAGCTTATTGATATCATAATTTTCTTCCAAAAGTTTTTGTTCTTGGTTTTTGTTGTGATATTGATAGATCAAATTTTGATTTATAAGTCCTTTACAGATTGGATCTCATCATGCAGGAAGAAGCTAATAAATATATTTGCAGTTTGAAAAAATTGCAAGTGGTCAGTATATTGTGATACACTATTTTTCAGGAGCAAGTGGAGCGTTGTGAACAGAACATTGAGGATCACGAGGCTTACAATGCCAAGCACAAGGAAAGCACTGACTGGATCCAAGCCCAGCAACAGCAGCTGGTTGAGTGCTCTGACATGCCGAGTGACAATGAGGCCCTGGAGGCCAAGCTAGACACTATACAGGCTCTTACTGCTGCTAATGATGAGGGACAAACAACATTTAATGCTGCTCTTGAATCTGGTGAAAGACTTTACCCAAATACCTCAAACGAGGGTCGTGAGGGTATTAGACATGAATTACGCTCCCTACGTGACCAGTGGGAGAATTATAATGATACTTTACATGAGACACAAAGAAACCTGGACAGCTGCAGAATGCAGTGGTCCTCATTTGATGAGAACTTTGAGCAGTTGGAAAAATGGGTCGGTGAATCTACAGAACTTCTGAAGGAAGAAGCTGAGCCTAAAAATACACTGCAGGAGAAGAAAGCTGCTCTTCAACATTATAGAGTAAGAATGCTTGTATTTACTGCTTAAATTTATTTCTTTACAAAAAGGTGTCTTGTTTATTTTTGCAAGATGGCAACTCCTAAAATGTTATATCAATAAACAGACTTGCCATAATAAAGTTTACTACTTACATACATGAACAAAAATTCTTTGTGCTGTTTTTAATTAAATCTGTAGAGATTTTAAATCAATTTGGAACTACAAAAAAAGTATGAAGTTGTAATAGAATCATTTGCTTATAGAGAAAATAAGGTCATTGCCCCTATTTAGTTAATTTCACATTTATTTGTATGTATTTTCAGACGAAGTGTCAGGATATCCTGTCTCATCAGAGTATGATTGACAGTATTGGCGACAAAGGCAGTGCCCTAGCCTCCACCAAAGTCAAGGGCAAACTGAACCAACTCAATGCCAAATACAATGCTCTCTGCCAGGAGGCCAAGGCTCAGGTGAAAAAGGCAGAGAATGAAGTCGACCAGCACCAGAAACTACAAGATTTACACCAGCAGTGCCAGGATTGGATGGCTGCTACCAAGGACAAGCTAGCTGTGTGTGCGGAGGCTAGTGGTGATAGACAGGCTTTACAGAATAGACTTGACAAAGTACAGGTATAGCATCTTTGTACAGTGTTCCCAGCGGAAAATTATCATGTTTAGATGAAGTGCATTTAATGTGTAATAAGTAAGCAGTTGTCATTTTGCTTTTAAAAATGGAAGCAAGTTTTAAGTTTTGTCTTGTCAGATATATACTCTGTTTTATAAATAGTCCATTCTTTGCCAAAAATGTCGATTGTTAAATTCAGAATTTCAGAATTAAAGGACAAGAATTTTAGATGTTGCATGCAAAATTAAATTTAATTCGAATTACAGGATTTAGTCAAATCTATGAGGGATGGTGAAGCAAAGGTGAAGGCTGTACATGTACAGGGAGAGAAAACCATACCACAGACTGGTTCTCAAGGTCAGACTGCCATCAAACGGGACCTTGAAGGTCTAACCCAGGACTGGGAAGCTCTGGCAACCAGAATGGACGACACACAGGAAAATTTGATGCATGCCCTTCAGGCACTGACAGCATACGATGGGTCATGTGACCAGCTCAACAAATGGCTGAGAGAATGTGAATCGGCTGTTAAGGACGTGGAATTGAAAAGGACCCTCGGAGATAAACAAGGTCAGGTCGAGAAGTTGAAGAAGATGCAACAGGAAGTGTTGGCACGGCAACGACACTTTGACGAGTTACAGGACATGGTGTCGCATATGCAGGGTGCTGACTCCAGACTCGTTAACTACAGCTCACAACTCCATTCGAGATACGAACATTTGAAAACTAATCTTAGGGTAGGTTGAACATTTGTTTTGTAAATCTATTTTGTATTAGAAGTAAAGAAATGTAGTAAAATGTTTAATATTACAGATAAAACAAACATACTTGTAATCCGTCTCTACTTAATACATGAATTGTCATTACAGGATCTTATTAACCGCTGGCAAGACTATGTGGGTGAGCACCAGAATTACTCTACCAACTACAGTGAATGTGTGGAGTGGGTTGAGACTTTGCAGAGACGCCAGCAGGTATGTGCCGACATGGCCGGGGATCGACAGGATGTAGAGGACAGACTGACAAAACTACAGGAACTTATGGCAGAGAAAGAACAGGGTGCAGCCAAAATACATATTACTGTAGAAAGTGGAGAAAAGTTGTACCCCAGCACAGCTGCTGAAGGAAGGGAGATAATTAGACAGGAGCTTAGGTAAGGATTCCACCTGTTCAGTCTTTAGGTTTGATAAATAATGTAATCATGTGTTGATCTTTGAGAGTAGTAGTTGATAGAAAATTGTTTCTATATACCTAAGAAGTAATCTGGTAGGAAATTAACATATTTAATATGTTTACAAGATATCCTAAAACTTAATTCTCTCTCATCAGTCTATATATCACTGAATGACTGAATATAATGTAAGATAGATAATATACATTTTCACCTTTCTTACAGTTTCAGTTTTGAAAATTCTACAGTAAATAAGGTGTGAAGGAATCATTGTCATATATTGTATTCCTATTTTAGATCATTACGTGACCAGTGGGAGCAAGTGTGTGACCAGCTCTCAGAAACCCAGCGCAAGTTGGAGTCGTGCCTTATTCAATGGTCCTCTTATGATGAGAACTACGAGCAGCTGCAAAAATGGCTGCTGGACACAGAAGTTCAGTTAAACGAAGACACTGACATGAAAGCTACTTTACCAGACAAGAAAGCACAACTACAAAATCACAGGGTATACTGATTTCTGTGATTATAATTTATACATATATTTGACAACTTGTTGATTTTCCAATTACTTACATTGCGTGTCTCTTGGTACCTTCAAGTCGTCCTGACTAGAAAAAACATTTGGTAATATAAGTTCCAAAAGTTTAGATTGTTGAGTTTATCTGCTTAGTATATTGAAAACTTTTTTACAGTACATGTAGGAGCCAAGATACTTCTTTGCAATTAGAATGAGTTTAAGAATCAAAAATGTACAATTAATAATTCTTTGGCAGTTAATTAGGTGCAAGTTTTATATTTGATGTTGTATATTGACAGGTTCTTCATCAAGACATTATGTCAAGACAGCATGTGTTGGACAACCTGAATGAGAAAGCCCAGTCTCTGTCACAGTCATCTCCTGTTGCCAAGGTCAACAAGTTCGTTGACGAGGCAACCAAGAAATATGGCAAACTGTGTAACCAGTCTAAACAGATGTTGGAGAAATTTGAGGTTGCAGTCAAGGATCACCAGCAGTACCAAGATGCTTACCAGGACTGTGCTGATTGGTTGAGCTCATCACGTGACAAGGTGGAGGCGTGCGCGGACACATCTGGAGATCGTGTATCCATACAGAACAAGCTGGAGAGACTGAGGGTATGTCAAAATATTGTAATCCTTGTTAAGAAGGCAGGAGTCTTTGGATGTTATGTCTAGAAGAGTATGTCCGGATGAGTAAAGCTTCATTTTTCTGTTACTTACATTGAACCTATTATTTTCATAATCAGCTTTTCATAATATATTAATGAGTAGGATAGTATAGCTTTTATATTGTCAGTCAGGAAGTTCTGTGGCATTACATTGTTTTGAATCTTGCAGGAATTTGCCAGCCATGTGGGTGATGGAGAGAAGAAACTACAACTTACCCATGAAATGTGTCAGAAAACCTCCAAAAACTCGTCCATGGCAGGACGGGAAGTTCTCCATCGAGAAATGGACCATCTGCAGTCAGAATGGCAGGATTATGTAGCCAGAATTAGACAGGTAAATTTACATCTGCTGTATTTGTTTAGAATAAAGTATATAATTTTCTAATCCAAGTCTAGCAGTTAATTGATTTTAACTGGATTTTACAAGTGCTGCCGATGTTAGGAATATGACAAGTGTTTCTGTAATTATACTGTATTCAAGCAAAATCCTTTTCTTTAGTTTGCATCATTATGGCTTTCAATGATATGTCACAAGATTTTACTTTTATCACATCTAGGCTGAGGAGGATTTGGAACATGCCATGTTACAATGGGGAGATTTTGAATCCAAATTTGATGTCTGCTCACAGTGGCTTAAACATATGGAACAACAAGTGAAGAACTATGAACTCAAATCAACACTGGAAGATAAGAAAACTCAAGTGGAAAAATTCAAGGTAGTTTACATTTCAATATAACACTTCTCACTTTCCATAAAAAAGAATGTAGAACATTTTCGGACTTCAGTTCTTTCACTTTTTATCTCTAGGAAAAAAGTTTATAACATTCAGTTTTGTCAGTGATTTTCAGTATCCTTTAATTTTTCTTCCAGAAACAAAGAGAGGAGATTTTATCTCGACAGCCGGACTTTGACAGATTTACCGATGATGCCCAGAATCTCATGCACACAAGTGCAGATGTACGTCTCAGTACACAGGTATCCCAACTGACCAATCGCTATCGTGGACTTCTCACACTGATCAAGGACCTGATCGGCAAGTGGGACAAATATGTTCAGGATCATCAAGCATTTGACAATAGATACTCAGAATTCAAAAATTGGCTCGGACAAGCTGAGGACAAGTTGGAATCATGCCAACAACCAGCAGCTGATCAAGATACAATGGAAGAAAAGAAAGCCATGATTCAGGTATGTTACTTTTTAATTCATATACATTTTGACAATAAATAATCCTGTTTTCAAACATCTCTTATAGATTTGAAAAGAAGGTTATGTCTGGAAGTTTATTCCAAGTGAATTCTTTCGGTTGTGTGGAAAGCTGGTTGCATAGAAAGATATTTTATTGAGACTTTTGACTGTTTTTAGATGATGTTGGCAGAAAAAGAACATGGATTGCAGAGATTGAACTCGGCTATTGAAGCAGGAGAGAAGCTTTATCCTGACACCGCTGCAGCAGGACGTGAAAAAGTACGCCAAAGTTTACGTTCTGCAAAGGAGGACTGGGAGCGACTCTTCAGTGCACTGAATGACACCCAGCGGCGTGTTGACAACTTCCTGTTACAATGGTCATCGTACTCAGAAGGCCAGGATGCACTGTTACGCTGGCTTGGTGACACGGAGGCCACCCTGAGGGCAGATGTGGACCTGAAGAATACCCTGCAAGAGAAACGCATGCAACTTCAAAATCACAGGGTAGGTTATAAACAATACATGCATTTCTTGAAGATTGTTCACATTATAAATTTAGTTGAAAGAAGATTTTTAATAAATCAAAACTATTTAGCAGTTTTGGTACCACCTTTGGTAAATCTTGGGCAACAAAACACACTTAACAAGGAGATTTTCCATAATTGTTTATAAATGGTTTTCTTGACAAATTTTTTGTTTTCTTTTGGGAGTTGCCATCTCTAGAGAATTGATTAGTATATATAGAAATCTTGCAATTAAAGTTGCGAAACCATCCCATGTATTCCATATTTGTGAGAAGTTTGTAATGTTATAAATATAATATTATTTTTCTGAAGTATAACGTTCTGTTTTAACATTTCTTATTTTGTTATTTTCAGTCATTACTACAAGATGTAGGATCACATCAGCGTATTGTAGACTCTGTGGTGGAGAAGGCGCAGGGTGTTCTCCAGTCCACCTCTAACTCAGACGTGGCATCCTTTATCAAAGACATCAACTCGCGATATGAGAATCTAGCTCAAACTGCAAAGGTAAAACATTGTCAGATTACCTTTCTATTCTTTGAACATAGATTTTAATTTAAATGCAATCTTCTTGTTAATTGGTTTCCTAATTGTTAAGGACTCTGGCCCCTTTTTGGCTTATCCTTGCCAGGTGAGAAAACATGTGGTATGAAGCTTTTGAAGCTGATCTGTTGTGAAGTTTGACCTGGCCTATACATGTATTGTTTGATCTTCAAATTATTCAATGGTCAGATGCAGCAACATTGTCTATATTGGCTTTTAGACAAACTTCAGAATTAAGATAATTATGATAGTTTTGTAATGATCTGTAAAATTTCTTAACCACTGCTGAGTTTAATCAACTTTATTTCATACTTAAAAAGTCTAAAGATATTTTGCTCATTTGTTACAGGTGCAGATACAGAAGTCCGACAAGGCCGTAAAGGACCACCAGGATCATCATGATGCCCTGCAGGCTGCAGTAGACTGGTTAACATTGATGAAAGACAGACTGAGCACCTGCTCTGATACTGCCGGTGACAGGCACACCCTTCAGAACAAACTAGACAGGGTCAAGGTTAGACTGTAGCAAATATTTTGCTAAGAATATTCTTACTGTAGTATTTGATAATAGCTCACTTATTCTAGCTTGTATTATCTTAGTCAAGATCAAGTGGTATAGTTGCATGATTACATTCTTGTTGATGTATTTCCCAGGAGTTAATGAGTTCTCTGCCAGAAGGAGAGGCCAAGATCCGAGCTTGTGAGCAGTGTACAGAGAGAGCCATGGAATCAACGGCCTTGAAAGGTCGCCAGATGATCCAGCAGGAGCTCGATGTTCTCAAACTGGACTGGGAAGATTACAGTATCAAAATGTCCTCCCTACAGGACAGTCTCGATAAGGCTGTACGCCACTGGGGACAGTACGATGATCAATATGGAATCATATCCCAGTGGATTAAGGAAATGGAAAGACGTATCAAAGAGTTCCCGCTTAAATCTACCCTAGAGGAGAAACAGGATCAGTTGAAAAAATACCAGGTAATGAAGACATTTTTGTTTTGAACTAGTTCTTCATTTTGTTGATGGATCAAAGTTGTGTTTCTTTGGTAACGT